>NC_137243.1:4635556-7035556 GCF_051294905.1 Botryllus schlosseri | reverse complement strand
GTTCAGAACCCACATTGACCCAGAAGACAGTTCTTGCAAAATTGTCGTATTGACCACACTTAGACCGCCGATACCGAGGCCGCATAGAACCCTGCACGCCGCCAACTGTTTCCAGTTCCTCGTAAAACCTTCCGCCAGTGATGCAATTAAGCATCCCGTGTAAACTGAATAAGGTTTTGAAACGCAATTATAGGAAATGGATGATAAGCATGTGATTTCGGCATACTTTTCCAACTGACGTTGCGTCGTCCAAATCGATCTGATAATTGTCCGAACAGGATCGTACCGATCATGAATCCAACGAAAAATATAGATTGAAGCAATCCAGGAATCCAATTGCGCTGTTCCTCCGTAAAGTTCCACTATTAAAAAGATTGGCGACTCGTAAAATTATACGCTTCTTGCCACTAAGATTGATGTAACAACGAAATTTATAGTTTTGATTTCTACTATGTGAGGCTATAAACCACGATCTGTCGAATTGCAGCATACGAAGCATGCAGCACGAAGCTATACGTACGTTAGCGGAAATGACATATCTGTATAGTCCTGATCAACCTACAGCATTGTTACAGAGTGCAATGAAATAGGTATGGTCGAAAAAATACAAATAAATCTTTAATGTGGTGCGGAACTGGCATTATATTCTTTGTGGTCGCATAAAAGGTACACATCTGAACTTTCCACGTCATTCAGATTTCAGACTATAATGACGCAATAATTACCAATACTCGAATCGACTGCCTACCCTTGGGACTGCGACATAGAAACATCTGACATGCTCTAAAATGCACTTCGACTGATCTTACTGTGTTTTTATCAGGAAGTAATCCGTGAGATATTTAATATCGACATAATGAGGTGGTCAACTAAAAAATGCTGGAAAGTTTTATTCTATAAAGACCTATGTCGATTAGTGTAAATCTTATTTAATGTCGTCAATGTAAAAGGTGTCTTTGATTCCACCAAGACCTGGGCAGACTGACAGAGAGCCGTCGCGCTACTTCCCGAGTTAATACCACAATAGATCAAACAGATCAGAATAAGCAATTAATGCCATAGTTCTATTGTTGGCTTTCTATAGGCCAGGGGTTTATTATTGAGACTTAACGAAGACATGTCGTCTAGTCTTTTCATTGCATCACAGTCTTCTGGTTTTGAACTGATAAAAATGTTAATAATATGGTTGATTGATTTAATGAAAGCGTCACAGCAATACTACGAATGCTTCAGCCTTTAACGTTTGCGTGGTTCGATGCAATGGTGTTGCAATGATATTCCACATGTTTTTGTCTAACAGCAGAGAGTCTCATTATTCGATTTTAGTATTTGCTCATTATAGGCGTGATACCAATGTTTCTACATTTTTATTGTCGCCGTATAGTCACGCCATATGGTACGTACTACGTAGAATAGTAGAGGATTTAGCACCACGTTATTATTAGCGTTCCAATAATTATGTAAGCCTTGCTACTCGTCACTATACGTGAACCACTGTACTTTCGAAGAATATACAACACTAGTGAATTTCCGGATCCAAAAAATTGGTATACATCGTATACATAATTTGGGCTTATGCGTGTCTATAAGCTGCTGTATCAACTACATAGAATAATTTCAGTCGCAATATTTGACACTCACCTCGGAGGTGATGGTAGCAGTTGTGTTGTCAGCATGCGGATTATAATCGAACGCTTCCATGGGCGGCGCAGCAAACAGGATCAGAAATATTTGTGGAGCATGAATGTACTGAATAAACAATTTCATTGTCTGAAAGCATTCGCTATGCCATTTAAGATTTGTCACATGGATTGCGTACTTACGTCCACCAACATATATAGCAAGAGGAGATATATGTAGGAGCGATTTCGTAAGGAACCCATCTCTTTGTTGATTGCATCGTCGATAGAGGATGAACTAGACATATTTGCCACTATACTTCGTATTATCGCATTGGCTCTGAAACCCTGAGATCTAATGCTCACACGTATATCGTAAACAACAGTAAAACGTACATAACGGTCTCTTTCGACACGAGGTCCTGTTACTAAGCATGTATGTCTTACAAGAAGGCTATATATGTCAGTGCGTTATCGTGGAATACGTGACTGGGACAGGTTAGAAAATATGATGCGTTCATGCTTGACTGATTCCGATTAAAAAGGCCTTAGGCAAAAATCATGATTATGCCAACTCTGTGTGTGAACTGTGAATTCACTCATCTTTTAGCTCACGTATTCATTTGATAGAAAATGGGCAGCCACTTCACAACATAAGAAAATCGGGTCTTTTCCATGCTAGCTGTCATAAACGAGAGTTGGCAGCACATCTCGTACAAAATCACATAGTCTGCTCATTCTCACATTTGTTATATTTATTATGCAGAACGATAAAGGGAGACGTTAGAACAGCAAAGTTAAGTCGAAATAGAGGCACACTCGTCGGTCAACGAGTCGGAATTAATTACCAAATAATTTCATGCAAAAAATAGGCTCGTACAAGTTTCGGAATTTTATTTATTCGTTCGGGTTCATGTTCAATTTTCATTTATATGATGTTGAGGGGAAAGTCGGGCACAATGGGTCAAAAAACACATTTTTAGTCATACAAATATTTTGAATCCAGAAATACCAATGAACTTTTGCAAAACGATGGATGAACATAAAACGCATATTTCCAAAGAAAACGATTTGGAAATACGAAAAAGATTTGGAAATACCAAAAATAACGAAAGCACAGCCACTTCAAAACGAACCTTTTTTGTCCCATTGTGCTCCATAGGCGGGGCACGATGGGACAAGCGGTGGGGGAATTAATATGGTACAGTAGGCCTACTAAAAAAATTAACACCGCTTCCGTTAGCAAGAAACCGCTGTGAACTGTTGAAGAAAATGGTGGATTAGCAGGTAAGACCAGTTTTAGTTTACATTTCGAAGTTTGGAATTGTAATCAAACTTGCATCAAGATCGCAGCTGCCGGCTCGTCGATCAACATTGAGTAAAATGGGTGGAAAATAACCTTAATGCCCTCAATTTATTGTGTGACACTTAATTAGATGTTCAGGGGGTGTTGGCGATGATCTTGATTATGCGCACTCTTCTGCTGATTTATATATATATCTTTTAAAATTTGACTTTGGTTATCAATGGCAGGGTTCCAGGCTGTAAACAAGTCACAGGGTTTCGAGTCACAATCACAAGTTAATCTCACTTTTATAGTTTTGACTCGAGTCAAGTCGAGTCATTTTCAATTCACCACCGAGTCAAGTCAGTGATTAGAGGGTCGAGTCCGAGTCATAGTGTTGTGACTCGAGTCAGAGTCCAAGTCACTGTGTTCACTGTTCACATGTTCAATTTTGAGTTCAATCCGGTTCAACCCACTTTTTTCAACTCTGCTCGAGCGATATACTATAGCTCGCATTCACAATATCGATTTTTATGCTGATTTTTTACATTGAATCTCCCCAAAAAATTCACGAGCAAAAGTAACGATCTTTTCCGTGTCCTTGTGGCTTTCTTCAAACCATTGGCACACCAAATGCTAAAGATTTTTGTTTTCAAATGCTTCACAGCCTCAATGTCGCTTTATTTTCCATTCAATGTGCTGTGAATTTCGTCTTCTTTACATCGCCTAGGCTCAGTTGGGTGTTAAAGACTACTCCAAGTCACTTCGATGCCTTCCTATCTTTTCATTGTATCGGAGTCTTGTGATGTTTTGAAACGAAGAAATATCAATAAATTGATACTGATATCCAAAACTAGGCCTAGAATACTTATACTTTTATACATACTTATAAAAAGTTACTTTTACTTCTACTTGAGTGGAAATTGAGGCTGTTATACTTCTACTATTACTTGAGTACCTATGGTAAGTTCTTTGATCACCTCTTATGACGTCACATTGGTTATAGCTATGATGAAACAGAAAGGAACACGCCAGAGAACATGCTGCTTTTAGCAAAAATCTTGACGTGATAGGAAAAAGCGACTTCTTATTCGTAATCAGCGTACGAAAATTGACTTCATAGTCGTCATTTGGCCAAAATACAAAAATCATGTCGACCTAAAAAACTTCGCGCTTCACGCGACCATAAAACAACTGCACACTGATTTTCATAGTACTGGTTGGTTCTTACTAAGCCTAAAAAAATTAAAAAATTAAAATAAAAAATTAACCAATCTTGCGGTTGCCGCTAGCTATTTCGGCTCGTTCGTGGGAAGCGCGTAATACCGGTTATGAATTGGGTGGATAAGGATAATGATGAAATTAATAATTTCAAATTACCCATACGGTTAAGGGGGTCAGAAGGATTCGTCCCCCAAGAATACCTGATTGGTCGCCCTTGAGGGCTCTTAGACCACCGTTTTTGGGAGTTTAATGTGAATTTGGTCCGATTGGTTGAATTTTTTTCGAAAATTCTAAGATCCACTGCGCTCGACGGAAGAACGAATAATTTCAACAAAAACTTCCTTCGCGACACCCCTCTATCGTTGAGGTCTCGCAGCCCACCAGAGCGCGGGGTTGGGGAACCACTGACATATTCTATTGCAAGAAAGTCGTTTGCATCAAGTGATGAGATAGAATAATATTGTTTTGTTTACCTCTGTGTTATACGCTTAATTATACCAGCACTATCACCGAATACGCCAGTATGGTTCTCAAAATTTTTTGGACACCCCCTCCTCCCTTTACGACAGTAAAAATTGTCGCGCCCTCCTTATCTTCATATCACAAAATGCAACCAGATAGCTGACAATCCCAATGGATGGTTTGATGGCATGCAAGGTCATGAGTGTTGATGACACAATTTTCAAATATTAAATTCAGACTATACACTACAACTACGAATTAGAGGTAAATCTCGCCATGCGCGAAAATTGTTTGAGTTGACCGCATCTTCGCGTCCCCCTTCAGATGCTCTCATGCCTCGCAGTTTGAGAACCACTGGGATACACGAAGCTTTTAGGTTTTGACTTTCCGAAACTTATACTTAATTAAGTGATACTATTTTATGCCAGTAAATTATACTTCTACATGAAGTAGTTTAGATCCGTTCCGAAAAGTACTACATTCGCTATACTTGAGTATAATTTCGCTTCACTACTTCTACTTCTACGTGCGTAACTTTGTTGACTACTTCGAGCACATCTGGTATATAGGCTATAGTATACATAGGTTTAAGGCAGGGTTGTAACCAAGTCACATATGGTCCCGAATCACATAAATTCAATTCTACTTTTATAATTTTGAATCGAGTCAAGTCGAGTCATTTTCACTTCGCCACCGAGTCAAGTGCGAGTCCAAGTCAGGGTTCAAAGGTTCGAGTCCAAGTCACAGCGTCAAAGTGATTGTGTTCACTGTTGATTTTCGGGTTCAATCCGGTTAAGATAAGATTGATAATCGTTAAATAATATTTTATCTGAACAAGACATACATAAGATACAATGCGATGTAATGGACATATAGGAGGATGCCAAACGACCAGTTGCCGTCTCTGGCATCCACCTCGGCCTAGTGCCCGATGTCGCAGTTCTTTCTTCGATGTTTGTTTCTATTTCGCGGCTGTGTGTTGCTCTTTCCATTCCTTGTAAGTGCGCTCTTTTATCGGGTCTTTTCTGGGCTTTATTGTAGCCGTAAGCACATGCAGCGACGCGGCGAAGGAGGAGCCCAGAATAACCTCCGTCGCGGAATCGAACCAGGGCCGCCAGAGCTGCAGGCGCTTAATTATCGCCACCACTACGCTATCCCCCCGTTCAACTTACTAGTTTCAACTCTGTTTGGGTGATATTAAATGCCTCGTATTCATAATATACTAACTTTCCTCACTGACAGACGAAATGCCAATATTGTGGTAGCTGACTATTCTTCGAAGATACAACGAAATGCCTGTCTTGGCGGTCCAAGTCTCGAGTCAAATGACTTGGTCGCATGCAGTGTTGGGATGACTCGAGTCAACTTTTTCGTATGACTTGACTTGACTCGAGTCACTTTGCAAAAATGACTTGACTTGACTCAGCGCTTCAGAAATGTGGATTGACTCGTGACTCGGAGCAAAATTTACGAGTCAATTTCAAGTCATCAAGTAAACGGTGTCGATTAAATCTCTGTATCTTGTTTATGTTCGGATCATTCGCGATACGCCGATGTGACTTGTGAGAGCAACCGGTCATTCACAGATTGCACCTTTCACTGATCCCACCTTGTTATATCACAAATAAATTGATCGAAAACGAACTGATGACAGCTTACGTTTATGAACTAGCTGTGAGATAATCTAATAGCAACGTAGCCTATCTCTGTTTCTTAGACGGCTCAGTGCTTACATCGCGCAGTGCCCACCTTAACCAACCCTCTTGCATGCTTTGAATCGAACGAATATAGTTTATGCGTTTATATTCTCACGGATGTGTAGAGGGGTAGAGTGTTCATCATCATTGGTTTTATCAGTTCAATACACCACAAAAATGCGATACAAGGAAAAGATAGGAAGGTGTCGAAGCGACTTGGCCTAGGCGATGTAAAGAGGAGACATGCACAGTTGCACACCGAATAAAAAGTAAAGAAGATAGTATAGAAAAAAGCAAGCGACAATTTCAATTTGTTTCAACTTCTCGACACTTCGTATTCGATCCTCTATTTTGGCTCACGTAGCCTATTTGATTAGCTGCTCTACGTCTGCGCGAGCGATACAGCGCCCTTTTGCGTGTATATTTGGCCTTATACTCGTTATTTGATTAAAGATATATGACCAATACGTTTGTCTTTCACACATCTAGCAAAATGTAATGACTTTGAATCATCGCTCATACTTCGAAATTCAATTTGACTTGAATTGTTACTTGACTCGTGACTTGACTTGACTTGACTCGACTTGAGAGAGAGAGAGAGAGAGATGGTATTCTTTTTCACCTGCACCATCGAGATGCTTTGACGACGAGGATGCGATACGGCCTTTATAGTAAGGTCATCTAGTCTGCACCCCCGGTTTTTTCTCCTCCATGCTATCTGTGATTGCTGAGCGCCTAGCAGGATAGCCGCGGATACCAGTTTTCGAGTCTTTGGTCTGACGCGGCCGGGGATCGAACCCACGACCTACCGATCGAAAAGCCGGACGCACAACCATTACACTATCTCGCTCCAAAAAACGAGTGACTTGACTTGACTCGAGTCACCTTCGAAAATTCATTGACTTGACTTGACTCGAGTCAAAATGTGCAGTGACTCGAAATGACTCGTTACTCGAAGGTAGTGACTTGATCCCAACGCTGCTTGGTCGAGTCATGCCTGATGACTCGAGTCACCAAGAAGACGCGACTCGAGTCATTACGACCCTGAGTTTATGCAACATATTGTGCTTAGTAATAAAACATGCGTTGAATTGTGATAACACAAATACGATACTTGTCTACATTCTATATTAGTACGACTATACTATGATATTAGCGTTACCATATTTTGGGAATCTGGAAAGAGCTCCTAGGACACTTTTTCAAAATTTTGAGACTTACAGTTCTGAGGTAAAATCCTGAAAAAATGCTAAATTTTCACCAACTTTGTGGTCGGTTGACTAAAAAATGTCATTTTTCTGGTTCAAGTCCCGAAAATCCCGTCGGACCGTTACCTGGCCGCTGATTTCCTATACCTCAGTTCCAGTTTTCCACGTAATTTAACCAAAATTCTAAATAAAGAGGACATTCAGGCGTCCTCCGAGGACATTTTCAAAAGAGTCAAAAAGAGGACGCATGGTGACCATGCATACATATCTAAATACTTAGTTAACGTAGTATAGCTGATAGAAACTTTTCACGAACCCGTTCACTCCGTTGTTATCAGTCACTCCGTTGAAAATACTCGATTGCATCAACAAAGCCTCCGATGACGCGACGTAAGTTTACAAGTCTGAGCGAAGGTGGGATATATTTAGAACTACGCAACCGTTTGTCTTGTAGACTATTTTTCTGATGCAATGTTTGTCATGAAGAACCTATAAATTCCGCTCGACTGGCAAATCACAACAATGTGATTACCGAATGTAAGGACGAAGTAGTTATGTTATGTTGATCTACACTAGCTAGACCGGTTATATATATATCGTATTTACAAACTTCGTAAATAGGTTTGGTATTGGTATTAGATTAGTGCGAGATGCATAAACCATAGACCCCGTAAATGCTGCTGAAAGGCATGGTAGAATATACATAATTTATTGTATTTTTGAGAGTGAATCATCCTGTACATCAGGGCCGGCCAACCGTGGCCCGCGAGAAGGTTTTGAGTGGCCCGCGACGTAATTTCCGAAATTTCGAATGTTATCAAAAATGGATTTCACAGATTGTGAACTTGTGAGGCCAACCAAAAATTTGATTAGTCTGGCCGCAAAACTTGAGATGACTAAAGTATCAGTTCCGACGCATTGGCAGATTCATGAGCCAGTCACATATTGGTAGATCTTCGTAGACTACAATAAAGCAGAATAATTTGCGATAAATTTATCAAAAGTAAAAATTTTCTGCACGCTTCGCGCCACATGTTGTCACTCGATTTCTTGCTTTTAATATTGTTACCCCTTTGTGAAAATGAAAGAACGCCTAATGCATCAGATTGAATCTAACTATATTCGCGATGACGAGACAGAGTGCCGTTCAACATATGCGACTTTGCGTTTGCACTCGCAGAAAGACCGTCGACTATGAAACCTAGGCACAAAATGATTGACGCATGTTGGTCGAAACTTTCGATATCGATATGTCCAGACGCCAATAGCCCAGTCCTTGCAAACAGAGCCCAGCGATATACAGCAGGCCCGCAATATAGTCGGGTGACAATATTATTGACCTGTGAACTTCAAAAAAATTTCGCGCTTCGCGCGGCTAGTGGCCCGCGTCACAGTTCGTCAATCGAATGTGGCCCTTTGGCTGAAAAGGTTGGCCAGCCCTGCTGTACATTATCCATTTTCACGAAATTGACATTGCGTGCATGCAAATATTACCAATCGCTACTGATAGTGATATCTATCGTATCTATCTGGGATATTTGTAGTTAGTGTGATCTGTGATGACATATTTTGATGCTGTGCTCCATGTCTAAAAGGGCCTGTGCCTTGTACTGGACCTCAACCTATAATTTAAGTTGGCCTATATAGAACTTTTATTTGCCATGATCATAACTCAGCATTCTTGGTTTAGTAACATATACAATGCATGGTATCATGTCAAGTCATTCTTGGAAAATGGCAATGATATTCATGATAAACTTTCCAAAGTGGGAGGCAGAGGCTCAGTGAATTATATAATTCTATTCAATTTCAGAGTAACGCGTTAATGGAATTCTAGGTATAATTAATACGGTAGCAGATTAGTCGTCGTCATGAATCTGTGATGGAATGTATACGTTGATGGGGAGGAAATGGAAACAATAGGAAATTGAACATGAACTAATTCACGCCCACGCTTGTCACAACCTCTATCCAAAATGCCAGTTGTTCGGACGCGAGTTGGCGAACCTACTAACACACCGCAGAGATTGCACGACTGTGATATAAAATCAGGAATTAAATCAAAACATAAAAACATGGACGATCAACGCAGTACGTCAGACATGGAATGCACAAGCACCTACCTTCCTCCCGAGGTATGTTTCTACTACGTACATACCGTTGCATAATATTTCACGACAATTACGGAATCTTTATCTATTTCTATTCACAAAATGATTTAACACTTCTTGGTAGGTTCATTGTGTAATGAAATCAACCAAATAATTATCCGGTAGTATTCAGAAAATTGTTCTAATCTAATATTATTATATACGCCCTTGTTTTTCTACTGCAGAGTTGCAGAACTAGAAAAATTTCAGCTTTCCAAATTAGATTGGGATTAGAATTATAGCAACATCGTCTTTTCCTAATTAAATTAGAACTAAAGTAACTGAATTTGCAAATACTTGAACATCAAGTTCTATTTGTATCAAATTAGGGCTCATTCCCATAATCGTAAGAATGCAAATGTATGTACACCAATGTTGGCTCATTTCACACTCTGCAGTTCTGCAGCATTTCCAGGAAAATCAGAAATTTGAATTAGAATTAATATTAGAGCATCGAAACATTTCACAAATTATACTACTATACTAGGATTAGATTACCAGCATTTCACTCTGATTAGACAACTACAATTATATAGTTGTCTCTGCCTGATTGCAGTTCCATTTTATTCAGTGGGTTATTTTATTGGGCTTTCCCTAGATCAATATCGCCTGGCAATGCATTCTTGTATTTGAAGGAGGAGGAGGGCAATGTTGAATATAAACTCAAGCTTCTAAATCCGACGGCATGCCGAATAGAACATCTCATCACTCAAATGAAGTGGCGTCTGCAAGAAGGACAAGGCGAAGCCATTTACAAAATTGGAGTTGAAGACAATGGCCTGTGTTCTGGATTGCCAGATGAGGAAATGGAAGAGACATTGAGCACGCTCCAGCAAATGGCTGATAGGTAATATATATTAATATTGTTTCGAAATTCAGTGGACTGTACTAGTCCTATATTTCTTGTTCAAATGTTTTTGTTGAGCAGAACTGAAATATTTGTGCAGGGAAATACCTTTAATAACACTCCACGACTTGATTTGTTAAGATTGGGTGCTGATCTGTCTGTACTGCGTAAGCGTGAAGTTGACTGCCCAGCTTTAGGAAAAAGAAAGACGATAGCTGAAGTCCTTGTGCGTAAAGTGCTGGATCGACACCAGGTGAGGTTTCAAATAAATAAATCACAATGGGATAGAATTTGATAGCTAGCAAATAGATCATTGTGATATCTGGTGGGCACGACTTCTTCGTCTATTGTGTTGAAACTTTGTAGGTGTGTCCATCAAGTGTACTTTGGCATCATAATATTGACACTAATGGCATATGATACAATATATTCCGTGGGTGTGTATGATATTGCATTGGTCTACAATGAGCTTTTCATCCAAACCTAACAGCAGCCATAAGAGATTGCATCACTATTTCCATTCAAATTTGGATAGGCGATCTCTTTGCCCAAGAGTAATGTTGTGACACAGCGGGCTAAACATTGTCATCAGTGACCTCATGGCAATCTAGATGATACGTCAGGCAAATGATTAACAGACCTATATCCGTGGACAAATGGGTGTCATTATCTTTCATAATTTCATCACCTATTGTGCCCTTGTATTGTCTTTGTTGATGATATTACAAGGCTTGTGTTGATGAGGTTCATTATCTGTCACGCTCATCATGCACAGTCCATTGCCTGTGGCTAACCTGTATGAGCCGGTAGTGCGTTTTGATATGTTTTTGATTTTGGGTGTTAAGAATTTTTGATAGCAAGAAACGTTACTCGAATCCGAGTGGAGTATTTACACGCTCGAGTTTACGTGCTCTTAGCGCTCTAAAGAGTTTGTTAACGAGAATTATTGTTTTAAAACTTTCTTCGTAATGTGAAAGCCTTGTTACCTTGAATAGTATCATGGGATCTGAAATCTAGCATAGGACTTGGAATGTTCATGGAAACAACATTTCTGAGATCAGCCATTCATCTCAAATAAATTTAGGTTTTGGACCTACGGGTTTCAGTCCTTGGCAATGCCGATGCCGGAAAGTCCACATTGCTGGGCGTGCTGACTCAAGGACAGCTTGACAACGGTCACGGAGAGGCCAGGCTTAATTTGTTCAGGCACCTGCACGAGATCCAATCTGGTCGAACATCATGCATTAGCCACGAAATACTCGGTTTTGACAGCCGTGGAGAGGTAATATGCCATTTTGTGTATTCACTGTAGAGTATGAACGAAACAAATTGAATTTAGGTTGTCAACTACAGTGAGTCTCGTACTGCGGAAGAGATATGCGAAAATGCCTCGAAACTAGTGACTTTTATCGACCTCGCCGGTCATCATAAATACCTTAGAACTACTGTGTTTGGACTGACTTCACACTTTCCCGACTTTGCTATGCTTGTGATTAGCGCCAACAGAGGAATTGGTAATGATATGCCTTTGTTGCGTGCACGATTGTATTTTTATCGCTGCTTTTGTCCTTCTAGTTGGAACGACACGTGAGCATCTGGGATTCGCTCTTGCCTTGAATGTTCCGACGTTCGCGGTTGTCACGAAATCGGACTTGTGCCCGCCACCTGTGGCCGACCGAACTTGTAAGCAACTGGAGAGGTTGCTGACATCGCCTGGAAGTGCAAAGATTCCGTTCAGAGTCACGACTATCGACGATGCTATCACTGTCGGACAAATGATGACAGGGGAAAAGTATGTCCTGTTTACCGTTGTGCTATCATATTCTCATTTGTGTGTTGATATGCGTACTGTTACAATGACATTTATTCCTGGCATACTTTGATTCGCAGATCCAACGTGGTTCCTATCTTCCAAGTGTCCAGTGTTACTGGTCAGAATTTGGAATTGCTGAAAAAGTTTTTGAACGTGTTGCCTCCGCAAAGGAACGCCAGGGAACAAGCGAAATTGATGGTGAAGCCCAGCGAGTTTCAGGTAGGAATTTTGTATTTAACAGCCAGAGATAGTGGAATTGATGCTCACACATCCATGTCCTTTTCCTGATATGTAGTTAAAATGTAAGTCGTTTTGTATTCTGTCCATATCCAGTAAGGACTAAAATTTGAATTGCATGGAAATTGGAAATTTTCAGAAATTACGTGTCCAATTCCAAATCTGAATATATCGACCTCGTCTTTCGTCATTTCTGTCACCCGTCCTTTTATGCTATATTCTATTGCTTCTGGTTCAGTGTGTATTAGGGCTGTTCAAAAATAACTTTTTTTTGTTCTGGATTCTAGCTATTCATTGATTGAATTGTCAGGTTACCCCAAAAAACGCTGCACACCAAATTTGGTTCAATTCCAACAAGTGTAAGACTCCGCAGGTCTGATTAAATTTTTAACTTATTAGGGAAAATTGGAAAATGAAAATTTCGAATTTTTCTGTCCACCCCATAAAATTGTTGAGCTGTCTTCAAAGACGACGCAAAACAAATTTGACTCAATTCCAACTGGTAGAGGCGGAGTTATTCGAGTTTATCGTTGATAATTCTTGGATTATCCATGATTGGAACTGCGGAGTCGTACACTTGTTAGAATTAAACCAAATTTGGTGTGCAGCGTTTTTTGGGGTGACCTGACAATTCAATCAGTGAATGGCTGGAATCCGGAACATATGTTATTTTTGAACGGCCCTGGTGTGAACGCCTTTTCTTTACATTGCCTAGGCCCAGGTGGGTGTCCGATTTCAAAAACTGCTCCGTGTCATTTCGGTACCTTCCTATGTTTACATTGTATCGCGATCTTGCGGTGTATTGATTAGTGAAATTTTTAATAATGAATTGACGCTGAACTGAAAGTATTCAAATTCCTGATCATTTCTACGGAACAATGGCGGATGTCTATTCTAAGTCACGATCCGTTTACAGATCGATCAAGTGTTTGCGGTGCCCGACGTCGGACCGGTGGTGGCCGGATCTTTGTTGCGTGGTACTGTGAAGGAAAACGAAGGATTGATGATTGGCCCCACGACAGCTGGAAAGTTCCTGCCCGTCAACGTGACGTCAATCAGGAGAAACAGAGCTCCGTGTCGAGCCGCTCGAGCGGGACAAATTGCTTCTCTGTCTTTGGAGGGTGTGGAGAAGGACGACATAAGAAAGGTGACGACTGATGATTTGACTACCATCCTATTCTCTCTCTACAGATACCAGTGTTGTGATGACTCGAGTCATGACTAAAATGACTTGACTCGGCATATCAGAAATGGGGATTGACTTGTGACTCGGAGCAAAATTCACGAGCCAATTTCGAGTCATCAAGCAATCGATGTCGATAACAATAATTGTATCTTGCGTATGTTCGGAATGTACGCGAAACGCTGGTGTAACCCGTGAAAGCGACCAATCATTGAATGATCGTGCGTTTTACAGAGCCTCCATTGTTCTCTGACAAATAAATTGATCGCAAACGAAGTGATTGGAGCTCACAGCTTACGCTGTCGTAAACTAGTATAGTAAAGGAATTTAATGGCAAAATGTCTATTTCTGCTCTCTGTTCTTAACTTAACCAAACCTCTTGTTTCATTGAAATTGAATTCTAATATAGTTTATATAGTCCTCAACCTCAACCATTGGCGCAGGCTGGAATTGTATCATATCAATTTGTAAATGGGTAATGTATTGCATTGCATCTTATCAATTCGTTTTTCTACTCTCTATTTTGGCTGGTAAATATAATCCGAAGCTATGTTTAAGCATTCCTACTATGTGTGCAATAAAGCGCCTTCTTGCGTTTATATTTAACTCTTTATTCGTTCATAGGTCCAGAATCAATGACCACTCGATCTGTATTTCAGACATCTAGCAAAATGCAATGACGTAAGCATGCCTCCTACTTCGAAAAGGCAACTTGGACTTGAATTGTGACTTGACTCGAGTCGGCTCCAAAATTTGAGTTTCTTGACTTGACTCGAGTCAAAATGTGCAATGACTCGTGACTCGAAGGTAGTCACTTGATCCCAACACTGACAGATACTAGTCATCTATTTAGATGTTAAATAAACCAAAGGTAAACGTTAATGCTTTGTTATGACTAGTAACAACCTAATACACCAGCATATATCATATAACAACATACATACGCTATCATTACATGATCATTGATCAAGTACCACCTAGTTCGTGCAGATCTTCAATTGTCGACAATATGCATAAAAAACAGTAACTCCAATAATATCTTTCACATGTTGTTGAATTGGTCTTCACGACGAAACCTTATGTAGGTGTGTTTATAGATTTGCGTTGTTTTCTATGGCACTATATTTTTATGTCACCAATGCAAAAGAAATTTTGGACACGGCGAACAAAAACATACTTTGCTTTTTTGGTTTTGCTTTTAAATCTGTTTAAATCCCTTTAGTGTGCCGTTAACTCTTGAAAAGAGGCACCCGAAAAGTCTTTGGGTTAAGAAATATTATCATACAATGGATATTGTATTGAAAACTATATTCAAGTTCTGTACCACGAACCAGCTATTTAAAATTACTGCGTTGTAATTACCAATCAAGCATAAGTGCCGGTGACAGCAAGTATTATTTTGCTTCAATTTCATTCAACTTCAGATATAGAATATAGTACTAGACGTCATCCTTATGCAAACTTGGTACCAGAAACAAAATTCCGTAGTTGTGGAAGGGTGATGGAAAGGAAAATTAAGTGTGCAGTTTTACTGAACATTCCTTGTTCAAACGAATGTTTGGTACCATTATTGAGCTCTTTATGCAGAGATATGTGTAATTCATGCTAAGTGTGCAGCAGCGATATCATTGTACATCGTCTGTTCAGGGCATGGTTCTTATCAGCAACGATGTGGCGCTGGAAAGCTTTGCGGCGTTCGAAGCCACGATATGTTTGCTCTATCATCCTGGGAAAAATCTGCAGAAAGGTTTCCAAACCACCGTTCACGTCGGAAGCGTTTGCAGGACTGCGATAATCGAGAAAATTCACAATGACGAGGTAAATGAATATCATCTGTAATTCTCTCATTGAATCGCCTATGGCTATAACGCAGACTAAAGAGTTTCGTGCATGTTATCTTTTTCGTATGATCTGACTCAAGAATGTTGATGCTATGCATTCTTTCTCGGTGGACCAGGTCAGGTTAATTTGACGTACGGCCTGTTTACTATGGTCGGATTTAAGCGGTCTTACAAAAGTTTATAAGATCAGCGAACCATTTAGCATCATTGGTTACTTTCAATAACATTTTGTAACATAACCTCCTTGTGATAGAGCACGCTGATAAAAAATTTGAATCCCACCACTATCAGCAGACACCAAGTCGACACCAATTTTTGTTGTTTTTCATCTCATATTGACTTTCGTTTATTGAACCAATTCGAATCTGTGTATTATTTTTGAACAAGGCATTATGTTACAAATACAAGAGTGTATAACCGCATAACATTTCTTATCAGTCTTTGTCACGTCAAGCATGAGATATCATGAAAGTATTATCGGGTGTTCAATTCTTGGGGAGTTGATTTTGTTCTGAGATGTTTGGGAATAGGTCTACGCCATCGCGCTTCATACGTGACTTAGTAAAGGAAATGTTGTCAGCATCGTCTCCAACAACGTCAGAATTTATTCTTTTATAGTCAATGACCGAGAATTCTTTTTGTTGTCAGAGCACCATGACTGCTGACGAATTTATCATTGGTTTCAGGGTTCGCTGAGCACCAATAAGCAAGCTACGGTGACGTTCCGTTTCGTGACGTCCCCGGAATACATCAGGCTCGGATCCACCCTCCTGTTTCGCGAGCGAGCTACAAAGGGTATCGGCCAAATAACAAAGCTGTTCTCGTACAACTGCGAGGAACCTAATCTAGCGACATCTCGCAGGAAAGTATCGACCACAAATTCGCCCCCTGCTTCACCATCCTCGATACCACAGCAGCCGAGGACGTTTCCAATTTAGTTCACGGATGTTTGTTAACATAATTTGTGTGCATGTTAGGCGACTTCATTTTATGGGCGCTGAGTTTTCTGATAGTCCTTGCCTTTCATCGACTGTAGAGCGTAATGATTGAAACTAGTTGCATATACCAAGCACCACTTCAAACCAGATCTGTATCAGATTGTACCGTGAAAATTTTTAAAATATTTGCGTGTAATCACGCCTGTAGATGTATTGGCGTGTATATTTTTGTAATGGATATTTATAATATTTTGTTGATGAGTGATTGTGACGCAAATGTCGCTGTGTAGTACGCCCTATTAGATATTTCTGCACTTTGTATGGGAGGGTGCATTGCATATATTGGAGTTGTAACAGTCTGGCAATTTACGGCAGTTATCAAACTACATTTGTGACTGATCAAACGCGCAACACCAAATTACTGCCACTTGTTCCGGTGTGTGTGTGTGTGTGAGAGAGAGAGAGATGGCTCTACACATGTTCATCCACAATCTCATTTTCTTTCTTTCGAATTAATACAAGAACTGAAGTTGTATCGGTAATATTTCGACTTTTATTCATTTGTGCATAGGTATTTTACTGCAGCGACCAAAGTAATATTATTGCATCAGCGGATGTAATGCCAGTAGAAAGTCTTCTTCAAATTGTTTTTCACTGAACCTTTCACAGGCATTCCTCGCCGACCCGGCTATTTGTAGTCGTTTCTCCTCAGACATGTCAAAAATCATCTTCATGGTTCCGGAATAGTCTTCTACACATTCAGCCAGAAAACCAGTGGAGTGTACACCGTCTCCAATAACTATATCCATCAAAGGCCCGCCCGATCTGTGGGCCAAGGCTATTGCGCCAGCTGCTTGAAACTCGACAACTCCAATCCCGAAGTGTTCGTTGTTCATCGTATGAATTCCTATATGAGATGAAGCCAGTAACTGCTTCAACTCCGTGAAAGAGATATTGGACTTGATCTCAACGTGCTGTGAAATTTCAAGGTGATTTGCAAGAGCTTTGATTTCTTCGATTCTTTTGGCATCACCTTCATTACGACAACCTCCCGCCAACACCAATGTGTACATGTGGCGTTGCGATTCTGGTACTTGAGACAGAAAGTGGGAAAATGATTGAACTTGTAGTTTATGATTCTTTTCCGGCCGGAACTGACTCACAGATAATATCGTCAGTGCATCATTAGCTGGACGTTGCAATGGTATCTCCAGAAATCCCTTCACGTCACAGGGTGGAAAGACTTTTGTAATCATCCTTTTCGTGCTTTTTCCCCACAATGTTTCTATATGACCTTTGGTCCAAGTAGAGTTCACCATGACTACATCACATCTTTTTCCCGCACACCCATAGATCCATGCAAACAAATGATAGTATAAAAGTTTCAGATTGGTTAATACCATACTTCGTGCAATTATTCCTCGGTTGTTGAAAGAACCCGTACGGTCCGAAACTACAGCAAGCATGTCTGTGCTTATCGTCGGATAATGCACGTAACACGCTACTTTGCAAGCCGCTAATGTTTTGAAAATAAAGTACGACATTGAATACCCCATGCTGTCTAAGAACACATCTGGTACATACGAGTTCAATGCTTCATAGGATAACACCATCGATCCAATGGCTTGACCCAGCAGAGTGAAATAAGGGTAATGGTGAGCTTCTACCCATTCCCGTTTGCACAGAAATATAAATTTCACCTTCTTTGGCAGTGTTATATTAAACTTCAATTCGGCATGCTTCAAGATGTCATCACCCGTGGCGTCGCAATCACCGGTATATACGATACAGTCATATTGCGGGTACTTGAGTTGTATTGCCCTTATCGCACACCACAGAACACGTTCACCTCCGCCCCCGGCGTTGCAGTACGGATGAAAGAATCCAATTATTTTCTTACTGTCGTTTTGCCGCTTTTTTTGCAATCGGACGCCCCGTTTTAAGTACCATATTGCACCAAAAAATATGAAGATTCCAGTCGACAAAAGTAAAAGAGCAGTAGATATGATGCAATTAAATAGTAACATACTTATATAGGTCTGCGAAAGAACAGCAACAGTGCGTGAATACATTACAAGTCAATCAAATAATAATGAAGGTTTTGCGAACTATTGACTGCCAACTAGTCAGGACGTGTAAACAAAATTAGACTAGACTACATTTAGAAGTCACTGGGGCTGAGCAAAACCGAGTACCTGAGTTACTTGATTCGGAATCAAGAATTAGGTGTTGAGCCGAGTATATTTTAGTATCAACCATCTTCACATCATTACATCATGAATGATGTGGGTGGATATATTACATACCTTTTATACGACCACAAAGAAAATATCGCCAGCTCTACATCACGTTTAAGATAATTTGCTATCTTTTCGGCCATGCCTACTTGATTGGCCTATACACATTGCAACATTGCTCTGGGTTTGATCAGGCCTTCACATCTTCACTAACATAAGTAGCTTTGAACTGCATGTTTCGTAAGTTGCGACACGACCGATCGAGCTATCAAGACTTCCACAATCGAAAATACTACCAAAACCATAACTTTCGTTGATAAATTAATTTAGTGGCATGGTACGCAAAATTTCGGTACTCAAAAAATCCTCTCTCCCTAGTCGACCTGAATCATTAGAACTAATACTTGTTTCAATGTGCCCAACCCTAATAGTCACTGTTAGCTGATAAACCAATGATGCTGAATCGAGTCTCGGCGGGGTCTCTCTCCATGAATTTTCTGCAAACATCAGCCGCAGCAATCATAAAGTCGTCATCGGTACATTTTCCATGGATAATGGGCGAGTGTTTGCGGCCATCTAGCTCGTACACACTGCCGTCAATATTTACAAGAGCCACAAAATGTAAATCAACCTTCTCGTCGGCACTGATTGTTCGAGATTGACCTTCATTTGCGGTCGTTTCGTGGGCTTTGCACATGCTCTCGTCACCTTCCAAGTGTTTTCCTCGCATATCAGGTGAGAGTTTATCAGTAGCTTCAAAGAACGAATGAAGAACAGAGCCTTCCTTCACAAATCCAGGACGATGGCGATTGTTGGCAATGCTATGTATAAGACCAATCGTTCCACATGCATTACCAATGGTTTGCTTCATATAAAAGGCATTATTGCTGATTGGTTTCGGGCTGCTTTCCAAAAGGGTCTTCTCTTCCATACGGAACTTTTCGTAGTTTTCCGTTACGGGAAACAGCAGAATAAAAGCGCAGCATGGTTGCGGCACCATGTCTAGTAAGTCAAGTGAGTACACGTCACAGAAAGACCAGTCTGGTGACAGCCCGATACTTCTGGCATACTTGGTCATAACAGTAGGATTTGCCTCTAGGGGTTGCCATTGTAATTTAGACATGATGTACGCAATAGGTTTTTCCTGTCTAGAAATATGGTTCTATTACTATACGGTAGAAAATACATGAACAGTTGACAGCTCAAAGGAATGACAACACCAATGTTAGAATAGGTAAGAAGCCAATTCGGGGCGACGGGTTAAGTGATCAGTAGAGAAAATTTTTTTCTTCACCAACCCTCGTTCACGGTGTAAAAGAAAATAACTGAAATTAGTAATAATAAATCGATACCTTACCCAGTATGGAACGGAAATGATTTTAAACATTACTAATATTAATATAGACTGGGAGAGTGGATATAACATTGTCTCTATCTCGGTTGCACCTAGGAGCAATTCTCCACCCTGTTCTCCGCGTATTCATTCAAGAATTGCGTTGCAATTACGGTATAATAATAATATAATCATAATATATAACACATATGCACTCAAGACCCGAGAGTGATGAGTAGGTAGGCTACACCATGATGCTAAAACTACTAACCCTGACTGGATCTTTCCTAATTTATATGATAGTAGTGAAATACTATTCAGCTATCTACCAGGGTGTTATAAAAACTAAGTTGATATAGCTTGAAAACAGTAAAGTGTAAAGCTGAAGTTGAAGTAGTGGTCGTCGCGCTTCATCGATGTTCAATGTATTTAGAGGATTCTGAACTCAACCAGCTGTGACGCTCGGTGACGTTGCAACCACGGCCTTTATAAGGGCTATGGTTGCAACCATTGCACAGTGCATATTGCACAACATGCTGCAGGCGCGAGTACGGCTTACCTTAGTTATCTATAGTTCGACTGTACGAGTGCAGCTGTATATATCAGAGTTTCCATATTTTGGAAATCTGAAAAGAGGACGCTTTTTCGGAATTTCAGACTTGCAAAACCGGAGGAAAATCCTGAAAAATGGTAAATTTTTCTCACTTCGTAGTCGGTTGACTAAAAAAAAAGGGCAGCTTTCTCACTCAGTGCCCAAAATACAGTTTTTCCTTCACATTATCAGGTGGTTGACTAAAAAAAGGTCAACTTCCCGGCTCAGCGCCCGAAATACCCACCGCGCGGAGCGTTACTTCGGTGCTGATTTACGGCGTCTCAGTCGAATTTAGCCGTAAATTTGGCCAAAATTATCTAAAACGAGGACAAAATCTAAAAAAGAGGACATTTCGGCGTCCTTCGAGGACACTTTCAAAAAAGTCAAAAAAGAGGACAAATCCTCTCAAAAGGGGACGTACGACGACACCCTGAAACGATCTCGGTCAACTCCAGGCCCCCTCATCGTCAGCCATTCTGTATAAACCAGAGGTCTCAAACACGCGGCCCGCGGGCCGCATGCGGCCCTCGAGAACATTTTGTGCGGCCCGCGAAGGCATTTTTCAATTTCAAGTATTCGACAATACATTCTAGTGTCATATATCTTTTTTTAGATTTAGGAACTTACAGTTCACTCTAAAACTACTACAAAAACCTGAAATCTAAACAAACTTCACTATCACATCGCTTCCTAAAATCTACCATGCAGTGGAAGATCGCTATTACGTCACATTTCAAGTTCATAATGACAAAGCGTGAACCGTTGATGATTCGTTACTGAAAATTGTGATTTTGTTTGGTGCGACCTTTCGTCAAATTACTCGATTTTGGATTGACTGGGTGATACACAAAAAATGACTCGAGTTGAGTAGGGTCGAACGTTAAAATCAGAAAAGGACTTGCCTCTCGGAATAGTGACTGGACAATGGGGGAATAGTACTACATCAAAAGCCCGTAGCTTGCGTTGCGTAGGGTATATAGAATATAGAAATCTAATCAGGTCTCTATGGAAACCATTGGCATTCTGTGGCCCCCGTGACGTATATTTAGTTACATCCTGGATGTTGTTTGTTCTCCCTGTCCATGTTATTATCGGTGGCGAGTAAGGTAGTGGTACGCTCCACAGCTGTAACACCAATGGATTCTTTGGCGAATAGTCATTTCTATTCCAGGGGTCCGTATCCCCTTCGTGGTACAAAGCACCACATCAGGGGGTACCAGATGCATTGTGGAAATTGGCCTATATGCTGTGGAATATTTTCTGGGCTAATTTATTCAACTGGAAAATATTGTTCGCGCTACGCGCGATTTTATGTGAGTGGGCTTTCTGATTTTTATAGTTCCCATCAGAAATTGTGTTGAAAATCGACAGGGGTCACTGGAAATCTAACTGAAAGTACAAGGGGTACGATCGCTAAAACGGTTAAGAAACAATGCTATTACTATGTAGCAATAATGGTTATATTTCAGTTGTTATTGATCTATTCCAATATTAATCAAAGAAAACCTAACGCTGATTTAATTTGACTTTGGCAATGAGAGTAACAATCGCCTATACTTATCACGTGTATATCAGAAACCTCGATTAGGCTACACCGCTCACATGCTCTGATATCAGATCAATCTTTAGTGGATTCTAAAATATTCTACATAAAATTGTGGCATTTCAAAGGTCCAATAGCTGCAATATTACAACCCAACAGCTTCTCGCATGATGTCTAAACTCATTATTTCTAACAAATTATGCCCGGCACAAAAACTATTTTATTCAAATATTTGAAAATGTAATTTGTTTGCGAAGCGTGAATAGTATAATAGTAAATTACATTTTCTCGGTGGTTGTGGAATGCCTGTCTGCAAGGTGCCGTTAAATAAGGCCTAGTTGGATATTATAGATTGAATACCCCTATTCATTGATGCTGCGGCCCGCGGGTCATCACAAATTAGGAAATTGGCCCGCGAGCACATTTGAGTTTGAGACCTCTGGTATAAACAGTGTCTAATAAATACCTGGAAATAGTTGGCCGTGCTATAGCTCCCTTAATATTATCTTCTTTTATACACAGTATCATTTATTAATATTTTCATCATTTCGAAACACCACAAAACTGTGATACAATGAAAAGATTGGAAGGTGTCGAAACGACTTGGAGTAGACTTTGAAATCAGACACCCACATTGGCCTAGACCAGTGGTTCTCAACCAGAGATGGCCACAGTCCGGTTCAGGAGCCGGAGCCGGAGCAGGATTTCATTGATTTTTTACCTGGCCGGACTGGATCCGGATTTTGAATTTGCGGTGATGGTCGGATTTTAGCCGGATTTTTTGCTGCAATATGATTAATTAGCATTGTTCTGGCAGGATTTTTTCGGATTCCAAACTGGACCTTCACCAGCCGGATTTTTTCGGACTCTGAATTTCCAATTGCCAGCTGGATCCGGATAGATTCGGATCCCGAAATTTGGGAATCCGCCCATCTCTGTTCTCAACGTGGGCGATATCGCCCCCCAGGGGGCGATTTGGCGGTCTAGGGGGGGCGAAAATGACCAAGGGGGCGAAAATAGCGAAGGGGGCGATAGGGGGGCGATGGCGCGTTAAAACGGCTTAATTGGAGCCAATTCGGAGAAATGACCTTTTTTTGTCTTCGTCAACCCACGAAAATTTAGCTGCAAAACTGTAAAAGTTCGACATCGAGCCGAAAAGTTGACCTTTTTTTAGTCAACCAACCGGCCATTACAGTTTGTATGCTCGTTATCCGGTTCACAAAATTTGGGGGCGATGATCGGTGTGGAGCTTGAAAAGGGGGCGTGAGCCGAAAAAGGTTGAGAACCACTAACCTAGACGAAGTAGAGAAGAGGCATGCTCCCATTGAATTGAATGAAAAATAAGCAGAGAATATAAAAGGCAAGTGCCTTTGCCCATATGAGTGTCTGACTTCAACGATTGCTCCAAATCGTTTAGAACCCGTCTATCTTTTCATTGAATCACAGTATTGTGGTGTAATCATCTGATAAAATTGGAAATAAACTGAACTGAGGATCCTACATAGGGATCTACCCCCGATCTCTACAAACATGAACATAAGGCCCTTGTGTAAATGACAATTACCATCAAATTACCTGCATGACAAATGAGGGACCTGTACGAGCGTAGATTTTGTAAAGGGTTCTTAATAAATTTATTTTACGTGTCACGGGGCGAAATGAATTCCACGAAAGGCCACCCAATGTAGCCATTCGATACACAAATTTGAAAAAAACTGTTATAACCATCTTCTTGACAAAGATATTATGATAACAATGTCCTTTTCAGTCGTATAATTAAAATAATGTCGAAGGTCATTCCGATTCCCTCATCACGTCACAACAAAAAAGTTATTTCTATTTTTCGAATTTACTGACGTGATCGCTCCTGATGAGGATCAGTCACAAATCTTGGGGTGGAATAAATCTGGAATTATACATATGTTGTTTGTTGCGATATTGAATTTTGATACGCCAAGAAGCCCATAAACATTATATACATTACCTTGGAATTTGGCTGCAGTGTGATGGCATAGGTTCGCTTTCATGGACAATACTTTATAAAAGTTCGTATTCGCATTCGCAAGAAACCTAAACCTTTCAAGGATTCGTACTAGCGTGCGTTAGGATGTCTCACTTTGTAAAACTACTTACTTTTTACGGGTTTTGTTAAGTATAAAGTGGTTTTGGGAATTGCGCATATCACTTTTAAGATTGTATATAGTATATATTCATACATTATATTCATATTGGAATGAACTCGAATACTTTCGGCTGACATTAATGAGCTTAATTGTCATGACGACTGGATGAAAGAGGCAAATTGTACTGCGGTAACTGAGTATATTTTTGTAAATTGCACTAATTGTAGTACCAATGGTCCAATTTTACGATTCACGAAGATGGGCCCTGCAATTTCGGTAGTGACCAAGTCCGATGAAGGGGAATAGCAAGTCAAAATTTTGAAAAACATCAACATTTTTAATTTTTTCTTGACTGGAATTATCAGCATAGTACCTATACTTTTACCTCATGGCCTTATCTTGCCCAAACATAACTAAAAACTCATAATTTCGACTTTAATCGGCACCGGTTTATTATCTTTTATTACTGGTAGAATGTTTATTAACGTTTTTCTCTATTGTAAAATTTTTTTGCACAGCTTCCCGATAAATCAAAAATTTGTATGACATATATGTCGTGTAGTATTCACTCGGTTTTTTTTGAAAAGCTAACATCGACATCTATGTTATGCTAAGAGTCGTTTGGGTTAGGTCTACCTTGCTCTGAATTACGGAGCTTCACAGCAAACTTTTTGAAAAACTGACTGACATTTGAGATTTTGAAATTTCAAAATGAAATTTCTCCAAGAGGGGTAACACATATTGCTTCAAATTTTAGCATAACACAGCACTTTCATATTACATTCTAAAGAAGGCGTTTGGATTGAAAAAGAGGCTTCACAATTTTGAGATTTTGCATTCCCCGTGTCGCTGCATTTTTTCTCCTTCAAATATACAATCTGCAGGGTAGTGGGTAGAACAATTTGTTTTGTATAAAGCATAGCGACGTCTAGCGACTGTGAAAATTTCATGATGATGGGTGTAGCCATCTGAACGTTAGGTTTTTGACTTGCTAGTTCACTTAACAAATGCGACCCATATACCACTACTATACATCTACGTTCTTGAATACTTTTCTACATCTACTTGAAGTAGTTTTGTCATGTTTTTGAAATGGCTTCTTAGCAACGCTGACTATTTTGACAACCTCGGCACATGATTGTTCTACACTGTAAATCCGCAAGGTCGTATTGAACACTTCATAACACTTTTTTCTGCGTACAGACACACTTTTTGGGCATATAAACGCATTGGGCCATTATCGTCGCAACGCTTCTGCGTATTTCTCCGTTTACTTGTAACACTTCGCCACTGCGGCTTATTTTCAAGAAAATTTATACTTGATAATGTATCATCAATTTCGCATTGATAAACCATCGGTACGCTTGGAGATCACATTAAATCATGTTATATGTAAAATAATATTACTCACTTGAGCCAGCACTAAGTTTAAGGGTAATATTTCATTGAAATAGACATATTCCCCCGTGACGCAGAGGGGTCACCACCTTCGTTACGGTAGAGCGCGCTCGATTTCAGTTTGGATTTGAATTAGTGGTTCGTCAGGCTTCAGACGGAGAGTAGGGTACATGATAAAACTTGGCGAAATGGATATATTGAAGCAGTTTCTACTACCTGATGGCGTAAAGGATCGTAACATCCATGTACTGTAAGGTATGGAAATGCGGTAAATGTTATTGAATATATGTAATGTGAGAATAGTCATAAAATGAACTCGTTTTGACATTGCAGTAAGGTCGTTTGTTTTAGATGTTTTAGTAAGCTACTGATATCGCTCATTCATATGAATGTTCTTTAGATGTTTTGTAGTATATGATTCGTCTGATCTTATTGCTGGATGATCGAGCTTCGAATCTGATAATATATCATGCTGCGACCAGGTCCAGTACTACGGTACTGATGGGAAGCTGCTATAGAAGTAACTTTTGTGACATAAGGATAAAGGGGTGTTCTCTTTATCCACACTGAAATATCCCTATGTAGGCGATATTGTGGTCCATTGTGGACAAGTACTGCAACGTCAGCAATTGAATGCCGGTATGACAGTCATGCAACGGTTTTCATTGTTTTTGAACTGCAACACATTTTACACTGTCCTGTTTATTCTAAGTGGTAAGGTGTTAACTAAAGCGATTTTTTTGAAATGTCAAAATAAGGTCAAAATTTTGTCAAAATTGTACCGTTAGGTCAAAAATTGCCAAAATTCTTTACAAAATCAAAATTTTGTTGGCAACTTGCATTTCGTTTGTATCATAGATGATTGCACTATAGAATGTAAACGTGGAATGGCAGCGACCGATTTTGCAGCTTCATTCCGCTTCACTGAAGCTTTACTCAGACTTATTTTACGGCAGCTATACTGTAGGATTTATGACAATCCAAAAGTTGTCTTCCAGAGCTCAGAATTTACTGAATCTGATCTTGATCGAAAGCTACTGTCGCACGGATTCCGAAAATATCAATCAAAATAGGGTCAGGCTCCGCACTTAGATGACAAATCACCCTCAACATCTAAAATTTGCATTTTTCAGAACAATCGGATGAACGCACAACAATGACCATAACAATGACCCATTGCGGCTCTTCGATTGTTCGGACAATGCCGATAATTCAGACTTGAAGGGCGAATTCTAAGCGGCTCAGTGCCTGATCATATTTTCATTTACATTTTCTGAGTCAGTGTGACAGTAGCTTTCGATCAATACCAGATTCAGGTAATTCTACGCTCTGGAAGACGACTTTTGGATTGCCATAAATCCTACAGTAGCTGCCGTAAAATAAGTCCGAGTAAAGCTTCAGCGAAGCGGAACGAGGCTGCAAAATCGGTCGCTGCCATTCCACGTTTACATTCTATAATTGCACTGTCGATGAACTTATCATTTTACAATTTACATCTTGTAGCCCACTTTATAGTCCCACCGTTGTAGACGGACCATCGTCTGGTCATTGTGAATCATAAATTGTCAAATGAAACAAATACTCAACATAGCCTATTGCACTATCCTAACTGAAGCAAGACTACGTGGGCATTGGTTTTTCTATTAGAAACCGTATGATGAAAAATTGCGATGTAGACAACTTTGTCATAATGAGAGAGAGAGTGCAGCGGACGCACAACTTCAGTGTTGCCGGTCAACAACTGCAGCTGGTGAACGTTCTTTCTTAATTCTTGCCACGCTACTTAGTTAGGACAGACACTTTCTACCCGAAAATGTAGGAAAGTATCTTTCGTTGTACTACAACAAATTTTTAATTATTTCTACCATAATACGAGATGTAACTAATACTAGAATTATTCATAGGTCGAGATTTCGATAAAATAAGTTCTTTTTCATGTAAAAATATGTCAATTTTCATGCTAAAAGATTTTTTTCAGGTCAAATTACTTCGGAAGAACAGACAGCCCCAGTCAGAACTAAAGATAAGTTCCGGTAATACAATTCTAACACTATGTGAGAAACACCTAATTTAAGTACATGGGGTCAAAATTAAGTTTTTCATCATCAAAATATGTGTGAATTTGAATTTTTTACTCAAAATCTTACCTTTTTAGGTCCAAAAAATCGCCCCAATAATAGCACAGCCAAACAAACAATCTTTTTAACAAACCATGGATCACAAGGGGTAGTATTTGTTTTGCCCAATCCCCCATTTGACTTTTCTGAGTTTATTGTGATACGGTAACTGAACTAAACTCTATGTTGCAGGTAGGATGTATTGAACTTGGCACCTTTTTGATATGCATTTGCTGTATGGAATATTGGTAAGCATCACGGTGTTTTGTAAAGTGAACTGGTATATCCTTAGAGAATGAATTTGATTATGTTGCAATCGGTTATCTTTGTGATAAAGATTTTTATGAATGTTTGCTGATAAAATTTCACAGAAATTGTTAACAATTCAGGAAGTATACTAACTGTGCCAGAGTAAAATTGGTGGTAACGTCATGTGCAACTTTCTATTCCATTAAAGACACCCTTCTGTCACGTACAACTTATTGCAGAAAAAAATAACTGTATCCAGTATGATATCTGCGTGATTACTGAGCAGTTCATTTGTATTGCGAATTTTCGCAACAAATATTTTCTTTTCGATAGTCTTGGATTGATCCTCAAATTCGTCCAACTGATGTCTACTCTTTAAAAAGAGCCCCCTGGGTCTACCGTACCTGCGCTATCAGACAATGTTGACAGTGACGTGAGGAGTCGTTCGTAACGGGTTTTGTGCCAGCACAGTCATCTTATGCGATGCAGACCTTCTCAAGAACCCATGGATACATGTGATTATGTAAGCCTATTTATTCAATTTATATATCACCATTGATAATGTAATTTGCTAGTTTTTGCAGTCCTACTTTTCTCACGAACTATCTCGCAGAGTAGCTTACGGACTATTCGATATGAGCTGAAAAAGGCTTCATCTGTGTACACTGTACAGTGTACAGTGAACTGTATACTCTGAACACTGAAAAGGGATGTAGTTGAAAGTAATGAGCTCGTGTAACTTGTACTTTAACTATTGCTTACTGAACTATAATGGACTAGGTCAGTGGTTCTCAACCTGGGGGGTTGAGCACCTCTCCTGCGCTTCTGTAACCTATTACCTGTGTGAAATATTTATATTTACTTGTGCATAAAATTTACAATTTTTCTTTGGTATTTATTGTATTTTCTAGGAGCAGCAATTGGATTTGACCAGTACAGAAAAAGAGCCGCCATGGCATGCCACGAATCAGAGACTCATCAAGCCTGGGTTGCGACCGATGGAAAGAATATGGAAAATGCCTTAAAGTGCAGGTAGTATGTATTGCAAATGGCACTTTTTTGAAAAAGATTTGTTGTTTGAAATACTGGTAAGCATCGCAATGTTTCGTAAGTAAACTGGTATATCCTTAGATAATGAATTTGATTCAGCTGCATTCGGGTATTTTTATGAATGTTTGCTGGTAAAATTTCACTAAAAGGATTAACAATCCAGGAAAGTATGGTACTCGGGCTGGAGTAAAATTGGTGTTAAGGTCACATGCAACTTTCCATTACAATAATTAATTGTTCTATGAAAGACACCCTTTTGTCACATACAATACATCCAGTCTGATATCTGCGTAAGTAAATACTGAATGCTGGTAATGTCTTATTTTGTGATAATATTGTTGATGTACAACGTTCTTTCGAGTTCTCCACTAGTTGCTGACGATTATACTATATATTAATATATTATATACTATTCAATTTTATATTGAAGTTTTGTACCTCGAAGAAGCTGTTCGAATATTGAATAGTTCCCTTGTATTGCAAATTTTTAAAACAAGTATTTTCTTTTCAACAGTCTTAGATTGATCCTCAAATTCATCCAACTGATGTTGACTCTTCGAAAAGAACCCTGGTTTCACCGTGCCTCTGCTAACAGACAATGTTGATAGTGATGTGAGCAGTCATCTGAACAGATTTTGTACCGGTGCAGTCATCTTTTGTGATACATACTTTTGCCTCAAGAACCCATGGAAACATGTGATTATGTAAGTCTATTTATTCATTTCATATATCACCATTGATTATGTAATGTGCCGGATTTTGCAGTCCCAATTTTCTCAAAAAACTATCTATATATGCTATATTAGCTGAAGAGAGGCTTGATCTGTGTACATTGAACAGAGGTGTTGTTGAATGTGAAGAGCTGGTGTAACTTGTATTTAAACTACCGCTTACTGAACTATACTTGGAACATCAAATGGAGATCATTTCCTATGTCGTGCTAGTTCCAATTAATTTTGTTAGTTAAATTTAATCAGGAATGAAGGATTTTGAAAGATTGAGAACAGTTACAATTACCGCAATGAAGGAAAAGTATTCAACACCTTCGATAAGATGTCACAAAGTTTTCGTACTAAAGACAATCAATGTGTCCTTTGTCTGGTATATTTTCTCGTCTCAATCCGAAGCACCTATAAAATCTTGGAATCAAAGTTATGTGTAAAGCCTACCGTATGTCAATTATAATAATGGAAAACCGAACCCATAGGGATAACAATTCTACTACATTTATTGTCGGATCTTGTTTGCAATCAATTACATTTTCAGCGAAACGAGGTTGATGAAGTCAACTGTCATCTCAAAGCCAAATTGAGAGACAAACGAATATAATCCAAGACCCAAGCGCATGTCTTATTGAAACAGGTACCGTAATCTTTCTTTTTTGTGGACCATACAAATTTACATAGACCTGCGACGTTCTGCTATAACTGTCATTTTGAGTTACAATTCTGCATTCTCACTGTTGCCTGTGCGTCTGAATGTCAATGTAAATGTCAAAATGGCCGAATTGAAAAAAAACGCAGACCTGATTCAAGATGTTTTTATTAGTCGTTATGCTAATTTTAGTCCTTCTTCCTGTTCAAATCTACAACAAACGATAGGCCTAGATTGTTCTTAAAGTGAATCAGTTACAGCAATTCAGCTATATAATTCATATATACCTCATAACTGTGTGTTTTGTTGAAGATGATGATTTTCATATCACTTGAGACATTGTTAAACTGTTTTATATATTATACATACTGTACAAGCTGCTGTACTCATCTTTGATCATATAATAACTCTTGTATATTGGTTTCAAAACTGACTCCACCATGTGCAGTGTCTTAGGCCGCTGGCTGTATGAACAGGTCACTGTAATACACTCTGCTATGTCTGTGAATTGAACTGTCATTGCCTAGTAAAAGTACAGATTCAGAATTTCATCATGTTCGACTTACAGCAGATTGTGGTTTATCATATGTACAAGTAATTGAAGTAATGTTAACAAAAAAAAGATCCAAGACTGTTTGTTGTTGCTTGCAAGAAGTTGCACAGTGGTGAAACTTTTCTAGGTGGTGATGGTTTTCCTTCTGGTAGACAGATAAAGAGAGTTGTTTGATCACAACTAAAGTGATCAAAGTTGAGCATACCCTCAGTGACTTGTCTTTTAGTTGGGCGTATTCCAGAAGGAAAACCATCAACACCTTGAAAAGTTTCTCCAATATGCAACTTCTTGCAAGCAACAACAGTCTTGGATCTTTTTTTGTTAACATTACTTCAATAACTTGTACATATGATAAACCACAATCTGCAGTAAGTCGAGCATGATGAAATTCTGAATCTGTACTTTTACTAGACAATGACAGTTCAATTCACAGACATAGCAGAGTGTATTACCGTGACCTGTTCATACAGCCAGCGGCCTGAACCACTGCACATGGTGGAGTCAGTTTTGAAACCAATATACAAGAGTTATTATATGATCAACTCCAAGATACACCAGAAACCAGAACACTTTCAAAATGAGTTATCATCACTCTTACTGGAAGACTCGAGGTTGACTATCAAAGTTCTAGAATATTCCAAAGATGAGTACAGCAGCTTGTACAATATGTATAATATATAAAAACAGTTTAACAATGTCTCAAGTGACATGAAAATCATCATCTTCAACAAAACATACAGTTATGAGGCATAGCCTATGTGAATTATATAGCTGAATTGCTGTAACTGATTCACTTTTGAAACAATCCAGGCCTATCGTTTGATGTAGTGTTGAACAGGAAGATACCCGTTCCACCAAGTTCATGACATAAAGGTTTGTGATGATGTACTATGATGAAAGTTCAATCGTTCTCTCTTCCTCATCATAATTGTGCTACGTTCATATAGAAATTAATTGATAGATCCCGCCGACCATAATTTTGTTGTTAAAGCAGCAATGTAACAAATTGTAACATGCAAATTGGCATTGCAAACTTGGTCAAACTAACCAACATTTTTAATGGCGCTATAAAAATCAATAATTTGCTTATAACTTTTTTTCAAGACAAAGTTCTATATCAGTGAGATAGAAACATGGTGCTTCCGCAGCTTTTAAGCCCAAAACTAGCTTTCTAGCATAAGCGGTTATTGAGATATGGCAAAATCAGCTATTTTCGGCTCGTTCGGTGAAATTGCACGGCCACTAGAGGGTGCAAAAACCTGAAATTATGATAGAAGTGATTCATTTGAGATTTGGGACCAAATATCAAAGGCACTTTTTGAAATTCAAATTTTTCTTTTTTTCACTCTACCCTATTTTACATGTATCCGAACGCCTTTCCTAAGCTTGTGTAACCTGCGTGTGTGAAATCTTTATATTTATTTCTGCATAAAATTTAGAATTTTCATTGACATATTCAAAACTTTGGAATTTATTCACATTTTCAAGGAGCACAACTTGGAGTCGACCAGTAGAAAAGAAACAAACGCCATAGCACGATACGAATCAGAGATTGACCGAGCCTAGATTGCAGCTGATGGCAAGAATATAAAACTGCTTCAGTGAAAATGGAGTATTCAGAAACATTCTTGACGTTTTGAGCTGCTACGCATTGGATTGTCATACCCTAAAGGAGTGGTTGTCAAACAGGAGAAAGCATTTGAAGCGACGTGAAGCCGCTGTAAACTAAAATCTTTTTCGCACATGCATGCATGGCAGCTTGTAGTTATTGCTCAGTGTATGGTCAGAATTTAATATTTGAATATTCTCTCATCAACAACCATTACCGTCACTGCCATCCAACTATCCGTTGGGATTTCTAGCGTTCCGGTTGCTTTATTAAATTTTATTTTACGACAACAAGGATGGTGTGAAATGTTTTGCTATCATATGGGAGCGTGTCCAAAAATTTTTAAGAACCACTGCCCTAATGACTTCCATATTTCATATTTTGCAGCAGACTGGTAAATAACAACAAAATCTTTTCTGTAAATCTGCAAAATTTGTATGGACTCAAATGAACGATTTCTTTGTTATTTAAACAAAAGTGATTGGCATTAAGCTGATATAAATACTACTAATGCAAGCCCTACGATATTTTTTAGCAGGCCCAATTTCATTAGGAGTGAAAAAATACTTATGGTTGTTTATCGTGGTAGTGGTAGTGATACTGATACATTCATTGTTTGTTTGTTTACAATAAAATTAGAAATTTACAAACCGTAATTTGAACAGTTTTAAATAAGTTGTAATGATTTGTGTTGATCATGTTTTCCGCTAACGGGCGTAACCAATGAATTTGATTCCATGCCCCTGTCACGAAAGTTCAGGATACTAAATGATATTTTTTTATCACTATCCCTAATTCCCTATGCATTCATTTTCATCATTGAGCGATTTGCATGATATTTGTAGTAAGTTTGCTCTTAATCATTTGTGATGTTCGTAATTTCATCGACTCTTCCGGGAACGGTTTCAACTGCTGATCTGAATTTATGAAACCCTGTCACAGCAGCTATTGGAAATTTCAATGTTTGCACGTATTTAATCACCCAGGTTGGGTATTATAAGCGTCATTTATTCATGAATCAATAAAATCTGATTTTACTTTGAGCCCTGCGTTCCGGTGACTAGTCAACCAGCCACTTTGAGACTGAACACTTTTTAGGTAAACACCTTAAATTTGAACACTTCGCAACACTTCTAGGCGTTCAATTTTTGGATCACGTTTCGTGTTCAATTTTCCGGGTTGAGCAACACTTCAGAATTTACAGTGTAAATAGGGCTGCATTTAAAATAAAAGGTGTTTTAAAACATATTTTAAGCACTAATGACATCCCAAAATATATTTGCGTTTATTTTCTGAAGTTGTATGATTATGTCATAATTGCCTTCGGACGATATGTAGGCCTACTAGGTATAGTCCACGTATTCGTTATGGAATATTTGAAAGCCTCGAAATCGTCGTCGGTTCAACAGTTATAGCACGTAATTTTATATAACTGGAACGGAATTAATGTTCTCATTGTGATGACCACCGACGGTAGAAATGCTGCACGACGATTCAGTCCTGGTCAAAGATATTTTTGGCCCAATAGGACGGCTTACAAACATTTTTCGTCAAAGGAGGCATATTGGCCGCTATAATTTTTAATTGTAATTCACAAGGCTTCGTAGATCAATGTCCACTCGACGAGACGTCATTTGAAAATTCGTGTCGTCATGACAAAAAATAATAGAAGACAAGGGTAATATTTTACACATGTTTCTTTTAAATTGATTTTTGTTTTAAATGCAATCTTAATTGTGGTATGTTGGAGTGGGCCTATATTTGTGACAAATGACCAATGAACATGACCAATACATGTTTGTTACATCCAATGTAGTCCCAACTCACATAATTTTCATAAACTAGCTTTATCTTAAAACGTTGTCATATCTCAAGAATTGAGTGAATCGGGATACCGCGGTTTACGCGGCAGTTTAACCGTACGCCTGTTTCCGAAGCATGACAATACCGGACGTATCTCCACTGTGATTGCTGTGAGAATTAGGGCCTGGTTAACACTATCGTGCCACTTCCTGACCTGAATGATATTAATCATTACTTGTATCTGAATCAGATCGATATACGCGCCCTACGCGCATCGCGCAATTGACGTAAGTATCAGTGTTTTACAATTCTGTCTGTAGCCTAATTATCTGCGATTATAAAGCTCTTCTATTGTATTTATTATTTTGCAATCGAGAGTTTCGGGGAGGAAAAGTACCAAATATGCAGCGATAGTACAAACAACACTGTAAACCAAATAAGGAATCCTCATTTGGTAAGTCACAGTATAATTGGCAACGAATGGCGCCAGCATGCACCCGATTCTTGCCATTGTTGACATGAAACCGAGTCCTACATTGCGGACAGTAGTTGGATACAATTCTGGTGTGTAAACGTACAACAGAGTAAAGGCGCCTTGCACGCCCACCTTAGCTGTCATCGATAAGAGAAGTCTGTATCCGTACATTTCCTTGAGTCCGAACAATACGAAGGTTGCTACCATACTAAGAGACGCAATGATCATGAACCCTGTCATGGTACGTTTTCTTCCCCAGCTTTTCTTATTCATGAAATAATGACAGAGTGGGGCAGAAGGCAGTTGACTTATGGCAGATCCAGCGAATGCAACGTAAAAGTTCGAACTGAAAGCACCAGCGCCGAGAGTGATGCAGTAAAACACAAAACCAGTCGTAAACCACAAAAAGCCTAATACAAAGGTTCGTTTTCTGAGTACAGGATGCGTTAATATATCTGTAAAGGAGCCGTTGGTGCGATTTCTCAAGACGTCATCCGCCATTGGTTCGGAGGCAATGTAGGCGTCATATTGCTTTTCCGTCAGCTTATGTCCATTACGCCGCGCAAGGGTCGCGACTGCGGAAAAGGCGGAGCCCCGACGGCCACGCGTTGATAGCCATCGTGGAGACTCTGGCTGTAGAAAATAGAAAGTGAATCCGAACACAGCCGGTAGTGTAGACACCACACAAAATGTTCTCCAGTCAGGAAAACAGTACGCTACTGCTTCCGCTGCTAACATCAGAACACCGAATACGGTTGATGAACATATTCCAAGTGGTACCCACGCGCTCTTAGATGCGGCCTCTTGAACAAGAATGAAATTAATGACACTCAAACCTCCAACGCAAAATCCACTCACTAATCTACACGCCGCCAATTGCATCCAATTTTGTGTTAATCCTGCAAGTAAAGATGAACTGATCACCACCATATATACCCAGAAACTGACTCTTTTTCGTCCCAGAGAGTCGGACAATTGACCGCAAAATGTTGTCCCGAACATAAAACCAACGAAAAATATCGACTGAAGAAACCCCGTAACCCATGTTAAATAGGAATCAGTGAAATTCCACTCTGTTCCTATTGTCCTTGCACCGTCAGCGTATGGGTTAACCTTGAAAGCGTCTTGTGGGATTGCGATGAACATCATCAGAAATACTTGGGGCGCATCGATATAATCGACCAAAGCGTATAGTATAAACGTCGGTTGCCCGACATATGAGCATGCGACACAATGAAAAACGACAGTTTAGCATGCGACGCTATAGCATGCGGACACATTAGCATGGTAACACATGAGCATAGGGACACATGAGCATGAGGACACATGCGCATGGGGACATATCAGCAGAGTGAAACATGAGCAAGGGGACACATGGGCATGGAAACAAATTAGCATGCGACACTTGAGCATGGTTACACATTAGCATTGACACTAATCGACATGGTTACATATGGGCATGGTAACACGTGAGCATGGTTACAAATAACCATTGGGACACTTCAGCATGTTGACATTTGTACATGGTGATATATGAGCATGGTTACATATCAGCATGATGACAAATGAGCACGAGGACACTTGAGCATGCGACACTTGAGCATGCGCCACTTGAGCATGCGTCACTTGAGCATGCGACACTTGAGCATGCGACACTTGAGCATGCGACACTTGAGCATTTTTCATATATTAGTGTGTAGTTAACTAGCGTCGAAATCATGGATTTATGCCAGTCCGAACATAATATATATCCCCTCCTCCAACCCCAATATCCCCACTCCCAACTTTACTACCCATCACCCCAACCCTGATCTTGTGATACCTTAACCCTAACGCAAACCCTAACCGTAACCGTAACCCTAACCGACCCTAATATCCCTCTCTCCATCACCCCCACCCTAATCTTGGGATACCTTAACCCCAACCCCAACCCTAACCTCAACCACCCTAATATCCATCACCCCAACCCTGGTCTTGGGATACCTTATCCCTAACGCAAACCCTAACCCTAATTTGGGGATACCTCACCCTTAACCCTAACCCTAACCCTAACCAACCCTAATATCCCCCTCCCAACCCTAATACCCATAATCCCCGACCCTAATCTAGGGATACCTTAACTCTAACCCTAACCAACCCTAATATCCATCACCCCCAACCCTAATCTTGGGATACCGTAACCCCAACATGAGCCCTAACCGAGCCCTAATGTTCCCCGTACCCACCCACGGCACGTAAAACTTCCCTATCAAAAGAGACCCGCAAAATAAAATAATAAGTCCGTGTCAAAATGCGAATTTGGAATCGCTTTCGTCTCCCAAAAGGATATATGCTTTTAGTTCGTCTGATACGTGCAAACGATACCAATATATGTGGAACAATGACAACCCTTATCGCTTTACCGCGATTTTTGGAGCTTTTCGCACAAATCTATATGGTCACATGCTCAAGTGTCGCATGCTCAAATGTCGCATAGTCAAGTGTAACATGCTCAAGTGTCGCATGCTCAAATATCGCATGCTTAAGTGACGCATGCTCAAGTGACGCATGTTCAAGTGTCGCACGCTCAAGTGACGCATGCTCAAGTGTCGCATGCTCAAGTATCGCATGCTCAAGTGTCGCATGCTCAAGTGTCTGCATATCCACGTGTCGCATGCTCAAGTGTCTGCATGTAGACGGGTCGCATGCTCAAGTGTCGCATGCGTAGGTGACCCCATGCTCATGTGCACCTTTGCTCTTGTGTCCCCATGCCCATGTGTCCATATGCGCATGTGTGCCCATGCTCTTGTGTACCCATGCTCATGTGTCGTCAAGGCTCATGTATCGCATGCTCATGTGTCACCATGCTCAAGTGGCACTTACTAAATTGTCACCATGTTGAAGTGTCCCTATGCTCACGTGTATCCATGCTCGTGTGTCCCTATACTCATGTGTCCCTATGCTAATATGTCCACATGTTAATACGTCTCTGTGCTCATGTGTCTACATGCCCACGAGTCGCCATGACCAAAAGTCGCTATGCTTAAGTGTCGCATGCTCAAGTGTCGCTTGCTATTGTGTCGCATGCTAATATGTCCACGGACCATCACCACCAACAGTTTAAGAACCACTCGCTCATAGCAGTAGATATTCGGCGCCCAGTTTGCAACTGCCTCCTTACCGTAATTCGCTATATCACTTCTGTCGTTAGCGATAATTTGCAACTGTCCAGAATGTAATTCGGAGCTCGCTTTAAATCTTCGGTATAACCCCATCGGCCACTTCGAATGCTGCGTAGCAGATATGCTTGATGTCTGCAAAATGTTCGTGGCGCGTTTCAGATTATTCTGTTATGTACGCGTGGAAATCGAAAACACAGATTTAGGTGAAAAGGAATGGATATACTATTGACAACAGTTGCGCGCAACAGTGGTCAATAAAAATTTACCGATAAAGAACCAATTTTCTTCGGTATATGACAGTGGTTCCCAACGTGGGCGATATCGGCCCCCAATGGGCGATTTTCAGAAACAAGGGGTGAAAATGCTGAAGGGGCGATGGGGGGCAAAATGTTAGAATGTTCCGTGAGATATATTTAATTTACAGGGCCAAAAATACACGTGAAGACGTCTTATTCTGCATATGACACGAAAGTTAACTAAATATAGATCATAACTAGGGTGATGTTTTTGACATATCAAAATAAGTCAAAATTTTGTCAAAATCGTAGCGTCAGGTCAAAAAATTGTCAAAATTGTTTACAAAGTCAAAATTTCTTTGTAACCTGTATTTCGTTTATATCATAAATGTTTACCCGAGAATGTGGGACAGTGTCTTTCGTTCTACTACAACAAATATTAGTTATTTCCACCAAAATGCGTCGTGTGACTATACTGGAATTTTTCATAGGTTTCCAGATCTCGTTACATTAAAGTTTTTCATGTAAAATTTGTCAGTTTCTAAGTCAAATAAGTTTTTTCATGCTAAACTACTTCATAAGGACAGACAGTTCCAACCAGAAATGAAGATAAGTAATGGCATAGTGTCCTACATGGTGTCGACACAAGCAAATCTCACGCCTCAGTGAAATTGTATCACGTCACAATTTCCATTTGGCTACAGGCAATTTGACGGTCATTTTTGACCGGCTTGCCGAGCATTAAATTTGGTAAAACAGGTATCAATCGAAAGCTGACTCCGCACTGATTACGAAAATATAAATTTTATTCCGCTCGTGGCCCTAGAACTCCCACAATCAGCCTCGAATTTTTCATTGTTATGGAGATTGGCATTGCGACGCAACAATGCTGTCTGGCGAAACGAGAGAGTAGCTCAAGAGAAAAAGCTCCAGACAGCATTGTTCAGCATTGTTGCGTCCCAATGCCAATCTCCATATCGATGAAAAATTCGAGGCTGATTGTGGTAGTTCCAGGGCCACGAGCGGAATAAAATTTATATTTTCGTAATCAGTGCGGAGTCAGCTTTCGATTGATACCTGTTTTACCAAATTTAATGCTCGGCAAGCCGGTCAAAAATGACAGTCAAATTGCCTGTAGCCAAATGGAAATTGTGACGTGAGACAATTTCACTGAGGCATGAGATTTGCCTGTGTCGACACCATATAGGACACTATGGCAATAGCCTACAATTATAACATTATGTGGGAAAACACCTAATTTACATAGATGAGGTCAGAACTTGGTCAAATTTAAGTTTTTTAAGGTCAAAAAATTTCAAAATTGTGATTATTTAGCTCAAAATCTCCCCCCATTTAGGTAAAAAATCGGCCTAGTCGTGACTAAAGGGGAAATGGACGCGCAAACCGGTTTTCGAAGCACCTGCTCTGAAAAATGACCTTATTTGTAATCAATTCCCGTATCATATGTCCTCTTTTTTTATCCGTAAATATTGGGGGACGAAAATTTGTGCCGAACTTGATAAGGATGAACAAAGATCAGGATTTGGGATAAAAAAAGGTCAACTAAAAAAAGGTAAACTTTCTGGCCCAGCTCCCGAAATACCCGGCGGAGCGTTACTTCAGTGCTGATATAGCCTACTGTATTTACGTCGATTTTGCCATCTATTTAACCGAAATTTTCAAAAATGAGGACAAAATCTCGAAAAAGAGGTCATTTGAGATTTTGAGCGTCCTCCGCGGACACTTTCAAAAAAGTAAAAAAAAGGACAAATCCTCTTAAAAGAAGGCGTATGGTAACCCTAGCCTATAATCACTTCGTTGCGTGCTGTTATCTCTTGACCTTCCACCAGGATTGTCAGTATAGTAGGAATATATTGGAATGCTCCAAACGTACCAGAAACAAATTTCTTTTGTGAGAAGCACACGATTCCATTCCGACTCCGAAAAGTGTGCCAGAACGACCAGCAGCGAGAAGACCTTGGCCGCAAAGGAATGCCCTTGTGCTGACCGAAAACTTCGATATATAGCCTATACATAAATTTTATGGTTGCCATACGTCCGGAATTTCCCGGACATGTCCGGAATTTCACTGTTCAAACTGTGTCCGGGAGGGATTTCCAAAATATGCCTATAAATGTCTGGAATTTTGAAGGCTGGATCTAAGCTCATAATTTTTTCGTAAATCAACATAATAACATTAATTTTGGGAAGATTTATGAAACATGAAATTTTTCTTCGCGCCGTGCGCGATTTACTATCACATATTGATTTCAATATGGGGACTAGCCTACCACCCTCGCCAAATCTGCAATAAACAATAAATATAAAAATAACCTTCATTCAGTGAAATAGCATAATGTGACGAAGTCAATATACCAAAGGGTCCGCCCGAAGATATATTCAATTAATATTACCTTTTCACAGCTCACTAAACTGTAACAGTAAATCTGATTACGTGAGCAGAGAGGGGACAGGCCTAAAAAATTGATAACAATATATATGCAATTCCCGGTCATCTTGACCGATTCAATCATGAATTATATAAATTTTTCGCGTTTTGGGCGTTTAGGCGAAATAAGGGGAGACACTAAACAGTACATCAAATGTAGCTGACCAGTAGCGGCAAAAAGCGTACAGGCTGAGGGGGTCTGGCGGCATATACCGCCCAGAAATTCGGTTTATTACCCTATGGGGGTCCAAGACCAAAGTTTTTTTGGGAGGCCTGACGAAGTGCTGTTACGGTCCTGATCGCAATTCATTTACTATTTTTGATATCGAACAGAAAAAAATTTGGATAAAAACATGATGACGAGGAACCAATCGCGGGTCATAGAGCCTACGAAAAAGAACAGAATCAGGAATATTTTTTCAGCCTAGACAGACTGCATTCAAAATTCCTTCGAACATCATTTATTGGTCTTATTAGTATATTGTCCAATGTTGAGTTCGCCGCGTACTGTTATTAGAGTGAAGCGCGCGAGTCTCCGTTTCAAAAGGATAAATGTGGTATATATGTCACTCCGAGTATAGATATTAGATAACTAACCTACGGATGGATGCGCAACACGTGATTCACGGTCGAGTGATGCACCCGTCGGCAGATTTGTTGTCGCTTCATAGCATGAAACGGCAACGTAATTGCTAATCCCATAGATGACGACCCGAGCACTCAAATTAAATATAGTTGATCTTATTTGAAAGTTACAGTCGCCCTGATTATGATAATATACATTAATATCTGATCACGGCAATGGCACCCCATTGAAATACCCTTCAAAATCTGAAAATCGGCATTGTTCTGAACAATCGCAACCACGCAAGGAACGTAGGTTGGTTATCTATACTCCGAGGCCGTGGGTGTCTGATTCCATAGAGTACTCCAAGTCGCTTCGACACCTTCCTATCTTTTCATTGTGTTGCATTTTTGTGTTGTATTCAACTGATAAAAATTAATAATAACCCAATGAACCAATGAATGCAGGCCGAATTTCCGACATTGCTGTCCCCTTTAGTAGATTTTCCATCAATTTGAATAAGGGAGGATTTCGCCGGAGTTTTGTTTATCTGGCCCTGTATAATGTATATACTATATCATTGATCCGACAGAATTGTTTCCGAGTCCGAATTTCACATTTCCAGCCGGAGCGAAATGAATTTGCATTCCGAAGTTGAGAGTGAGAGCATCTGCTCAATACTCACTATTGATGTGAACTTATTATTGACATAAGCACAGAGATGGGCGGATTCCCAAATTCCGGGATCCGAATCTATCCGGATCCGGCGGGCAATTGGAAATTCGGAGTCCGAAAAATTCCGGCTGGTGAATGTCCAGTTCGGAATCCGAAATAATCCTGCCAGAACAATGCTAATTAATGATATTGCAGCAAAAAAATCCGGCTAAAATCCGACCGTCCTCACAAATTCAAAATCCGGATCCAGTCCGGCCAGGCAGAAAATCAATGAAATCCTGCTCCGGCCCCGGCTCCTGAACTGGACTGTGGCCACTGGCCATCTCTGCAGTCTGCATAAGCAAGCATCATCATTAGTATTGCTGGAAGCCTGTGTTTTCGATTACCTAAGAGTTCAAGTTGTCTTTCTAAGTGGTAATATATAGTTGTGGTGTTCAAGTTCATTGATTATTATGGAGGCGTCGTCATTTAATAAGGCGGATGTAACAAACGCGAATAGAAAGCAGCCGAAGCAGTCATTTATTCCCAGTGAACTTGCAAGGTCGTCTAATCTCGCAAAGATTCAGCAACGCAAAGCGCAAGTCCGAAGCTATCCCAAAGCCAAAAAGCTAGAGAAAATTGGAATATACTCTACCTGTAAAGAAGAGACTTGTAAATGCACTGCTTGGAAGAACCCATACAATGCACATTCGTCAGGTCACACCGATTCTTCTGTCCAACCACCATCAACTGCAACATTGGACTCAAAATGCCGTACCTGTTCTCATACTTTAAGAGCTCATATCACTCGGTTTGAATCCAGCAACGATGACGAAATTAACAGATTGTTAGGTCTTGTGGTGGATGTGGAGAACCTCTTTCAATGTGTGCAAAATGAGGAGGATTGCGACACGAAGCAGGTATATTTTTACCTGTTTCGATTACTAAGGAAATGTATCATCCAATCTAGCAAGCCTGTTGTCGAAGGCCCGCTGGGTGCACCTCCATTCAGCCAACCGAGCATCAGTAACGGAGTGGCCAATTTCGTGATTTATAAATTCGGACATTTACCGCAAAAAGAATTGCAAATCATGAATGATTTGGCGCGGTCTTTTCTTTTCTTCTTGAATCAAGAGACATTAGAAACTCCGCTTGTTCACAAGGCACGAAATACGTTTGAAGATCAGCAGGATTACAAATTGAACTACACTAGATGGTTGTGTTTCTGTCGAGTGCCCAAGTTCTGCGACAGCTTCGAGTCGCACGACACTACCGAGGTTTTCGGGAGATTTCTACTGAAATCAATCTTCTCTACTGTCAGAAGGAACGTCTTGGAAAGTTTCAGGTCAGACAAAAATCATATGTTGTCGGAAAAACGCACATTGTTTTTGTCGTATTTTCCCAAATTTTTGTCTATGCTCGAGGAAGAGCTTTTCGCGGATAACTCACCCATTTGGGACGTCGATTTCTCTCAAACACCAGCACACATGCCACTACCTTCTCCAAAGTCAAATGACTCTAGCGATCCGTTCATCACAAGTCCCGGTACCCCTGGCAGTTTATTCGCACTCACGTCTCCCGCCGGGGTTCTAGACACCCGCGGCCTATCTCTCATGCAAAAATCAAGTATATTATGTGATGATACCAACCGTGGTGACAAACGAAAAATTTCAGACGCGATTCAAGGCACCCCACCTGGTATTGGAGATCCGGGAGCCAAAAAACGACGTTCGGGCATGTCGCAGTATTTCCCTGTTGATGTTATCAATGAGGTTATTGCTACGGTTACTGACCCTGAACAGATGTTAGGACCAGAACCAAATCTTTTATCCCCTCATGCTGCCCGAGACGAAGCCGCGAGACAAGAGGAACGGCGTGGAGTTATTGAATTCCATGTCATAGCAAACAGTATTGAACCAGGCAACTCTTCATCGAAACAAACGCTAATCTGGCTTGTCGGTCTTCAAAATGTATTCTCACATCAACTTCCTCGCATGCCAAGAGAATATATCACGCGGCTCGTGTTTGATCCAAAACACAGAACACTAGCGTTGGTCAAGGAAGGTCGGGTTATCGGTGGGGTTTGTTTTCGAATGTTCCCGACACAAAAATTCACAGAAATTGTGTTCTGTGCCGTGACATCCAACGAACAGGTGAAAGGTTACGGAACGCATTTAATGAATCATCTGAAAGAATATCATATCAAACAAGGAGTGTATCATTTCTTAACCTATGCCGACGAATACGCGATTGGATATTTCAAGAAGCAAGGCTTCTCAAAGCAAATTGAGATTGAAAGAGCCGCCTATGTGGGATACATCAAAGAATACGAAGGCGCTACGCTTATGGGATGCAAGTTGAATCCTAGAATACCCTACACGGAATTCAGCAACATCATTCGAAAGCAAAAAGAAATCATCAGGAAGTTAATCGAACGAAAACAGCAGCAATTAAACAGAGTTTATCCTGGGCTCACTTGTTTCAAAGACGGAGTAACGGAAATCCCGATTGAAAGCATCCCTGGAATTAAAGAAACAGGGTGGAAACCCCCAAAAGAAAAGGGAAAGGAAGCCCCCAAAGAGTCCGCGGAAAGCCTGTACCACTCGTTGAAATCGATCATGCAAAACATGAGGAGCCACAGCAGCTCGTGGCCTTTTTTGGAGCCGGTTAAAAAATCAGAAGTGCCGACATACTACGACATCATAAAGTTCCCCATGGACCTGCAGACCATGAACGAAAAGCTAAAGTCGAGGCAATACACGACTAAAAAGCTTTTCGTCGATGACATGCAGAGGATATTCGACAATTGCAGGGAATATAATTCCCCGGAAAGCGATTATTACCGGTGTGCCAACACGATGGAAAAATATTTTGTCAACAAGTGTAAGGAATACCAACTTTCATAAAATTGTAGGCTATCAGTCAATGATGCTTTAGAAACGCAAACAGAAATAAGCTGTGTTCTCATGGTTTGAATTTTTCACTGATAATCTTGCAGTCTGACTTAGGTCAATGGCCAGTTGGTGATTGTTTTTGTGACTTAATGCAGGTGAGCCCGTTTGGTTTCGTGCATGTGTGTCAATTGTTTATGCTTGGCAATAACATAACATCTATCGAGTTGATTTCACCTCTACTATGAAATCTCTTGAAGTTTGCCGTAGCATATATCACATATTGCTTCTTGAACCATGATTGTGTAACACGCAATAGGCCTACACGATGTTAATGTACCTATTTCTTCGGCGATTTGGATTATTATCATGTTAAAACTACTGCCATTGATAAAATTTTTCATCATGTTTCGTTTTGCTATGCCTTGGATCAAATCCTTGTTTCAAATTGTTTCCTGGATTGGTATGTTTTATCTTCTCAGCAAATCACGACGGAATGCTGAATTTGCCGTTTCATGAATTTATTGCTGGGTTGTTGTTTTGAATCATTACTATCCCAATTTTTTTGCAGATCTTCGATTCATACCTAAAATATACCTAAGAGCAAAATGACTTTCGTGCACTTCTTGAACTGTGTCGCTCTGTCGTTCGCACCTTATGTTGTGGTGTATAAGTCGTCCATATTATCGGAATATGCAGCGCTGAACCGGATCATATTCGCTGGAATCGTGTACATGGGGATACAACTCGGCAAGATGCTGCTGCTGGCCACATTTTTCCCGCCTATCGAGAGTTCGACAGGGGATTTTCTCATAATACCTGAATTTCTGAAGACAACGGTAGACGCCATAGATCTCGCCGGCGTGTATTACTTGATTAATCGGACTGTCGGCAAGCCGGAACTGAAAGTCATGATTGCGGGATTCGGATGGGCAAGTGCGGAAGCACTGTTTTCAAATTTGGTTCCGTTCTGGGTCGGAGCCAGAGGACTCGAATTCGATTGGAAGTACATCGTAATGGCTTTGGATGCCAACGTGTCGTTGGTTCATATTCTGTCGGTTTCGGCGCTTGTGTGGGCTTATTTCCGTACTGATCTGAATACGAATCTCATTCCCGTAGTTACAACTCTGCTGGTAGTGTCAGTTTTTCGGAACTACGTTTGTCAGCTGATCGCCACTTACGTTGTAATGTCGCCGTGGGTCTTGCTGCTTTTAAAAGCCAGCGTGACAGCCTCTATAGCCACCATGTCATTGCAAATATACAGTGGACTGGCAAGAGAGTCATGAATATTTCATGCTACTGCAATCGAAATAGTAACGTTTGCCAAAAATTATGAAGGTTTTCGTTCTCGTTCTGGAAGCTGGCATGGTACTGTGCTTTTGAGAAGGTGGTCGTGACGGCATTGAGTATATGAAATGTGTTTTGGTTAATTCTGGATATATTTACTTACTAATAAAAAAGTATGTGATGTATCAAGTTGCTTTAATTTAGTGTCAGTGGTGTCCTTCAATTTTATTATATAGACGCTACAGTAGTCACAAGGACTAATGTAATGGGTGAAAGAGCCGTGACCGCAGCGGTTGTGTTTGTGGCCTTGATAGCGGGTATGATTGATTTGAGACAAGCTCGTCAATACTAGAGAAAGAGATCACAATTATTATTTTGTACTTGCAGCGAAAGCCCAAGATTTTTATGTGGACAAGATGTCGCAGGAGCCAGCAGATGTGCAGTCTCATCATGTGGCGCACAAAGTGGATCAAGCAATTGTAACAGTGAATGCAAACAATATATCTTTTTCACTAGAGATATATTTCCTTTCGGATTATTGTCATAGGGTGAGAAGACTAGGTTAACTTTGAACTAACAATTTTCTTCAATTTTTGGATTTTTTTTCTCGCTCCAGTGCGAGTATTACAGCATCGGCAATATTACGATAGAGCATGGACACACTTCCGTATCTTTCTCAGTCGACTCGAGATGGGGATCTAATTTGATGATCAACGGTTCTGGGCACAGGTTGGGAATTCTTTTGGGTACTGTCATTTTGAATATGTCTACTCGGAATTTTTTTAACAGCGAGCGAATCAAATATCATTTCGCGGAGAGAGCCAATTATTCACTTGATCTTTATGAAAGCAAGGAGGGAGGATTTTATTATGTTAATGGTTTTACTAAGGACTCCGAACCATACCAAACCTACCTGCGTAAGTCATTAGCTGATGTGTTATCTCTGCATTTCATATTCCTTGACTGACTTCTTAACTGAAGTTTAGGCCTACTTGTGCAGAACTAAGGAAAATTACAATTTCAGTTTTCAAAGGAGATACCTATTTTCCTGTTGTGTACTTAGAAGCTAGTTAGGGAGTGATGTTGAAGAATTGATCGTCAACTTGATATTTCCTGGCGAATTGGGCATCTGATGCCAGTATGTCACAAAATTGACAATTTTTTTATTTCAGTCATGTAGTGGATATGGAGTCAGAGTGCATCGAATTTTTTATTATTCACCAGGCCATGTTCAAAGGTTTTTTAATTAGTCAAATTTTCCATTTTTGACCTTTTCTTTGGAAAAAAATCCATTTTCCAGAAGGGCAATAAATCTTGAGTATGCAATTTTACACTCTACACAGCAATTTACCCCAACAGTTTGTAATTTTGTGGAGCCATGTAGGGTACTTCTGGTGTGTGGGGCTGTATGACTTATATGGTCGTTTTAATCTGGAAAATTAATTACGGCCCACTTCTTTCATAGCGATTGCTGTTGCGGCTGCTATTCTCTTTGGATTAGGCATTGTCTATGTTATTGTGGACAAATTTCTGAGCAAAAAAAAGGACGAGAGATATCAGACATACATCAACACGGTAAATAATCTCAATTCTAATCATATTGGTTTTGTTGCAAATGCTTTTACGTTTCGTCATTGTTTGACGTCGAGTGTCGATGTGTCGCAGCTAATTGCAGGGAATTTAATGCCGATTTCAGCAATCAAAAGTCTCTTGTCTGACTCTTGATCGTTTTTGTCAGAAAAACGAGGCCTCCGCTGCCCCGGCGTCTTCAATTTATGATACCCAGGGAACTTCGTTTTTGCAAAACAGCGTAAGACTAGTTGACAATAGAATTCGAATGAACAAAATCATTCACGATTGAAATACAACCATTTTGATTTTTCGATACACGCGAGACTGATTTGAATTGTCGCTGAATGACGGCGTCCACAATATCGCAATTCACGCAATGCAGTCCCCAAAATGATTCAAGCTTTGAAAATTAGAGCCTGATCAATATCAAAAACCGTTAACTCTCATAGTAGCCTTGCCGGAAAGAAATATGTTTGGCTGTTATGTATTTTTGACCCATTAGTTGCTAAAGACTCAGTTTTGACAAACATTGGTCAGGCTCTATTTTCAATTGGTCAGAATGTTATTTTCATGTTTCTAATTATTGTATTGATTCAGTGAATTATTGCCTCTTGTGTTATAATAGTACCTAAAGTAAGCCTTCAATTTCAAGGATTTGGGATCTGTCGACGATATCCAAAGTGAACCTACTTCGACGCCGCCAAAGCCTGTGAAAGAGCGTATGGTCGCTGTTGACGCATTTAGGGGGTACGAAACGTTTGCTCTGTTTATGCATTAGGGTCTAATGCAACCGCTCTTGAATAATTCTTGACACCTGTTCTGGAAATGGTTTTAGGATGTGCATCGTAATCATGATATTTGTCAATTACAAGGGAGGGAGATACTGGTTTTTTCATCACGCTGCATGGGACGGTGAGTTGTCCTTTCACAAGTGTTCATGTATCTTACTTTTATTTAACAGAATGTGCATTGTGATAATGATTTTCGTCAACTATGGCGGAGGAAGTTACTGGTTTTTTGCCCACGTTTCCTGGGATGGTAATGTGTTTGAAAATGCAATCGATGTACAATATGAGATTGTGATTTGTGTTTTGCATGACCCTATGGTGCTTCCAATTGAAGATTTGCAAATTGCATGCGTTAGATGCGGTTGTGACTTTTCAGGTTTGACCGTGGCCGACCTTGTTTTCCCGTGGTTCATGTTCATCATGGGTATCAACATTGTGTTCTCGATCGATAGCTTGAAAAGAAAGGCCACCCCTTCTAGGGAAATCGCTTATAAAATCGTCAGGCGCACCCTGATTTTGTTCTTCCTTGGACTTTGCATCATCAACCATAACAGTGAGTTTCGTAGTATCTATTTGCAACATCCCAGTATTTATTGAAGATTATCTCAGCTGCGTGTTGACTCGTTTGTTTGACTGTGTTTTGATGGTAAACACAGTGCCTGTGCAACTGTTCACTGACCACTTTGTTATTTCTGCAGCTGACTTTGTGAATATGCGAATTCCCGGGGTGTTGCAAAGGTTTGCTGTCGCTTACTTTGTGGTGGCCATGTTGCAATGGGCATTTCACAAATCAAAACCAGATGTCACAACAATGGTTGTTTTGGCTTCTTCAGGTACTTGCATGGTTGTTATTTTAGAATAAAGTCTTTACCAGAGATCGCAAGTCGCTGACTATGTCGTGATTCTCTGTTGCAAGTCTTGGGAGTTCAAAATATCTTCATTCCTCGACTAAAAATAGTGGTTTCAAAATGCGCCATGTAGTTACATTTTTTAATTTCAAGTTCGTCATCGGCTTATGAGGGTCACCAATCTCAGTTGTTCCATCTCACATTACCTTTGTATCTAGTTTTGGAAAGTAATTTTGGTTGACCTTGACGATTGTAATCGCACAATAAACTGTTGTCTGTTGAATGACAGTGCGAAACAATATTGAAATGCAATTTAGAGATCGCGTCACATGTGTCACTTTTACACTCAGGCTAGCAATGTGTTTTTAATTGTGTAATAATCAGAGGGGGTCAATGTAGTCAGCATTGATAATCAAGTAAAAGTAGAAGTAACACCGTAAGTTTATATGCAATTGCTAGTAGAACTAGTGCTTTCCAAGACATCTCTAAATTGCTTCAAGTAGAAGTATCAAATAAAAGGTCTGAAAACTAGTCAGATAAGTAATTTCAACATGAAGATTTGGTCGAGATGTTTGCAGTTAATCTGAAGACGCTTTTCAAAATTGTTAGATGCATCTTCCTGACCAGCGCAAAACGTCTGACGACACTCCAAATGGATATAATCTTCAAAAATATATTCACTTTCCGTGACATAAGGCATTATTTCACTCAGTTCCTATGACCATATTCACATCAATGTAATGAGGAAATATCTCGATATCGAAACTAATGTGTGCCTTTAAAAATGAAATTGTAAAAAGTAATTGGTTTTGCCTGAAAAACCGTTCCAGTAGAAGTGGAATAGGCTAAAAAGAACAATTTGAGTTGCTCTGCAGAGTAGAAGTGTTTCATTAGTGGGTACATCTGGTATTGATAATGGGAGTACGATTGATCGTAGTCTGGATTATTCTCTCTGGTCCCGAATCCATGCTTCAGCTTACCGTCCCTTTGCATTGCAACAGAAGAAGGTGTCAGCCCGTGGTGGTATCCAGTACGCGATATCGTGGTTTATTGGCAACAGTGGATTGTGATAGCGGTGTTCGAAGTGGTTTGGCATTGCCTCACATTCCTGTTACCAGTCGACAAATGTCCCACGTAAGTTTGACATGGTTTCGCGCTTTTCCACTTGACAAGTTATTTTTTATACAGCGGATACATTGGTCCTGGTGGGCTTGCCGAGAATGGCAGCAATTTTCACTGTATCGGCGGCGCTGCTGCGTTTATTGATAAAAAAGTGTTTGGCGAAAGTCACATTTACGGTCATCCCACTGCGAAAGTGAGTAGTCAGATGTGTAGCAGGAACGTAACTTGAAATTTTTCCTTTCTGTTCAAGGTTGTGTACTACCCGCCTTCGTATAAAGATATTCCTGTCAAGTTCGATCCGGAAGGTCTACTCGGAACATTCCATAGTGTTCTCATTGTGTTCCTGGGCTTGCAAGTATGTTTTCTCCTCACATGAAATATTCTTTGATTTACCATCTGTATGCAGAAGTGTTCAGTAACAAAGCCGTTCTACTATATTGATGCACTCAAGTAGAGTTTACGTAGTTTTGCTACTTACTCAAGTGGTTATTCTTATAGTTACTCCTACTTCTACTCGAGTACCAACGATGACTACTTTGACCATCTTTGTTTGTAATACTCCATAGAAAAAGGGTTGTGTTTTTAGTTATCTCAAACTCATCATCTACTGTAAATAAAAGTTGGGTCGAAATAAATGTTATCAGTATTCGAAATCTTTGAGGTGAAATATTTATAATGCATTCTTTATACTTGTAGTCGAATGATATAATTTAGCTTGGATCCTTACATTAACAAGCTGACGCTGACACTGTGGTAGAGAACGTGCAATTTCTTTTCTTCATTGAATACAAAAATTTCACATGACATCAGAGACGAGAATTGAAATGAAACTGACTGAAAAGTATGTAGCTGACTTACCACAATAGACAACAAATTTTGATGAAAATGAGCCATCAAGATGCCGTTGCAATTTTTCCTTACAACCGTTGTTTTATGTTGATCAGGCAGGAAAAATATTTCTGTACTACGAGAACACGCGCGACAAGATATGGAGGTTTATCGGGTGGTGTGCAATGCTTGGTATAATTTCCGCGATCCTGACCAAGTGCACACAATTTGAGGGTTGGATTCCAGTCAACAAGAATCTATGGTAAGATTTTTTGAACATGATTTAATACTGAGTTGATCAGAGGCATTAGATTAAGGGCATTGCTCTCTGCAATCATATAAGAACTGCAAACAATCTATTTTGAGAATTAGATGTCGAAATTGGTTTGGAACAAAACATCAAGGTTAATCAAATCTATATGCCAACGAAACTTCTGAAGCAACTATCAGACTTGACGCACAACAAGATTGAAATATTGATGTATAATAAGCAGATAAAGCAGTTGCCTTTGCTGGTCTGAAGTAGTAGAAGTCGTAATAGACTCATCACAATTCGCCAGATATTATAACTGGGCAAAAACGGCTAAAATCGTTTATGAGCTCATAATGTTATAAATTGCAGCATAGAATATGATTTATTTCCTGCTTGAATGAAAATTTAATGTTAGAAACTCTGAAGCCCCAGTCCAGACTGACATATCACAGTATCCCTGATCTGCAAATGACACTCATCGCAGCGTGGATCAGTGGTTCTCAAACTGGGGGGGGGGGGGTCGAAGTTGCGGTCAACTGGAAATTTTTTACTATTTGAGAATTCTGTCATCAACAGCGATAACCTTCCATGCCATCAAACTATGCGTTAGGATCGCTAGCATTCCGGTTGCATTTTGTGACATGACGATAAGGGGGGCACAAAATTTCTCACTATCATAAATGGGGGGGCGTATCTAAAAAAGTTTAGGAACCACTGCCCTAGATTGTTCATAAATGTCGAATGACATGTTTCTTTTTTCAGGTCAACCAGCTTCGTCACGACATTGGCATGTTTTGCATTTGCAATCTTGTGCATAATGTATGTAGTTGTTGACATCAAGAAACTATGGTCAGGTGCACCGTTTTATTTTGTAGGTGAGGCATCCGAAATTATCTTGTATTGTCTTGCCGTAAGCTACTAATGATTGAATACATTTTACAGGCATGAATAGCATATTTCTGTATGTTGGACATGAAGTGTTCGAGGGGTATTTGCCATTTGCCTGGGGTGCGGGAGATACGTCAACTCATGCAGAGTTACTTGCGATGAATATGCTGGGTACTGCTTACTGGGTTATTATTGCCTATTACTGCTACAAAATAGAATTCTTTGTAAAGATCTAAATCCGCCAGTTCGTTACTGTATTTCAATTCGATTTCATATTCGCAGTCTGTTGATCGTTACACTTTGAACTTTGTTTCTGAATTCAGGGTGTTATTTGTATGCATTTACTTTTAACCATCCATATAATATTTTTCTAGCATCATTTGCAAGTAATGTTCCACTCCGAGTAATGTGACCGCCTGTGTGATTTTATACATGGTGTTAAACGTCAATCTTCAGATAATCCTAGGACAGGGAAAAGTCAATATTTGTTGTGTAATGTGCAATATGTATCTCTTGATTAAATCATTCATTTGTGTGATGTGGTGGAAGTCATGTATGCCAGACTGTCCAGGGCTTTATGAGTGGAATTGTCGTAAGAATTAGGCTAATCAGACCATGATTGCCGTTAACGGATTATGACTTCGAAAATTGCAAATACTTTGATGATCATTTGTCATTCTGCCTTAATCGCAAAGATACATATCCAATAATTTTGTAAACTGACGTAGGCAAACAAAAGTCTGTGACCCCTCCGTTCCAGTCTACTCCAAACCACTTAGTAGTTCTATAGCAGTGGTTGCCAACGTGGGCGATTTGGCGGCCTAGGGGGGAGAAAATGAAGAAGGGGGCGATGACGCGTCAAAACGGCTATATAGGAGTCAAGACGGAGAAATGACCATTTTTTTTAGTCAACCCACGGAAATTTAGTTGCAAAAGCGTAAAATTGGACATCGAGCCGAAGAGTTGACCTTTTTTTTTAGTCAACCCGCCGATGATTACAGATTGTATACCGATTTTTCGGTTCACAAAATCTGGGGGGCTATGATCGGCGTTGAGCTTGAAAAGGGGGCGATGAGTCGAAAAGGTTGGGAACCACTGTTCTATAGCTTACTAACCTCCGTAGGTCAGTTGCCCATAGTAGTTCTCAGAGTTATCATATTCTGCTTAGTTTTGACGTGGTCTGAAAATTCCCATTTCTTTGATGAGTATATCAATTTGTAATATTTCTACAATTGCTTTACTGACATGTAAGATCAACTGCACTCTGCTGCTGCGGGTCTTTGTGTTTTGAAGTGATAACATATGAACAAAGGATCGAACACGCTGCTTCAAAACTTATTTCTGCGACAATCAATATTCAGACCAAGCATTTCAGAGATGTAAACTCTTATGCAAAACACCCCGAATTAGAGAGGCTCGTTTGCACCGTTGAAAACCTGATGAATTAGAGAAAAATGATACTCCTCTGTTCGGTTTATTAGCAATTTTTATCAGTTCAATATGCCTCAAAAATTGCGGTACAATAAAAGTTAGGAAGGTATCGAATCGACTTGGAGTAGTCTCCGAAATCAGACACCCACCTTGGCCCGGGCGATTTAAAGAGGTGTGCACACTGAATGAAAAGTAAAGGAAGATAGCATAAAAAAGCAAGCGGCAAAAGGGGGTGGCATGGCCCGGAAGGCGAGATCGATAGGTCAGGTCGTGGTCCGTTAATCTTGAGGACGGACTAGTAATCATTTAGTAAAATCAGGGATATCTGGATATCCCTGAGTAAAATGATATATATATGATGTACAATGTATGTATAGTATATATCATTGATTTAGTAGGATTTGCTTGTATTTTGACTTGAATGTGGACATGGTCTTCGATTGTAGGATGGCCGCTGGCCGGTGAGATACTGTTTTACACGTCAGGTCCGGCATATTTGATGGAGCGATCAGCGATGATCTTTTCGGTCGATCATATGATAATTGGACGACGTGGACGCGCGTGTGTTGAACTTGAAAATAAAGACTCTCTCTCTCTCTCTCACTTGTGCGCTTTTGATTCCGAGGTACAGTAGTCATTGAAATATTCGCACCGCAGTGGAACTGACTACTGATACGTAGACTTGGCGATTTCTAGTCAAGTTTCCACCTCAACCACCACATCACTGATACATTCATAATAATCTAAAGGTCACACCTGAATGAACTGTTATTGTTTACAAATCTTTGACCTAGTGTGCTGTCCGCTGTGACGCTGTGAGAGCCGTGATAGGTGTTATGTGCGGACTGCCGACTGCATATACACTATACAGGTTGCAGGTGTGGGGTGCGGTGAGCTTTCTTTCTTTCTTTTGTTTCTTTGAGTGATTTAGAAATATATTGCTAATGTATCGCAATTTTCTTGTGGTGTATGGAACTGATAAGAATTGCTAATAAACCGAACACTATATCTTCAAATTATGAAATTAACAGATACTTAACCAGCTAGGTTACCTACCTACAGTTATCCGCAGTTCGCTAGAGTTCACCGTTCTACCATGGCACGAAGGCGACGTGTCTTCGATGAGGAAGACCTTGCCGAATACAGTGGTCGTGCTGAGAAACATTGCCGAGCTTGTGAGAGTTTTCAAAATTGGAGAAGTGCTCACGATACAAAAAACGAAAGAAAGTCGACTGCAGCCAATGATCCGAAGAGTACCGAAGCTCAATGCCCTTTAGATCGGGAAGAACTTGGCAGAAACACTTGGAGCTATCTTCACACAATGGCAGCGTACTATCCAAAGCGACCAACTGAAGTCGAAAAGAAGTCCATGACTCGTTTCATGGACATTTTTGCACAGTTTTATCCATGTAAAGATTGTGCCGAAGACCTCCGTGAAACTCTCAAGACTAATCGGCCGGATGTGAAAGATAGGCTCGCATTCTCTAAGTGGATGTGTGGAATACATAATGAAGTGAATGTGAAGTTGGGAAAGCCAGAATTTGACTGCTCATTAGTTTTGGAACGATGGCACACTGGATGGAAGGATGGGTCCTGTGATTAATAGTATTTTCTAGATAGATCCCATCCAGTAGGCTACATTCTATGAAATATTGGGTTCTTCCATGCTTTTGATTTTTAGTCAAATTATTAGGTCACCGTATTTGATTTAGTCCAATTTTCACAATCAATACCATGAATCAGTAATGACGAATAATTATTTGGAACTGTTTCCATTCGATTTCATTGCATCCAGGTGTTTTTGTTTTGCAGATTAAACTTCAATACTGTATGATATGATATCTAAGAAAAAAATCAGTGTATTTGATATTTCAAGATGCTGGAATCAAACTACGTTGACTATATTTCGAAAAAAATTTCACGATAGCAAAGGTAATGCAAGTTATTTTAGTAGCATGTGAACTAGTTAGATTTGTCTGATTCCTCTCAAGGATGAAGTTACTTGGGCCTCCAAATAAGACAAGCGTCCCGAGTCTTACTTGCTTTGATATATTCTTTCATTGCGAACTTTGGCATTGACCAATATAGAAATGATATTTTTCAAACAGGAATGATCCGATTGTTTGCAAGTTATTAAATAATTTTCAGTGAGTAGGCTAACCTTCATTAATAATACAGCATTGTAATTAGTGATGAATTTCGTCTATTTTTAGCGTATTTTTGTTACAGATGTGGATATATCTTACATTTCAGACCCTTCTAAACTATTCAAACATGCAAGGATAGGGACATTCTTTCAAGAGAAGCCAGTCTTGCAAAACCCATACCTCAGTGATACGTTACTGCAATCGTTTTTGAGAAGACACATTCCATCTCAGGTTCTGTTTTGTGAACATTTAAGTTGGTTCGAAGATATGAAATTATTTTTGCGTTACAGTTTTTTCAAGACATCCATGGTGATCTTGTGCGATTTGGAGACCGCGTTACTAATGAGATTGATGAAAGAGGCTTAGAATGCGAGAATCAACCACCTACCCTGACACATTTTGATGCGTGGGGGAAGCGAATTGACCGAATCGATACTTGTGATTCTTGGAAATATATGAAAAAGATATCTGCTGAAGAAGGACTGATAGCAATTGGCTATGAAAGAGAATATGGAAAAGCAAGGTCAGTGATTAACTTGGATATGGCTGCTCATGTAAGAAGCCGATGGCAGCAACACTGTTGTTTTCAGCCGGATTTTCCAGATGGCAAAGCTATTTGTTTTTGGAAGCTCGTGTGGTCTCTATTCCTGTCCACTGGCAATGACAGATGGCGCTGCCAAGGTTTTAGAAAATCTCATACCAAATGTCGCAGCTGATAACGGAATAATGGGAAATGCATTCAGGTAAGGCACCAAATTATCTAGTTTATTCGCCACACTTGTGTAGAGTACAAAGTTTGATTTCAAAACAGGCCGAACCAGTTTCCACATAGACTATTACAACATTTACGGTGATTGGAAGTAAACAAATCCGCGAATTGTTACTCACATTCAAACAACCCATCTTTGTGAAGATGAAAACATTACATTTGACTGATTTGTGACTCATTGAGTTTTTAATCTCCGTCTATATATGGCACATCTCGTTTCAAAAGATATCTTCAACATATTATAGACATCTTGTGTCACGAGATCCGTCTGAATTTTGGACATCCGGCCAATGGATGACAGAGAGACGTGGTGGCTCTGATGTAGGTATGAATCGAATTATTGACGTGGCACCCACGAAACGGTTTGCGGTTATGATTTGTTTCCTTACAGCAAACGCAACAGAGACGACAGCATACAGACAGAACGACGGTATGTACAAGTTGTATGGATACAAATGGTTTACGTCGGCCACAGATGCCGACATGGCTTTGACTTTAGCTCGGATTGCAGCTGAGTATGATGATTGTAATTTGAATAAACGCTGTAGCTTCAATTCGCGATTTGGACAGGAACGGCAAGCCATCTTCAAAAGTTTCACTGTTTCTTTTGGAAACAAATGGTAAGGAACCAGATAATACGCCATCTGGATTAAATGGAATGGAAGTACAGAGACTGAAAGAAAAGTTGGGTACCAGGCAACTTCCAACGGCTGAGATGCTACTGGACGGCACAGTAGCATATCAAGTCAGTGTCGTGTGTCTCTCATGTGTGTGCTGGAAAATCTGACGAATCACTTTCAGATTGGAGATAAAGACCACGGAATCCGATGCATATCGGAAATGCTCTCTATGTCAAGACTATACAATTGCCTGATGGGTTTGACGGGAGCCAGGAGAATGGTTCAGTTAGCCGTTGATTATTCTTGCAAGCGGTCTGCTTTTGGTACGAAGCTGTGCGATAATCCTCTACACTTACAAACTCTGGCGAGGTTTGTCATAGCAGTGAGTCATGAAAATGGTCGCTTTTTACCTGAATTTTCACAGGATGGAAATTGAGGTGAGGGCTGCCTTTCTGTTGACGTTTGACCTCATCCGAATGCTCGGTTTGGCGGAAACCGGCAACGCCACAGATGAAGATGAAGGAATTATGAGACTTATGACTCCTGTGTGTAAACTCTACACTGCGAAACAGGTAAGATTGTGGTGAGCGTAAGAGATGGTCAAAGTAGTCCGTATTGGTATTGTCTTATTAAAAGACTACTCCATGTCATTTTGGTGTTCTATCTTTTCATTAGATCGCAATCTTGTGGCGTATTGATCTGATAAAAATTTTAACGAAATGACGATAAAGTAGAAGTAACACCGTAAGTTTCAACACGATTACAAATAGCTATTTCTAAGACATGTCAAACTGCTTCGAGTGGAAGTTGAAAACTTGAGTATTAAAAAGTAGATTTGGTCAATGTGTTGCATTCTATGCAGTAAAAATCGGAGGTGGCTACTTTCGAAATTGCAGAGTGTATCTTTGTGACTAACACAAAATGGCCAATTTTCGGAAATATATTCAGTTATCATGGTACAGGGCTTATTTTGACAAGCAGCTAAGACAATCTCACTCATAAGCAATGTCAAGATATCCCAAAGCCACTTCGTACTTTAGAAAATCGAAAGTGTAAAAGTATGTTGTGTAGTAGTAGTAGTGTAAAAACGTGAGCACCTGAGTAGGTAGTACAAGTAAGACATATCCTACTTGAGTACCATACTTCTTTAGTGACCAACTCTGCTGAGATTTCATCATGCAAATATATCCCTAATTTTTGGTTAACGTGAAAAGTCAATAATCCAGTATTTAACAGGCTATCAAGGTATGCTCGGAGGGTGTGGAAAGTTTTGGCGGAATGGGATACTTGGAGGACACGGGCATTCCGAGATTGCTGAGAGATGCTCAAGTTTTGAGCATTTGGGAAGGGACAACAAATATTCTGGGACTCGATGTTTTACGGGCCATGTCAAAGTCAAATGGGCAGGTATTACATTGTTATATAGAGTCTATACAACAGATGTGATTTCCCGAGTCCGTTGATTTACTGAACCCAGGTCGTGACCCACTTCTTTGCAAGAGCCGAAGGCATATTGCGTCGGGTGAGGGAATGCGGCAGCGCAGAAGTTATTAGCCTCACTGTGCCGATTCAAAAAGCCCTGGTCGATTTGGACACCTTTCTCAATGAAATGGTAGCGCAATATTGACCCATTGACAGCAGGATTCTAAGATATTATGCTTAAGTTTATGTTTTGCAGGGTGCGGCAGATCATCTGGAACTTACGAGCTCTGCCAGAGATTTGTCGTACAGCATTGCAAAGATCCACATAGCTTTGCTGTTTTTGGATCACGCAGCCTGGAGCGGTGCTGACAAAGCGGACTTGTATGCTGCACAAAGGTAGATAATCTAGTAAATTTCAGATGTGGTATATGTAGTCACTGAAGTAGAGATAGAAAAAGTGCTGTTTAATCCTACAACAGTATCCGGAACACACCCCGTTTCAAGTGTAAATTTAAATAAACTTTTTGTGATGATGCATTTCCAAAATGTATCGGCCAATCATTGGAGGCAGTATTCAAAATTCTTCTACGACCCCGGTTACTAACACAGAATGAGCATTGAGCAATGTAAATATAAAATATTAGTAAGTGCAATTTAAATGCTACAATGATTGGTGACAGGATAGCAACTGGGTTGTAATGACTCGACTCAAGTCACGATTTTCTGATGACTCGACTCGAGTCAATCTGTATATTAACTCCACTTGGACTCGAGTCGTTTTCTCAAAACACGGAATTGACTCGACTCGAGTCAATCTGTATATTGACTCGACTTGGACTCGAGTCATTGCGCATGACTCGAACCAAGTCGTATGACTCAAGACTCAGATGGCCAATACTGACATTTCATTGAAATTTCGAAGAGAAGTAAAGTAACCACACTCTAGGGATTTCGTCTATCGGTACTGGTACTGCGATCAGAAACTGCTAAAAGTGAGGAAACAAATGCGAACCATTCGATATCACCGAACAGAGTTATAAAAAGTGGGACCATTCGATATCACCGAACAGAGTTATAAAAAGTGGGTTAACGGAACTTTCACTGGAAACTGAGCAGTCAGCGCAATGACTCGGACTCAACCCTCTGCTTGATGACTTGGACTTGAAGTGAAATTGTGTCGAGTCAAAACTATAAAAATGAGATTGACTTGTGACTCGGAGCCATGTGACTTGGTTACAACCCTGGCAGCAACTAAAATCTATCCATAAACTACTCTCTGCTTGACAAATAAAATGTCATTCGACTTGAAACAGTCAAAGTAGCAGTATCCCTGGAAGAAATCACATTCAGTAACTATCGACAGTGTTCTGCTTCAAGTTGGGTAGTTTAGGCTTCAAATGGCCTGTGCTTGAACTGCACAGCTTCCATTCTACTTCTTCAATTCTGTATACAAGAAAAAGTCTTGAAGGGAAATGTCTTCGAAACCAATGGCACTGACCGTTGCTCTACTATTACAACCATCCGACCAATTTCTTTAAGATTCCCAATGGCGTCTCTAACTGCACCAGGTGTTCTCACTAATTTTAGCATTTGATCTACATTCGTAATCATCTGGCAGACACCGCCCGTCTACCTGTAGATCACATACAGCCCAATCACCCATGGGTTACACACCTCTTTGGTTGTACAGCAGGGCTGTTCAAGAAAAAACTTTTTCTTCAGATTTCACTGTCTATGTGATATAATTGTTAGGTTAAAACAACGCTGTACACCAAATTTGGCTCAATTCCAACCAGTAGAAGCGAGATTCTTGCAGTAGAAAGTTTTGAATTTATCATTATAAAATGAAAAGTTTCAAAATTTTTCTGCCAACCCCATAAAATTATTAAGCTGTCAGTAGAGTTGAGGCATACCAAATTTGGCTCAATTCTAACCACTGGAAGTGAAGTTATACAGTAGAAAAATTTCTTAATTCCATTATTTTATAATGAATAATTCTATTTCATTCAAATCCATATTTTTCCATAGCAATAACTTTTGCTTCAAGTGATTGTAATGGGGCCAAATTTGGTGTGTATCATCTCTACCGACAGCTTAACAATATTATGGGGTTGACAGAAAAATTAAAATTTCATTTTTTTTTATAAATTCAAAACTTTCTACTGCTAGAATCTCGCTTCTACTGGTTGGAATTGAGTTATTGGCGAAGAAAGTTTTTCTGAACAGCCTATCATACAGCACAAATGTTTGACTACGTTAATCAGCTTGACTCGAACCCTACTTTTCTAGATGGTGCGAAAGGGACCTCTGCCCAGTGTCAAGGTTGCACCTGCAGAAGAATTACTCGAAAATGGCTTCTTCTATGGATAGAGAGCTTCTTTTCCAGTCATACATGGGTCAGACTTGCTAAGCACAATGACAGAGTATTAGAAGCATCATATACTATGCACCTACCATTTATATCCGCAATTCCATGCAATGCAATCAAACTGCCTCATCAAATATATATATGAATTTGGATGCAAGTGCTGTTATTACGATGTTGATCGAGAGTTCGCCAAGGTTTATATTGCACAGAAAATCCAAGTTCGCATGTTGCATTGAACAAGGGTATAGGCACACATCGGTTTTTTCAACACCTAACATCAGGATGTAAGTTATCGTCAAAAAGCACAGAGTCAACGATATCTGAGGGCGAAACAAGCCTGTTGGAACCTATAACTACCTGGCAATCACTACCCGACGAATACTTTTCTAGTGCTTTGTTGATTTGAGCCACTTCAGATGTTGTAATCCCACCCACGACGTAAATCACCAAAACCGGGTAATCGCACGGACGTGGCGGTACTACTTTTCGGAACATGCTCATCCCGAGTTTCAAAAGGTCCGACCGACCGGTGGTGACATGCTCAATATCAGGTTGTAGCTCAGGCTTATTTTGGTTAAATATCCTTTCCATGACTTGAGGCAAGAGGGGTTGGTGCAATGGAGGTTCGATTTCGCTCAATTTCAGTGTGTTCATTTGCTGAAGATAATTCGATCGAAGATTGGTGATGGTATCAGTAATGTCGTCGCTTACAGATGACAGTTTTGAAGGATCCTCCCAGCTCTTTTCGTCAAGATGGTACCGTGTTATGAAACTCTCGGACAAAGCAGAAAACTCTGTTTTCGATAATACCTTGTAAATCATGCTGCTCAAAGTATTTTGGGAGTCACCACAGGCACTCAACGCACAACTAGCGTAGATTAATAAGGAACAAATATCTTGGAAGCACATAGTCTCTTCTTCAGCAATTCTGGACAAGCTTTTGACAATGCCGTCAGGCTCATCGCCTAGTTGTTGCAGTATCAACTTCTCTTTTGTAGATAATGTTTTCCAAACATCTAAAACGGGGTCCTCTAATAGCTGGACAACAGCAAGCGCAAATTGTAGCAGCGCAGAGTTGTAAAGAATCCCCCCGGGATTGCCTTGGAAAGCTTTAACCAAACCTTTTATCGTCTGCAGCGAATCGTATTTATCCAAATCGTCCTCAAGTCCTTCCTCCTCTACAGCAGTGATCAGTTTCCCTTTCACCATATCGACAGAATCTGTTGATTTATTATTGATGCCGTATGAGAGGAGAGACAGTGCTTTGCTGTCTGGCACCAGACAGCCAGAGTAAATCAAATCATCATCAATTCTGCTAGTTTGTGTGGTGCAAAGAAGCGACATATCAATAGCAACGTTGTTGTAGTGACAAGGAAACCCTGGTAATATCCCAAGCAGCTGGTCAACAAGTGATTTTTCGGAGTGTGTAACAGCCGACATTAAATCCAGTGTTCTATCCACGAAAAGAATTCCAATCTTGTTCGGGTAGGATGATTTGTTCTGATTTGACAAATTTGAGAGTTGTGTGGACAGTACTTTGCTTGTAGGTCCCACTGCAAATATTTCTTCTTTGCATTGCAAGTTGTGGAAAAAGCTTCTAAATGAACCCGCTGTCATCCTTAATAGAGTTCTATACTCTCTCGGGAACATGTAGAAATGCAAATCTTGCAAAGATACAGCATTGGATCCTCCACCCGGTATCTCAAGCTTATCCAAATCGTGCTTTTGCACAGGAAATATCATATCAAACGCAGGTGTTACAAAGGCATTGTCGGCAATCGGTGCCATAAATATTGGAAAATGTATTGCCTCAACGCTGCACCTTTTACGTTTATTCCAATTTGAGACTTTGGCGCAGAGCTCTTCGAAATACATCTCATTGAAACTTTCATCGCCACTTGCGTAACTCTGAACTTGTGAATCTAGTCCGCATACCAACAGGCACTTCGAGAAGCTACTGGATTTTATGATATCTTGAAGAATGCTTTCAGTTTCTCCGGCAATTGGCGAGGAGATAATAAAAACTGCATTGTTTTGATTCGGATTGCCACTTTCGAAGGACGAAAATTCCTTCACGCACACAGCACCATTTTCGAAGAGTAGGTCAACCCCTCCACACCAATGCAAGCATTCTGCACTATAATTGTCTATGAAGATAATAGAATTCTTTACGAGTTTCGCAATACTCTTCCATATCGAGAGACTCGTCTTCTTAAATATCTCCATATAACCACTGATTGGCAGTATCCAGTCCAGCAAATCTCTGTCGTCGTGTGACTTGAAGCAGACATGAACTAATTTCATATTTTCCAATCCAAATCCGGTTCCGGATCTGTGATTCGAATCCAACAACGAGCAAGCGACGTTGTCGTCAAGACATAGCCTTTGTAAACGCTATGTTCCAGGCTTAGTTCTCATTTCAGTCAAGTTTACAATAATTGGAAGTTTTACTTGCCGCCGTCATAACACGTGGGCAAGTCGTATGAATCTAAAGTCAGGTCTGTCTGTCCCTAACCCTAACCTAACCCTAATCCTAACCTAACCTAACCCTAATCCTAACCTAATCCTAACCTAACCCTAATCCTAACCCTAATCCTAACGTAACCCTAATCCTAACCTAACCCTAATCTAACCCTAATCCTAACCTAACCCTAATCCTAACCCTAATCCTAACCTAACCCTAATCATAACCCTAATCATAACCCTAACCTAATCCTAAGCTAACCCTAATCCTAACCCTAACCTAACTCTAATCCTAACCCCAACCCTAATCATAACCCTAACCTAATCCTAAGCTAACCCGAATCCTAACCCTAACCTAACTCTAATCATAACCCTAACCTAACCCTAATCATAACCCTAAGCTAACCCTAATCCTAACCATAAGCTAACCCTAATCCTAACCCTAACCTAACCCTAATCCTAACCCTAACCTAACTCTAATCATAACCCTAACCCTAACCTAACCCTAATCATAACCCTAAGCTAATCCTAACCCTAAGCTAACCCTAATCCTAACCCTAACCTAACTCTAATCATAACCCTAATCCTAACCTCCTAATCACTTGATAATATTATAATTATCGTAATATAATTCACATTAATAGTTGAGTTGGTGCGAGTTTTTTTTCTGTCTAGGCCCTATTCCTTGACGATACTGCCCCCAGTGGTAATAACATTGATACGACATGTCCATCACCACCAATTTACCATTGTCTCCACAGAATTAATACAATTCACGACATTTATAATAATTTTTTTTAACAAATTCACCATGGGCCGAGTTGGTCATAGGCCGAGTTCGTCATAGGCCGAGTTCGTCGAGTTGGTCATAGGCCGAGTTCGTCATGGGCCGAGTTCGTCATGGGCCGAGTTCAATAGGCCGAGTTCGTCATGGGCCGAGTTCACTGTTTACCCAGGTGAAAGCTTAACGGCACGTTACTGTTAATTTTCCGAGAGTCGTATGATATGGCGAGTTTTATATGCCTCATTGTGTAAGGATGACGGTCATTTGATCTCAGAAGATGCATCAATTCGAAACAGAAAGTTATCGGGAGGATGGGCTCCGTTTACGAAGAAGAGGTATGGATGCCTAGTCCTCTCCTGGAAATGTTGTCTGCAGAATATCATTTCACCAACACGATGCATCCTGCTTCTCCTGCAGTAAATCAGCTCCCCCATGATTGTTATGTGTTATGGAAAATTACGTTATGTACATTGTACATTTGCTGCTGTGAGGTCCTACAACATATAAAAATCGTGCGTTTGAATTACAATGAAGCTGATTACACTTCGGTAAAGGCAGCCTCATCTGTTCTGTTTCAATGAAAAAGGTTGCAGAAGAGACGTCAGTGTCAAAAGCTGTTGCAAAAGAATAAACTGTACGAGTCATCAGTCACGGCATCTTGTTCTGACAATTTCAACAATTTGGAAAAGGGGATAGCTGAATCTATAGTGATTCACCCCTTATTGAAAGAAGCATACTCTATAGTTGATAGTGAAAAGCAACCATCATTCCAACTATAAATCCTGAACACTCAACACTGTCGGATATTGTAAGCATGGCGTCATTTTTGTACTTCCCACTGAAAGACTTGTAAATTAGGCTTAGTTTTAAGACAACTATCTCGTATGACTTCAACAAAACGGGACTATTGTCAGTTGCTCACTACATGGACTCTTATTATACGTATCTGATTATCTGATACATATTTTGTTGATAGCACAACAAACTTTGCTACAACCTTCAAGATTTTCACGTACAAACTCGATGATCAAAAATGACCAAGGCTCACAAGCTCATTTTTGTGTTTTACAATTCTTGGATATGGTGATGCTATTAGTATCAATTGGGTTTACAAGTATTTTGCTTTTTGTCTTAAAGCAGTCCCATACATGGGTCGTGTGACTTGAAGCAGACATGAACTAATTTCATATTTTCCAATCCAAATCCGGTTCCGGATCTGTGATTCGAATCCAACAACGAGCAAGCGACGTTGTCGTCAAGACATAGCCTTTGTAAACGCTATGTTCCAGGCTTAGTTCTCATTTCAGTCAAGTTTACAATAATATCATCATTAAGGATTGCGATTGTGATACAATGAAAAAATGATAATATCAACATTAAAGATTGCGATACAATGACAAAATGGGACTGAGTCGAAGCGACTTGGAATGGGGCTGTTCCACTTCATTTTGAACACGCGGTGGCGACAAAGGTAACTCGACCCAAATCTGTTTTGTTGCTATATACTTTAATATGGGAATGGACTAAACATGGACCTAATTTCGTCTCTTGACGCACAACGAGGATGGTCAAAGTATCCATATCAACTTAAATCATCCATATGGATAAGAAATAGCTGTTAGCCGACGAAAATGATGCTATTTCTTGGCGTCTTGTTCTCGTGATGGAAGTGCCGAAATTATGATTATATCCTGATCACCAACTGCTATGGTTCTATCATTATTATTCTCGCCATTTAGCGGCCAAAACTACACCAGATTGAACTGGATTCAACACAAACCCTTTCTAGATATATTATGACCTTACCAAATAGCTGTCTGGTTGGAAGACTTGATGTCATTCCGATACCTTCCTATTCTTCAATCTCATCACTATCTGTTGGTGTTTTTATATGATAAAATACTAATAATACCAACTAGATCTCATCCTCACTGATGATTGACAATAAACGATGTACCAGTTGTATTGTTGCGGTTATTTTGTTGAATAAAATGAAAAGGTTATAAACTAAAGTCGTAAAGCGTAATAGTCTATAAAGCAGAGGTTCTCGAATGTTAAGCACATAAACATTGGATCATCATCATCATTATTGGTTTATTAGCAATTTTATCAGTTCAATACACCACAAAATCCGATAAAAGGAGTAGTCTATGGAATCAGACACCCACCTAGGCCTAGGCGATGTAAAGAGGAGGCATGCACACCGAATTAAAAGTAAAGAAAATAGTATAGAAAAAAGCAAACAAAAATTCTAAGCAACGTATCTATGCATGCTCATTATTACACAATTACATAATTCTTAGGAAGAAGGAAAGTCAACCCGCTATTTGAGAAACCCATGTATGGGACTGCTTTAAGACAAAAAGCAAAATACTTGTAAACCCAATTGATACTAATAGCATCACCATATCCAAGAATTGTAAAACACAAAAATGAGCTTGTGAGCCTTGGTCATTTTTGATCATCGAGTTTGTACGTGAAAATCTTGAAGGTTGTAGCAAAGTTTGTTGTGCTATCAACAAAATATGTATCAGATAATCAGATACGTATAATAAGAGTCCATGTAGTGAGCAACTGACAATAGTCCCGTTTTGTTGAAGTCATACGAGATAGTTGTCTTAAAACTAAGCCTAATTTACAAGTCTTTCAGTGGGAAGTACAAAAATGACGCCATGCTTACAATATCCGACAGTGTTGAGTGTTCAGGATTTATAGTTGGAATGATGGTTGCTTTTCACTATCAACTATAGAGTATGCTTCTTTCAATAAGGGGTGAATCACTATAGATTCAGCTATCCCCTTTTCCAAATTGTTGAAATTGTCAGAACAAGATGCCGTGACTGATGACTCGTACAGTTTATTCTTTTGCAACAGCTTTTGACACTGACGTCTCTTCTGCAACCTTTTTCATTGAAACAGAACAGATGAGGCTGCCTTTACCGAAGTGTAATCAGCTTCATTGTAATTCAAACGCACGATTTTTATATGTTGTAGGACCTCACAGCAGCAAATGTACAATGTACATAACGTAATTTTCCATAACACATAACAATCATGGGGGAGCTGATTTACTGCAGGAGAAGCAGGATGCATCGTGTTGGTGAAATGATATTCTGCAGACAACATTTCCAGGAGAGGACTAGGCATCCATACCTCTTCTTCGTAAACGGAGCCCATCCTCCCGATAACTTTCTGTTTCGAATTGATGCATCTTCTGAGATCAAATGACCGTCATCCTTACACAATGAGGCATATAAAACTCGCCATATCATACGACTCTCGGAAAATTAACAGTAACGTACCGGTAAGCTTCCACCTGGGTAAACAGTGAACTCGGCCCATGACGAACTCGGCCTATTGAACTCGGCCCATGACGAACTCGGCCTATGACCAACTCGACGAACTCGGCCTATGACCAACTCGGCCCATGGTGAATTTGTTAAAAAAAATTATTATAAATGTCGTGAATTGTATTAATTCTGTGGAGACAATGGTAAATTGGTGGTGATGGACATGTCGTATCAATGTTATTACCACTGGGGGCAGTATCGTCAAGGAATAGGGCCTAGACAGAAAAAAAACTCGCACCAACTCAACTATTAATGTGAATTATATTACGATAATTATAATATTATCAAGTGATTAGGAGGTTAGGATTAGGGTTATGATTAGAGTTAGGTTAGGGTTAGGATTAGGGTTAGCTTAGGGTTATGATTAGGGTTAGGTTAGGGTTAGGGTTATGATTAGAGTTAGGTTAGGGTTAGGATTAGGTTAGGGTTAGGATTAGGGTTAGCTTATGGTTAGGATTAGGGTTATGATTAGGGTTATGATTAGAGTTAGGTTAGGGTTAGGATTCGGGTTAGCTTAGGATTAGGGTTATGATTAGGGTTGGGGTTAGGATTAGAGTTAGGTTAGGGTTAGCTTAGGATTAGGTTAGGGTTATGATTAGGGTTATGATTAGGGTTAGGTTAGGATTAGGGTTAGGATTAGGGTTAGGTTAGGATTAGGGTTAGATTAGGGTTAGGTTAGGATTAGGGTTACGTTAGGATTAGGGTTAGGATTAGGGTTAGGTTAGGATTAGGGTTAGGTTAGGGTTAGGGACAGACAGACCTGACTTTAGATTCATACGACTTGCCCACGTGTTATGACGGCGGCAAGTAAAACTTCCAATTCCGAGAACTGCAATACTGCCCCCCCCCCCCTATTAGGAATAGCATTCGTACGACATGTCCATCAATCCCAAATTAACCATTTTCTCCGACAAATAATACAATTTACGACGTTTATAATCATTAATACTAAGAAATTCCCCACAGGCCGAGTTGGTCATAGGCCGAGTTCATCATGGGCCGAGTTCGTCATAAGCCGCGGTGGTTATGGGCCGAGTTCGTCATAGGCCGAGTTCGTCATGGGCCGAATTCGTCATGGGCCGAGTTCACTGGCAGTCCCCACGTGTTATGACGGCGGCAAGTATAACTTCCAATTCCGACGACTGCAATACTGCCCTCCCCCAGCATTCGTACGACATGTCCATCACTCCCAAATTAACCATTTTCTCCGACAAATAATACAATTTACGACGTTTATAATCATTAATACTAAGAAATTCCCCACGGGCCGAGTTCGTCATGGGCCGAGTTCACTGGCAACCTCCACCTGCCAATGCCATGATGCCAATGTCCATCACGAGGACTAGACGCCAAGAAATAGCCTCATTTTCGACGGCTAACAGCTACTTGATATCCATATGGATAATTCATATTGATATGGATACTTTCACCATCCTCGTTGTACGCCAATAGACGAAATTGGGTCCATGTTTTGTCCATTCCCATAGTAAAGCATATAGCAACAAAACAAATTTGGGTCGAGTTACCTTTGTCGCCACCGCGTGTTCAAAATGAAGTGGAACAGCCCCATAGTATTACAGTCAAGCAATGTTGTTTGGGACAGAAATTACTAGCTGAGAGGAAGAAATCAAGTAGAAAATAATCAATAACGATCAAGCTGGATAATCCAAGCGCTTTGGTTATTGCATAGTGCATGCATATCCCCTTCATTCCAAATTTATGCCAATCATTCGAATCAGCTGAGAAATGGATTTAATGTTGCACATGTTCGTTGTAATGCTCCACGTAACACATGTTATTGTTCGCGAACTCCATTCTCCAAACTTCGGTCGGCTCCCTTACTACTGAATTTGCGAATATTAGCTCCATTTATTAAAAAGATGAAAATAATTTGTGCTGGATTCTGGAAAACCGGCACCAAGAGCCTAGCTAACGCCCTGTCACAGTTGGGATATCGAGTCTACGATTTTGACGATCAACTCTTTGATCTGTATGACCTGTGGGAAAAGTTCTTTGATGGCAGTGTGACGGACGAGGAGATACGGAAGAGACTAGAGAATGTAGATGTGTTGATTGATGGGCCTGTTATCGCCTTTTGGGAAGAAATTTTGCGCGTGTTTCCAGACGCGAAAGTCATTTTGACAACAAGGCCTGAAGATGATTGGTTCAAGAGTTATAAAGGAATGGTTGATCTCGGCTGGGGTAGATATTTAGCCGTTATCATGGCTATGGCAGTTTTACTTACACCTGCTGGCCGTCGTTTCTTCAACGTTGCCATGGGAGTAGCTGAATTCTGTTTATCGGTCGAAGGGCCCATGCGATTATCACTTATAACTCCACCAAAAAGTCCGCGTCTGTGTAAATTGAAATATCGCAAGCACAATTGCTATGTTCGAAGTACTGTGAGCAAGACTCAACTCCTCGAGTATCGTGCCATCGATGGATGGGAACCAATATGTCAATTTTTGGGTGAAAACGTACCCGAGAATCAGCCTTACCCACACAAAAACAAAAAAGGCTCACTTTTCTCCAGTGGAGAATTTTTTAGACATCCCGAAATGAGAAATTTGGCCTTCCAAACTCTCTTAGTGTCGATTCTTCTTGTCGTATTATTGTGTTATGTATTATCTCTCGTCTGGTCGTATCTCCTTACGTTCCTTTCTTAGCCATCGGATAATTTGTAGAAATTGGTAAATTCCAGATGCACAACTGCCCTAATTTGAAACACATTATCTATTAATATATACCATGTAACCTACATCTATCTATTAGGCCTATATATATATAAAATAATCATAGCCTATATCCTTACTTATATTCATTTTATATCACACTTTTTTCATGAACTGTTCAATCAAACCTTTTTTGTCATGAAGAGTTTGAATTTCATATTTGAATACCGGTATTCTCTCCGACTTTCTCTATTATTAATTCGCATTTATCGTTCTTCAAGCCCAGTACAATGTACATCTTGATGTCGTCCTAGTGCAATGAACTGGCTTGTTTGTTGATTGAATGAATGCTCCGATTGCTCCATGCCTTGGTTTTACATATAGAGAGGCCTTCGAGAGCACGGAATATGTGTTAACATGAGACGTCCAACCACAATCTCTCATCTGAAAAAGCAAAACTTATTATAGTTGATATAAGATGTTATTTCCAATTCTCTACTAGGGGGGGGTGGGGGAACTTGAGTAGGTAGGGGAATTTGAGTACATTCGACAAAAACTTTTGCTTTCTCAACATATCTGCTTTAAATTCCGCAGTTCTGCATTCATTCATTAGCTCACTATGTAAGCTCTAGTTAAGACTAATAACCATTTCTATCAAAGGCCGATTATAGCTTCCACGTGGAATTGAAAGTTTGTGAAATTTTTTTTCATTTTTGACACCACTTTTCAACTTCTTTGCAGACAGCATAAAAATGGTTGTTGCATATCCAAATATTGCTTAAGTTTGTGATAGGTGATCATGCTACAAGGTATGGCAATGCATTTTGTCGATGGTGGTAAGAGTAAGTTTTAATTTGAAGAATATTTTTTTGGGGTGATTCGGGTATAGTATAAATTAGGGGTGGGTTAAATTGAGTATACTACTAAATGATAACTTTTTTTGTTGCACTGTCATCAGAGAGGTTGTAGATACTCTTTTGAATCTTGTTATTCTGATTTTGTTACACAATTAGAGAGTTAAAACAATAACAGACAAGCTCAGGTATTATGAGAAGAAGCGAACCCCTAAATATGCACCACATGAATTTGATCAGGCCATCAAAGAAAGTAGGACAGGAAAGAGCTGTTATAATAGAGTCTGGGATTCCCTATGAAGCACTCATAACAAAGTTAATTAGAGCAACACAGAAAATTGTAGCCACAAGAGCAAGAATCGGTCGAAGAAAGTGACTAGATGAAAAGTTTGACTCGGGCAATTACTACACAGTAGTCTCACAAATAATGAAAAGAGAATCAAGAAATTATTTAGCTAGTCATAATGCCAAAAGAAGGCATGTTCACTTGATCAGGCCATAACTGGTGAGGTGCTGACATCAGAAGAAAGCATGACCAGACTTTAAGATGAGGAGAATGTATGAAAGCTAAAACGCAAGAGCAATGATGTTGTGGTCAGTGACGATTATGAGGAGGAAGTGGCCACTCTAAGTACAGTTCTGAGATGGACTTGGGGAATTTGAAACAATTCAGAAAGAGGAAGGATATCAACGAGTTTGATTGGCTCGTTATACAATACAGACAGACAAAGTTTCTGGGGCAGGTGGAAAATATGATGGGTGGCGGTGAAACATTTGAACATAATTTTTTCAACCAACGGGTTGCATATTTTCCTATCCCTGAAACATTGATGACATCAATTTCATGTTGAGAATATTTTCCATTTCATTCAATGAAGTAATTTTCAAAGTGAAAGCACCAATTTCAGAAAGAAGAGGGGTTGTCAAATTTGATTTGAATCCAAACAAGTAGTGAAACTTTGACATCTAATTATTTCGTTCTGCTGTTCCTCCTAAAAAAGTTTCTCTTTAAACAACAATAAGAGATCTTGTTCCAGTTTCTTTTTTAAAAACATGTAAATATACTCAGTTTTCCCATACAATGGGTCATTTGGGTATAACGTGGGGATAAGGCTTGCTTCAAGTACAATTTAGACAGTATACTCAATTTTCCCACAAAATTGGGGTAAATTGAGTATACGAATTTGTAAAAAAAAAATCACAATATTTTTCCACTGCGAGCAAATTGAATCTTCAATTCATTTGCAACCGAAAATTCAACCATACAATGTAACAAATATCAACCAGCCACCATTTTATTTGACTGTTTATGAAAATGACAGCTGCTCAAACTTGAAAATATACTCAAATTCCCCCATCCCCCCTAGTTGCTGACAGTTAGGCAACCCCTGACGATTGCTTGTCAGTCGAAATATTCAGGTTCATTTTAATATGAATATACTATTCAATTGTACGGTATATTAAGACTTATTATTTACGCTGGATCGGATAATGATATATTGTTGGTATTTTGCTTCCAGCCATAGCAATATATTGACATATTCATGTTATCCTGATGATAAGATTTGAATCAACAATCTATCTATCTTGTGATCTCAGATTATATAATATATATATTGTAAGCAGTAAAATGGGGGCTAAAGCGTCGTCTGATCTTAGAGAAGAAGAAATCGACGCAATTCAAAAAGAAACTGGCTGTAAGCTACATTTTGTATTGCAATCTCAATAAAAGGCAATTTTTGAAGTACTTGAACTAGATTTTGCCTACTCACACTACTTAATAAGTAGTTATGATTTTTGACTACTTCTACTTGACAGTTTTCAGTTTTGTACTTACTTGTGAACCACCACTCCTACTTCTACTTGAGTAGCGACGGTGACTACTTTGACCACCTCTGTATTTGATGTTGCAGTTTCGCAGAACCAGATCATTCGACTTTTTACGCGATTCACAAGCTTGGACAAGGAGCAAAATGGATTCTTAACGCGTGATGCATTTTTAAGGATTCCCGAGCTGGCGATCAATCCCATCGCTGACAGAATTGTGGAGTCGTTCTTTGTCAAAGGGTATGTTTCACTATGCTACAAGGTTCATTGTACAGTAAATTTACTGTTCGACGCATATAGCAAATGACAGATACCAATGATGATGGTTTGTTGAATTTGTAAATTACATACTCATTATTTGGACTGGTCAAAATACGGTACGGACTGCGTGATTCGATTCTGAATCCATTATTTGTCTTAGAATCAAAAACCACTCAATATGACAGCATAGCAGTATGAATGATATGGAAAGTTAAATATATACCTTTTATGCAACCACAAAGAAAATAATGCTAGATCTACATCACATTGAAGACAATTTCGTATTTTCTAGTTTCTACCATACCTATTTCATTGCAATCATATGGGTCATATGGTCATTTCCACTAACGTGGGTGGTTTTGTACTACAAGTTTCGAATGCTGTGATACGACCCATATAGGTTTCAAGTCTTTCCCACCAGAAAATAGTATCAAAACTATAATTCTTTTTGATCAATTACCTCTTGCTGGTAAAAGAGCGTATAATTTCACAACTCCATTCAGATTGGAGTATTCGAATCATTTTGCGAAATGTCGTTTTGTAACATACATCTTTCACTCATAACATTTTCAGACACACCACTCGAAGCCATTTATTAATCTAATGCTTAATCGGCGCTGGATAATGATTAGAAGTCGCAAATTTTTAGTCACGACCATGTCAACTTTCGTCAATTCATGAAAACGCTGGCCGTGTTCCGTCCGATATCCGCTAAGACAGCAGATGATGCTATCAATGGAAGAAATAAGAAACTCGAATGTAAGAAATAAAACCGGGTATAGCGTAAGTTATTTATGATTAAAGTGTAATTGTTTTGCAGTTGTATTCTCATTGTACGATTCAGATAAGGATGGAAAAATATCAAAGACAGATTTACAAGAAGTAAGTGTTCTTCCATTACATTTCTGTATGTGTAGATCAGGGGTCTCAAACTCAAATGTGCTCGCGGGCCAATTTCATAGTTTTTGATGGCGTCGCAGGCCGCAGCACAAATAATATGGGCCTATTCAATTTATTTCCAAGTAGGCCTTATTTGCCGACTGGCATTCCACACACATCATGAACATGTGCACTAGCAAATCACATTTTTAAATATTTAAATAAAATTGTTGTTGTACTTGGCTATAAATACCATGTGAGAGTACAAATGCATCATGACATCGTAAAAGCTGTCGTATTATAATTTTGCAGCAAGCGGACATTTTGACGTGCCACCATTGTAGGTAGAATATTTTAGAATGGAACAAAGATTGATCTGATCTCAGAGCCATGCAGCAGGAGCAGTACAGCCTAATCTAGGTTTCGGGCATATCCTGATAACTAGGTTATGGCTGATCATGTCATTACCAAAGTAAAATTGAATCAGAGTTAGATTCACCTCCGAATATTGGAGCAGATCAATGGCAATTTGAATATAATGATTAATATGCCATAGCAATAGAAATGTCCAATCGCCGAAAAATTCATTTGTGTTACAGCTGTGGAGCGTACCACTACTTTACCCGCCACCTTTAATTGGCGATAATAACATGGATAAAGAGACACAAGATGTAACTAACTATATACATCAAGGGGGTTACAGAATGCCATTGGTTACCATATCGACCTGCTTAGATGGCTATATACGCTATGCCAGCTATTGCCTTTTTGATCTATTACTATTCCCCATTACAGTTTGATAGTATGTTGCGTCCGTGGTTGTACCAAGTCCTTCTCTGCATGTAACGTTTGGCCCAAAGAGTCATTTTTATTTTATTACCCAGATTTCGAGTAATTCTACAAAAAGTCGTGCCCAAGTCCAAATCACAATTTTCAGTCACGAATCATGTTTTATCATCATAAACAGGTAATGTGATATAACAGCGATCTTCCAAAGCATGGTAAATTTTGAAAGTGATATGATAGCAAAACTGATGAGTAGTTTTATATCTTCGGAGTACCGGTAGTTTTAGAGCAAATCTATGTGGCAGGTAGATATTGTCGAATAGCGTACTTCAAAATACAAAATGCTGACGCGGGCCACATTCGATGATCTCGCGAGCCGCGTGTTTGAGACCCCTGGTGTAGACCATCGTGTACGTACGTACAAAAATCCAATTTAGTTAGTTGACGGTCAACTAACTAGCTTACTGGTTTTTAAGTAGTTCTCGCTGCGGATTTGAAAATGCGAGTTGCTCTAACTGGTGTTCCGTTGTGTGATGTTTTTTGGTAGCTAAGCAGCATCACTATTAGTAGGGCTGGGCAAAATCGAGTACCTGAGTGATTCGATTCTGAATCACGTAATATGCTTTGAGTCGAGTAATCGAGTATCACTCGTTATGACGTCATAAAAGAATGTAATACGTCACAGTTCAAATATGTACCGTTTATGCCCCCACAAGGAATATAATGCCTTTTATCCATCTCATAAATGATAATTTGGTATTTTTTCGACCATACCGATTTCATTCCACTTCGGAAATGTGCTGCGTCCAGTAACCTTCGTACCATATGTCTCGTTCGTATGCTACGATACCGCCAATCAAGGTTTTTCAAGGCTTCACCAGTGAAAATTAGTATCGAAACTATAATTCTCGTTGATAAATTAACTTTCAGTGGCGAGAAGCTCATAATTTCAGTACTCGAATCATTGTGCCCAGCCCTAACTATTACCAATGACATCGAGGGGTGGGTTTTGAAGGTCAAAACCCCTCCCATCCCAAACTCGAAACCCCATCCTTTTGCAGTGCCGATTATATCTCCAACATTCCTTAGCTCATTTGCAATTCGGGAATCGTGTGTGTGAATAGATGTGTTTTGGTTTCGGATTTTTTAAGGTCGTTAGTTGTAGTTGCGAGTTCTAAAAAGTGAGCAGAGCTAGTTGCGTAATTTCAAAATACAGGAGTTGTAGTTTGTTCAAGTCTGAATGTGACGGTTTGATCACTGTTGTTTTGACTACCTCCTTTTCATTGTATTGCAATTCCTATGGTAGGCTATTTTAAATCGACTATGATAGCGATACTATCATACTATCGTAAGTCAATTGAGCCGTGTGATCCGATTTCTAACATGAATTCCCACTTTCGTAGATACTCGGTCTGATGGTCGGGGCCAACATTAGCCCGGAGCAACTTTCCTTCATAGCGGAACGGACTATTCTTGAAAGTGATAAGGACAACGATAGGTCGATCAGCAGAGATGAGTTTCTGAAAGTAAGCAGCGATTTTCGGTCGACAATATTAAACATCTCTACATAGCGGATCACAACACCCATTGAAGCTATACTTGAGTAGTCTTCGCTACTCGATGATTGTCTTCTGCTTTATTATCCTATCAAGTGCACACATTGCACAATCAATGACTTGATCCCACACCTACGGACATAACGATACTTTTATTCACCAGTCAAGTGGGTAGTTGGAATTGCTTCTTGTCTGGGGTTTTTAATTCCGGACTCCTCAATCGCCGTTGGATATGTAATACCAAGAAAGCTGAGTGTGCACTCTTTCTCAAAGCATATTATCATTTCCGTTGCAGGCCATGGACTCCGCCGAGTGCAACACGAAGATGAGCGTGCGTTTCTTGGACTAACCTACGGATGATTTACGCCAAACAACGCTTTATTAATCATTTTATTCCCTTTTTTTGATGCATATTTGTTAATAGCGATTTAAATCCACAAACAACTTAAATATAATGTAGCAGATATGGTGGCCGATGACCCCTGTAGGGTCCACAACAGAGAGCCGGTGTTGGACTAGGGTAGGGTTACCTCCTTTTTCGGGTTTTTGAAAATGTCCTCCGAGCAGGACTTTGGAGCCGGAGCCCCGGAGCCGTGCATTTTTACCGGAGCTGGAGCTCTATATAAAATTCAGCCGGAGCTGGAGCCAGTTATTTGAGGGGTAGCTCTGGCTCCGACGTATTTCATAAGATGCTATTATATATGCAACAACCATATCTGCTGAGTTCACCGAATTCAACAGCAGGCCTTCGCGATATTAAGAATCTTTTCCTCTTTGGCGCTACATTTCCCGATTAACCATGTTCCTGGGGATTTGACAGCAGAGTAGTCGTATGTTCAATTTTCACACATGAGTGCCCAACCTCGGTATGCGACATATGCCTGTGAATATTGTGGGTATTCGGCACACCCGCAATTTCATCATCGGCACAACCTTGTTGGCCAATTGTATACGGTTCGAAAACAATGATCACTATGTATTACGCGAAATGGGAGATATGTTAAAAACGTGATTTCGTCGCACATGCCGATATGACGAGCACGAGCCGTCTCATCATTGCTATGAATCGGATAAGCAAATACTCGTTTTTTCGTGATAGTTCTTTAGTCGGGCCGCGAAAGTGGACAGTGTTATTGCGAGTATGCATGCTAATTGCAATTCATTACTGCGCATCGTTGTCATCTCCAGTAAGGATTTTCGAGCTTAAATAGGATATGGCAGAAGAGTAGGCCAAAACCCCATAGTATTCTACGTTGGAGACAAACTACTGATTTGATACACGATTTCCAATTTGTAATCATCTGTTTCGTAAACTTGTAAATGTGCAATGTGCATACGGTATAGTTTAATTCGTTATGGGCATGGCGCAATGTGCACGGCACAGTGTTTATTTCGATTCATTTCAACGGGAAAATATTATTCCGATAAACTTAATCGACACCGGATGGGCTGGTAACGAGCGCACCAATATCGAACGTCAAACTATAGAAATTAAACATGGAACGGCAACGACCGATTTTGCATCTTCGTTCCGCTTCGCTGAGGCTGGAGTGGAGAATTGTTTTGCGTAAGCGACTGTAGGATTTCTGGCAATCCAAAAGCTATCTTCCCGAGCGCAGAAATAACTGATTCTGGTCTTGATCGAAAGTTACTGTTGCACCGATTCCGAAAATATAAATTAAAATATTGATCAGGCACTGATCCACCTAGAATCTGTCCTCCAAGTCTGAAATATCGGCATTGTTCAGAACAATCTTGTAACCGCAACACAATGGCCATAACAATGACCCGTTGCGACTCTCCGATTGTTCGAACAATGCCGATATTTCAGACTTGGAAGATCTGCATCTTCCAAGCCTAAAACTAGCTGTCTAGTGTAAGCGGTTATCAAGATGTGGCTGTTTACGGCTCGATCGGTGAAAGTGCACGACAGAAATTTTTTATTTGCTATTTGGGACTTATATCGAGACACTTTTTCGAAATTCAAAATTTTTATTTTTTACTCCACCCTAGTGTTGTACAACAGATTGCTGACAAAGCTGAGGAAGGATAAGAAAACCGCAGTATGTATGCGTCAAGAGATAATAAAGGCCATCCATCGGACGATGGTCTTCTTTTCAAATACTGCATCAACATGGCGGCACAGCACTCTATCCTGGCTTCTTTCTGCATCATATTCACCTGGAAGAAAAGGGTAATCACAAAGATGTATTAACATTTCAGGCTAAAGTTTAGACCGTCGTCAGACAAATGCCTCTGTTTCATCAAGTTCAATCAGACATCTAGATCATCCCTCCACAACATTACATTGACACGCAACGCTCAAAATTAGCTTACCTGCATGTGTGTGCCCTCACAGTGCTTGCACTACACTTTTGATCGAGTGTGCTGGTGGCTTGTCTCTAGCTTTCCCTTTAAAACACCACAAGGATTGTAACAGTCTCCTAGGATAAATATCAGTATGTAGCATTGCAAATGAAGAGGTAACACAAGTTTATGGCGTTATACAAGCATATGGCACATCGCGACTCAATTTACTTCAGTGTTGCATAAACCATCAGAATCTTTAAGACATTCAACATGCACATTCTGCCCGCCCGTCTTTATATATCATCATTGGTAATATGCAAACACTAAATACTCTACAACTATTAGATGAACTTACTTGAGCCTGGTCTGTCAAGATCCCGGACGACATGCGTCGTTACAGCTTTGTAGCTGATGAACGCTGTCAAGTGACACGCTTGGCTGGGAACGACCTCACCCTCCCACGATGATGACTGCATCGTTTGCAGGGCAAGAACCGCAAAGATCTGTGACGCGGTTTCCAAATCAGCGTGTCCTGTAAATACAATCAACAGTCAATTTTACGAAACAAAAGTTGATCAATTTACAATGACAATGCAAGCCTTCAAACAAATGCCTCGAACTCTATGTCACTAGTATAGATCAGACTAGTCATCACATGACCATGACCACATAATCAAGAAATTACCCACCTGCTGAAAAAATTTCCAGACAAGGCAAAAAGACATCTGCTGTGAAGAAGAAGATCTGCATCTAATCGGTGATGGTCCTGTTAATACACACACTAACTATCAGTTTCTACATATCCGATGTGGGCTAGTTTTAGTCGCAATGCAAGTCATCAGATAAATTATTTGCATTTGTCGTCACTATCGATCAGACTCTTCCTATTCTTACGATCATCACATGACTATGACCACATAATCCAACACTGCAATCAAAAAATTGCCCACCTGCTTAACAAATTTCCAGGCACTGTGAAGCCATCTGTCGTCCCCTGGAAAAGATCTGCAGCCAATCAGTCCAGTTCTGTAAATACACATTTTCACCGTCAGTTTCAACACATCGACAGTTTGCTAATTTTAATCGCAACGCGCAAGTCGTTAGACAAATGCCTCGCCTATTATCATCACTAATATATATCGGACTCGTCATCTGCGATCATCACATGACTAAGGCCACAGTATTCCGCACCGCGATCAAGAAATCGCCCACCTGGTCAAATTTCCATGCACTGCGAAGGCATCCGTATCCCTTGGAAGATCTGCATCTGAGCAGTTGCCAGTCCTGTAAATACACATTTTCACCCTCAGATTCAACATATTCAAAGTTTGCTAATTTTCAATCGCAATGCAAGTCGTCAGACAAATGCCTCGTACATTATCGTCACTAATATATATCAGACTCGTCATCTACGATCATCACGTGACTATGAACACACCATCCCGCAAGACTATCAAAAAATTGCCCACCTGCTCAAATATCCATACACTGAGAAGACATCTGTCATCCCTTGGAAGAACTGCATCTAATAAGTGACCAGTCCTGGAAATACACATCTTAATCATCAGTTTTAACTTGGGTTAATTATTTATTTACAATCGCAATGCAAGTCGTCAGACAAATGCCTCGTACATTATCGTCACTAATATATATCAGACTCGTCATCTACGATCATCACATGACTATACCCACACTATCCGCAAACACGATTAAGAAATTGCCCACCTGCTCAAGTTTCCAGACACTGCGAAGACATCCGTCATCCCTTGAAGATCTGCATCTAATCAGTGACCAGTCCTGAAATACACATCTTAACCATCAGTTTTAACTTGGGTTAATTATTTATTTACAATCGCAATGCAAGTCGTCAGACAAATGCCTCGTACATTATCGTCACTAATATATATCAGACTCGTCATCTACGATCATCACATGACTATACCCACACTATCCGCAAACACGATTAAGAAATTGCCCACCTGCTCAAGTTTCCAGACACTGCGAAGACATCCGTCATCCCTTGAAGATCTGCATCTAATCAGTGACCAGTCCTGAAATACACATCTTAGCCGTCAAGTTTCAACACATGTTAATCATAAATTTACAATCGCAATGCAAGTCGTCAGACAAATGCCTCGTACAGTATCGTCACTAATATATATCAGACTCGTCATCTACGATCATCACATGACTATGAACACACTATCCGCAAACACGATTAAGAAATTGCCCACCTGCTCAAGTTTCCAGACACTGCGAAGACATCCGTCATCCCTTGAAGATCTGCATCTAATAAGTGACCAGTCCTGAAATACACATCTTAGCCGTCAAGTTTCAACACATGTTAATCATAAATTTACAATCGCAATGCAAGTCGTCAGACAAATGCCTCGTACAGTATCGTCACTAATATATATCAGACTCGTCATCTACGATCATCACATGACTATGAATACACCATCCCGCAACACGATCAAGAAATTGCCCACCTGCTCAAATTTCCAGACACTGAGAAGACATCTGTCATCTGTTGGAAGATCTGTATCTAGTCAATGACCAGTCCTGTAAATACATTTTCAGTCAGTTCCGACATACTTCAAGTGGGCTGATTTTCAAGTACAGTTCAAGTCGTCAGATAAATGCCTCGCACATGTCGTCACTTTATATCAGACTCTTCCTGCTAGACATAGCCAAACTCAGCAGGAAGGCAGCATTGGTTATGTCTTCATTAATAATCAGGTACCCCGGCAAGGGTACACATACAATGCATAACATCACAGTCCGGAAATGAAATACAAACTTTAACATGCCCACCTGAATTTATACTTCATGAAGTCAGGGAGCTCCATATTGTTCAGCTTTCCGGGGCGAGTGGAGACTAAATATTATTCAATATGAAAAGTGCCAGCTATAAAGGGGCTATGATTTATCTCTCCAAATGGCAGAGCAGTTTCAAATAAGCTCGATACTAATCAAGCAATATTTGAAGAGCTTCTTGGAGATACAGAACTTCAATATATTCATATTGAAATAAACCCGAGAGTCAGCAGAAAATATTCAGGTTTATTTCATAATCAAGCAATGTACATCGAACTATCAATGTCACTACACCACAAATCTTGAAGCATACCTCTCACGAAACCCCAGTTGCACGCCTCGCCTTTCAATTACAGCACGTGGTTGATTGTACGGCGACCGCACGAGTCCCGAGGCAATAGCCACAATTTCAAGGACTACAACGTCGGGTCCGCCGATAATGCCTGCCTGAACACCTCGATTCTCCCCACCCAAGTACCACAAGCAACAACACAAAGTTTCATTCAGGCATTATGTATTCTATCAAAATCACGCAGTAGCGGCTTGGCGGTCCTTTTTCAGAGGACCCATAAACGCGCGCTTTTCTTCCAAGGTCTGGAAGCGACCGTGACCCATCTTGGACGCGGTGTCGATCCATTTCAACTTGACCTTCTCAGTGGCGGCGCGTTTGGTGTGAACAAGCAAGGACTTTCTGAGCGTGAGCACACGCTTTCTGATTCCAATGCAGCACCCTTTGATCATGATGAAGTCGTTCTTGACTTCACCGTAGTGAGGGAAACCGCCCTAAAACATCAACTCATCTAGATATTTGAGTCGATTGCATATTTTACAAGCTACATACCACTGGAGTGATGCTCTTATCAGTGATATCGGCTTCAGTTGAAGCGTTGTTCTTGATAAGCTTGCCACCTTCTTTGTGGATACCGACGCCAACACGGTAGATCTTCTTGTTGATCTCAGTACGGTGATGGTAGCCCTTTTGACCTGGTCAAGACAAGAGTAGGCACTAAATACACGCCATTCGCAAACTACTTTAATGGATCACATCACAAAGACTCAGCAGGAAGGCAGCATTGGTGGTAACTTCATTAAAATCAGGTACCCTGGCAAGGGCACACATAACAATGCGTATCATCACAGTCGAACAAATACCAGCTGCACACGACTCCTTACCTGAACGAGCCACCGTAAAGCCAACACGGGCAGGATGCCATGCTCCGATACAAGCGACCTTGCGCAGACCCTTGTGAGTTTTACGCGGAAGCTTCTTTGTATGCCACCTTGAAGTGACACCTGCAATACCACTAGAAATTAATCAAACTGTCACTAAAGAAGCAAATGTCAAGACTTGCCTTTGTATCCATGGCCCTTGGTGACTCCGATGATATCGATCATTTCGTCCTGAGCAAACACATCGGACACTTTGACCGGTTTCTCCAGCATGCCTCTGGCAAACTCGACTTTGTCAGCAATGGATCCACCATTGATCTGAACCTCCATCAAGTGCGACTTTTTCTGCCTGATCGGCAACATTCTCATCTGCAAATAGACAAGGAAAATCAAATACCCACTTGCAAATCTCATGTATGGGCATTTCTCAGTCTGTGTAGTCTTCAGACAAATGCCTCGTACCATCTAACATCAATACAATTCAGACAATCTACGATCATCATTCGACACAACTGCAATCAAAAGTGGGCCTGTCTATTTTGTCAATGCACTCGTTATACTTCATTCATCAAATACACGATGGCACTGCAATTTAATTGTTCATGTTCTTGTACGTTAAATGGAGTATTGAACCAGTGTAAATATTTCACAGTATCACAGACACTTGGCAGGAGGAAATTGTCAGCAACTGACAGAGATTGCTAGCAAGCTTTTTGCGTGTTCATACGTTAAATAGCAACGGAATCTTGATTGAGCGGATGAATAAGAAAAGACACCACAGTCATCAGTTGAGCAAAAGGTTCTCCCCAGTTTCGAGAATGAAACGATCAAGTATTCTCTCAAATGCTCTGGAAAAACTAGTTCAAAAACATAAAAGTAGTGCATTGGCAATATTGACAAAATAGACAGACCCTTGGGAGAATTACTCGAGTGTCATAATACCTGCGTGTGAGCAATGACTCTGATGACGGTGCAGTACTTCTTCATCTTTGCGAAATCGGCATCGATCTGCTTCTTTCCGTCTTCATCCTCCCATTTCTTGCACGCCTTTGAGAACGCCTTCTTTTTCGACGAGTACCTGAACGCCATGACGGGGATAGAGAACCAGTCTACTCGGCTTGCAGTCTCGTCAGCAAACGTGAGAGGAGACTAACAGGCCTAAGCAGCGCAGCAACGTTGCAGCCAACCGGTCAAACGTGCCACGGGAAGAGGCAGTAAGACTTTTGGTCGCTTACAAGTTACTAGCACACTGCAACTTGCATACTCGGTGCGAAGCTGCAACGAGATAAGTTGACCCGTCAAAATGGTTGAAATATCCCTATTATACATCTTCACACGATGCAATTTTGACCTTCCCGTGAATACACACACCATATCATTGACTAGCTATCAACAAGTGTAGTTAACCGACAAGTGCTGGCTCTGTATATAGCAGTAGTTGATTCCGTTTCACAGATAGGAGCGGGCAACAGGTATATGTGTCTATCATATGGTGTGTCCAGAAGTGCATTTTATAATCCATATCATCATCAGACAATGCGCACTATATACTACTCGCAGCACGCAATGCTGTAGTATAAGAGGTGGCAGAATTGCACAATCATCACTTATTTTGCACAAATTCCACAGCTCTAAACGTAGTCTCTAAGCACAACCACTTCAATACTATACGGTTCAAAACAGTATGAAGCAGTCTTGAAATATTAACTATAAGTACCATACTGGCGTTAAGCTATTATTACAAACAAAAATTTACACACCCCACGCAGATTGCACCATATCTGTACTCACCAGTTCTTGTAGAATCGTCTCTTGCATTCATCACTGATGTGCTCGGCAAAGATGGTAGTCAAAGTACGAAGGCCACGTGGAGTCTGGACATAACCAACAACTCCGAATACGATCATTGGTGGCGCTTCCAAAATTGTAACAGCCTCCACAACCTCTTTCTTGTTCATTTCTAGGATCAAGATCAGTATGTAGCATTGAAAATAATGAGTTAGCACAAGTTTATGGCGTAATACAATCCACATGCAAATAGCACATCGCGATTTGATCTAGCTCAGTGTTGCATCAACTATCAGAATTTCAAGACATTCAACATGCATATTCTGCCCGCCCGTCTTTATATATCATCATTAGTAATCTGCAAACACTTTGATACTCTACAACTATCATACATCAACTTACTTGAGCCTGGTCTGTCAAGATCCCGGACGACATGCGTCATTCCAGCTTTGTAGCTGATGAACGCTGTCAAGTGACACGGCTTGGCTGGGTCATCCTTCGGGAACGACCTCACCCTCCCACGATGGTGAGTGCATCGTTTGCGGGGCAAGAACCCCAGAGACCCGTGACGCGGCGCGGAAAACTTCCTATGAGACTAAAAACCGAAGTTTCTATTACTGCTAGTGACAATATCATTCGCGCAACTATCTTGAGTACATAACTTGACCGCTACTGCACATAACATTTGCCTAAAATACAACTCCAAACCAACTTCATAGCGATCAACCCAGATAAATACCGGACAAGTGAGTGGACTCACCATCTCGCAGCGAGTCAAATCCGAAAAGACTGTCTTCGTGGATTTGCGCACCGAGATACATCGTGTCTGTTCCGCATCAATTCGTCGCTTATCATAGAGCACTGAGAATGATCACTAAACCTCGGTACGGTTCGGTTTATTAGCAATTTTATCAGTTCAATCAATGATATATATCATTGGTTCAATATACCACAAAAATTGCGATACAATGAAAAGATAGGAAGCTGTAGAAACGACTTTGAGTAGTCTTTGAAATCAGACACCCACCTTGGCGGATACGGAAATGACTTTACTCGACTCGAGCCGTGGACTCGAGTCATTGCGCACGACTCGTACCAAGTCATATGACTCGAGACTTAGGCGGCCAACACCGACATTTCAGTGTAATTTCGAAGAATAGTAAAGTAATCACACTATATTCGTAGTTTATCTATTGGTAGCGGTACTTGGAAATGCAACCAGAAACGGTAAAAAGTGAGAAAAATGAGCGATATCACCAAACAGTTATAAAAATTGGTTTAAACAAGACTTTAACTGGAAACTGAGCAGTCAAAGCAATCACTTGGACCTGGACTCGAGTCACAATACCATGACTTGGACTCGAACCTCTGTCCGCTGACTTGGACTCGGACTCGACTCGGTGGTGAATTGAAAATGACTCGACTTGACTCGATTCAAAACTATAAAAGTGAGATTGACTTGTGACTCGGAGCCTTGTGACCTAATTGTTTACAACCCGGCTGTCTGAGTTCGAAGATTACTCCAAGTCGTTTCGACACCTTTCCGATCTTTTAATGTATCGCAGTCTTGCGGTGTACTGAAATGATGAAATCATCAGCAAATAATGAATTGAATTGAAAAGGTGGCGGTATGGAGCCATATTTTCTTTGAAACTTATAAACACAGTCTAGGGATGACTCAAGTTATAGAATACCAGTAATTTTCACATTTCACGTAATATAAATGACTTTGACTTGACTTATATGTGTCACTAGTCACTACCCAAAATAACTTGACCTAACTCGACATACGACAATTAGGAATATGACTCGACTCGGAGATAAATTTGCACGTCACCAACCATTCTACTTCACAAGTGACGTGATCAATACTAATCTTTTAGTAAAAGTCGAGCAAAATCGAGTACCTGAGGGATTCGATTCTGAATCACATATTACACTTCGAGTCTAGTATCACTCATTATGACGTCACAAGAGAATGCAATATGTTAAAGTAGAACAGTGGTCGGGAACCTTTTTTATCTAAAGAGCCATATTGGCCCTATTTTTTCCATTCTAGCTCCCAAATAGTCATACATGTCTATCAAATGTTACGTCACAATTCAAATTCCGTAACGTCAAGGTAGCACTAATCTGAACTCACTACGTGGGATTCGTCATGTGCGCCACATTTTTATCTGTAAAAACTCGTACTAATCATGCTAGTTGCCTTATTTAAGCTTGAGCTTGAAAATGGTGTTACGAGAACGTATGTTCGTCGCTATGCTCCTTTAACTGTGGGAACCCATGATCACATGCGCAGGTGGAGCCAAACGCGTGGTGACTACAGCAGTAGGCCTATATATCCAATATCCATACCTACTCTAAGCTGTGATACATAAGTGACGTCGGGTCAGGGGAGGCAAGTGAGGCAGTGCCTCACCTGTCATCAGGATGAGTGAACGAAAACTGTGAAACGTTTAATTATTATTGACATTTTCTATCGATGTTCAGTTCATTAATGACAAGATTTTGAAGATTTTCCTCCCAAAATCACACAATTTACATATGTAATGTTCGAAAATGAAGCACGAAACGAGAGGTAAGGCACAGACGGGCCAAGTCTCACCATTGGTAACACAATTCATTATAACTGATATTAATCGAATGTAACCGTAACGATTCTGAAAATCTAAATACCGGTCGACTTCTCAATTCTCAAAGTATTCGGTGGTAACACATAACGTTGCGCCACTCGCCTACATTTTATCGCCGGTATCAGAGAGAGCTACCTACCAATCAATAAGAACGTGGATAGCTATGACGTTGTTTGTAATTGTGAATGTATAACGTCCACGGCAGTTTATTTCGCACCGTAGATCAGGAAGACATTGCGTATTTGAAAATTGCGTTGTCCTATGGACGTCGCCATGTCTGCTATATTTTCTTTGGTCAATCAACCGAGATTTCGAGTCGAGTATATCCAATTCGCGAGGGATATTGGTCGCCGGGACAGCAACATAAATTTGAGGATTTTGAAAAGAGGTGTCCAAGGGATGTCCAACTCAACTCGGGTCGCGGGCCGGATTAAAAAATTCTTGATCGCTAGGGGGCAAGATCAGTCAAATGATCCAAAATGTTAACTCCGAGCCCACGACTTTGTTTCACTGAAATGCTTTATTATCAACCTCCATGCAAAATAGTAATATATATTATATCACGGATCATTTATGGGCTATATTCTAGCAACACCGTTATTCGCAAGCAATGAAATTGACAAAATTCGATGATTGGACAATTGAATTCGGTTATTAAACCGCTAAAATATAGTATCTGACGACGATATAGGCTAAGTTGGAATATTTCGATATTCTCCTTGCTTTAATCGTGATGCGTCGTTAGCGCTGCGTATTCGTGGTGGGAAGGTAAGAGATTGTAAACGAGGGCGCTGGGATTTCGTTCATCATTTTTATATCACCACTTCACCATTCGATTTCTCTGGACACTGGGGCTGAGGCCTAGTTGCCGCAATATTGATCAATTCAGTACAAAAATAGACATTCGGCAAACAATCATATTTTTACCCAAAAGAGCCAGATATGGCTCGCAAGCCATAGGTTCCCGATCACTACCCTATAGGATACCCCACTGTCTGATCTCTCAAAGACATGTTTGTGCTGACACGAGAATAATTATTCTCGCCGTCATTAAACTTTAGCAACAAATAGCTGCAATATTCATAAATTAAGTACAAAATTAAATATTTCCCAAAAGAGCCAGATATGGCTCGCAAGCCATAGGTTCCCGATCACTACCCTCTAGGATACCCCACTGTCTGATCTCTCAAAGACATGTTTGTGCTGACACGAGAATAATTATTCTCGCCGTCATTAAACTTTAGCAACAAATAGCTGCAATATTCATAAATTAAGTACAAAATTAAATATTTCTCAAAGAGACATAGCTTCTCAAAGAGACATATCAAATGAGCTATATATGGCTCGCGAGCCATAGGTTCACGACCACTGAAGTAGAAATATGTTCAAATTATGACACCACAAAGAACAGAATGCCTATTATCCGTCATATTGAAGATAGTTTGGTATTTTTTCGACCATACCGATTTCATTGCACTTCTTGACAACGTTGTGGGGTGATGATGACTTGGGAAATGTGTTTTCCAGTAACATTCTTAGCTTTGTACTATGTCTTGTATGCTGCGACACGGCCAATAGAGGTTTCAAGACTTCCTCAGTGGAAAAAGTATCGAAACTATATTTCTCGTTAGTAAATTAATTTTGAGTTGCGAGAAGCGTATAATTTCAGTACTCGAAAAATCGTCTTTTACTTCTCGACTATAGAATCATTAAAATTAAGACTAGATTCAGATTCGAGTACTCGAATCAATGTGCCCAGCCCTAGTTATCTGATTCTATGTGTTCTCGATATGGTCAGTGAAGTCACAGATATAACAAGCTTCAACAGGCCCCAATGTTGTCTTAATGACCTTGACTGACATAAGAACATCACAATTCATGCATAAATTATTCAATAAGTGATAATAATCGTTTGTATGGAACTATCTGAGGTTCCGCAAAGTTGAATATATGTATCATCTAATGCAAGGGTCGGCAACCTACGGCCCGCCAAGCGAAATCGTGGCCCGCTACATAATGTTTAGTTATCACGAGAATGCGGCCCGCGGTTTCATAATGAGTTTCAATCTGCAGTGCAGCACTGCACGAAAAAAATGCGGCCTACATCGTATTAGTCTATTGTTACGCCATAAAACGAAGGTGGTTGAAGTAGGAGATGGAGATAGACTAGACTGGATCAGTGCTTATCAATCGGGTGTATTTCGCAACCGAAGGTGTTTCATACTTTTTTTTAAAGAGTTTACCACACTAATGGGGTGTGACAAAGATGTCCTTCCTTTGCTTCAAAAACGCTTGGAACATCTCAGTCGCAATGACGGAATCTCAAACTGTTCAATTATAGATAACTAGCCTCCGTATGTTAGTTAGCCTATCTATAGTTTAATTTTCCAGAAGGCATTGTGTGCCAAGACAACAAACCTAAATAGTGTTTTGGCCACAATGGTGAAAACTGTTAATATGATTTTTATCTCAATAACTGAATCAGTTACGCCAGATATTACTAGAAGCAGAGAATCAATATGGCGATGTCATGTGGGCCTATATCTGTCATTTTCGCGCATCAAGTCGAGCAGCTATGCTTACAGCTATGAACTGAGAAATGACATAGCAACTTTCCTCGAAAACGCAAATATCGCCGACTCATAATCTTGTAATCGAAAATGGGTACCTCATCTTGCTTTCCTGGTACATTTAACGTCCCATCTGAACAAATTGAATTTGCAACTTCAGGGGGAAAACTACTAAATACATGATTTAACGAAATATCAGGGTTGTAATGACTCGAGTCATGACTCGACTCGAGTCAGACTCGAGTCACGTTTTTTTTTGTGACTCGACTTGACTCGAGTCATTTTCTTGAAATGGGAAAATGACTCGACTCGACTCGAGTCAATATTTGGATTGACTCGACTTGTACTCGAGTCATTATTCATGACTCGACCCAAGTCATTGACTTGACTTATTTTATATGACTCGAAGACGAAGAAATTTGCGAATCGTAGTAGCTAGACGAATTCTGCCGACATCGCTATTTGTCACCAATGCTTTCATTGCACTCGTCTGATATCAGATAGGCCGCCGTAAAAACAACACACAATGGTACATAGTAGCAATGCATTGTACAAAATCATCCAGTGATGAAGAGGTCATAAATACTCCGCAATCAAAGTACTCAAGACTTTTGAATTATACAAGCAAACAATCAAAGCAAAGTTCCATTAGAGCCAATGTAATGACTCAGATGGTCAAGTAGGCTACTTGGAAGAGACTGATACGCTCATGTGTAGATTTGAAGGCGATGATTATTTGCATTTTGGGCGACTAGAAATAATGGGTATCCAATGCTCTTCAGTGGGGTTCAAAAATGCTTTTCAATTCCTGCATCTAGTGCACCAGTGGAAAGTGTATTCAGTAGATGTGGATTTATATTCTAAGGCCATGCCGGTTTAATATATCTGAGGATCTCCTCTCCACTTTGGTATTTTTGAAGTGTAACTCATCATTGATTTGATCTGCCGTCTGTGAAAACACACAGTACCCTCCGTCCATTTGACGTTTTGTTAGGTATGTGCATTGTGCACGTGAGTAATAATGAATGTGTGTGATGTTTGTACAATAGGGCTGTTCAAAATTACTTCTTTTTTATTCTACTTGGTGGCTACTTGATAAAATTGTTATCTTGCATTAAAAGAACACTGAATCTGGTTAAATTTTTAAAAAGTATTAATCAATGATATGGGAGGAGAAAATTTTGGATTCGAAAATTAGTGGAGTATTTTTAGTGAGAAATTCTTTCATCTAATATAATTACATACTAGTGGTAAGCCGACTATTTTTTCATATCTAAAATATCCTACTCTAATAACTTTGCTTCTTCTAGTTAGAATTGAGCCAAATTTGCTATGAATCATATTTTCACACAATCTAACAATATCATGAGGTAACCGGTAAAATTCGAAAATCTCTATTCGTAATTAATCCAAAATTTTCTCTCATAGCATTGCTTTCTACCGGTTGGAATTGAGCCAAATTTGAGTTTTTTTAGGCAATCTAACAATTTTAAGAAGTAGCCGGAAAATTGGAAAAATGTATTTTAACAGCCGCATTGTACAATTATTTCTCCATGCTGTAACTGCGATGTAGTCAGTAATGCAATTGGGAAAACCTTTAGTAATATCCAAAGGTATCTGTTCTTTTGTCACTGCACATAACTGCATGCACGCTTTTACAGCATGCTGGCCTGGTGTAAATACCTCTACATAAACATGCATCTGTTGATTCTCTATCACCTTATGTGTAGACGTGAATTCGTAGATTCTCTATCAGATAGTATGTAGACTTGAATTTATTGGTTCTCAAACAGCTATTTGTGAGCTGTCGTCGATGTGCTCGTAATAAAAACTGAATGCTTGTATTTGTGATGTATCAGACTGATAAGACAGATATTTGATTTTAATTTCTAAGATTAGTAAAGTAATCATATTGGCGGCCTGTCTCGTCTATCTGTAGCATCGGTAAATGAGGCCAGGAACTGTCCGTAATCTACCTAAATAAACATGTGCCAAGACTCTGATGGGGACAAAGTAAGCATGTTTGGCAAGCAATGAGTTCGATATCACCCAAGCAGGATTGAAAACATGGGATGAACATGACTTCAATACTGTGACTCGGACTCGGACTCGAGTCATAACACTATGACTCGGACTTGACCCTTTAAACGGTGACTTGGACTCGGACTCGAGTCGGTGATGAATTGAAAATGACTCGACTTGACTCGAGTCAAAACCACAAAAGTAAGATTGACTCGTGACTCGGAACCATGCGACTTGGTTACAACCCTGCGAAATATATTGGTATAACGCCATTTTAATAATATTCAATAAGGAGTTGGTAAACCTTACTTAATTCCTTCAAGTGAAAACCCGATAAGACCTTTGTGAGTCGTATATTTTGTCGTGTGAACGCATATAACAAAATATGAAATCGTACTATGTTTTGTGCATGTACTCTCTCTCGTGGCTGTGAGAGATATGCGTAGGTAATACCACGTAGAGATATTCATTTCATTCTATTCGATTGACAAATTCAGAAGTACTGTTACGTCGTAGTACATTGATTCAATAAAGTTACAAGTCGTGGAGACAGAAACAAAATATATTCGTCAGTGTGATCCATCGAATACGTGTGCAACTGTGCAATAGACAGGCTTCGTGGTATACGTCAGCCAACGAGCCAATCCACGGCGCGGATTGCCGGTCGTCGAACGCAAAGGAACACGCAGCGAATTGTAAACGCAACCTTCTGGAGTCAGATAAAACACAACTACAACATCTACAATCACTCGCTCTGCGTTATAATGAGATGTTGAGGCCCATTCAAAACAAATCTGTGACTCTGGAAATGCCAACAGTACAAAGAAAATTATGCTCACTTTCCTATACAGGAGGAGAGAAAATCTAGTACAAACTATACATTTGTAACTGTGATACGAAATTTAACTACTGAATATTCACCCGCTTTTCCGACATTCCTTCTCTACAAAATGAATTCTGACTATTCGGTACTCCGTTTAATGTGGACGCCAATACCATTTCCTGAAAATTTCAAATGGAAATGCGATGCAGTAGAATTGAATGACAAATTTCATACAAAGAGCATATGGCTGCATGACTTTGACAAAGAGTACGTTCTTAAAATGGGTCTTTATCCCAGCTTGACCAACAATGCAAAAGAAATTGCATCGACTTTTGGAAGCACGTACGCATGTTAACAGTAGTTTTGAACAATGAAATTCACGAAGAGCAAGCTAAGATCACGTATTTCGGACGTCCATTTTGAATAGGGTCTGATTCTTGATTCATCTGACTTGTTACCAGAAGTTGAAAACCTTTCACAAAGCAAGCTGCGTCAATTGTCACATTTATTCTGTGTTGTTGAAGTGTAAATACATGGGTCTTCTGATTGGTATGATTGAGATTGCAGCAATGTAGGATAATATACCGAAGTGAGCGTAAAATATAGTGCTAAGAAAAATTCCGACCCGCCAAAAAGTTGTACACCCGAAATTTGGCCCGCGACTAGCAAAAGGTTGCCGACCCCTGATCTAATGTATGTCTGCGTCCATATTGAGCAATATGTGTTATTGCAAATATGATTTACGAGTTCCTGTATAATGGGCTATAGTTTTGGATTATCGATGTACTTTGCCTTTTTTGGGGCGCCTCGACGGTTCTGTCTACCCAGCTTCCCAAATAGACCTTGCGTATGTCTGGGCGAAAGTCGCGAACGTTTTAATCATTGTACCAGGCGGATAGCGGAACATTTTCAAATCAACCATAAGGTTGGGTACCACTGTTTTAAAGACACATTTAGCGAAATTCACGAACAAAAAGCTCACGGATCACCCAATTATTAATTTATGCAGGCCTTCTTATAACCGAATATCCGTTATTTGAATTCCGCCTGAAGGGTATTCAACTCATAGGAACTTTGGGGTAGGCCCTACTGCGCAACGCCGTTGGCAGATGTGCATTGTGCATGCTTTGAATTCAATAGGCATATATGGTCCGCCTTCCCCTACGTCAAGGGCGAGCAACATACGGCCCGCGGGCCGGATCCGGGTCGCGGAGGGATTTTGAGCGGCCCGCAGAGAGTTTCTACCGTGGAAGTGAAATTCTTATCTGAAGGCATTAGCAAATCTTATGCGTCACAGCATGAATCCAAGTTTGCCAACCTGAGAAAAGTGGTCATGGAACTATACTTGTTTTGTTAGGGTCTGCATACATTTGCGAGCAAACATTTTCGACCATGAACATAAACAAGACAAGGCTGGGTTCCAATTTAACCGATGTTCACGTGCAGTAGGGCTGTTCAGAAATAACTTTTTTTCCCGGATTCAAGCCATTCACTGATTAAATTGTCAGGTTACCCTAAAAAACGCTGCACACCAAATTTGATTCGATTCTAACAAGTATAGGACCCCGCAGATCCAATTAAAATTTTTAATTTATTATGGAAAATTGAAAAAAAAATTTTCCAAATTTTTCTGCCAACCCCATGAAATTGTTGAGCAGTCTTCAAAGACGTTGCAAAACAAATTTGAGTCAATTCCGACCAGTAGAAGCGGAGTTATGTGAGTTTTTCGATGAGAATTCTCGGATTATCCTTGATCGGTGGGTCGGAATTTAGCAGTCAGAATTTGCACAAAGAGGTCGATTCGTTGGTCATACCCCCCTATTCAATTCATCCATAGTAACTGAAATATATCTCGGCTTCGACAGTATGGTTTGCATGGCTTTATATATATATATTGCGGGGCCTACGATATTCAATATCTATCGTAGGCTCCGTATATTGATTACATATATTTTTCCAGGTGACTATTTGTCAGAATTGTTACGCGCGGAGGAAAACACAGAAGGTGTTAGAGATACGATGCCACAGTCGCATTGCAATTGATGCTTACATGCGACAGGGGATATTTAGGCTACCATACAGAAACGATTCGAGGTCAGTTATCTATGCGTTGTTCTGTAAAGAATTTGAAATAATTTTAATCTATATCTAACAGCAGCAACTAGCGAGCCCTATCTGTTGTAGTATCCGCATAGCATTGGAATCATATACATTTGTACATCTAGCAATAACGATAAAGGACACATCGGTATTTTACGCTTGTGGATGCACTGTTGAATTGCGATCTTGTTCTCTTGTTGTCTTTCAAATTACCGAAAAAACGTGACACATTAGTTTCTCATCAACCCTCGAAAAAAATAATCTCTATTCTGATAAAATGACACAGAAGTAATAGTCGGTGTACACCATGTACCGCCGACGCAAATGACGTATTTTGATTATTCTGTAACGCCTCGCTACGATGAACAACACATTGGAACAGCATTATCCCGGTCACGCGATTAGTCATAACATTTAAATGCTGGCGGAGATCAATTTCCATTGCTATTATATGTCGCTGCGATTTTCGGAAAATTGTAATATATGAAAAAGGTTCACTGAACAGAACCTGCCAACGTTCGTTTGTGAACGTGAACCTCAAAATTTCTAAGGTTCACACACAGAACGTGAACCTAAACCTCACGTTCACACCAGACATGGGGTAATCGCGATTAGTAATCGTAATCGATTACGACGATTACAGCATTTTCAAGTAATCGTCATCGCAATCGATTACATTCGAAAAAATCCCGAAGAAATCGTAATCGTAATCGACTACTTCCCATATTTAATCGATTTCTTTGTGAAAGAACGATTACTTTTTATTTGTACAAGGACTGTGACATAAACTGAATACTCGTGAACAAGGAAGAGATATTATACCCGTTATTGAGAGCGTAAACGTCTGATTTTCAAATGCCACTGGTCATTATTACGTCAGAGGTAGCCTATTAGCTTTGCTCGTCTTTGCGTAAGAAGCGTCCACACATAGTAAATAGATATTGGATGTACATTAGTGTGATTGTAAAAAAACCCACCGTGTTGTATATCGGGTTATCAATACATTTTAGACACCACTACCTCGCAACAGGATAATTAATCACCCCTCTGCCTAGGTTAAAATAGCAACTTTTGTATTGATGTTTGGTTCTGCTTAGTTAAACTATAGAATGTAATAGTTCTAATTCTGTAGTTAAATTCAGTTCCACCGTGCTGCTTGGCGAGCAGTAGGCCTATATGGTACGAACGTACACCAGACAAAGGTTTGAAATTTTGTACTCGTCAAATAAAACATTACGGTTTCCACAACGAAGCATTAAAATCAACAGCTGCTGATATATATCATAACCTAGCCGTTGTTTTGCCGTTTTCGTAATGGCAGCTTGCAATACATTATCTTCATTAAGTTGAAGGCAGAATTTTATGTTCACTTTCTCGTATTCTCATATTATTTTACTCAAAACGGGCGCCAATCGCTATTTCACAATTCTTTATTGAACATTCGGACCTGCCGCCATAGCCATCGGCTTATATACCATGTTAGCGTGGGTTGTAGCTAGAATCAGGATCAAAACAGCAAAAGTTTCACCCATCCAAACATTGGTCTTGGGCCCCCATAGAGTAGTCAATTTTGAAGTTGTCAATAGTATTGGTAATTGCATTATATTGCGTTTTTAATCATATCTCAGCGCCCGATGGCCAGATTTACCTGAAGAGCAGGGGGCGCGTAATTCATAATTATAACATCTGGTATCTTGGAATAATTACTTTATTGTATGTTGTTAATTCGTGACCTCCGGTCTGTTATATAGCCAAAAGATATTGATTATAGTGGCCCGAACATAGCAGAATAAAAGAAAAACTTGCGTGAGACGCACACACAAATTGTCATGTCTAATGCTCTGTGGGTGGCCGGATGGCATTTGCATCGTGGGCTCATATTGAAAGGAATAGACTGTTAGTCACACCCACCCAGCGCGGCTATTGACAATGGACACATACCCTAAGTTTCGGCCAATGTCTTTCTTTAGTCGCACACTTCGTGGAGTCTCATGTTGGCCGAAACTGCACATGTCTTTTGATGTGTCGAGGAGCGGTATTGACTGGCACCTAAATGCCTATTACTATGAATTATACAAGCTTTATTTCATGAGGGGGAGAAGTATGCATTTTGAAATCAAGCTATCTAGAGACAGTTAAATCGCAAAGCTCAAAGAGAATTTCCAAGTTAATGAAATCTATCGAAAATACTCTTATAATTTATGTTGGTTTACGAAATACTTTTGAGTACCCTCCAACCACGCTCCCCACCCTATTGGGGAATTTGGGGTGCGGCAGTTATGGACCTGGCAAGAATGCAAAACGTTGTGTGCGATAAACCGTCCTCTATCAAATGGGCAATGGTACATTATGATGTAACAAGGAAATGTCCCATCTTTTGTGCAGACAGTTGTTATATCATTAGGCCTATTCAGCGTAATCCATGTATTGTCTTCCAATATAGCTACTACGATGCAAAATGAATGTAATCGTGAGTAATCGTGATTACTTTTCCAATGTAATCGTAATCGACTACTTCCTGATTTTGCTGTAATCGTAATCGTAATCGCGTGATTCAGAAGTAATCGTAATCGCAATCGATTACATTCATGAAGTAATCACCCCATGTCTGGTTCACACCATCCATAATAGAAACCAACAGCCATATTGTATAAACAACGGAGAGGCCTGCTTTGCAATAGTAATCTGCCGTCTACAGAACCCCTCACCAACGACTTGTGCTAGTAAAATTGTTATCCACATAAAGAAACTCTCCCACCCCCTAGCTAGACCAATGGCGGGGACTGTCAAACAGAGCTTATAATCTAAATCAGTGGTTCCAAAACTTGTTTGACCAATCGCCCCCTTATCCAGAATAGCATATCTTTATCGCCCATAAAGACTAGAGGTCATCTAAGCCTCATCCTTCTATTTTTCCGTAATATTCAAGAAGGCTATATCGACTTACTCAGGTAGTTTCGCCTGTATAATACTTTTACTTCAACAGCTTTTTTCATTGTCGTCTCTCCAAATCGACCAGTTTGGGAACCACTGATCTAAATCAAGAACAGAATTAAATTAAATCTAACCGCCGTAATGAGAACTACATACGGTAATATCTCTGAAATTTTGCGAAGGTGCAGCTCGATACCGCGGTTACGTCACAGCGTGAAATTTTAAACTTGGTTACGGCCCATATGTGTAATTGTTTTCATGATTTCGTACACAGATGCATTTTTATTCACTGAGCATAGGCTACCACAAAAACAGCAGTCCAGTCTTCATATGAGAACGGACCTGCGTCAACCGAAGTGACGGAGGAAATATACGGCTCAGCGCGCGTTGGTACGTTCACGGCCACTAATCTGAGACTAAGCGGCGATCATGAACGACTGATAAATGGTTATGAAAATACCACATCACCCCTAAGTGTCATGAAGCCTCATAATCGTGAGTCAAGGTTCCGATCATCAGTCGCATTTACGAGCATTGCTCTCACGCTAGTTGACTTTTAATGTGTATGCGAACCGCACAGAATTTATTAACGTGTGACGGTGTATTGTGGACAAAATCGCCGGACATAAATGATACAATAATGTCGCACTTGATCAGTCGTTAAAGTTATCGCTTCTTTACAGCGTTATATCTCTCAGATCTTCACATACGCAGATGAGGCGAGTATCCCTCTCTCGCTTAACGGAATTGCGAAGAAATTACTGTTTTATCGCTGAAATCCGAATTAGAGTTATGTCTTTGCAAAGTTCCTGTCGTATGACAATATCCATTACCGTTGTCTCTCCACACTTCTTGGAAATAAAGAGGTGGTAAGAAGTATCGTATGGGCTCCATCAATTTCATCCGTTCAAAACACATAATGCGCACGGTCAGACTCCACTTTCCCAGATTAGGACACGCCATGGGCTGCCAGATTACGATATTAATAGGTAAATGCTAGATTGCGAAATGCTAGTTTCAAACGCTATGATGGATCGTATTTACTGTGATGAAATATTTCGTATGGGCGACAATGCGGTGTGAACGGAACCCCGCAACCCGCTACCTAAATTATATTCACCGATACGTGCGTGAAATCATATTAGCCTACTGTGCGCGAAGTGCGACGAAAATTCTGGTCTTCACTCAACTTTTTTGAAAATTAAATGTTGATATTCCGTTAAAACAGCCCCGAAATTCCTCAGGCTATCTTTCTACTTGGCAAACTGAAAATAGCGAAAAAGTAGAAGTAACGGGAAATCAGATCTACTTGAGTAAGTACCCAAGTAGTGGAACACTACTTGAGTACTTCAAAAAAGTAGAAGTACTTCGTTACTGACCACCTCTGCGTATACTATAGTGCAGGGGTGGGCAAACTTCGGCTCACTCTTTGAGCATTTGTTGGTGGATCTTTAATGATCGCACGCAGATGCGTTTCGACATTTGCTGTAGGATTGACCTATAGGTTGATTATAAATTGATGCATTCTATCACATACTAACAATATGCGTATTGTTCTCGTGTTGTTTCTTTCCTGATGGTTTACGTAACACTCGTAAAACTTACGGGAAGGTGACACTACAGAGGGCTAGAAATTTGCAATTGAACTCTCGAATCGAGTTCACATAAACCAGTGGTTTTTAAACTTTTCAGCAGGCCGCGACCCAAATCTGAGTTGAATCTCGCGACACAGGCCTCGTACATCAAAAAGAATGCATTCTAAATATTAGTATGCTACGTTCTACGGGCATCCATGTATGAAACAGCGAACGTGCAGGGCAGTTATAAATAATTCCTTCTGCGGGTTCCGTACTGTCTGTTCAGTACTCAACTACTCATATTGCAAGGATGGAACTGTGCCGATGCCGAGCACTTCAACGACCGGACAGCATATCATTATCCAAGGTGTTGACTACACAGAGACGGTCATTCTTGGCCAAGGTTTTATCGCCGTAGATCTTGTTAGCACCGCCATTTTCCAATCTGGATATTGGCCAAAACTTTATGCCGCCATGTGTTCCGGTTGGCCTCAAAATACCCTTGTATCATATTCCCACCCGCTCGCTGCACACACCTACACTAAAGCATCCCAACGGTCTCCGACGGTGTATTCCAGATAAACCAATGTCTGATAAATATTATCATGAACTCAAACCAATTTGTGCAATAGGCTACACACAGTATACCCTCCGTCTATAATTATCCGCCAAAATTGGGAATAGAATACGAAACCTCGGATAGTTGAAACGAATTGATATGATACTAGTTCTAGGTCTGTAGACATTCCTGATACTGCGGATACTATAGTCCAAGTAAATAAACAATCTTGATTTTTCATGAATATGCAAGTCGCACCATGTAGGCGTAGTATCAATACATAACATAATGGATATTACAGCTTTTTAAATTTAGGGGAATACAATGCAATCGGCAGATTTTATTTCAAGACTCAAGAAACAGTATACAACTTTACAAATGAGACAATGCAAAAAAACATTTGCGTTATTCACAGGCAATCATCAGCTTTTATGATATCCATGCGAAGGCAAATGTGATCATGCCATGTCTGCGGATACAGCCGAACATATCGACAAGTCTTTGGTTCTGGAAACCATCCGACGACTTTCGTATGCTGATCAGCGTTTCCCCGAAATACCTTAAAAAGTGAACAAATATGGCGTAATCTGATGATGCAACAGCTTATTCGCTATAGGAACCCGTTTGCACGAGAATGCTGGTTATTGCCTGGTGGGTGAAATTAATGCGAAGAGACAAATTTCGACATTTATTGATGTGAGACTTTCAAACGTCACAGCATCTTGTCGGAGTTTGCCCATTTGTTATGCATGAACTTTCGAATGACGTGGCTATTACGTCAGGCTACAAAATATACATTTTGATTGCGTACCTTCCGGGCTTCATGAAGGAACACGTTCTCTCTAGGTTTTGTACGGCATTTCTTGCGTAGATAGGGAACTGATAAGAGCATGTCATAACATAGACCTAATCGAGTTTCAGAACGATGGATACGGTGGTCGAAAACAATATCATTCATTTTTCCACATGACCTGGTCCGCTTTGAAGAACGTTTTCTTTATCCGGGTATAGGCGTGTAGGCTGCGTGAACAACGAGGGTATCTAAACTAATTTCACCTATACCTAACCTACAGTTTTGAGCTCAAATCAGTAACTATTATCTTACTTTAAATTTTATGAAGTATAGAAAGTTGCTTTTAAACGGGTTTACTACATTTATGGGCGAATTCGTCGTAATCGACACTCAGCAAACTCTGGCGGAAACATGATTCTGAAACTCCTTACTAGATATTGTGGGGCCAGTTTCAAATCTTCCGGTTTATCGTTCTATTTGAATTAGATTTGGCATGTCATATGGCAAATTTTTATTCCATCGGCTCTTGGCCAGTTTTCATTCTAACCCCTCCTGTCAAGTGTTTCTAATGGAATCATAACAGCATTTCGCATACGAACTTTGTCCGATTGCCCCTCAGCTATAAGCGATAAATGAGCCTCGACATCTCCGCAAGCCACTTTGTATGAAATGACCCAATGAGGATGCGATGGCCGGCCTTGGATGACCACAGCTGCAATCAGGCGAGGTGTTCCCAGGTCGACTTGTATCCATTCGCTATTAGACACTAAAATATTAACTATAATTAGATATTCTGTGACATGTGTAATTTGTTAATACGTACATATGCGCGAGCACCAGGCCCCGACGCTGGTTGATGGTATAGCTGAAGAGTCGAGACGAGCCCACTTTGCCGCGTGTCTATGATCGTGATTACTAGATGAAGTCATAGATGAGTCTGGTATCGATCCACTTTTCAATCCCATTAGGCAAAACTGGACTAGGAATATGTTTATGCAGTTAGCATTTTGGCAGGCCTATGCATATACTTAATCTCTCTGTAATATTATTCCATTATACTCCAATAACTATTGTAAGTTGGTAAGAACGTCAACTTTGACAGTTATTTAAGTGAGTACGGTATTGATTTTCTATTATATTTTATTACTTTTCTACTGTCTGCTACCTTCAGGACTTAAGTTTCTAGAGTTGGATAACTGATTCTATATTTTTCCTGGCTTGCCCCAGTCGATTTCACAGCATTAACTCTGCTGTTATGCATATTACCGGACGCTGATTGGACCTCTTATGTCTACTATATACTCACGTGCAACTGATGGAATCACTCGAAGAGCCCGTTGCACAATACCTATAAAAAGACATTCGATTTTAGTGTGATAGAAACCCAGAAATTTCCATTTGGGATCGAGATAGAGCGAGAAAGAGATGATATTCTTTTTCGCCTGCACTATCGAGATGCTTTGACGACGGAGATACGATACGACCGTAAAGCCTACTAGTCTGCACCCCCGTTTTTTTCCTCCATGCTATTGATGGATACTAGCATCTAGCTGCGGATACCAGTTTTCGAGTCTTTGGTCTGACCCGGCCGGGGATCGAGCCCACGACCTACCGTGTTTTCATCACGTTTACGAGTGAAAGTGTTTAAGTAAAATAGCCCCTGACAACTGATTTCGATAATTACACCAATTTGTAGCATATCATTTTGTGTAAGTCCTGCATATACACCCAGTAATTTCGAAAGTTTTTGCGACGTCTTGACCTAGTCTACTTTCTTCAAATCTTCATTTTCTACTTCCACTTGAAGTTGTTTTGACATGTCTTGGAAATCGCTGGACCAACGTTTTTTGGGAGGACTGACGAAGTATAATGTTTCGCCACTACGCCACTTACGATTTAATTTCCAACACTACAGCGTGGGTTACTTGGATCCGCTTCCAGTTTGCAAATTATTGTCTTTATGGTGTAGAATTGCGGCAGGGTCGTAAAAATTCCGTCAAGTCGACGTGCGGTTCATAAAGCAGTGAGCAATTAATATTGACCGGTTGTCGCAAGTCCGCACATGGGATATGCATAAAGACGATCTCGATCTCTATAGAGATAGACTACCAGTAATTCTACTTATCAATTTACTTTTCCATTCTTCAAGTTGCCTCTGTATTTCTGACCCATCTGATAAGTCGCCTTTCTCTCCTTTACTGCCTTTGCTGCCCTGCAAACCGATCGGGCCTCGCTTTCCTGGTGTCCCTGTACATTGGGTACATCGTTCCCTTTGATGCCCTCTGTCTTCAGTGATAACTGTAGAGCAGAATTCCAAAACATTTTGTCGGTACGCATCCACCAAAACGCACAGACAGATTATTAAACAAATATGGAATATCGACTTCATTACTTTGTCTCTGTTCAGATATCAAACTACAAGCACAACTTCTAATGAAGACATCCAATGCTGGAATCGGTTCAAGTTGACTATATGCATAAATATATATATATATATTCTCGCGTGATTTTTTTAATGTACCTGATTCGAGCGTGTATTTAAAACCTAACGCAAAGTATGATTTATGTTTAGCAGGTGTACGTGCTTGTTCTTGGCTGTCATCGTTTAGGAGACGAGCACTTCTACAGTAGTTTCAGGACATGTTTACGAATGAAATTGTCACAACGACTGGATGAAATAGCCACGGCATCACCGTAACTGAATCAATTCTCGAAAATTACACCAATTTGTAGTGGCATCATTTCGTGTTAGTCGTAAAGATGCACCCAGCAATTTCTTTTGGGAATTACCTATTTGCGTACTCTTTAAATCTTCACTTTGTACTGCCACTTGAAATAGTTTGGATATGTCTTGAAAATCGCTACTTGTACTTGTAATTTAGTAAAAATCTATAGTATGCGTCGGTTCGAGTTCAAGGTGGGCTATAATAGATTGTTTACTCACCAGACATATAACACAGGTCGACATATTTTCAAGATGAAGCAATATTGTAGTAACTACTTTTCTTGGTGTCTCGCTTATTGACTATGATAGTATCAGGTAGCGCAGGTGACGATCATTTTCGGACTAACAATGTTAGATATGGCTCTTCCATTTGTATTGTAAATGCTAGCAACTGTTGAGTTTGGCCAAGAAAATGTCGTTGAGTGATAATCGCAAGAAAACTAATTACGAACAGAAAAAAACACAGATTTAAAACAGATTGAAAGGAAAAGTTTGCATTCAGTGATAATAGAGGTAAGCGACTGTGCCTTATATGTCAAGATTCGCTCGATAATTACAACGATAGTAACGTGAAACGTCATTACGGAAGCAAACACCAAAACTTTGCCACGGGTTATCCAACGAAGACATATTTGCGGATTAATAAGATTACTGAGCTGAAATCTTCCTTAATTGCTCAGTGCACTTTAAGGAACTGTTCCGCACTGCTTTGACGACACACAAGCCTCTTTCAAACACCTTGCATGCAGCCCAGGTGGAGGCGCTCCGTAACACCATTCACCACACAATAAACTTCATTCGATAGCCTGCATTTCATTGTGACGGAATAAATTCGTATTTCTGAATTTTTGTGTTCTAGCTCTTTTAAAACTAAGATTTTTGATATGCGGCTCGCCCACCCCTGCTTTAGTGTATATACTTTAAAAAAAAAATGCAGTTACGGATGGCGTCAAAGGGTATTTGTGGTTGAAGTTCAGTCTAATTATTAGATCTTTTCACTTTGCCTATAGACGTCTCTCGGAATGGTATTAATCATAGTGACAGGCGAGGCGACAGCGTATAACTAAATCCTTTCGTCAGGCGGCATCGTGTATGCCTATTATCCAGAGGCGGTCACAAAGTCATTGTTTGGTAGTCAAGTAGCCTAAAACTGATGCCGTAAATTCATACTGTATTTAAAACGTAATATGTATGTCGTTTTTTTCTTCAAAATCTGTTGAAGTAGGGATGACAATCACCCAGCATCGTTATTATTTGATCGAGTGATTGTCGTAAGAAGACAATAACCACACTTGAATACCACGAAAAGTAGAGGTATTTCGTTTCTAGCTCTGACTATTATCATACACTTGACCATTATAATGGACAGTTACTTCATTTGCTGGTAACTATCCGCAGAAACAGGAAGATTTTCTTCGCGTTCCTCCCAGCGGGGATTACTCGCCCAATTGACATCGGTCAAACTGTCGCAGGGATTGTTAGCACAGCCGTTTTAATTGATAATACACATTTGAAGCTGGGATTGGATGTTAATATCCACGAACATTTGAAGGGCGGTTGGTGCGACCTGACGTCTTGATTGATAACGGCCAAGTTTGGGGGTCACGAAATGTTGTCGTTGCATCTTCGTTAAATTTAGATCGAACGAAATAGTGCTAAGGCACTGATCTGTAATTATTACCATGGATTTCCCTGCGTTCGTACGTTGTGAATTACAGAGCTCTGCATTGCATTACTCAATACTTGAATTGCGAGTTATTGTGAGAACAAGCAAGTCAAGAAAGTCATACCTGTATTAGTATAGAAAAGTATTGGTGCGAATTAAACCATTTTTCATATCGCTACAAGCGAGCAATTATTTCCGCAGTCAGGGCTATGAATCCTCTTTTTCTTTTCAAACAGAATCTTGGTGCCTGTAATCGAATCCATAAAATTAATTGAGGCGTGAGCTGCATGCTGCGATTTGGAATTATTTGTAAGTGTCAAAGGTGCATTGGTGAACAGGGATATCTAGAATCTAGATATCCCTGGTTGGTGAAGTGCGGCCTCTATATATTGAAAACAGTGCGCATATATAGTCAAGCAAGCTAGCACGTAATTAGATCTATCACCTGCAACTCCATTGTTGCTTCGGAATTTGTTTGGATACGGAGATTACACGTCTCATTACGTTTTGGTGGAGTTTTCAATAAATAGACTTACCAGACGAAATGTGTCGCTCTGTGGAAATCGCGTATGAATCAGTCTGAAGATGACGGCAGAGAGTAACAGTGTATCGTATCGTTATCACTGAAGATTGGATGCAATGTAAATTTATCGCAGAGGGCAGAGCCATAATTTATTACGCATTTACACATCAATAATATATTAAAAGCGGCATTTGCAAGGAACGTACTTTAAATTGGGTATAATCCGAAAGATTAGAATTCATATTCGCCGTGACGAGACCGCCGTTTGGTCCAATTTAAATTCCAAACGGAATTTGATTTGCAACGGCGACGTGTAGGGATGTTACAGAGAAGTCCATCATGGCATTGATAGTGAATTCACAATAACGCCGATCGTCAGCATTGTAGTGGGTCGCCGTGTGGTGTTTATGATCATTTTCTCATCGATAACTGCCATTAAAGTCAGTAAATCCGAAAAAAATCCCCTTTGAGGCATGTAGCCTTAGCCTATACGTACGAATATTCAGACGTAAAATTTTGCAAGACAGAATATTCAAGGTGAAAGTGTATCGAGTTACCGTATCCGTTTCCAAAGTGGCGAAGTCATATTCTCGGGTGACATGCTCGGAATCTTAATCGGCGCTAGTTTTATTCAGTAGTTGCTTAAAGCGATTCACTGCATATTAGATTTCCTCTATGATTTCACATGGAGATAAATGAAAATCTTAAAGCCATCGCTTCTCCGGTGTCTACTGTTTCAGGGGAACGATCTATGAAAGCTATTTTTGCACAATTGATTGACATCAGCTTCGGTAGCCAAGAGGAGAGAGAAATTCACATCAAACTCGAAACTTTAACAACAATAATGAATTCATCACGATAGTTACATAATTCTACATCTTTCCATATAATTGGTGAAGCTAATGCAAAGCGCGGAGGGAAACCAATTGTTTTGTTATGCGAAGGGTCATATGGTGACACGCACCCATTGTTGCACGAATCAAAAACAAGCATAGCAGCATTCTGCGTTACGTTAGCAATGAAAGCCAGCTACAAATTGCGGGCGAACACAAAATGCGAATAGTCGCACAGTTACAACCACGATTTTCGCTAATATTACAAAGATAATGAGCATGCTGCTTCACCAAGAGCAGGTCATACCGAGTATAATACTGATTCCCCGATAATAACGCATCAGTCGACATTGCATAGGGATTTGACACATAAATTTTCACATCGGCGTCTCAATCGCACATGTCAGTCTGTACACTATTGACAAAACATGTTCCGACCTTATCTCGCATTTATGAAAAGAGCCGCCTGTAAACATGTAAATATAACTTGAAAGTATGATACACATCGTATCGAACTTATAATGACGTTACATAGCCTTGCTTCCGTAATCTCTAACAAGGGCTTCTTCATGCCGCGATTGTCTGCGTAGGCGTATAAAGCAGTAGCCTACGCATATGGATAGCATATCAATTCTATATCATATATTCAAACCAAATACATAGTAAATTTTAGGCGGATAAGGGTCTAAATGAGCAACAACTACCAGTGAAGGGACAGGGAATTAAATGACGAAGCCTGCGGGTGGTTCATTATAAAATGAATTCTGAATTCGGATGGGCTGGTTTTGTTTGCGAACATCGTACATTCAGTAACCAAAATCCCTTTCATTTCCAATATAGCCAATAGCCAGCAGCCCTCTGGTCAGTCTTGTGTAAAAGGTAATTGCGTCAAAATTCAGTCTATTTGTTCTCGGGTGTAGCATCATGGCGGTTATATTTTATGGAGTATATGGTGGGGGAAATACGCTCTTCTCAGGGGGAATATAACGGGAGTGAGGAAAAAGTACGTTGGCCTCTTCAATCATCTTCAGATAATTTTACGTTCGCTTCGTGGACAAGTGGTCCGACCACGCAGACTCATCTGTACGTAACCTGATTTTACGTACACCCCCCTGTCGCATCATAATCATGCAATATCCCGATATCTGGGATGACTTGCGTTCAAAATTGCGAGTCTCAGGATAGCGAATCATCAAAAAAGAAACCAAGATAACCTGACCCTCACCGTATCACAAACTAATTTCACCACAAATCTCATCCGCTACTATGACACGTGCCTTGAAGGGACGCCGAAATAGCTTTGCTATTTGGTTTTATGATTTTAGATAATGATACAGCTAATAAGCTATGGGGAACATGATGAATTATATATAAAAGTAATTTATAAATCCATCCATAATAAATTTTTATTGAACATATTGATGTTGAGCTATAACTTTAAACGAACTATGCCCACCAGATTAATTGAAGCAAAGTCCACGCCAAAAGAAGAAGCCCTCGTGGAACTTACATGTTATCGTGGTAACGGCTTGGTTACACTCTCCTCATCGGCTTCCTTTGATGAAATTTTAATGCGAAGGGATTGTATTGGTTTCGTGAATAACCAAGAAGTAGAAGCTGTTTACGTAGATGCTACCGGGACTTGGAAACATAGTTCGATAGTTCATCTTTCGGCTGTATCGGGATTAATCATATAGGCGCTCAATGCATAGTTGCTTATCTCTAAGTTTACTCCATGCAACCCGCATTAATAAATCATGGCAGAACCAATGCGCTTTGAACTTTTGTACCAGAACCTACTTTTTGAAAAGTCATATAGATATATGCATAATGTATTCGCTAGAACCGCGAAAATGATATTATTTCGGAGAACGCGCAGCTACGCATTTCTTCGCGTGCGACTTTGATGGAGTCTATCCATCCGCACCGCACAGTGCGCGCTACAAACGGTCAGAATAATACTGCTTGAATTGCGGATATTTTGATCACATGATATAGGACTATGCAAGGCAACATAAATGCTACGTATAACACAAATGCTACTGTATCAATATTCAAGCATGATCTATATGTGCCAGCCATGTAGTTTAAAATAAGTGCTAATGAACACGCTCAGCTATACATTTCAGTCTCATGTTCAGAATCATTCTAATACAGGCATGTGCGTGTGCCTGTGCAATATACATTGTATAGGCTAAGCTTTATAATGTTTCGCTGTACATTCCGTAGTATCCGCGTAAAGCGGAGCGAAGTTGAATAACGCTAATAATGAGGGATTATTGCGGATTTCCATAGTTTAATAATGCCTGGAGTGTCTGAATTCGACGTCTGATGCTCAAGGTAACCAAGTCAAGTTCCACAACTGTCCTCTCACGAATAGTTTGGATCAGTTTCGTCAAGTATCGTTTACTACATACTTTGGACTATACTTGGATAAAGATTTGTTTGGTATAGGCTTCAAGCATGTTCGGACCCAAAACAGTCACGAGCGTAGAAAGCTTTTGGGTAAACAGTCTGAACGGTTTTGAAAACAACTTGCCTCGCGCCCGTGTGTCTGGTGGTAATATATTGAGAGTGATGATTCTATATGTTGTACGGGGAGCGGTAGGCTCACGGCAGTGGCAGTAGCCTTTATAATCATCGTTCAGGCGTGAATATTGTTCTCTTATGCGTGAGAAAACATACCGTTTGATTCATTTTACTTGTGAGCATGAGCATGGTTCACTGTCTCGATTAAGTATATGTTGATCTTATGAATCCCAATATTAATTGCAAAAAGTAGACAGCAAGCAGTATGGCGTGAGGTAAAACTAAATGCTGACACCGCCGTGTAACAACAGTTAATAAAATCATTAGACCGGGGGTGGTCAACCCGTGGCTCGCGCGGCAAATTTTCGAAATGACTTGGCTCAACCAAGTGCCGAATCTGAACACGAACATTGTATAATGCACATCCAATTATTAACATGTGGGTAAATTAGTATGCGATGACCGGAGCACAGGCGTGATAGCACGCGGTCATCAAATCCGTTACATTGTAATGCTATTACGACACAATGAATAGTGAATACGTTACTTTTGTCTGCTTTTTCCTTCGGGGTCGAAAAGAGACTTTGACCGCACGCTATTGAAATTCACATTATATCTCGTTACAGGATGATCAAACAGCAGCGTCAAAGTATCAACTTTTTGTCCCAACATGATTTGGACCAGTTTGACAGCATTCGAATTTGGTACGTGGGAGATGGCCACCGAGTTGTAAGTGAACTTAAAAATGACCCCGCAGCCTTACGAGGAATATAGGCTTCAATTAATAATGTTATACTGGTCTCACATTATAATAAATGGAAATAGGCGGTGTCTTATAATCTCAAGAGGGAAGTAACATATGCAATAAAATGAATGAATCTAGTTCAAAAGGCTTCAAAAATGGAGTTATTAAGTATAGTTGAGGAATTATTGATTTGCTAAAACGAAAGACCAGGACGACAATAATGATGGCCGTGTGACATTTTGACGGAATTGGGTATTCCAACGAAATTACAGCAACAACAGCGAGAGTTGAAGTGGTACTATATAAAAAATACACAGAAAATATAGGATTGCTGTCGCGCCCTCACAACCCAGCAGTCACGTGCATCAGTGTGTAGGGATGGTGTGAACCTCTGAAAGGTTCAGGTTCGTGTGAACACGAACCTTTTTGAAAGGTTCTGTGTGAACGCGAACGTGAACCTCGTGACGTCATATTGCTAATTTCAACCCTATAGTTCAATGAAGTGATAGCCTGTAGTAATGTACACAATACCTAGCGACGACTCATGTCACATAATGCCACAATGCCGAAGTATATATTGACGTTTTAAACGTCGCTAAATGTATCAACTGAGGCAATCAAATGATATAATAATGCCATAAATTCAATAACTTCTGTCGCTTTGCCAACAATTTCGATGAGGACTTGCCAGGGAATACAAGCTTACGCCTCGGTCTTGGCCAGACCGGACAATATACACGGATATTGAGCAGAGTGCAAAACAGGTTTCTATACTTGCTACCGATAATACCCCATTAACAAGTTATACAGCAGTAGCCAACACCCTAATTGCACGGATTTGCTTATTATGATGCAGTAAACATATGAAGTCAATATTGAGCCGTACGCCTTCTAGATTTTTACATCATAAAACGATATCAATCTCACTGATTGGTTGAATAAGCATCACTCGCTGACTACATGTAGTGTATTCACATACGGAAAGCTGGATATTTCGAGCAAAATTTGGTAACAAGGCAAGTAAAATTTTTGAGATTGTCAATAAGGTGCATGCTCGAATTGCTCGTTTAGTGTTGATTGTTTTTGCTGCCAGCGCCATGCATAGAGTGGTTCGCAGTTGAAATGCAATAAATGTGAACCAAAGATGTTATAATGAAGTTAAAATTGTAATATAAGAAAAAGGTTCACAGTGCAGAACCTACCAAGGTTCTGTTGTGAACGCGAACCTCAAAATTTCCGAGGTTCACACACAGAACGCGAACGTGAACCTCACGTTCACACCATCGCTAGATAGTTATAATCACTTATCAGTAGGGCAAGTTTTTTCAACTTTTGCAACTTTTTTACAGCTTCCGACAGCTTCGTAGATACTCAGAATCTACGTACTATGGCGTTTTAAGCTGTTTGGAGGGATTTTACAGTGCAACTTTTTGCAACATTTCTCTATTTTTCATAGCCAATTTTTACTGCAACGTAGATCAAATATTGCGTAAAAATGTTAATGAGTGATTTAAAAACATGGTGTACACTATTTCTAGTATGGTTCTATTTCCTTCGATGTGCAAAACAAAGAGTTATATGATGGGTTAGCTGCATTTCAGTGTTATCAATGACACAATGGAGAGAACTTCAACTCCCCATGTCAAGCACGACGGTACCCATATAATCTGTAACTAATTCTGTCGTTTAAATTTGAAAAAGTTTCCTATTTCACAAACGCCCGGGCAATACCGCCGAAAATCACATTTTCACTGGGTTCCCATCTTCAGGCTATTGATTTTGTTTAAGTCGCAAAGAGAGAGTTTTTCTGTAATGCCTTGGGTCAAGTTTGCAGACCTAGGGGGTTGGTTTGGGGTGTGTTATTCTACTTGTTTTATGGGGAGGGGTTATAGTTATGTTGTTTCGATTTTTTGGGAAAATTATTCCCGCATTGCATAATTTTCTTGCTGTGTGCCCGGAAAAAATGTAATTTTGGGCGGTTTCGTCAGACCGTTAAATGGCGAAGTAACAAGTCTGACAGCTTTGCAGGAACTAGGTTATACAACGGAGCCTTTCGAGTATCTCATACCCTAATAATTCAACAAAAATTATAAACGTCACTTTTACTGCTTTTGTTATAATTATATGCAACTTTTCTCGCGATTTTAGCGCAACAAAAATTTGCCCTACATGAGACTTATAATGTTCAAAATGGCGGGTATTCTATATTTTAGATCTGATCAATCATGGATAGACTAATAAATCTAGATTTCTAGACGAAAAGGTGTGCAACTGAGCTACTGCAACTAAAGGTACAGCAAAGTTATTATAGATTTAAAATATTTCCAAAGTTTACGACGCAAATTGACCCAAAATATAGATGAAACAATCATCATTCGTGGTATAAAAATATTAATGAAACAAAGATGTAGCGTGCCACAAATGAAAAAATAATGAGCTGCTGAGGTTTTATAAGTAAGACGGTATTGCGTGTAATTTGGTAGGAATAATAATTAACGGATCCGGTTGCTGCGGTGTTGTGTCTAAATTTAAACATTTCTCTTTCAAATCCGCACGAACCAAAGCTACAACCGCAACATTACCGGGATCCATTAATATCTAGTTACATGCAGAGAATAGCATTATATCTGCTTTCATAGTAAGGAAATATTGCAGCAATACTATCAATAATAACGACACCCCTCAAATCTGCGGCGCAGAAACAACAGTGTCGGACGAAGATAAATCCTCCAAAAAAACGTAATTGATATTTTATCTCGCACTTCGTGGCGATCTTATCGGCGAAGTGAACCTTTTCCTGCTCGGCAGGAGATTGTAATTGGTGTATTACAGTTTTATGCGGGAGTAAATTACTGGAAGAAAAATGATCCAAACTTGTCTCAGATTTCAGGACACAATCGCCACAACCGCTGTCGCGTGCGGCCTGCGTTCATCGCAAATGAACAGAAGCATTTGACGGACAAAAGAAAGGATCATAACCGGCGTGGGACCTATTAATTGATAGACAATGCGATTTAGTATGGTGTTACGTTGTAAATTATCATTGATGTATACATAAATTTCATATTATCAGTTGTTGGTGCTGTTGGTACTATAATATGATGATATGGCAATAATCTCTTGAAACTGAAACCCCAAAATACTCTCGCCCATATACTCGCACGCAACCATTTTCTAATTCACGTTTCTTCGATTAGGGAATCAAGTGTGTAACCGGGATGGTTGTTGGTGGTACCGTCATCACTGACCTAAAAGTCACCATTTCATCCTTGCGACAGATGCATGTGCGAAGTGACGAAAATTTAAAACGGTGCGGATTGTATGCTTACTCCGCTAATGATGTAATGTTGTAAAATATAATTAAACTCATAATAGGCAATTATATTGATCGCAAGATTCGAAGACAATTTTCGGGTATTACAGTAGAATTGCATGAGCAATGAATATGGTGACAGCATATTTGAATAAAAAATCGGTTGTGTGCTGATAATTGTGTGACATTGCCACGCCATAACTGTTACATTTATAAATTTGGCGGTAAAACGCACTGAGCTGTATTAACGAGTGGGTTTGACGTCATATGGAAAGGTAACCGTCAGTAGCCATTATAGTGCTATGAATTTGTGCGGTATCACGATTCGTAGTTTTCAAGTTATAGAAATGATATTATGCCCAAATACACGGTGACTGCGTAACTTAATTTTTTCTTGTCGCCAGCTGCATTGAAGGCGCCTAATATAACACTTGAACCCCGTCAGCTTTGTTGACACTAATATTCGCCACAACATGGTACGCGGGATATTTCTTATGTATAGTTGGCCTATACCCTGCTGAAGTGGTATTAAAAAAGAATTGTTTACCGGGTGATATCCGATTATTCGGATAAAATGCATAGGGTCTTTAAAGCCTCAGAACTATTTTGACCAATGGTATACGTTCGGTGTGCCTTCAACTGCAAGTGTTTTGGACCGAAACCCAAAAATACGTCTATTCAAAACAAAATGCATTCATGCACCGAAATGTTTGATTTGCTCCCAGCACAGTATAAGAAGTAAAATATACCTGATTTTGAATGGGTTGTGAATATAGCTATGCTTCGTTGGTGTATCTACCATATGGTTAGCATCCCGATAGGTTACCTTCGAGGCATCCATATAGGATAAATATTGAAGTCAAAGTCAGCATACATATATATGTGCATTAGGGCTCTTCAAAAATGACTTTTTTTCTCAAATCGTACTGGCTACTTAATAAAATTGTTAGGTTACCTAATTTAAGCCTACACACAAAATTTGGTTCAATTCCAGCCAGTAACCACTTTGCTACAGGAGAAGTAAGTTTTTATTTATTATATAAAAATAAATAATAAAAAAATTGAAATTTTTCTGTTCACCCCATGAAAGTGTTAGGCTGTCTATAGAAACGATGCTCACCTAATTTGGTTCAATTCCAACCAGTGGAAGCGGAGTTATTGTCGTCGAAAAATTTGGATTTTAATAAAATAGTATTTACGGTGAGCACAACTATAATAAATAAACAAAGAATCGGTCACCGTAAATACTATTTTATGTAAATCCAAATTTTTCGACGGCAATAACTCCGCTTCCACCGGTTGGAATTGAACCAAATTTGGTGAGCATCGTTTCTATAGACAGCCTAACACTTTCATGGGGTGAACAGAAAATTTTCAAATTTTTTAGTATTTATTTTTATATAATAAATAGAAACTTTCTTTTCCTGTAGCAAAGCGGTTACTGGCTGGAATTGAACCAAATTTTGTGTGTAGGCTTAAATTAGGTAACCTAACAATTTTATCAAGTAGCCAGTACGATTTGAGAAAAAAAAGTCATTTTTGAAGAGCCCTAATGTGCATGCATAGGCGCCGACTTTTATTTGTGCATGGGGTGGCGGCAGGCGTGTAGCCAGGGTGGTGTAAACCCCCCCTTTTGAAACTCAAAACCCCATCCTTTCGAAATGACCATTCTGACGCTAATATTCCGTTGCAATTCAACAAGACGTATTATAAATCAGTGTTACGCGGGACCGCGACCAATTAGCGAAATTCGTCTGTGCACGCATATCCCATCGCACAATGCAACGCGACGCGATCTCCCACTGAGATGATTGCGAATTTAGTTCATTGATCGTCGCGCGCTCGGCATTCGTCACTGGACTGAGCAGCAACGCAGCACGACAATTCTGGAACACGAAAGACAGACAAGAATTATGATTACGGTACAAACGCGCGCTGCCAATCATTAATTATGCCTTACCGCCAACACAATGGGTTTTTACTTAGTATCGAGTAGCTCGCATCGCGACAATTGGTTGCTGATTAAAACATGGATTTTGACTGCATCGCTGCATTTTCCGATCTACGTTCGCAAAGCATGGTTCACAAAATATATTAAACGCGGCTTGCGGCCCTCGTCGGTACAAATAATTAATGCCCTTTAATTTGTAGAAGGCGGACGTATATATGGTCGTCAAATCGCGACAGGAGATTGTGTTTCACACAGCGCGCGATGAAATCTACGTTTCTAACAATGAGGTCGAATTTGTATATCTAATAAGGATCGTTAGTTTGCTGGAATCAGCATCAGTACCCTATGCGAAATACATAGTAGTGATAAATTTTATCGGATTGGACAGTCGGTCGGCAAAGTTGCGCTGATAACGAAATTGCAATAATTACAATTACAGGGTGCGCCATACCTAAATACTCAGATTCGTCAATGGCAACAATTTGTTCAGACGCAGAGGTGTTTCTGGGGACGGTAGCAGGCCTGTACGCGGACCCGCTTCAAACCACCGACTTGAGTGCACATTAGATATCGATGATTCGTTTCGCATGCAAATGATTCTCGCTAATTTGCAGTGCGCAGCATCGATAATACGAATAAGTGAATTGGCATTTCAAAGGGACGGGAATTCTAGTTATAAACGAGAAACTCTCTGGCTACGCACTTGGGGTTCTTATGCCGACAACGCGCCACGGCCTACGTAGGCCCCGATCAGCCAGTCGAATTTGATGGTAAAATGGTGCGCTTTTAATCATCCACGTGTTATTGCAGTAAGAGCAATATGGGCGCATGCCGCGACCTTATCAATAGAAATAAATATCCCAAAGGTTTGAAATTCGATTCGCGATATGGTTGCGCTCGATAGAGTCCGTCCAGCAATGAAGTTTATTGGGACATAGAAGGCTCCCGTTCAAACTAATAGAGTAAATTCCGAATTTGCAACACCGAGAATATCGTTTTGTATCAATTTTTGACAACGTAATTCAACGCCGTGCACTGCACAATGCGCAATATTAACAGCAAATCAAACACTTGACAAGTGACACCGAGGGAATACGAGTGTATAAAGCAGACACGAATTAGTGGCCTATCATGATAGCAAACGAGAAAGCGTGCATGTAATCGGTGATTCCACAGCTTGCGTACAGCGCAATGGGTTTCCAAGTCTTACATCGGGACAATTGTTTGCTCACTATAACGACATTTGAGTTGCAGTGTTGCGTTTCCCGATAAAAGTTGACAAAGCCTTGTTAGAGTAATGAATATGCGCACTGCGCACTTTGCGCATGAGTGACTTTCAATTCGCAGGTATAGACAAACACACTGTCCTATTTCGCGCTCCAAGCCTACAATTAAAGAGAATATCACGGAACTAACTCATGAATTATTTTGTAAACAAATATGGGCGCAAATACAATTTAATTCAGAGAAGGAGCGGTTGAATTCACCGTCTGTCGAGAGAGAAGAAGATGGTGTTTCTCAGCGCAAGGGTGTCGAAATCGACGTCGTAAGCGAGGTTGCTTCGATCGTCTGATTACTAATCACGGATTACAATTTATTGGGGCGTTATAAGCACTAGTTCGTCGTCGCCAACGAAGCTGCGTATTCAATCATTCGCGCGCGTACCGGTTAATGGTAAATAGTTGGCATTTACGCGCTACCACGGGCTGATTTGAAATCGCAGACAGCGGGCTTTTAATCTTATTGTATGGGATGGCCGCCACCCCACCACCCCGTAACTCGGCGCCTATGTGTGCATGTGCAATTGTGCATTCTGCAGTGTGCGTCGCGCCCCATTGCCATTAACTCTTGTTAAGGGGCACACGAAAAGCCACCGACATAAATATATATTATATGACAATTAATGTAATAGTCTTGAAAGCAATAGGAAGTGGGACAGTAGATTTTCAGAAACAAGATGTGGATCACAATTTACAATTTCGGTTCTCGACTCTGGACAGTCGCCCCATAGTACCCTGTATTGAATGACTTTGAAATCAATGGCTGTCATTAAAAGATTACGAGCCATATGCGAGTGTGGAGGTAATTTATTCTCACGAACTGATGATGGTATTTTATTTCATCCAGTCAAATTCGACTTAGCCATGCCACATGACCCAGTTGAGGTCCTGACCTTTGCATTATCCTGAGGGGCGTTATCCCAGAACGTTATGCGATACAGATGGTTTATGCTATCGCATGTATCTGATTTCAGCTCATTGAATATTTAGAATAGATAACGTAACATAATATTGCGAGAACAAGCTACGCAGCCTGACAATAATCGTCATCAATATTCTATTACAATCGGGTTAGGGTTGGTGTTGCAAGCAAGTATGCCCAATTGGAAGCTGAACTATACCGAATCCTTATACTAAATTTCTATTCGATATCCACCCATAAAGCATGATAACTATAATCTTACAGTATAGTCTGACCAACTGAATAACATTGTAGTTGACGATAATCCGCTCCAAACGCATTCTCAAAGGGTTATTTGACAACTGGACGATGCGGATTATAGCGAGTTATGCAATGTTGCAGAATAGCGACTGTGTGAGCAATATGTTAGATTCATATCAGAGAGCGACGGAGAAGTTGATACAATAGAAGCCCATGTGACGTATTTCGTCGTTCATAATATCAAGTCGCGGTCACCTAATTAGGTATCATCATAGCCACCAATACCTTTATACCAGCACAAACCTTTCCCAGATCGTGAAATGAGAATGATACTTTGAATGAATTTTCCCATGTATTTTGTACTGGGGAGCAATAGTGAATTTTTATATTCATTATTTAATTGAAATTATTCTATATTATTATTATTACAAATTATCAATAATGATACAAAATGTAACATGCTACACGTAGTGGTATAATCCACAGCTGCAACACCAATTGGTTTCGGGTTCGAGTCCTACTCCAGAATTCCTACCAAAGAGTTGGAGGTTCATCTAGGCTCCTCCTCGCCATCACATCCGATAAGCGGTGTCTTATAAAAAGTATAGAAGTGGATCGTACTACAAGTCAGCAGCTACGGAATAAAAATCAAGTAAATTGACCCGGTGTAAATGACCATAGGTGTCGATAAACAGCATGAATACTACAAACAACAACAACAACAACACTCAACCAATGTAGTAAGCTGTCGCGCACAAGTTATGGTCATTCGTGGCAGTATGGTCATGGTCAGTATGACTGTTGAATGGGTTCTACTTGAGAATTAAGATTGATGGCAACCCGGATATCTGTCATATTAAACGGGTTTCCTTTCTGGTATCCATGGTGGTATCGGGAAGATGCACTGCGATTTCTGAAGTATAGTCACTGCCGATCTACTGCTAAAAGTATCTGACCCCTTGAAGCTAATTTTTAAACTACTTGCGTACTTTTCAGATTTTAATTTTCTATTACACTTGAAGTAGTTTTGACATGTATTGGAAATAAACACTTTTACTTGTAATTGAGTAAAACTTAGACTACTTTAGACATCTCTCAAATCTGGTGGAGTTACACACCTATATTAGCCGCTTTGTATAGGTTTCATTGTTGCCCAGGAATAACCAAGGTGTGAATATTTTTATCCTTGTACTTGTTAAAGCCTATTAAACTCCCTCTCTCCCAAGCCGACATCGCGTTTCTAGTTCAGCGGTTCCCCGCCATTTTTTATTGAAACGAGAGAATCTCAACTGCCATTTTCGTTCTTCAGTATATGTATAGTTTTTTTTCGCCACCAGAAACGAGAATATTACCGAATGCGATACACATAACACGGAGCAGAAGTAGGCGACATTTCATATATAACGGCTAAAGTTTTGGAATCGTCAATGATATACACGGGATCAACGGCCATTCGACCGTAGGCGATACATTCGTTGACTATTGGAAGTGTTAAGATTTTCGCAAGAATCGGAAATTCCCGGTATATAGGTTTACCATACGATGTGTCAAGAATGTCACTTTACGTTTATCATAGGGGAAATTAGTGGTACCTTTGATTTATATGATTCTAGTGCTACCATGATTTTTTTGCAGTGGAAATTTGTGATAAATGAGCTTCGCGACTGAGTTATTGCAACGAAGGTCACATAGACTCTGGTAGAAAGATTAGAATATCGCTTCACGGATTCTCTTTTGATTATTACAGGGATATTTCAAGATATTGTAATTACAGTTAGTAATGCATTGCTTGAATTCGTTAAGTTACGATCTACGCGGCGAATGTACGAAGTCACGTTATCATTCCTGAAATGTCATCCACCTGTTCCGCAGCGGGAAAACTAGAGTCTCCATCGTTAGGAACTACAATTACGGAATTGCTTCGGAACACAGATCCCTCACCCGACGCTTGCAAAAGCGAACAGTGTGTTATCAATTATCGCGGTTCGTTCGAAACACTAAACTGGACGGTACCTTTACCGCAGGCTGGCAGAGATACCGCTACGGAATCCGCACACAAACACAGTATTGCAACAAACTTTGATTTGCCGTTGAAAATGGCAGCAAGCTTCACTGTGCCAGGCTACGGAGGACTAACTACCTCAACATGGCAAGGTAATGCATTGAAAAGTAAAGACCTAGAAACTCGTCTTGTCCAATCGGAATTGGCGAGATCAAAGATATTCCAATTGACGAACTCTTTATACTCTTCCTACGGTGAAGCCATGAGGGAATTGATGGCACGGACGTCCTTACCACTCACAAACATGGAACTGGAAAGAGCAGCAAGTGCAGCCGCTGCTGCGGCCATGCACTTCGGGAACCCATTCAGAACACTGCCTTTATCGCCAAAGCCCTTTCCTTTCCCGAGTTTCGGATATAATTTATTCCCGATGGCTGTTAACGGTCTACCGGGGTTATCATCCGTAAATCACGGCGTATCGAGCACGGCGGCAGTGGCGACACGAGAAGACACAGATCGAAATTCGCCAGTCGAAGACATGTCTCCAGGAATCGTAAATCAAGGACGATTATCAGAAGGCAACGATTCGCCTATAATACCATCAAGTTGCTTTCCGTTTATGTCACAGGCAAACTTCGAACGTTTTTTAAACCAGTCGACGTATTCTATCTCAACTTCATCGCCACCAAAATATTTATCAAACACTCCCCCGGTTCGGATCCCATTCCTGTCTCCGTCATATCCCGGTTTAATGGGCTTCCCGCTGCGGAAATTCGCCCCCAGTTTACTAAACACGCCGGCTTTACCGCAGCGTGCGGCAAAATTTGAAGACGCAGGAGTAAATAACGTTACTCCAGCCACGACTAACATCAGCCCCAGACGACGGGACAAAATTGGAGGACGTGGAAACACGCGCCCGAAGAAACGGTACATTTGCAAATATTGCGAAAGAGAATTCACAAAGTCGTACAATCTACTCATACACGAAAGAACGCACACTGATGAGAGACCATACCGATGCGAGATTTGCAATAAGGCATTCCGAAGGCAAGATCATTTGAGAGATCACAGGTACGATTGAGATACTTTTGCACGATTGCATAACCAGTGAATATACGCAGGTAATGTGATATTATTACGGTTGGTCAAAAACCAGGCTCTGTTGGGCAACAATATACACTGAGACCTTGGATTGATTAACACGAGGATTCGGCTTAGCTTTCAGTATCTTATATTATCAAGATGTCGAAATACAATGCATTTCAAACAATAACAAGATCGCCTGCTGTATGAATATTTGCACGACAGTATCTTAACAGGAACTGGCATGTTGGGCAAGCAATCGGTCCTTGTTACGCAGAAGAATTAAAAAACTCCATCTTCAGAATTTGCCTCCCTCAAATAAATCATAACCGTGACATATAGAATCTGATATATTAGGCTATGATTTTCTCTGTGCTTCTAGCCTAGAACGAGGATACCACGAACATCCATAGTGACTGCGAAACGATTGATGTACGAGTTGGAAATTGGGGGGCGGCACAGCCGTATTCCGTCCATTGGATACGATTGCATAGGCCTATAGATGTGATCATATTTCGCCAAGATTCGGTGGTAGTATATTTCTACGTCACAAAACGTAATTGGTATAAGATTTTGATGCACGGTGAACGTAAATCCCCCAAATGCTCTGTTACTACACCGTGAGCAATGAGTTCGGCCAACCCAAATGTGTATTGCACGGTGCTGCGATAGAGACGAAATTACGGTACGATACGATATTTGAAAATGCCGTACTTTCCGCGGTACGAATTACGATAAATCTTATCGTACCGGACCGTACCAATTCCGTGCTGATGTGGAAGATGGTGCAAAGATGTTCCGTACACTTAATGATTTACACCCGAGACATTGTTGATGCCCAGGAAGGAAAGACATAAAACATGGTGTTTAGATATCACATTATATTTCCTATTTATGACCGCAGTTACACTACGAGTTTTGAAAATCCAACATATTACCAGATAACCTCTCTTGAAATATAACATTCATATGACTACATCGATCATCGACATTATCGTCCGTATCACTGTATCAGCATACACTTGAATGTCTACCGCGATAACCATCGCTGTGACCTACAATATTCTCACTGAAAAGTCTTAGGAATATTTTCGAGACAGCTAGCATGATAAGTCATTTTTCGTCTTGAAATACAGTGTGGGTATAGAATTCAATCCAGAGATATCCCTACTGATTAACTGTAGAAATCCCAAGCAATTAACATAAGAAAATCTTACCCTCTGTACGTCAAATTGGATGTATACGCATACGGAACTCCAATTTCCCAGCCGAATGAGTGATTCATTGTAATGAGTGCTGCGATTTGTCAGTTTAGGATCCCACTAGCCTATATAGTAAATGAGATATTGCAGCATACATACGGAACACATGAAAATCTCATGGTTAATTACAATATTTTGATGATGTCTATCGCAATTATAACGATTACAAGCGCGGCGAGAAATCGATGAACAAGAAGTGTACAGAACAATCCACTCCACGCCCAGTCGTTCACAGACAGAAATGTCGCTTGGTGGCATAAGACGAATGGGGATTAAACCGAAGAATGTCGATATAAGAAATTTCGGGAGCATGCGTGAAGTAATTGAATGTAATTGACCATGGGCCCCAAGTGCGGCGCTGTTGCCTGTGATCTGGGAAGATTGTATAAAAATTACCGAAAATGATCACTATGCAAGCAATAAGTTTGTCTTACAATGTTTGGATGTGGATTTCGAGCGCATTCGGACAGCGCATGAGCTGGAACGTAATAAATATGCCATTCATTCAATATCGACAATATCCGGGAATAGTAAACACCGAAGTTACCTGAAAACCCAATTTATAGATCATGACGTTACTAGTTGTGGCTTCCTATCTCTAAAGAATTAACTCTATGACAAGTATAGATTTTGTTGCATTTTCCGATGCTGAATAGCGGAGACACAAACAGGATATGACGAAAGTATAAGCCAATCAGACGAATCTTTCGGATTATAGTTATTACATCCCTACTGCTTTAGAGAATCATATGTGTAGCGAATATAGCTGCTTTTGAAAGCAAACCTCTGAAGACTTTACGTCTGCAGTATTTGCGCTATTTCAACCATTGTTATCACAAGGATTTGCATTGTCGACTAATTCAAAATGGCGAATATCGTAATTGGCTGGGGAATTCAACCGCGACGTTGCCACCGCGCCAACTAAAACACGATAAATGCATCTTCAACCAGACTAAACCATCCGAATCGACTTCTGCTACTTCGTAGTATTGGGTTTTGTCAAAATCTCGTAACCTTTCCAGACAGGCTTCACTCAATGGATGAATGTATAATATCTTACAATTACAGGTATATTCACAGTAAAGAGAAGCCGTTTCGTTGCAATCAATGCGGGAAAGGATTCTGCCAATCTAGAACTCTAGCAGTTCATAAGACTCTGCATCTTAAGGTATGTGCAGCGGGGTCATCGCGGCCATATTTTTTTAGTATAATAATAGGAATAGCATACCATACAATTACGCAGAACACAAAAAACCATTGCTCTTTTAATTGTCGCGCTCGAGACAGTTGGAAAACGTCACGTCGGTTCAAATGTAAAAGGGGCCAGACGCTTGCCGTGATTTGAGATTAATAGAGGACACGGTTATTACTCACACCCCGACTGATCAAATAAACATAGCTTAATTTACAATGTCACGAAGGCGTAAAGCCCCCTTTTCCACATTTCCAGGAGTTACCGTTTCGCTGAAATACTTGCGAAAAAACGTTTAACCAGCGAGCTATTTTGAAAACACATTCTGCGACACACTCCTCAATCAGGCCATATGGATGTCCAAAATGTAGATGGCCTGGAAGACGAACATGTAGCCTAATAGATGATAGGCTCGATGTGTCATATGACTTCTTAACAGGAAGCTTCATAATAAATCTACGGTAGTATCAATGTGGATGTGGACATTCTGTATTATAACGAATCCAAATGCTTCCAGCGATTCTTTTTTCACTCAATTCAAAGAATGTAGCGAAAATGTACAAATACGATATTGCTTACCGCTACTGCACAAGTACTACCCGTACGTATAAGGACATACATAGTCATACATGCATAACGCTTGTGAGGAAAAGGGAAGGCAGTACGGTTTTACAGACTTGTAAAATATATTATGAGTTATTACACCAAGACAAGCCTCTCCCATTCGGTTGAGAATGATATACATTTCCATTCTATTTCGATTTGTTCAGAAATGTTCAAAACACGTCGAATTTGTGATCTGATATGTACAATATATGGTGTTCTATTGCAGGAGAGTCTTTCAAAGAAATTGTGATGCCAAGCTACACACAGCAAGTCCATAGCATTTAGTTTACAGCAAGCGGAAGGCTTCAAAAACTCGAAAAGTAATTTCGGGACGGCAAGTCGATACAAACGGAGATGCAATGGCTTCGGTCACCGACAAAGATATCGATGCACAGCCGCCACCGTCTCGCGAAGCGAACCACAATGAGCATAAATGAGCAATGAAGAAATTGAACCTAAATAGAGCATGGAACTGATATTGTCCAACATCACGATGCGCGGTATCGTTTATATCACCAACTTGATTAAAACGAGCCGAAACCTTTAAATAATACAATTTGACAACATTCCACTTTATTTTCTGGGGCAACGACCATTTGTCGATGCATTTTTGTGAGAATTATATTTTTTGAAGAATGCTTCGATATAGCATATTATTGGACGATATCTTGACGATTTAATTGTATTTTATTATATTTCACATTTGTTATTGTCATAACAAGTTCCGTAATTGGTTACAATAGTACTATATCTCTACCTTCCGCTAAAATTTACCGATATATGTGAGCATTTTTTATACTTGCATCCGTGATTGCATTTTACAGGTCGTACAAGTATGAATAAATTTTGCTTGTATGAATGTTCACTGTTCAGCGTATGTACAGTATCTTGGTGAGTTATAATAGGTGCAGTAAGTTACAAATGCGAGCATCATTTAGAAAGAAGAATATACTTGTTTGGAAAACAACGCGCAACAAGTGTAAAATTCGAAATTGCTAAAGATATGTAAACCATCTTGTATACTTATGGGAAAAGCGAGAAGCGAGGGGATCCTAAATAGCTTCGTTTTGTGAGCTTTATTGTGGTGCGTATAAATGTCAAAGTATATAGCCGGTAGCTCAATTCGATCTTGATGTCCGTGAGAACGGGCGGCATCTAATCCCGTAATCGAGTAATGTGGGCTTGAGAAAATCGCGATATATTCTCACTCAATTTGGGTCAGATATCCAATAGCTGAAACATTTGAAGTCCGACGAATCACATAATCCTGGCTAAAGATCGCTGGAATACTTGATAGGAGCCGGTGTTTTTGAACGGAACTCTTAAGACGATAGCATTTGCTTGACGAGTCGGAATTAACAGAAAAATAGGGGGGATTTGCGGAAGAAGTTCACACGGAGGCTCAGTAGAAATCCTTCGACGGGAATTAACCCTGCATTCAAAGTTTATCGGGTGAAACAAAATTCGTTTCCATTACAGGGAATAGCAAACTGCAACAGAAACAGGAATAACTATTTTCTTATATACCCATGACAACTTACCAGAGAGCGTCTACAGCTCAAGTGAATCTGATATGATAACTCGCATCATATTCGAATACTATATCTCAATCGTGATGTATGAGACGTTGTTTTGACCGCATTACGTGTGAACAATGCTTCGCACGTAGGCCTACATCGTACATATCACATAGGGCCAGAGGCTACACGTCGGGTTGCATTTAAAACAAATGGTTGTTTTAAACACTTTGTTTAAAACAAGTTTTGAACAGTGTTTTAAACAAAGGCCTTTTTTTAATTGTATTTTGTTTAAGTTGTGTAATTATGCCATAATTGTGTAAATACTTTGCAAAAAGACATGTTGTATGAGACTGCCGACGACTATACCATATATACCTTATATAGCCAACGTATAAGATATGGGGTGGTTGGAAACCTCAAAATAGTCGGTTCAACAGCTAGATATTTCGTCAAGGGAGCTATATTTACCCGATATTTTCAAGCGTGAATGTCAATCCACTATGACGAAGAAACAATAAAAAACATGTTTTAAACAAGGGCCTTGATTTAAATTGAATTTGGTTTTAAATGTCACCCCAACTACATGTACTTGAAACCCGTCTACGCCGAAATAATTTAACTGTATTGTCATCCACATACATTTGACATTTATTATTGTGTATTTGCTGTGTAAATACTTCATCAATTAATAAAATCATATTATTGGTGCTTATGGCAACGAATTTCAATAAACAAAACAAGCGAATAGAAAATCACTACAGAAAATGACATTGCGCTAACGTAATATGATCGTAATTACTGTCCGAAAAGGGGACTAGTTAGCGGCTTCTCACTCTAGTCCAGTGGTTCTCAACCGGGGGTCCGCGGACCCCTAGGGGTCCGCGAAGCAATTCCAGGGGGTCCGCGAGACCTCTAAATTTTCAAAATGATTGATAACCTACTTTTTATTTTTTTTTAATTTGAGAAAGCCTGAGGCAGTTTCGCACCACAACTGCTACAACCCCATGACTCACATCATCATAATAATCGTCTGACAAGAAATATCCTACTGTGCAAATTCATTTTAATTGTCAAATTGTCAATAACCTACTGATACAAACGCATTGCTGTTAAAGACAATTAGTTGGGGTTTGTGGAAAAAATAACAATATGAAGATGGTAAAGTCAATCAGGGTGACTTCGTAATATTTGCGAAACCTTTTCTATTTGACGTTGTCAGCCTCATCAAATTAGTGAACAGTCTTTCGAAATAAAAATATTCGAATTTTTTTCCCTCATTTGTCCTAATGAAGGGATTGAAACATCGCCACGAAGTCCATTTTATCCTGTGATATACATAACCACTATTCTAGAATAACTTCAAGATGAAATGCTAGATAAAATGACTAGGATGGACGTGATATGTTCCTTAAAAATATGTTTCTTCATTTTGGTGCCATAAATGTTGTGATCACACCAAAAGTACCGTCGGAAGCGTTGCGCGTTATTATTGCATTAGCCTCCATCTATCCCTGTGGAAATGGATTTTCGGCACTCATGGTTCATGTCAAATCGAAGACGCGGATTTTCAAGACTCGACCACGTACTTCAAGAAATACAGATGCAAAATTAGCTTTGAAATAATAATAAAATTCCCCATAATTTCTACATAAATTGTATGATGTTATTTTCAACTAAAGTCATTTTGTTGCTGTTATCACATGCCTACAGTTCATATTTGCACAAGACAGATGACGGCTGCACCATGCACCATAATTGAGCTAAATTTGAACTAAAACTTGAGGGGGTCCGCGAGGGTCCGTGACGGTCAAAAGGGGTCCGCGAAGCCAAAAAGGTTGAGAACCACTGCTCTAGTCCAATGTAAAAGATTTCTTCGCGTACTCGATTTCCTCAGACTGATTGGAAAGTGCATATTTATCAATTATATAAGTGACTGAATAATGAATATATGAAATGTCATAGAAATTGCTGATCTTTCCTCCTGACGTATCTCCCAACGTATCCAATCCTATGTTAGCATTATAGATGCAGCTTTATGTACACACGATTTAGCGTTATCGAGGGGGTTTAATATACGCTTGAGAAGTATCTTAAAATGGCGACATAATGGGTGGGATCGGGAGAGAAAAACACACGACGAGTACTTCCAAAGCTGTTGAAGTTTGCGTGGAATTGCTACGGCGTCTGGCTTCCTCAGTTTCATATTTACTCTTGGGATATCGTAGAGTTGTCACGGTGACAGGATCGGATATATACCGATGTCCATTGATAAAAAGTATACTTACGGGTCACACATACTAATTCAGTGGCTTGTTCACGAAAAGACGTTGAAAATGTTACAATGTGAAGGTGGGCTTATCTACGTCATGCGGTCTTGAACATGCCAAGTCATCGAGATGGCAGTTGGCGGACCAAGTCGATCATCCAGAAGATGTGTCCTCATATATTCCATATTCAAGTAACTAAGAAGTGATGGATCCGGATTCCTCTAAATCAGTGATTCTCGAGCACCGGACCGAGCGAAATTTCCTGCCTGTCTGCCAAACATAGTACAATTTCAAAATGCCAGAAGTTAGACGCTTTTTCATTAATTGAACAAATGAAACATCAAATTTTAAATTAATTTGGAAATTTGGATAGTATTTTTCTGCATTGGGCCGCAATTGGAATTCATAGTTCAATCTGGACTTAACTCTAATCGCAATGCCCCTAGTGTTGTGCGAATATTGTTTCAAAGTAGCCTTGAACTTAGACCAGTTACATGTAAAACCTAAGAAAGACTTTCGTAACAAAATTATTTAAATTTCGACAGTACAATTGCGCAACATTTGGCAGCGTCATAACAGTCTACTAAACGGAAAAATCCAGTTCTTCCAAAACAAAGCAAAGAATCGAAATCAAGTTATTGATTTTTGATAGGGCGCCGCCTTGCATAAATTTCAGAACCAGGTATAACACATAATGCCGAAAAGGTGACAATATATTTCTCAATACATTGAAGTTTCCAATATTCGCTTTTGAGTTGCATACATTTGTTGCAATTACATTTTGGGTTGATGTTGATTCATAAGGTTCGCCGGTCCGGAGAATTTATTTTGATATTTTACTGGTACCCCAATCGAAAGTTTGAGAACCACTGCTACACATCATGGACGAGGAGTCCGGGCAGCCTGGTTCTTTAATGTGGCCCGCGACAGTTCGTAACGTATGTATGTAAATTTTCCGTCGTATACTAAATTCCGTTTTATATTGATAACCGATGTACAGAGGTTATCATTTTTGTGTAAAATCCGAAATTCAACGCGCGTTTTGAGACGAATCGGTGAACATCTTTCGTCCACATTTAGCAGCGTGACGGGACTGCGTCCTTCACCATATCTGGATCGCGATACGATGTTTAATTTGAATAGCATATACTTACACCATGGTAATCTCATGTTGTCGGCGTTCCAGCGTGCAATCTACAGACAAGTATAATGCAATAGCGCAACAATTTTTCACTGCCGATCCCAACATCATGACCTTAAAATGCATCTTGTCCGTCTACATGACAGAATTTCACCGCCAACATCTTTGAAATCAGCCGCTCTCAACATGGCGCGTCTGATATCGTCGGAGACGGTCACAAAGTTGCTTTGTCTCGCGATTACCAGCTGTTCTGGGCAGCCTACCTGTCTGACACTCGATGGAGTTGAGAAAACGTGTTGGCGTCATATCAGGGCAATCTGAAAGACACCGCTTTCTACCTCCGCCGTGTCATGGTGGTGCGTTTTCTGACGATAAGAATCGCCTACTTTGTCACGGACAGACCGCTACTACTGTACAAATAAACGATAGCGGTAATGCATTTGATCATCGCCAAATCAGAGGTTATGAAAACTACTGAAGCGTACACAAATCACCTCACTTAGCATCTAAGACAGGAAATATCCGGATATAAATTGAAAATTCGTGTAAATATATTGGTATATTCGACTAATTTAACGCATGGAAAATCGAAGGAAATTTTCACAATAAATTCTGCCGAACATATCAATTACGATTTTGAAAAGAAAATTAGATCTATTTCAGTTCAGAAATAGGATTTACTGATCAAAATCTGTCCTCGGCAAGTCCGAATCTACGCGGTGTAAACATTTCATAATGGTAGTGCGGTCGCACAATTTCATAAAGTAGCGTAATAACAAGAAAATTGGTATCACAAACACTCCCATCACTTCAATAACAAAAATGCCGGCGATCACTGATCTCGACTGTAATACGGGTCATCTTTGGCGAAGGCGGGTAATTGTTTATGCGTCTGTACGCGTGAAGTTCATGCACCGAGAGCGGTAGCTCAATAAACAAAGCGCCGGGTTTACGCGTGCTATGTTTCCGTGAGCCATGTAACTTCGCAAACGAGATGTGAATTAAAAATCGCATCGATCAAGATAGTTGGCTAAGATTTGATTATTATCCTTTATTGTTTTTATTCTCCGCCCGCCTCTTTTCCCTCCATATTTCACGTTCACCCAGATAAGCTAGAAGTCCGAATGAGTCTATTCTACACCCATACTAACTAGTCGAGAATACTCGTAGACATGTATAAACACAGAATTTTATCGTATTTGTTTTGGGCTGCATTAATTTTTGAATCAGTACTGAAACATCATCTGCATGTCGATAAAACTTCCTTTTCGGCTTGAAAAACTGCTAGGGGGTGGACACTGGACGTGTAAAGGCAAATGCCCCCTAAATAGTTCATTAGTCAAGTTATTCAGAGCTTACATATGCCTGCTGAGGCCATTTCGTCAGAAGTGGTCAAAGTATAGTCACTTTAGTCAGTGTACTACTCGACTACAAATAGAAGATTTCCAAGACGTGTCAAAAGTATTTCAAGTAATGGAAGTAGAAAATGGTGATTTTATAAGTAATCAAGTATTGTCGAAAAGTATATGTGGTCCAGAGTTCGCATATTATTGGCAGTCAAGCGATGGTTGGCTACATTCGAAAATACAGAATGTATAGTGGCGAGATAGCGTATAATATACATATATGGTATAACTCAGAGCTGTAACTGGATTTCGGGTTCAAGTCCGACCGAGGTCGACAGAATTTCTACTCAAGTGTTGGCGGTTTATGTACGCTCCTCCTCGCCTTCTCATCCACGTAATCGGTGTCTTACAAAAAGTCTAGGAGTGGGCCGTGCCACAAGTCGGCAGTTACGAAATATCGGCCTGGTGTAAATGACCATCGTATAGTCGACAAACACCATGAATACCACAAACAAACCGAATATATCTCCGCGACTCATGCAAAATGACTATATGACACTGCAAATAGGTAAAATCGTAGACAATATATTCAGCAGTTACTGCGCTAGCTATTTCATGAGGCTGTTATGACGATTTTACACATACAAGTAATTATCTTTACTTTGCAAAATCCAAAGTGTGAAAGTATGAAAAACTGTCCAAGTAGAACTGGGAGTAGTTTAAAAACACAAACACTTGAGAAAGTAGTGAAAGCAGCCAAAACATACTTTAGTACTTCAAAAACGTAGCAGTACTTCGTTACTGATGTTAATGCTAATGTTACAAATCCAATGATAGGCAATCTTCTTTTACAATGTTATAGAGAGAACTGAACGTTATATCAATCCCAATAGTTACATAACAGTACGACCGACAAGATTGCGTATAATGGCGGAGCGTCCGCCTTCTTGATCGATAGGTCGTGGGTTCAATCCCCGACCGGGTCAGACCAAAGACCTGATTAGTGCAACCGGAATCCATGACTTCCCCGCTTGGCGCTCAGCATGACCGGGATTACATGGAGTGGTGGTGCAAGACTTAGTAGAATGCCGTACAAGATATATCTGCTCCTTCCTTGTCCAGCGGCATATGTACATCATGCACATGTATAGGTGTATATGTGTATCACTAGTCGGTGCGTAGGCCTAAAAATATCAAGGAAAAACATACTAGGTCCTATCCTATTCCTTTATTTGAATCAAGACGATGCTTGAAAAAATCTTGTCGGATTAGATGCTTCTAGAAAACGTTATCTCAAACCGACGTTTGATATCCGATGTACAATAGAAATATTACACTAATGATTGTGAGAGGAGAAAGGAAGAAATGCTTTGCCGAAAAATCTTGTGTCGCAGTCGAGTACTGATCAAACCAGCCATAAATCAGGAATCCGCTTACAGAATAGTTTCAGGTTACCTCTAACGCAGCTTAATTCTCATTTGAGTAGAATCCAAAGCGGGAGCTCTGGCAATAATGCGACATCGCACAAATCATCTCCGTCATGTGGCCTTATAAAAACACCCCATAGGGCAGATGGTGAGACAAAATTCAAAAAATCTGACCGAATCTAGAAATTACGTGATGCTATCAAGATCATAACATGAGATTTGTATCGCCCGCTGCTCCTGTGACAGGTGGCAATTACTGTAACGAGTCCTTTGAATTTATGTAACTGCTGCACGTTGGTGTCAGATTATATATAGAACTTGAGTTCTTTTCATCATATGCATCTCCATTGAGGCTTAGAGGCTTGGGAGAGATTTACGATTGGATTGCAAGCGATCGGGCATTGAAAATATATCGAGAAGGGAAATTCGCGTCCAAGGTTGTATCTATAGAAACAAACCCCTACTTTCCAAATAACAGGCAACCTCCCAATTGAAAAATGGAAAAATTCAGTTCCATAGCAACGATCCAACAACCCTTTTATTCGACCACCCAGACCCATTATTATTAGTGGGTATTTTAGTGATTTCATCTATAAGCAATACTTCAAATGGGTTACAAGCGTTAAGTGAATAATTTGCTTCTATCACTATTAGGCACTCCGTTGTTGCATAAATAGTCGAACTTGACTGAAATTTTTACAAGCCCGGAAAGGTAATCATGTAATGTACAATGGAAGAATGCTATACATCGATTTAACCATTAAAAGAGAGCCTGGTGCCTTGATAAGGTACGGCTAAGTGCTCGTTGTAACAGTTACTAGGTAATACACAGCACATAAAATTCAGCTTCTGGGTCAACAATCAGTGAAGATAATTATATGACTTCACGCAAGTTTACACATAGTGGATACTCCTGCCGATGTGGTAGGTTTGAGAGTGTAGTATGCTCCTGAGTGTGACAATACGAAAATAGCCTACTACAAAGGGATATGATGCTCCTTTTTAGTAGAGCATTGTGAAATGAACTATTCATCAATCAACCAATTCACCAGCTCTGCATTTGCGTTGGCAAAAAGACCGAGGAGTTGAAACACTGGGAAATCGGCTAGCTCTAGTAGACGTCGCTTTTCAGGTTACGGAATATTTCCCGCCAGCATCATACTTATATTGTTCTTTGTAGCCATCTCTCTTTGTACTCCAAAATGGTAGTTGTATGTACTCTTAGATTTACATGTATAAGACGTTCGATATTTGGAATTTGGAATGCTTCCAGTTTTAAAAGGAATCGATGTGTTGGTCGGTTCTCATATAGCCGATGGCAGTTGACAGGGTTATCGGCACAAGCGTGCTCGATTTCGCGGTTCGACATCCCGCAACGCTGTTCATACTGTGGTATATAATTGGATTACTGTTTCACACATTCATAAATCTACCAAATCTTATGTCAAATTGCTGATAGTAATTCGTGAAATAGATTGCTATTGACGCCGTTGGCAAAGAGCTAGTAACTAGGGATGGTGTGAACCTCGTAAAGGTTCAGGTTCGTGTGAACGCGAACATGAACCTCATGACGTCATATTGCTAATTCCAACCCTACATTTCAGTGAAGTGATAGCATATAAAAATGTACCTAGCGATACCTAGCGACGACTCGGGCCACATAATGCCACAATGCTTAAGTACATATTGACGTTTTAAATGTCGCAAAATGTATTAACTGAGGCAATCAAATGATATAATAATCCCATAAATCAATATCTTCCGTCGCTTTGCCAACAATTTCGACGGGGACTTGCAAGGGACAGTCCAGGCCAGACCGGACAATGTATTCGGCGTCTGAGTATAATTGCTACGTTAATATTGAGAAGAGTGTAAAACGGATTCTGTACTTGCTGCCGATATTACCCTATTATCAAGTTCTACAGCAGTAGCCAAAACCCAATCGCACGCATTTGGTTTTTATGATACAATAAACATATGAAATCAAGATTGCCCCGTACGCCTGCTAGATTTTTTCCACCAGACAACGTTATCAATTTCATTGATTGCTTGAATAAGCATCATTCGGTGACTATACCTATGCGGTATGCACTATGCAGTGTATTTCGCTCATGATGTTGTGTGATTGCGGGTCAAGCTCACAGCAGAGACTATAAATATTCACAAACGGAAAGCTAGATATTTTGAGCTAACTTTTGTAAAAAAGTAAAATGTTTGAGATTGTCGAGGTGCATGCTCGTATAGTGTTGATTATTTTTTATGCTGCCAGCGCCATGTATAGTGGCACTGAGTTGAAATGCAATAAATCTCAATCAAAGACATTATGATGAAGTGAAAACTGTAATATATGAGAAAGGTTCACAGTGCAAAACCTACCAAGGTTCGTTTGTGAACGTGAATCTCTAAATTTTCGAGGTTCACACACAGAACGCGAACGTGAACCGCACGTTCACACCACCCCTAGCAGATACGTAGCCTATGTCACCAACTGATTTTGACATCACGACGTGAATGAAGTATTGTACATTGTACAGCGACGGGTTTCGGATTAGCAAAGTGATATCATGGTATTGGGTTAGCAACGATCACATTTAAAGCTTAAGATCCCACAAACTCAGACCCTCCCACGGCTTTGCTTACCCAATTTTTCGCAGTAGCACTACTTGGTTTAGAATTTATTTCATGGTGCATATCTACAACGGTGCGCATAGATTAATTTACATGAAAGAATGAAGGTTGTGAACGTATACAATGTTGGATTGAGTTGGCAAAATGGCTGGAAAAGGTGGACACGAGTGAAATATCCAGTATGTGCGACTCGCCGCGGGCGTTATCTAAAAGCAAGATCAGACATGAACTACACGCTCTTGACACGTTGCAGGGGTAATGGTCGGACAGCCGATTTATCTGCTACTATAATGACCAAAAGCCCAACGCAATTCCATGAATTCTCGTACGTCAAGTCAAGCATTAAAAAGTCACTTGCCATTGTTTGCACAGGGATTAGTGGTATATAAATATTTCCTGACCCACGATGGTCATCATAGCTTCTTGACAGTTAAGTAGTCAACGACAGATAATGAGCAAGACAACCATGAACATTTCAACTGTCTCAAGACATCTTGCAAAATAGTAATGACGTGCTACATCAGCTGTCGTCTGCAGAGGGTAGGGGATCTCTATCTCAGACGTGCCCAAGAAATAAAGAGAATTACTGTCGCAGATGTCTAACGTGATGTCAAGAGCATTGGCGCTTGTGTGATGTGCGGCAACGACAAACAGGATTCCCTATTCGAGGTATCGCATTTGTGACAATACAGTACCGTTACATGATGTGTATTGATTGAATCCAATGAAGTCAATTCCATCTGTTTGGGTGCTCGCGTGTAAATTATGTTGGTACACCATGGAATTGAATGAGATTTTCCTTCATCTTGCCCTACATTTGAAGTTCTACTGTTAGATGTAAGGATTTGACGGAATTTGTAGTGACACGACAGTGCATAGATATAAAGCTATGCGAATAGACATTTGGACAGACAGCCTAGTCAGCAAGTATCGCACCTGTCCGTTCGGACTGCACGATTGCGATTACGCTCGCAAAGTAACACGACATATTATTTCGCGACAGCGGCACCTGGCGACTTGAAGAAAGTAGCAGAAAACCACCACACTAACAATAAATCCTGCGATGAAGAGATGGGCATGGGGAAAAAGTACGGAGATATTTAATGCACTTAGGGGCATCATGCTTCGTTTAATTGGAGCTATATTGCAATACGCATATTCCAAATAAAGTGATTAGCTCAGGTACGACCAGAGCAAACTAATTGTAACCAGTGATGAGCGGATAGTGCTTTTCGAGACTCCGAATCCCTCCGACAACTTTAGTGTCTGAGGAAAACTCCCTCCGACTCCGAACAGCTCAATCCCAGACTCCGAGATACTCCGATGAATCTCGTCAAGTATCCGAAACAGTGGCAAGCATGGTACACTTGGTAATGTGTTTTACTAAATTAATGTGATAATATGGTTGGCCTCATAGTATTGTCTACTCTCCAGTACCCAATTGCAGTGCAGATGGCTGGTTTTTATGCACTTGGCAATCATTTTTGCATGTTACCTGTCATAATACAACTTTACAAGGTGTCAACTGTCTGTGTTTTGGTTTGTAATCATAATCAAGAGTGTATTATGGTCAGAGCTATCCAGAGATATCGGAGACAAAAGTTACAATACTCCGAAAAAATATCTGTAGTAGATCCGACTCCGCTCCGACTGTCACAAAATCGGCAAAACTCCGCTCCGAATCCACTCCGGTGCTCATCACTGATTGCCACCTTTAAGGCATCAATTTACTTGAATTCTACTTTTATGTTTATTAACAACCTTGCAACCTTATCGCGAGATTAGAGATTAACGAACTTACAATTAGTGGATTTGGCAGCTCTCGAGTCCAATCCAACTAGTAGTCAGAGTGCTGTGGTCCAAGGTGCGTTGGAAATGTATATTGAAACACTGTTTATACTACGACTCGTGTTGAACATCTGTTGCCGCATGAACCTATATCTCCGACTAGCGAATTCAACCTCTTCGGCCCGATACGTGCACAATGCACAACAGCGACAACGCATGCGCCCGATCATAGCCTCAGGAACGACTTGGCAAATCACGAAAAAGTGAGCCCGCCTCAAATCCTAGCACGCACATGAGAAGTCCGCATTGCCTAATCCCTGATTTTCTGGCGTCTGTATTTCTGTAGAAACGAATCTAAAAGTAAAAGATATTTCAAAACACTTTGCCAAATCGCAGTTTATAGATCTCCTCATATTAAACAAAACAAATTCTAAAACACATTCCATTCACTTGGTACTCATTAATGGATGGTATTAAACCCTTCAGAAAACCTCCTCATGAGAACATTCTGCCTGAACTGCAACTGCGATCTCAGATCTGGCTTAGAGAGATGATTTTCGCGAAGATCCTAAATATAATCATGGTCATGAGCGGAATAGCGGCCGTCTTTTAGAACACAAACAGCATGAAACAATATATTGCAGTGAGGCCCGAAATTGATTGATTAACATACATTAACACATTTACACGGGATTCCATAATTATGCACAATTGGGAGTGTAAATCATAACATACACATAAACTTAAGTAGAAAGGGAAGACTGACTGACCCTAATGAAAATATATTTTCTGCTTTCGTGATACTGGTGATGGGTTGGATTAGGGTACAATTGATATGTTTGTTCAAAATTGTATAGCTACACTGCTAGAGCATATAGGTCTATGGATTTGCATGATTTTTCGGTATCTTGCCTGTGAAAGTCTGTAAGCCATTTTAATGATCTTGTATCTCTCACGTACATGTTACGGGACTTGGATTAACCTAACACATCATGAAAATTCAACAGCTATCTGATTTTCTCGCATTACTCAAGATCGCAATGAATCTCTGCTTGATATAACGTTTGAATAATAAAAATATACGTTCAGAACAAATGGATATCAAACAAATTTGAAGAGCTTCTTGGAGGTACAGAGCTTCAACATACAATTGGGAAGTATATTCATATTGAAATGAACCCGAACAATATGAATATACTTTTCAAACAATATTTGATTGAATGATGTTTTACAGAATTCATGAAAGTGTCAGCTTTTAAAATGATAGTGTTTAACGTATCATCTGTTTAGCATGGATAAGATATTTATCGCAATAACAGTTATTCTTTGAGTATTCGGCTGTAAGAAACATGTAGGATGGATATGCAACACATACTAACCTTGAATACAACATCCGTGTTGACGGCACTATCACTTCGAACATGCTTGTGAGGATGGGCGCTCACGTCATATCCGTCTTTGGAGCAGATTTCTTCCAGAGTAGCAATATTGCTTGCTGTCAATCGCAGATACCCACAATTCAACAGACTCCAAGCTCTTGTAGCATCAAACGGCTGCGGGCTGAAAACCATAAACAAAAGTCAACGACAGCCGAGCAGAGTAGGATAGCATGATGGCCTCCAATACAGAAACTGGAAATAACCTTGAGAATTCGGCAAGGTTTATTTCTTTAAATTTATTATATTTACCAATGTGAGAAATCACTGGATATTTGATACTCAAGATCTTTCCAATTGGCTGATATTTCAGTCAACCCAAAATAAATATTCGATGTCGGATATCAAAATCATTAAATGAATAAATCTACCTTGTTGGGAAATCTACCAATCAATTCATCCAAAAATGGCCTCTTTCACAGAGCCTTGGCACACCCAATAGATTAGGTTGGTCTAGTCATTTTCTAAAAAAGGGAAAATGACTCGACTTGAGTCACTAGTACGCGTATTGACTCGACTTGTACGCGAGTTCTTGCGCATGACTCGCGAAATACAATACAACAATATTCAAGTCTAGAGTATCTCGGAAACTGTGTTAACTGTTGGAATAAACATGTTAAAAAGTTAGAGAAATGAGCATATTATAAATGCGGGACCTGCGGTGTCACCCAAGAGTTTCAAATAAGTCTGTTGAACCTGATTTGAACTCGCTAATGAGCACTGACACTACGATTTGGACTTGAGTGACAACACTATGACTCAGACTCAACCATGTGCTATAACTGACTTGGACTTGGTGGTGAACTAAAAATGGCTAGACTTGACTCAAGTCCAAACTTTAAAAGTACTATTGACTTGTGACTCGGAACACTGTGACTTGGTTACAACCCTGTTTCGAAAAAGACCAAGTTTGTACTTACTACAATGCCTGCTCCTTCCTAATTAACGCCTCTTGATCCATTCTCTCTCTTAAGGTAGCGCATGTCGAATGTCGTTTTCCACCACTTCTAACCGCTTTGATTCTGGCATTCACCGCTCTGGTGTGATGCAAACGACGAAATCGAATCAATTCATCCTCTAACCCGGATTGAGCCTGTGAATGGAAAACCAATGGGGATGATCGCATAAGACGAAACGAATCACGCTCACCTTCAGTGAATTTCTAGGGGTATGACTGGGTGCTGGGCTAGATAAGTTGGAAAATCCTTTCATATTACCGACAAATAGAGATCCAGATCTTCCTCTACAAGAAATTCATCGTATTCGATTTCAATACCAGATATTTGATCATTTTCTGGCGGGGCATGTTTACCTTCGAATTTCACGTTCATCAGTATGAGATCTTGCGGTGTCTTCATCAGTCCTTAAAGTGTCACTAGAGCAGCAACAGAGAGATTTTACAAAGCTTGCAATATAGAATACTTCTACCCATGGTTATAACCAAGTCACAAGATTTCGAGTCACGAGTCAATTTTAGTGTTATAGTTTTCACTGGAGTCAAATCGAGTCATTTTAATATCACGAGTCCAGTCCAAAGGGTCGAGTCCAAGGCATGGAGTTCACTAATGAGTTCACCACGGGTTTAACTCCCTTCTGTGAAATCAAAGACATTTTATTCATAATAATCTCTTTGTTCACTCTTAACAGGTTTATTCAAACAGGTGAAATTGGGTTTCTGCGGCTATTTTTCAAGTATGGGTTCTGACCGAATTGACCAATTGACTCAAGTCGAGTCGAGTTATTTTTAAGAAAATTACTCGAGTCAAATCGAATCAACAAAAAATTGCGCCTCGAGTCCACCTCGAGTCATCAGAACCCTGCCACCTCTTCGAAAAATAGTTGAACAGTTTACTGTAGGTCTAAACTTGATTATCACATTCAAAATTACATTCAGTGCAATGAATGTAGTCTGGTAAGCGACAACTCCCAGCAAATAGCCTACAACAGCAGTCTAATGGGGCCATTCACAAGTTATACCGATAGCCAAATTCTTATCCTCTATACCAGGGGTTCTCAAACTGGGCGTAAACATACCCCCGGGGTATGCAAGCAACGCCATTTTCCTGGCACTGTGACACTTTCTGCTGCAGCAAATTTAGCGTTCATGGGACAAGCCAGAAAGAAATTCAAAGCTTACTAATTGCAGTGCATAAGCTTAAAAAAACCACCGTACTTTTACATTGCACCATTCCAAAGTTGCGAGCACAGATTTTCAAGCATGTGCATGATGAAGGACAAGCTGAATGCCACGCTTTCGATTGGGCATATTTTATGCTCCTCCGTCACATTAAATTTGTGGAATGTTCGAAAGTGGTGTTGAGCTTTTCAATTATGTAATGTACCGTGTACAGTGTAGACTTTACGGTAAATAATTTGGGTAAGCAGTAAAAAAACGTTTGAGCAGTCCTGGTCTACTATACTCATCGCTTGCTATAATGTTCAATATCACAATTCATAATCGCATTTCCATATCTTACTTTGATATACCGCGATATTGCAGAAAAGGTAACGAAGAAGATGGTGGAGATTCGTTCCTTGTGTCGAAAGGATTATTATCTCTATTTCTGAAGAGAACCGGCTCGCTTCTACGACGAGTTTTGATATAATCGCTGCCTGGTCTACCTGAAACAACGCAATATGTAGGTTGTGGAAAGCAATATGTAGGTTGTGGAAAGCATACATGGAGTTTGCAAAAGTAAACAAATAATGAATCACTATTGCATATAATTCATACATCGGTTCACGTGTCGGAGGTCTTTCTGGACTAATTCCTGTTAATGTCACGATTTCACGAGAGCCTCGAAGATCGATGCGTGTATAGGAGAGAGAATGAAGAGAAAGAAAGGCGTTCACACAAATAACAGAGATCAAGTATCAGTGTCAATGTTCTGAACAGCTTTTGAATTAGCAGGTATTATTCAAACTCTTCCACATGACCATAATACAAATACAAATAAATTTAAGATATACTTGCTTGGCATGGTTCTGTCCGATAAGAAATGCACGTGTCTTCTCAGCCTGTCTTCTGTTGGAGGCCTTCTTTCAGACTCAATAATGCCATCACAAGGCACATCAATGGAAGAAACAGGACTGTAGTTCACCTGTGGAGTAAATTCTATACCGTACTGCTACATATTAATAGGTATAGCCAATAAATATAAATATATATATCAGAAGGCTTCAAGTTTTAAGTGTGAAATTAGGGCTGAAAACTATATATAGGAGTAGGCTGCAAGTATAAGGTGTGAAACCAGGGCTGTTGAGTTTGGGATACATTTTTGAAACTTGACTCTACAAATACTGAATACACAACATTGTATGTCTCGGATTCTCACTCCCAACTACTTTAAAACAAAACTGTGACTCATAATAATATAAGCTATGTCAGCTTAAGATCGATTAGACGCTTCTATATTCATTGTCATGTGGGAGAAATACCATGCTACTTGATTACCCCAGATACTTGATCAACTAGGTGATTTGAATTTCTCTAATTCTACAGCATAAATGAAGAAAATATGCTAACATATAAGCCTATAACACGCCTGCGTTAAAAGAAGTATGCTGGTAACTTCATCTTACACTAGCTTCCTGACTTGGAAGACGAAGTGTCGGAATACTGGAGTCTCTACTGCTCAAACGCCGAACTTCCCCTGCAAACAGTATGGAGTGTCATGTATGAAATAGCACCCTTTGATGAAACTGACCAGAAAGATTTGTTGGCGATGCGCTTGAAAATGGTGCAACTCGATTTCCGGGCCTGCTTGTGGAGCCAGTGACCTAAAAGTGACATGTTCACAAAGTTACCCTATACTGGTAAGAGTGGTAACTATGGCATGTGTGTTCACATTTCACAAGATAATATCACATTACCAAAGTAAGTCGACTAAGGCGGTTTTGCATGAGGGCATTTTCCTTGGAATGAAGAACGTTGTCAAATTTCATTTCATCATCAATACCTTTTTGTTTCTGAACAGAATAAATTTAACCACGGCATCAAACACATTTCTCATATACACATACCGATGCCAACTCTTTTTTATACTTTCTGTTGCGTACATTGACCCTGCTAGCAGTTAAAGCACTTCGTTCCCCTGGGTTCAGGGATAGCTCCTGCTTGAGCCGCATAATCAAAGTATAGAGACTGTATATGTTTTGGCTCTAGTCAGAGCTCAGAGTCGCAGTAAAACAACTATATTCAAGAGCATGGCTCGGCGATTGTAATTCATAACAACACATTACGTTGCTATGGTATTGGCTACTGTTACGCAATAATAATACTACATAATTTCGCTAAAACGAAAGATGATTTATGTCGAAATATTTTATCGATCTGAGTTCTTTTATTTGGCAACCATAAAATACAGTCGGCAGCATTCACAACCAATAATATAAGTCCAAAAGTGAGATAATTTTTCAAACATACCATGTAGTATGGCAGTGGCTCCCAAACTTTTTAGTCTGTGACACACCAGTTGTTCACGTGTATATACGAAACTGACTGACTGAAACTATAGAATGTAAACGTGGAATGGCAGCGACCGATTTTGCAGCTTCGTTCCGCTTCGCTGAAGCTTTACTCAGACTTATTTTACGGCAGCTACTGTAGAATTTCTGGCAATCCAAAAGTTGTCTTCCAAAGCTCGGAATTTACTGAATCCGGTCTTGATCGAAAGCTACTGTCGCACTGATTTCGAAAATATCAATCAAAATATGGTGAAGCACCGTACTGAGATGATAAACCACCCTCAACATCTAAAATCTGCATTGTTCAGAACAATCGGATGACCGCAAAACAATGACCATAACAATGACCCATTGCGGCTCGTCGATTGTTCGGACAATGCCGATAATTCAGACTTGGAGGGCGAATTCTAAGCGGTTCAGTGCCTGATCATATGTTTATTTACATTTTCGGAATCAGTGCGACAGTAGCTTTCGAACAAGACCAGATTCAGTAAATTCCGAGCTCTGGAAGACAACTTTTGGATTGCCAGAAATCCTACAGTAGCTGCCGTAAAGTAAGTCTGAGTAAAGCTTCAGCGAAGCGGAACGAAGCTGCAAAATCGGTCGCTGCCATTCCACGTTTACATTCTATACTGAAACGATGTTCAGTTGTTGACAGACATACCCGCACATCGTCGTCTTCCAAGCAGTGTCTCTCGGTTACAGCTTTTAATTTCAGTCAAAACGAAAAGAATACCTATTAATGCATATGTATCATTGCATACACATTAACTACCCACCCAAACTCGTTTACAACAAATCCTGAGAAGTATTGTTAAAATGTAAAGTTGAAGTATCGGTGGTTTTGGTCTTCCCACCCATGCCGCCCGAAACACCAAGCTCTCCAATCATTGTTTGTAGGCCCTACCTAACGAGCATACTCTTCGACGGTATAGAACCCGGCGTCAGAGTTTCAACATGGTGGGGTCCCTAACCAGCCCTAGAGCGTAAAGCTAGCCAGCTCAGCTTGGATTATTTGGTTTTAGTAAGGTAAGCATCGGTGGCCTTGGTCTTCCCACCGGTGCTGCCCGAAACACCAAGCTCTCCAATCACTATTTGTACTGGGAAAAGTATGGTCTCGATCAAGGCAATAACAGCAAATCGCCACCGCCACCAAGAAAACGTTGGGCTTGCCCCGCCCCCAATAGGGTGATAAACCATGTTACATGGCCTATAATCTTCATATGTCTTGGTGCGTTGGGTCGCGGTAATAGCCGATGCCGAAGTGCCCATTTCTATAAATCATGCGTATTTTATGTTAGGGGAAGGGTACCCAATAGTCAACATATTCGACAACATTAAATTGCGCGCAGCGCGATTTTTTTTTGAAAATCTTGCATAAATTCCAAAAATATGCTCTATGATATGGTAATTCACGGAATAATTGTGGGCCCCCTTCGAGCTCGCCCCACCCAATTGGGGGTTTGGGGTGCGGCAGTTACGGTCCTGGTCTCGACCTTCATATTCCCGAACGAGCGCTCTCTGACGGTAACCGATCCGGGAGTAAAGTAGGGCGACAGTCTGCCAGCATGCATGCAGCCAAAACATGAGGCTGTAAGTACGCAGCTGGAAGATACGGCCGCAGGCAGGCACAAAGTACGACTGGATCCGTTGGCCAGTCCGATGTGCTTGAGCTGTAGGCCTACTTACCTTCCTTGACAGGGGTTTTATCCGGGTACTTCGGTTCCCCTAGTACAACGAGAACACAAGAACGAAGGTTCATAGGTCCAAAGACCATGATCCGAACACCTGGGAAGGTAGGCTGCGGTCCCTCCGGACCAGGGGGATATCCGCGGAGTCCCCAGTATATATTTTTATATATATATAAAGTTGAAGTTCAGATAACGTGCTCATGATTTGCGGCACGATTTCTTAATCACGAGTTGATTTGAAACCCTCCTCATCAGCAATGCCATGATCGGTTTCATGGACATGGTCATTGGTCAAATCTACTCATTTATCAACTATGGAAGAAGTTTGGCCGCTTTGAAGTCTCATATAGCCTACCTTATCTTCAGTCATTTTCCAAAATGACTCGCGCCACACCTGAGAACCTGGGGCGGCACACTAGTGTGCTGCGGCACCCAATCGGTTAGCCGATTAGAGACGGACTTTCAGCATTCCCGTGGCCACTCACTGCCATGACGGCCTGTGAACCTGATTATACTCGACCACAACACGCAATTGACCACAATACCGATCATTGCGAATGCCAGAGCTCGATGCAATATTCCACAATTTATTTAAAGTCGAGTTGCCATCTTAGCGTACAACAGAATACCCACCAGGCATCGTAAACTGTACGGTGTACGCACAATCGCACATGTATAGTGCGCCGTGTACAGGTCTATAAATACGTATTTGTATATACTTTCAACGCTGTAACAAATTTGAATCGTCAGGTGAATTAGTGAATAAATCGCGTGCAGACGAATATGAATTTTTTTTCGATAATTTAATAATTACTGTGGCATGGGGCACGAAACAAAAATATCCAAACGAAGGTTACAGGCAGTATTCGTCACATTAATATATTCAAAATTTTGCCTCAAGTTCAGATCGCCAAAACACACTGCGCAGGTGTTTCCGGAAATCACGTGGCATGCATCCCTCTATAAAATTTGATATAAGGTTAAGAGGGTATATATAAGGTCTAAACACGGATATTACACTTGAAAAATACACTCTGAAATGCTGATAACAGATCTGTCAGTAACGAAGGACATGGGGCTGGTCTTACATTTACGATCTTGCTTTAAATTGGGACAGTGATGGTTGCATAAACAGCTCGATATTTTATAAGAAATATTGCCAGTGTTGGGATCAAGTCACTACCTTCGAAGGTGACTCGAGTCAAGTCAAGTCACTCGATTTTTGGACGTGACTCGAGTCAAGTCACAATTCAAGTCAAGTTCCCTTTTCGAAGTATGAGGCATGCTTACGTCATTGCATTTTGCTCGCTGTCTGAAATGCAGCTTGCGTGGTCATTGATTCTGAACTGATGAACGAATATAGAGGTAAATATACGAGCAAGAAGGCGTTGTATCGCTCACATACATAGCCTCATTTTAGTTACCCGTCAAAATAGAGACCAGAGAAAGGAATTTGTAAGATGTAATACATTACCCATTTACAAATTGATATGATACTATTCGAGCCTGCGCCAATGGTTGAGGACTATATAAACTATATTCGACTTCAATTTCAATAAAACAAGAGGTTTGGTTAAGGTATGAGAACACAGAACCGAAATATACATTTTGCTATTAAATTATTCTACTATACTAGTTTACGACAGCGTAAGCTGATTGCTTCGATTACTTCATTTGTGGTCAATTTATTTGTGAGAGAACAATGGAGGTTCAGTAAAACGCACGATCATTGAATGATTGGTCGCTTCACGGGTTACACCAGCGTTTCGCGAAAAATCCGACCATTTGAAAGATAGAGTGATTTTATCGACATCGATTGCTTGATGACTTGAAATTGACCCGTGAATTTTGCTCCGAGTCACGAGTCAATGCGCATTTCTGCTACGCCGAGTCAAGTCAAGTCAAGTCATTTTAGCAAAGTGACTCGAGTCAAGTCAAGTCATACGAGAAAGGTGACTCGAGTCTGACTCGAGTCAAGTCATGACTCGAGTCATCCCAACACTGAATATTGCATTGTAAAATTGCAAGCTTCGGAGATTGATATGTTGGCTGATTACACCGTGCATCACCTACTACAGCCACGAGTACCGCAGCTTTGGAACCACTGCTTTTGAGGCTTCTGGGTGTCTCACCAGTAAGATCGGCTCTATGAATCATTGCCAACGGATGTATGTCAGCATGCAATGCGCAATGAGATAGCCAAGTCTCACGTCGACTTTCATCAACAAATGCACAATGACTTGATAAACCGACCTACCGGTTACGTGATAGCGAAAGCACATCCAGAATGAATAATAATTGTAACGAGTTGCGCATGTGTAAGCGCAATTAGTCGCGTGAAATCTATACTGCAAAGAAAATTGTACGATGGCAACAAATATCTCTGAAATCATCATGGATTCAATTAGCCTATAATTATAAGGCTTAGAGTAGCTTATAGAAGTGTTTGAGGTAAATCATTTATAGTAATATGTACATGTACAAAGTACGTCAAAGTATGTAAAAATATACTACGATAGACTATACAAAATTTAACATGCAAAAATATACACTTCTTGCGTTCTAAAGATACCTGGGGTATCAAAAGGCAACCATATATTGCGAGCAATTCACATTATATGAAGTTCCAATGTGTTATAATTCTGTTCTCTATTTGTTGTAGGTAAAGGCAGACTGGTTCCAATCATAGTATGTATACTGAGGGGCGTACGTCGATTCCCCCATGGTATATTCGGTATCCTCTTCATCTTTAATATTGAACGCCTCTCCTACGGCTGCAGTATAGCTGGGAGGAGGCGGGCCTACAACAAAATAGTGTATAGTCATCTATACTGCCCAGTCCTGACATGATTTGGTCGACGCAATTTGAAGAGCTTCTTGGAGGCACAGAACTTCAATATACAATTGAATGCCGCATTCATATTGAAATAATCGTCAGCAACTAGTAGAGAATGGAAAAAACATTGGATATCAACAATCGTATCACAAAATATGACGTCGCCAGTACGATTTGTTAAGCAAGCCATCAATTGTAATTCATTGAACATAGATGTTTCATTCAGACGTGGTCAATAAAGACAGAGGCTACTTCACTAATTGTTTGTGGTTCCCAAGCAATTGCATCACCATACTTGATAAACAATGTTATTCCCAACTTTATTTTAATGACGATTACCCCTGACGAGTGCCAGTCGAAAATATTCGGGCTCATTTTAATATGAATGAATATACTTTTCAATTGTATATTGAAGTTCTATAACCCCAAGAGGCTCTTCAAATAAGCCACTTTGATTGCACAGCGACAACATTTCCTCGTAGCGTGGTTTGAAATAGAAAAACGCTTTAACGTCAATAAATAAATGCTACCGAATCCAGTTGGGGCTGGCATGCTGTCGACAAGAGGCGCAGACGGGGCAGGTGTCGCGTCAGGCTGCGGTTGTGGTTGGTACATCGGCAAATTTCGAAGCGGAATGGTACCGATCGTAATGCGTTCCACTTCTCTTAAATTCACCGCACACGTACGCAAGCAAGCCTCGAACTAAAACAAAATATGAACTGAACACCAAGTGTTAAGAGCTTTACTGGGCCTAGGGCCGGGCAAAATCGATGACCTGAGTGTTTCGGACCAAAGCCAAGCATTAGGCTTTGATTCAATATCTCACACATTATAACGACATAACAGTACGGATAATGTGCAAAGTTATATAATGTACCTTTTGCGCCGGTTATACACCACATTAAAGATTATTGGACTTGTTTACCATACCTGTTTGATTCCACTTTATGGCAATGGCAATGCTACGGGTTAATTACTATTACAAATAAATGCCATTGTACCGTTGACTAATATATTCATATAAAAATGAACCCGAATATTTTTGGCTGACACTCGTCAAGGGTAATCGTTAGCATGCAGTAGAGAATTGGAAAGAGCATTTTATATCAGCAACCGTATCACCAAATACGGATTTGAGCTGAGGAGGTCGGTAACGAACTACTTCTAATTGACAGATTTCAGTTTTTCAGGCAAAACTGAAATTCTACTTCCACTCGAGTAAAAATTTACAGTGGTACTTCAACTTCAGTACAGACATTGACTGTAATAATTTATAGATCGCCGAATATAGCAATATATCATCCCTACACTAGGCTGCTGTACATAAGGCTAATAAAATGAAGTAGGTATAAAGATATGCATAAAAAACGGAGTACGTAGTTATATAGAATGAATGAACACTTCTGCAGTTGGAATGCATGTGAAAATAAAACATCTTTGATTTCGCGAATCACTGTCTACAGCAGTGGTCGGGAACCTTTTTCGCCCGAAGAGCCATATTGACCCTATATTTCCCATTTCAACTTCCAAAAGAGTCATACATGTCAATCAAATCTTACGTCACAATTGAAAAATCGTGACGTCATGGTAGCGCAAATTCGAAATACCTACGTGGGATTCGTCATTTGGACCGTATTTTCTCTGTAAATACTCGTACTTATCATGCTAGTTGCCTTATATAAGTAATGAGTATACGAAACTTGATTTACAGGGATATTTTGCAAGTTATATATTTTAAATTATATTGCACTTAATGGGATATGATATTTTTCGAAGCTTAAGACAATTAACATTTAGATTTCCAACAGACGTAGACACCAGTAAAAGTATTATATGTACTTTTTACACGCTTTTTACAGGTAATGCGTCTTTTGGTGGTGCTACATGGTATTCCTGATGGCTTTGTAGTCTGCTTGTTGATAATTGTTGAGGTTAAGCTTCATACAAAATTTGAGACTTCCGTCAGTGATACGAGATCGTAGGTTCGTCTTGAACTTGATACTATTCGTAGATGCGAGGCCTCATGCTGACATACGCAGGTGGATCCAAACATGGCCACCATAACAGCAGTATACATACCCACTGTAATGCGTGATTTGTCCGTGAGGTGGGGTCAGGGGAGGCACGTAGGGCATGTGCGTCCCCCAGTCTACTAGATTTTGAACATTTTTACTGCCAAAATCACGCAACTGATGATGATGATGAACTTGCCAATTTATTGTTCAAAAATAAAACGTGAGAGGGGAGGTGAGGCACGGTCGGACCATACCTTACCTGTGATAGCGCAATTAATCGTAAATATCATAGAATTTATAATAACTGATAATAATCGAATGTAATTGTCACACTGATTCCGATTCGACTTTTCAATTCTCAAAATATTCTGCGCTAACATAACGTTGAGCCACACGCCTACATTTTAACAGCGACTATAAAGCTACGTTATCAATCAAAAACGTGGATTGTTATACCGTTGTTTGTAATATGAATTTGTAATTGTGAACTTCCACGGCAGTTCAATTTTCGCCGCAGATCATGAAGACAATATGTATTTGAAAGCTGCGTTGTGCAATCCAAGATTTCATGGCAGGTACATCGAATTCGGGAATGATATTGGTCGCCGGCGCGACATCAACTTGAATTTGAGAATCTTGAAAAGGGGATCTGTGCCCCTAACTCCGAGTACGCCACTGAATAAACCTCTCAAAGACATGTTTAAACTGTCACAAGAAAAATTATACAGGTCGTGATGATAACAAGTTGCTGCAATATTGATAAATTAGGCATAAAAATAAAAATTTCGCAAAGAGCCATATCTTATGCCCAAAAGAGCCATATATGGCTCGCAAGCCATAGGTTCCCGACCACTGGTCTACAGCTACACTGTACAATACAGCTGGAGTAGAAGCACACCTGAACATAGTACGCGATATCGATGATCCTGCAATGGTTTGACTCGGACGGTGGCACCGGCGGAATGCGCAGCTTTTCGTTGTTCCACGTCAGAGTGCCGTGCTTTGCGCACGACTGTCCTGCAATTGTCGCCAACGTTCGGCTTACGCTCTTGGTTTTACTGGTGGCGTGATAAGTGACAGTCTGGATGAGATGAGCGGCCGTCGTTCTTACTGAGCTGTTGCTAAAAACGGGCGAAAGAAATGTGATTTTGGTTACTGCGAGTTAACCTATTTATTGAGACAGATATGAACTGGGACAGCCAAGTCAATTCTTTCGATGGTTATGTGGACCCTTTAAACCTGAATTTGGGGAGCTGATGACTGAAAAAGGTCAACTCTTCCATCATGGCCTCATTTTACATTGCCATCTGGTTTAGTAGTTGCCTAAAAAGCTACCTGATGACTAAAAATAAGACATGATTAGGGATCAAGTCACTGCAAATTTTCGCTCAAGTCAAGTCGAGTCATGTTAAAATGTTTCAAGTGAAGTCATGAGTCAAGTCATGCAAGTTTTCAAACTTTTACGACTTCGACACAATTTCAAGTCATCCAATCTTTCAGCTAGTCTTGTTTGATTTTGTTACATATTCTCAATTGCATATGGGATAGACCACAACGAATAATAGTCAAATTTGATGCCATGCCACTTCTTAACTTTAGTTCTTGTACATCAAACTGAATATACCTACGCATGGCTATAATGATATTATATTGCCAGTAAACGTCATTATAACGACAGTTAACTGATGGAGCTAACCATATCGAAAACATAAATGGAATCCAGAAAACAACGGAACAGCATGCTTTGCGAAGTAGAATATTTGATGGCTTGAAAATTGACTCAAAACTTTGTGTCCGAGTCGGGTCATTCCGTATTTTCATACGTCGAGTCAGGTCAAGTTATTTAGGGCAGTGACTCGAGTAAGGTTTAGTCATTCAGAAAACGAAACACGATTCATCATAAGTTATTCTCAGTTCTAGATCTGTAAGTTATCCTCTTACCTTTGATTTCGGAGAGTGGCATTGATCAATATAAATTCTCCGGGAACATAGGCCGATCTGTCAGTCGAGAACTCCACAGAGATCGGGCCGCTCTTGCAGCAACAGCAGCATAACGTCTTGGTTTCTTGTCCGACTGAAGGCGCCTACAAAAAACGGCATTGTAAAACACGGGATGGCCGTAAATTGAGAATCGTATTCACCATGGCGTTGGGCACTGCGTTCAGATCGAGAGAATCCAAAACCGTGAATACGACCTTTGTGTCGTGATCGAATTTCCACGGTTTCACGATGCTCCCCTTCACGTGGTAACGGATATGTCCGATGTGATCTGTGGGTAGTGTGTCAATATCATATATCCATATATGTAAATAACCCGCACAAAATGATGTCATGGCATGGATCTATAGATCAGCTGCAATGGAGTGTATATAAAAGTGATCGGAGAAACTTATCATGTAACAGATGTGTTCAAATATTTCCAATTATATTATTTGACTTCCATTACGTTCCATGGCAAAATTAACCGATATTTTTGACAAGTATTACGTGTAACCGGTAAGAAAATTAATCATACATTGCATTCGCTGAGATTAGTATTTTCTTTGATACGGATCACGGGCCTCAACTGCCAGAACTGTTTTCCCCTGGCTGGTTTTCGTAGGCCATACCATTTCTTTAAATGCAAACATCAAGAACAGTGTATATGGAGTTTTGTGCTTGCCTATGAAATTAGGGAACACTAGTCTGCAGTTCATTCTATTGTTGACCAAGAATTGAAAAACCTTGGTTTGCTGTAAAAAACCGGAACTACAATGATAGTTAAATTCTTCCTTGATCAACGAACTTGTAAATACTGTGGCGATATCGACCAGTAGTCAAAAATGATTACCTTCATAAGAGGAAGGCAGTTGTGATGGCAGCTGGAAATTAAACGGAAACGAATGTTGACCTTGCGCTAATGAATTTCCTCCAACAGAAGAGCCTAAAGCACAACCGTAATGTAAATATCAAGAAAGAAACTTGGATCTTGTCGTACCTTCTCCAAACACGATTACTGCTTGCTCAAACAAATTTTCCGTAGCCGAATAATGGCGAGTTGTAGTTCTGCGGTTTTTTCCCGATCCAGTGGAGTGTGTCTCTGACCAGTGTACGTGCGCCCTGCCAACAAACTTGATTCGCACGGCTGTAAGAAAGCAATCATCAATATATTACTGACAACTAATATGCGATGTTCGGAGGAAAATCTTGAAGGATGGAAAATAGAAATTCCTTCATTTTGTAGTTGTAACAATGTGAAAATTATTGTAACCATGTCATTGAGTTTGGTTTCACAGGTCAATTCCACTGCAAATCCATGATTCAAGAAGTCAATACATTATACTATGTTTTATTTTTCATAGGAATCATGTTTAAGTCCAAAATCTGCAGTTGTTAGAGGATACGAACTTACAGCATAACCAGAAGCCTAAATGAAGTGCATTGACAGCAGAAATCTGCCAGTGTCTTCCCTTAATTAGGAATACCAGTATTTTTCTCCAAACATATTGCACCTAACATCTTTTCAATACCATTAGGAATTAATATGAATTGTGATCCCAATAGGCTACTCAAAAAAACAGAACCACTTTGTGATATTACAGGTTTACTATTTGCATTAGTTAGTGCATATGTCATACCTTTCAAGTTCATAGGCTCACTCAGCTGTATCAACAGGTCACCGGTGACAAAGTTGCCCGGGAAGAAGACGGTGTTTGGAGTGGAGAATCGGATTTGAAAAATTTGAAGCTTTCCCATATTGGTAGTATTATTCTACAATAGCATCAGCTTACTATAGGTAATCTACATACAACCTGAAATGAAATAGATTTATCTCAGCATATAATCACCATGTCCTTTCTAGATCAGTGAATAATTAACTGTTCTGACCTGCCTTTCCTCTCTAACTATAGCTCAAAATGCACATGCTTGAAATTCAGTAAGGTGTTTTGCTTCTAGATGCCACACCTGGTACGAACCATCATATAAAACTGTGGCAATTCTGAACACATGCATGCAAGCAGCCCTCCAAGTTCATCGCATGCCCTGTTATAGAGATTGAATCGTAAGTTTTACCTTGGACACCGATTGCTGCTAGCAATGAGGAAAAGAAATACCCATCACATACCTACCATTTACGAACTAAATTTTCAAGCAGTGATGTCGTAAGCATGCAGCTTTGGATTTATTCATGCAGGATGCTATTAAACAACAGATATTTGCTGTACAAAGTTTACAATATAATCTGGGATGGATCACTTTGGAATTTACTTTGACAGAGCATAGCAAACCGGTATTGTGAGGTAAATTGTTAGGATCTAAAACCATATAAAAAACTACAGTCAGCTAGCAAGCGTAAAAAATCATATTAGAAAAATCATGTGACGGAATTATATCAAATGGGTATTAGCAAAACTACAGAATACTTGAAGAATTTGATCGGACACAATATATCGTGGCATAGATATAACACATTGAAGAGAAACAGAAAAACGAGTATGATCAAAATGCATGCAGTGGAATAGAAAAATATAATCCAATACGCGATTCTGCTGACATTCCAACATAAAGAAGGCCAAATCAATGGCATCGGTGGCTTATAAGAGCAAAACAAACGATTGTGGAGTGCCTCTCGAAAAGCCGAACAATATGCGTTTGCTGTATCACTTATTGTAAGTGAATGCGGATTGATTCCAATCGTAGTAAGTATATTGTGGAATATACGTCGACTCGCCCATCGTGTGCTCGTTGTCCTGCTCATCCGTGATATCGAAAGCTTCATTTGTGGCAGCTGCGTACGACGGTGGAGGGGGTCCTGTGAAGGAAGTCACGATTGGGATGCGTCCCGTATCACAGTATACTATTCATAAATAGGGTTAGGGGCTGGATAAAACTATACGAGTACTCGAATCTGAATCAAGTATTAGCTATTGTGATTCAACTCGAGTAGAGTGAGTCAATTTTTTCGATACTTTGTTCCCAGACTTCATAAGCATGCAGCACAACGTTAAGCATGTTAGTTGACATGTCATTCTGTGAATTATCAACTCACAAAATTGTCCCAAGGGCTACATCATGGTTATATGTAGGGCGTTTATTTTTTCACATGTCGAAAATTTTGTCTGAATTGCAGCGTTAGGCAAAAAAAATGTCAAAATTGTTAACAAAGTCGAAAATTTTTTGAAACCTGCATGTCCTGCATTACGTTTTCATTGTAGATGTGTGCACTGTCGGTGAACTTATCATTCCTACAGTTGCAGACGGCCCATTCTCTGCTCATTGTGAATCAAACCAGGTAAAATGAAACAAATAGGCTGACATGGTGCTATGCTCAACGTACCACAATATCCTAATTGAAGAAAGACTTCTTGGGCATTGCATCATTCTTATATTAGTAAGCGCATGATGAAAAATTGTGATGTAGACAACATTGTCAGAATGAAGCAACAAAGTGTGTCACCAGCAGTGTACGCACAACTTCAGTGTTGCCAGCCAACAACTGCTGCTGTTGAACGTTCTTTCTCTATTCTTGGCAAGCTACTTAGTAAGGACAGACACTTTTTACCCGAGAATGTAGAAAAGTATCTTTCGTTGTACTACGACAAATTTTAATTATTTCTACCACAATGAGTGGAGTGATTTAACTACTGGAATTCTTTATAGGTCCAAATTTCATTAAAGTAAAGTCTTTTTCACGTAAGACTACTTCGTAAGGAGAGACAGTTCCAACCAGAAATGAAGATCAGTAGTACAATTCTTGCCTCAAAGTACATATATACGGTACTTTAAATTGTGGACCGATTTTCCTCAATGGGACCACACTTTTTCACCAGTTGTAATGATTTCACTCATAAAGATGGAAAATGGGGCCATAACTGCATGTTCTAAACAACCAGCATAGGTGAGTCAGTATTTTGGCTTCGAACGCTGCTGAGGTAGAAGCCTAACAAAGCTAGAGACAATCGACTGTGCAGTCTGTAGGCCGCCTCGGTGGTGGTATTTTGTCAACAATCAGTTTGAGAGTAACTCACCAGGACTCGCAGCAGGAGCCACACTCATTGGAGGCGCGGATGGCACTGTCGAATGTGAATTATCTAAATCTGATGACGTCTGCTTGTACACATCCATGCCACGGTGTGGAATTGTGCCAATGGTTATGGGGATTTCTTCCCTCAGATTGATGGCGAATGTCCTTAGATGTGCTTCATACTGTGAACCATGTATTACGAGTTGAAGGGAAATGAGAGATCAAGCATCTTCACGTAATGCCAGAATAGCCATGAACAGGTTTGGTAAGGTAAACAAGTGTCAACACACATTAACGCATTTCAATTAGAGGATAAAATCAATGGAAGCGATTGGAAAGCACCACAGACAAAGGACATCGCCGCAGTTTTAAATGTTACAGAACGTAGTCGGAAATCTAACGCCAGATGTGCTGGCAGCACAAAACCACGATCATTAACACAGCATAACATGTCTATAATTAATCCTAAAGTACACAATTAAAGGCATATGCGAGACGGATTGGGCTATGAAAACAAACAAGCAGGCAGAGGAACAAAACGTGTTGACATATTTGAAAGGAAGCTCATTCCCTCTCTGTATAATTCTAATGACAAATCGGATTTTACGACAGCCGCCAACAGCTCACACTGAATGTAAGTAACGGCCATTTCATCCAATTCCTTCGTAGTAGAATGTGATGTGATATCTAGCCTAGATAAAATCGATGTCATGTCTTGAAAATGCAGCTGAAGAGATGATGTAGCTACTTCCTAAAAACTATTCCAACCAATACAATATCTCTCGCATATTGCCACCCGAAAAAGCTGGAAGTAATTCCAATTGACGGATAGAGACTATACTGTCAACGTCAAGTAACGATAATAAGAACATCCTACGAGTAGCTAGAACAGGGGTGGGCATTTTATTGTGTATTGTTTTCGTGCTGCTTCTTTCATTATGGTTCACGCAAGACTTGTAAAATTATCCGGGAAGGTGGCACTACAGCCACAGGGTTAGAAATTTGCTATTGAACTCCCGAATCGAGTTCACTTACGTTTACAATGGATGCCTGGTCAATGGTCATCAATCAATGATAAATCCTTGTGTTCAACAACGAGCTTGATAATTAATTACGCCCAGCGCAGGTCACAATCATTTCCGGGCAAGCAATGGTGAACACGGCTCTTCCATTTGTATTGTGAAGGCTAGCAATAACTACAGAGTTTTGGCCACGAAAATGCCCTTGACATTACCGAGCTGGAATCTTCCTCAATTTTTCATCAGCACTTGCTGCTTAGAAGTCATATCAGCATGATTTCAAACACACTGCTGCCCATGTGGAGACGCATCGTATCACCACATAATAATAACCTTCATTCAACAGCCTCTATTTCATTGTGATGTCATAAATCCGTTTTCAATATATGTGTTGTGGCTCTTTTAAAGCTAAGATTTTTGATATGCGGCCCGCGCATGAAGCAGGTCTGCTCACCCCTGAGCTAGATGGATAGGAAGTTGTTGTTTTTGCGGCACACACACCGACTCATGATATACATACAAACAATCTGTGCGTACCGGTATGCATACTATAAGTGCATGATGTGCATATGCTGCTGGACAAGGAAGTTGCAGATATAGCCTTTTACCACCCAACCATGCTATCCCGGTAATGCTGAATCCACGGCCTATTGATCAAGAAGCCAGACGTTCCACCATTAGTCTAGTAAAGATTCTAAATCACCCTAAGTAACTTATGACAGGTTTTTCATGATTATCAATTGATTGCTAACATTTATATTTTACTAGACTTTCCTCTGTGGAAAAATATAAATATAGGCTATATTAAACTAATAATAATAGTCTAGCACAGTGGTTCTTAAACTAGGGGGCCGCGGAAGCGTCTCACATGGTCAACTGTAAATTTCGCGCTCTGCGCGATTTACCTCCAATTCCGGCTTATGGCTCTGCCCATATTCCGAATTCCATATATGAGAAGTGTCTCATCAACAGTCATAACCTTCCATGCCATCAAACTATTCGTTAAGATTGCAAGAATTCTGGTTGCATTTTGTGATATGACAATAAAGAGGACGCGAAATTTTTCACTATCATAAGGGGGGCGTGTTTAAAAAAGTTTGAGAACCACTGGTCTAACAAGATGGATGATCACCTCAATTTCGCCCTAAGTAAACGGTAGCTTAAAATCTTTGCTCCCGGCTATCGCAATAGTACCACACGTCAACAAATCGATGGAAAAGTAAGAAAAAAACGTACCTGTACAAAATACTGTATGTCGATAATGGAGCAATGCTTGCCCTCGGAAGGTGGCACCGGCGGAATTTGTAATTTTACATTTTTCATTGACACACTGCTACGGCGTCCACAGCCTTCGCGCATAACGGTGGCGAGTTTGTTCGTCACCGATTTGGTTTTTGTAGTCGCGTGGTACGTGACTTTTTGGATGATATGCGCCGACGTCTCTTTAATGGTACTGTTGCTGTTAAAAACACAATTTGACTAGGTCAATATTTCAACTTTAAAAAGCACACAAGCAAGCAGACGGTACCTCGAATTTCTCAGTTCGCCATTGACCGTCACCCATTCGCCAGGAACGAAGCCTACTCTGTCAGTCCTGAAATTGACGGTGATAGGTCTGCTCTTACAGCAGCCGCAGCACAATGTTTTCGTTTCTGAGCCACTGCCCGGCATCTGAATAGGGACTGCATTAGAAATCCCTAAATGTCTATTGGAAAAATGGCGCTTACCCTGAAAGAGGTCGGGTAGTATATTTTGAGTAATATTTTCACAGTCACCACAATGCATGACCACAGCATATGACATTGAGTGTCGTGCAGTTAACTTGGCAGCGATCTCAAATAGTTGAAGCCTGATTATTTTATATATTAATCTATATCCAGTCCAGTATGGTGCATATTTTTAGTGTTTGGGATAGTGCATATTTTGTCTGTGCACTATAATTAAGCAGCATTATTTGAAGGTTGCATGACAATTTTCGATATATCTATATTGCATGGATTGCCAGTAGCTACTACTGGTCTATTTCAACTCAGCTAACAGAGCCTTGACATAAATTTGACAAGTAACAGTGAGCCTAGATGTCTGTTTCAAGCTGCAGGTTTGAGAGCTTTGACATAAATTCGACAAATGACACTGAGATGCTATACATAGCCTACTCCAACCTAAAAATATGCCCAATTGCAAAAGAAAAACAAGATGGCACAAGCACCACCAAAACTGCATTATCCATACCAAAGCATTTGGAACTGTATTCAAATCCAGGGAATCCAACACTGTGAATACTCGCTTGGTAGTGTGATCAAACTTCCATGGCTTTACAATAGTCCCTTTTACTTGATATCGTATGTGGCCAGTGCGATCTGAATATAGACAACCATAAAGACGCATGGCTCAAACTAACATGAGATAAAAGGAAATCATACACATGTTGGATATTCACTATATTCGTAAAAAGTAAAAACTTTTACAGCTTCAACTGGTACCAAAGTCTACTCTAATCCGGGATCTCCAATGTAGGCCTAATATTAGTTGCTGGAATTCATTACCACAAGCAAAGCCAGGTTCTAGATATTCTTATGCACACATCAGCAACACCGGTACTTGAAGGAATCAGAATCAGATTTAAATATTGAATCGTGTTAATCAGCGTCGTGAATTTGTGACAATACTGATTTGAAAGTAGCATTGGGTGGAAGAATTTTGAAATACACTAAGTACTAACAAGTCTAGTCCTTCAATCTAATAGCAGTGGATATTTTTGGTATGCTCAGGTTAGTCACTTAGTCAGGTACGAAAAGCAAGACCCCACCACACAAAAATTATTTAGGCACTTCATTGTTATGGTTGAGCCTTGAGCATAGAGAGCTTCATCAAAATCAAGTATATTACAATTAATTATATTGGTATCCTCGCACTGGGGTTGAAATATGCGATATCGACTTACCTTCATAGGAAGAAGGGAGTTGTGTTGGTAATTGAAAATTGAAAGGAAATGAATGTGATCCCTGTGATAAAGAGTTTCCACCATCTACACCTTCAGAAAAAAGCAATATTTTGAAGGCGTCAATGAGTTTGTTACCAATTAGCCTACCTTCTCCATGCACTGGAATTGTTTGATCAAAATACTTTTCGTTGGCCGAGTATACTCTAGTGGTGGTAGTGGTTGTTTTCCCGGTCGAAATGGTGTGAGTTTCAGTCCAGCGCACATTCGCCTTTCCCAAAAACTGGATGGTTATCGCTAAAAGATTGAGAGTAACATGAATGAAAGCACCATCCAGCAAGAAACTGCCTTCCTATCGTTCACCTGATAGCCCAGCATTTGACCGTACTAACCCATGCTCAGGTGTTGCACGCTCATATGCCGCCGGACCAATACACATAGTATCAAATTATTACACAATTTATTAAACTTACAAGGCTCATTTACTACTGCTACGTTGAAATTAGATTTTAACCACAAGAAATATGATAGCCTACTCTACTACACAATCACAGAATAGGCCTATGTTGATACCCACATTCTTTGCGTACTAGATGCCTATGTTGAAACAATGGTGACCCGGTGGTATGGTATGGTTAACACAATAATAAAAACACACTCACCTTTCATTTCCATCGGCTCATTCAGTTGCACAAATAACTCTCCACTGACCATATCCCCAGGCGAGAACACAGTTTTCTCAGAAGGAAATTTAACAGCGAAAACGGCAAGTTTACCCATGATGTACTTAGTGTTAGACCTACAATCCAAATATACCAAATTGATTCAATTGAGCGGCGACCATGTCACGGCTACAATATGGAAGTCAAATATTGATCTTAAGTGTGTGTCAACACCAAGGCAGTTCTTGAATAGCCGACATATAGATTGATATGATGGGTGATAACGAATTTTCATCGAGATTCTAAACCCGAGACAAAGATATAGAGAACACAAAATACGATCAAACACATATTCATCACAAAAATTCACAATTAAAATCATATTATCGACTCCACACAACTCAAACTACCAAGTGTCAACTGCAAAATCGGCTTAATTTTACATTTTTAGGAGTAGGTCTACATTTCAATTGCAAATATCTAATCAATCATTACGGTCACACTCACACATGCAGTTAACACTTCAATCTCAACAGTTAAAATGAGACATACTTGTCACAGATAAGGTACCAACTCGAGTTTGTCGCAAATATTTCACGGTTTGCGGACAAATGCGTTTGCACAATTCAGGTCAACGGACGCCCAATACAAGGTAAGTCACATGATCAACTTGACATATAAAAGGGGCGCCTAGTATCGAGAGAGTTGCTAGATTTATATGAAAAAAGATGCACGGAGATGACTAAATTTGGTAGTGTAGCCTAGTTCAATTTTCCGAAATTTTACAGTTAATTTCCAGTCCATCATTCATTTACTCTAATATTATTAATCTAATTCACTGGCAAACAATATTTTGACATCAAGCGATCGTTATTCTGAGTTAGACTTAATCTGATAACCAATGAGGGCTGATGAGAAATTATGCTTTACCGTGAATTGGACAAAAATATATGCGATCATTTATGATTTCGATCCTGCGTTTGCCCTTGTTGGGCTGGTCAGTAGGCTACTTTAAAAGACCTGTAGTATTTCATGCAGTCAATATCATCAATTGCTAACAAAAATGTACCAGAAAACAATGCAATGACTCTGCATCACATCTAAAAACAAAGCCTTTGGCACTTGAATTGAATTATGGTCCAAAAGTCGGAATAGGAAAAGGGTTTGTGTGGAAATCGACACTTTACGGAGAGAGACCACAGAAAAATTGTTTCTATTGACGAATCAAAGCCTTGCAACAAATGAGGGAAATTCCATTGATGGACTTGAGTCACACCAAACAGCGTACAAAGTAAATCATGAAAACAGTTTGCCATATAATGCTTACAATAGCGGTTAGCAACTGTGAAAAGGATTCTGTATCCTAAATTTATTGCATCATATATATGTGGAGGGGCGTTTGTCCAGTATATCAATACATCATAGCATTCAGCTATCATAAATGTGATCTTGAATGTAGGCCTATTACGAATCCGTCAGGGTACAATCCAAAATGCTTTATAGACGTTTCCTATCAGTCAGCACTCTCACAATGCATCCAACTCCTGCTTTGGCCACAACTTTCTCATGCCAGGTAAGTAGACTAGCACAGTTCTGCCCATCCAATCCGAGCGCAAAGCATTTGTAAATGTACTTCATCAGGACATCTAAGGCCTCAGTATCACACGAATCGATGGCAGATTGCATCTCGGAAGATTTCATGGAACATAGAACTCGCAGCACCAACTGTGCGGCGGCATCTTTGGCAGCTGAATTCTTCGTGTGCACAGGTGGATTCAGCAGCACAGCCTTGAACGCTTGTGAGGCATTCCCTTGCATAAGATATCCTGATACTTCCTGTTCATCCGGGCCAAACTCTTGAATTTCAGAAACTTCATCATTGAATTTGTCTTCATCGTACAGATCAACATCCACTTTACGGAAGCCACGACTTGTGGAACTCTTGGCCATTATGTTCTAATATATAGCTTCTGTTAATTGATAGTAACCTGTGCCTGGAAGATCAAATCATAGTGTTGAGGGTGTCTGAAGTATAAAAGATATCAGCCTAAATAATATTATTTCGAATGGTTTGCAGTTCATAACGCTTTATCAAACTAACAATTCCTAGATAACAATTTCCTGTTCCTCTGCGTAGGTGCTACCAACATGCAAGAGAATGTTTACTCAGTTGCAAGTCTGAAACTAGGCGGGGAAATACGTCACTAGTTGCATTCACTCCGAAACCTTATTCACCAACCACCATAGCTCTATATCATTCCGAGTCTTGCATGACTCAACTAACGTTTTGGTTGAACAGGTCTACTTTATTACTAGGTTTGAAGCTTAACTGACTTGATCATAAGGCTGCTTAGTGTAGCAATATTCTACAAAATGAATACACTAGTTTGCAGCAACCGAATAGAGATATTTAAACACTCATTGAGCAGCACAAATGGGTGCCCATTACTTTTCATTGCAACTGCAAGGAGTAATTCTGTGGTCTGCGTAGATGATCTGTATTTCTCTCATTCAAAAATAAGAGATGTGTGCTCACTGCTCAAAGATCTATTCAAGGACCTCACGCTTTGCACGTTCAGGACTGCAACTGTATTCTGGCCGTAATCACTTTGGGTCTTCAGCTGAAAGTGGGTAAGCTTGTGAAGAAGGCTACATTGCGAAACATTTGCAGTGCAGTCCTACATTAGAGCATATATACGGGAAACTTCCTTTGAGTTACAAACGAGCGAACTAGTTTACAAGCACTTAAGAATGTTGAATCTTATTTCATGAAGAGAACTTTTCAGAAAAATAACCTGAAGAAAAAAAGTTAGCATTAACACACTGAACTTGAAAGCAATTGGCAGAATGCAACCTCCGCTAAGTGAGAACAATTCTTAAGCCCCTGAAAACATGATTACCAGGTTTCCTCCAGTTTCCTTACTGAAAATTCAATATTGTAGATTTTTCGTACTCACCTGATATATTGATCGATTGACATAAACTTTACATCCAAATTTTTGGCTAGCCCAAATTTACAAGAAAAATGAGCTCGATAATCAACAATCCAGAAATATTTTCAGTCTGAGGAATTATAGATCTAGGAAAGTACTGTTGACTGATGTGAAGAATTAAATATTCTACAACAGATTTTCCAAGAACAGAACAACATTTAATGCAAATATCATAGATTTATTGCCCAATTAAAATTGATATAGTTCCAGTGATAATTGCATATCAAGTATATACTGTCATCTTCCATTTAAACTCGTAACAAAAAGGAGCATATTGCCGAGACTTGGTAATTTGTGCAACGATAGAATGTTTTTCCACTCAAAAGTGATAGTAGTGTGGCTAACTCTTTAACCTGTCCTTTAATCTTGAATAAGAGAGTCTTATAGTAAAGAACAGACATATATTCTTGTCACTTCACTATGTTGGTTTACTTGATTCCTTACAAAACCAACTTGAACCACTATCACCCAGGCCTTCACAAAAGTCTGTGTAATATCTAAGTTACAAAAATACTCAATGAGCATTCATTTTCATCAATTCAAGTAAACTGAAAATATTGTGGTCATCAACAAAAGTTCAACAAATCATCGGCAATCTGAAAGCATGAAGACGGTGTATGATTAACCAAATACTGATTATACTCAATCGCAAGGTATACTTGGCCAAATGGTCACCTCGATTCTGCTTTCTGAATAAATCAAGATGAAATTTCATAAAATATCTTGAAAAACCACCGATTAATCCACGATTTCATCATAATATAAACAGAAGCGTACAGCATTCCGAGATATATGCAGCATTCAGCAATTGAAATAGCAACACAAATGGATTGCATTGAATCTTGTTCTAGTTAGACAAGATCAAAGTCGCTTCCTATCTGTTAAAACTCTGACAATGGATCCAACACCGGCTTTAGCCAAAACCTTTTCATGCCAAGCAAGCAGGCTCGCGCAGCATTGTCCGTCTGATCCAAGATCGAAACATCTGTAAATATATTTCATTAGGACGTCCAAAGTGTCGGTATCGCACGAGTCGATGGCCGATTGAATCTCCGATGTTTTCATAGAGTTTAAAACTCTCAAGACTAACTGTGAAGCAGCTTCTTTGGCGGCAGCACTTTTTGTGTGGATTGGCGGGTTCAGTAATACAGATTGAAAAGCCTGTTTGTTGTTTCCTTGCATCAGGTATCCGGAGACTTCTTGTTCGTCTGGGCCAGATTCTTGGGATTCGTCCACTTCATCTTCGAAATTGTCCTCGTCGTACTGATCGACATCAACTTTACGGAAACCGCGACTGGTGGAGCTTTTAGACATTATGCTAAATTACTTGTGGATAGGCACACCTTTCTATGTCTGTTGAAGGGAAATACATACCGTATGAACAAAGCGTAAGAGATGAAATCATCTCCGTGCAATGCCAGTATTGCTCGCCCTTGAGATTGGAGTTAAAGAGTTTACGGTCAATCCTCTGAGCCCGGAGTCTACAATGGTCTCTCATTAGTCAAATCATGCATGTAACGACATATCGCCAAAAGCCAAAACTGAACGCCAAGCAGAACAAAAGAATGAGTGACATGCGTTCGTCGTGATCGTGCATTGAGCTGAGGCTGAGCAGGAGCATTGACTGCGAAAAATTACAGAATAAGAATGTTAACCTCCTCAGAAAGGAGTCAAAGGACGAATGCTGCATGATTTCATACAATTTTATATACTATGCATCTAATTTAAGAAAGACAGTTGCATTACATACCATACAAAAGTATATGTGTTCACAGCCTCACCGGTATGGTATCGTATGGGTACAGTTTGGTTGGTCAAATGGTCAGTGATTATAATGATAGCATGCAACCGCAACCCAACAAGGTATGGAGTGGCATATAGGCAGAGTCACCTTTTCTTGACTATACTCACAGCCTCACCGGTATGGTATGGGTACAGTTTGGTTGGTTAGCGATTATAATGATAGCATGCAACGCAACCCAACAAGGTATGAGTGGCATATAGCATAGGCAGAGTCATCTTTTCTTGACTATACTCACTGCCCCTACTGGAATCTCGGTACGTTTTGCCTGATATAACAGGTGAGCAGCGATGATTCTCCACGTTCAAGTAATTCAATAAAAAAATAATAAAACGTATGTGTGAGCAGTGAGCACATGACACCGATTCCATACAGGCTCACTGGTCACTGCTGATTACTCAACAACTGTGAAATGGCTGCAATTAATGCTCTGAATAGCGTCGGTTGGCAATGGAAAAAACGCCATCCTCTACAACTCCTCGCTTATAGAAAACTCTTTTCATTTCACGCCGAGAATTACCGTATCATCATAAACTTTCCAATACTGGAGGAATCTATAGATTACTAACCTACGGAAACGGAGACCCCACCTCTTTGCCCACAGTGTTTATTTTCATTCTTGTTGAGCCATACAAATAACCCCATCCAGTGTTCACTGTTCACTGTTCAGTGTTCACTGTTCAGTGTTCACTGTTCCTTGTTAGGTTGCCACTTGCCAGCTGATGAGCTGAGTCGGGTTCGGGACTCGGGAGGAATGTTGAAAACAGCTGAAAGATTGGGGTTCGTGCAAACACGAACTTTTATGAATTTTTTTTACACATATGACAGTGAACACGAACACATATGCCACATGGTGTCATGGTGCATGCTACGGTCCTACCATACCTAGCTACGTTGTAAATTGCTATGGTCCTACAATGTTGGACATTGCACATTGTACATTGCATGCACATTGCACATTGGTTTATATAGCTCAGTGATTGGACATAGCAAATCTTACGGCTCACTGCGATTGGTTTACCTCACACTTTCCATGTGGCTAAAGTAGGGTTACCATACGTCGCCCTTTCCTCCCTTTTCAGGTTTTTGAAAATATCCTCCGAGGACGCCTAAATGTCCTTCATTTTGAGATTTTGTCCTCTTTTTGAGGAATTTTGGTCAAATTTAATGCAAAATTCGACTGAGATGCCGTAAATCAGCACCGAAGTGACGCTCCGTCGGGTATTTCGGGAGCTGAGTGAAAATTTGACCTTTTTTTAGTAACCGACTACGGTATTCTAAGTTTAAAAAATTTGAAAAATTTGAAAAAAGTGTCCTCCTTGCCTGTTTCCAAAATATGGTATCCCTAGGGTAAAGTCGGTCATTTTTGACCAGCTTGCCGAGCGCAAAATTTGATAAAATTATTGGTATTATCAACCGAAATCTACCGGGGTACTGATTACGATGATATTAATTTCATTGTGCTGGCGGATCACAGTCCGAATCTATACCAGATATAATAATATCCGAGTGGCAAAACAATCCGAACATCCCCCAGACATAGTTGCTAAGCAACCACTTCGCGGTTGTGGCTCAGAGGCTGCAAGGGGGCGGCAACATGTGAGGTGATGACCTTTTTTTTAGTCATTACAACAAGATTTAATCCAGTAAATATGATTGAAAAGATATTGAAACTATTTCAAAATTTGGGCAGCATTTTCAACGAAAGCCAGGGATGGCAGCAAATGCTCCTACGCACAAGTGGTCGATGTATTCAAGAAAGCTACTCAATAGAAGTAGAAGTAGCGACACAAAAATCTACTCATGTGCGTGTAGAAGTAGCAATTTTAAAAGATACCTTAAACTACTTCAAGTAGAAGTAGAATTTGCTGACTTTAAATCTACTCTAGTGAGTAAGTAGATTTAAAAACGGTGTTAATTCGTTCGCATGACCTGTCAAAAGCTGCAAATTGAAATATGCATGAGGTGCAGAGTGCTTGATTGGTATTAGAGGTGGTCAAAGTAGTCAAGAAAACTACTCAAGTAGAAGTAGAAGTAGCGACGGAAAAATCTACTCAAGTACGAGTAGAAGTACTTCTCACATAACGTAAAACTACTTGAAGTAGAAGTAGACTTGACTGACTTTAAATATACCCAAGTATGTAAGTAGTTGTGAATACGATCGTAATTCGTTCGCATTGATTGCCAAAAGCTGTAAATTGAGCTATATGCGAAAGGTGTAGACTGTAGAGCTTGATTCATATTGATGCATACTAGGAGGCATAGGTGCCGACTTTTATTTTTGCATGGGGTGGCGGCAGGCGCTTAGTCAAGGGGGTGTCGAAACCCCTCCTTTTGAAAAGCGAGACCCCCTCCTTTGAAATGACCATTCTGAGGCTAACATTCAGTTGCAATTCAACAAGTCGTATTATCAGTGTTACGCGGGTTTGCGACCAATTAGCGAGATTCGTCTGTGCAGGCATATCGCATCGAACAATGCAACTCGACGCGATCTCCCATCGAGTTGATTGCGAAATTAGGTCATTGATTGGCGCGCGCTCGGCATTCGTTGCTGGACTGAGCAGTAACACGGCGCGAAAATTCTGGAACACGAAAGACAAACAAGAATTATGTTTACAAACACGCGCGGCCAGTCAGTAATTATCCCTTGCCGCCAACACAATCGGTTTTTACTTAGTATTGGGTTGCTCGCATCGCAACAATTGATCGCTGATTAAAACATCGATTTTGACTGCATTGCTGCATTTCCCGATTTACGTTCGCAAAGTATAATTGGATTAATACTATGGGCACTGGAATATATTCCAACTAGCAGACACAGACAATAAACAGTGTTCAACTTTGCGCTCCGAGAATATTTATCACAAAAATGGTTCACAACATATTTTGAACGCGGCTTGCGGCCCCCAACGATGCAAATAATGCACTTTAATTTGTAGGAAGTGGACGTATATTTGGTCGTCAAATCGCGACCGGAGATGGTGTTTCTCAGAGCTCGTGATGAAATCTACGTTTCTAACGATGAGGTCGAATTTGTACATTGAGGATGTTCAAAAAAAACTTTGTTTGCAACAAGAGCAAGATGGGCGCATGCCGAGACCTTATCAATAGAAATAGGCTACATATCCCAAAGATTTGAAATTCGATCCGCCATATGGTTAATGGTTGCGCTCGATAGAGTCCGTCCAGCAATGAAGTTGGAACATATTTATTGGAACATAGAAGGTTCCCGTTCAAACTAATCGATTAAATTCAGAATTTGCGCCACCGAGAATCTCGTGTTGCATCAATTTTGAGAATGTAATTCAACGCCGTGCACTGCACAATGCACAGTATTAATAGCAAATCAAACACTGACTAGTGACACCGAAGGAATACGAATGTCTAAAGCAGACAAGAATTAGTTGCCTACAGATGGTAGTAAACGAGAAAGCGCGCATCTAATCAGTAATTCCTCAACTTGCGTACAGCACAATGGGGTTCCGAGTCTGACATCGCGACAATTGTTCGCACATTATAACGACGTTTGAGCTGCATTGTAGCATTTCCCGATAAAAGTTGGCAAAGCCTTGTTAGAGTAATGAATATGCGCAGTGCGCACTTTTGCGCAGGAATGACTTCCAATCCGCAGGCATACACAAACACACTCCCCTATTTCGCGCTCCAAGCCTCCAATTAAAGATACTATCACGGAACTGACTCAATAATTATTTTATAAACGAATATGGGCGAAAATACAATTTAATTCAGAGAAGGAGAACGTGAATTCGCTCGTCTGGTCGAGAGAGGAGATGATGTTTATCAGCACAAGCGTGTCGAAATCGACGTCGTAAACGAGGTTGCTTCGGTTGTCTGTTATTACTAATCACAGATTACAATTTATTGGGGCGTTTTAAGCACTAGTTCGTCGTCGCCAACGAAGCTGCGTATTCAATTATTCGCGCGCGCATCGGTTATTGGTAAATAGTTGGCATTGGCATTACGCGGTATTACGGACTCGCTAATTGACAGCGCAGATGATTTTAAATCGCAGACGTCGGGCGCTTGATCATATTGTATGGGGTTGCCGCCACCCCATAAATGTGTCATGGGGTGGCTGCGCAACCCTGCCACCCCGTAACTCGGTGCCTATGCTAGGAGGTATCCAATTTTTAGCAGCATAATCATTCGTCCGCATCACGGGATGAAAATTATAATATTGTATTGTATAATAGTATTGATATGGAGATGCGATATTAATCCTCTGTTTACTCGAACAGCACGTTTTAGAAAATGTCATGGTACGGCGCCCTCCCCCATATTATAAGGCCTGTAGTTTAGTCGAAGAGCTATAAGAAGAAGTTGTATCGGATATGGTTTAAATACTTTGCGCGATTAGTAAACGGTAATGTAAAATATGGCGGATCGTAAAAATGCCATAGGCCTTGTGAAGCTTATTTCGGGAAATTGAAGGCTGCACTAGCTCTTTTACTCAAACATGTAGGCTATATGTTCTCCCGACAAAAGAACTGATAGTAATTAGAACTCAAAGTATGATACTCGGAATTGAAAGAGAAATACAATAACCACTTCTAGAAAGCGAAAAATAAATTTCATGGTTTCATAGGTGGTAGCCTATGCCAAAACAGGCGTAACGTTCAAAAAAGCCGGATTCCACTTTTCCGACTAGGACACGTCATGGGCTGCTAGATTACGATATAGTAGCTAATTGCTAGTTTGCGAAACGGTAGTTTCAAACGTTATGGGGGCCATATTTACTCTGATGAAATATTTGATATTGGAGACAATGCGGTGTGAGCAGAGCCACGCAATCCGGTACCTAAATTACATTCACCGCTACTTTCGTGAAAACATATTTATGTCACTCCATAGCTACTGTGCGCGAAGCGCAACAAAGTTCTCAGCTTTACTTGACTTTTATGAAAATTGAACGTTGGTACTCCGTGAAAACAGCCTCGAAATCCGGCTATCTTTCTTGTTGGAGGATTAAACTACTTCTACTTGACAAACTGAAAATAGCGAATAAGTAAAATACTACGAAGTAGAAGTAGAAGTAGCGAAAATCAGATATACTTGAGTAAGTATCATAAGTAGAGGACTACTTGAACTACTTGAGTATTTCGAAAAAGTAGATCTACTTCGTTACTGACCACCTCTGCTCCTACGCAACTGCCCAGACATAATGTCCTATAGTGGCGGAAGACAGTGGAACACATCCCAGATATAATATCCAAGTTGCAACAGAGTCCAGACATGCCGCGAATGTGGTGTCTGTGTGGCGGAACACAGTCCGTATACACCCGAGATAGTGTCCGAGTGGAGATATAGTATGAACACACCTCAGACATGATGTTCGAGTGGCGCAACACATTACGGCAGTGGTTCTCAACCGGGGGTCCGCGAAGCAATTTCAGTGGGTCCGCGAGACCACTAAATTTTCAAAATGATTGATGACCTAATTTTAATTTTTAATTTTATTTTAGAAATCATAAGGCAGGTTCGCACCACAATTGCTAAAACCTCATGACTTACGTCATTATACTAATCGTCTAACATGAAACCCTAACCCTACTGTGCAAATTCGTTTTAATTGCCGAATTACCAATAACCTGCTAATACAAACATATTGATGTTCCGAGACGTTTTGTTGGTGTTTGTGGACAAAACAAAAATATGGAAATATAGTAAGGTCAATCAGCGTGACTTAGTAATGCTTCCAGAACCTTTTCGATTTGAAGTCGTCAGTCTAATCAAGTTAGTGAACAGTCGTTTTAAATAAAAATGTTTGAAGTATTTTCCCTCATTTATCCCAATGAAGAGATTGATACCTCGCCACGAAATCCATTTTATCCCGTGAAATATATAGCCTACATAACCACTATCCTAGAATAACATCAAGATGAGATGCTAGATAAAAATGACTAGGCTGGACGAGATATGTTCATTAGAAATATGTTTCTTCTTTTTTGGTGTTATAAATGTTGCGATCACACCAAAAGTATCGTCGGAAGCGTTAAGCGTTAGTTAGGATTACCATATTTTGGAATAGGGAAAGGACGACACTTTTACCAATTCAGAAAAGTTAGTCGATGAAAACTGAAATCAGCCGATTTCTTAATATTTGCTGAAAAAATTGATTGGTCATTACTTTCGTTCTAATGCCGATTTACACACTTTTTCTCAAAATAAGTGGTGTTGACTAAAAAAACGTCGTCGCCTGCTATCGGACCACAAATTCCCATCTTCACTCGAATATATCTATAATCTTAGATGTAAAAGCTGTAAAAGAGGATGAATTGCCAAAAATGAGAACATTTAGGCGTCCTCGGAGGACATTTTCAAAAACTCGAAAAATAAGGACGTATATGGTTTCTTAACTGAACATTTTTTACAGCCAGACTGTTCAGAGTCAAGTGTGCCTGTTTGATGCTGGTGTGATCAGACTAGATGACCTTCACGGTCTTATCGATCATTCCTATCTAATACCGAATACTGTGCACGCATATTTTCTGTACCACCATCACTGCCGTTTGTTATGTATTTTGGTTCGACGAAAATAAAGACTCTCTCTCTCTCTCTCTATGGTAACCCTAGCGTTATTATTGCATTAGCTTCCATATATCTTTATGGAAATGGATTTTCGGCACTCATCGCTCATATCATATCGAAGTCGCATATTTTCAACGCCCGACCACGTACTTCAAAAAATACAGCTGGAAAATAAGATTTGAAATAATAGAAGTCTTCCTAATTTCTATACAAATAGTAAAATGTTATTTTCAAGAAAGTCATTCTGTTGCTGTTTATCACAAGCCTACAGTTCATATTTGCACAAGACAGATGACGGTTGCACCTCAATTGAGCCAAATTTGAACTAAAATTTGAGGGGGTCCGCGAAGCCAAAAAGGTTGAGAACCACTGCATTACAAACATACCAAAGATATGATATCCGAGTGGCAACACTGTCCGAATCTACCCAGATATGTCCGAGTATGGCGCTGCCTTCCAACTGATGGTTCAGTACATTTACAAGCGATTTTGGTCATCTTCATCGTGAGCTTCCTTCCCCTCGAAGCCCCCAAAGATCACAGACAAATTCTCCTTATTTTGGGGGATTCCTCGGCCTGTTTACCTGTTCCCGGTCATATTGCAAAGCTGTGCTTTGCAGTGATGGCTGCGCTGCCTGTATGTAACTTACTGGAGTTTGCAGTTGAAAACGCCTGTCTAGAGGTGGGAAATACTAAGTTAATAATCTTTATTGATAATTGTACTCACATGCAGTCCTACATATGCCAGATGTGTGACCTTTCAGTATACGTAGTGACCTTTCAGTCAGGCTGCATTTGTGAAACCATAGTGTCCTATACAGCACCTGCAAAGCCGTTTTGTGCGGCCCGCGAGAGTCCAAAGAAACTTTTTAAAAGTTTTGATAGAATGTGTACTAAAAATCGAATTAATGCAGGGACTTGAATAACTTTTTCTAGGTATATTTCACCATGATAATTCGAAGACAGTGGTTCTCAAACTGGAGGGCACGCCCCTCTTGGGGGCGTGAAGCTGAGCTCAATTGCAAAAAATTTTCGCGCTTAGCGCGATTTATGTCCAGTTCATAGTTGTTGCTCTGTATTTAGTCTGAATTACACATTTAAAAATCTCTCATCCACAGTCGTAACCTTCCATGCCATCGAACTACCCGTTAGGTTGGCTATCATCCTGGTTGCGTTTTGTGATATGACGATAGGGGGGCGTGAAATCTTTCACCATCATAAGGTGGGGTACGTGTATTAAAGAGTTTGAGAACCACTGATCCCAGGTACATACTTAATATCACAGCGGGATAGCTGCAACGAAATTGACATAATTCGGGTCACGAGTGACATTTCAGATCGGCCACTCCATTTTTAATTATTTCAGTGATGTAGGCTACTTAGAAAAACGATTCGGGGGTGTCTTAGGTAGATTCGTTGTCTTTATGCGTAGAATTGGGGTACGGTATTTATATTATATCTACACATAGTAGAAGCGTGTTTGAAGCTAACATGCTTATGATGCTGTCAGCATTGTGTGTCCTGTTACTGAACCAAAAGTGGACTTAGTAAATCTATGAACAGATCGATGCTCACAGATTTAAATTTCAATCCTGATCCGAGAATCGGGCTAACCGACTTTCATCTCTATAGTTTTGACAAATTGGCTTGTTTTAAATAAGCACATTTATTATCTCCATGTACTCACTATATCATCAAATATCAATATTGCGTTTTGGTTTATAATCGCAATTTTTTGTAGTGCGGCCCGCGAATGGATTCAGATGTTGAATGCGGCCCGCGAGCTCAAAAGTTTGCCCACCCCTGGTTTAGTACGTTTCAGCGATTCTATATTTTTGATATAGCAGACAGGAGGTCACGAAATAAAATCATGTAACGAAGTCATACCAACGGGTCCGCCCGCCCGAAGATGTTTAATTATTATTTACTGGCCCTACAGTTTCCGGTAAATCTGATAACGTGAGCTGAGAGGACAAGATATTGATAGCAATATATATGAAATTCCCGATCTTATTGGCCGATTGTACCATGAATGATACCCTATGAGAACCTAAAACCCAAGTTTTTGTGTGGGGGGGGGGGCGGGGCTGACGAAGTGCTGTTTCGTTCCTGCCAACGGGTATACGGTCGAAGATGTCTAATTATTATTGGGCGGTCCTACGTTTTAAACATAGACCTCGCTCAGCTCTACCGGTAAATCTGATTACGTGAGCATAGAGAGGATCAAAATTTATAGCAATATATATGTAGGCTAATTCCCGATCATATTGCCCGATTCAATGATGAATTCTGAAATTTTTCGCGCTTCGGTCGTATAGGCGGGAAAAGTTGTCTCTCAAAACGAACACGCAACGGAGATGTCAAATAGCGTCGAAAAGCGGATAGCCACAGGGGGGTCCAAGGTCAACGTTTTTTTTTTTCGGGGGGGGGGGGGGGGGCTGACGAGGTGCTGTTACGGCCCTGGTCCTATAGTGTGGACACAAGCAAATCCCACGGCTCAGTGAAATTGGTCCACGTCATACTTTCCATTTGGCTAAAGGCAATTTGATGGTAATTTTTGATCGGCTTGTCCAGCATTAAATTTGATAAAACGGGTGTCAATCAAAAGCTACCGCGGTGCTGATTGCGAAAATATAAATTTTATTTTGCTCGTGGTCCTGAAACCCCCCAAAATCTGCCTCGAATGCAGCATTGTAACGGAGTTTGGTATTGTGACGCAGCGATGCCGTCTGAGAGCAGGTGAGGAGCAGCGCAAACCTCAAGCGTATTTTGGCCACTGTTGCGCAACAGATTGAACATTCACACTCTCAATCTCGCGCGCACTTGCCCCTGAGCTGCTCAGACGTCACAATACCAAACTCCGTTACAATGCATCATTCAGTCATTTCGGCACCTGAACTGTGGACATACCAAATTTCGCACATTTTGGCCAACATGCGGCGGTTATTATACTTCAAGGTTTTATTATCGTCAGCCATTTCGGCAGCGCAAGCAGTCGCATGTTGCCTGAAACGTGTGTCTTCTAGCGTGAAAATGCCCGACATGCTGGTTCATAAAATAGTCGCGACCCCACAGGCTGCACAGTGCACACGCCTTGACTAAAGCAAACGGCTTCATACGATATAATACGGTATTAGGTTGCCGTATATACATTTCTGGGTTTCCCACATTAAAATCAAGAAATCAGGTAGTGGTAAATCGCGCGAAGCGCGGAAAGCATTTTCAGGAAAAGATTCTTGATGCACTGAAAGATTATGTTTTATGTTGATTTACGAAATAATTTGGGTCGTCTACGAGCTTTTTCCATTTTGAAAACTTATATTACATGTTTTGCAACAAACATGGTTAATTGGTTATAGTATGTCGTGCGCGTCAAATCATTTGGCGCGCCATGAAAAATCACCTCGTGTGCCGGGGGTTGCCGACCCCTGATTTAAAGAATATCAGAAGGACCCAGACTGGCGTGTAGTCTTTAACTCTGTAGCACAGACCACACATCCACGATGATTTTTTTTTCTTGTGGTCCCAGAAGTTGTGTTGAAAAACCCCACTTGGGCCCAAGACCAGCGTTTGGGGCGTATGGTCTGAGAAATTGCAGTTCCGATCTTGAATACGAGAATATTTTATTAAAGTATAGGCAACTTCTTGCATGTAAATTTACCCTTGAAAAATCCTGACGTTTTCACATAAGTCCAACTGACAGCCTTAAAAGTGTGTTTTGTATCGAAACTTTACTGTGGGTAGCCTACAGCTCAAGCTATTACGTGGAAATATTGCGACAGCTTGATCCATTGCGTTTGATGGAAGATGACCTGGTCATGACCATGACCATGACCAGTGACCACTGACCAGCACTCTCGAGAGAAACGAATGTACACAACAATGTCTTCTTTTGTTGTTGGCCCTATCCGTCCTAGATCCATTGTCCAAACGCAGCGAAGTGGAGTGGAAGCAAACAATACCCAGGGCTACCAGCTCAACAACAGACACGAGCAGCTGGGGATTGAGTTGATCGGAGACGACCACCCGAACTGATCCAAAATGGGAAAGTTAAAAGAATTTCAGATTAGACTCGCCTCAAACAAGACAGTGTATTCTCCTGGAGATGTGATAACCGGAGATTTATTAGTACGACTGGAATCACCTTCCGAAAACAACGGTGCGTCATGAGTTCTGGGGAATCACAATATTGAACTATTGACTTGGCCTGTTTGCAGGAATAAAAATCCAATTTTATGGACATGCTTACGTCCACTGGTCGGAACAACAGCGACGAGGATCCGGTAAAAATAGGCACACCGTTACTGTACATTACCGCGGAAAGCAGGAATATTTTAATCACAGTGTCTACGTATTAGGACGTAAAGGTACGTTATATAGGTTCATATGTTTTGATCATCATGATGATGATGATGATGATGATGATGATCTCAAATTCTTTATCACTCCACCAGGCGAAAAACAAAGTCTTTCCCAAGGAGAGCATGTGTACCCGTTCTCTTTTCAACTTCCTGGAAATTTACCGACTTCGTATGAAGGTAGGCTACAGAATTATTTTGTACATCCCAACGCCACGTTTGACGCACTTGGCATACGTCACTTATTTCGCTGTATCACCAAGGGTTGTGCAAATCTATTTCTAAGTTTAATTTATACTTGCAATTTTATAGATTACATTGGTCATGTTCGATATGAAATCAGGGCGAACATAAGGAAACCTTGGAAAATCGATCCTAAAGCGAGACGAGTATTCACCGTTCTTGAAAGCGTAGACTTGAACAACGTTCCAAATGCTATGGTGAGCACTGAGCATGTATAAAACCACTTACGTTCGTATTCGAATATACGTGGCACCGTGGCAAGTATAAGGTCTCAGTACAGTTCACTTTATTTTATCTGCTGCTTAGTCTTTTCAAAGAGTCAGGGTCATAACTGTCACTGGGATAAAATGATTGACGGGATTCATCAAGGCAAATAATTGAAACTGTTTTACCAAATTTAGCGTATGTTTGAATCTTAGCCGTTCCAACCCCGATCTCGACTTTGGGCGAGACGGGGAATCTATGGACCGCTCGGACTGAATTCTGCTATCTGGTCTCCGCTGCGACAATTCTCTCTTGACAGGCGGTTTAACGCTGCGGATCTATAAAATTGAGCCAAGTATAGCTCAACATCGTATTTTAAAAACAGCGAAATATCGTTCATCTACTCCTACTTCTACTTCTTGAGTAGCTTTCTTGACTACTTTGACCACCTCTGACCTCGGGTCTTATAATTCGAAATGACAACACTCTGATCACCAAGCGATCAGATCATAACAACGATATTTGTTGATATCGATATCCGTGCATTTAAATCACAGATGCCCGCCATCGGAACAGAAACGAAGCATTTGTGCTGTTTGTGCTGCAAAAGTGGGCCAATTAAAGCCGAGTTTCAAACAGATCGGTCGGCATATGTTCCAGGAGAATTCGTAACAATAAACGCGACTTTGAAAAATAAAAGGTTGTAACGCGTAAACTTAATATATGCGCAATTTGACGGGGACGTATTATCATCTGCACACAGCAACAGCAAAGTCAAGGCTACGTCGGCATCCTTGATGCAGAAAGTAACATATCGCGCTACTCGAAAGTCCAGGATTCGTTGGATCAAAATATGCGATCTTGAGGGAAAAGAATGTTCCAAGAAGAAAACAATCAGTTGGTCGAACGAAAAACTTCAAATCCCGCCCGTCCCTCCTACGTTGAAAGCCACCTGTAAAGTTCTGGATATTGAATACTATTTGATGGTAAAGTGTGTCATTAGTAGCCATACTATACTGTGTGATTCAGCAGGTCTGTGGAGTCGGTAAATTGTACCACCGACTCCGACCCCACACATTTTCAATATACCTACTCCGACTCGGACTCCGACTCCAACAGTGTTACCAATTTACTTCGAAAATTATATTCCACAGTGACGGTTAAATGACTATCGTATAACCATTAAACATATGCAAACATATGCAAACATTAACGATGGCATGCAAAATTGTTTCATTGTGGCACAGCTCGAATTATTCACTATGCAATTAACTTGAAAGAATGCTTTTCTAAATAAACTTCCCTTTTTCATATTTTATAATTTTCTATAACATGGACTCTCTAATATCCTAATATGTATGAATCATTCAAACATGACATATATCCAATCCTGTATAATTAATATCTAGATAAAACAATCGAAGTGTAGGTCTTGTGTGTGAGTCAGCAACTAATACATAGATGTACCTTACTAATTTTTTCAGGCATTGGTCATAAACAAAATTTATGAAAGCATGTGTCTAGTCTTCATGCACTTAGTCAAGTATTCAAGGACTAGGACTTTCAGTCTTTCTTAATCAGTTGTTCGACCCAAGCAGCTCAGCTACACTACAAATATTTTACACATAGCAATATCGACGGTTTCGGGAACATGCCTCTATCATTTTGTGCAAATGTTTCATCGCCGACGATCTCGCTGCGAGTGCACAAGCGAAGTCGCATGTTGGACGATACGTTATCTCCTAATTGCGAGTATAGTTATAGATTCAATTCTGTAAATTACGCGTCTTTATAATTTTCAGGAGGGTCTCCAATGCTAAATGCAAGAAATCGAGTGACAATAAATCATGCGAAGTGCTAAGAAAATTTTCAAGTCAAATAAATCTGTACGAAATATTCTACTTCATGGGTTATATACGAACATCTGCGATCAATGTATCTGGCTCCTGGTTACGTCAATGCGCCGGAACTAGGAACTGATGTTTTAGTCATCATCAAATTTCGCGGTCAGGCTAATCAAATTTTCGCTGCCCTTGCAATTTTACCTGATGTTATAACTAATTTCGAGAAATACCTCGTAAGCCACACAAAACTTTCTCGCGGGCCACATTTGGCCTTCGGGCCACGGGTTGGCCGCCCCTGATCTGTATCGTTATATTAATAACAGTAATTGATGGTACATAAAAATACTACTGAAAATCCTTTGAAAGCAATTGTTTTCATAATAATAAAGCTGGAGTCGGAGTCGAAGTCAGGGCCATTTTCACAAACTCCGACTCCGACCCAAGTCAGTATTTTTTCCACGAATCCGACTCCGACTTCAGTCACTATAGTTTTCACGACTCTGACTCCAACTCCATCAAGCGAAAATTATCGGACGCCTGTTAGGCGAAACTTCTATGGATGACTTTTTGACTACATCGCTGTACAAGTAGTCAGAAGCCTGAATAGAATCGGATTCTATTACAAATGGCAGTGCATGATAATTCATAGCTTCTGACTGTACACAGCGATGTAGTTAAAAAGTCACCCATAGAAGTTGCGCCTAACAGGACTTATAATAAAAATATCTAGCCTATACAAATCAAATCGATACAAATCAAAAGGAAAACAAATTAATTATTGTAATTTAAAATTTCATGAGCTGACTTGCGCCCGAAAAGTGCTAGCTCGGTTCCGCGAGTAGCTAAAATACACACCGTGTATAAGAGCTTTTCTGTGGCCACGTTATTGGCAAGTCCTGCATATTTTTTTCAGTTTCAAGGACACCTTCGTATGTGTGCCGTTGACTTGAGAGAGTACGAAGAAATCACCATCGGAACCATACCGATCATTGACCTTTATCAAAACACGGCTAACCAGCAGCCATCCATGCAGGAATACGGATTCCAAGAGTCCATGCCATCTGCAGTTGTAGACGATCAAGCGAACCAACGTCCGGCCGAAGCAATGATAGGTTAGGAAATATTTTGTAGGAAAATTCGAACTTATCAAAGAAAGGCCAACTTATCGAGGTAACAATGTACTGATATTGATATGTCTGTTACAGTTCCTCCGAGAGCCATATATAAAGAAGTGAGTGGAGGGGCTGTAAATTTGTCAGCAGAGGACGACGATGGAAAAGCAATGGCCGAAACTACTTACGCACCACAGTATACATTCTATGATTGGAGCCAACCCGCATTTACCTACTAATAGGCAGACATTCAATCTGTAAAACTGAGATTTTTATTTGGAGCATGTATAGGCTGTGATGTTATCAAATATATATTTATTTATCTTTCTACAGCGGCATACAAATAAATGTATATAGTAGCCTACAAGAAGAAAAATTCGTGTTGGAATACACATCTATTAGTTCGGAAGTACGCCTACGTGCGTACTGCGTACTAAAAGCCATATACGACATGACAGGGGCGAATAATCCAGGTCATAAACATTGTGATTCAATCAAAGAAACGGTCCCTAAAAGCCGGAAGATGTTGATCAGGATCCCGTTTGCTTGACGTGCACAATATTGCTCAACCTATAATGAACCAGTTAGTTGTGTCAAATTACGGATCTCAAGCATTTACACATTTCACGGTGCATGTACAATAGGGCTGTTCAAAAATAACCTTTTTTTCCTTAATCTTGTTGGCTACTTGATTAAATTGTTAGGTTGCCTTAAAAAATGACGCACACCAAATTTTAATTCATTCCAACAAATATTCGCGGTTTTCGTAGAGTTTGAAAATTTTGAATTTGCCGAAAAACGCAAATTTTTTTTTTTTTCAAATTTCTCTGCCAACCCCATGAAATTGTTGGGCTGTCTTCAAAAACTATGCAAACCAAATTTGACTCAATTCCAAGCTGTAGAAGCGGAGTTATTTCAGTTTTTATTCGATAATTCTAGGATTATCCTTGATCGGTGGATAATCCAATAGTTATCACCGAAATACGGGAATAACTCCGCTTCTACGGCTTGGAATTGAGTCAAATTTGTTTTGCATAGTGTTTGAAGACAGCCCAACAATTTCATGGGGTTGGCAGAAAAATTTGAAAAAATATTTTCTTTGCGTTTTTGGGCAAATTCAAAATTTTCAAACTCTACGAAAACCACAAATATTGGTTGGAATGAATTCAAATTTGGTGTTTGTCGTTTTTAAGGCAACCTAACAATTTAATCACGTAGCCAACAAGATTTAGGAAAAAAGGTTATTTTTGAACAGCCCTAATGTACAATGGTATCTGCATACTTTAATCGTAGACAAGGTCTGAGTTTGGTGCAACTATTTGTATTTTTCTATATCACGCAACCTTCTCTTAAGAACACATCTGCCAATGGATATCTAAGAGAAATTTGTTGAAAAGTTCTCATTTCAAAATTCGCTTTGCAATTTCTGAAAGGTATCTAAATTACCAGTACAATTTCACATAACTTGACGTATTAATCCAGAAGCGTAGTGACGATGGAAGTTTGGGAGTGGCAGTTGGGAATGTTTTGGGTGGGGACAAAATTCCAAAGAAGTGAACAACTTTGAGAAAATACTAGCTTATCTGAAGAAATGGGAGCGCGTGCCGTGCACTGCACATGCAAATTCAAAAGTAATTATTCCGTGCCATAGGCTATGTAATGCACAAGCAAAACTGCATTCATTTGTAACTCCAAATGAAAATGCAGGAAATCGCTATAAGTGTGTTGTTTAAACTGACGCTGTGTAAAGTTCACTCTCCTGTTTAGGAATTATGGATGAATGCACGTACACACAATGCGACAATACCTCTGCCTATTAAGAGGTATAGCTCACATTCATCCGATACAATACCAAAACAATAGCACATGGACATTGTACACCTCAACCATTGTTGTGCGCTTAGTCAGCGTCGTCAAGGTATGAAACAGTTGTCAAGAGTAACTTCTCTAACAACAAAAAGCAAGACGATTGAGTCCAAGCTGTCAGAAAAGTGGCTATAGATAAGTCGATCGGTATACAAAATGGGAAAGCGGAAGGAGTTTCAGATTAAACTTTCCTCAAACAAGACTGTGTATTCTCCTGGAGAATCAGTAACGGGAGATTTGATTGTTAATCAGGAATCCCCAGGAGAAACTAAAGGTTAGTAACGTGTTACCGCATCGAAGCGTGATTTCTGAACAATGAAAATGCTGGTCGCTAACCCGCGGTATGACTAGTAGGCCGTGCAGTGCATAGCCGGCATTAATTAGAGGGTATATACGGCGGATCCACGAATTTAGTCATCAGCACAATTTTTCCGGTCATTTTTGATGATTGCTATGTATTTTGCGTAACGTATTCATTCGTATCTGAGCAAATTACAGACATATACAATTTTATCAAGTAGCCAGTACGATTTGAGAAAAAAAGTCATATTTGAAGACCCCTATTGTGCAGTTCACGTCGTTGGACACCCATGCGAACATGGACGTGAACGATCGCACCAATCCTGTGAATATTACAGTAAATCACTATATAATTACACTGTATTGTACACTGTATACAGGCATAAAAATAAAATTTCACGGAGAGGCTGAAGTCGATTGGGTGGAAAAAGAACAACGGCAAAATGACGAAGGCGAATTTGAGATGGTCGATGTTCATTATCGCAGAAAAGAAGTCTTATTTAAGAAAAGTTTTTACGTGTTCGGAAAGAAAGGTTCGTCTGGATAGCAAATAGGCACATGTAGGGCGTACAGGCCTATATAGTCATGCAAGATAATCGTAGCTTGTGTTTTACTTCACTAGGTGAAAAAGAAACTCTTCATGAAGGCGAGCACGCATACCCCTTCTCTTTCCAGCTGCCTGCAAAGTTGCCGACTTCGTATGAAGGTATAGAGAATTGTTTTTATTCATTGACCTCTTTGGGAAAATTGATCTTCGCCTCCAATATTTTGAACATGATGAAACTTTGTGCGAAGGACAAAAATGCCAATAATCGTGCTACGCCACTGATATAAAATAATGACGTTACTAATATATTGCGTCAACTGCTCGTCAGTCCGCACCGTCACCATATTATCATCTTCTATTTGATGGTATGTTACAGTGGATCAGTGAGAAAGTTTGAGGGCGTCATTGGAAATTAAAGTTATTAGACCAGTGGTTCTCAACCTTTTTTGCCTCGCGGACCGGTAAAATTTCCAAAATTTTCTGGCGGACCGGTGAACTGTCAAAATTGAAATGAAGCCAAAATGTTAAGAATGCAACCGTTTTTGGCAATTATATGATGCTAGAGAGTGACATTTGGAGGGGTTTGATCGTAGGCTATATAATAATATTCATGATGGCATCCAAGTGATTTTATGGTAGTGAGTCTGCCAAGTCGAGGTAAAATTGCCTTGTCCGGATAAACGTGCTACCGCTGAGAGTCGTTTACAGTCTTTCGCGCCAAAGGTCTTCGGTTTAAACGGCCACGACAACTCAATACCGACCGACAATATCAAGAAAAGAAGCGTATCGGAGTCGAACCAAGCACCTTGTCGTGCTACCTTGCTCATTGCCCACTGCCACCAGACGCAGGCTACTCCGGCAACTTCAAATACAGTGCGTGCCGCAAGAAAACACATTATACTGCAGCTATACTGGCCATCCGCAAACCCGGGCCGAAAAAGCACTTCGTCAGCCCACCCCCAAAAACGTTGATCTTGGGGCCCCGACAGGGCGATAAGTCAAACTTTCGGGGGCTTCGCCCCAAGACCCTATACACTTGGGTGGATGTTTTCACCTGTAATTGTGATCACATCCATTGTACTCACCGTAAGCAGATAGTTTACGTAGCTTATCGCGACAATGAGGACAATTTTCGATCATTCCCGACTACAGCGCTTTTCTCGCGGTCGAATTTTAGGCCCAAATTTCGGAGTCCCATATGTTAACCTAAACTTCATTATGTGTGGATAGCTGGATACGTCGTGGTGTGGCAATGGCTGACGCCGAAATGCCTATAAACAGGCGTATTTCTCGGAGAAGGGCACCTGATAAGCAAGACATTTAGGGACACTATAAATCGTGCAAAGCCCGAAAAGAAATTGAAAAATGTTGGAAAAAGTTTCAAATAAAACGCTATGATTTATATTCATTTCCGAAATAATTTTTGGCCCTTTTCAAGCTCGGCCCCTCTCCAATTGGGAGGTTTGGGGTGCCCCAGTTACGGTTCTGCACAAAATAAATGAATCGAAAACCAATGATCAAACTGCGCTGCTTAGCGATGAGTGAGCTCGTATCTGTTCTGTGTTTGTCGCTCGCATGTCGTCAAATGAAACGTCTTGTACTTTAAGTCAAATCGAACATGTTTCTAGCCCTAATGTTACCTCACGAAGTTTTCAATCAGTTTAAAATTAGATGTTTTATTTATTTCATCAAAGGACAAGCCTTCAACATTGCATCTTGAAATTAAAGTATAAAATTGTAATGTTCCTTGCGGACCGGCAGGAATGTCGTCGCGGACCGGCACCGGTCCGCGGACCGGCGGTTGACAACCACTGTATTAGACAACAATATTCAATTGATTTCACATAAATGCAAATCAAAAACTTGTAGTTCGACAATATATTTGCGCGCAGTGCGTGTAATAATTACCTACTGCTTCCGTGAGCCTTCAATTGTAAAATTGTCCTCCTATAACTTCGTTGTGACACTCTTGCTATCATGCAGTTCATCATCTGTGATCTGAATAATCAACACATTTAACCAGGGATGGGATATTTTTCCCGGGGAGCCAAATGATAAGCAGAAAATACGTGGACGGGTCGGGCTCAAGGTTAATTCTGTGGCGCATTACTTCTGTTTCTGAATTTATAGAAGTGAATGACATTGCTAACACATACTGCTAAGTGGATGTGTTAATATTAGGAAATGAGAACGTGAGGATTAATTTACAAAAAATCATATTAATTCAGTGTGATTTTTCAAAACAATGGTAAACATGAAATATTTCTAACTATTTATTAAGCAAATCCATGGATATCTAGATATCCCTGATCAAATCATAACACCTTAAACCTGGCGACCTCCTCACATTTTTGGCGTGCTCGTACATCGTTTATTGGTGACGATTGCCGCTAATCACGAGCAGACATTGATACGCTGACTTATCTGGTTTAGGCAGGTTACGTAATCGCGGCACATAAATAGACAGGCTTCAAGGAGCCCTAGTTGGTTGTTGTTTTTGCGGTATTCATGATGTTTGTCGACTACTATGGTCTGGTCATGTAGGCTACACCAGACCAATTTTTCTTCATTTATATTCCGTACCGAAAACTAGTTTCTGGATCAGGTTATAAAGCCTATGGTTTTAGTCCATACATTAACGGAGAAAATAAGGTTTTGTAATCTCAATTCCAAGCAACTTCACACCGGCCGGTCAGAATCGCGTCGCGGACCGGATTTGGCCCACAGGCCGTACAATGCCGAGGTCTGCAGTACATTGATGATTTACAGTGTGTCGCAATGTGGCAATGAAACGTCATTCAGCCGGTGATGATAAAACTGAAATAATCGAATTTTGGAGCCACGGATTCGGTAATTACGATGCAATCATTTGTCGCGCTGTCACTGGATGAATAATAATATGGCTATGCAAAATTATTTGGATACCGTCAATTTTAGAATTCAGAGGTCCGTGGACTCGAAAACCTTACAACGGGTTCATGACTATAAACTGATAAACTAGAACAGTGGTTCCCAATTTCTTTCGACCCATCGCCCCCTTTTCAAGCTCAACACCGATCATCGCCCCCCAAATTTTGTGTACCGAAAATTGGGCATACAAACTGTAATCACCGGCGGGTTGACTAAAAAAAAAAGTCAAATTTTCGGCTTGATGTCAAATTTGACACACTTTTGTAACTAAATTTCCGTGGGTTGACTAAAAAAAAAGGTCAGCCGTTTTGACGCGTCATCGCCCCCCTATCGCCCCCTTCGCTATTTTCGCCCCCCGTCGCCCCCTTTGTCCATTTTCGCCCCCCTGTCGCCCCCATCGTCATTTTCGCCCCCCTAGACCGCCAAATCGCCCCCTGGGGGGCGATATCGCCCACGTTGGGAACCACTGAACTAGAATGTTAATATTGAAATATACATTTATAACCTGCATGTATAACATTGGATTATTTCATTCATAATTTCATAGATCACATCGCTCACATCCGCTATGAAATCAGGGCGACTATCAAAAAGCCACATAAAAAAGATCCGAAAACAAGAAAAGTATTCACGGTTATTGAGACTCTCGACTTGAATACCTATTCAGATGCTATGGTAAGCAATGTAACTATAGATAACTAACCTATCTATAATGTAACATTATTATTGTTATTATGACATAACAACGACAATGAAGCTATTCGCGTGTTCAGGCCTTTTGCGCCACGGCAATGCATTTCTTAAAGTTATCTTTTTGTTTTGTCTTTGTGTCCGGTCTCGAGGACGACTTTTCGTGCTCGCGCACTCGCTCTGTTCATCCGCTCTCGTTTTCTTGCGTCTTCTTCCGTATCTCTGCTGCTGACTTTGGGACTGGGCTCACTATTCCTCTGGGCTTTTAGGTGACGATGTGTTGTTAACAGCGGGATCGGCCGGCGATGAGGAGCCCAGATAAACCTCAGAAACATAGAAACTTGGCAGAGCCGAGACTCGAGCCAGCAACCAATTGGTGGCGTGATGGCGTCGCTTAGTACACAACGCCACTCGCTTCCCAGCAATGCAAGATGACATGCGACGGCGAATCGGACTGATATAACGCATATGAATTCTTCAACGTTGTGAATTAGTTAATCTCCATGTCTCGGGCTTCTTGACCAAAGTACAAAACAAACCAAAGTCGTATTTATTGATAGCTATAGCCAAGTTCGGAATGCAATGTGGGTAACATGACTGTCTTTGTAGCAGTCTTGGTTTAATACTTACCAAGAAAAGCCGTCGGTACTTCAATCAATGGTCACATGAAATGGCGACGCAAGCCTTGAAGTGCATTCCCTTTTGAACTAGTTTTGATTATATTGAGTTTCTTTACATGCGATTTCGATAAACTCCTGTTCAAGTCGTGAGCCATTCCATTCTCTCTGGTCTAACAAGATGACCATCCAATCAAACGTTCCGATCGTCCGTTCTACGGACACCGGGACCATGATAGGCCATTTCACCATCGCTACAAGAATATCTACAGTTACTGTGTAAGAAAGCCTACGTTATTTACAGAAACCGGCCGTCGGAACAGAAACAAAGTATTTGTGCTGCCTGTGCTGCAAAAGCGGGCCTATCAAAGTAGAATTTCAATCAGACAGATCGGCATATGTTCCCGGGGAATTCGTAACAATAAACGCCACTTTGAAAAACAAAAGGTTAAGCCTACGTCACATTATATCAATACGTTCATTACATTTATCATATCATCTTTCGTATATACAGCAATAGCAAAGTCAAAGCAACTTCGGTAACTTTGCTGCAAAGATTGACGTATAACGCCACTGAAAAGTCACAGATACGCTGGGTCACTATATGTAGTATGGAAGGAAAGGAGTGTCCCAAAAAGAAAACGATCTCGTGGACGAACGAAAAACTTCAAATTCCTCCCGTTCCGCCAACGTCGAGAGGCAGTTGTGAAGGCCTGGATATCAAGTACTTTTTGCTGGTAATCATGATAATTCCAGTTCAAGCAAAGTGCTGTTCCTGCCCATTAATTGGCTGTCAAAGCAAGCGCAGTAAATGATTTTGAGTTGTAACTCACGCAAGCAACCAATTTTGCCTGCATAAGCATGGTTAATATACGCCAACGATGCTATTACTTTGGATGAGATCCTACTTTATATAACATGCAAAATACTATATATAATTTATTGTTGAATTGAATGGTCTTCTTCTGTCCGCCAATGCTGCCTCGGATGCAAGTCTGTGTCCTGCGTTTTCAATCGTGAGATGCGTTCACCCAATCTTCCTAACCCACATACAAATTGGATTAGGAGCTTTCTTCGATTCTCAAATTGATTCAGCATTCAAAAAATGTATTCACAGTTCCAAGGACATCTTCGATTGTGTGCCGTTGACTTGAGAGAGGATGAAGAGATCACCATCGGAACTGTGCCGAGAAAGGAACTTTACCAAAACATGGCCGGCCAACAGTCATCTCAAGAAGAATCGGGATTGGACGTTTCTTTGCCATCTGCGGTTGTGGACGAGAATGGCCAAAGTGTGCCTGTGCCGACGACAGGTGGGCGAATACTGTTTTAGTTAAATTAGTGAACTCTCACGGCTCCAGTTGTGTACCGTAAAACGCCCCGGTTTATGTTTCAGTTCCTCCGGAACTCATGTATAAAGAAATTGAGGGAGGCGCCATCAATTTCGCTGCAGTTGACGACCATGGAAAGAAATTGGGCGCAACTAGTTACGCGCCGCAGTACGCGTACTATGACTGGAGTCAATCAACTGTTGCGTACGAATAGTCTTAACCTCTTCAGGTTGTAGAAAATGTAGAGATTAGTACGAATTGTTTATAGATACCTAACAGCTATCAAATACATTCTTACATCGCCACGCATGAAGGTTTATTGTTACAATGATATATCGTACAAGCCGGCGATAGGAGACATACCCAGTTGGGATAGTGAGAACCCCAAAAAGGTTATGGTTCGCAAGAATACGAACATAATGCCGTCACAATGCTAATTCAAAGATTTCGCTTTTTGCCTTCCTGTACACACCTCAGTTTGTATATGATAGTGTCTGTGAATAGTCACTACAGATCGCCCTAACAAATGTCACCCGCAGAGGAAAATATGATGCGCGCAGTGAAGAAATGCCAATTTGGAATCGCGTGCGTCACACGAAAGAAGATTTTCTGTTAGTTTAGTCTGGTGTGTTTGGACGATTCCAATATCTTGTGACTAAAGCAGGCGGCTGGTCACGAAATAACAAAATACAACAAAGTAATTAATTGCAGCGAGACCACCCTAGAATAAAAATTCACTGACAAAATTCACCGATGGATTTGAAAATGTTTCGCGCGACTATATAGACTAAAAACACTCCCTCCCGTCATGAATAGAAACAGGAGTCTTCCAGTATGTGGTCAAAGGCCCTTGTAGGTAAGAGGGGGCTGGTTGATAATCCTAGTATATGGGCGCCAAGACCATGGAAGGCTACGAAGTGCTGTTCCGATCCCGGTCTTACTGATGCATATATAGGCTATTGCAACGTGACCGGCTCGCCTCTCTCAAAACATCTTCGAATGTCTTCAGCAGTGGAGTCGGGATAGGATGAAGACAAAACCATCACAACTGTACCGATAAAGCTGCTTAACGAAAATGTGACCTAAAAATGCAACAGTCATCCGCGGTCGAATCCGCTTTAGGAGCTCCTTTGCTATCTGTGGTTGTATGCGATCAGACTGACCGAAGTCCTTGTGTAGGCCTATACCAGAGGTCTCAAGCACGCGGCCCGCGACGGCATTTTGGTTTTCGAAGTATTCGACAATATTTATCTAGCAATTTTTTTATTTTAATTTGAGAGCAATAAATTCGTTCTATAACTACTCCAGAAGGTTGAAACTAATCATCAAACTTCACTATTACATCACTTTCAAAAGTATTACGTGATGTTACTTGTTTATGATGGTAAAATATGACCCGTGATTTGAACTTGGGCACGACCTTCTGTAGAGTTACCCGTACGCGTACATGCGCTCGTCGCGTCAAACGTTACAATCAGAGAAGGACGATTCCAATTATATGCTGCTATGGCACAGTAATCATTATCTTCAAGTTGTTATTGATCTGTTCTAATATATTCGAAGTCAAATCTAACACTGATTTTATTTGACTTTGGTAATGTCACAATCGATTTAGCCTAGTTATCAGTAGGCCTATGCCAGAAACCCGGATTTGGCTGCACTGTTCTAATGCTCTGATATCAGATCAATTTTTGTAAAATTCTTTAAATTCTATACCTGTAATTGTAGTACGTCAAATGTCCGCTATAAGCTGCAAAATTATTACGCGACAGCTTCTACGATGTCCTGATGCATCTGTACTCTTGCATGTTGTTTACAATTATTTTATTTTATTTTGACAAACTATGCCAAGTACAGCAACAATTTTATTAAAACACTTAAAACTGTGATTTTTTCGTGCCAGGCGTGAATTCACATTAATAAATTAGATTTTCACGATGCGTGTGGAATGTCAGTCTGCAAGGTCCCGTCAAAAAAGGCCTACCTGGAAAAACATTGAATTCCCCCCATTATTGGTGCTGCGGCCCGCGGCGCCATCAAACATTACGAAATTGACCTGCGAGCACATTTCAATTTCAGACGTCTGACCTATACGATACCGATACTAAGCAGGAGAATAATGCTTTAGCTTCATTGCGGAACTGCGGACTTCAATTTTCACGTATGTACGACTGTACGTCGAAATACCCCAGGCTCTGTTTTAGCGGCTCCTACAGTCATTGTACAAAGATGTAAAAGGCGGAGCCGCCAATTTGGCTGCAGAGGGCGACGATGGAAAGAACATGAGTGTAACTATTTACACACAACAGTACGGAGTACACGTATAGGCTGCTACGTCTGACAGTGCCGATTCACGTTTGCCAACTAATAGGAGATTCAAGAGGGATTCAAGACGTTTTATATGTCCACTTCGCCAGTGTATTGATTTTATTATCATTTCCTTCACACGGTAAAAGCTACTGCGGGTTCGAAGTGAAAGAATACGAGTGCATTGATCACAAAACAATGCGAGAAAGATTGATTACGGAGTATGGCTTTACAGGAAACAATGCATGCATAATGACACTTAGGCTATATTACAGGCGCATGCGTTTCATCGGGCATTCATGCGCTGGTGCGACTCTCAATTGATGTTAATGACTCAATGAGAAACTGCATGCCAAGTGGAAGTACAATTTGAAGGTGCTGCCAGGTGTAGGTTGGAAGTTCGATTGGGATGGAAATCTTAACGCTTGACAATGGTGAACGAAAAACTCAAGCGAAAGCGGAGTGCTGTATTTCGAGTGGCTAAGTGATAAAAGAGAAACTATAGGCTACCTTGTTTTCTATCTTTGATTTCGTGACCTCACCCGTAGGCCTAGTAAGGAGAGGTATAGATTCAGATGCCTTCGCTCACTGAAATGATTGTTTGTGTGTTTTTACATCGTCGACGTGTGGACCATATTTAATGTAATAGCCAGTTACCCATCATATATACTACGTCAGTAGTTATCACCCCTTTTCTTTGTTAGCGTTTCCTTGAAATCATTTACCAGTTCTCGAACCCCTCTAGAACGACGGAAAAGTATGCTACTCTTGTGCAATGTTCCCTCTAATTTTTTACGAGTCTGCGCGCACTCACCAACTCCTTGCGCGGTTCCATGGACAAATATATTATTGCTTAGAGGTGCTCTTGTCTACTGTATAGGCACAGACAACCACTATTATACCAGGCAGGAAATTTGATGATTTCTTTTGGTCGAGTACGAATAGAACCAGTAGTCGTTTTTCGGGTCGTGTAGTCGGAATGCCGATTTAGATGAACATGACTGTGGCCAGGCACCATGCATGCGGCCTTTTTTATTCTGTTGTTATACATCGCTGAGTATCATTTTCCCTGTTACTTGTCTACTGCTTTCTGCACAGTAGACTGCTGCACAGGAGGAAGATAAAATGGAGACACGGCAACGGAAACAGACTTACGTGTTACATCATAAATAACATAACTACCGTTAATTTTCCGGTTCAGCGAGCTGCATGCCGTGAGAATATTTGAGCAAGTAGATTTCCCTTCTTTTTCTTTAGCTTTAACAAGGAAAGGGCCGTTGCATTATGATGGAGGTATTCGTGTTTCTAGTCTGGTTATATTTGGTGAGAAATGGGCTAAAATGACTCCTTCTGTCCTCAAGGTGTCCGACCATGGTCACGTGCAAACTTACTCGTCAGTCGTCACTATATCGCTTTCTCGATTCAAGGTTTCGCTATGCCATATTTAGACTACACTCCACGTTACACATGTGTCAAATGTAGGGCTGAGCACAATGATTCGAGCCCTCGAATCGGAATCGAGCATTAATTTTAATGATTCGAGTCGAGTAGTAAAATAATATTTTTTCCGGTTATGAAATTATACGCTTCTCACAACTGAAAGTTAATTTACTAACGAGAATTATAGTTTTGATAGTATTTTCCACTGAGGAAGCCTTGAAACGTTGATTGGCCGTTTCGCATCATACGAGACATAGTACGAAGCTACGAACGTTACTGAAAATAACACATTTCCGAAGTCATGATCACCCCACAACATTGTAAAGAAGTGCAATGTAATCGGTGTGGTCGAAAAAATGGCAAAGTATCTTTTGTGAGATTGATAACAGGCATTATATTCTTTGTGGTGGCATAAACGGTACATATTTGACCTTTGACGTAACACATTTTGTTGTGACGTCATAAGGAGTGATACTCGATTACTCGTCTCGACTCGAAGCATATTATGTGATTCAGAATCGAATCACTCAGATACTCGATTTTGCCAAGCCCTAGTCAAATGTCACACGATTTTTAATCTGTCCCAACGAAAAGATCTCTGAAATCAGCTTCCCTAACACTCCTGCGTAACAATGTTCATCTCTTCCCTAACATAGCGATATTATACGGCTGTTTATATTCATTGATATTTTCCTATATAGCTTAGCTATGGGTTATGCCGTATGGGCATGGTTGATCTCAATCGTACTTGTTTTCAATGCTCCGGCGCTATACGGACTCGTTTGCCTGGCGGGTCACGATGTCGTAAGCTTTCCAGCATATGGTCATGTCGAACATAAAACATGCAACTCTTCATGCGCACGCGCGCGTGCCCATGTATCATACGAAGGTAAGAGATGTATCCTATGCCGATGTGATTTGAGTTGCATTCAAAACAAACGGTGTTTTAAAACACCCTGTTTAAAACATGTTTTAAACAGTGTTTTAAACAAACGCCATTTTAAAAACAATGACTTTTTTTTCAAATATTGTCTATTAATGCCATAATTGTGTAAATACTTTGATAAACATGTAATATGAGCCTACGGACGATTAGCACCCAATATAGTCGACGTATACGATGTGGGGTGGCTGGAACTCTCGAAATCATCATTGGTTCAACAGTTACAGCATTGGTATTGTATTGCTAGGCACAACACAGTGGGGCTTATCGCCTTTCTAGGCCTTGTGCCCCACGACATGAATTTCATAGATTTCATTGGTCTTTGCTTTTTTTGTCTTGTTGGGAACGTCTTTTTCATTCTCTCTCGCAGTCATCTTCATTGTCTCTCACTCCCATGCGTCTCCAACGTGGTCTCTGCTGCCGACTTATAGCACGGCTCACTTTTAGTCTGGGCTTTTCAATGCACTACCGTAGTAGTGAGGTCAGCGATGAGGAGCCCAGAGAAACCTCCGACACGTAGACGTTGGTCAGAACCGGGATCCGAACCAGCGACCATTGGTGTCGTGACGCTGGCGCTTAACCAACTGCGCCACTCGCTTCCCCTTATACGGAATTGTTGTTCTGATGGTGAACATCGTCGACCGTAAAAACGCTGCAAAACCATGTATAGCCCCGGTTAAAGATATGACAGTGGTCGGAAGCCCCTTTCGTCGAAGGGGCCATATTTACCCTATATTTTCAATTCTCAATACCAGTCCACTGTGTCGCCACAATTAAATATTCGTGACGTGGCTAAAAGTAAAAACATGTGTTAATCAAGGGCCACGTTTTGAACGTGTTTCTTTTAAATTGCTTTTTGTTTTGAATGCAACCATACAAATATGTAATAGGTGATGATGGCCAAATCTTAGCAATCGTAATTGTTTCAGTAATCGAAACCTGTTTCAACCTGACTTGCATATGGATAACCCATTGTAAAAACGCCAAAGAAGTATTTTTTGCTGAACATGATTTGTGTCGTATGATGCTATGGGCTGATATCTTGAGATTTTGATTCTGGCATCATCATGTAACTCAGGGATTCTCAGACTGTGGGATGAGGGTTGTGGAGCACTAGGCTATGGAATTTTTAATGGCTGCTGGAGAGATTAGGTCATATGTGCGCAATTAATCTCAAAAAATTAATACTTTTAGCGATGCATAATCTACTGCAGTGGTTCTCAAACTGAGGGGCGTGAAGGTAACTAAAAGGGGGGCGCAAAGCCGCAGTCAACTGAAATTTTTTTCGCTCAAGCTCATGCTATTCCCGCTCTCTATCGTCCGAATTTAATATTTTAGAATTCTCTCATCAATAGCCATAATCTTCAAAGCCATCAAACTATCCGTTGGGATTGCTAGCATTCTGGTTTCTCTATTTAATATTTTGTCATATCACGATAAGGGGGTGGGGGGCGAAAATTTCAACTATCAAAAAGGGGGCCGTGTCTGAAAAAGTTTGAGAACCACTCTATATCTACAATACTATACGTTAGTGATGTATAGCCTACCAAAAGGTGGTATAGAAATAAGTTCCAAACTGGGTTTTTGAACCTGTATAACTCATTGAAGCTATTGTTTTTCAGTGTTTTACGTTGACATCAGCCTCACGGACGCTGATTTTTACGCATGTTGGGACAAAGAAACTTGTGAAACGATGACATGTGACAAATTGATTCAGGAAAAAAGACAAGAATATCTTCACTTGATAGATTTAGCACAATTCTCCTACAGGTACAGTTAACGAAAGCAATAGACACAGTCGAACCGTATTGAAGATAAACGTAAGATTACAAAAGTTATGCTCCATCGTACTGCTGAATACAAGGTATCATCGTGTACTTTGAGTACACGCTGATGGCATACACAGAAACAAATGCCCTTCTTTTGCGTATACGTATAGGCCTTGTAGTTATTTCGGAATTTCATTTTGGGGCAGCGCTATGGATATCGCCTAATTTCTATTACGTTTCATTTTACGGGTATTGTCGATACAATCATGGTCGATTCAGTAGAATGACCATAACTATTTTATATATTCGATGTTCTATGTTCTACGTCCTGCTTATGATCTAATTTAATTAACTGAATCGACCCCGTAAGCTGCAATATTCGGCTATAACCATTTTTCGAGTCGCCAGATCACGATATAATATCTGGCATAACATCGCACCGAATTGTTTTGCAGCGACTGTGATATAAAGTGTTGCGATGTGGACAACTGTAACTCGGGGAAATGAGGTAATATGATGATGGAAAAACAATAATTCGAAGAAATTTTGATGGAGTAATAAAATGTGTCCATGGAATGATTTGAATAAAAGCTGAATGTAGACAAATTTGTTTTTGACGAGGAAATAAATGGTCTGTCTATATCTGTCTATGATATCACTCAACTAATATACGAACATTTATCAATAACTATCACGTCTTATATATGCCCTATCCATGACCCACCTTATTCATGTCGCAACAATTTTAGACAGAGCATTACGAGTAATGCGCCAATTTTGATGCTCCATCGAGTACCGTGTACATTGGGTGCAGGGCCGTAACAGCACTTTGTCAGCCCCCCCAAAACGATGATCTTTGGCCACCCATATGGTGATAAACCGGAATTCTGGGGGGATTTGCCCCCAGACTCCCTCAGCTTCTGCGTATTTACCACTACTCATCTATATTGAGGGGCCGTTTAATGAGTAAGCTTACCTCGACTAGCCGCGCGAAACGCGAATTTTTTTTTATAATTCATGATTGAATCGGGCAATATGATCGAGAATTGCATATATATTGCTATCAATTTTTATCCTTTCTCTGCTCACGTAATCTGATTTACAGGTAGAGCGGAGTGAGGTGTGTTTGAGATGTTAGGACCACTCAATAATAATTAAATATTTTCGGGCGTATACCTGCTGGCAGGAACGAAACAGCACTTCGTCAGGCACCGCAAAAAACTAAGTTCTTGGGCTCCCATAGGGTGATAAACCTACCCTCCCCCATCACGTTGTTCGCTTTTACCGCGAAATTAGTTGTACTATTTAGTGAGCACGCGCCAAGCGCGAAAACTGTCAATAATTCATAATAAAATCGGTCAATAAGATCGGGAATTGCATATATAGGCAATTGCTATCAATTTCTTATCCTCTCTGCTCGCCTTATCAGATTTGCCGGTAGAGCTGAGTGACGTGTCTTGGAAACTGCAGGGCCCGTAAATAATAGGCTAATTAAACATCTTCAGGCGGACGGACCCGTTGGTATGACTTCGTTACATGATGTTATTTCGTGACCTCCGCTATATCAAAAATATATAATAGCATTAATGTACTAAATTAAGAGACGCACACGATTTCAAATTGGTATTTCTTCACTGGCATATAATATTTCTCTGCGGGATGGTATTTCTCTTATGAGATTCAGATTGCTAAGACAGGAACATTCGGCGTCGGTCATTTAGGCGTCTACGGACAATTACAGCTATACGTATCAGCATATTCGCAGTTATTTTCGGTCAAGGTTTTCTCGCTGCTGATCATTCTGGCACATTTCTTGGAGTCGCATGTTACATGGCCTAAAACTATATATCTTGGTGCGTCGTGGCGCCGATATGGACGTTTCTATAAATCTTGCGTATTTTTTCTTTGGTGAAGAGTATACCCAATAATCGATATATTTGACAAGTTGATATCGCGCCGAGCGCGAAAAATTTTAGAAAAAGCAGCATAACTTTTCAAAAATACTTTATAATTTATGCTAATTCACGAAATAATTTTTGGCCCCCTTCGAGCTTGCCCCCCCCCAATTGGGGGGTTTGGGGTGCGGCAGTTACGGTCCTGATTGGGTGGAAAGGGCGGAAACCTCAGCTGGTCAGTAATCTACAATTTCCCTCTTTTCGACCAAGATAACAAGTTACTTCTGGCGCGTTCACTTGTTGTATGTCGCACTCAGGACTATTATGTCCGTCCAAGTTATAAAGGCTATATCCCACTTAATAATTTGGTACCAAGTACACGAGACCAAATGTGCGGGCAAACCAATATAAAGCTCAATCGCCTTCACCGAAGCGGCTTACATACAGAGGTGGTCAAAGTAGTCAAGAAAGCTACTCAAGTAGAAGTAGAAGTAGCGACGAAAAAAATCTACTCAAGTACAAGTAGAAGTACTTCTTCCATAAGCAACCTAAAACTACTTGAAGTAGAATTGACTGACTTTAAAAGTACTCAAGTAAGTAAGTAGTTGTGAAAACGATCCTAATTCGTTCACATATAGTTTGTAAAAAGGCGCAAATTGAGCTATGCGATAGGTGACGAGCTTGATTCATATTGATGCATACCAGCAGGCATCCAATTTTCGATAGCATAAGCATTCGTCCACATCATGGGATGAAAATGATAGTGTTGATATGGAAATGCAATGCTAATCCTCTGTCTTCTAGATCAGCACGTTTTAGAAAATAGCATGGTATGGCGCCATCCCCCATATATTATAAGGCCTGTAGTTTAGTCGAAGAGCAATACAGAGAATTTTATAAGATACGGTGTAAACTCTTTGCGCGATTAGTAAAAGTTAATAAAGAATATGGTGGACCGTAAAAATGCCATATTGTGTAGCTTTATTTAGAGAAATTAAAGGCATCACTACACTTGCTTTTATACTTCAACATGTATGTTATCCAGACTGAAGAACTGATATTAATTATAACTCAAAGTGTAAGATACTGGGAATTTAAAGGGAAATATAAATACTACTTCTAAAAGGAGAACATGTATTTCATATTTTTAGTCGAGAAAGTTTCAAAGGTGGTATGCTAAAACAGCTCCAAAACTTAAAAAAAGTCAGAATCCACTTTTCCAGATTAGGACACGCCATGGACATGCTGGATTACGATATTACAATTAATGCTGGATTGCGAAACATCAGTTTCAAACGTTATGATGATCAATATAAACGAATTATTTCATATGGGCGAAGGGCGACAGTGTGGTGCGAACAGATACTTTCGTGAAATCATACAGGTCACTCCGTATTCACTGCGCGCGAAGCGCGACGAAAATTCTGGGCCTTACTAAACTTTTATGATGATTAAATGTTGATACTCCGTGAAAACAGCCCCGAAATTCCTCAGGCTATCTTCCTGACTGGAAGATTGAACTACTTCTACTTGAGAAATTGAAAATAGCGAAAAGTAAGTTAGTAGATCACAAAATATTACGAAGTAGCGAAAATCAGATCTACTTGAGTAAGAACTAGAAGTGGAGGAAAACTACTTGAGTACTTCGAAAAAGTAGAAGTACTTCGTTACTGACCACCTCTGCTTACAGAGGTGGCATTTTACTAATCGCATATCGCAGTATTTGACGTTCTTGTAAATTTTTTATCAGTGCTTGAATCTCCGAGCCAAGGTTATATGGACATGGACAGTGGTAGGCTAAACCAGTGTCGTAGCCAGCCCGCAGTGTTCGTTTATACTTATAATATCCCGCTGTTTTGACCATTGGAGGGTCTAAGATTTTTTTCGAGAAAAGTAATCATCACCATCCTCAATTGGATGGATCAACAGAACAGAGAGTGTGTGCTCACGAACAATATAGCTTTATTCAGATTCTCCTCAGGCCTGATAATCATAGCAACAACAAATAAAAGCAAACAAGTTTAAATAGGCTTAGATACAAGGTGGCACATATCACATATAAAGTATTCGTATTTCAGTGCATTTGCGCTATGTTTATAAAAGGGCATCCTGATGCCAAAGATAGGTTTGATATGCGGCGACTGGCGACTATAAGGTTGTATTTAAAACAAAAATCAATTTGAAACAATTATGTTTAAAAATGCCCTTGTTTAAAACATATTGTTATCGTTTGTTTTATAGCCATAACGTCACGAATTGTTAAGGGTTACGTTACAGTTAATTGGCATTGATCAATTGAAAATATCGTGTAAATATGGCTCCTTCGACGAAAGGGGCTTTCCGGTTTCGACCACTGTCATAAACAGACTAAAAATATCTTTAACCAGGACTACATCGTTATGCAGCATTTTTACGGTCGGCTGTCATCATCATCATCAGAACACCCACTTCGTAGCCAGGAAAAGCGTAAGATTACAAAAGTTATGCTCCATCGTATGAATACAATGCACTTTTGCCATGTCATCTATAACAACTTGCTATAACTGTCGAACCGACGACGATTTCGAGGGTTGTAGAAACTCCACATCGAATACGTCGACTACATTGGGTGCAGATCGACCGTAAGCTCATTCGACATATTTTGCGAAAGTATTTAACAATTGAAGCATATTTATACAAAGTTTGATTTTTTTCAAAAGGGCATTTGTTTAAAATACCGTTTGTTTAGATGCAACCCTAGTGACAACAATAGAAGTAAACCAAAATACGAATGTTGAGCTCATGCGTTAGTATTTATGAAAATATACTGGGATCGTTTTGGGCACATGAGTATTGGAAGCGACAGTTTCGTGCATAGTCGATGAAATGGCGAGGACATCACGTAAAGTCGCAGATTTTTATTCGCTTTATAGTAATCGCTCCCTATCGGCAGTGTTGTAAAAACCTCAGAGGAGTTTAGTTAATGGACTTAATTTGAACTCCAAAAGAGCAGTTCAGTTTCATCATGGTTTCGAATCGCACACACGCAGGATGTTCCACATCGGATCGATCGGCAATGGCGTGCAATAAACTCCGCGTATTTCCGTATTGGCATCATATCGGAATCGAAAAAATAACGGGCGTTTTCAAATGCGTAAGTGACATGGATTCGGAAATAGGTTTACATAGCAGATTAACGACTGACACGTCACCGTGAATAGATTTCTAGGACATTTGAGTCATATCGCAGCGAATATAATGAATAGCGTGGCACATTCTGAGCCAACGTTACAAAGAAACGTATCCGAAGGAGAGTCGACAGAAGACTGCAACGCTAAGGTTATTTTCCGGGAAACGGCAAAATGGCACGAAACTCTCAAGGGCTCTCTAACCATCGTGTTTCCTTGGTCTTATTATATGCCATTACGTTACTTGGATGCTGCCAATGCGATGATTTTGGTCCGGACGACTACTGTGGTAAGTATTAGGGAGACGCATACCACATCGACAGGATAGGCCTACTTATGTATATTGAAAATATTGCGAGCTATTCCTTGACAATCTGATTTGTGATCGGCCTACCAGGCACTGTTTATAGTTAGTGCAATTCGAGCCAGACCGATATTGGATTTTCGAGCCATATTCCAAAGATATGGCATCTGGCTCAACTTCCATTTCCAAAACTTCAGATCATTTATTTTAACAGTCTTACACCGATCCCTATGCTTGGGCGTGAAATAACCTAGAAAGGCTGTGCCTGGAAATTTGTAACGTAAGCTTAAGCGTTATAGGCTAATCGATGTAATTCCTAGTCTTGCAGTCGCAGATTAATTTTCTAACATCCCTACTGCTATGCTGTGAAAATTGGTGATATTATTCACCTCCATTGGACGATGCCGATATCTCTTTCAATGTAAAGGCCTCTGCACACTGACCTCGCGACGCAACATCGCGAGTTGCGCGTTGCGAGTTGCGAGTCGTAAGTCGCGAAGCAATGCACACTGGTCCCGGCAGTGCCCACAAGCGGCAACTACAGCTCTTGCGCGTTCTGTCCGGAGTCTCGCAATGGATACACATTGCACAGCTCCCGATAGATCGCAAAATGAATATTTCGATGGGTATACATGGGTTTGTCAATGAATAAGATGACGTCTTATATACACACACTTTTCCATTAACGAACCAATATCATATTTCAATGCTGAAAACGCATAATCTGGGTGACCCAGTTAAAGGCGCTATTTCCGGTTGCCGATCCAAATTTCTGGAGTTCTAGCTGTAGCCTATTATGCTACAGACACCAAGCCTTTCTGTATTCCACTGCCTCATTGACTGCATCAACTGCCAAGCACTCATACATTAATTTATCGATATGATAGAGAACAACATTCAAATGCATTATTATTTTATTGTAAATGAATTAAGTCTTAACAATATTCAAATATAACTCTGGGATTCTTTCCTTTTCAATCTTCGATTCGCCCTCAAGTATCAAGCATGGAAACTGATCCGTAGGCCTGGTTGATTCATTCTCCATAATGATGCATAATCCATTTCTGACTTATAATATTAGCCACTACAATTCGTACCGAAGTCTGATAAAGAGGAGAATAGACGAAATCTAACATCAAGAGTTACACTGCTGCTACCTCGTCAACAAAAAGATTTTCAGACGTCGTGTACTGAGATGTACCGGTATCTGAAATATACATCAGTGAACCCATGACATACCACGATTATATGTACCTGCTTAACCCAGTTTCCAACCAATGTACACTGTACAGGTTAAAATGAATCAGACAAGGTATATATCTAGTAAATCCACCTGTAGATATACAATGACTGAGAGTTTCGCGGAATCGGTACTGCCGGAGCTGGTTGGCCTTTGGTAATTACCAAGTACCGGTACTGCTTACAGTAGAATGCGCTCTAGCAGTTAAGCTTCAAGTTTTAAAATGGCCTCAAATCAGTCTAAATTCAATGAGGAAACAATTATAGATGCCAAAACACGCAATACCCGGACAAACTATTGCTGTGACATAGAGCTAACGATCAGTAACTGCTGACCAGTCGCTCGCAACTCGCGACAAAGTTCAAAATTTTCAACTTTGTCGCGGAGTTGCGCAACCCTGTCGCAGACGGAATGTTGCGAGTTGCCGGCGACTCCGGTCTGCATGGTCCAGTCGCAGACAGGCGCGATTCTCTCGTTTTATCGGGTCGCGAGCTCAGTGTGCAGAGGCCTTAAGGCAACAACGACTCGATATTATCGGCCAACCGATCAATCGGCTCTTTGTAATCACATAAATGAATTCTATACATCGTAGCTTCCGCCCGAAAATCCAATCATTATCATGGCCTAGTGAGACAGGGCTGAAACAGCACTTCGTCATCCCTCCCCCAAAACGTTGATCTTGGGCAACCCATTGGGTGATAAATCAAACTTCTGGGGGGCTTCGTCCCCAGACTCCTTTGCGATATAGGCCTACGTTTTCTCAGCTACTTTGTGAGCGAGATTTCGTATGCCCGTGTGACTCCGAGATGTGTGCCAGAACGAACGGCAGCGAGAAAACCTAGGTCGAAAAGGACTGCCCTTATGTCGAAATCGTCTAAATTGCACGAAGAATCATGATTAAATCGATCAGTTACAGTCCTGCTAGTAGGCCTAAGTAGAACATTACTTTGGATTGTGTGAAAACCGTGTGCGGCTTATATAATTAGTCTGAATAAAAAAAATTCAGCTATTTTCAAACTGTTTTCAGCTCAAACCTGGGAAGAAAGCGGAAGTTACAGATGCTCGCCTCTCCTGCCCTCAGCTTCATGCTCTCCGAGCCCGTGTACTAATGCACGCTGTAAGGACTATCCTGCTGCAAAATGTGTAGACAGCTATTGCGGTGGATGTTTTACTTGTTTCTATCATGGCGACGAACTTGTCCGTTCTTGCAGCTAATCGCATAAGAAATTATACAGCTATACTGCGAGTCTGAGCAACTGAAGTAGGCTATAACCAGGATCGTATAAAGCTGAAAAAAAGAAAAATATCTAATAAACGGCAGTTTCAAGCCTTGTTACAGTGGTATTGTGGGCAAAATGATGAGACGTAAAGGGAGGATGGGCAGGCTTATTAGGGCTGTGGCTACCGGCGAGAATTGAGCCCGGGCCGCTTGCGTAGTTATAGCTGGGTCATCACTACACGCTTCTTGGAACTCTACCTTCAAGTTCAAGTTTATTCATAACATTTCATCACTTCAAAACGTCACAAGACTGCAATACAATGAATGATAGGAAGATGCCGAAACGACTAGGAGTAGTCTTAAGATCAGACACCCACCACCAGGCCAGTTTTCTTCAGGGTTGTAATGACTCGAGTCATGACTCGACTCGAGTCTGACTCGAGTCACGATTTTATGATGACTCGACTTGACTCGAGTCATTTTCAAAAATACGGAAATGACTCGATTCGATTCAATCTGTGTACTGACTCGACTTGGACTCGAGTCATTTGGCATGACTCGAACCAAGTCATATGATTCGAGACTCAGACGGCCAAAACAGACATTTCATTGTAATTTCGAAGAATAGTAAAGTAACAACACTATTGGGATTTCTTCTATTGGTACTGGCACTTGTAAATACAATCAGAAACTGCTAAAAACGAGAAAAAGTTGTATATTATAAAAGCGAGCCATTCGATATCTCCAACCAGAGATATAAAAAGTTGATTTAACAAGAACACTGGAAAACTGGTAGTCAACACAATGACTTGGACTCGACTCGAGTCATAATACCATGACTCGGAATCGACCTTCTGCTCGCTGACTTGAACTCGGACTTGACTCGGTGGTGAATTGAAAATGACTCGCCTTGACTCGAGTCAAAACTATAATAGTGAGATTGACTTATGACTTGGTTACAACCCTGGTTTTCTTTATTTTGATTCCGAAGCTGCCGACTTATAACACGGCCCACTTTTAGGCTTTTATAAGACACCGCTTACAGCTACACGGTTGAGACGGGAGGGAGCCTAGATACACCTCCAACTCTAAGGTACGGTAGGGTTCTGGAGTCGGACTCGAACCACTTTATGCCGCCAAAATTGAGAAACAGATTTTTAATGAACTTATACCGTCCAGCCAATAGCCATTCTAAGCTAGCAGTCCATAATGCAGTTATTCTGGAATAGCGGTTATGTATCATCACAGAATATAGATTTTTGCAAACATTATTTTTCCCAAAACCCCTACACAACAGCTGTAAATAGCAATATGTTTGTATTAGTACTAGGGATGGTGTGAACCTCTGAAAGGTTCAGGTTCGTGTGAACGCGAACCTTTTTGAAAGGTTCTGTGTGAACGCGAACCTCATGACGTCACGTGACGTCATATTGCTAATTTCAACCCTATATTTCAATGAAGTGATAGCATATATTGATGTAGGGGAGATGTGGTACCGATGGATCACTGGGACCGAAAATACTTGAAAAATTATCCATGATAATTCCATGATTACACTCCGTGAATTTGTCTACAATTACATGCTGACGGAATCTTTCCTCACATGCAAAAAAAAAATCGACCTGCGAGAGTTATGGGGTCTGTGACGAATGATTTACGTTTTAGGGGGTGTAAAGTAAATTTGGATCGATATTTGCATTTTTCTATATCACCTTTCAGACTAACAAACCCGCCGTAATTTTTGATGTGAAGTATAGGGCTTGTATTAGGGTATATAATGGCACATATTTTTTGAATCAATACCATCCTCGAGTGGACTATTTTCAAGTCAATGACAATATTTATGGGGTGGGGGACCTACGGTACCATAGCCAAATCAAGCAAAATAGATGGACCAACTAATCACTTAACAACAGAAACTCGCCTACATATATATAGGCTGTAAATCATAGTTACCTGTGGCGTTTTATGGCTATTGCGAGGTATTTGAAAGTCAAAATGTCGATTTGCGGGTGATATGTATGTGGCATGAATTTTGTAAGTCCAGGCGTAAATCAAAACATGATTTTATGCCAACATTTGAGTTGATATAATCTATTTTATTCTTGAAGGTCGCGACGAAACATTATTCATTGGCTTGCTGTAGCTTAGCTTGTAGTATACAACAAAAGAAGTTGACAAATTTGAGTTTTTGAGCGTGTGGCTCAGGTCCCATGGTCGTGTGCCTTTGGACCCACCGGTTGGGGACCGATGGCACGTTCGAGCAACAAACTTTAAACGTTTATGAATATTTTTTGAAATGGTGGATATTCATTTAAATATCCGCGATAGGTAGAGCTTGTATCGAAGTGTTGAGACAGCAAAAGATCTGCTATACTCGGCTGAAGATTTGAAGACCAGAGATCATTTTACAATTTTTGATCCATCGGTACCGCATCTCCCCTACTTGTACACGATAGCCTACCTGGCGCCGTCTCGGGACACATAATGCCACAATGCAGAAATACATATTGACGTTTTAAACGTCGCTAAATGTATCAATTGAGACAATCAAATGATATAATAATCCCATAAAATCAATATCTTCCGTCGTTTTGCCAACAATTTTGACGAGGACTTGCCTTAACGGTCTAGGTCAAGGCATTACCGGACAATGTATTCGGCGTCTGAGTATTGCTATATCGATATTGAGCTGAGCGTAAAACGGGTTTCTATACTTTGCTACCGATTTAACCCATTAACAAGTTATAGAGGAATGCAGCAGTAGCCAACACCCCAATCGCACGGATTTGGTTTTTATGATACAGTAAACGTATATGAAGTCAAGATTGACCCCGTACGCCTGCTAGATTTTCACATCAGAAAACGATATCAATCTCATTGATTGGTTGAATAAGCACCATTCGCTGACTAAATGTAGTGTATTTCGCTATTGATCAGCGGTTCTCAACCTTTTTTGACACGCGCCCCCCTTGGCGACGGTAAGAAAAATCGCGCCCCCTTACATTTATCGTCATGTCAAAATGAGCACATCGTCTAATACAGAGGTGGGCAGCCTTCTTGCTAATCATGGCCGCATTTCGATTACTTATGTAGCCTAAGGCCGCATTCCAGGGCATAGCCGCAATGAACGATCTGGACGCAAAATACTAATGGTAAACTGTCCATATCCATTCCCGGTGAACTCCTGACTATTCTACTTTTCACAACGGCCTATTGTGCGCACCGAAATCACGAGTGGCCAATGGCCATGTTATGAATAGTTGCTGGGAGTGCATATTGTCGCGCCGAGCGCGAAAATTTTTCAGAGCCGCGAATGAATTGTTATTTCTTGAGGATTCCCATTTCTGCTCCAAGTAAGAAGGGCGCTACTGCATTAAAATCGAAAAGTGAAGTCTTGTTGAATTGCGCGGAGCGCGAAGAAAATTTCAAGATTAAATAAAATCTCTCGAAAATTCGGGAGTGAATTCGTAATTGAAATTTGCATGTCTACGGCTGCCAACACATACTAATTGAATTAGGCGTCGACGGCCGCACAAATTCCCTTCTACAGCCGCATGCGGCCGTACGAGCTGCCCACCCCTGATCTAATAGTATACATGAGGTATATCTTACGCCAATTTTGAATCCGCATTCCAGTTGTTTAGTCTTTTGCATTGCTGACAAACTTCCCTAAACTTGTTTGAAAATAACAAAAAAAACATTGAAAAGGACATCAATTAATTTCAAGGTAGGTTGCACTGAGACTAAACCTGATGCTGGTAGTGACTACAGAGAGCACGGCGTCGTTCTGTCCTGCCATGCTAAATTTCATCAGTTTTGGAAATGAATTAAATTGTGTTGATTTATTGGCAAATTGAGGGCGAAACCGGGCAACCTATATTGCATCTAAGTCTGTTTTAGGCAGTGCAGTTCGCCAGCTATCAACAACATCTACCTAGCGCACAGAGATTTAGGCTACTGCCAAAGCTATAAAGTAATGAATGACTTGCACCTAGGAATTTCTCTAAATCTTCAAAGAATATCAAAAATTTGCTCAAATGAAGTTAGAAGTCAGCCTATACTCCACTGACCGCGACTGCTGGAGTTTGAGTTTGGCAAGTTTTCTAGAATACGAATTAAAGTTTAATATTCAATAATCGTCCCTTCAGAATAGTTGTGAAACACATGTTTACTCACAATTTATACAGACATTGACAAAAATTTCTGGGGCCCCTACTGAGAGCCTCCCGCGCTCCCCAGGTTGAGAACCCCTGCTCTTGATGTTGTGTGATTGCGGGTCAAGCACTAATAAATATTCACAAACGGAAAGTTGGATATTTCGAGGAAACTTTTGTAAAGCAGGTTAAATTCTTGAGATTGTCAAGGCGTTTAGTGTTGATTGTTTTTGCTGCCAGCGCCATGCATAGAGTGGCCCCCAGTTGAAATGCAAAAAATTTGAACCAAAGATGTTATAATGAAGTGAAAATTGTAATATATGATAAAGGTTCACAGTGCTGAACCTACCAAGGTTCTGTTCTGAACGCGAACCTCAAGATTTTCGAGGTTCACACACAGATCGCGAACGTGAACCTCACGTTCACACCATCCCTAATTAGTACGTTATTGGTAATTAACATTTGCACAGAAGAATATTTCATCTCGTACGGCCATTCTGCGTATGGCAGTCATGAAGTTTTAGCAGCTAAGTAGCGAAACTGCATCGTGATTTCTCTATAATGACAAAAAAACATTTTGTAAATTCGGAGGAACCCCTGAAAATGCTTCGCGGACCCACGGTTGAGAACCACTGACCCAACCCTCTCCCGACAAATTATAAAACACGCGCCACATCTATGACATTGCATACCGCGGTAGCAACCATTTTAATACGAAAATATGGCTGTAATGCAAACCAATCGAAAGAATCCAGCCAAGATCACAGATCAAATTGCTCATAATATTGCGATCGAGAAATTTGTCAACACACACATTTCAATCCCTCCGCAATTACATTGATTGATGGATCACAGACAGTAAACGTTAGTGGATTGGTACCAAGAATCCATTACAAGAAGTTTTTTTTAAAATACACACTACCAATACGCGCAAGGCGCGTCATAGGTACTGCCATACACGGGCTAGTTAATAAGTTACACAGATTATTAACAGAGATTCAAAGATTTCGGATAAATGCAGTGATAATTTAGTTGACGAATACAGGTTGTTACAGGTCCAATGTCTACTTTCTCAACTCGACCCACACACCAATAGGGCTTCCCCACTAGAGGTAGTTTTAGGCGTGTTAATATAATGTCTAATTAGTAAGCACTCCTGTCGGTGTTAACCTCTAAGTTACAGAAAAGGTACAGAAACATAATCTAAGCAGTTTCCAATAACAGGCTATAGTCGATTTTCTACAGCTGTAACAGATGGAACTTCCACACTGATATATTTCTCCAGTGTTGTGTGACCCACTGACCTCAAACAACCATGACCAATCAGAGATCGAATGATCACAGAATTGACTCAGTCAAACATTTTTTGCTTGTTACATGCATACAGTTGAAATGTGTAAAATTGCTGTGAAAAAGCCTGGAAACCATTGGCGCCGCTACAGAAAAGAAACCTTTTTGTTGACGATGGATAATACAGACTTTGCTAGTAGCTTCATTGCACCGTTGGACTCGTTTCACGATTTATATTCACCTAACTTATTGTTGCTTGATTGATTTGTATCGCATCCAACATCACTCACTCAATAATTGGTCAACGGTCATCCATTGGAAAGTTCAGCAGGTCACACACGACACTGGTAGCCTACTAGCCAAAAGAGGAAGAGCATGCATGATGCCGTTTGGGACAGCCTAATTCGAACACGTTAATATAGGCCGACGCAGATACTGACAATGTAGGAATTGGGTTTGATCACACCATACCAGGCTTTAAAAACACGACACAACTATAATTGTTGTTAACTATGGAGCCCAACGCGAGCTGATAGTGGATATATGTTGTCCAGGTCAATACGCGGATATTCGCATATGTCTTGCCGCAATCAAATACTGGATGCACTACGGTAACGGCAAATTAAGATGCAACATTTCCTTAATGAGAATTCTAGAAGTGAAAGAGTGAGTAACTTGTGCACTCCTACTGCCTAAACCACCTTGATTTACAAACGCTGGATGTGCAGCGTAACTAAAAGTTAAAACCAGAGAGCACCTGAGGATGAAAAGCACGCTACATTGTCAGTACGGACCGGCCTTACCAGCAATTTACGAGCGCATCACTACTATTGTGTCGGTATAACACCGAGTTTCCTCGACAAGCGACATCAAACTTGTAAACGGACAGGAACAGAGAAGCCCTCGCTTGAATAAAAACAGATAAGACGTATGAAAAAAGAGAGTGATAGACTATTCCAGACAAGAACACAAATACGATGCTGAAAAAAGGCAAATAGTATAATGTTATTTTATATAGAACATCATTACGAGACTAGTCAAAGGAGCAAAGAATCCCTGGAAAGAAATCGAGATAAAATAAAACACACTACATCAAATGCATGTCATTCACAAAAGTTGCGTTACGGGAAGCTAGACGGGTCTCCGTCAAAGGCAGGTACACGTTACGAGCATAGAGGGGCCGTTTTGGTAATGTCTGAAAAGTACAGAAAGACCCAAAAACCCAGAAAAAAACACCCAAACAACCCATGAATAGTTGACGATAGCGAACCATTTGCTACACAACTCTAAGGAGCCACCGAGGCTGATGAGTAGGAGTGGGTATAGTCGAGCACCCTTACACCTGATTCGATTATTATTACGAGTCCAGTAGAGTTTTCTACAGTCTGACGCCGCAGATGCTTTCACATGACAGCAAACTAAGCGTTGCCAGTTACACTTTGTCGCAAATAATTTCGTTTTTGTTGACCATAACTATGGCATAAAAACGCATTACACCAACACCAGTGACGGTTCATGCTTCATGTTTTGGATGCTGTGATACAGTCAAACCTAGGTCGCCATGGAGAGAAGATCAGATGAATGTATCAAAATGATACTTCTTACCGATAAAATTAAATCTTAGTCGCATGTGCCATACAAACTCTTGACTACTGGACTCGAATCTTCATAATCAATACTCGAGCACACAAATCAATATACCCAACCCTACTCATGAGCTACAATTCCAAGCTACGCAACGTAAAACAGCGTAGACACTGTACGCTTTTCTCACCAACGAGTGACTACTCAAAGACGATTATAATCCTTGGCAATTTAGTTCAAACCGTGATCGCGAGACGTACATACCCGTTCAAAACGCTGGTTAAAATAAGTTAAGCTTCTTTACAAAACCTTGGTTGCGAACGCTGATCAAAGATTTAACGTCAACGACAGATATCCATTGATTGACGACGAAAATATCGGCTGAAGTGGCGTGGGGGTTTGCATTCGAAACCATGGATAAGTAGCACTGTACAGCACCTCCTACGCAACGCTATCCGTACGGTAACACGGAACTGTACGATAGACAGATAAAAAAGCGTCAAACAAGCTCGCAGGGTTGTAACCAAGTAACCAATTGTGTTGAGTCGAAACAAGTCATAGTGTTCATTGTTCAGTATCAAGCTCAACTCATTTCTGTGAAACTCTTGGACGATAGCTAAGATTTCGGATTTGTAATGTACTCGTCGCACTAGACAAGTTTCTTTGAAAACATAAGACAGTTTCTGGTACCCGAGTCATTACAACCCTGCTAGCAAGAGTCTTGTTTTATCGGCGACGCAAGCCAACATTACGATATCAGCCGTTACATGATTTACGCACCAAGTCGGAGATAATATAAATACTCTGGTAATGAAACGTGACACGCGTGAAACTCGGCCGTAACGGAAAAAAAAGCGCGGGCGATCATTTCTTGTTAAACTCGCCCTTCCAACGAAAAGTTTTGTCGTCTCCCTCGGCGTTTTTCGCGGGCCGGAAACCCGCGTTCGAGTCCAAACGCTTCCAGGGACGACACAATATTACAGTCTTTCGTCGCGGAGTAGTCGGTCCCCGGACTTGCCGCCAGCAGTCGAGTCACAGTCTGCTGCTGGGGGCGCCCGAGTCACACGTTGGGCATACATTCAAATACCAGCGGCTTAATATCGTTGGCTTCGCTTGTCGACTGGAAAAAAACGTAGAGAGTCAGTTAAGCTACAGCGAAATAGAGGAAAAATGCTACGTGGCGACAAGATAGCGCAATGGTAGAGCGTCCGGCTTCTTGATCGGTAGGTCGTGGGTTCAATCCCCGGCCGGGTCAGACCAAACACCTTATTAGTAACACTGGTATTCATGGCTTCCTTGCTTGGCGCTCAGCATTAGGGTTATAGCATGGAGGGATGGTACAAGATTTAGAAGAAAAGGCTATTGCTGCACCTCCTTGTCCAGCGGCATATGGATACCATGAATGCACGGTCGTTTGTGTGTTTGTACATCAGGAGTCATTGTATATGCCACAAAAACATCAAGAACAAAAATACATAATGTCCTATTCCTACTCTAGAGGCGGTCAGTAACGAAGTGCCTCTACTCTGTCAAAATACCAGTGTTGGGATCAAGTCACTACCTTCGAGTCACGAGTCATTTCGAGTCATCGCACATTTTGACTCGAGTCAAGTCAAGTCAATCGCGAGTCAAGTCATAATTCAAGTCAAATTGAATTTCGAAGTATGAGTGATGATTCAAAGCCATTACATTTTGCTAAGTGTCTGAAAGACAGATGAATTGGCCATTTATCTTGAGTCAAATAACGAATATAAAGTTAAATAAACATGCAAAAAGACATCGCATCGCCCACGCACACGTACAACTGCTATTAGAATACGTGAGTAGCTGTACAGTTACATGATATAGTCTGTTATTATCAGTCAAAATATAGGACCGAATACGAATCCTCGAGAAGTTGAAACAAATTGCATTTGTACAATAGCCTTACCCATCTACACATCCGTAGGAATATAAACGCACAGACTATATTTGTTCGATTTAAATCATACAAGAGGGTTGACAAAACTGAGCAATGCGCAACGTAAGCATTGAGCCGTCCAAGAAACAGAGACACATTGCTATTAGAATAATCTACTACTGGTACGACAACGTAAACTGTGACCGTTTCGTTTGCGGTCAATTTATTTGTGATGCAACAATGGAGGATCAGTGTAACGTACAATCAGTGAATGAATGATTGCTCTCACAAGTGACACCATCGTATCTTGAACAATCCAAACATACAGAAGATTCATTGATTTAATCGACACTGTTTACTTGATGACTTGAAATTGACTCGTAAATTTTGCTCCGAGTCAAGTCATACGAAAAAGTTGACTCGAGTCTGACTCGAGTCAAGTCATGACTCGAGTCATCCCAACACTGCAAAATACACCAGTCGGTCTTGCCTACTAGAACTACCTACTCAAGGGGCTATGATCTCAGACTACTACAACCTCTGATTAACAACAGTTTCCGTATTTTTTGGCAAAACAAGGCTGGAATACTTACTTTTTACTTGAAGGTGGTAACAAAAGAAGTACTTCTAATTTATTAAAGTAATGAGGTAGGTTTTGCCTGCTTTCACTTCTGCCTAGCAGTTTTTTTTGGCCGAAAATAGGCCGAAGTACTTCTACTGCATAGATTTGTAGGATGGCTTTTCACATCAATCTACTTACTCCTCACACTGGCGTGTGTGAGTGAAATTAGCGTATACAATTTCACAAATAGCCCCTCTATCAGGGTAACGGAATCTATTTTCCGAAAATTGCTCGATCTGTAGTGTTATCAGTCACTTTGCATTGTCGCAAAGACGAATCCTGAAACTTCTAAGCAGTCCCCTACGATTTACGCCTCATTTTAGCACATCTATTTCTACTCTAGTAGCAGCGCCGTTTATCGTCACGCATGCGGAGAAATCAGTGGGACCGGTAGAACTGGTAACGCCGTACGAAAGACGTACCTGAATCCTGTCCAGCGTCTTCGATATATGCCAATTCAACGTTCGTAACCTCGTTAAATACGACATGATTTTCGGAAAGCGAACTCGCGAATGGTATATAGTTTCGGTATAAGATTGCAAAGCGACCGTGATACGTTCCTGAACCTCTTCCACGAGAGACCTGTTTTCCAGTCCGTCACGGTCTGTATTATATTGAAAAAATGACATTAAAAACAGAAACGTAAAAGCAATCCTAGGCTACTTAGTACTTACCCCCAGAGAATAACGACGTGGCGCACATACAGGCCAATTCCGACTCGTCAAGCAGCATGTGCGAAAGGTCGTGATGAAACTGCAAGTAGCAGTCCGTGTATTCCTCCGACATGCCGCCTTGAAAACAAGCGTGACCGATAAGAAAAGAGAAACTGATTTCAAGAATTTCCAGTGAACGAGGCCATAAACAGGTCGGGTTTAGAGAGTTCAAACACCGGACCGTGAAGTGACCCAGGAAATAGTAACTGACACAATGTGAAAGTATTGTATCTGAGTGGATTTTACGCGGTGATTCCTATCACTGAAGAGCAAGTAATGCCAATAGGACCGAGACCAATGAGTTCATGAATGTTTCACAAGCATCCCCATAAAATACACTTTCAATACATATAAACACAAATACAATACACTGCTCAAGGTAGACAGAATTGTAAGAACCCTTTTGGCTTTGGTTGACATAGTATTGCAGGTAGAGAGAGTATAATACTTTGGCAGCATAAGTTCGTTGAGCTCGGAGATGAATGATGTACAAAGAAAAATGAGACATTAGCCTGGATCACAGTCAATTTTATAAATAATCCACAGAGAATTGGCAACTTTGGAAACATCTGCCTGGAAACGAATTGGAGAACCAAACTTGCGATTAAAATACGCTTTCGCTGCAATACTGTTGTAAGTTAGGCTTGACACAGACACCGAGTCAGAATTAAACTTGAGGGCGTGTCAAAGCTGTAAACTTGTTGCAAAGTAGTCACGCAAAAGAAGCGCGTAAGGTGATTACTAGGGCAAGTTTTTGCAAGTTTTGCAACTTTTTTTACAGCTTCCGGCAGCTTCCTAAATACTCGGAAGTTATGTAGAATGCCGTTTCAAGCTGTTTGAAGGAATCCTATATTGCAAGTCTTTGCAACTTTCGTCCATTTTTTTTATTGCAACTTTTACGATTTCTCGTGCAGCTTTTTGTAAGTTTTCTCGATTTTTCATGCAACCAACTTTTAACCCTTACGAGGTGGGCGTATCAAATATGATATGGCATGTCTCCGACACCGATTTCTCCATGTTGACACGTCCTAGACATCGGGTACTACGTTTTTTGAAAAGCTGAGACTTTTCCGATGTATTTGGTACCTTACTCAAAAATTTTGGCTTTAAAAAATAAACAAAAAATGAAAAATAAAATAAAATATGGTTATCACCCAAAACTTCCGGATATTTTCCGAGTGGGAAATATTATCGGAAAATCTGCCAGAACATCAGAAGTCGACATGTACGGTTTTCTGTGTAAATTTTCACCGTTTCAAACATCAAAACGTTTTCTGGGGAGTTTTCTGAGGGGTATTTGTAAATTTTGGTCACGCTTCAGTGATTTTCAAGATCCAGGTCAAGTTCAAGTGCAAATTCAGTCCGCATATGAGTCATAAACAGGTTTACTATGCCTGCAAATGGTTGGATATGACAAAAGAAAGCATATCGCGTTGTTTTATGCCATAAACCGGACTATAGGGGCCGATTGAGTCTTGATCATGAACTTGACCTTGATGACCACTCACTGACCACGCCCATCTGTAAATTTTGTATGTATTTTCCATTTTCGATATCTGACGAACCGCGCGGTTTACAACCATGGTTGACGGCTTGTTTGAAACCAGGCAACAGTGGCTACGCACTGAAGCATCACATTCCTCTCTCTGACGCCATCCTGAGGGTCAGCCTTGAAAATTGAGAGAGAGAGAGATTTTTTGGGGGGAAAAGCTTGTTTATTTAAACTTATTAAAAAACCTCAGACATGTCATGGGGTGTCGATCAAGGGTGGAATCGGTAGAGGGCTGTACTCCGCCCACTTTTAAACTGGAACGGCCCAGATTCAAGACCTGGTGGGGCCACGGTGAGAATTTGAAAAGTGAAGGTCAATTCTGCAAAATATGGCCCTACCTCGTAAGGGTTAACTGAAAATATTTGGAAGTATATGTAAATAGATCGCTGGATTTAGTCACTGTTTTTTGAGAATTTCGGTGAAATACATGGCCAAATTCGACTGAAATACCGTAGATCAGCACTGAAGTAACGTTCTAACAGCTATTTCGCGAACAGAGCCGGAAAGATGACTTTATTTAAGTCAACCAACAGAGAATGTGGATGAAAAACTGTATTTCGGGAGAGGAACTGGGAAGTTTTTGTTAGTCAACCGACCAAAATGTGGTCTTTTATCGCAACTTTTGTGAAAAATAAATGCAACATTCCATGGATTTGACTGCAACAAAAACTTGCCCTAGTGATTACCTTAAAAACCAGACATTTGTCAATCTACAATGCCGATATCTCTCCCAATCAAAACTCAACCGATGAGATCATTTTTCGAGGCCCGATCATTATCACTCTGGATTGCGGGCACACCATTCTCTACTATCTCAAATTGATTTATAACCAGATAGGACCCCACAGATATTCCCCAAACGGAAGATAAATCTAATCAACAAAGACAACATCCCATCTGAAAACAAACACGGAGGGGAAATTTTTGATTTCAATTTACGAAAACCAAAATCGCGGAAAATCTCTCAAAATCATCTCGGAGGCTTGCTAAAATACGTCACATTTCACCTATCGCACCGAGTTCAACTATTGCGATCTAAAGTTACATAATTCTCCACATTGCGGTAATTCGAAACCAAGGTGAGTTCCAACTTACAGAAAATATATGTATGAGGATTTAAGCAAGATACTACTGTCACATAGTGTTAATTCATAGCTTGATGATTACATTTCAACGAAACAACCAATCTCGAACATTTCATCTCAACGGATATGAAGTAGCCTAACATAAACATAATTTTGCTGGCGCATGAGAACAGTCTGTCGGTAGCCTGAGGGAAATTAAATTCGGACTTCAAGAAGGACATAATTTTGCGAACGTAACAGATCGTATGCAAGTAACAACATAATTGTGTCCGTCGAACACAGTAGCTGAAGGGCACTTATTATCTCGCGATACCATATGTCGGCAACTTTTCGTAGGAAATACCATTGCACTTTGAAATTGGGAATGGATCATTCGCCAGAAAAGGAAAAAACACGCACTTGCAACCTAATTGGCAATTAATTAAGTTGTCACAATAGACCAAGTATCACAAACCAATTGGTGACACTGACGTATGATTCCAATCGCCAGATCACCACCAAGCTCATTAATATCTCTCACCTGAGCTACGACAAAATTTCACGTGTGTGCAGTGCGAAAGTCAGCATAATCGGTACGTAAACACAAAAATATGAAGGCGACGCATTCAACAAACCTAAAATAAACGATTCCCGCGTGTAGTACTTCCCCGGGCCGCACATTAATGCGTTCTGCTCCCGGTCGTAAGTGTAGTTGGCTTTGATAAATAATATCTCCGTGCAGCCCGACTTTAATAGTGTGATTTGATCTTTCAAGCTCAGAGACCTGCAACGGATGACAGGTTAAGTTTGCAGGAAAATCGAATGACTAATTCTCGTACGAAAATGCATGATCGCTGCAGAGCGCCTGGCCTGAAAATATCCCGTGAATCATCACCGAATTATTTTAATCTCGAGTGTCATCTTTGTCACTACATCTTCGTCATGCAGCGCTGTACAAGCGCAACTACACCGCAGCATCACCTCTAGAAGCGCGCGCGAAGAAAGGTAACAAAAACACAAATATAACGATAATCGTGACACGGTGCAGCAATTGTAAAACACGCGACGTTTCCTAGTCACAAAAAATCAAAGCGTTTCTCCCTGATCCGAATAGATAGTTCGTTACAGGTCCAAAGACTAACCGACACCTCAATGAATTTACAGAATGTTACATAACGAACTGCGTTAACAGTCGTTAGGTCCTGTCAAAAAGAATGACACTAATTCAAGGAGGCAACGAAAATATTTTTTTGCGGCTATTCACGACCAAAGATGGTGTGTAACGGAGCAGTTCATCTTTTTAGGAGTAATCAGGCGGCTATGATATTAGACTGACCAGTTCCACTTTTGCTCAAAATTTAGCAGCTTTTTTAGGCAAAACTAGGGTTAAAATAGGCTGCTTAATTGGGAATCGCTAGTTCAACTTGTATCGGTACGTTCGAAAGAACGCCTCCAAGGCAGTGAACCTACCAAGCGCGCTATCGTACTGCTCTATAAAAATGTATACGAGGCGGGTGTTAACAGCTCTTGTCTTTTGTTATTTTAGGACCTCGTCAAAGTGCTGGAGATGCGTATTGCGAGCGACCTCAAGACTCTCTCCGTTGCGTTGTGCGGTAACAGAAATCTCTACCGCGCAGAGAAGCGCATTTGCGAAGCCGCAGAGACACAAGTCCGTGCTCGCGGCGCACAAATCGACTCGGCACTCACGTGAAGGAAGGAATCTTTTTACAGAACTTTATAATCTCCTTTATGCTAAACTCCATTATCGCGGAAAAGTGGCGCAGATGCGATTTCGACGGATTCGACGGTCCCGGCGCGGTGGCTACGATATCCTGCGTCATCTGGTTGATTCTGTAATATTACGCGGACGGTAATACGTCGTTTCGATAACGACGGCTTGGGCACGGATCGTTAAAACAGAGAGAGGTCCTCCTTAAAACCGAGAATCACTCCTGTTGCAACATCGCGGTGGATTCAGACCAAATCAAAACTCAATTTGCGGAAACGGTTCCTGAAACACCGCCAAATTCCAATCAAGAACAGAGGGAGGTGAAATTTGTGGTTATGCTCTGTTTCTGCGCGTCTCAAATGGTGAAAGTACCGCATACCGCTATTCTAACAAGCAGTTGACGAGTTTCATTTCAAAATTACACCAGAACGGCAACTAGCACAGCAGCGAAATCTAATTAAAAAATCCTCCACCCCTACTGTACCAAGGGTTGACATCGGACAAGGATAAAAAACTATAGACAGCCAAAAATTTCAAGTAGTTTAACAGCAAAATTTGTAAACTGACAACTAAAAAAGGTCATCTCATTCGTCCATTCCCAATTACACAACCTGACATTGCCGAAGGAAACAAGTCAAAAACAAGGACGTATCTTATAAATACCGACAATGCAGTTTAACGTGACATCGCCCCTCAAAATAAGGGCCCCTGTAATCGCCAAATAATCCTCAAATATTTTCCGATTAAATGCATTGCAACAACGTCACATAGGGACAAGGGTCAAATGAAACCATAGGCTACACTGAGAAAAAGAAACACTTACAAATCTGAAAATCCACTGCTTGTGCTTGCCGGGGAAGCGCCGGGATCTCTGGATCGTATCGTCAGCATCCCGTCTTCCTCCTGAACATAATCTAAGTTAGGAACGGCGTACAGATAGAAATTTCCGGGGTTCTTCAAGAAATTTTCACAGTTCAAGACGCCGTTATCAAGATTCCTTTTTCTTATATTAACTTTCAAGGAAATGAAGCGAGAATTCAAAAATCTCAAACCAAGGTCACCATAATCCCAGCAGCAAAATGCAAATTGTAGCAAAATGCTGGCTTTACGTGGCATGCCGCACCGGACTTTTCGATATCACGCCATATTTACCGAACCGATACAATGTGTCGATTAGTTATCAACCGCAAACAGCAGTGTATGATATGCGGTCGCTGGTAGCAATCCATTATTAATTAATCGACGGAACAAGTTATAACTCAAACACAAAACACGATGGAAACGATCGAGGAAAGGACACGCGAGACGTCCGATCTTGATTTAGTACGACATAAGGCACGCCACACGGCACGCTAATTTATACAAAGCCCATTATGTGATTAAGCGCACTTCAATATTTACAATATGTTGGCACAAAGATAAATCGTCGCCTAAATAAAACACTCGTTCAAAGTTATGAATGTCATCGGGCCCGTCTGAAATCTAATACAAATTCCGAAACGTAAGAACATCGACCGTGAGGCCTTAGGCTAGATCACCGCCACAGACTCTTCTCGGGTTTCAAAAACCTGATCGCGAAAATCTCTAGGGAGGGTAGAACGATTTAAGTTTACGAAAAGGAAGCAACGTTGGAATAATCGGTAACCGCATTTTCGATGAAACACAATCTTCACCTCAACGTGTTCCATGTGACAACAAATAAGCGGGCTCCAAATTGCTACACGTGTCCGGTAGAAACCGCAGGTAATAATTTTAAAAAAGGAGGTTGCGGATTTCCGCGCTCAATGTTTGTCAGATAAAACGATGTTCGTATTGTGTAGCGGCGTTTGAACGATATTTAGGGGTCAACATGATTTGAACAACAAGAGCTAGCGATAATAAATATCCTACCCAGGAGCATGAATGAAGGTAGGCTTGTACGTGGAAACCATTTATGACGTTATGCCTCAGTCTCTAGCCAATTTTTGTCAAAACCCCGCAAGTAATATTGACATGGTATCGGTTGATATCCCTGACTTTTGACTAGTAACAATATCCCTCACAGCCTTGAACAAATACTGTAATTTATCGGTGACTGTTGAACATTGAACTCGATGTCCGGTCGTGATTATACTCCGAAACACGCGTGTATAGGATGTGTAGCTGATTGCATTAAACTAAGCAAGGCTTAAGGATTATTTCTATAAATAACCAAACATAGCACTATCACTGGCATGCTGGTTTCAACATTGAAACCCCATCTGTTATAAATTATTATATATTGATTTATAAATTCAAAGATTCTTTAATACTAATGCCTGTTGAATTGCATAATGGCAATCCTAACATAAACCTTGCCACAGCATTACACATTCCAAATATGATGTCCGAGTAGAAACACATAATAAACAAAATCGAGTCGGAAACAAATCTCATCGCTGAAATTAAGTTGACGCAGAGTATATCCGGTGACGCATAGTTCTGCTTCAATCAGAAATGTAACGGAAGTTTACGTTGTGCCATTGAAACGGTCGAGATTACCGCAAAAAAAACGAGAAAAAATCGTAGCCATAAGCACACGATGCTTCAACAGCAACGTGAAATTACGCGAATAGTGGAGGCAATGTCCACGAGGACGCGCAAACGATATTTGATTGAAAACACGCAGGTATGTAAACACGCGATAGCCTACCAGCGTACAGACTGAATCAATATCGCTTCATACTAACGTAGTAGCCCGTGGGTGAGTCAATGAATAATAGATGCACGCCAAGTATTTGATCGTAACGTGAACTCGGTCACTGAGATCGAGTTCAAAATGTTGCGTCATCTCAAAGTGGTCGGCTACCACCTAACGGTCTTCGATATTTGTTCTCTAGTCAAGTTTACGTGTATCGTCAGCGTCAGATCATCAGATTATCAGATTATACGATACATAAACGGCAGGGACTTATTCTCTTGTGAAAATCACATTCCCAGGATGATCCGCCAAACAGCTTTACAGAGTTTGACTTACACACGTCACATAGCACAGAGTGTGACCCGTTGACCGAAGGTAAATTTTTATTACATGAAAAAGACAGTTCGACTGGACATATACTCTTGACTGAGAAAACACCAGCTGGGATTTACACAAGCCCCTCTTGTCGCAAATTGCATTGAATCCCGGATTTTCAGAACAGGCCAGCTTGTAAATTGGCAGTAACACTACAGGAAACTGTGCTAGCGATTGGCCAGCATTACGGAAGGTCAAGAAGTGAAGAATTGCTGCTGAATTACGGGTAACAAAATACTACAGTATTGACGAGCATGATTCATTACCATTTGCGAAAGTTTCCTAATTGACGAAAATCCATTTCAAATGCACATCAACTGCGCAAACTAATTCTATGGTATTTTCTATTACGATCCAAGCTTTACGGAGATTACAAGGGCTTATCTAAATGGATAACAGAAGCGGCGAGGAGCATGGTGTGGCGTTATCAAGTTTGAGTGACACGACTTCTGTGAGGAACACAGACTGACCACAGGTATAGATGAACTTACCCGGATATCCGGAGGGCCGTTTGTTTGCGTGTGAGATTCTGATATTAACGTCACGAGTTGTCTTCGCTCTGCGGAGTACTCTAACGGTTTCCATTCCATAACACTTCGCTTAATCTTGTTGTTTAACATTAAATTTTTCTTCATCTGAATTTCTGTGTGTGACATGATGCCTGCAAAATAAATTGAGACTACTGTATTTTCAAGTCTTTGCAAATCGTTTGGAAAATCAATAAGGGAAAGCGAAATGTTGAGCACGGCTGCACGGGGTAGGTGACGCTGGAAATCGGTGCATAAAATGGATTTCCGTCAATACTCAATAGTATAGATCCTTTATTAGTAATATACCAAGTTCACATTTCAGAATGACTCCAACACCTAATACCGACTGTTAACTATTTCATGTGTTGCCTTCTTGGGTTTGGTGTCACGATAAATTGGTGTTGCCAAGAATTTCACGAAAAGTGACAATCTTTTCCAAGCCCAGCCATAGGGTAATCACGTGACAATGAATCTTGACAAGATGAACTGATTTTGGAATGTAGCTTTTTGGGAAATTTCAATGCGGCGACACCATCGCTAATCTTTATCCAGAAATGACCACACTGCGTCAAAACATGACAATCTGAAAGTCTTCAGTGATAGGGACTAGGAAACATCACGACGAAGCAGCCAAAAACATTACCAAGGGATGCAGCGATAAGATGGACTGCCTGGGTCCTGCGAGAAATCCCAAAAATGCATGACCAGGCCCTTGTGACTATTCGCAATCACAGCTGTGAAGATGTCACACGCACATAAGTGTGAATATGTGCTAACAACAGTACGTCAATACCAACACAACCGAGCATACATCAGGCAGCTCATTAGCACATAATACCGCGTGATGCAAAGTCGCAATACTCATCCAGTCACTGCGATGTGTGATATTTCACTTATTAATTTGTAAACTCCCATGACACCTCATTGAACCAGCAGTCCACGTCCATACTGAAACTTATCATTATAGTTAGAACATACCAGTGCGTCTTCTGTAGTTGTGTTGGATTGAAAAACCTAGTCATTGATGGAAGCTTATGGACCCACCTGTTATTTTGCTTAAAAAGTATGCCAGTTTTGAATGATATTATTATATTCTATCAAATTAAATATCCTGCCTGGTCATTGAATCAAAATTATTCATCATAAATCAATTATTTTGATTGACACGCTGAAATACTACCCTACGTCACACAAGAGAGAGAGTCGATATAACATATCTTTGTAGCAAACCAGCAATTACAGACGGTGGCCGTTCAAAATTCCTTCCAACCACGAGATCAATACCATATTTGACAGGGAAATCTATCTAGGGTGTATTCGCGACACAATAACAGACCAGACACAACAAGACATCATTGACCAGATCACAAAACAACGGTAGTGCAGGGGTTCTGCGCTGTGCCAGCACCGTTCTCAAAGTCTTTGTCTGTATCAAGCAAGTCACAAAGTGAGAGGTGTCAAGTTACGCGGGATGAATATCGCATTTGTGTGAGGTCCGGCGAGAAGATCCCAAAAGACGATGTTGGGTCCATAGGGACTGGCACGTGAGAGCACCCTATCAAAAGGAATGGCGAGTTGACTTCTGTGGAATCTTCAACGACACGCAACCGATATTATGATATCGATCGAGACCAGTTGATATGTGAAGTAATATACTCTCTATGGTAACTATAGACATTTGAATCCTATTTTATGGCACTATTGCAATTTAAGTGAAACGTATGTGGTATTTGTGGAGTTTGTAATTTTGTCATTGCATAAATGCAGACACTGATTAATCACGTTGTGAATGATCCCCTTCCTTTGTAAGGAGATAAAACGTTGAAATTGACATAGAGTACCCGTGACATTAACTGTCGGAGACTGTCGAACGCAGAAGAGGCTATTGACCCACTTTGAACGGAATTTTCGCCGGTGTGACTGCTCGTAAAGGCATCACAATCAAAGCGCTCTGAGCACCATGTAACCCATCAACTTTTCACAGTAGACACGCCATCTCCGCTCACAAGTGGCTGACAGTTCACTACACGCCATGACGCAGACCTCGACGTAGCAACAAGTTCGCTACTCGACACTGGGAGATCGAGGCGAGTTGAACACACAAACGCACTAGCTACGCCTCGTTCAAGCCCGTGAGTTTCAAAAGCCCTTTTTACTCCGGTAATTGGAAGCAGATGTTGAATCAGAATCGAGCCATGTAAATTAACGATACAGAAGCCGAGCCCTTCCGTAACTTTTCAATCGATATTCAATGGCGCGTTCATGAAATCAGTGTAGCTTGAATTTGCCATTCTGCAAATGGATCGGCCATTTCTGTTCAAAATGCAGCTGAAATTATTGACCTTTCATATGCATCAAGTCAATGCCATAACCTAATATTATATTATATTATACTACCACTTCAAAATTGGTTAAGTCTGTATTCAGGTTTCAAATGTGTGCACTTCAGAATCCATGACAATGTAAATATGCATCAAGCTCAAAAAATAGACGGCATGGTTTGGCAAATCTGTCAAAATTGAACGACATAGTACTTTTGAAATCAGTGTAGTTTGAATTTGACAGGTTGACCATGAATTGGGCGTTTCAATTTAAAATGCAAGTTGAAATCATTAGCCTCCCTCTCTCATATGCATCAAGTCAAGGCCATACGGTAACTTAATCTCTCAGATTTATCACTTGAATACGAGGGAAGTCCGTATTACGATTTCAAATGTGTGTAATTCAACATCCACAACAATGTAAAGCTTAAAAAAGACAGCAGGGCTTGGCAAATCCGTCAAAATCATAAGATAGCCTACAGTAAACTCTTACATTCTTTCTTCATGCCGATGCGAAGGCACTTTTGCAGTCGGCACGCTTGACATTGCCGCCGATTGCTTTTCGTGATTTGACAATTTCCGGTGTAAGGACAAGTAAAATTTTTCCCGTTCTTCATACTTCTCCTGCGAAACAACGAGAAAAGTTGACAGAAAGTCGATGTTACGCCCAAGTGACTACAAACAAACGTCAATCGATGTAGTCAATCAGCTTTTCATTGAGCGACTTAAATCACCTTATGGTAACGGAACATCGCAGCTTAGCGCCATCTGCTAAAAATGCATGCAAGCATCTCAAATTGATGCATAGCGACCAGATTCAACCGGGATAAATGAGATAAATTGTCAGGCTATGAGCAGATATGTGAATTGAGGTTTTGGATTCAAGGACACGATGCAAATGTTGGTAGTGTTTGTGAATTATCGAAAATACTGGGTCGGTTGGTCATTTCTAGATGTTGAATGCAGCGCCAGACACAAAGTTGCAATTAAAAAAACTAACCCCTTGATACCATCTGATTGGGAAAATGGGGGGATGACTAATATTATAATTTCATGCTTGAAGCAACATCTTACGGCAGGGGACAGATTTTTCGGCTTCATACAACACAAATAACACAAACAGATACAGAAACTACACGGTGATATCAGTGATTAGTGAAAAACACACCATAGTTCAGCTAACAGCATACAAATCGGGGTGTCGACTCGATTTATGACAGTGATGTTTCATAATTTGGGGTTGATCATGACAAGGCACTCGAGTACAGATACCAGGATTTCAGCACAGCAGTATCTTTCCACAGACGTCTATTAATCAAGCGTGGTTCAAGTATCCGTGTGACTGTATACCAAGTGGGTGTGGTGTAGGAGTATTGGATTATATAGGATATTTGATCAGAGCACAGACAAAATGCAAACAACTTGCACAGCCGTGATACCAACTTTCCAGATACTACTAAAACATTTCCGATGTCTATGTCTCATGGGATAACAAACTAATTACAAGATCAAACTTAAGGATTCCTTTCGGTTAGCGCACAGTCATAGTTCACGCATCAACAGGTTGAATAACATGCGTCAACGTTGTACATGTACATAACTCGTTTTAAGGACCACCCTAATGTACAGTGTACACTGTACAGCATTGCAACTGAGTGTAGAGTACATCATGATTTAAAAATGCCTTTCATACAAACAGTGTGAATTCTCAAGACGATATATATTCAATGCAACAAGGCAGTCATAGGCCAATATTTTAATGCAACTATTCCTATTCATGTACTGTACTGGATCTATACCCAGCATTCGTAGATCGATAACGAGTCAATAATACAGGAAGTAGGAGCTTCTACTGCAAATAGACTGCAACTTTACCGCACTATAGGCTAACCTCCCTCAAAGCAATCGAAAAGTATAAAATCAACATATGACTTGGTCTTGAAACATCAATAATAGGATTTCAGCATGATCTATTGAGAATGTAAATAACAATTTTTCATAAACAAAACTTGAACTTACGTCATTGTAAATTATTATACAAATTTAGACTTGTAAAGTCTCGTGGCAAATGAGTAAATTCTAACCTAAACACGACAAACATCATACATCCGAAAAAGTCGCTGCTACATTAACACTTAGCAGCAACATATTACAGAGACAACAACAGTATACTAATTTAAGAGGTTCAATGCGCCAACACAATTGCAAGCAGATCATCAATACTTAATCATTCTGAAGGGGACACCAGACACAACACTCGCACCTTATTCAGCTTGACACCGAAAGTGCCACACATCAATTACATCCCAAAGGGGTATTCACACTGTAAACACGCACACGGAAAATGAAACAAGAGAAAAATCAAGGCAGTCAAAGAAACCCCAACGCGGGATCCCACAAATAAACAAACGCCATCAAAGAGCAGTTTAAATTGAATTTGCCGCTTGTGGCACTGCCAGGATTTTTGAATGGAAGAATTAGTAAAAGGTATACGACACGACACAACAAAGAGCACAGGTGTAAAGCCATAGAAATTAAGACTGTAGAGGTAAATTCACAACCACCAATCGCCTGAAAGCACTTTGACAAGCCCAGCGTGTGAATGTAACAGTTCCCTATCTATAATGAAACGTGGAGCACATGTCGACTTATTACTAGGGCAAGTTTTTGCAACTTTTGCAACTTTTTTTTACAGCTTCCGGCAGCTTCCTAAATACTCGTAAGATATGCAGAACGCGGTTTTAAGCTGTTTGAAGGAATCTTATAGTGCAACTTTTGTCCATATTTTTCATGCAACTTTTTCGATTTTTCATGAAAGTATTTTCGATTTTAGTGAAATATACAGCTAAATTCGACTGAAACACCGTAAATCAGCACCGAAGTAACGCTTTTAGGGTATTTCGGGAGCTGAGCCGGAAAATTGACCTTTTCATTTTTAGTCAACCGAGCAAAATGTGGTCAAAATGCAACTTCTGCAACTTTTTTCGAAAATAAATGAATAAATGCAACTTTCCACGGATTTAACTGCAACAAAAACTTGCCCTACTTATTACCAATGATATTTGTGACAGAAATATGGTGATATACAAAGGGCGGATAAATCATTGCCGCCGTTTCAAATCAGAAATATGTGGTGCATAATGATGAGAGCGTCACTTTGTGGCTTACGGCAGGAGGATGCACTATGTACTAGCCCTTCAAGTTTGTATTCCATCGAATCACAGGGTCAAGACTCAAGACAAACTTAATCGCAGATTTGGAAAGCTAGCTAATTCTAGTCGTTTAATTACACTAATTATAACAAAATGCAGGTAATCTAATTCTAATCGAACAAATGTGTTCGAGCTACATTGCTACAACATTTAGTGTTCGATCTAGGAAATGTTTCGCGCGCATACCTGAAAAAGCCTTTACAGCCTTCGCATGTAAGCGCGTTGAAATGGTATCCGGTTGCTTTATCGCCGCACACCGAACAAATCTTCCACGAATCGTCGTCATCGTCTTCAAATGCGTTCATTTGACTCGAAGACTTCGAAGAGGTTTTGTGTGGTGTTGACGGAATTGACCTTGACAAAGAAAATACGGCGTGAACGCACATCTCCCCATCACCGTTTACGAGAGCTTATTTTCCTTCTAGAACACCACACGGTATAGATAAACACGAAACAATACAACAAATCCTCACCGATGATAAATAACAACCTATCCCACCGCTAGTCCGTCCGATGGTCACCAACGGCTAAAGCGCGATGAATAATTCAATGCCAAACAAGATAACGGAAAGCAAGACGCCGGGTCTCCCTTTCCAAGTTCAAGTGCGCGATAACTTATCTCAAACATTCAAGACCGTCTACGCTTTCGTCAGGGAATACACAGCAAAGGGGCTGCAAGCTGCTTCAACCACCAACGTACAAGGTTCACTCACAACAAGTCATTTTGAACTTTACAGACATATGAATTTCGATAACTTCTTGTATTTACGGTAGGCTTACCATACGTCCTCTTTTAAGAGGATTTGTCCTCTTTTTTGACTTTTTTGAAAGTGTCCTCGGAGGACGCCCTTTTGTCCTCTTTTTTGAAAATTTAGGTAAGATTTAGATCAAATTGCGAGCGATATGCCGCAAATTAGCCGAGAAGTGACGCTCCGGCGGGTATTTCGGAGGGAAAAGAGGTGATTTCAGCTCTGAGCGAAAAGAAGACCTTCTTTTTTTTTTTTTTAGTTATCCACCTGGCAATGTGGTGAGAAAAACGTTATTTTGAGCTGTGAGCGAAAGTGATGACCCTTTTTTTTTTTTTAGTCAACCGATCACGAAGTAGGAAAAATTTACCAGTTTTTGAGAATTCTTCTCCAGTTTTTCTGAATTTCTGAAAAAGTGTCCCCTCTTTACATTTCCAAAATATGGTAAGCCTAATTTACGGCAGACCTAATCCTACCGTGTTACCACCATCGTGATTGACAAGATCAGTCTAAATTTGCTTCAAACTGCTTATCAAGATTTCCTAAGTAATATGTAGAGGAAAATCAATTTAAAGATTCATCATTCACAGAGTCAATTCGTACGATTGAGTAACAGATGATGTTGTGGGTGACAAGGACATGCGACTGCATACGAGCTCAGATTTCAATATTGAGATTGACCGACCTTGAGATGAGATCATTACATTAATTCCATCAAGTCTTAAGTTTGCAATTTGCATCACATCGTCAAAAAGTTGCATCATATACATCATTTCATTTACACCGCTGGCATCTGGTAATGCGCTCGTCACATATCATTTACTGCACATTGCTCACTGGTAAATAGGGTGAGTTAAGTTGTTAAGAACGGGTGGGCGCACTTCAGCTATGGGAAAACAAAGTAATGCCCGTAACACCAAGAATTCACCAGATACCAAATGCTATAGCAAAGAATTTTCGGAAGTAATTTTTTTCATAATCGATGATGAATAGGAATACAAGGTTAGCATAGTATTGTGTAAAGGCTATAGTCCTCACGCATGACATAAAATTTACGTAACGGTAGATTACTGTAAAGAGTTGGTGTTTCGGGAAACAAATTGACTGCAACTTCCTTGATTGGCCAGCTACAAGTAAAACAGTATTGCAACGCACGTAACCCTGTCAACGCGTTGGTATACTCAATCCCGATTGCATTGTTGCTACAATCATGACAAATCAAGGTCGAATATTAGCAACACGCCCAACTTAAAAATGGCATACCATTTTAACATACAACCAGACATAACTGTGGCACGCTCCCATAAACAATAACCATAAGAGTTATGACCCAAGTCTATTGCCCTTATCTCCTCGTGCTGATAACGAACACACACAACATACACAAGTGTAACTTTGCCCTTGCCAATATCGAAGGGTGTGTCTAAGCTGCGCTGCGAATCACTCCTCAGCTTTTAACATAGCGCAGCAATCAGCTGATAGCATGGAACTAGAACTCTTAACTTGACTTGACATTAACAGATACAACACAGGGCATTTTGACACTGCTGTCATAAATCAACTGGCTTGGGCTATCACACTAGAACACAGCACTTCGTTTTGGTGTGCTTAACACCAGTTTATTGCAATTCAATCTATTTGACAAGGTTGTAACAACTTCAAGTCATGGAATAGTTACTTTTCCAGTTCACACATTTACCAAACTGGCATCACTGAATAGCAGTAGCAGTGTTGTAAGAGTTGAGAGAATTTTCAGGCAAAGTGGTGGTAAGCGTCACACCAGAATCTTGGCTAAAAGTCAAAAGTCGAAACTAGCCTCCCAACTATTAAAGGCTGACCGAAACACCTGTTTTGGTGGATATTAGATTGCGCCAAATAAAGGAGTTCCCATTGCAGGCATCAAAGCATTACTGTGGGCTTTTATTTTCAAAAATGATCATAACAAAGTTCATCACCAGTGATTTTACAGTTGACATCCTCCGAAAATCAAAACATGATTAATTCCAGGTCATCAAAATCTTACACGATGGAGATGCTAAATCACACGATTGAGGTTTAAATTAGACACAACATTGCACAGCAGTATGCCGAGGAATAAAAGATTGTACACAGCACGGGAGTTCATACAGGATACGATTCCTTGGCCATGAAAGGTAAAACAAATCAACCTTGCCCTCCCCCGCTTGTAGGAAACGGAACGGAATGCCAATTCAGCATACTGGTGAGTGTATATTCAAATCGAGCATGCGCATAAATCCCCATGCTCAAGTTTCCAGGAATAGAACTCACACATAACCGCACAATATCCGAAAGTAGGAGTAAACAAAGTGAATATAAATCCTAGTTGCTGCTACATTCCCGTTGCCTTCACAACAATAGGCCTACTCATCGTGCCAATTTTGTAAATCGAGTAACGGTCGGATTTGAGTCATTCGGCAACATATTAACCCGGAGGCCCATCCCAGTCGTTGTATGAGATTATATGGCGTACGAAGCTTTGCCAATAAATTTCTATTTGAACCATTTAATCGAGTACCATCCTGCAACTGGGTAGCTAATTCTGCTGTATTCCGTTCACAAATCCACAAAAAATGTGGTGGTCATTATATTTGCCAAAAGTTACAGAGTCAAGAATCTTATTTCAATGTTTTAATGATTTCCTTTCCTTGCAGCACGATTAGTGCACATCAAGATGTGATCGGAAAATATTTTTTGAATTCAAAATCTGGGACCCCTGTTAGCACTTTCCAGCTACCGGTCGCGCATAATTATACTGGTGACAATAAGTGAAGATGAACAGTACTATACCGTTTTGACAATAGATTATATCACTTTTCGCGTGTGATTAAGAAGTAAATCTGTTACCGATCGAAACGTAAGTACGCTAAATCGCTTGCGAAATTGACAAAATAGTCACGGATGGATTCGTGGACATATGTCACCGCAATCCCGGCATTAAGAGATCAAATAAAACGGAACATATCCTTACCTGTTCGATGTACCATTCATTGATTTGGTTGTACTAGCGTGGTTTGACGTTTTTTGCATGGGATGCATGCCGTTGAGAGGAGAGCGCGAGCGTGTGTCGTCATCTGCCGAGAGTAAAAAAAAACGTTTATTAGAAATAACACATTGAAATGTTCCCTGTGCATAAGATATGGCTGCAAATAAAAACACCACAGAGATGGGTTTGCAAGAGCGAGGCACAACATTCTAATACCTGTTTTGAATGTAGTGTCTATCAAAGCTTGTAAGCAGATTTGCGCAACTAGTTAATTCTAGTAATCAAATTAGACTAATTAGAGCGAAACGCCGAAAATCTAATTCTTATTTAACTTCTGAATTATGCTTCTTTGCTGTAATTCAAATTCTAATCTAATTTCTGGTCTTCCTGAAAATGCTACAGGAGAGCTATGCATAGTGCGACACGGGCCAAGCTTACTGTGCAGACATTTGCTATTCTCATGCTTAGGAGAAGGAGTTCTAATTTGATGGCCTATGAACTGAACTTGGTTCTATTTCGCGAATTCAGTAACCTGATTCTAACCGAATTTGAAAAAATATGTTCAGCTATAATTACATTTCTAATCTAACTTGGAAAAGTTGGTAGGTAGCTTCGGGGTATCAAACTCTGCTTGTAAAACAGACAGGCCTGCTAAGCCGATATGTTCCAGCATTACACTACCTTAATTTTTTATAAACCAAATAGCCTAACCTTACATTGCTCATTAGAGTACACAGGATTGAATAGCAGCTCAACAAACTTACCTTCAACACTGCCAAGCACACGCACATGGACGCCGTCACTGTACTGGTCCTCTCCGATAGACATACTGTATTTATGATGCGAATGCTTTCCGAACGAATACTTCGCCTGTATGGAGTCTCTGCTCTCATGCATACTGCTTCGGCCGTTGGAGTACCTAATAGAAATTACGCAGATAAAATAATAACTTGATAATTTCCATTGCATTTTCGATAAAAACAGGAACAATGTATTGGCACAGCCTATGTGAGTGTACAGCACAGAGGGACAGAATGGTGAGTAAAAGGTCGCAACATCACTCTGTTAAATTTCTTGTTAAGGGAAATGCGTGATGCCGTACCAGAATGGTAATTATACTGCATCATAACAGTGTAAAAAATATGGCAGCTGTATTGCTTTATCTTGAAATTGCATTCACGAGCCTACTAGCCTACAGCCTACTGCTGGTATGGTAGGTAATCCTGTAATCTGTAAAAGGCACATCATGGAATTTGCCAAGTAAATCGAAATCGCAGGAAGTTTCCGATAATTTGTGGTCAAGTATTTCGTATGTATCACACCAATGCCTTGGGAAATTAAAGAATACGAAGTCACTCCCAGTTGCAACTGCACAAAAATCATATTTTCATATTAAAATCATGCACAGATGCTACATACCTACCTACATTTTCAACGTACATAAGCATGTTTCATATTAACAACAATGTGATTCAGGTTACAGTGTCTGTCTCGGCACACCTCACCAACAAATTACATCTAGTGCTAATCCGATAAAGATTTACAGTATACAATCCATCCTGTCCCAGAGGATGCCTCTCGCTATTCAAGTTGTTGATGGTGGAAATAGGAATTCACTTGTTCCTAAAAGGGGTGACTATACCGAGAGAGCGAAAACACAGTCAGAAGGGCAGATGTCTTATCAGCAGTGCCAGACACAACTATAATGTCTCGAGTCATAATGCCGAGTCATTGAAGAGCAACGTGACTCATAATTCTCCCAAACAGGGTGAAAGAAATCACGGATTAAGAAAGAATATGTCGCCGTGGTCACTAGAAACAATCTACTATATTTGATAAAAAGATGACCATAGACTCAACCCTTAACTTTGCAACGGCACTGCAAGATTGTATAAAAAGAAATAACAGGAAAGCGCATAATTTGATAATTAACGAGACAACACCCCACCCCCTGACTAATACCACTCACACCCACTTTTGAGAGGCTCTCGTCTCACCATAAAGAGAGCGGACGCGCATTGTTAATCTGCATGACTCATATCACCATGGATGTAAGGCGTATTCTGAGCGTGACTCATGTCTACGTGTTCAATGATAAAACCCAGTAACTACAAATGCTTAGAAAAATCAATTATGGTAGTTAAAGCCATGATGTAAAATTGATTCATGGCACAAATTCAACAATGCAGACAAAGCAAAGTACACATCCTATAGCGAGCAAATAGATTTTTGGCCATTACTATATTCAAGTTACTGAACTACGCAACTGCGTAAATCGGTGGCACCGTTTTCTCGCTGAAATGAACTGTAGAAACAGTTCAACCATGGAGATCGGTTAAAGTTCCGCTGGTCACGTATCACCTTGTGTGGTGCGTAGACTCAAAGCTACACAATATCGTGCCCTAACCACCAAAATGACACGCATGTCATGCTTGACAACGCGCGCAAGTTTCCATGAAAAAAAAGCTATTCTAAAATTCGCAAATTTAAATTATTCATTGGGCCGGGCATTTGATATCGTCAAAACTTGGTGCGGTGTCTCATCAAGTTCGACAACATTTACTAGACGCAGCCTACAGCATACCAGATGTCGCCAGTAACTTACCTTAAATCCTTGATCTGATTATCCAACGCTGAGGTGTTGGACGCAGACGATATCGCCCAGTTAGATATAGACTCTTGAACTTTGTGATAAGAATTCTTTTCAGCCATTCGTTTCATAGGAGGCGAAAGACCGGATGGGGACCTCTGGCCTACTGAAAAGAATTTTTTCCGTCAGGAATACATAATAGTCCAACTATTAATCAGACATTGACGTACAGTATATCTATATAGTATATAATTGACTAGGCCTTGTATTGTATTATTACATGGTTTTAATGTCGAATACACTATAAAATCAGTTGGTTCTAATATAGATCCGCATTCTGATTGCAGCATTGCAGTGCGTTGCACTATTGGTAATTAAATTCGAGCCCTGTGATATGCAGCCAAGCCTGCATCAATGCATGGCTACTGAAAATGGCCTGATGACTAATCCGCACTGTAGGGTGTTGGATAACGAAACTGGAATGAACAATTTCCCGCAATCGGTACATTATTAGTTGATTGGCTGTACTTCTATTGTTCAGAACAATATCCATTATGCAACCGGCCGAATATAAATGGTCCGGACATCCATATTCAACAGTTAATGTGGCAGGGATCAAGACACTCACTGCCTTATTCAAAGAGTATCCAATATCCATCGGTTTTGATATTTCGAGAAATGCTAAATCCTAGACAACTCCTGCGAAGGAATTTTATTCAAATTAGATCAAATTTAGGCCTTATCTTCGTCATTCAATTGTTTCTAATTATTAGGACACAAAAACAGCCAAATGGTGGTATGGATTGAGCGAAACCGACAGCATGTCCTCACGACAAGTAACCATGGGTGAGCCTGCAAAATCTGGGCATAAAATCAACCTAAATCGCGGAGTTCACGAATGATTATATCATCAGTGGTCTGATCTGGTCTGAACTGATGTGTGCAGTGCAGAACCATCATCACATAAATTTCACAATACGATGGAATACAATCAATTCACCATGATATAATCCTGGAATCAAATTTTGGATGCACCATTAATTGAATAGAAGTAGGTGCAATTTGTGCGAGCTACCAAGCAAAAAATCAATTTGGCAAACAATTTGTCCTTTCTGTCAAAATTGGCTATGCTCAGCATCGGTCAAACAGCCTCACCTGAAATGTATTGGATATTCGTGGATTGGATCACATTCGCCCGTTCGGGATTTTCATCCAGGGGTGATCCAGAGTCACTAGTCTTTCTCTCAGAAAAGCTACGCTCTCTGATACGCATCAGTCCTCTTGAAGCTGTACGACACCATTGGTTAGCAGAAACAATAATTCTTGAGTATTTTAATAACTACATTATCCTAGCAACCGCAATGATTGTCTGGGGCCTACGATCATAAGTATCGTAGGCCCCGGATCGTCATAAAGGTGGAGTGAGAATGATGGGCTAAGAGTCCATATATCGGGGAGCCTGCATAGTCACACAAGTGAAGGATCGTGTTTTTCAGTAGATGGCTAGCAACAAGCTTATAACAATCTAGCTACTACCCAAGCATATGTGTAGAAACTGGCAACAGACAATGGTAGCAGCAACTCATCAGTGATATATATCCATTTTCAGATCACAGCTGCAATTGGCTTTGTTCAATTTTGTGGTTGATTAAAGCTGTTCAAGGGTGATCGAGAAGATAATCACCGAATCATTGATGGTGACACTTAATGCCTAAGATTAAACCTGGAGCTAAAAAGTACACCATTGCTCCTCAGATGCATACATATTTAGCCCCGACTCGCATACAGTCACCCACGGTTGGGGAATCAGCAGTAAGCATTTCGAAGATTTATTATAATATTTCAAATTACTGCATAACTCCGTAAATATATAAATTTGTTTGAAAGGCACAGGTTTCAGTCTATGTGTGTGTTGAATCACACAATATATTACAGTGTGAGTGTCTACAAGACTTTGACCTTGTACGCTTTGAATGTGGTTAGAAGACATGATATCCTTACTTCATACAGTAATATACACTTACCACCATCGCCTTCTCCGTTCGTTTCAGAATATTCGGGAGGCGACGGTCTATTATTTCGGCCCTCAAATTCAGGACCCAAATTATTTTGACCATTACGAAACGAAGGGCTGTCGATTCCTTCCGAGTTATGGCGGCGCACGGCTGGCCTGAAAGTCATGTTAGGGACTGACGGCTCTATGTCCATATACCTGTTAACATGTGATAGAGTTACTTCAAAATGACAAGGTGTGCATCAAAGCGTGTGGTCAACCATAACATGAAATCATGGTTCCAATAGTGGAGATTTCCTAACTGGGAACTTTTGTGCTCTTGAATGCTCCATTAAACTGTTATATGAAGGGTGATATACCACGAGTTATGCTGAATTAGTAAAACGCATCAACCATACCAGAGGATACTGTCGAGTTATTTCCTAAATTCCTTGAAATGCCTACATGCAATTTCCTCGGAAAGTTACCAAGATCTTAGGCTTAAGTGGGGTAGTATAATATGATTGAGTTCAGACGTAAAGTATTACAACATCACTGGCTAAATTTAAATCGTCTTAATTGTAAGTGGTGTTTGCATGAAATTCTCTGAAATATTGACATTACAGAATCGCGGACACAATAAGTTTGTTCATGACCTCTTCAGAGGTCATTCAACTAGATAGGCAATTATATAATATACCGTGAAATAGGCTGACAATCATGCAAGCATACCTATGATTAGGAGATTCCTGCAATTTCATAAGTGAAGTTGATGCCACCATCATTGTGCTTCAAACACTGTAGCATCTGGCACTTTTTCTCGCAGCGAATATCCCCGGACAGCAATGCTTATCTCTTGAGGAAGCACTTGCCCGATGTATTTGCCAGTGAATAGGGATGATTCATATCCAGAAATTGAAAAGAGTAATCCCGGAGAAATATTGACTTTTGCAGTGAGATGTGAAGGCAATCTCACAAAGCTAATACAGAATTAGTCTACCTTGAAGTTTTCGGTAGGCAAATCTGAAAAGGCCAACAATTAAGATGCTTAGCAAGATTGTCATTTCAAACAAATAATCCCAAACCGAAATTACGGTATCAATCGGACTAATGTAAAATATGAATTCACAAACAACATTCAATGGACAATTATATGTACAAGATACTTTATCAATCAAGTCACAAAATGTGAACATTTATGATACTCATTCAGACGAATGTTAGTAGCGAACCATTAGCAGCTTCAAACCTCACAAACATTCGTTATTATTTCCAGGGGCGTTTGCAGAGTGTAAATCCCGCACGCGATATTCAATTACAGTGCCCGCTTGACCACAAAGAAGTCCTCAGCTGACCAAAGTTCATTAAAAAACGCTTGGCAGGCTACTAATAAACAGCAATTATCATTATCCTGATAGCCCAGCAAATCCGATGTCCGAAGCAATAAGCGCGATTTCCATCATCACACGGCGAGCATGCGGCCTAAATAGCCTATTATTATGTAGGCGATCATAACAATCGCAACAAGAGTATCCAAACACACTATCTCGGAAGTTCGCCGGAAGTTAGCGATGTGGAGCAAAGCAGCCAGTTCAAAGCGCAAAATGTTGATGACATGACACACAAAAATGTACGAAAATCATCTTGAATATTCGATTTCAATTCCAGCGACATTCGCGATTCACAGCTTGACGCCGTAATCGCACCAACCCTAGGGCGGAGTAAACGGTGAATCCACAGAGGTGAAATTTTGCGCGATGTTTCATCACAAGTTGCTTGTAACAATGAACTCGCTGGTCTTCGATGACTCTCGACCCTGATACCAGTTTATTACGTACGCGCATTTCGTGAACCCGGCGCGCAGTTCATACGTGTTGCGCGGCTAGGCAAATACATCACGTGGCTTGCGAATTTCGGAAATAATGTACCGAGACTGAAAGCGTTGAAAACGAGGTGTAGCGATGCGATGTCAGAAAACGCGAAAAGCAGCGACACGAAATGATTGCGGTCGGCGGTGAGAGGGGTCAGAGGTTATCATACGAGGATGGTTAATTTCGTTTGAAGTCGCAGTCTTGATCGAGATACAATGACGGTTTCTGGTACGGTGGAGAGTACATTTCCACTAACTGCGCGGCTGTTTATTTTTGCGACTATTAACAAAAAGAACGTTTGAAACCGTCTCCCGAGAATGACGCCTCAAGCTCAAGCGCGGGCTATCTTTTCGTTTTTCGCGTTACATAGCCTACGTTGCGCGGGTCCGGGAATACGTTTCAGGACGAATTTTAACGAATTTACGACAAAAACCATGAAGAATTTCGCGGAATCCGTTAACTAAAGTTCGCGTTTCGACTCGACAAGACGGATCGCTTCCAAATCTCCGAGTTCATCCGAGCGTTTTTTCCTTTCCCGTCGTTTCGCTGAGCGAAAAAATGGTCGGATACGCTTTGATATTTTCGATCGCTTAAGCTTCCAGCGAAGGCGTACCCTCAAAACCGACGCCAATCGACGATGACTCACTGTCGAGACTACGAAGACGCGTACCGATCGAGAAAAAAACGGTTGGCCGACTCACCAAAGCAAATGCCTCCGTGGGATATCGCACTTATACCCTACAAAGCCAACACCGTACGAACGCGTCGTCTCAACATCAACACGCACAACGCTCCCACAGTAAACATCAATCAATCGCGCGGCATCGATCCTATATAGCACGCTTCTCAAAACGCGGAGCGTGAATTGCATCACCAGCAATTACCGCGCGCTTAGCTCCGATATTGTCAGCAAAACAGTTGACATAATAAGTCATACGGCATTTAACACGACTGTATATTAGTCACGAGTAGAAATGCGAATTCGCTTCTTAAGTAACGGCGGAGCGTGCAATAGTTTCCGACGCTAGGGAATATTAGCGCCGAAAAGTTCCTACGTTTCAGCGCGGTACTCTTTTGAGCGTGTCGAGCGGTCAAGAATAGTCCAGCGTAGACACGCAAAGTCGCGTAAGCGAGTTCATTGAAACGTGCCCAGTTCAAATAAACTTATAGACTCTTGATCTGAACCCGTCTACACACAACGCTTGATCGCGCGCACAAAATAGAGACGACAATTTCATTCATTGGTCGAGACTCGAATACAATAGCTCGCAGACTCAATGAAACCGTCGGTAATAATAATGGATCCGCGGCCAGTTCACGTTACCGCCTCTGGATTCTAAACTGTAGAAAGAGTCGCCTTCCTGCCTGCATTCCGGTCACGCCTACACCGTAAAGACACCCGCAACGCCGGCGAGTAAACATTCAACGCGGGATGGATGAATATCGCACGCTTGACACGTAGGCTAAGTTCACGAGCGTAAAGTAATTTTTGCTGCGGGCCTGCGAGAAATACGCGTTCCGGTGGAAGGTCATGATCGTGGAATTCTGAGCTTTTAAAAGATAACGCCAGGCGTGGAATACTTTCCCGGTGTGCGAGACTTCAACACAGTATTGCTCACCGGACTGTAAATGTTTGCGATGCGCGCCGTTAAAATGTATACCACCAACGTTTTATCATTCGCCGAAATTAATATCAGTCGAGAGATTCGCTACAACAATGGCAATTATGATATCGAAACCACTAGGTTCAGAGAGAAATGATTAGGAACAAATACGAAATAATGACATAAAATGCAAACAGTGCCCAAAGGCGCGCGTACGAAATATTTCCGGATCGCTGAGTATCCCAATGAAATTTACATACAGCGACAACAAAGATCCCGCAGCGTTGACGTAATAATAGGTTAAAAGAATGCAACATGCTCAGCAGTAATATCGTAATTGCCAAGCTGGAGAAAACAGTAGCATTATCGTTTGCATACATTCGATACCCGGAAACGCACTATTCGCGACGTTTTTAGAGCAGAAAAAAACGGCTTTTTGATGCAGGAATGGAAATCGTGGGCATTTTTCGCATCACTTTTTTTGGGATCCGTCTTATAATCCTATGTATTCGAATAAAAGTTAGATGCGTCAGTTCAAAATGATTTTCGTTCAATCAAACGGAATATATATATACATATATTCGAAGTATCCGTATATATCTAGCCTATTCGGCGTGCGAGACCATTGGCGCTGTCGCGTCCAACCAAGTTCAAAGCACCTCCAGAAAACCGGACTGAAATCGAAGTGAAATTGATTTATCAAACATGATGGTCTTGTCGTGATATGGTATTGTTTAGAAATTACAAGACTTAGTCCGACGCTGGGAACAAAGTAGTCCGACGCTGGGAACAAAGTATAGAACTAAATTCGCAGACAACAGAATGACGCGTTTGATTCGAAAAGTTCGGTCTTTTACTCAGGGAACTCATCTTACAATAACCAAAATTCAAATAGTAATATAGAAGTACAATGCCCGCAAGAGAGTCACGGCCATTTTATTGCACGTTGGTACATTATCGAATCAACAATTATAAGCTTTATTGGTAAAACATCGATAAAACATCACAACGTTTCAATGGCGATAACAATATCATCATATGTGATCGTTGGGCAACTTTTCGTTCCCTACTCGACGCGACCAAATCTCATCGCAGCGAGACACCTACTTCACAAGCCCCGAGTGCCGAACACCACACGTTGCAATAAAGACCACTGCGCGATCCGCGCAATGAAAATATATTCCTCAAGTGGCACTCGCCGAGTCACCGTTCGGGCGGGCGTCTCATTTCAATATAACCAGACTTGGCGAGATCGTGTTTAAGCTATAGTACAGTGGTTCCCAACCTTTTTCGACCCATCGCCCCCTTTTCAAGGTCAACACCGATCATCGCCCCCCAAATTTTGTGTACCGAAAGTTGGGCATACAAACTTTAATCACCGGCGGGTTGACTAAAAAAAAAAAAGTCAAATTTTCGGCTCGATGTCCAATTTGACACACTTTTGTAACTAAATTTCCGTGGGTTGGATGAAAAAAAAAAAAAAAAGGTCAGCCGTTTTGACGCGTCGTCGCCCCCTTCGCTATTTTCGCCCCCCGTCGCCCCCTTTGTCCATTTTCGCCCCCCTGTCGCCCCCTTCGTCATTTTCGCCCCCCTAGACCGCCAAATCGCCCACGTTGGGAGCCACAGCTATAGTATATTCCACCGCAGTCCAATATCGCGACTCTCGAAAACTGACGACACATTTTCTACGGCTTGTTCCGTCACAATACGCGTCGGTCGCGCTTCGACGCTGCGCCAAATTCTTGGTGACTAACTCATCGCCGAATGTGACGTCGACTGTTCCGGTTTTATGTTCTATTCCGTGAACACTGAACAGCCGGTGTCAGATGAGTTCATTAGTGTGCGGCATGCAAGCACCGCAACATGAATCACGAAAGTCTATTAAAAGCAACAAACGGTGCGATGTCACGAGTCGATATTGCGTACTGCAAAGCTATCGAACATGCACGGGAGGGTCAGCTTACCGCGCCGTGTAATCGATTATCAATAAATGCCAGCCGACAGAGCGTGATTGCCAAACAGCTGACCAGATGGCCGCTGTTTTGAGCCATCTTAGTCGGCACCGGAAATCATATTGAAGTCACTTGTTTTGCGAAACGGACGAAACAAAAAGCTCGCGCATGCCCAGAAGCCATGAAGGTAATAATATATACAATCAAATGCTGACAGCATTTAAAAATCAATTCGCGATCACTTCATACTGACTACTGAGTGACATATCGCCGCTCAAAACACAGCCCGGGAAAGACGGTATCAGCTTGCAGACAATGCGGTTGGCTTCTACAGTGACAGCGACATGACAGACTCCCCAATTTTCGATAAGCAGCACATAAACTTCCCTGAAAGTTGAGAAGCAGTTCACCATTAAACAGCGATAACTGATTAAACCAGGAACTAAACGTGCGACCCAATCTCATCCTCACCAACAATATGTAACCGGACGAATGTTGAAGGCCGATAGAACTAAAACCGCTACCCTATGGATCAAAATCTTCGAACATGTTGACTTTCTTCGCCCGGTTAAGGCAGTCGGCAATGACGTAGGCTGCGTAATGGTCTGTTTTGTGTATGAGAGCATAATTTACTAAGCGCCATTTACTGAAGTAGAAACCTTCTACAAACGTTATAAAAGGATAGCCGACTGCTAACAGCGCGCGGCAATCCAACACAGGATGAGTCATTGTGTCGGTATTAAACAAGAGAATCTTAGTTACGTTGTGGATCTACTCCGCGCTCTGAAAACAACGGCCCACTATCGCCACTCGTCTGCTCGCTAGAATTTTCACGAGAGTTAGATAAACGGCCCGATCATAAATATCTTAATCAGGAAGTCAGTATCCTCGATTTTGAGACTTTCCGCAAATCGTAAGGCGAAACCGTGAAAATAACAATGGCGTTACGGGCGGAAAAATCGCCGCGCATAGCAACGGCGCTGGGCCCCGATTTAACGGTGCGGCGTGACGTAATCCCACCGCGCGCACGTTCGATTAATATTTCATCATTCACATCAAAGTCGTCCGTTCCTTAAACACCCAATACACTCGCATGCATTAATATTCCGTCTCTGAGCCGCGATGAGTTTTAGTTGTCGAGCTGCAGACATCCCGACGACTTTATACGACTCGTTAAAGAACAAGATACTTGTCGACCTGACGTTAACAGCCCAAAAACGTAGTTGCGTAACAGCGCTGGCAGATTTCAGACAGCCTTCGAAACGGATCCGAGAATTTACAAATTACGTAAACATTCTATCCCCATTCCAAACAGAACTGACGGCACATTTACACCAGAAACCCGAGAGCGCTTATAGTCAATCACAAACTAAAACCAGCTCTAATTTAGTGTCGTTCTACGTCACGCAGGTTGCTGGAATCCGCCCCGCTATATATTCGTATGTCAATCCGCCCGCGCAGGTAAGTATGAACTTGATGCACTCGCTGAACTCATAATCGCAGCGATGATGCGGGCGATGCTGCAAGCTTGCGCGAGCGGAGAAACTCTGCCTTGTAAGCATAGCGTATTCATTCAAGACAGTTTGCCTACGTTAAAGTTCACCTAAACGTCCGAGTTTCAACGGAAAACGGCAGCCGTAACAACAACGCGGAATAGGCCGAAGCGTGAATCGATAAATTTCGATCGACATTACAATTCATCTTCACGCCGGATGAAAGAATACGAATAAATTACCAGCCCCCCAATCATCGACCTGGTTATCAAGCGAAACGGAAACATTTTACGAAAATACCACGGGCCGACAACCGCGCGCCTGAACTCCGGAAATTCAACGACGCCACCGCCGTTCCAACGCAGCTGCTACGGTTAACCTACCCTACAGTAACTTGACGAGGCCTAAGGAGTTACTTAGCGCCAAGCGGTCAGCTGCTTGGTGATGCGTCCCAAATGAATCGCCACTTTCGCTTAAATCTCCCGCTGATAATCTGATTGCGAATGCACGATAGTATGTCGAGAATTGGCGAAGCGGAAATAATAGAAATCGATATCCACAACAAAGAACGATCGAGCGTCAAATTTTGATGGAACATACTAATCATAAACGGGAAAGGAAATTTCTAAATGATGGACCTCGCAACACAGACTATATCTAAACCATACCTTTGTTTACCAAAGAATAGATAGAGTCCACTTGAGAGATAATAATGGTGAGAGGATGATCATGGGGAAATACAAAAATATGCACACCACTGCCGGCGAGACAGGTTTATTCTTTACAAGACCACCAGTTATGACTACATATGTACATAACTGTGACCTAGTTTCTTGTTGGATCAGTGTTGCAGTGAAAATTTTCCGTCTGGTACAGGCTACCATCACTTGTAATTACTTAATGGTAGTCATACTAGTTATGTATATATTCAATCATACTAAACATCATACAGAATTTTTGACAGAAATACAATTCTCTATTGAACTGAACCCTAATATTTTAGGCTGACACTCGTCAAGGGTAATCGTCAGCAACTAGCAGAGAATGGAAAAGAACATCGTATATCAACAAGCAAATTCATATAGGAAGATACGAACTCAGTTCAGTGTCAAAATTTCTCATATTCCGCAAAAGGTATTCAAGATGAGCAATTCTAAAACCTGCAACAATGACAACATAATTTTCGTCTGGCCATCCAATTGCATCCATATTTCAAATTTATAACCAGAAATTAAACGATGTGATGCTTAAACCAAAATTCACAAGATATAATGCCATAAAAGGATAGCAAACAGGTACCAGAAGCTCTCTGGCAGCTATAAAACAAAACTAACATGCCTTGCTCGTAAAATACTTCTGCAATATGTTGGCTGTAATCTCCCCAGAACACAGAATGGCCTTTCAAACTACACAGTATTGTAGCTGAAAAGGCAGTCAATTGCTAAAAACTTCAATGCCAATAGACAAGAACACATCCTGAAATCGGCAAACTACTTCCTTTCTGTGGCTACAAAGCGATATTGTCACTGAAACTGACAGTTTGACTTTGTAGAACGAACAATTCACTAGTGAACAAATTAGTAAGGTGGTTCATAGCTACAAATCATCAACAGGATACACGGAGACTCATAAAAATTCACATTTATTAACATATGAAAGATGTCGAGCAACACCAAGTTCGTTGTGAAACTGTTGAAGATTCTGCAAACCACAAATTACACAACAAATTTGTCTACTGTTCTAGATTCAAGTCAAATATTGCACTGTATACTACAGTATCATTTAATTAGCAGGGAGGGATAAACCTCACTACATTCATTTGATATTGATATTCACTACCCCTGAATCTGATTTTATATTAAAAACACAATTCAAAAGTAATCAAGTCACAAAAACCTATATTACATGCTTTCTACATAATATGTACAAATATGCATTCAGAAAATGAAATGTGCATTCGACTTTACATTGCCTCAGTTAATTAGGCTTTGTGAAAAAGCAAATAATTCTATATTTTTACATTTATGATTATAATCAAAATCAATCATAATTATTGATTATAATTTGCGTAAATACTGCTAGTTTATGCCAGTTGGAGGTAAAATCACAATCAACAAACGCATGCAGCGCCGAACATTATGACAAGCAACAACAACTTAGAGGAATGCATTATGCAGCATTCACTCACTTCATATCCAGTCTAGTATTGGAGATAGCTCGCATAAATATACCTATCATACCACCTATATTAGCGATAAAGTAATACCAGTACTTCGATTCGTTGATAAAAATAGTGCGAATTCTTTGCACGAAACAACACAGCGTCACCATTCAGCAGCTTACGACTACAATACCCCTGTCGCGTTCCCACACTCGTTACTACAAAGTCAACCTAGTGATACTACTACGACTCATTCAACTGACTCAAATGGAAGGTGACTGCCCTCCACCGCCGACCTATTTCTTTTTGCTCCTCGACGAAAACAAGTCGAGCTATTCATGCGTAGGATTTTTCTGGGCGATTGTTCGTACTGCGATCTTTGTACCCTAAGCAGGCGATAACAAAATCGATCAAGAGAATTCAAAATTTCTTTCACAAATATCCCGACACGTTTCAGTTGCAAGAATAGGAAGAATACGATGCATAATTTCATTCCTACTCTGGCTAACATTCCTCGGCGTGAAATACCCGAAATATTCTCTTTTGAGAATTACGCTACATCGTAGAAATAGGCCGTACTCCTGATGCCTGAAAATCTCCACGGTTATGAGCAGATTTGTATACGATGAGAATGACCAGGTTGTGATTTACAAATATTGTCAGTTGTCCCGGGTTCATCTGAGTTCACGTTGCTAAATATACTTCTGTATTTTTTTTTCAAAATCATTTACCTCGATTATTGAAATTTGTTTGGAGGTATGAAAATATTTGTTTCATATAAAGTATTTCTCTTCCAGTTTCTTTGCTGATCATTGAAATGCAGTTCGAAATTGAAATGAATGTATGAATTTAGAAACCCGCCACGTGGGGGACTATACAATTTCGTTGCTATGACAATATTTAGTGTAGCGTATTTTCTCTTCCTGGTGTGGCTTGTTGTTGATCTTTGGCATTTTCAGTTACCTTACAACTTCGCTTACTTCGATTGCACTTATACTGGTATAGATAAAAATGATTCCTCCAAATTCTTCGTTGCTAAAATACGACAACCCGGTTCTGGTGAGCAGAAACACAGAGAAGAAAACTCCGAAAGTGAGTGTACCATTTATATTGAATTGAATACTGCACGGTATTTTTCGAGTTGCTACGGTATCCAAAATATATTCTGGTTTACACAGTCTAGAGCCCTGAAAGTAAGTCCTCAGCAAGCACCCGGTAGCGGTCCAGTACCAGGACCACCGAAAGGAGGGCGTCTGTCCCCAATCGACTCGAAGCAACAGCAAACAGATGAAATTCTGAACAGCATCTTACCCCCACGAGAATGGAACGAGTCTGGACAGTTATGGGTTCAGCAAGTGTCAAGTACTCCAGCAACCAGGCTGGATGTCGTCAATCTACAAGAAGAATTGGACAAACGGCTGCAGCAGAGGCAAGCAAGGGAAACAGGCATCTGTCCTGTCAGACGTGAACTATATTCACAATGCTTCGGTAAGTAGTTGCTTCAGGATCGGTAATATGATCACTTAAACCAACGTTCATGAAGACGGTACAGATAAAGGAAAAAATTCTGCATCTTTTCATGTTCTGAATACTAGCATGTCACTTGTGATTCAGTGATTGATGACGTAACTTCATTTTCCAAATTCCTAATACTGTGACCCTGAACCACAAATAGGTTATGCCTTCTGGGAATTTAATTTATTAATTCTAACTGTGCAATACTATCCTTTGCATATGAAGACATGGCAGGGAATAAGGTATAATATATATAATTCTAAAGTAATAGGACTTACGTAGTCGACTCCTTCCTGAGAGAGAAACACTGAGTTTATTATGTGTCAAAATCACATTTTAAAACATTGAGAGAACAATTAGTTCTGGACATTGATAACAAAACCGTGAAAGCAGTTACTGGGTTTGTTGTCTTATCTTCTCATACAGTTTTTCACTTTGACAATATTTCAGAATAATGATACATATTATTAAACAAAGCAATGAACATCATATGTAGGAAAGGTTCCGAATTGCGCGGTAGGCAAATTGATATTTATTTACAACTCAGGTGTATTTTATTATTCTTGCTGTAATACTCGTTTGGTATTGTAGAAAAATTGGCACTGGCTATCAAATAATATAGAAAACTTTCTCCAGTCATTGGGAAAACCTACTTCCATGATCGTTAAATTGACCACGTTGCTGTGCTCTTTTGCCAGATGAACTCATACGACAAGTTACAATAAACTGCGCCGAACGCGGTCTATTACTTTTGCGAGTACGCGACGAGATAAGAATGACCATTGCCGCTTATCAAACATTGTATGAAAGCAGCGTTGCCTTCGGTATGAGAAAAGCTTTGCAAGCCGAGCAAGGGAAATCGGACATGGAGAAAAAGGTAATAAACACCCATCATTTGCTATGACTGCATACATATTTGGTAAATCATAATGTGTGAGTAGTGTAAGCAGCATTCAACTATCAATCTAGACCTCATTACACATCATAAGGACCTCACAGACCGTTCAGGATTGCTAATCAGTCCACTAAATAGTACAAGGATGCAGATTTCACAATAAAAACAGCAGTTCCACACTCTGAAATTTCCTACAATTTCTGACCAGGCAAATATAATGCCATGCTGAATTGAAATAGACATCATAGCAACTGCTTGTGTATGCAAAGTTAGTGTGCTCACTGCTCATCCACGGATCGATAGCCAAATTAGTATGGGATGTGAAGATGTGTCAAGATGGAAACTTTGTGAAATATGCATCCTGATAATCACTTGTTCTAGTTGCATCAGCACTGCGTATCAGTTGGAAGTTTTGTTTTTCTGACGCCACTGCGCTTTGCATGAAGAAACTGTTGAACAGTGATCGTCACATAACGTATATAGATTATTTCACATGAAATAGTCATATTGTAACGTACATGTCAATCATGCAATTGTGAGATGAGACATTTATACTTATAATTAGAAAAACTAACGACGAGAATGACATGTTTAGTCCATGTATCATATGCTGCAGTTCAGCTAACCACTTGAAAACATTCGATTAGAACGCGGATCTGGAAAATGAGAAGCGTGAATTGGAACGAACGGTGAATGAATTAAAAGCAAAGTGCGAATCGATCGAAAAGAGGGAAGCGGAGAGAAGACAATTGGAAGAAAAGAAGCATTCCGAAGAAATTCAGTTCCTCAAACGCACAAATCAACAACTCAAGGTGAGTCATGTACCCCAGTAGTATTTTCATCTAATATACTCAATAGAATACATTCTCAACATTAGATCGAGGTTCGTGCTCTGTTAGCTCGATTGACTTCAAGTAATTTTCATTGCAGTGCATTTAAAGTGCCATTTCGTGGCATGCTGATATATGATCATAATAACATTAACAAGTTACAAAATCAATGAATGAAATCTGTAATATACTATACATAATATGTCAGTGGAAAATGTAACTTGTTTGAGTCCTGTCTAAAACACCAGCTTGTAGTACCATCTTGGTCACATATACAACATACTATGTGTTTCTAATATTATAAGTAGCCAAGGGTTGGGATTCATTTACAAAATGGTTGTCATGGCAGCTATCTGTAGTCTAAAGCAATTGTCAAATGTCAACTGCCAAGTTGATTAGACCACCATATAACCAATTAGCAAAATATCTGGTAATGCACCCAAAATTCCGCATGGTTACACTTATTACTTCTTATGAGAACTGTTTACAATTAAATTCCTATCTTCCATTTCAGACTCAGCTGGAAGGAATAATCGCGCCAAAGAAATGATCCAAAGTGACGAATCCCCTTACTTGGACTGGCAACTCTTTTTTACCATAGCAATGTTAAGTCCATAGCTCAAAACATTGTTCTATTTTTTCCAACATGTGGACAAATGTACATATATTTTCAATATTAAATATATCAGTTCATTGATGTTGTCTCTGACGCACTGTGGAGATGCCGTTAAATTCTTGTCAAGGCCGAAGTACAAGTTTTATTCAAGTGGTATTTACCTAATCATGGCACGCCAGAGTAGCATGCTCAACTGTAACCCTCCAGTCAGATAATGTGAGTATTGTCAGTTATGACGAAACTGGAATTCAAATGAGCAAACACCTGCACTGCAAAGAGTTCAGAACTGCATGGGGAACATATTGCATTTTTGACAAAGCAAGGAAGGAAAACTGCATCATTTCTGTGTTATTAGCACCAGTACATGAAAATCTTATGAATTCCTATGTGCGATGATAGATGCCTTTGGATTGTGAACATGATATAACACATTATAAAGCCAAAGTGTGCACTAAAAATGAAAATAATAATACTCTTAATTCTGACAAAATTTTGCACGTGAGTATTTAAATTAGGCATTGCTGCACAAGTGCACATAATGTTGGAATTGTAGTACTTTTCTTCATTTTTAGTTGGAACTGTCTGTCCTTACAAAGTAGCTTTCCAAGAATAAAGACACTCAATAGGAGCAGTTGTTTGCTGGCAGCATTGAAGTTCAGTGTATACTGCTAGCAACACCACTGTTGCTTCATACCGACAATGTTGTCAACATCACACTTTTAGACCGCAGCCCAATTCTGTGTTTTGTTAACATCTCGCGATCCACTCATACGTTGCCTACCACTGTGATATAAGAACTAATATCTACCACGCAGTAAAGTTCCAGATTTGGATTTCAGATAACGGCGTAAGCTTGGAAAATCTTCGGACCTACTAAAAATTTTAGTCGTTTTTCGGGGAGTTGATCAGCATGCCATGTCAACTTATTTGTTTCATTCGATGGTTTATGAGTCAAAAGATAAGTCCACCGACAGTGCTACCTCTACGACACAAACGGAATGCAGTCTGCAAAAATTCTTTGACTTTATCAACGATTGTGACAAAATTTTGACTTTTTTGCTACGTCAAAAGATAATCGCCCTAGTGATATCATAATCATACCATCATTCCCTTGCTACTTCTTAGCAGGCATCTCACATTTTCAATATAACTCAAGACCTGATCACTCCATCGTTTTAGCACTAATATATCACAAATTTGTGTTGTCTATATTTTGTATTGGAAATAGGTATCGAAAAGTCAAAGCATTGCGGTAATTGAGCAATCGATTTTGAAGCGAGTAAAAAAACTACAACATTATAGTGTGATTTGGTACGGCATCGGAAAACGAAAATATAAAATGCATTGTGTGTTTTGCACGGTGGTAGGCCACCGATAGAATGGAAAACATTCGCGATCTAGCGGTTGTACTATACAAGGAAGAAATACATCAATACTTCATCGATATTATAAGAATATAAAAATTCTAAATACAAAATGACATCCGAACACTTGAAAATATAAATTTTGAAATGAATTCACCAACAACTAATGGTTCAGCTCGGGGGTCGGCAACTGTGCAAATGTCAAAAACCAAAGCCTGCAGAATTTTAGAGGAGTTCTTGACAGAAGGTTCATGGTTACCTCAAAACACTCGAGTGATTTTATCTTCTTGCCACCTATTTACTGTCCCTTGGCTAACATTGCAACTTATCACAGCCATTTAGGAATAAATACCTCATGCATATTTTGGGCTTTGAAATGGGGACAATCTAGCGTCTCCAGGAACAGAAGTCACGTGCAACTTCTTGGTATTTACACAAAGAGACGCTTTGGATTACAGAACCTCATAATGCATCTGAATAATATACTCACATTTATTCCCGACGCTTTTCGGCTGACACTCGTCAAGGGATACTGTCAGCAATAATGCGAGCATTCAAAAAACTCTGTGTACATGTCATTGTTTCGAACTTGGTTAACCTCATTTAATGGTAGTCACTCCTGAAGAGGGCCAGTCGAAAAGCTTCGAGTGGAATAAATTTGCAATATGAACGTATTGTTTGCTGCAATATTGAAGTTTTGTACTTCAAAATGCCTATTCAAAAAACTATGTTCGACAGCAATAGGAATTCTTGGTATTTGTGATAATTTTCGGCCAAATTGGGCGAAGAACCTTGCTATCTGATCATATGAAATCCAACAACCATAGTTACGCCATATCCAGCTGATTCCAAGAGAACATCAAGAAGAAGTTAACATACCCTGACTTTCCAATTTGAAAAGCGGTTGTCTTAGAAAAGAAAGTTAGTAAGAGTGTAAAATCATTAGGCGTGCCACGAAAGAAGCCGACCCCTGGTCAAACCGCCATTCGAGATTTTGGTTGGAACGCAATTTGCCATAAACATGTAAGCAACAACTTACAAAGTGTCACAACAAATTTTGGCTTGGTGATGTCGCAGCTGCTGATGAAATTATAATACTTGTCATATACTATCCGCTCTCAAAGCATGGCCCTAACACGTAAACCGCGACTGCAGCATCCATCATGGTAGAAAAAGATACATGAAAATACTGCTACTCCGTGTCTGCGTGATAAGCAGCTAACTTCGTCCGGTAAGTGATTTCATTCACCTTGCTCTTTCTTGTTTCCATTCTATAAATAAAAAACAGCTTTGCTAAATGAAATTCGGGCTTGCCTTAACAATTCTACGATTGACAATGAGACGATGTAACAGCGCAAACGCAATCGACTTGAACGCTGAAAAAAAACGTACTATTGCCACAACACCAATGAAACAAATCCGAAATGAGAATATTTGATTCAAAAATTTTTTAGTGGCAGATACCCATGAAAATCACAGTAGCTCAGAGGTCTCGGGTTCAATTCCCACTGCCTGTCTCCCAGAAACTCAGCGCCAGTCCCAAGCCTGGGTGATTGGGTACATGGGTAGGGTTGCAGCTTGAAGAGAACTAGCCTGATAGGCTGTCGCCACCCCGCACATCAGAGTTGGAAGACAAGAAAATTTTCAGTTTTTCCAAATTAGATTAGAATTACAATTATTGAAATTGCAAAATCTAGAAAATTGAATTTGATTCCGAATTATAAAGAAATACAATAAAAACCATGTTCAGTTCATTCTTATAAGCATAAGCATGACAAACGTCTGTACAGCAAGCTTAGCCCGTTTCACACTATATAGTTCTCCCGCAGTATTGTCAGGAAATTCAAAAATCCGATAAGAATCAACATTAGATTAACAGCATTTCGCTCTATTCAGTCTAATTTGACAATTGCAATTAGTCTAAGCTCTATCTCTAGGTCAATCAAATGCCAAACACCAACCTTGACTTCGTCGCTAGCGATTTTCCGAGAAGCGTCCGATGCCTGTGACGCACGCCGGCTTGCTCTCGCGCTACCGACTTGGCTACCTTTCGGCGTAGCGGGACGGCTTGTTTTAGGCGTCGTTGGCCTGCTACGGGGCGACTTTCCTACTTTCGCAGGAGATTCAGGTCCTACACGAACAAAATATACTTAGAACACCAGAAGACGCTATTAGGATTACTATTGAATGTAGAGAAAAGGAGGTCGTATATTTTTGGTTTTTTTGCGGCATATACACCTACTCATGATAGACAACACACACGATCTGTGCGTATGCATACCATGAGTGCATGATACGCATATGCCGCCGGACAAGGAAGGTGCCGATATAGCCTTGTAAGGCTGTCTAAGTCTCGCACCGCCCCTCCATGCTACCCCGTTATTGCTGAGCGCCAAGCGGGCCAGGGATCGAACCCACAACCTACCGATCCAGAAGCCAGACATTCCACCATTACGCTATCTTGTCGGTTAGAGTGCGCGAGACAATGAGAATCCCTGGCATAGACCAAACGCGCAAAGATGTTCTTCCTTCTTCTCAATAAAGCAATATAGTCTATGAATTCAAGTGCCACTGTGATTGTCGGTACGCGGGAAGAACAACTCAGCGCTTGCAGGAACGCATCAAACAACATGTTTTGAGTGTTATTAGATCGCGCACATTAGACTCTCGCGAAAATGCAGCCATTAGTGATCTACGATTACCAGAACACAATCAGGCCATGGCTATGAACTCTGCCATCGACAAGCACTTGACTGAGAATACAATTTGCGCTAAAAACCATCGCGACGAAAGATTCGTAGGATTAGGTAGAGGCCGCGCTCATTTCCATCTGTCTGCACTGGAATCGACTTTTATTAAAATCCACCGACCGCGTTTGCGTAAGAAGGAATTTTTAATCGGTCTAAAAATTGGCCACCAGCTGTGCTCGCGGTTTGCCTGTATTTCATGTTGTTTGTTTCTATGACGTCATAATTGGTTGTATGCAATGTAGCTAGAGGCATGTTTTTAAAATTCTCCATTCGCTGACGATTGCCCCTGAAGACTGTCAGCTCGGAAAGCTTCAGGTTTCAATATCTATGAATTGAATATATTACTTAAATGTATATTAAAGTTCTGTACCCCAAAAAGTCACACCATTAACATTCAAACCATCCACCAGCGGTGGTCCTGGTCAACTGATCAATAACTGAAGCTTTTTCGGTGTACCTTGAGTACACTTATTCAAGTGGTTGTTTATAGATTACTTTCACTTTGCTTCGACGTTTTTTTAGGAAAAAATGCTTTTTACACTAGAGAGTAGTTTGGGATGGTCGCGTCCACTTTGTGAGTAAAATTGTCAAAACAAAGGGACGTAACAGACCCGTATCAAGGTAACTGAAAATAACTTAAAAAATCGCAGCTATTTGCATTTTCATTAGTTACAATGCGGTTTCAAAAGCAGTTATGTTGCCCCTCTACTAAATCTACTTCTTGTAACTACTTACTTCACTACTTTTTACATCTTTTTTACTTCCACTTGAAGCCGACAAGTCTCGTAAATTGCTACTACTGATTGAGTAAAATTTACAGTGTTACTTTTACTGATACTGAGTCCTTTAGAACGACAACTTTGACCCCCTGTGGCAGACACCCACCTTGAGATCGTGCGGCGCTGACGTTGGATCTGGGTTTAGACGGGGCGGTGTGTGGACGAGGGCTGACCGGGGCTTGCTTGAGACTTGCTTTCGACGATTTTCTAGACCCCGGTGTGTCTTCAGCGCTGTCACGGAGACGAATACGAAGTGAAAACACAGAATAGAGTAGTTTGCGCTATGGAAATCGGATATATCAGAAAACAAGTGAGCGACTGGCACGTCAAAATACAGACTAATGTCTGGAAGAGGCAGTCCTAGTGTACTACTATGATATTGCTTTCAGGACTTTGTTGGTTGCAGTGTAATTTATTAAACTCAAAAGACTTTTCGTGAACCTGTTATCCAGAATTAACGACACAATAGCAAGAATCTCATCAGAGATTCAAACAAAATCCAACTTGGCAAACTATGACCTAGCAATGTCATTCACCAACAATAGACGAAGTCAGCTATACATGTAATGTAATTATGCAGTAGTCATAACAAAGATAACACATCAGAATCAAATTATGCAACAGAAAAACATAACAGTAGGTATTATTGATATATTTTCAAGACTGTCTTCCTGAAGACATAAATCTCGATTATTCCATTCAATAATCGTCGACTCCAATAGAGATAAAGGCCCAGTGAACATGGCGTCAAAGTAATTAATTACTGACACAGACGAGAATGTTCGTTAGATGTTGACCAATTTATGAAATGCTGTGATTTGGTTATAAGAACCTCACCTGCAGCATGCAGCCACTTCTCTACACTTACGAACGAACTTAAAAGGAATTGACTGGCTGTTTGCACGCTTCTTACTATGCCGTTAACTTTTAATAAGGGACACAATCAATTATAATGGAATGAATACAGTCAATTGCATCGCACAATCAATCGATTGCACCGAAGCAAGATGTGTTCGACTGCGATTCACACACAAATTTGCGGGTACGATTACAGTGCAATTTGTAAACTTCTTACCGTAACAACACGGTCTCGCAAAAAGTAAGAAATCTCATTTACTCACCACATAGATTCGACAGCTACAATTATATTATGGCATTCTGCCCAAGTAACGAAATACAGACGCTATGTCAAGCAAGAGTTCACAGAACAATTCCCGCACTCACTTCACAAAAGTATCGACCCCGATACCCGACAGTCGGGCGCTTTTCAGTCGCGACGCCACAGACTCGGCCTCACTGTCCGGGGCCTCCCAAACAGGCCTCCTCGGCCCCGTCACCTATTCCAAATGCATCGAATCATTCATTATCAATGCTGATATTACAATTGCAACGCTGTCTCTTCATCACCTGCGAAGCACTTTCAAAATCGTCCTCCTCCCCAGCAAGGGGACTGACCGGCGCTCCAGGTTTCCCTTGATTTTGGTTCACGCCCTCCATGCCCCCTAGTTCGTCGAAGAATCTAACGGGATGAAAATTCCGGTGATTAAAAATTCTTTGTGATCAAAGGCGTAGCAGACATGTTTCTGTGAACTGTTTGCGGGTGAGACTCTGTTTTGCTGAGACTCTAAACATACAGTTCCATTGCCGTCATTGTCCCGCAGAATTCAATGACTTCTTCCCTTCGAACTCATCAGTACATAAGTAAAACACACACACGTTCTGCTCATCCAATTACCATATGTTCAGCCTGCATTACAAAAGGAACATATCGATCTATCAAGTACAGTGGTTCTCAAACTTTTTTTAAAGACACACGCTTTATGATAGTAAAATATTTCGCGCCCCTCTTATCGTCTATCACACAAGTAATAAAAAGAACAACCAAAATGCTAGAAAATCCCAACGGAGAGTCTGATGGCATGGAACGTTATGGCTGTTGATGAGAGAATACTCAAATATGAAATTCAAACTATACAGTAACTATGAGCTGCGAGAAAATCGCGCCGTGCGCAAAATAATTTTCAGTAGACTGCGACTTCGAGCCCCCCTTTCAGATGCTTTCAACCCCCCAGTTTGTGAACCACTGATCAGATATGATGGACCACAACTGTGAGCGGTATTCCGCCGGGAATCCTTACTAACTTTGAAATGTATTGCAATCTTGTGGTGTATTGAAATGAAGTTATTTATAAACTGCGAACCATAAAATGGAGTGTATGCTAAATAGGATATCACACCGCTCGATGACATCACAAGTACCACTGTCATTTTTTTACCATTGCAATGTACTCAATCGGGGGAAAACAATCCAAGCGCTTCAAATTGGAATTGATTTTCAAATTGATACATGATTCCAATCAAATCGCTTGTGAAGCAAAGTGAATTTATAGATCAGTTTGTTCCAGTTGGGTTACCAACGATAGATTAGCTTACAACAAATGTTTGGGACATCTGCTATTAAACTTAATCCCTACTTGGACATGTTGAGCACGATGTCAATTTGCTCCTTGCCCCTGTCACTTGACCTGCCCAATACGACTCCGGTTCTTGGCGGGTTCTGAAAAGTCAACGGCAACAAATGTACATGAAGTTGCGCGACGATGCACTACAATGTTCGATTCAATGTGACTGGTAATATTGCAAATGAAAAATCTCAAACACCAAAAGCTCCAATTCTAATTTTAATCTAATTCGGAAATAAACGTGTCGCTATAGGCTAATTCTAATTCTACTCTAATTTTGAAAAAAAAAACACTCTGTAACTGTGAATCTAATTCTAATCTAAATTGGAGTAGCTGAAAATTTTCTACTTCCAAGGCAGGATCAAACAAGCCTAATCCAAGAACGAGCTAATGGTAATCGAGCCAATACCAGGAGAGACGCGAAAGGTCATCATGAATGAACGAATTCGCCATGGCCTGCTCGAACGCAACACTGATTTTAAACTAGAACCAAGATATATCACGATAAAACTTTCTTGAAGATCCTGAAAATCGGGCCGAAACACAAAATCAGGGGCAGGTAGCGAAGCACCTTTTCTAAGTATTTCATGTATATCAAGAATCGGATCACAAAATATGACATCACCGGCACCGAAATTTCGTGCTGGTGACGTCATACTTTATGATACGATAGTTGATATACAATGTTCTTTCCAATTCCCTACTAGTTGCTGACAAAATATACGATTCAATCACTTAAATTTCTCATTCAGAACTTGAGGTCTTTACATTTCAAATTCAATACCAACACAACAGGTTAACAGTCTTGCAGACTTTGTCGACTTTTATCAAAATACACCAGCCAAGGCTGTGACAACAAAAAGAGTTCGTCTACCATCTAAAAATAGTACATAGTGCACTCGTATTCGAAATTTCATGCAGGGGACGTCATATTTTGTGATACGATTGTTGATATACAATGTTCTTTTCCAATTCTCTACTAGTTGCTGACGATTACCCCTGACGAGTGTCAGCCGAAAATATTCGGGTTCATTTCAATAAGAATATACCATTCAAGTGCATATTGAAATTATATCATAAAAAGTAGTAGGAATTTTACAAAATGAGCTATACAGTTATGAATGATTGTCATTCATCTATACACACTAGGGTTGTCCATAATTTGGAAAATCTTACAAATCCTCGGTTGTAATGTCTTATTCGATAGATTATTGATAAAAAACGACACTGAGCCTGAAAGAAGCTCACAGAAAGGCCGTTAAGATTTCGTGCAAAGCGTTTGAAAGTAGCTGCCGAAGAATAGGCGTGCCACCGACCATAGAACGGCGAGAAGACTAGTAATCAAGAAACCACGGCTCTTGATTGGATAATCGGCTATGCTTCAATGACCACGTCAGCAGCAGCTTGCTGATTAGGTGAACAAGGAGTCTGCTACTGGCGGCGATTCTGAAAGCGCATTGTATGTAGGTTGACAGATAATGATTTAGGATTGATTAAGGGTATGTTGAGGTACGAAATACATGATGAACAAACAACAGCTGCTTCACAAAAACGTCTAAAGCATGACTGCTTTATTGTGAAAGAAACCGCCGTAGCCTATATGCCTTGTTTTCAACGAGGGAAAGCATAGGCGCTTATGCAAGTGGCGACGGATTCCTAGTTTCAGAAATCATATATCATTATTGAATACAAAGATAAAGCTTAACAATGACACTATAGTTTGTGTGATCTCATTGCGCTCAGGTTGTAGTACATAGTTGAAGTTTTGAAAGCTCTAAGGGTCGGCTGAATCAGCGGGTTATGCTTGGCACTTGTCAGATGCTTGCATCAAAATGTATTCACTTGCAAGTGTTGTCAGAGTCCTTGATGATGACGCAGAAAAGAGGCGTAAAAGTAAGCACATAATATGCTGGATATGATATGCCAAATTCCTTAATAATCGCGCAGAAAAGGGGTGTAAAGGTAAACACAGACAATGCTGCATAGTGCATAGTATCCAACATAGTTTGCATATCATATCAAGCAGGGCCTGTGCTTGCATTTAAACCTCGTTTCTGCGACATCATTAGGGACTTTGAAAACTTTTACAAGTGAATTCAATTTGCTGCAAACATCTGGTGAGTGCTAAGCCTAACCGTCTGATTCAGCCGATCGCTAGAGCATTCAAAACTTCAACTATGTAAGGCAACCTGAGCCCAATAAGATCACCTAACTTATAGTGTCATTGTTAAGCTTTATCTTTGAATTCAATAATGATATATTATTTCTGAAACTAGGAATCCATTGCCACTTGCATAAGCGCCTATGCTTTCCCTCGTTGAAAACAAGGCATATATGCTACAGCGGTTTCCTTCACGATGAAGCGGTCATGCTTTAGACGTTTTTGTGAAGCAGCTGTTGTTTGTACATCATGTATTTCGTACCTCAAGATACCTTGAATCAATCCTTAATCATTATCTGTCAACCTACTCACAATGCGCTTTCGGAATCGCCGCCAGTAGCAGACTCCTTGTTCACCTAATCAGCAAGCTGCTGCTGACGTGGTTAGACGTTTTTGTGAAGCAGCTGTTGTTTGTACATCATGTATTTCGTACCTCAAGATACCTTGAATCAATCCTTAATCATTATCTGTCAACCTACTCACAATGCGCTTTCAGAATCGCCGCCAATAGCAGACTCCTTGTTCACCTAATCAGCAAGCTGCCGCTGACGTGGTCATTGAAGCATAGCCGATTATCCAATCAAGAGCCGTGGTTTCTTGATTACTAGTCTTCTCGCCGTTCTATGGTCGGTGGCACGCCCATTCTTCGGCAGCTACTTTCAAACGCTTTGCACGAAATCTTAACGGCCTTTCTGTGAGCTTCTTTCAGGCTCAGTGTCGTTTTTTATCAATAATCTATCGAATAAGACATTACAACCGAGGATTTGTAAGATTTTTCAAATTATGGACAACCCTAATACACACAGTGTTCAGATGCATACACCTTCAAATCGTATGTGATCAACAGTAAGTTAAGTTTTGATAAGATGCAACCCACTTTGACCCCTTCGTCCATCAGATCCTGTGGGTCCTCCAGAAGCTCGAGAGCTTCATCCTCCTGGTCATCGATTGTAATCGGCGACATTGATCGAGGCACTGCTGTACTTTTCTCCTTTTCTTCTACCATTCGTCTAAAGGCGAGTTGCATTGTATGGAACCAGAATATTGTATTGTAGACAGACATTTTTCACAGAATTTTGCGCAAAGAAAAAATTATACTCAGGAATCAGGATAATAAACTTAAAAATTAATAGCAATCATGTCAATTTCAGCATTTACTTCATGAAAATAATACCTCTATGTTGATGACATGCAGTAGTAGTAGTATCGGTCAGGGAACAGGGCAATCTGCCATCATATTTGTAACATGTAACACTATCACACACATATTGGTGATACGATTGTTGATGTACAATGTTCTTCCGAATTCCCTACCATTTGCTCACGATTAACCCGTGACGAGTGTCAGCCGAAAATATTTGGGTTCATATCAATACGAGTGAACTTTTCAATTACATAACTGTTACATAAACAATTTGCCTTGACCTATATTATGCCTGTCCAAGTCGAATGCAGAATTGCTCAATTCTATGGATACTAAAATCTTTGCGACAACTAAGGAAGACTTCAGTTATGTTATTTTATTTTTAAATCGACCGTTCTATCCTCGAATTCACATAAAAACATTTTACAAAATATTCAACGGAGCCAGTTTCACCTCAGTTCTTCCGCGCGTCGACGTTTTGCTTCCTTTTCCGAAAGACCTTTCCGTTCGTGTGATATGCCGTCGCTTTCTGAAGGCTGCTCGGCGACTGCAAGGTATATATGCCAAACTAGACGGATTTCAACCATCTTCAGAACACTACACCGGTGCCGAACGGTATTATGGAAGCATAAGCCTTATATTCACTCTCGGACTATAATTTGTCTGTAGAATTGGTCAAAATCATTGGATAGGAAATTTTAGTTGGCAAATCAGACAAACGTTTTAACAGTGAATGAATTGGTGAGAATACTTCAAGATTTTTACCTGCCACTGGTAGCTCGGATGCCAATTCCTCTTCGGGAGTACGATTTTTCACTTCCACTTCACCAAATCTTTTCGGAGTGGAATATACTAAACCTAAATCCACCTATAACACAAAAAACCTTTCAACAAAAGGAAAATAAATCATCAAAACACACAAACGAACCCCTTCACTTCCGTCGATGACATCGTCTTTGATTACTTTTCTCATATTAACTTCATCGAGCGACTGGCTTAGCTTGGAGCCTAAATCGAAAGAGTATAAAAACAAATCAAATATCGATATTTTAAAACAGAATGGTTCAATCACCTGTCTTCTGTTTATTCTGTGATTTTTTAGTGTGTGCAAGCCACGGTTTATTGTACTTCCTACTGTCGGCTGGCGGTGTCGAGGTCGAATCCGGTGCTGATGACTTGTCTTTCGTGGGTAATGGTGCTGCAAAATGTATGGTGGATTTGGCGCAAGTCACAGAGAAAGATATTAGAAGTGTTCTAGAAATTACATTGGTACCGCCGTGGCAAGATACATGCGGTAAAAAACTGTGAGATTTCAACAGGGTCCAGTAGTGATATGCAGAAGGGGGTAGCGTAGTTACTAGTAGGGTGGGCACTGGGCAGTGGGCACAATGATATGAGAACTCAAATCTGAATTGAGTATTAATTCTAATCATTCGAGTGTAGTAGAGAGATGATCGTTTCGTGTACTGGAATTATACGTTTCTTGCCACTAAAAAAGTTGATTTACCGACGAGAATTATAGCTTCGATACTATCTTCGACCGTGGAATGCTGGAAACCTTAATTGGTTGCTTCGCAGCATGCGATACGTGTAGTAAAGAGCTACTGTAAACCGGGGCAACTTTGGACTTAAGGGTAACTATGGACACTAAGCAGTAAAACATTCAGATGGTTATTGATGGAAAGGGGTTGCCGCTGGATGTGCAATTCTTTCATTTTTTGGGGGGATTACGTAAAAATCATACAATAGGCCAAACGTGTACTATTTTGTTTCATTTTTAGCTGTTGCTCTCGTCAACTCTTACCAAAAGCCTCATTTAAGAGATTTCATAAACAATAGAGTGTAACCGCATAAAAAAATACATAGTCCAAAGTTAACCCACATGAAAAATTGTCCAAAGTTAGCGCGGTTTACAGTATGCACATTATTGAAAATTACACGTTTGTGAAGTAGTAATCAACCCAATATATATATTCACAAAGTGTAACAATGTAGGTATGATCAAAAATGTTCCCAAATAAATTTTAATGTCACGTAGAACTGGCATTTCATTCTTTTTTGTCGCATAAAAGAGAGAGAGAGAGAGAGAGAGATGATATTCTTTCTCGCCTGCACCATCGAGATGCTTTGGCGACGGAGTTGCGATACGGCCCCATGAGGTCATCTAGTCTGCGCCCCCGTTTTTTTTTCTCCTCCATGCTATCCGTGATTGCTGAGCGCCTAGCAGGATAGCTGCGGATACCATTTTTCGAGTCTTTGGTATGACCCGGCCGGGGATCGAACCCACGACCTACCGCTCGAGAAGCCGGACGCATAACCATTACACTATCTCGCTCGGTACAGTATTGGAACTATCCACATCATTCATGCTATAGTGACACTTTGATGAGTGATGTAGAGACAAAAATCGAGAAACTTTCAACATCAATTGGTAAGGTTTGCAATGTGTTCGACTCTGTAGAGTTAAAATTATCGCTCATCTTCTCATGAACAATCTTGACTACACAGTAACATGCCCAGTGTGTACGCATGTTAAAATTTAAGTTGTCAATAAAGAAATTGATGGGCAGTGACCTAAAAATAAAAATCCAGTCATCTGGAACCACGAGGTTAACAAACGATAGGACAGCCTGTTGAATTGGGCACAATTCTGATTTATGAAAGCAACACGACATAATTGCAGTTTGCGATTCAAGAGAGAACGAAATATTCCCTAGAGAATTTGATTGCGACTTTTTATAACACCAATTAACAGACTGTATTGAGAAGCAATACTCAAGCATGCATAATGAATCCAAGGCAAATACAGGATTACATCGAACGAAGCTGCATGTTGGCAAAATACATATTCAATCCCATCGAGTAGCTATTGATTTTATCATAAATTACATTCGATAAACACATAGATATAACGAACTTGACCAACTACAAACTGAGCTACTATGGTTGATCGAAAATAACTTTTTTCCGAATTCTGGGGATTCACCGATTAAATCGTTAGGTATAGGATTAAATTTTAAAGTTACCTAAAAAAAAGAAGCTGAACACCAAATTTGGCTCGATGTGAACGCACAGGAGTTTGAAAATTTTGAATTTATTTTACTACTGTCAACCCCATGAAATGGTCAAGTTATCTAAAAAGAACACTGCTTAACAATTTTGGATTCGCAAGAATAGCCAGAATTATGAATGAAAAAGTCAAATTACCTTCGTTTCTACGGATCAGCATTGTGTCAAATTTGCTTTATATTGTTTTTGTAAACAACTAAACAATTTCAGCGTGAATGCCACCTTTTTCACATCGCCTAGGCCAGGTGGGTGTCTGATTTTGAAGACTACTCCAAGTTGTTACGAGACCTTCCTATCTTTCATTGCATCGCAGTCTTGTGGTATATTTAAATAATGAAATTGTGAGCAATAAATTGAACTGAATCTCAAGGGGGATGACAGAACAATTTGAAAAAAAAAATTTTTTTTTACATTACATTCAAAAGTTTCACACTTATGTACGTTCACATCTAGGCTACCAGTTGGAATCGAGTCAAATTTGGTGTGCAGCGTCTTTTTGGGTAACCTGAAAATTTAATCAGTGAATCCCCAGAATACAGAGCAAAGATTATTTTTGAACAATCCTACTGTAGGCCTACCAACTGGGTTTTCAACCATAAATATCAGATTTATTCACAATTCCACCAAACTCTCAACTCAAGTACTGTACATCGTGTATGGAATCGCTGTCTTGTGCTCACACTATATTTTATTTTTTAATTATTTTTTATTACATTACTTTAACTTGGAAAATCATCGCTGCCCACCTGATATATCAGGCAAAAAGGCCAGCGATTCCAATCAGGCTGTACATGAACCCGATTTCCTTCGCGATGTGATGGAATCATTTATAATATTATATATTTAATGTCCATTTCTAAATTACGCTGTATGCAATATGTTCATTGTCGGTGAAAAAGTGGTTGCTTAGCTGAATACTCGAACATTCTGCATCCGAATTCACTTTGAGAATAATAATTATTGATGAAATCCATGTGTCATACAACTACGCTACATGAATTTTATTTTGATCTCGATAAAATGTAGTACTAATCGCATATTAGTGACAATGAAAGTGCTCTTACCCGTTGCCCATAATTTAGCATTCTCTGAAATTTCAGGCTGTTTTTCTTTAGCTGTCAGTGATTCGCCTCTCACGATCTATTATATAATAAAGATAGGTTTATAGAGCTTTGATTGAATTTGAGTTAGTCAAGTTTAGTAAAATGTCACAAAAGTCCTTCATTGAATTCATAAGCTACCATAAGGTACATAGCAAAGAAATGCTGTTCATTACTTGTTTGACTTTCTTCTCTTTTTCTCCTAAAAAGTTTGCCAAATAATAATATGGACTTGCGGGCAGATCAAGGACGAGCTTGTGCATCATCTCCTGTAAAATACAACACAAATGGATAAGTGCTAAACTACATTGACGGGCAAAATATTCAAAACATCCTCTCATTCAATAATATCGTTTTCAAATAAAATAACAGGATGACGGATTACACTGTGAAAATAAAGGAACGTTTGAACGTTCACAACTGCTTATACAATAAACACGACAATATACAGAGAGAGAGAATTTATTCGGTCCATGAACATTGATAATACACAGATAGATAAATACAAAGCAAAGTATATATAATTCAGAACCAGGCTGTAGCGAAGGGATCGTAAGATCATCAAGTCAGCTACAGCCTGAAAGGATGGTTGTAATATGAAACTTATCACATAATATAACACATTTGCAAGCAAAAATATAACATATTCGGAATGTATCAGAAACAGATGAAAAACTAAGTGGGATCACAGTAGGTAACCTGAATAGACGAGATAAAACAATTGCACTGGCTACAGGAACACAAACTAGGCAAAGAGATGCTGATTGACACATTTATAAAGAATATACATTGAAGTTCAAGTTCAAAACTAAAAAAACGAAAGGTATCATGCTGGGATGCACCGATGCAGTAACACTCATATACCTCGAAGAGTTCCCTTATTTTATTCTCCCTCAAGTAATTCTGTATCCTCTTCGTTTTGGACGACATCGCGATCGAGTGAAGGAGTTGGCAGGCGACAATATCCCAGACAATCTGGACACTAAATTTCCCGGCGAAGTACACTAACGGCCTGGTTCCCGAACTGATGCTGTATTTATTTACAAGCGTTGCCCCTCTCATGTTACGTCATGCGTGGCATCGATCGACTGCGATAACATTTTGCAACTTTGCAAGGTAAATTCTTCTCAGCCCAAAAAATGTGGACAAAAATACTATTTTACTCTCAGGGTTCGTTTATTCTATTCTTTTGTGGCAGGTATGGTTGGTAGGTCACTGAGCTGATATCGAGACGCTGATGATACATTGGATAGTTGCTGCGATATGTGCATTAGTCACAATGCAATGCTGACTTCAGCTGGCGTGTGATTATTCAGTCGGCATCGTATAGTATTTGGGGCCAGTGCTTTTAATATCGAAGAGGTGTAATTGGGTATGGATACTCCCTCAAGCTCTATCGCGCCTACTCCTGGTAGGACACCTGGTCGCACTCCTGCTCATGGCGACCCTGCTAGTCTTCAACCGAAAGCAATGATATACATATGTGGAGGTAATGTATTCGTATTAAGATTTCGTGTCTATATACGTCTCGTGGATTAACTGGACTTCTCACCCTTAGAATGTCATCAGGAGAATGAAATCCGTTCCAGAGATCCGATCAGGTGCCGCGAATGCGGTTGTAGGATAATGTACAAGAAAAGAACAAAACGAAGTAAGAGTTTGATCATTTTCGAACAATTCCAAATAATGTTCGGGGTGGTGCCTAGAGTCTATAGTTGTTTCCAAAAAGTAGGCAAAGGCTTTCTGTCTCATTTTCTCTTCAGTATCGGCCTCTCATTTGAATTTGATGCAATAACGTGCGTGATTGCTATAAACATTCTCCCAGAAAATAAGCATAGTGTGTACTGTGTAATAACAATAACTTCATACTGTTAATTTATTTGCTAAAGGCTTTTCGACTGACTCTCATCAGTTGTGAACGTCAGTAATAGAGTGAATCAAATTCGAAATAATTTTGTCTGTATGGTGTAATAATAAAAGAAGGAACGCCTCTACACTCTTGGAATATTTCATTATGTTGTTTCCGGTTATTTATGTTCTTACTATCGTATCTTAGCTGTCTTGTTATTATTACATCATCCAGGCAAAATTGTTCCACAGTTCGAATTTGATCTACCCCAGAGGTTCCCAAGCTCAACACCAATCATCGCCCCCCCCCCCCAAATTTTGTGTACCGAAAATTGGGTATACAAACTATAATCACCGGCGGGTTGACTAAAAAAAGGTCAACTTTTCGGCTCGAAGCCTAATTTGACACTTTCGTAACTAAATTTCCGTGGGTTGAAAAAAAAAGGTCAGCTGATTTGACGCGTCATCGCCCCCTAGACCGCCCCCTGGGGGGCGATATCGCCCACGTTGGGAACCACTGATCTACCCTATTCGTTTGCTACTGATAAAGAGTTGGTCGAAAAGCTGTTTCAATGACGTTATTTTATTGTTTATCGTTCAGTACCCCAAATGACTTGTCTCTACTGTACAGTGTACAACTGTACACATGCGCAACGATCTCCACTCCTCCAGGAAATTCTACTTTTGAGTAGCATCAACCAAACTTTCTCTACATGGTGCAATCCCTGTTTCCTTCTGGCCAGTCAGAGTTGATCGAAGCTCATCACTGTGAATATAAAACTGATTTATTTCTTTTGCAGTGGTTGTCTTCGACTGCAGATGAACTGAATATACGACCGTAACAGAATCAAATCCGTGCCCCACGGACGGCGCAGAACATCCCAGTGACTTTTACTGCTGCTTTTCTACAACAGAGTCAATCATTCTCCATTAAAACTCTTTTATTTCGAAATGTACACTCTGTCACACTCCACTTAGCTAACAAGCTTTCAAGATATACAAGGGTCCTCCGCCGCTACTTGCAATTCCCAGTAAAATTTGTAATATTATTCCCACAAAGCTTCAATATGTACATGCAACTAGAACCTTTGACATTTGCCTAATCAAAACACGGTGGCCGCACGAATACTAGTAGGCACAGTACACCAACGGCTAGGTTATAATTAAGAGCAGTTGGCAAATCTTGCGTCGGAAGCACCCGCCAGCCCTAGCGAACATGATCTAGTGCAAACGTTAAATATTCATTCCATTTCGACTAGCAAGCAATTGCACGTAAAGTTGTCGCGAAGATCAGTACTTGTCGTATCCTCGAGACTGCAAAAAAAATGACGCTTTGTCATAAACGCACGGATGATAGTTGCAGCTCAACTCACAGGGATGGAGTTATACATGTCATTGGCTAAGTTAGACAATCTTCCGGCCATGCTCCTGACTCCTTCTTTCAACTGGGTCATGTCCGTGTTCGCCATGTTCAGCAGCGACCCGGGTGACATTGGTGATGATGCTCCAGTCCTTGAAAATTGAGGGCATGTAAAGGGCTGACTGATTACAAAGGTTGAAATAAGTTAAGTTTCAGGCACTGTCACCGGTTCTGCTAATATATTCTCTGAAGAAAACTCGTCTGTGGAATCAAAGTAGCTCACGTCAATTTTACACATGACATTTTCATTTTTTTCCGGCCATATTTGTGCCATGATGAACTGTGAAACAATGTGACACGGCTGAGATGTGGTCAGAAACATCAGAACTTTGCAGAAGCTTGTTATAAATTGGAAAATACCGAGGGACAAGTATCACTAAATAGCATCGAATCTCTATGTCGAGTTGGATGTGACATTGATGAGAATGTATTGCCGGAAACAAGATATGGGGACAACCTGCTTGAGTACATTGAGTGTACCACTGAATGGTAAATTATTCAATAAATCAGTCGCGTCACTATTCATTGCAGGATGTTATCGAGTCGAAAGTGACTCGGTTTGAACGGCCAAACATTTGAAAATATATTCAGTTTATAGCTATATCGCGTGGCGGTGAACTTAGCTATAGTGATGAAAACTTGTTACAATAAAAATTCTATTTCTCAAAATCCAAAGTGTGAAAGTTAAGATGTGTCTAATAAACTGTTCCAGTGTAAGCAACAAACGTACAGCAGTCTAGAATCCTTCTCGAATACCCAAAAAATACATAAGTACTTTGCTGCCGACTAAAAGCCCACTCCCTTCAATCTCTTCGTTATACCACAATCTTGTGGTGTTTGTGATGTAAATTTCAACAAAAAGACACACTTATGACCACCTTTTGACACCTATATTAATACATACCTTTTACTGTCATCGTTTCCAAAATAGTCATCGGAACTAATAGCTGACCTTCCATCAAACTGAGACACCCGAGAGCGAGACTGTAACAGTAAAATCGTTAGTGAGCAAGGGCTATTAAAAAGATCCGCTGTTGACCCTTATTTGAGAACAATATCGACGCTCGATGTCCATTGTGAGAGCCACAGCTGTCACAGTTAGTGCCTTTGTGAGAGCTACAGTTGACTTACAACCACACATTCCCACAGGAATTTGTGGATTGGCCTGTGATGTGTCTTAATGAACTGATAGTAGGAAAACATAAGCCCATTGCATAAATACCACCAGCATACCAGCACACAGTTAAATGAACCTTGACAAACACTGCAATTGGAATGAACTATACCCCTTCCAATCCATCATGCATGAGCGAAAAGCGACACCGCTAACTGAAACAAAAATAAAATAAACAATCCATGTTCCATTCTAACTAAAAAGCAGCACAAATATTTTCTCCTACGAAAATCATGCGGCTGCACTGTCCCGAATGCATACCTTAATGTCCGAAGGTGTAACGGACACATGCCGTCCACGCCATGACTGATGAAAGAGTTGGGAGAATGAATTAATAAGTTGAAGACTTCATAAAAATTGCACTTCATCATTTTGATTGAGAATATGCTTAAAAATACAGATAGCATGGCAAACGGCGATCCCAAATCAAAAAGTGTGGTGCCGGCGTGATGAACAACGAGGACAGCCCTTCAGCATAACATAACCATTCGACTATCAACTTGAAATTTAGAAGTTGTACCAGATTGCTAATATTAGGCGTCTGGCAGGCCTTAAAATGCACTGTATCTGGCATTCTACAAAATGTGTCTGCTGGTTGTGTTGCAAACGTGAGTTTTAAAGCTCAGTTGTTTAGACTTACGAGGAATATTAGGCATTGCATACGACATGTCATGCCTTCAGAGTAACTGTGCTGCATGCGAATTGATAGCTGTTACTTTCAACTCAAAACTGCGGAATCTGGTACTGGTAAAAATCGAGCATCGATTATGGACAACGGATGGTGATACAATAACTAGTCTTACCATATTTCGGAAATGTAAAAAGAGGACACTTTTTCAAAAATTTCAGACATGCAAAACTGGAGAAGAATTCTCAAAAACCGGTAAATTTTTCCCACTTCGTGTCATCACTTCCGCTCAGAGCTCAAAATAACGTTTGTCTCTCTACATTGCCAGGTGGATGACTAAAAAAAAAGGTCTTCTTTTCGCTCAGGGCTTAAATCACCACTTTTCCCTCCGAAATACCCGCCGGAGATTCACTTCTGTGCTAATTTACGGCATATCACTAGCGATTTCCTCGAAATCTGACCTAAATTTTCAAAAAAGAGGACAAAATCTCAAAAAAGAGGACAAAAGGGCGTCCTCCGAGGACACTTTCAAAAAAGTCAAAAAAGAGGACAAATCCTCTTAAAAGAGGACGTATGGTAAGCCTACAATAACACAAAGAACTCGTACTCGAGCTCGTAAATGAATGTTCACAATATAAACCTATGCCTAAAACCTGAAATGACCTCAGCAGCTTGTGGAGCCACCATGGAGAATAGACAGATTATCAGATTTGACCACTAGCCGGCAAGCGGCTGTCAGGCGATGCAGGGAAATGTTACCGGCCGTGAAAAATCACGAGGAAATACATGAAACGAGGTAACACTTAAGACAGTTAGATTATACTGTGAAATAAACTTGCAAATACTCAACGCCTTAATATTAATTAGTGATGTCAGAAGCCATGAATCTCGATTTCTAGGACAACCAAATAGCAACAAGTCCAAGCGAGCCTTAAATATCAACCACGTCCCTGACAAGACCAGGGGTTCAGAATACTATTGCAGATCTGCAGATCACTATGTACACATAACAGCCACATCGGTATTTGCGCAAATACCCGTTACATAACTACGTTCACGGCTGAAGTGACACTTATAGCCGAGTTGCAGCTACTCTCATTACCAGAAGTACACTCTCGCTGGCTCTTCTCCCAGGGATACGATTCGCAAACGGGTAAATGCCCAGTTCGCTATCAACGATGTCGAGAACGGAATTATCGACACTTTCTTCAACAGCAGTTTGCTGCTGAGGCTAGTGTTAAGATTTGTCACGGATCTAAAATAGCTTAAGACAAAATCGCGTCATTACCTCGCTGCTGTCCCAATTCGAAGACGTAGCGGAGCTTATGGGCTTTGAATCGAAGCTTGTCGGTCTGTAACATAAGCAAGTAGCGAGTGGGAGGCAAGTAGCAGTTCCTCAACGTAAGCAATGCGGAGAAGTACACGAAGTAGGCACAGCTAATTCATATTGGCTCTATCAGTACAGAAAAGGCTTCCACAGGCACTGCCAATATGATAGACTTCGAAAACTCACCTCTCGGCTACAAAGTCTCGATACATTTCCGGTCGGTGAGAGCCAGCCTAAAATATCGAAAAAAACCATTGTCCAGTAGTACAACAACAACGATAGTATGGTAAAAGGGATATGCAGCTAGGAGTCTAGTTACGTGTTTACAACTCTTTCAATTCTCCCAGAATAGACAAGAACCGAAAAAAATTACATACTTGCCGCACCACGACAAAATCATCGTCGTCACTGTCGGAGTCGTCCAGATATCTGTTTTTTCGGCGTCCGCCACCATTGCTTCGTTTGTCACGAACCCCTTCCTACACAAACAAATCGATATCATCTCAAGGGTTACCAATGAATTCAACACTTGGTTGAGTTTTGCACTAGAACTATAATAACTATTATTACAATGAAAGCGATATTGTGTTAATGAATTCGAAAATGAAAGTGTCACTATATGAGCGTGAATTCTGATACAAGGCAGTTCTCTTCAACCTTTTTTGGAGTGGTGCTGCACCCTCCATAGGTATAACTATGACTCGGGCACTGCTGTCAGGTCAAGCTGCATAAACTGAGTCTGTCAACTGAAAATAATGTCATCAGATTCATCTCCTTGTCAAATTGTAAGATATCGCCGCTTATTTTATATGTTCCGACTAAAAAAAGGATCGGCAATTTAATCTGGCGGCCAATTATTAGTCCATCACAGAGGCTGATTAGTCAATTTACAATATTTTGGAACCGGAGGACACTTTTAGCAAATCTGAAAAGTTACTTGATCATAACTGAAATCAGCCGACTTCGCTAAGTTTGCTGAAAAGTTTGATGAGTTCAGTAAAAAAAAAAGTCATCACTTATGTTCGACTCCCGATTTACAAACTTTTCACTCAAGATTTTAGTGATGTTGACTGAAAAAACAGGTCGTCGTTTTCAATCGAACCACGAATTTCCTATTTAGCGTCGTTCATGCCCATTTTACTCAAATCTATCCATTATCTTAGCCCCTCAAAGCAGTAAAGGAGGACGCATTGCCAAAGAGGAGCTCATTTAGGCGTCCTCGGAGGACATTTTCAAAAACCTGAAAAAGGAGGGCGAAAGATGTCTCCGTCGCAGCGAATAGCACGTACTCCTTCGCACTAGGTTTAAGTTGTGGACGTGATAAGGAAGTACCCAAGACATGTACATTTTCCCAGAAGGTTATCTCGTCTTCGTAGTTGGTTACGCATTGAAATTCTGCATCCAACAATATATTACTCTGCGGTTGAGGTTGTGTTTTAGTTTTGAAAAGTGAAGCAGAATTTTTCAGAGATACCCGCCGGTGCCAGCCAGTTACCAGATAAACATTTCAAGACACCAACATTTTATACTTGTGATTTCGTCCCACCTGTTCGATAGTTTCGATAGCGGCAGAGTGCGAAATTCCGGACCTCCCGGAAGAGAACCCCATCCCGAGACGGTCGGCCATTTCCGCTTTGTGCTCGGGCACCTTCGCTGTGGGCTTGCTTGGTTGATACGAAAGCATGGACGATAAGCTGTCGGAAAAAAAAAAGTTTCCGAACTAGCAATAACTAAGGCCAGACTCGATGATCCGAGTGCTAGAATCCGAATTGAATATTAATTGTAATGATATTATTAAATAAGAGTTATATTATCAACAAGGATTGTGGTTTCGGTGCTGTTTACCCAAACGTGGAAGACTTGAAACTTCAAGCATCCAAAACATGTATTGCGAAGCTGCTGTAGAAACGACATTTCTGGGATGCCGTGATCGAAGGATGGCATTGTCACATAATGCAATAGACCATGTCTATGTGGTAGCAAGAATCTTGATGTGCTGTTGAACTGGCATTAATTTCTTTGTGCTCGCGTAAAACATACATTTTTCAACTTGCCATACCATCCATACTTGTATGATGTTATAATGAGTGATATTCAAATACTCGACTTGATCCGAAATCCAATCACTCAGGCAGTCGATTTAGCCCAGCGTTATTCACCACGCAACAAACATACTCCTCTCTCTTTTGCGCTCGCGGCTTGGCGCTGGCGTTGAGCCTTTCGCTTTCTTTGGCCTGATCTTCCAAATTTTTGAAGTCCGTTTTCACTTTCTGCGCGCCGATGCTGCCCCTCTTGGCTCCGAGACCCGCTGTGCGACAATGGGAAGGTATAAGAGGGTATAGTTTCCAGAGTACTCGAGTAGGAATATGATAGTACGTTGAATATTTTTGTCTTTGATCTTTATTGCGGCATATACGCCCACTCATGATATACATGCATACGATCTGTGCATAAGCACAAGTGCATAATGTGGATGTGCTGCTGGACAAGGAAGGTGCCGATATAACCTTGTAAGGCTTTCGAAGTCTTGCACGACCCCTCCATGCTATCCATGCATGAGCACCAAGCAGGGAAGTCATGGATACCAGTGTTACTAATCAGGTCTTTGATCTGACCCGGCCCGGGATCGAACCTATGACCTACCGATCAAGAAGTCGGACGCTTCATCATTACGCTATCTTGTAAGTTTTGTCTACTTGCACCAATCATTCAAGTGGTCATGTTATGTTACCCAACATTTCCTGTTTTATGTGAAGCAGTTGATCTACATGCCGACAGAGGTAGTCATTAATGGGGCACTGCACTCTAAAAATGATGTGGTATCAAATTGAAGCGTAAAACGAAAAAAAATTTTTGGCCGCAGCCGTTTGCTTCAGAACGCCACCGTAATGGAGCTGCAATGTATTGAAATTGCCAGAAACACATCACGCTCCAGCAGTCACGCAGAGATCGAATTTATATAGTTGTCGGCCGACGTTATGAAGGAAATATGTTGTACTGTACGCGACAGAAATAGAATACACTAGGCCTGATTTTGACGTGAATCTCCTGACTTAACATCTTCCTTTGAACGCGGAATCTAAACCACCTCGGCGTCCGTGAACTACATATTTCCATCATAACATCGGCTGACAACTAGGCCTACCGGTATATAAAGTTCGATCTCTGCGCGACTGCTGGAGCGTGATGTGTTTCTGGAAATTTCAATACATTGCTGCTCCATTACGGTGGCGTTCTGAAGCAAACGGCTGCGGCCAAAATTTTTTTTTCGTTTTACCCTTCAATTTGATACCACATCATTTTTAGAGTGCAGTGCGCCTTTAACGAATTACATCTACTATTTCGAAGTGGTCATGTTTTCACAACTGCTTCACAACCACTTCTGGACGCGAGGCATGACCGGCACAAAGTCGTGGACTCGATTTACTGCCGCGCATATTCAACGCACACCTCAAATAGAAACACATACCTTTTTTCTTTTTACCCAGGATACTCGATGTTTTACTGACGGGCGAAGAGGCAGCGGTATTAGATAAAAACACAACATTTTGTTTTTTGGATTCTGAGTTCTCCGGTATCGCAGCTGGCTTCGATTCCGTCTCTTCCTTTTTAGAAAAATCGTCCAAATCCGGCCAATCGTTGTCGACGGCTTCACCCTCATCCTTCTTTAGGACGTCCTCCACCTTTTCCGTCGTGCTCAAACTGATGAGCATGCTCTCCACAGTTTTTTGGCTCCTGTCCTCGTTTGTAGTCTTTAGTCCTCCGTACCGCGAAAAGAATTCTTCCTCTTTCGATTTGGCAACTTGTGATTCGGTATCAGTCTTGGCACTGGCGTTACTTAACGATGCGGAGAGCAGGACATCCCCGGAGCCCCACTGGTTCAAAGCAGCGTTTACACTTGGACCTGAAACAGTAAAACAAATTATTATTACGAACTGATGATCGCTTCAAGTCCGCCAGTACAGATTTTGACTTCACAGTAACATTTGGTTCAGGTCCTCAATTCAAAGTCTAGCAGTTTTCACCGGGTACTAAAATACATTTCATTAAAATCAAACTTATGATTCCAGCTTTAAGCTGACTACCATTATTACCAAAATCGCAATAAAATTGATGCAATTTATCCATTTTCTAAGATTTCCAAAGATTTATAATAGGAATAGAATTGAACAGCATATTCATATTGAAATAAACCCAAATGGTTTTGGCGGGCACTCGTTAGGGATAATCGTTCGGCACGAGTCTGTCGAAATTATTCGGGTTTATTTCAATATCAATATACTGTCCAATTGTACAATGAAGTTCTGTACCTCTAAGAAGCTCTTCTAATAGCAATAGGAAATAGACCGGTAGTATTGAAGACTGTGATATTTGAAACCTGTTAAAACTAAATGGTCAAATAACGTAAATTATCACAAGTTACTGGGCTTCACTATGTACATAATGACACTCATCTTGTTTTCAATAACAGAAACATCGGTACTGCTACTCAATGCTAATGCTGTCTGCATGTCATTTACGTTTACATCCCTAAAATCAATGCACACCAGCCAAATTGAAATCATCGTAAGAGAGCAATGCACCATTGAACTATCTGATCTCACCGCTTGAACTTTGGTCTTTGTATTGCGATGCTGTTTTTCTGGTTTCGGGAGGAGTCTGGGAAACTTTAGAATTGAAAGTGTTGAAAAATTCCATTTCCTTTGTCGTTTGAGGTTTGCTTGATGATTCTAATACGAAAAGCTATATATTTGACACCCAGTAGAGTGGAAATTTCTTGTATCTTCAACAAGGTAGGATTAATGAGGGGCATCTTCAACACGGCATAGGAATTAACAAGCAATGAAGCATTAAACAGACAATCAATGAATGGCCAATGGCCATGTATGCTATCAGTAGCATTGGTATTTACAATCAAATGGTACTCACTTTTCCTATTTAGTTATTTCATTACGGGGTATTAGCACTTGATGGCATAACACAACAAATCACTCAATATTGCAATGATGGTTAACATGAAGTTTACAAATAGAAACAAAATCAATGAAGAGTGTTACACCGTATAAGAGTTGTAGGCCTACCGGTATATCATTTTCCGAAGTCAAAAGGGCATAGCAATGTCTACATATAAGTATGCTGACCGGGCATCACATAAATACAAATGTTCACTGACCTTTGTCATCATTGCTCAACGAAATAACAGCGGGCGACGAAGAAACATGCTTTAGTCCTTCAGTAGGTCTGCCCAGTTTTGGAGACTGGTTACTGGCGAGAGACGAGTTCTTGCTCATAGAAGCACCGCCGTATTTCGAGAAGAAATCATCTTCGGCTTGCGAGGACGATGATATCGTTTCGGCAGGCGAATTTTGCGAAGATATATGCAAAACCTTTGAAACGTTGACAATGTTTAACGGACATTAATACAGCACAGAGCACACATCATGCATAAACAAGCATAACTAAAAACATGGTATCACATGACACGATACAAACTAGGACACCTAGAAATTTTTCAGCGTTTCCAAATTAGAGTTGAATTAGCATTATAGCTAGCAGTTTTTTCAAATTAGGCTAGAATTAGAATTATAACTACACAGCTTTTTCCAAATTAGATTAGAATTGAAATTATAGCAACACCGTTTTTTTTTTTCAAATTAGATTAGACTTACAATTGCTGAATTCGAGACAACTTGGACTTTGAATGATGAAGTTCAATTCATATTGAAGGAGAGTTCGTTTCATAAGCACGAGAATGTAAAATTCGTGTACAAGAAGCTTGGTTCGCGTTGCACCAGGAAATCCAGACATTAGATTAGTATTGAAATTCGAGCACAGAAAAAGTTCACAAAACAGATTAGAACTACAGCAAATAAACACTTCACGAATCACGAAAATTAGATAACCCGTATTGGCATTTCGCTTCAATTAGACGACTAGATATTTCTAGTTGTATAAATCTGACATGACATAGTGTTCAGTTAATCAGAAAATGCTAGCGTATTCTGTGTATGACATCTGGAAAATTGCGGAACCATAAAACGAAAAATATGAGATATCTGAAAGATCGTAACTGCTTGTATTGTTGATGCTGAATTATATGTCCTTTGAGCCCCTGAGCCAGTCCTATCGGTACTTGGCTAGGTCTGGTGTGGGAATAAAAAATAGTAATTGGAATAACCTAGGTCCATCCTACGTTAGTGGTATTCTGTTAGACATCACAATCCGCGACACCAATCGCTCTTGAATTTAGTTTTATCAAGAGTATTATACCTCTCGTCAGCAACTAAAAGAGAATTGGAAAAAGGACATTGTATATCAACAATCATATCACAAAATATGACGTCGCCAGCACGAAATTTCGAATAAGATTGTGCTGGTTACGTCATATTTATGTGATACGATTGTTGATATTTGAAGATCTTCTGGGAGGTACAGAACTATAATATACGATCGAGTAGTATATTCATATTGAAATGAACTCGAATATTTTTGGCTGATACTCGTCAGGGGTAATCGTCAGCAACTAGCTGGTGACGTCATATTTTGTGATACGATTGTTGATATACGATGTTCTTTTCCATTCTCTACTAGTTGCTGACGATTACCCCTGATGAGTGTCAACCGAATCTCGAAGAAGCTTTGCCAACAAACCGTGAATGTACTATTTTAGTGTTCTTACATTACAGGGTGCTTGCTGCTCAAAATCTGTGTCAAGCGATCAAAATAACAGACTAGCGCAATTCACAAGATATGCCAGTATAAAAATACACTACGGTATTATCATTTTCTGGAACTAGCCTGTTGCACTGTACATACATACCGAGTTATCATATTTCTTCAAAGCTTCCACGGTCATGCTTTTCAGTTTCCCTCGGTACAGCACAGCGGCGCGGCTGTTGTATTTTGTTTGAATATCATTCGAGCTACATCCGTGCGATCGAAAAAACGCTCTAGCGTTGGCGTTACCGCCGACCTGCATACTCCGTAATTGGTCCCATGTCCACTTTTGGTCCAGTTGAGTAGATCTATACCAAGAATTGTGGTATTCTAGTACGGAGGTTCAAAATATATTATTACAACACAGCTAATTGTAACGGATAAGATGGGCTTTCTCATGCAAGCTTCAGTTCCATATAAATGCCTGATTCTATGTCTGAAAAGTATTAATACCCCGTATTGTATGCTTGCATGATCTGCGTTATAGGTCTATAGCAGGGACCGGTAACATACAGCCGCGGAACGTGATTTTGAGCGGCCCACAGACAGTTCAAGGTCTTACATGATAATATCGACCGCTGTCACAGTATGCCGCAATTTCCCATTATTTGTATTACTAGCCTATACGTCAAATTGTAGTGACTGTAGGTTATTCTTTCTTTTTTCGGACACATATAATACTGATTTTTTAGTTATTCTTTATAGTTATTTGTTTTCTTTATGTCCGTCATGAAGGCAGAGTTCATAGAACCTGTACACAACTTTGATAGGCCACAGATGTCTCATTGACATGAACAGCTATTAATAATTGAGGTATATTACGTTTATAAATTCATTGAATGCTGTTTTGGTCTCTATGCTTCCCCCTTACAGTTTACATTAAATACGATTAATTCTTTTATAGGCGGATAAATACGCGTATAATGTGTAGATTCAGGAATCCGGCCCGCCAAGTACTTCATTTTTCCATATCAGGCCCGTCGACTGGAGAAGTTTCCCGCCCCTGGTTAACAATATAATCCTGTTTTGATGGAAATTCGTCATGAAATGCATCCCATTCACTACCGTAATAACATGGATCAGATACTCCATGAAGTTTCGCTACACTAGGAAGTTAGTGTTCCTGTTTTATGATTAATAAATTTGTTTTCTGTCTTTTTCTCCCTAGAAACCGAAATCTATAAAAAACCAACGCGACTGATATTATAAATGAATTGAATTAAATAGACACACCTGATAAATGTTAAATGGACTCCCAGTGATCTGTGAACGCCGGAACAGTCTATACATAAGTAAACACCGTACGTTATGCTGGCCCAAGTTGGGTTCTTCGCGCCACAGTCAAAACATGTCTGAATTGACAAAATCCAAATATTAGCTGGTACAAAAACAATAAAACAGATGAAAACTGCTTACTTTATTAGTAGGAATGGATCTTTGCTTCTTGAAAATGCTTTTAATATCATTAAACGGAGCCTCCATGGAATATGTACTATAAGGTTTTTTTTTCAAATCTTTTCGGTTTAACGCAAATTCAATAAATAACTCCACACTTTGTGCTATAGAAATAGATCTGGTCAAATTTATGTTATCAATTCGATCTTCCAGTAGATGTCCGATGATGTGCCTCAAGCCAGAGTGGAATTGGTGCCAACATCACGCACAACTTTACATTCAATTACTCAATTATTCTATGCAAGAAACCCTTGTCTCGTGCAACTTAGTGATGAAAGCAACCACTGTTTCTCAGTCTGTACCTCAAGTAACATGGTATAATAGTTAACCACATATTATAAGTTCAGATCTGAGCTGTATATCAATATTTTGGATTGTTGGTCGTTTCCCGAGGTTGTCTAAATCTACAGATTACCTCAAAGATAATATTTCAGATATGTACGGTAGGCCTATGTTTTAAATTTATATCGCATATATAGCTATATACTATAACAACAGATTGTAAGGCTTGAATTAATTATGTATAGGTCACTGTGGCGTAAAACATGTGGTATACGGTAGTAGGTATCGGTACTTCTACAATAAGTAGTATGTCTTTCATACCGAATGCATTGGTGTTAAGTGTTAGCTACGGACTACGGTATAGGGCAAGGGCAATTGTATTCCAAGTCATAAGTCAAGATAGACAGTGGATCAAGTTGTCAACTACAATAAGATAGATAGTGTCAACAGCTCAGTATTTTGTCCATTAAATTGAAAAAGACAGTAACAGACCACCGCTTGGATAAATGTACTGTACATAACAAGATAAATATCGCCGAAAATCTACAGGGCTATAGAGGATATACTTTGGACTTTGGAGAGACCGCGAACTGAAGAATACTATTATACAACATGTATTATGTTAATTTCCGATTCATGAAACCAGAAGATGCCTCTCTTCGTAAAGCTGTTTGATATAAAACTCTTTTTTTGCCAGAACTGGCTGTCATGCTGTCATACGTTATAGTTTAATTTCATATAGTTCGTTATTCCTTATTTTAGTTGACAGCCAAGCAACATGAGATGACGTGAACGCAGGAATATTCATTCATGCATGAATCACCGATTCAGCTGAAGTCACTGGACCATGACTCATTCCATTCCATTCCATTTAGCCGCTAACCCAGGGGCGGGCAACTTCTCCAGTTGGCGGGCCAGATATGCATAAAATAAAGTACTTGACGGGCCTGATTCCTGAATCGAGATATTAATCGCGGATTTATCCACCTATACAAGGATTAAATCATATTTAATGTGGGTGTTTGTAGTATTCATGGTGTTTGTCGTCTACTATGATCGTTTACACCAGGCCAATTTTCTTCATTTTTATTCTGTTATTGCTACCGACTTGTCACACGGTCCAATTTAGGTTTCTATAAGACACCGCTTACACGGATGATATGTCGAGAAGGAACCTAGGTAATAATTCTGGAGTCGACCTCGGTCGGACTCGAACTCGCAACCCCATTGTTGTTGCAGCTGTGTATATACGCTATCTCACCACAATAAATCGTATTTAATGTAAACTTTAATTGTAACGCATGGAGACCAAAAAGGGGAAGCGAGTAGCGCAGTTGGTTAAGCCGCCATCGATGGCGACACCAATGGTAGTGGATTCGATCCCCATTTCTACCTATAACTCTATGCGTCGGAGGTTTATCTGGCCTCCTAATAATAAACCTCATAGTAAACCTCACTGCGATTGCAGTACATGAAAAGCATGAAAAGCCAAGAGTGAAGGTGCCAGAAAAGAAGAAGGGGTGAACTGAGCCAGAAAGTCATTAGTAGAGACGAAAATACGGGCGCATGAAAAACGAGGGATACCGAGTGAAAAAGTTGCACGAAAGCTGACGATAAGCAAAACAATGAATATTACGCGTGTTACTGTCGTGGCTCACATGACCTAAATAGCGAGAAGATCCACTGCGATGGGTCAATAAAATGAACATCATTGAGACTAAAACAGTTTTTAATAATTAACGTGATGTGTACGTAATGTCCAAGACAAATGTGACCGCTCAAAAGTGTCAACAACTTCTTTGAACTCCGGCTGCAAGACGGCCGTAGAAAACCTTAGGAAAGACTGCACGCAGGCCTGTAACTGCCTCACCCCAAACCCTCCAATTGGGGGGGGGCGAGCTCAAAGGGGGCCCAAAATTCTTTCGTGAATTGGCATAACTTATAGAGTATTTTTTTGAAATTTTATACAACTTTTTCAAAATTTTTTCACGCTGGGCGCGATTTCAACTTGCGAGTTATCTTGATTTTCGGGTAGCCTATACTCTTCCCACAACAAAAAATACTCAAGATTTATAGAAATGGGCATATTGGCGTTCCCCGTTACCGCGCCAGGACACACCGATACATATAAAGTAGGGGAGACCGCGGACAAATGTAATCAGGGGCAAATGTAACAATCGACCTCACCGCTAGTATAGGGTTGAGATATCGCTTTGATATTTTAAGTGCGCATGCGGTAGCTATCTCTCCTAGCATACCTGGAATTTGCCCATGACTGAAACCTCATCCCCTGACTTTGAGCATGGCCCAATTACATTTTTTCATTTGATGTGAACAATTTATTTTAATTTTGTACAGGACCGAAGAATGGTATTAGCTTTGGCGCCACACAATGTTGTGTCCTCGTTTTTCTACACTATCAACGGCCCATTCAACCAAGATATTTAAGCCAGGTCGGCTTCGCACCTATGTAGGAGGTTTGCAACCCAAAATTTCCATGATTGATTGTTGATTGAGTTCCAGCATTTTACTTTTATACTAACTATCGAGTTGTTGGCTTCTTTATATTAAACTTTGGAAACGAAATTTCCATGAGAAAAACACGTAATGTTAGAAAATCCAAAAAGTGTTAATGCTGACCGAAAACTTCGTTATATATACAAAATACTGTCTTGGCAATCTGAACCTCACAAGATAAATACCATCCCGCAGATTTGTGCGTGGCCTGACGAAGTGCTGTTTCATTCCTGTCAACGGGCATACGCCCGAAGATGTTTAATTAAAGTATTGAGGGGTCCTACCTTTTCAAACCCGCTCACTCGGCTTTACCTGTAAATCTGATTACGTGAGCAGAGAGAGGATAAAAATTGATAGCAACATATATGCAATTCCCGATCATATTGACCGATTGAATCATAAATTTTCTCGCTTAGCGTATTTAGGCGAGAAAGGCTGACCCACTAAACGGCCCCAATGTAGAGGATAAGTAAGTAGAGGTAATAAGCGAAGAGCCTGAGGCGGTCTGGGGGGCATAGCCCCCCTGAAGTTCGGTTCATCAACATATGGGGGACCCAACACCAACGTTTGGGGGGGGTCTGGCGAAGTGCTGTTACGGTTAGATTGTAACGCCGCCTCTTCTTGATAATGTTTATTGCTGTAAAGTTTGCCCGCTAATGTATAGGGTTGCATTTAAAACAAAAATCAATTTAAAACAAACATATGATTAAAACAATAAGGCCCTAATTTAAAACATGTTTTTTATTGTTTTTTTGTTTTGCTTTTTTAAATCAAGCCATTTGTGGTACAGAACTTCAGAATAACGCAAAACAATAACTTCATGTTGTTAATTTATTCGCTAAAAGCATTTCGAATGACCCTCATCAGTAGCGAACGTCAGTGATAGGCATTATTTTACAACTTGATTTTTTTTCTTTTTAAAGCCCTTTTTTTAAAACACCGATTTTAAAACATGTTTTAAACAACGTGTTTTAAAACACCGATTGTTTTAAATGCAATCCTAATGTAAACCCACGTGCCACATTATCGGAAGTGTGATCGGAAAGTGTCTGCGGGCCACTCAAAATCCCGTTGCGGGCCGTACCCGGCCCGCGGGCCCTATGTTGCCCGCCCCTGCGCTAGCCTGTGTTCCCAATCCCATCACCAAAATGCAATGCAATATAGGCTGGTGAGCCGAACTATACGAACTGATCACTCGCATGTGTCCGGCGCTGCGGTACGGGGTCTCCAATTCGCTTCGATCATTATCCGTTCGCGCTTCAATAATGACTTCCAAATTATGCACTGTGTAACTGTAATGTCTTCCATATCTTCTCTGCTGCATTTCATACGGCATATTTTGTTATCCTGGTTAGTTGTTTGTTTATGACGCTATTTTCTTTAGTTGCTAGTTTATGACGTTATTTTCTTTGAATAACCATTTACTCTGGTACCGGTTGACTCGAAGATCGTCATGATCATATCACCAGCACCAGTCAATACCGATACCGAAGCACTAATTGTTTGTTGTATATTTATACTTTCATTTTGCCGTCATCAGTTGACGAAATCTCTCTCTCTCTCTCTCTCTCTGTGTCACTACACCTCCTTCGTCCCTGACCTCAGAAATGGTACAGACTACATACATAGAGTACATATTACATACATACAGTCTCTATACTACATAAATCCCTCTGAAATCTTGGAAGGCAAGGAACTCTCACAAACCTCATCCGACCTAATACAACAGACATTTGGGAGCACTGATCGTCGATCGTCGCAGGTCAGTCCAGTCGACTAACCCGGGTGTTAAATAGTTAATCGAAGCTACGTGCTGAACTTGCATAGCGATTTCGGTAAGGGGCTATCTGGGAAATTATTACACGAATGATATTCGCTGTTCGCAGTTTCCCGAAGATATTTGACGGAATTCCTGAAGATGTCTTTGATCGTGTTCGTGAGAAGTAAGTACGGAAAACAAATCATAAAAATGTTCAACGATTTCCAAAACAGATTTATATTCTTACGATGAGCTTGTAATAAGAATAACCCCATGGTTAGGCAAAATATTGTGATATCACGATATTGTGACGTCACAATGCTAGAAAACACTCGGTGTCACGTAGGTTAGTTATCTATAGTCACTGCGTACGAACAATGAAGTTGTATATGAAAAAGGTAATTTATATAGCTCAGTGCCCCAGTTTAGCCGGTTATTCTTGCAAACAATCAAGGTGGGGTGCATAAACCCGTCGATATGTGCTGCATTATACTATCTGACTTGCACGCGCACGATTGATTTGTCATCAGATGTAATATGTAGGCTATTCAATCAGTAATACGCTTCAATAATTTTATTTTCATGAGCATGCCGTATCTAGAAAGTATTTCCAACCATCATTATCTTGTATGCCACATTTGATACCGACAAATCACAATGATGGGCCATCATACGGCAGCGTGTTTATCATCAAACATCCTCTTCACCACGCGAAGCTGATAAAAAACATATGATTTTGGAGGTTACAATCTAAATTTTCACATGAATAAATTTCGGATCTTACCTGGATGAAACAAACACTCACGATCAAAACAATCGACAAAATGGAGAAATTAGTGACACGAGAGAGATTGGACATCCGCGTGTAGTAGTCGTAAATAAGGTTAGATCTAGTGTGGGTCAATGCGGAACGTATAAGAGCAACATCCTTTGTCACTTGAAACAGGCCATCCTGAAAGAAAGGGTCAATGTAAATAGCATCTGCCTCCGATACGTAGTCGAACAATGAATTGACCTCTGGTTTAGCATGTCAAACCTCAAAATATGGGAATTGCTTGCACGCACCAGACTTAAATGAAGTCAAAGGTAACTTCTTTCCGATACACGCCTTCAAATTGGGCACTTCTTCGAGTCCCTCACAAGTTTATATTCCGGGTAGCATGTTGCAGATTTCTGCCGTAAGACACCACCCAAGACCTGTATCTTGAGTGGTAATAAGTCTATAATGATACGAATACTTACGAAAGCGTGGTATAAAGTATCGTTTCCAACTTGTTGTTTTTCGTGGTATTTCGGTATCTCTCCCATTCTCCAAATGTCGATCAATATTTGAAGATTGGTGGGTGCATTAGACGCGGCGTTATCAAAGCAGAAGCCGTAAGTACCTGCGTATTAAATATTGAACATTTGAACTATAATTCGCATCAAGAGGTTGTGGTAGCTGCATGGTTTTCTCGAGAAGCTATATGATCAAGGGTTACGAACCATAATATCATTTATAAACAGTAATGATAGCCACACGTTCATAAATTTGAAATTTAGTAGTCGTAGCCTAGTGATGGAGTATAGTTACACTACTGCAACTTCAATTGGTTACCTTTTCGTTCGAGTTCGACCAATGTCGACTCTAAAATACCCTCTTGCGCGATGGACCGGTCGTCATCGTCCCCCAAGCCTGTATAACGGGTCGAGCTGTGGGCAGTGTTGAGATAACTCGAGTGACGTTTACCGAATGACCTCATTTGACTCGAGTCACCGCACGAAAATGACTTGGGGAATATGGATTAAACTCGTGATAACTTTTCAAATCAATGCTTCTGTCATCGGATATTCGACTTCGCAAAGCATTCGGCAGGCTACCTCTACCTACGATTTCAAATTGGTATTTCTTCACTGACATATAATTTTTCCCCGCCAGATGGAATTCGTCTTATGAAGTTCAGATTGCCAAGACAGGAACATTCGGTGCCAGTCATTTAGGCGCCCATGGACAATTAAACCGATACGTATTTTTTAGGCTATATATAACGAAGTTTTCGGTGTTAATTTGCTGTGAATACTCATTAAGGATATGTCCTACCACCACATCATGTACTGCGAAGCCATTTGTCTCCATCGCCACCCATATCGCCCCTCTGAGCCCAGCGCCCCCATATCGCCCCCTGAGCGTTTCCACCCCATTCATATTCGCCAGCGCCCCTTGGGGGGCACTGGAGGCAAGGGTAATAAACACTGGTATATAGCGATATAGACAACTGTAGTCTCAGTAATTTCGAACCTGTTTCCTTCGCATCAATATTAAGTTCTCCATTTCTTTCATCTACGACGGCAGCGAGTATATCTTCCTTCTTCTTAATTTCGATAGCCGTGGCTGATATTTTTCCTGACGACACAAATGAAGGAGAATCCACGACCTTTATTATTACAACAACAAATACAACTTAGACACCTTGGAAACACACGACTATAAAGGTAGCCTATACATGATTGCACTGTCCAAATAGGTTTTATAGGAGGTTACACTACTCGGGGCTACGAAATCCTCAATACATTGGCATCGTGCATTGGGTACAGCGTATGACCTCAAATCCATAGATATCCCTGCTCATATCGCACCGTCTCATTGTGATTTTCAACTCATCAATCCAAGACGCAGCGCGCGGCCGATATCTATGAACGTATGGCGTCGAACTATAATTAAACGAGGAGTTGCGAATTAATATTGTTAACGGTACTCGAACGTGACGCTTCGATCGCTTATAGTATTTTTTCGCATAGCATATGATGATTTTACCCCTTCTCTCTACACCTATAGACGCTAGAATATGAAACTTTACGTCAATGAATAAGATGAAGGATTCGATTTGGAGCACCGCTACAACGATTGTATGAATACTCGAGATATATTTCGCATCACATCACCTCTTCTACGGCATACGGAATTTAAGTTACAATTCTATGGCTGCTCTCTTACTTATTGTATCGATGAAGTGTTTATAACCAAAGGAGACATTTGCAAGTTATAAAATGTCATTTTTCTCTTTTGAGTTAAAGGAGCACTCTGCTCTAAATATGATGTGGTCTCAAATTGAAGATAAAATCAGGACCTAATCCTACACGTAGGTTATAACATGAGATGTTCTCCTTATCTAAAATTCTGCATGATCGTGAACTGTTGCATGATATCGGCCATGGTCTGCAGCATGCTTATTGATCCTGATGAAGATATTGCGCACCGTTCGAGATTGTGCAATGTGTGCACTGTGCATCTCAAATTTACTTTTTATATTCTGCACCAGGGAAGTAGAAGTTCGAGAACCATGAAAACACGCCCATTCGATGTACGCTAAAGAGTAAAATGCTTGCAAAGGCCGCAGAGACCACGGATAATTTTTTTCAACACATCATTCCCTACGTTCGGCGCAGCAGGCCCCGTGATTGTACTGTTCCGTTACACTGGTCACCGAATTTGGTAACTCACAGACACTGGACATGGACATAAATAAATTGGCTACAAAATCTGTAACAACCAAATTTTTATAGCCACCTCAAACGTTACAGATATCGAAGTCTTGGCGTCTGCTTCTTGATAGTAGCACTGTATTGCTTTCCTCTTCATGATAACTCTGAACTCGTACGTTTGATGCAGATCATCGCCTATGAGGGCCTCAAAGAATTCACGCGAGAGGCTGGTGTCGTAGGCGTCCAATTCATTCTTCACCCCTGTGTTTTGACGGATTACGCATCGAAGCTAATCTCGTACCAATGCATTTTCAAACGACGATATATTTGAATATATGTAGCATATTCAATTTCCAGTAATCACGTACCCGTTATCGCTCGCTTGATAGCGGAATCGGAAGAGTCCGCTGCAGATATAGTAGCTATCCCTGCGCATGCACATATACACGCGACCAAACTTTGGCTATACATTGAACTCGGTTGGTTGGAAAGTAGCAGGCAGTATACAGAGGACTAAGGCTGCCTATCTCCACTGCACAGCCTGAATGAATTGCCGGATGTACGCCTTCTGTTTTGATACACGCGATCCTCTTGATAAAAACGCTGGTATAGTTGAGCGGATATGGCTGATGATCAGTACACAACTGGACTACTGGTAAACGAGCGTTAGTAGGCCTATTCTTCAATTGTACATCGTATAATTCCTTACGAGCTACGACTATTTATTTTTCCTATCGTAGAAGTTCACAACTGTCCTGTCAGGGGCGAGACAGCGTAATGGTATAATCAATAGCTGCAACACCAATGGGTAGGGCTGGGCAAAATCGAGTACCTGAGTGATTCGATTCTGAATCACGTAAAATGCTTCGAGTCGAGTCGAGTATTCGAGTATCACTCATTATGACGTCACAACAGAATGTACTATGTCAAAGTTAAAATATGACCCTTTTATGCCACCACGAAGAACATAATGCCTGTTATCCGTCACATTAACGATACTTCGGTATTTTTTCGTTGATACCGATTTCATTGCACTTCTTGACAATGATGTGGGATGATCATGACTTCGGAAATATGTTATTTCCAGGAACGTTCGTAGCTTTGTACTATGTCTCTTATGCTGCGACACGGCCAATCAAGGTTTCGAGGCTTCAACAGTGGAAAATAGTATCAAAACACTAATTCTCGTTAGCAAATTAACTTTCAGTTGCGAGGACCGTATAATTTCAATACTCGAAAAAATCGTCTTTTACTACTCGGCTCGAATCATTAGAATTAATACTCGATTCAGATTCGAGTACTCGAATCATTGTGCCCAGCCCTACCAATGGGTTGTGGATTCGTGTCCGACCGAGGTCGACTCCGGAATTCCTACCTAAGTGTTGTAGATTTATCTAGGCTCACCATCTCATCCGTGTAAGCAGTGTCTTATAAAAGCCTAGAAGTGGGACGTGCTACAAGTCGGCAGCTACGGAACAGTATCTCAGCATCTATCCGACAGTCATCGAGCATGTTCACATTCAAGTCGAGATGCGAACAATTTCTGCTAGTTCTTTAGTTTACCACACGACGAGACATATCGATCTCGCCTTCCGACACATACCACCTTTATTTGTCACCTGTCCTTTTATATTATATTTTTTTACTTTTCATTCAGTGTGCATGCCTCCTTTTTTACATCGCCAGGTGGATGTCTCATTTCGACGACTACTCCAAGTCGTTTCTACACAATCTTTTCTTTCCTTGTATCGCAGTCTTGCGCTGTATTGCAATGATTGCATTTTTAGCAATAAATTGAATTGAATTGGAATAAAAATGAAGAAACGTGGTCAGGGGTAAATGTTCAATGACCATATAGAATAGACGACAAACTGCATGAATACCCCAAGCAAACAACTGTCTTGAGCGGATGAAACTGTAAAAGTCTACGATTGATTTGATTGATTGTAGCACCCGTGTGGCAGTGACAGTGTATAGTAGCGATCAGCGTTCTCTCTAATTTGTGAGTCAGCGCACACTCACACACTCACTGCGCAGACCCTTGGACAACAGTGCGTGACGACTAAAAAAAGGTCATCAATTCGGATTTTTTGTGCGCAACTTGGATTATCTGTGCACAGAGACCGTGTCAGCACATTGGTAGCGACGCCTCGTTTTGTATTCGTCTCATCTCTGTCTGACTGCCTCGGCGAGTGGATAACACTGTGCTGCGTTAATTTTGAGGTTACTAAAGTATTGGCGGTTCTTAGTGTACTTTTTGATGCTGAATCCAAAGCTGTTATCCGTTTTCTTCAATCAGGTCCAGATTTTTTGGCAAATTGCATTTTAATTTTCGGCGATTGTTTTTGAACTCACCTCTAAAGAGTTTGAAGGCAGTACTACTACCTAATGACATAATGGTTCATTTGCTGATGGACAATTGGACATTCAGTGAAGCTCACTGAATGCTATGAAGACATGAAATTCCTTTTGAAACCTCTTCAGTATAGCCAACACAAATGGAAAATATTTGATGACTTAAAAATGATTTCCATACTTCTTCACAGGATCACAGGCCGGTTACACTAAAAATCCCATTTTTGTATATGTGGAACTCGAGCGCTGATGATCGCCACTACTCACGGCCACATATAGGGTTTACACCTGGTTTTGAAAATGTCAAATCAGCTGACTTAATTGATCCACAATATATTCTTTTGCCACCTCACCGCATTAAACTTGGTCTCATAAAAAAAAACTAGGCAACGATAAAGATGGTCCAACCTTCAAGTTCTTACAAATTTGATTTTCCCGTATCTCTGAAGTGAAGCTACAACCGGAGCAGTTTCTGATAGGCCTCAGCTTTGTGGCTGCAGAGAAAAAAGGCTGGTAATGTGTGCTCGCTTCTAGCGAAGCGCCTAAAGAAAGTATCAACAGCGCGACGTGTCTCTGGAGCCCTACACAACAAGCGGGCTAAGCCAATCGATGTCATAGTAATCTGGCATATCCAATGCAGACTATTTAGACGTAGCCTGTATATCTCTATTAAGTTGAAGGATAATGCCCGAAAATTGGTAGGGCCCTAATACATTCTGTGGACCCCATTATACCCTTACAAGTCAAGGAAAGGCTGGTAAGGTGTGCTCGCTTCTACCGAAGCGCATAGAAAAAGTATCACCAGCGCAGCGTTTCTCTGCGACGCGATGGCACATTGCTCTTGCCGCGACGCCAGCTGATCTCACTCTCGCCGCGCAGCCGCATCCTTGCTCTTGCGATAGGGTTGGTGCTCTTGCGCTACTCTCTCATTTCGTCAGACAACATTGTTGCGTCACACTGCCAATCTCCTCAACAATGAATAATTTGGGGCTGACTGTGGGGTTCCAGCGCCATGAGCGGAATAAATTTTATATTTTCGTAAGCAGTTCAGCGTCAGCTTTCGATTGATACCCGGTTCATCAAATTTAATGCTCGGCAAGCCGGTCAAAAATCACCGTCAATTTGCCTTTGATTAAATGTAAAGTATGACGTGAGCCAATTTCATTAAGCCGTGAGATTTGCTTGTGTCGACACCATATAGGACGTTATGGTGTAACGTATTAACTTCTACCTTCTTCTGTTAGGTTGAGCGCCATTGAACAAAATTACGATTTCTTGGTTAGTTGTAAGTGCTTTATATCAACCGTGTTATTATATTTTAGTTATATTTAAAGCGGCTGTCATTGCAAAAACCTTGAATTCAAATAAAATACCATTTTGCAAAAATTGACTATATGCATGACCATTTGACCGATTAAGTTACCGCAGAAATTAGTTTCTTTGTGTACAATAGTGACCAAATGCTAGCATAATTGAATATGTCATGATGAAAAAACTTGACCTGATTGAAAAAAGTGGTTGCATTTTTGAATTCAGCGCAAAAAAATGATCCAAAAACAGTTAAAACATCTGTGACCTTTGAAAATTAATTTTCAAACGCAGCGCAGTGTAATCAACTACACAAGGAATTCTCTTACACTTATTCGAACGGTGAAATATCGCAATCTTTAGCTGTATTTGACTTTCGTCGTCGTCATAACGAGACTATATTATGCAACTGGATTAACTTCACATGAATTTTCGAAGTTTCAAAGATATAGGGTTCTGTTTTACTTCAGCCTGATTCAAATCAGTGCGATTTATTTCAGGGTTTTACCCTAGATTCTCGATTATAATTCCACCGCGCTAATTTTATTGATTTTTTTTAGGCTGTTTTATTTTCCGGAGAGATGCGTGAATGTGGTTTTATATTGGACAACCATGAGCTTTGTACACAAACCGGGCATAGTTTTTTTACATCCATTTACCCCACCAGATATCATCAATGATACTCATGAATCATGATACATATGCTAGTGTTATGGATGATTCCGATTTGACTCAACATAAGGGCCCATGGAAATCGAGTAAACCTGAAGGATTCGAGTAACACACTTTATTAAATCACAACTGCAAAAATGACACGGACAGTTCGAATTTGTACACTTTATGCGACCACAAAAAGATAATACCAGTTCTACACCCTGGCTTGGACTAGGACTTGACTCTGTGGTGACGTGAAAATTACTCGAACAGACTCGAGTCAAACTGGAAAAGTTAGATTGACTTGTGACCTTGTTAGGCCTACAACCCTGTCCCAGCCCTACTGAACATGTCTCGGAACGGGCTAATGGTGATTCTAGCCACCCATTATTGCCAGCGAGGTTGGACATTGGACAACCATGGGATGGTGATTCCGAGCCTCCCTTTATTTAGTTGATGCGACATGCTGCATTACCTTGATTGGCATGGTCGTCATCTATCCCATGTTCTATTATTGTTTTTATTATGAGTAAAATCCATAAAAACCCCAAGATTTGAACTATTGCTTCGATTAAAATCGATTGTAATCAGAGGCAAAATGATTTTAACCAGAACCCCATTCAAAGAACTCTTATATGATTCTACAACAGTGATTCTTAACATTTACGAACCCACGGAACACTTAACCTAATCTTCAAACCTTCGCGGAACCCCAGATTTTTCATAAAAACAAATATCACGAGGCACATCTAACTACACATCTAATAAATTACTATAGATTACTAATGCAGAAAATGAAGAAAGCAGCAACAGAACGTTAAAAGAACTATACCATTAAAATATAATTTTCAACCAAAACGAAAACATATATATATAATGGATAGGACGATTTTTTGGACAGTTTGACCTCGTGTACGTAAATTAGGTGTTTTCGCGCACATAATGTTGGAATTGTACTACTTATCTTCTTTTCCGGTTGTAACTGTCTGTTCTTAGGAAGTAGTTTGGCATGAAAAAGTTTTTTTGACTCGAAAACCGACAAATTTTTAAATGAAAAAAATTTATTCTGACGAAATCTGGACCTGCGAAGAATTCGAGTAGTTACATTCGTTTCATTTGACAGTTTATGATTCACAATGAGCAGACAATGGGCAGTCTACAACGGCGGGCCTAAAAAAGGCTAACATGCTGAAAAATGTCAAACGATATGATCCCCGTAGGTGCAAACATCTACGATACAAACAGAGGTGGTCAAAGTAGTCACGGTCGCTACTCAAGTAGAAGTACAAGTAACGCCGGAATTTCTACTCAAGTAGAGGTGGGAGTGGTGCTTCACAAGTAAGTAGGTATTCTACGCTTATTTTTGCCTACAAAACTGGGAACTTTCAAGTATAGAAGTAGTGTAAAGAAGTCTAGAATTGAATAGTATATTCATATTGAAATGAACCCAAATATTTTCGGCTGACACTCGTCAGGGGTAATCGTCAGCAACTTGTAGAGAATTCGAAAGAACAGCGTATATCAACAATCGTAACACAAAATATGACGTCACGAGCACGAAATGTCGAATACGAGAGCGTTCAATGTACGCACGGATCTCGCACGTCAGTGGCAGTGCAAATTGGCTGCAAAAACAGACTGCTATGATGATTACCAAGCATATGCTTCGTCAATTGGTCAGCATCTGAGTGAAAACCTTGCCTGTGCACAGCACTATGATGACAATATGTTCACTGTCATTGCGCGTGGTAGGTCTGTGTTTCATTTAAAAGTGTTGGAGTCTACTATTATTCAGTTGAGCAAACCTATTTTATGCAGACAAAAAGATTTCCTCTATAACCTACAAATTTCTCATTATTGCGTGTTGTTCCGTGCGTGTAATTGTTTATTTACAAATTGTGCTGCTACTATGGTTGCCAGTAAACTCGCCCCAAGGTAAATTCGGCCCAGGTAAATTCGGCCCATGACATCAGTAAATTCGGCCCTCCGAGAATATTGTATTAAAATGTATTACCAACCGCTAACACGAATTAATTACATAATTATACTATTATTAAGTGATTTGGATGTCAGGGTATGCGTAGATCGCGTAATCACGGGAGATAGCGCGGATGTTCACGGGGACCGAATTTACCGACGGCCGAATTGACCGGTCAATTCATCGGTCACTCGGTCAATTCTGCCCTTGGAGAATTTTTTATAAAAATGTATTACCAACTATTAATGTGAATTAATTTCATAATTATATTATTATCAAGTGATTTGGAGAACAGGGTATGCGTATAAATATATATATGTATATATATATGCCGATGTTCACGGGGCCGAATTTACCGACAGCCGAATGCAATCGGTATATGATCGGTATATTATCAAGTGATTTGGAGGTTAGGGGTTAGGTTTAGGGTTAGGATTAGCGTTAGGGTTAGGGTTAGGATTAGGGTTAGGTTAGGATTAGGGTTAGGATTACGGTCGTCATCGTCATTGGTTTATTAGCAATTTTATCAGTTCAATACACCACAAATGTGCGATACAATGAAAAGGCAGGAAGATGTCGAAGCGACAAGGAGTAGTCTATGGAATCGGACACCCACCTTGGCCTAGGCGATGTAAAGAGGAGGCATGCACACTGAATGAAAGTAAAGAAGATAGTATAGAAAAAGAATGCGACAAGAAATAGGGCGGCATGTCATGGGAAGCGAGATCGATAGGTCAGTCGTGGTCCGGTAATCTTGAGGATGGAGTGTATTTATTTAGTAGTAATTGCTTGTATTTCGACTTGAATGTGGACATGCTCGTCGACTGTCGGATGGCCGGCGGGATACTGTTCCATACATCAGGTCCGGCATATTTGATGGAGCGATGATCTTTTCGGTCGATCATATGATATTTGGACGACGTGGACGCGCGTGTGTTGTACTTGTGCGCTTTTGATTCAGAGGTAAAGAAGTCATTGAAATATTCGGGGCAACGACCGCAGTGAAACTGATACATAAACTTGGCGATTTCTAGTTCCCGCATATCTTCTATGTTTAGGACGCCGAATCTCTTCAGCAGCGACTTATTGGATGGGCAGCCAGGCCCCTTTGGGGCCCTAGCTATGATTCGGAGTACTTTATGCTGTAGTTTCTGCAGTGGCTTGAGTGCGGTTTTACTGGCAGCCCCCCAACAGAGGATGCCATAATGTAACTTCGATTGGATTAAGGATTTAAAGAGTATCAGAAGAACCCATGCTGGCATGAAGCGCCCAAGGCTGTAGAACAGGCCGCACTTCGGTGATAATTTAGTTTCTAGGGACTGAATATGACTCTTCCAGGACGGTTAGGTTAAGATTAGGGTTAGGTTAGGATTAGGGTTAGGTTAGGATTAGGGTTAGGTTAGGATTAGGGTTAGGTTGGGATTAGGGTTAGGGTTAGGGTTCAGGTTAGGTAATGGTATTGTAACTGTTATTGTTACTCTTGCCCTGGCCGAATTTACCGACGGCCGAAGTGCTCGAAGGCCGAATTCACCGGGCCGAGTTTACCTGAAATCGCTACTATAGTACCGTATGTCCGTATACTTCAGGGCCGGCCAACCTTTTCAGCCAAAGGGCCACATTCGATTGACGAAATACTGCGCGGGCCACTTACCGCGCGAAGCGCGAAAAAATTTTGAAGTTCATAGGTCAATAATATTGTCACTTGACTATATTGCGGGCCTGCCGTATATCGCTGGGCTAAGTTTGCGAGGGCTATTCGGCGCATGGACATATCGATATCGAAAACTGCGACCAACATGCGTCAATCTTTCCGTGCCTTGGTTTCATAGTCAACGATCTTACTGCGAGCGCAAACGCAAAGTCGCATATGTTGAACGACACTTTGTCCCGTAATCGCGAGTATAGTTAGACTCAATCTGATACATCAGGCGTTCTTCCATTTTCACAAAAAGGGCAACAATAATAAAAACAAGGAATCGAGCGACAACATGTGCTAAGCTTGCATAAAATTTTTACTTTCGATAAATCTATCTCAAATTATTCTGCTTTATTGTAGTGTACGAAGATAGCAATATGTGACTGGCTGATGGATCTGTCAATGCGTCGGAACTGATATTTTAGTCATCACATGTCAAGTGTTGCGGCCAAACTAATCAAATTTTTGGTTGGCTTGGCAAGTTCACAATCTGTGCAATCCGTTTTTGATATTAGAAATTTCGGAAATGACCGCGCGGGCCACTCAAAACCTTCTCGCGGGCCACATGTGGCCCGCGGGCCACGGGTTGGCCGGCCCTGGTATACTTCATAGTTTGTTATTGTTGCCATTGGTACAATGCGAATTTCATGGTCTGTGATTTTGATTGTTGCGTCATACTTTGCCTTTTTGGTTTTGCTTTTAAATTTGTTTAAATCCCTTTAGTGCGCCGATAACTCTTGAAAAGGGGCACCCGAAAAGTCTTCGAGTTTAATAAATATACTGCTACAATGGATGTTGTATTGAAAGCTATATTCAAGTTCTGTACCACGAACCAGCTATTTAAGTACTGTTTTTAGATGATACACGAACTCTTTTTGTTGACACAGCCTTGGCTGGTGTATTTTGATAAAAGTCGACTCCAAGGCACACAAATGAAAGTGTGAGCGACCCTTTCCGAGTATGCGAAATCTGTCGTCTCGATAATTTTTCGCACAGGCGGGATTATCCAACAACTTGAGACGAGAGATTTCGCATACTCGTATTCGACATTTCGTGCTGGTGACGTCATATTTTGTGTTACGATTGTTGATGTACGCTGTTCTTTCGAATTCTCTACTAGTTGCTGACGATTACCCCCGACGAGTGTCAGCCGAAAATATTCGGGTTCATTTCAATATGAATATACTATTCAATTGTATATTGAAGTTCTGTACCTCAAAGAAGCTGTTCAGAAGTCTAGAAGTAGGCAAAATCTACTTCATGTAATTCAAAATATTATTTGGTTGTATTAAGGCAAGCATCGCCTCTCTGGACGCTGGTCGATGCGAAGCCCTAGTGGTCCAACCTTGAATACTGTCCAATCACTACTACTACCCAGGACGAGTATGGCCGCCAGGCCTTCACAGTCCGAACCCGCATTGACAGGCCAGTATCCCAGGCACAAGTATGGTGGCGGAGGGATTAGTGGTCGCAAACGCCCCCTCTAAAGCCTGCTTGTGCCAGCCGTTTGCACCTAAACTGGTAAGAGAAACAGGAAGGAAAAATGTAAACGAAGAAGCAACCTAATGGGTGTTTTTGTGTAAAATGACACAAAGGACGTGGCGAGATAGCGCAGTGGTATAACCCGCGGCTGCAACACCAATGGGTGCGGGTTCGAGTTCGACTTTAGAATTCCGATACCCAAGTGTTAGAGGTTTACCTAGGCTCCTCCTCGCCACCTCATCCGCGTAAGCGGTGTCTTACAAAAAGCCTAGAGGTGTACCGTGTTATAAGTAGGCAGTTAGTTAAAATAATGAAGAATACCGGCCTGGTGTAAATGACCATAGTCGTCGACAAACCATGCTTACTACAAAATAAACAAACAGACACAGAGGACCAAATTACGGGCGCTTGTGGCACATAGTGCTGTGGTGTAATGACACAGTGCTGTCACAAGCGTCACGAGAAGAGGTTTACTGCGGTTCCTCCAGACCCCTGAAAATTACTTCAAAAAGTAAAAGTAGTTCGTTACTGACCACCTCTGGATACAAACGAAATGCACGTTGCAAAAAATTTAAACTTGGTAAATAATTTCGACAACTTTTTGACCTAACGCTACGATTCTGACAAAATTTTGATATATTTTATCATGCCAAAAAAAATCGCCTTACTAATGACTATTTATTCCAAATCAGTGTGACTTCAGCTGATCCGTTTCAGATAGCAGTTCAAAAAAGCGAGGCCTCACCTTGGAAAGTGTGATCGTATGTTCGGTCGAAATGCAGCAGTGCGATAGCAATTGTTTAATGACAAATGAGTCATAAATATCGGGGATAGAAATACCCTGCTGTCGCCACTATGCAGTCGATGTACCACCCCAACAGTCGCAATTCAACTATACTGATCATTAGGGCAATTTTTTTTGACATGTCAAAACAAGTCAACATTTTGTCAAAATTGTAGAGTATAGGGTCAAAATTTGTAAAAATTGTTTACAAAGTCAAAACTTTTATGATCTCTGCATTTTGTTTGTATCGCCGATTTTGCACTCTCGGTGAACTTATTTATCATTTGTTAGTTTGCAGCTTGTAGCCTACTTTATAGGGTTATAGGGTATAGGTTCTAGACGGCCAATTATCTGCTCATAGGGAATCATAAACGGTCAAATGAAGCAAATAGGTTGACATGGTGTTATGGTCAACGTACGGCAATATCCTAACTGAAGCAAGACTGCATGGCCATTGCATGATTCTTATATCAAGAAGCGCATGATGAAAAATTGTGATGTTGACAACATTGTCAGAATAAAGCAACACGGTGCGTCACCAGCAGTGTACGCACACCTTCAGTGTTGTCAGCCAACAACTGCTGCTGTTGAACGTTCTTTCTCCATTCTTGGAAAGCTACTTAGTAAGGACAGATACTTTCTATCCGAGAATGTAGGAAAGTATCTTTCGTTGTACTACAACAAATTTTAATTATTTCTACCATAGTATGTGGTGTACTGGAATTCTTCATAGGGCCAGATTTCGTTAAAACAAAGTTTTTTCATGTAAAAATTTGTCAATCACCATGCCTACCTGCAACCGCATCATCACAAATCATATGTATGGGTTAAGTGTCTCTTGACCTTCGCGGAGAAATGCATATTCTATCGATTCTACTTATTGTATTCGCATCCCTAAGCATAATAAAAATCACGCCATGCAATGAATTCAATGGTGTTTACTTGGGCATCTATCGAATCAGAATCCAACTGTAAATATACATCTAGATTTCATGTTGCAAGACACGAGACCAAAAGTGTTGAGACAAGCAGACAACTCATAAATATATCAACATATCACATAAATTCATGCACACGCATATTCTCCGCTTCAACAAATTGCTACACTATCTTGAAGACAATGACGAGCGGGAATTTCATCAGCGAAATTAGCAATGGTTTTATAAGTGTAATAAAGCGTCAACAAAACATGCAATATGTAGTCAGTTTCAGACAACTGTCTTTTGATTTGCAAACATTTTCTTGACGACGTGTAGCTGAAAAATATAATTATGAGTATATTACGATAGCAGTACCTCGAGAATATATGAACGTACACTGCACAGTAGGGCTCTTCAAAAATGACTTTTTTTCTCAAATCGTACTGGCTACTTGATAAAATTGTTAGGTTACCTAATTTAAGCCTACACACAAAATTTGGTTCAATTCCAGCCAGTAATGGCTTTGCTACAGGAGAAGAAAGTTTCTATTTTTTATATAAAAATAAATAATAAAAAATTTGAAAGTTTTCAGTTCACCCCATGAAAGTGTTAGGCTGTCTATAGAAACGATCCTCACCAAATTTGGTTCAAATCCAACCCGTGGAAGCGGAGTTATTGCAGTCGAAAAATTTTAATTTGAATAAAATAGTGTTTACGGTGACCGGTTCTTTGTTTATTTATTATAGTTGTGCTCACCGTAAATACTATTTTATTCTAATCAAAATTTTTCGACGGCAAAAACTCCGCTTCCACCGGTTGGATTTGAACCAAATTTGGTGAGGATCGTTTCTATAGACAGCCTAACACTTTCATGGGGTGAACAGAAAATTTTCAAATTTTTCATCAGTTATTTTTGTATAATAATTAGAAACTTTCTTCTCCTGTAGCAAAGCCATTACTGGCTGGAATTGAACCAAATTTTGTGTGTAGGCTTAAATTAGGTAACCTAACAATTTTATCAAGTAGCCAGTACGATTTGAGAAAAAAAGTCATTTTTGAAGAGCCCACACCATACAGCATTTTAAATGTATGTGTTAATTACAATGAGTTAGAACATGGTGTGACCATGTAATACGACAGTTTTTGACAACACAATTTCTTTCAAATAAGCGAATGGAAAAGACAGAGCGTTTAAAAGAGAAAAATACGGCTGAATAAAGATTAACATCGGGCACTAGGCCTAAGAGGATGCCATATCAAGAAACCGTAAACTGGTCGTTTTGGCATCTTCCTACCTGTTCATTACATTGTATTCTGTCTTGTGTATCGCATTGTACATTATATGTGTCTTGATCGGATGACAATGTATAATCTATCTTACCATTACATCATTGTTCGATTGCCATCGCACTATATGTTCAGTTCAGTTTATTAATAAAATTTCAGCATTTCAAAACACCACAAGACTGCGATACAACGGAAAGATAGAAAGGTATCGAAACGACTTGGAGTAGTCTTTGAGATCAGACACATACCTCGGCCTATTAGGCGATGTAGAGAGGAGGCATGCGCAATGCAAAAAGTAAAAGAAGTAAATATAAAAGGACAAGCAAAAAAATGAGGTGGCATGTGACGGTAGGCGTGATCGATATGTCAGGTAAGGTGAACCTTCCATCTACAAAATTTAAGGTGCGTGATGATTCGGCGCCGGTCTAGCGTCCGACTAGGGTTGCAATTAAAACAAACGGTGTTTTAAAACACTTTGTTTAAAACATGTTTTAAACAGTTCTTTAAAAAAAGCCTTTTAAAAAATTGTTTTTTTTCAAGTTATAAAATTATCCCATAATTGTGTAAATACTTTACAGAAAAACATGTTGTATGAGCCTACGGACAATTACCACCCGATGTAGCCGACGTATATCGATATGGGATGGTTGGAACCCTCAAAATAGTCGGTTCAACAGTAATAGTACATATATTTCGTCAAAGAGCTATTTTTACCCTATATTGTCAATTGTCAATCCACTATGACGTCACAATTGAATATTCGTGACGTCATGGCTTTCAAAACAAACATAAAAAAAAACAATAAAAAACATGTTTAAATTAGGGCCTTTGTTTTAAACATCTTTGTTTTAAATTGATTTTTGTTTTAAATGCAACCCTACGTCCGACATTTCCGATCGAGGACGCCATGCCTGCATCGCTAAAATACCCGGACCCAAAAGACCGGCGGCGATAAGACTGTGATCTAAATTAACCAGTGAATGTTGCTATAAACCTTCAATGTCCAATGTCCATATAGATGGTGTCTTGAGACCTAATAAAGCTAATCGTGCTGTAGCTATCAATTACAGATTCAAATTTCGATTCGTTTGAGTTTTGAAACTCCGTTGCTGGTAACGTATACAGTAAAAGATACAGAAGCTGATCGAATCACAACCATTCAGGTACAGAAAAATTGAACCTACCTGGAAAAAGCACACACCACATATAAGAAATACAGACGCGACCGAGAAGTTGTTGATTCGTGACAGATTAGACTTCCGTATCATGTAATCGTGGTACAACGTTGAGCGGGAATGTGACATAGATGCTCGCATTGTAGCTAGATCTCTTGTCACTCGATACAGATTCCCCTAAAGGGACCGAGTCATTATAGTGGCAAATGTGAAAAGACGGCATAACAGATTGATACCATGAAGTTGTAGAGTGTCATATTGCGTCCCATTTGGGATTCATGGAAAGTCTGGATTTCGCCATTCCTCCAAACGTCGATTACGATTTGGGTTGTGGTAAAACCAGAATTTCCACTATTGTCGAAGCAAAAACCATAAGTTCCTGTGAAGAGATAATGTAAAATGAAAAAATTGATTTCATTTGGGATTACAGAGCCATCAAGTGGGCGTATAGCTCTCCGACGTTGTCGTCGTAATTATGTATTTTATATCGTCACTTGCATGGTTTTTAATATCATATCCTCTAACATGCAACCAATATCTTTAGCCTCACAATATAGCATCTATCTATAGTGAATATGTAATCTCAAGCGGAGCTATAAAGGGCTGTTAGGAGGGAATCGGCAGACCCAACTTGGACGCGTAGTTCCTAATCAAAGTTGAAATTTGACCATGTTCTACAATACTGTAATTAGAGATGGTCAACAACGATATACTTCTACTTTTTAGGAGTACTCAATTAGGTTTTGCCTACTTGTAGGACTTATACACAAGTGGCTGTATTTTCAGACCATACCTGCGCTTCTACTTCACAATTTGTGAAGCAAAACTATTTACTATTTACTCTTTGAATTTAGGTAAAAAGTATAGTTTTTACATCAGGGGTTCTTAACCTGGAGTCCATTACTCCTTGGGGGTCCCCGGACTAGTTCTAATGGGTCCATGAAAGATCAACGTGGCAACCACTTATAGTCCACTACATAGTCCTTACAATATGTGCATAGTGTATTTTTTCACTTTGTAGCGCTTACCATTGGCCACATACGAAAGGGCTACATTTTATATAGTCACAAGGTAGATTGTTGAACAGCAACTAATTTAGATGTAAATTTAATGCCCTGATTAGGACTGGGTTGATGAGATAACCTCTTTTATTCACGAGTTTCCAGAATGTCAAGGTCCACATTAGCAAACAAAAGATTAGAAACACTGTTTTAGGCTGGTCTGCATCTCAGTTGCAATGAAATTCTCGTGACAGCAGGGCGAAATAGTCCCCGCATCAGGGTAAAAGGATATCGTCTCGAAATTTGAACCTATTTAGTGATATTTATCACGTTGCTTTAGTCACGATGACGAATAAGGCAATTTTAAAAGTATCTATGCCTCCAAGCTCTGATCGACTGCTAAAAGTATGTAACGACCCCCTCACATCTAACTGGAAAACTTATTACTTGGATATTTACACAGGCCTTTAATTTTCACCGGTAGGCTAGCCTATATCTTGAAAATCGCAGCTACTGTTTGCAATTGTGTAGATACTTGCGGGTTTACTTCTACTTGAGAAGCAATGCTGACTATACTTTGACCCACGCTGACTACTTGACCCCATCATCCTACGGTAATATATGGATCGGGGTCAATTCCCCTCAGGATCGTGATTGTTTCGTGAATAAACAGTTGCTGATCTCAGAATAGTTAAACTCGATGTCGAAAAATGATTTTCAAACCTTCTTCTGTGACTTCTATTTCAAGTTCCCCCTTATTTTCATAATTGACAGACGAAATAATTTCCTTCACACCGGTGTGTCCAATTTTTATAGCAGCAACTACCATAGATTTTGCTGAGGAGTACTTTGAGGAATCTACATTCTGTTAGAAAATAGAGAATATCTTTCATTGCAAATATATTGCAAATAGCCCTATTATAGATTGCTTCTTGATAAGTACATACCTCGAAGTTCAATGATATAACAGTATCTACGTTAGCTTCCTGATAGTAGCATTGGAAGGATTTGGGCTGGATGATAACGCGGAAATCATATGCTTGGTGAAAGTCTTCGCCCATAAGTATTTCATGGAAATCACGGTGTAGTTCCTCCATATATCCGCCCAATTCCTTTGACGCCTCTGTGATGGAAGGATTGTCAGCAATCAATAATCATATTAGTCGTCAGATCGTCAGACAAACACAATGTACAATGCGATACACAAGACACAATGAGATGTAATGATGAACAGAGAGAAGGATGTAGAAACTCCCAGCAGTCTCTTAAATCAGCATCTACCCTCGCCCAAGTTCCCAATGTCTCTTATTCGCCCCGCATAGTCAAATGGGGGGGTGGGAAGATGGGGTGTTTCGATGGACTTTAAATGTACTATCGTATAGGGATGGTGTGAACGTGAGGTTCGCGTTCGCGTTATGTGTGTGAACCTCAGTAATTTAAAGGTTCACGTTCACAAATGAACCTTGGTAGCAGACATGGGGTGATTACTTCGTGAATGTAATCGATTGCGATTACGATTACTTCTGAATGACGCGATTACGATTACGATTACAGCAAAATCAGGAAGTATAGTCGATTACGATTACGATTACATTGTAAAAGTAATCACGATTACTCACGATTACATTTATTTTGCATCTTAGAAGTTACATTGGAAGACAATATATGGATTGTGCTGAAGAGGCCTAATGAGATAACAACTTTCTTTAAAAAAAGACGCGATAATTGCTTGTTATGTCATAAAGTACCGATTGCCTATTTTATAGAGGACGATTTATCGCACCCAACGATTTGCATTCCTGCCAGGTGCACAACTGTCGCACCCCAAATTTCCTAATAGGGTGAGGAGCGAGCTCGAAGGGGACTCAAAAGTATTTCGTAAACCAACACAAATTATAGACTATTTGCGAGAGATTTCATGAACTTGAAAATTATCTACGAGCATCGCGATTTAAATGTCTCAACTAGATAGCTTGATTTTGAAATACACGCCAAGAAAAAAAGCATGCATAATTTGTAGTAATAGGCATTTAGGTGCCAGTTAATACCGCGCCACGTCACACCAAAACACATATGCAGTTTCGGCCAACATGCGAATCCACGAAGTGTGCTACTAATGAAAGACATAGGCCGAAACTTGGGGTATGTGTCCATTGTCAATAGCCGCACTGGGTGGGCGTGACTAATAGTCCGGTCCTTCCAATCTGAGCCCACAATGCAAATGCCACCCGGGCACCCACAGAGCATTAAAGACATGGCAATTAGTGTGTGCGTCTCACGCACGTATTTTTTTTTAGTCTGCTACGTTTGGGCCACATCAATATCTTTTGATTATACAACAGACCGGAGGTCACGAATTAACAACATACCCTAAAGTAACTAATTATTACAAGATACAAGATTTTATAATTATGAATTACGTGCCTCCAGCTCTTCAGGTAAATCTGACCATCGGGGGCTGAGAGAGGATTAAAAATGAATAGTAATATAATGAAATTACCAATATTATTGACGAAATTAAATCTTCAACTTGAAAATTTACTACCCTATAGGGGCCCAAGAGCAACGTTTGGAGTGGGGGACGATTTGCTGTGTTTGTCCTGCCACGCTAACATCGTATATAAGCCGATGGCTATGGCGGCAGGCCCAAATGTTGAGTAAAGAATTGTGAAAAAACGATTAGCGCCCGTTTCAAGTAGAATCATATGAGAATAAGAGAAAGTAAACATAAAATTCTGTCTACAACTTAATACAGATAATGTAATGCAAGCGGCTATTACGAGAACCAGCTCGGTTATGATATATATCAGCAGCTGTTGATTTTAATGCTTCGTCGTGGAAACCGTAATGTTTTATTTGACGAGTAGGCTACAAAATTTCAAACCTTTGTCCGGTGTACGTTCGTACTACATAGGCCTACTGCTCGCCAAGCAGCAACGGACAAACCGCGTTTAACTAAGCATAACCATTAACCAAACATCAATACAAAAGTTACTATTTGAAACTAGGCAGAGTGGTGGTTAATTATCCTGCTGCGAGGTAGTGGCGTCTGGATTGATAACCTGATATGCAGTACGGTGAGTGTTCTTACAATCACAGAAATGTACATCGAATATCTATTCACTATGTGTGGAGAGCTGGATACTTCTTACGCAATGAGGAGCAAAGCTAATGGTCCCTTTCTGACGTAATAATGAGCAGTGGCATTTGAAAATCTGACGTTTGTGCTATCACTAACTGGTATAATACCTTTTCCTTGTTCACTAATGTTCAGTTTATCTCATAGTCCTGTACAAATAAAAAGTAATCCTTCTTTTGCAAAGAAATCGATTAAATATGGGAAGTAGTCGATTACGATTACTTCGGAATTTTCTCGAATGTAATCGATTGCGATTGCGATTACTTGAAAATGCTGTAATCGTCGTAATCGATTACAATTACTAATCGCGATTACCCCATATCTGCTTGGTAGGTTCTGCACTGTGAACCTTTTTCATGCATTACATTTTTCACTTCATTATAACATCTTTGGTTGAAATTTATTGACTTTCAACTGCGGGCCACTCTATCAATGGCGTTGGCAGCATAAAAAATCAACACTAAGCGAGCATGCACCTTGGCAATCTCAAAAATTTCACTTGCTTTGTTACAAAAGTTTGCTCCAAATGCCCAGCTTTCCATTTGTGAATATTTAGTGACTCTCTGCTGAGTGTTTAGTGATCCGCAATCACACAACATCAAGAGCGAAATACACTACATGTAAGTCCGCGACTGATGCTTATTCAACCAATCAATGAAATTGATATCGTTGTCTGATGTAAAAAATGTAGCAGGCGTACGGTGTCAATCTTGATTTCATATGTATATTGTATCATAAAAACCAAATCCGTGCGATTGGCTACTGCCTACTGCTGTATAACTTGTTAATGGGGTAATATCGGTAGAAACCCGTTTTATACTCTGCTCAATATCAAGGTAGCAATACTCAGACGCCGAACACATTGTCCGTTCTGGCCTATAGACCGTTCAGGCGTAAACTTATATTTCCTTGCAAGCGACGGAAGATATTGATTTATTGATTTTAGGGGATTATTATATCATTTACTGCTCCAGTCCAGTTGATACAATTGGCGACGTTTAAAACGCCAATAAGTAGGCCTACTTCAGCATTGTGCGGACCGAGTCGTCGCTAGATATCGTGTATACTCAATATAGGCCATCACTTCACTGAAATATAGGGCTGGAATTAGCAATATAACATCACGTGACGTCATGAGGTTCACATTCGCATCCACTCCACACAAAACCTTTCAAAAAGGTTCGCGTTCACACCAACCTGAACCTTTCAGAGGTTCACACCATACCTGCGATCGTACAAGGTTTGCATGCCAAATAGAATACAGGTTCGCAGATACGATTGCAGAAACTTGAGATGATTTATGCTTCAAATATGCCCGGTAACATAATAATCGGCTATTACGAATTTTCACCCGCAAGTTTAAAAAATGAGATATAAGATTTTCAGAATGGAAAATCATGACGTTTTGAAGACTCGATCCCATCAACTACAATTTTGTTTTAGGCAAAATCCCTTCCGAATGTGGCTTGGTGTTGTTTATAAACCAGTATGTTCAACGTTTTCAGGATGTTATCTATTTTGTCCGTTTATTTTTATTCCCGGGTTGAAATCACTGCAGTAAATCTGGGGTGTGCAGCTTTAAAGTATATTGATTGGTGGGATTCCTCGGTCAATGGCTTTGAAAACCAAGAAATTATTATAACGTTTCGCACGTGCGTGTGCTACGATGAACCAGATTGCTCATGCTCACTAATTGGTTCATTTACCTCCTTTTCAAAACTCATCAGCGGTTTTGATACGTTAACCCCTGAACACTACAGTGACTATAAGCTATAGCTCTATACGTCCCGTTCCCTGTAATGACGGTAATAACTACTAAGCCTGAATTACGGACCAGGAAACCATGGGTCAGCGCTGGTAAGTAGGAGCAATAACTCAACTGCATAGAAGTATACCTAATACTTACAATTGGATACACTTATACGTGCGGATATATTTTTCCCTCGTGAATTTTCATTCTCAGTCCACAGTAGGCAAACGGCAGATCATTGTAAGCATATGCGTTCTATTTGAGGTGTCCAAATACAACTCTAATATTTCAGAGCTACGCGAGAAATAGCAATGACAATGTCATTTTGACAGCATTTAATAAAATTATTAGGCAAATTAGTCGCTACTTGTCACCACACGAAAATTTAGTTGGCAGTGCAAGCGCGCTGTTTATATTTTGACATTGGATACACCACACGCGAACGTAACGATTTTTCCACAGTTGAAATCATGCGAACAAGCGATGCCAACTTACCTTGAAGGACTTTCTGCGCGTCTTGGCGAGATAGTTTAGTCGTTTCTGCGTTCGCAGTAACGACAACACCAAGTATAGAGGCAATTATCAGGCCGAATCTAATCTCCATTTTCACTCTGCTTCGTTTCAGGGCACAAAATCCAATATCACAAGTTGTGCGCACCAACCAGAGATACGCGAATGTGTGCGTGTTTCCTATTTCTCACAGCTCCGCGAGTGTTAAATTACTCTCAGTCAGTCCCAGGTCGCATAACAAATGCAGCTACAGAGAACGCGGAAATACTTGATGTTATTAAAGTCGACATCCGCTTAAGTTAGCGCCAATCAATACAGTACTCCATTATCTAGCCTGCAAGGCACGCTTTGAAAGTAATGCCATGCTGTTGCTTTTAACACGATATACATTGTGCAGCGTGCACTGTGCAACAACGCCCGCCTCGGTGAGACCAAATTGGTGAATTACACATAGGTTCTTTGTTGCTGGTCAGTGCTATGGTCATGGTATACTGACATCAATAAATTATCAACATATGCGGATTAGTAAATCTATGATCAATTTCACGATGATTGGGCAATGGGCTATTGGGCATAGGTGCAGCCGAAAGGCATATATTGAACCTCCAGGAATTGACACGGATGACGGCAGACTGGGGTCATGTCCACTGTCAAGTCCAGCAGTTGGCAGATTTCGCAGATGAAATATAGCCGATTGACGCACCGCGTCGACAAAGGTCGAGGGTTGAAAGTTACCCTCGCCTCAAAATATGACACGTGTAAAACATGCAGAGCTTGCCATTCGTGTTGATTTACGCATGATTGCGGACCATCATAATGGGGTTACAGTAGTCTACATCCGACATGAATATGACAGGGGAATTTGGTGCGCTGCGCAAGCATAAGTATTCGCAAAAGCTTTTAATGCGACAATCCTCTGTATTCGTTTATCTGATTACATTCCCCACAGTGAGCATGTGTTACGACGATTGCGTTCAGGATTTTGTGCTCACGCGAGTACATTGGCCAAATAGCCGAAGAGAGAGAGAGAGAGAGAGAGAGAGAGAGAGAGAGAGAGAGAGAGAGAGAGAGAGAGAGAGAGAGAGAGAGAGAGAGAGTCTTTATTTTCATCCAACCAAAATACATAACAACAGACGGCAATGATGGCGGTACAGAAAAGATTCATGCACACTGCACAGTATTCGGCACATGGTTGTAACCAAGTCACAAGGCCCCGAGTCAATCTCACTTTTAGAGTTCTGACTCGAGTCAAGTCGAGTCATTTTTAATTCACCACCGAGTCAAGTCCGTGTCCAAGTCATCGAGCAGAGCGTCGAGTCCGAGTCATGGTATTATGACTGAAGTCCTCTCTTCCGCATCTTCGACGGCAGAGCTGGATGCCCTGACTGGTGACCAAATGCCAAAAGTCCATGAGTGGACGGCCCAGAACAACCTTTGCATAAACGCCTCGAAATCGCAATTGCTGACAGTAAATTCAAAAAATAACCTAACCGTTAATATCGCTGGGCAGCCCGTTTCCAACACAGATAATGCCAAATATCTCGGAGTTTTACTGGACTCGAACATGTCCTGGAAGAGTCATATTCAGTCCCTAGAAACTAAATTATCACCGAAGTGCGGCCTGTTCTACAGCCTTGGGCGCTTCATGCCAGCATGGGTTCTTCTGATACTCTTTAAATCCTTAATCCAATCGAAGTTACATTATGGCATCCTCTGTTGGGGGGCTGCCAGTAAAACTGCACTCAAGCCACTGCAGAAACTACAGCATAAAGTACTCCGAATCATAGCTAGGGCTCCAAAAGGGCCTGGCTGCCCATCCAATAAGTCGCTGCTGAAGAGATTTGGCGTCCTAAACATAGAAGATATGCGGAAACTAGAAATCGCCAAGTTTATGTATCAGTTTCACTGCGGTCGTTGCCCCGAATATTTCAATGACTTCTTTACCTCTGAATCAAAAGCGCACAAGTACAACACACGCGCGTCCACGTCGTCCAAATATCATATGATCGACCGAAAAGATCATCGCTCCATCAAATATGCCGGACCTGATGTGTGGAACAGTATCCCGCCGGCCATCAGACAGTCGACGAGCATGTCCACATTCAAGTCGAAATACAAACAATTACTACTAAATAAATACAGTCCATCCTCAAGATTACCGGACCACGACTGACCTATCGATCTCGCTTCCCATGACATGCCGCCCTATTTCTTGTCGCATTCTTTTTCTATACTATCTTCTTTACTTTCATTCAGTGTGCATGCCTCCTCTTTACATCGCCTAGGCCAAGGTGGGTGTCAGATTCCATAGACTACTCCTTGTCGCTTCGACATCTTCCTGTCTTTTCATTGTATCGCATTTTTTGTGGTGTATTGAACTGATAAAATTGCTAATAAACCAATGATGATGATGTATGATGATGAGTTCAAGTCATTGTGTTGACTGCTCTGCTTCCAGTTAAAGTCTTGTTAAACCCACTTTATAAAACTCTGTTTGGTGATATCGAATGGTGCGCATTTATAATATGTATAATTCCCCTCATTTTTAGCAGTATCAAGTACCAGTATCAATAGACGAAGTCCCAATTGGGTGGATACTTTACTATTCTTCGAAATTACAATGAAATGTTGGTATTGAAAGTCTGTGTCTCGAGTTATATGACTTATTCGTTCGAGTCATGCGCAATGACTCGAGTTCAAGTCGAGTCAACAAACAGACTGACTCGAGTCGAGTCGAGTCATTTTCGTATTTTGATTGCCAGGACAAATTTGTTATGTGCCATCTATTTAGACGCCTATGGGGACAAGGGAAAATTCGACATATATATATTGCCTATAGTCTACATCGGTTTCCACCAACATGAGGCGGTTCTTTTGCGACAAGGTTACCTCGCCGCCGAGCTTTTTGGCATCACACTTCACGTACGCATGTTAGCCGAAACATAATTGTCAACGTCTTGGTATGTCGTGACGTGGTTATGGCTTACGCCGAAATGCGCATCTCTTAAATTATGCGTTTTTTTTGGGGGGGGGTGGGTCTTCATCTTCATAATAATATCATGACAGCTAGCAACAATAAATCGCGCAAGGCGTGAAGAAAATTTGAATAATGTTCTATAAATGCGCGGCAGTTACGGTCCTGGGTATAAGCTGCAATTTATTTTCAGTGTGGAGCATCTTTACTTTGTGAAGAACGGTCCGCGAAAGAAATTTCATTTTAATATTGATCCGCACAGCAAAAAGGATTGCCAACCCTTGCTCTACTAGACCACGAGCAATTATCAGAACAGAAAATTATAATATAGTATTTCGCAACTGACGACTAGGCCTGGGCGCAATGATTCGAGTCACGGAGTGACAGACGAAGTTTACGAATATTGAGAATTCAGTCCTTCATGTAGTTGAAGCCTTAACCCGCGATTGGTCGCTTCACAACATCCAAAATATGTAGCACGCAGGCTAGGTTGCTCTCATTACTGGAAATGACATTTTTGTGAAGTAGAGTAACAAAAGGCAGCATTGCATCAAAGCGGAATGAAATTAGCATGATAAAAGATATGTGAAAAGGAAAACTATAAATTGCCAAGTTCCATTGCGGTCACTGTCCCAAAACATTCAATGAATTCTTTACCTCGGAATCAAAAACACATCGCGTGTCCTCGTCGCTCAACTATCATATGGTCTTGAAAGATCATAGCTTGCTATCAATTATGTTGGACCTCAAGTGTGGAGCCATCGTGTGGAACCACGCCTTCCGTCACATGCAACCTCATTTTGTCACTTTATATCATCTTGTTTCACTTTTCATTGAATGTGCATTTATCTCGCCTAAGCCCGGGTGATCTGATTCCAAAGACTATACTCCAAGTCGTTTCGACACCTTCCTATGTTTTCATTGCATCGCAATCAAAACGTAATATATTAATTACGCCATTTCGTTAAAGTAGACAAATCGCCTTGTATTATCACGGAATAATATAACACATTCCCAAGAAACACCCTATAAGACTTCCTGCTTCATGAGAAAACCCGATAAGAAACTCCACGCCGTTTTCTCTCAAATTGATATGAATATATTTGTTCCTGTTACCAAATAATAATGAAATTCGAAATTATATCTGGCTGTGGTGTAGGCCTATTGATCTGACAAAATTGGTAATGAGCTGAACTGATCGAAAATACCAAATTATTTCAGGCTTCAATTGCAGTTGTATCAAAGGAACATTTCAACTATACAACATGTTGCAACGGCCGACGTTTCGGGCATATGATGTGTGATATTCGAATCAACGTGTAGGCTAATATATACTCGATTGTGACTTGGGCACAATATTCGATTTCGCTCAGCCCTACTGACAATCACTCGTGGTTTGGGTCCCTGTGCAAATAACTAACATCGACTGAACAACTTCTAGTCTCATGATTTCCTTCGTGACATTCCACTGTTAAACCTGGTATTATTCTCCGCCTCACAATCCCACCCTTGCCCTGCACAAACACCAACTATACACTGCCGTCACAAAAACAAGAAAATTTAATGCATAGTGCACATAATTTCATTTTTCGGCCAAACTAACATTGGATATATGAAAGGCTACAACACGCCTATTGAGTATCGATGCGTTGCATCGAAATCAAATTCAACGCACGCGTTCTGGAGTAGAAATCACCTCGCAGCAGACACCGTCAAAGCTGTATTGGTACCGGCCCTAGAAGACTTTGGCATAGGCCACGAAAACGGCGTGCTACTCGCATAGGCGTACCCAGGATGACAATTTCGGCAGCGTTAACTTTTTTTCGCCCGTGTCGCCACCCCAGAGGTGGTGAAGTAGAAGTAAATTACCAGCAGAGACCTCCAAGTATGTAAAAAAGTTATTTTGGGGGCATAGTTCTGCGTAAAACACCGAAAACTTGTAATTGGACTAACTTTGGGCCATATCCAGTCGAGTACGTGAACAAAACCTACTTGAGTACCTCAAAAAAAAGTAACATTTCGTTACTGATCACCTCTGGGTTCCCAAGTCATAACCCAGGCCACCAAATGCGTGTTACGCCACCCTGGCGGCACTTATACCAACAGGTCTAGCTAGCCATCATACAAACAGCCGTACCCTAATCAAGTTTAGCATACTGACAACCACGCATCGTCCAAAACACAGAGGCGCAAATTAGCAACGCAAACGAGTCACTTCATCAAAATCCATTCAGCAACGCGCAAAAACGCAATCAGCTTGTCACTAATACTTAGCATAAAAAAGCTATTGAACTGTCCGGGAGTATTGACTGATTGCCGTATGGTCCGTTTGAAAAATATTTTCGCGGTCAGATCAAGTACTACGTTTGGCTCATGATCCGTACCGGCGCTCGCTCCCATCGGTTAACAGGCTACGTGTGGGGCCATGTCAGGTAATAATATATAGCACTACAGTCAGCGTCAGCGTACATCCGCTCACAAACTGGTGATATCAGCAGATATGAGCACGGATTTAAGGATTTTTGGTCGGATTTGTATTGGATTTACATGTTTTTGAAGCTCGATTTGGACATGGAATTTCTAACACATTCAAATTCTCATGCGACTTTGGTATAAAGATTCAGACATTGCCGGATATGGACTTCGATATGAGAATGGTAAATCCGCTCATTTATGGATATTATTAGCTTCCCAAGCGTCGGATATCGCTGCGCCTAATCCACAGCGGCAATATCAGATAAACGAATCGTCGAAAGGAACGGAACCGAGATTTTGAGTCAAATCGTAAGAAGGCAACCTTTCGTCCGAGGCGTCCACGTTAAGCGACTGCATATGCGACGGGTACATCATCGGTTGCGGCTGCTGCAAAGGCGCAGGCGCGGCCGCGTTTGCGAGCTGCTGCGAGAAAGGAATGTGTGGAGACTGGACTTGATACTCGGGAGAGGAGACAGCTATGTCGTAGGTACCAGAGAAAGGACGTACAACGCCCACCGAAGAAGCAGGGCTGGGTTGGTTCGGGTATTGATACCCGGGGTCTTGCTGTTCTGTTTTGATGCCGGAGATATCGGGCGTATGCTCGATCGGCTCCAGGCTCATGTTTTTGATGCTCTGGTTAATCCCCTCCGTGTCGATGCCGCTGAAACTCGCGATGGAGTCATTTTTCTCATGATCTTCAGCAGGGTTATGGGCTGTAACCGACGGCTGGTAAGGTGACATGTTCAAGTGGCTTGCTGGCGAGCCGTAGTCACGAAGCTGCTGTCCGAGAGGCTGCTGCGGGCTTAAAATAGTCGCGGGCACCTCTGGGTTTCTGTACTTCACAAACTGACCGATAGGCATCGGCGAGGAAATGGATTGTTGCATCGGCGAAGGTATAGATTGTTGCATTGGAGATGACGGGCCTAACGATGAAGACACCGATGGCGGTCCGTACAGCTGGTTAACTGGCGGCCTCGCCATTCCCGAGCCGACTCTGCCGTAGTTCGCCGGAGAATACTGCGGCACGTCCATGGAAAAGGGCGAAGGCGACGTAAAATACGTACTCGGCGGGAAAGTCGTGTACTGCATGCCCGGAGTGTCGGACCTTGGTACTGTGAGAGAGAACGCATGACGCTTCTGTCACGTCTAAAATAATTGCATCACTCACCTTTGCTGTTCTTGATGTAGTCGCGGAGCTGATGCTTGGCCGATTGGTCTGGCATCCGAGCGCGCTTGCCCCGATTGAGTGGCGGTTGAACTGTGAAGGTACGTTTAGAATGTAGGATGTCGGCAGGTCGAGTGCGGTTTTATCAGAGGTGGTCAGTAACGAAGTGCTTCTACTTTTTCGAAGTACTCAAGTAGTTTTCCTCTAAAGATAGCCTAAGGAATTTCGAGGCTGTTTTCACGTAGTAACAACATTTAATTTTCGTAGAAGTCATGCAATACCCAGAATTTTCGTTGCGCTTCGGGCAGTTGATATCGAGTGACAAATATGTTTTAACGCAAGTGTCTCTAAATATAATTTGGGTAGCGGGTTGCGTGGTTTCGTTAACACCGCATTGTCGCCTATATCAAATATTTCATCACAGTAAATATGGCCCCCCATAACGTTTGAAACTACCGTTTAGCAATTACCTATTATAGTTAGCAGCCCATGAGTGTCATATTCTGGTAAAGTGAACATTGACTTTTTTAACGTTAGACCGGTTTTAGCAGACCAGCACCGTTGAAACTTTCTGGACAAAAGACATGCAATATATTTTCCGCTTTTAGTAGTATTTGTATTTTTCTTTCAATTACGAGTAATATACGTCGAGTTCTAATTATAGTTTCAGTTCTTTTGACTGGAGAACATACATGTTGAAGCATAAAGGTGTTCGAGCTAACAAAGGAATAGTATCGCATTTCCACATCAATACTATCATTTACATCCCATGATGTGGACGACTGCTTATGCTCCTGGGATGCATCAATATGAATCAAGCTCTCTACACCTTTCGCATATCTCCATTTGCAGCTTTTGACAGTCCATGCGAACGAATTACGATCATTCTCACAACTACTTACTTACTTGAGTAGATTTAAAGTCGGTCTATTCTACTTCTACTTCAAGATGTTCTAGGTTGCTTGCGAAAGAAGTACTTCTACTTGTAATGGACTAGATTTTTCGTCGCTACTTCTACTTGAGTAGCTTTCGTGACTACTTAGACCACCTTTGGTTTTTATACAGTACACCAACGATCATTCGTAACCCGCAGAAAAGTTGCCGAGAAGCAGAAACCAACGCCTGATTTGCAATTTTCAAACATTTTATTAGTATCGATAATATGTGGACTCGGCGATAGATAACAATAAAATCCGTAAGCGAACGACACGATTTCTTCAACTTCATACGTGATCAAGTATAGAATGGTGTTGCGAACTTGATGCGAAAATATGATTGACAGAGGTAATAATAAGTCTTGAGTACTGCGAGAAGGCCGAAAATGGAATATCCGCAGTCCCAGGCAATGTTGGCGACTGATTCGCGCCTAGTAATGAGCGGGAACGAATACACAATAGGCCTTGAGCATGGTGCTATGACAAAACTTGAGAACTCAGATGACTCTGCAGTGCCATAACACGGGACCCGTATGCCAAATCCGACTGAACTTATCGCCAGGGCGATTTTTTCGACATGTACAAATTGAAGCGTTATGTCAAAAATTTCAAACTTTTTTGACCCCTGAATTTCATTTGTATCGTGGATTTTGCACTGTCGGTGAACTTAATCATTTGATATTTTACAGCTTGTAGCCTACTTTATAGGCCTACCGCTGTAGACCACCCATTGCCTGCACATTGTGAATCATAAACGGTCAAACGAAACAAATAGGTTGACATGGTGTTATGGTGAACGCACCGCAACATCCTAACTGAAGCCAGACTGCTTGGGCATTGCACGGTCCTTATATCAAGAAGCGCACGATGGAAAATTGTGATGTAGGCAGCATTGTCAGAATGAAGCAACACGGCGTGTCAACCAGCAGTGTAAGCACAACTTCTGTGTTGTCAGCCAACGACTGCTGCTGATGAACGTTCTTTCTCCATTCTTGGCAAGCTACTTAGTTAGGACTGACACTTTCTATCCGTGAACGTAGGCAAGTATCTTTTGTTGTACCACAACAAATTTTATTGCTACCATAGTACGTGGTGTACTGGAATTCTTCATAGGGCCAGATTTCGTTAAATAAAGTTTTTCAATGTAAAAATCTGTCAATCACCACGAGTACAAAAGTTTAGAGCAATAATCAACCATCGGAAACGGATGGCCGGGGCTGGAATGCAAAATCCGAAATCCAAATTGAGGATGGGAACGTGCAAGAGTATTACACCAACACTTGATGTAGAATTGAAGTGGGAAGCAATGCATCCAAAATTTCAAGAGCGAGAAGCCTGTTTACGTTCAACGGCAAACAAGTGCATAAACATACGTTAAAAAATGACTAGAAAACAATTCTGTAAAGCCAAAAATATTATGGTGTTCGAGCACGCGGGATCTAAAATCAACATGAAGAGCAAGATATAATTTACGGCCAATATGGCCAACACACATATACCGACCGCGTAGTTAAAGCAACATATGGAAAATAATTACCAAGACAGGACAAATTCATAAAGGCGTGTTGATAGGTCTGCCACGAATACACGTACTGGAGCCGGAAGCAAGTGGAACCGTAGGACCCGTCATTGCAAAGGGCACTTCGACTCTAAAGGTACTATGGATGTAGAATAGAAATAACATTCTAATATTGTCGCACAACAGGCGGATTGAATCAGGATATATAGTCAGAACCGACACTGTATGAATCTATCAGGGTAAAATATCATTGCAGTAAGATTTTGCCCACATGACCCGATTCGGTCTGCAGATTCTTAAATGGAGCCACTGGAAAGCTGCTCGATGCAACGATGTGGAAAGGACAAACAGGAAAATGCAGATGGATAAGAATGGAATGTAACCGAACCCTTACAGTAAACAGGAAACTCAAGTCTCCATTGTGAATGTCAAGAAACGGATATCAGGCACAACGTATGCCAATCAAAGCTTGCCAGCCTCCGACACCGGCAAAACGACAGTAAATGTGGAACAACGTCGCAGAATCGCGCCGCATTCAAGTGCGTGTCATCGTGGAAGGAAAAATCGTAGCAGCGAACAATGCGGCGGCGCGACTACAGACTTAAAAACTGGTATAAATTATAACATATAGAAAGGACATAAAGAACAAGTATAAAATTGGACTGATACAAAACAAGTCGAAGTCTCCGGAAATCTACTTGCAGCTAACGTTCGAGGAGCAACGCTGAAAAAGAAAGAACGTCGTAAAAACCGAGACGTAACCGCATTGACTACAATTTCAACCTGTCTAACTACGCCTGTACCAGCTAAATCCCACATCAAACGCCTATTTTGATCGAGAGATAGCTCTCCGCGTGGAGTTACCTATTTCCCATCGCAACAATTATGCTTGAGTTACAACAGTGCACTAACAGTCTGATTCCAACCTAACTGAAGCCGGCTGAATTCACCCAGCAATGTCACGATTCTGAACCTTGCCTGAGTCTATATTGCCTAAAGCTTATCTTTTGCTGCTTAGACGACAACAACACCGTAATTACAGGATATGAGAGCGTTAAGATAGCAGTAAACACGAGCCTAGGTGCAAGCGGCTATCTCTGCTGATTAAGAAAACCATTTGCAGGCAAACCATATCAAAAGCAGACGAAATTTGAATGAACAACGACACGATACGCAGAATCACTTGTAAACGATTGGCATATTTGGTTTTCTCAAGCAGCAAAAGACAGGCTCTCGCAATATAATCAAAGCAAGTCCATACCTTCGTTTTCGATAAACAATGCTTCCAAAGGTGAAGACAACCCACGTGACTCAAGCCAGTCTCGTCGAGCGGCTGTATTGTTTGCTTTTATGCTGACTGTTTGCCAGCGCCGACACACATGATTGAGCGCAGAGGTCAAACACAACAATACTGGCGAGAAACGAATTCTTGGAACTGACAGCGCGAAATATTTGCTCTTGCAAAGGAGAAAGTCAACGTTGAGCAGAGCGCGCGAAGTGGAACTACTGGTTGACATATGGCGGCATCATATCTCCTACATTTCAAGGGCTAACTGGTAACAAAGACTACCCAACCATATTTTAAACATCGTAAAACTGTATGATGGTCATCATTTTTTTCAGTCTTGAGGATTTTTATCACCACAAAAATGACCTTTACTAGGATAGCTGGAAATCGAATGCGAAATATTAGTGAAACATTAAGTCTCTACCTTATACATGTCTTACAAATACAACAGTTATCTGTTTGGATAATTACAACCAGAGTTACCGGTTCTAGATATCCCTGATTAGAACATCTTGACAGCAATGATTAGAGAAATGCACCTACAGGCAGGCTAATATTTTAATTATTTTGAATCAATATTTACAGTCTTGATAATTTGATCTTGTTACAATATATTACTATAAGTTATTGGTCAGTGACATAAAGTTTTGACAGCATTTATTTTCTTTAGCTATTATATAGCTATTATAGTGAACTTACCATGGTGTGACGGAAGATAGGTAAACTCTTTGGAATCACTAGTTTCATGATCGGAGCCTCTTCTGAGTTGAAATAGAACTTTCGTCGCTTGAGATATATTTTGATCTTTATAGGCAGGTGTTCGAAAAACAATTGCAACCTGATATGGAAAGCAAGTTGAGCACCAATGCCGAAATGGAAACTGCAAGATTTCAAATAGAGGGTCGTGATGCGGCGGCAGCAGCGTGCAAAACCTTCACGGACTTTGACACGAAAGCTCATTATCAAAGATATAACTGCAAAATATGCTGATTACCTGTCTGTGCACATCGGTTGGCGAAAACTCTCCGTAGGCTTCCCAGCCAGAGTTGACATCAAAGAAACATATAGTTATGTCATCTGATGAATAATTGATGTTAAGACGACACAATTTAAAGTATTACTCATGGAAACACAAACCTTTTTGAACTTTATCACACAGAAGGTAGACTTCATCCCCTCCCTTGCAGCTACCGCAACTTCGGTCGACTCTGCATATTCTCAATAACGCCGAGCCCGTTGCCTCTGTTGATCGAGAAGGTGATTAAATGCCGTAGTAAATCTTACAAGTTCATCTTGTGAGAATTTAACGATAACATAGGAATCTTAGTTACAGTTACATCTTACATCATCATAGCTTAGAGCAGTTTAAATGCATTTGACCGTTACCATCAACTCTATGGCGATTTTTTTCACTGGCTCTATAACAAAATTTCTTAATTTGAATCAGCTGATGGGTTTCCGCCTACAATTACCGGAAGAAATATTACTCTATGAATGAGTATGCAAGATGGCTCATTGCTGTAGAAAATCTTCCCTAAGCCCACGTTCTGATGAACAGCATTCAATTTGGCAATTTTGCAGAATTAGTGGTGACCAGGATTATTCAAAAAAGAAAAAAATGGTTCTCAGTTCTTAGTATGACTTGAAATATATGAGTGATGAATTTTTTCACAGGCCAGCAGAAACGTCTCGTCTACGACAATATAGATAAAACACACCCGGTTGCGTGTTTTCTTTAGTAAGAAATGTACATATTTAATTTCGTTCAACCTGGCTTTATACAGCATAAGGTGCCGACATATTGATAGACGGTAATTACCGGTAACATAAATATCAAATATTTGGCTCAAGAGAATCCCAGATATTTTATGCAATCCAGTAATCAGAAAATTTCTACAGAAAGGCCCGTTGGGTCAAGAAAATATTGGAACACTAGAAATTCACTTACTTTTATCGTATATTGGGTTTGACAAAACAGGCTGGATGACATAGTGATAGTTTCCTTGATTAATAAACGCTTCGAAACATAACAAAACGACGTTAAGGTCTATATCCGTGGTTTGCTGATTGTTATTTTGCGCCGAATTGAACGGGTCGACTTGTAATCTTTGCCGCGTTTTGAGAGCTTCCGCGACTTCTTTGCGTTTTACACATTGGACGCCGAGATTAGAAAATCTGCAGACAGAATATTACATTCGATTTATTCAAATGAAATATTTAAATAAGAAATATACTCACGTGGCAGTCATCTGTGTTTCAGGGGTAACTCTAACTGTACATATGCCGTCTGCGCAGTCTTTGCCAACTAACGAATGTGGGTGCGGACGAGGTATTTTATCAGTAGATACAAGTGAAACGCGTATCGTCACTTCTCCTTGGTAGTTTTGTATCTAGAGTACATAATAACCATGATAATCACATGTTAAGGTTAAACACTTCACAAACAAGACTACAGGCATTTCACTCTTAATCAGACAACTGTATAATTATGATACAATGTACAATTGTACAATGCAATACAGAAGACACAATGAAACGCAATAAACGGACAGGAATTGTGAAAACGACCAATTGCAGTATAAGAATCTATCATCCACCTTGCCCTACTGAATGCATATTTCGAACTTCAGGGAATAATCAACACATTTCAAATGATATCCCACCTGCACTGTTGGCCATGTTTTTCGTTCCGCAGTTGTCTTCTCTCCCGGAATGCTACCAGCAGATCGCCCTTCGCATAAATATCTAAAGCGCATTCCCCTCTGCTTTGGTTGTTCCGTGATAACTAGCCTAGGGGAAATTTGTGGAACCGGAGGCATTGTGGGACGCATATCCATCATCTCACTGGTTTATTAGCATATGTATACTATTAACTGAAAGCATGTAGAACTAATTAGCACCATTTTCCATCGCTAAGTACAAAAATTTGTTTCATATTGCGATATTGGTATCATAAATCGGACAACATATTCATCTTTTCGAATTATAATGACAAGTGATAACTATCACTAACTGTCTAGTGCGGTGGTCCGTTCGACATGTACTGACTCAAATACAACCAATAAATATCCAATTATTTCAACGTATGCAAAATATGAATGTCAATATGAACCCTGCAGTTTTTATGTAGAATTCAATATTGAAGTTATGTACCTCCTCTGCCCAGATTAGTAATGACAATTTTATGGCCAATAAAGGGATGCCTACTACATTACAATTGATAGAAGCGTGTTAACCCTGATATCCCTCAATACAATATTCAAGTATGCGGTTCACCTGACCTTTTGTTTCTATAGAGTTACAGGTTGCATGGGTATCGGCAGTTGGATTTGCTAACCAGAAACTCATCAGTATAGGATAATATCTTTTATGATTTTTTTTATACGGCATTACCAAACAATAAGTCTTTGGAAACCCTGATCTAAACCACAGCTAGTTTGAAGATTTTCTGTCGGCGCTTCATGACTGGAAGGTTGGAAGCCACTGTTCTATAGCATAATGTTGCTCTGCTATCAAAATTAAGCAGCGTATATGCTACTGTTAGTATTGGGTAATGTCACAAGAATGAAGTCTGCATAAACCAGTATGCTCTTTGGTCACACTCAATCGCGAATAATCAGAGACCGTCCGACTTCAAAACGTTATAAAGTAGCGAAAATCCGCCCTCATTACGCTACACACCATAATAACCAGACAGAAAGCACAATTATTTGAGATTTCAGATGAGAGACAAGTCCAAGGGAAAAAAGACTTTCCGAAAAATCCAGTCATCACGTGACGTCATGGGTTTTTCCAGATCTATTTCAGTCAGTGGTGAATTGTAACAAAAGCCCTGAACTCATGATTTCTTATAAAACGATCAAAAACTCAATCAATAATTTAACTTCAACTAATCAGTGAATTTAAGTGATTTCTAGCGGAAACTTGGGGGATGTAAAACTGTAATCAATGAATCGTGACGGCTGGCATATCCTGAACCTAGATTCGGAAAGCATTCCGACAAAACTTATCGCGCCGTCACAAAAAAAGAGCGCGAAGTAAAACGCGTCGGGCTGCGCCTTCGAGACGTAGTCTGTTTTGCATTGTGACTTGAAGCAATCAAAGCGACTTGGTCAACCAATTTCACTCCTGAACGGGTTTAATAATCGCTATGCATCTGCTCATTCTATCAAAATTACGTTCATATTAACGCTTTTTGACTACCAAACTGATTGCCACCTGGCTCGATTTTAATTTAATATCGCAGTCGCGTCAGCGTCTGATTATCGGGCCTGGTCTGTGTGAAGCTAACAGATTGAATGTGTACAGTAGATACAGTCTCACGACATCCACTCTGCAACTAATAATAGACATTATATGCGATTGAACTATTTTTGAAATCTATATTTTCGATAGCATTCATTCACTACGTTACGTCTACTACTACGACAACATTTTGGTTTCGACTCTTTCGACGAATTCGGTACTCGGCTTTACGTTGTGCAGTCTGCATGTAGTTTTTAGATACGTTTGGGTCCGTTATCTGACATTTTTCTACGTCACTGCAGCTCGTTTGATCTGACGAGTGACGATTGTCTTATTACTTGAGTATTTTGTAAATGATTATTTTCAATCAATGACGTCATTTTGTGTGATATGATTGTTGCTATACAGTATACAATGTTCTTTCCGATTCTCTACTATAGTTTCTGACGATTACCGTTGACGAGTGTCAGCCGAATATATTGGGGTTATTTTAATATGAATATATTATTCAATTGTATATTAAAGTTCTGTACCTCCAAGAAGATCTTCAAATCCTTGTTTTCATTACATCTAGCTATTTTCTGTTTTATAGGACTGTGCATTTATTTGCAAACCGGTTTCTGTTTGGGTGAAATCGGTTTCCTGGCCTAAAATAACTTCGAAGCTATTTTCGGCCAGATTACGGTTGTCCGTGCTGCGAGAAATGGGAGCAATTTCAAATTGTAAACTGTGAGTGCTTGCCGTTTCTTGTGCTCGTTTAGTACGCTTATCTGCACCATAGATATCCTTCAGGCCTTACATGACCTTCCAATGATAGATTTTTTTAGTCGATACGTATCCTATAAAGGCCACGTATGGATTTGAAGATTTTTTTAATGATATGTAAGCAAGCCGGCGCAAGTGTGTTTAATCCCGTCGTCACTTTGGTAATACCCGTAGAAGCACTAACAGTGCCACGGTGAACGTAGTGGAAAGTCCCACGTTCTTTTTGGAATACTATAAATAGAAATAACCTTACGGCTGCGGAATGTCTCCCAGTCGGTTCGATCTACGTATAATACAAATAATATGAACGATTAGGGATTTATTCATAGCTGCGATTGACAATATGTAAGAGATTCAATGTATCCACTCATAGGAAGACAGAAATTCGTCACCAAGAAGAATATTGTTGCAGTAACAAAGCATTTACTTTTATCGTTACATCAGCACATATACTTCCTCACTGTTTGCGGCACACGGCTCAATAACTAGTTTGTAAGATTCGCAAGATAGCGACTATAGAGATGGGTAAAATCTAGTGCCGGACTGATTCGGTTCCAAATTGAATAGTCGAGCAACACTCATTGTGACGTCATTTCATTGAGAATGACTTTGAAAGTTGAAATACGTACCGTTTTGCGACCACATAGATAACAATACCAGTTACATCAAGAATTATCATCAAGTTAAGAAAAAATTTTTACTTCCTGGCCATGATCTGTGACTATGAGGTGGGATGATTACAGAAATGTCGTTCCCATTAATATTTGTAGCCTACGTAATGCTGGAATGCTCCGTCAAGAATGGGGTATTGGACGTCGCGCCAAGTATTGTAGTATCACCAATTATGAGGTCATAAGATTACACGGGTGGGCAGGAAAGTTCAAATATGTACCTTTTATGCGCCCACGAAGAAAATAATACCACCTAAAGATCATTTGGTCTTTTCCTGATCATATACCTATTTTCAATACTTTGGATGGCAACTGCATAGGACCAACGGCGTATAAATTCGTTACTCGAAATAATCGACTCCTCTGCGCGAGTCGATTCATTAATAGGGACGTAGTATGCATTTACTTATTTGCCTTGATAGGCTGGGAAGCAAGTGGCGCAGTTGATTAAGCTCCAGCGTCACGACACCAATATGGAAGTGGGTCGAATCCCGGTTCAGACCAATTTATATGTGTCGGAGGCTTATATTGGCTCCTCATCGCTAACCTCGCTGCGATTGCAGTGTATGAAAAATCCAGGGTTGTAATGACTCGAGTCACAATTTTCTGATGACTCTACTTGACTCGCGTCATTTTCTCAAAATACGGAAATGACTCGATTTGGACTCGAGTCCTTGCGCATGACTCGAACCAAGTCATATGACTCGAGACTCAGATGTCCAAGACCGTCATTTCATTGTAATTTCGAAGAATAGTAAGTAATCACACTATTGGGATTTCGTCTACTGGTACTTGAAGATGCGACCAGAAACTGTTAACAGTGATGAAAATTAGTATATTTTAAATGCGAACCATTCGATATCACCAAACAGTTATAAAAAGTGGGTTCAGCAAGACTTTAACTGGAAATTGAGCAGTCAACACAATGACTTGAAATCAGACTCGAGTCATAATACCATGACTCGGACTTGACCCTTTGCTCGCTGACTTGTACTCGGACTTGACTCGGTGGTGAATTAAAAAAGACTAGACTTGACTCGAGTCAAAACTATAAAAGTGAGATTGAATTGTGACTCGGAGCTTTGTGACTTGGTTACAACCAGGGCTGTGGAGTCGGAGTCGGAGTCGGTGGAGTCGGAGTCGGAGTCGGGGTAATTTTCGCTTGATGGAGTCGGAGTCGGAGTCGGAGTCGTGAAAACTATAATAACTGGAGTCGGAGTCGGAGTCGGAGTCGGTGGGAAAATACTGACTGGAGTCGGAGTCGGATTTTGTGAGAATGACCCTGACTTCGACTCCGACTCCGACTTCTCTATCATGAAAATAACATTTGCTTTCAAATAATTTTCAATATAATTTTTATGTACCACCAATCTCTGTTATTAATAGCCATACAGATAAGGGGCGGCCAGCCCATGGCACGCAGGCCAAATTTGGCACAGGAGAAGGTTAGGTGTGGCCTGCGAGGTAATTCTCGAAATTATTTATGACATCAGGTACAATTGCAAGGCCAACCAAAATTTGATTAGCATGACCGCGAAATTTGATGATGACTAAAACAACAGTTCTGACGCATTGACGTATCCAGGGGCCAGCAACATTTATCCCAGATCTTCGTATATGACCATAAAGTAGAATATTTCATAGCACATTTATTTGACTTGAAATTTTTCTCGGTACTTCGCATGATTCATTGTCACTAGATTTCTTGCATTCAGTATTTGAGCACCCTTCTGAAAATTATAAATACATATTATTCACAGAATTGAGTCTAACTATTCGCAATTAGGATATAACGTGTCGTCCAACATGCGGCTTCGCTTGTGCACTCGCAGCGAGATCGTCGACAAAACATTTGCAAAAAATGATAGAGGCATGTTCACTGATACCGTCGATTTTGCTATGTCTAAACCTCGAATAATCCTGTCCTTGCCAAATGAGCCCATAGTCGTATACAGATGCGACCCCCAATGTATGTTAGCGACATATTTATTGATATAGCCTAATTCAGTCGTTATCTTGCAAAAATTTCGCGCTTCGCGCGACCATGGCCTGATTGCGCACTGCACAGTTGCATGACATATTGTTATCCATTTAGAGCGTATTAATATAAGTCCTGTTTGCAATGTAACCTAATTCGGTTCGCTCCTATCGACGACAAAAAAAGGTGATCAACATTCCAGTTGCCCGCGCAATGGTTCGTAAATCTCAGGTGTCCCTTTCGCCGAAAAAGTTGCCCACCCCTGATATAGATAAAATTAGACATTACTTGCAAATTACAACTCAGTTGCAGAGGGGAAGAAAATCGCAAGATGAGTTTTCGCGATGCAGTAAAAATTGATGCTATATTTAGAATTATACCATGATACTGTGACGGAGCAAATGCATCGGCTGGTTTTGTAAAATTGTAAAAATGATGTAAATATGACCAAACGATGCTTCCCACTTGACAGAATTGAAAATATTTATAGTGTAGCTTAGCTGTTTGGGTCGAACAAATGATTAAGAAAGACTGCAAGTCCCAATCCTTGAATACTTGATTAACTACATGTAGACTAGACATAGGCTATGATCTTTGACTACTTAACTAAATTCCATTTATGACCAATTACTATTAGTAGTAAGAGTGTGTGTGCTTGTAATCAGCATAGTGTGCAATGACAAAATTAGTAAGTTCAATCTCTTTATTAGTTGCTGACTCATACACGAGAGCTACACTTGGATTTTTTATCTACATTTTTATTATGCGGGATTGGATATCTGCCATATTTGAATGATTCGTACATTTCAGGATATTAGAGAGTCCATGTTATAAAAACTTGAAAAAGGAAGGATATTTAGCAACTCTTTCTTTCATGTTAATTGTATAGTGGATAATTCGAGCTGTGCCACAATGAAACAATTTAGCATGCCACCGTTAATCATATGTTTGCATATGTTTAATGGTTGTATGATAGTCATTCAACCGACAATGTGGCATATAATTTTCGAAGTAAATTGGTAATAATGCTGGAGTCGGAGTCGGGAGTCGGAGTCGGAGTCGGTACGTTTAAAGACCCAGGAGTCGGAGTCGGAGTCGGAGTCGGTACGTTTAAAGACACAGGAGTCGGAGTCGGAGTCGGAGTCGGTATATTGAAAATGTGTGGAGTCGGAGTCGGAGCCGGAGTCGGTGGTAAAATCTACCGACTCCACAGCCCTGGTTACAACCCTGGAAAAAGCCCAGTGTGAAGGAGAGCCGAGCCAAAACGTGGGCGGCAAAGGCTGAAGATTGCGGACGCACGAAAAACGAGAGTGACCGATGGTGCGAGAGCGCGGGAATGGAAGCAAGAAAAGACCGCAAAGACAATTGATCTGCATGAAATTACCGTACTGGGCTCAAATGATCTTATAGGAACATAAGCGATAAGCGCCAATGCTGTGAATAAAACACACTTTGATAGGCGGCATAGGCTTTGTCGGGGATTTCGTACCGGTCAACGCTCGTTATGTATGTTAGCCCGGAAACTTATCTACCGGTGCGTGGCGATTAGGGCAATTTCCGGCCTCAGGAAATGACACGACCACGATAATTCCAGTAAATATGGATCGCATACCAAAGTCGCAATCCGAACATTGCAAGTATTGCGAATTGATAGTGAAACGCCGTTCGAAATTTTCAAGCTATATAAAGAAGTTCTTGATGCCTGAAAATTGCTGCCAATGCATTTAGATGGAATACCGAATGACGTGCAGATAAAATTTAAAAAAATCGGTCAATGCTATAAAATCCTATCCAGGAGAGCAGCTACTACAAAATCCGATTTGCGCCGTGAATTATAGTATTTTATCTAGATGTCACTCGGTATTCCACGTAAATGCATGTATTCCTACTATTTGTCTATACCAGTGGTCGGGAACCTATGGCTCGCGAGCCACATATGGCTCTTTTGGGTATAAGATATGGCTATTTTCCAAATATTTATTTTTGTACTGAATTGAGCAATATTGCAACGACTTGTTGGTAAATTTTCATCACGGCCAGAATAATTATTCTCGTGGCAGTATAAACATGTCTTTGAGGGGTAAAGACAATGCCGTCTTCGGGTTTAGGGGCTCGGACGCTCTCTTTTCAGAATCATCGAATTTAGGTGACTGTCACGCCGGCGGCCAATATTACTCGCGAATTCTATGTACCCGACTCGAAATCTTGCATTGTGCGATACGTTGAAATCAAAGAGCATAGCAGACATGGCGACGCCCATTTCAAAACGCAGTTTTCAAATACACATTGTCTTCCTGATCTACAGCGCGAAATGAACTGTTGTGAATGTGACAGTCACAATTACTAACTCGAATTACAAACAACGCCATAGCTATCCACGTTATTGATTGATAAGTATATATCTCTATGTAGTACCGGCGATAAAATGTATGCGTGTAGCGCAACATTATGTTACCGCCGAATACTTTGAGAATTGAGAAGTCTATTAGTATTTAGAGTTTCGGAATCAGTGTGACAGTCACATTCGATTAATATCAGTTACAATGAATTCTAAGCTACTTACAATGAATTGCGTTATCAATGGCCAGGCTTGGCCCGCCTGTGCCTTACCTGTCGTTTCAAGCTTTATTTTCGAACAATTAATGCCAGTTTTTACAGAGAAAATATGGCGCACACGAGGAATCCCATGTAGTAAGTTCGAATTAGTGCTACCATGACGTCACGGATTTTCAATTGTGACGTAGCAGTTGATTGACATGTATGGCTCTTTGGGAGTTGGGATGGAATAAATAGGGCAAATATGGCTCTTCGGACAAAAAAGGTTCCCGACCACTGGTCTATACAAATCATAAGTGATGAGCCGCTTGCACATGCACAAGAATACTGATAATTTATCGGCATTGGCATTTTGCAATCTCGAACTGAACTAGAATGCAAATCATTTGCATGATGGTATTATTTTAAAACTCGTGTCCACTTACCAGTGTCCGTGGGCCTATATAGCCAGGTCTAAAATAGTTTGATGAAGGCGACATTCATTTAGCAACGACTTCACAAATGTCGATACTAACGTGGTGAATAGGGGTGAAGTCACTATCTCAAAGTCGAAAATTTGTAGCGGACATTGGCATCTTCCGCTCCAGCATGTATGGACTCGACCAATGAGTGCACAGCTGAAACTATATGGGATTAGTGCTTTGGTCAGCGACATTATTAGCAATCGAATTTCTTCAAAAGTCAATGTATAGTGGACATTTCCGAATATACGTAAATATCTTTATGATGTCATTCATCTTGCTCGACGGTCAGCCGCAGCATATGAATAACCTACTTGGTTCATGAGTTTAAGCTCCCCGGGCTGACCTTCTGTTCTCATTCAAGCCTAATATATAACACAGGACGACGAGGATTTTATCTGGCTTCTTTGGTCTGGTCCGACCTCTCTATTCAGGTCTATAGTAGAGGTCGACCGATTATCGACATGGCCGATTATCGAGGCTGATATTTAAAGCTTTCCCGATTATCGATATCGGCCTATGAAGGCCGATATCGCGGCCGATATTTTATATTTAAAAAAAATTCCAAAATTTCGGAAATTCAATGCTCCCTGTTCTCAATCTCAAGAAATCGACGACGCAAAGGGCGATATATGACAGATTTACCCTTGCAGTACGAGTATAGCTGGGTGAGCATGCAGAGAAACTATGCTTCCTGCATTACTATCTACCTTTTCTGGACTGATCTGCAATTCTGTATCATATTTTGCTTTTTGGGTTATCCCAAATTTCATCGAATGTGCACAATTAAGCAATAATTCTTTTCAATTTCAGTTTTCTCGTTTGTTGTTCAGCTTTCTGTGGCATGTACAAGTTACATCTTGCCTAATATATAATATTTTTGGTGAAAATGTTCTCTGCTCTTTCCATATTAATATCGGCCTATGATATCGGTATCGGCCTTGTGAGTGAGCCGATACATCGGTATCGGTATCGGCCTGTAAAAATCAATATCGGTCGACCTCTAGTCTATAGCCGACACGAACTGCAGTCACAACTCATTAGAGAAAGGGTGTCAAGCTCAACTTAGGTTGCGGGCTGGATTCCAACCTTTTGATCGCTCGCGCGGGCCGGACCAGTCAGATGATTCCAAAATGCCAACTCCGAATTCATACCCTTGTTTTACACTAAGATACTTTATTACCAAGCCCATATTCGTAATGATTCATATTGCATTGTATTACGAATCATGATTCATGATGGTTCCATTTTAGCAAAACCTGTATTTGCAAGCAAAGGAATTGGCAAAAATACGATAAATGGGCCGGTTGAATAAAGTTCTACACCGCTAAGACAGTGGCGACATTGCAAGTATGCACTGTGAAGAAAACAAGCGATTTAACTGTATAGCCGCCGACGTTGGAATTTGGTTCATTCGAGTTTCTCTGGAGGCTGGGGACCTTTTGAGTCAGAAGTTGTACACTGTACAGCAGTCAGACCACATATATTTGAATTATATTCTTTGTGTAGATCTCATATCCTCCGTGTAGTCAGCATAGTTTGCATTATAGTTTTTCTCGCTTCTATGAATATCTACTTTTTGGTCCAATCTTCCCATAAAACTCCTAACTCACTGTGCACTTTTTTCCTTCTCGAAATTTGGTGTCAATATCAAACAGTCATTCCTATTACTGACTATAGACTTGAGTGAAACTGCAACACTGCTTTCGAATGGATATAATGTGGCCTATGATACACTGTATAGATTTGCTGTCATTATTTCTTACTAAAAACTCAACATTTGTCAGTAAAGTGCTGGATTATACAATCATTTTTTAATTTACTAAGAATTTCTTCGCGGGCCGTATGTTTGACACACCCCTGCATTTCAGTTTGCGATCTAGTAGTAATTTCCCCACCGTTCATATAATCCTCAGCGATGATTCGTGCTGGCTTTGTAAGCATACAAATTCCACATGAGGAATACTTCAAGTCGATATGAGCCGTGCGCACTAGTTAAAGTAATAATCGCTTTTAATCATTTGAGTCTAATAACAGTTTTGAAAAGTCGTCGTCATCGTCGTTTATGTTAGTATAAATAGCTAATAGTGCGTATATTACAATTCTTCAGCCCTTATTATTTCGTGCAATACGGCGAAACTTTAATTTCAATGCAGCATACGCAATGTATGCAACTACTCGTGCGCTGATGCACGTTTTCGATTGCAGAGCGGTAGAACAATATTATACTTGGCAACTCCTTGTATCTCGTTGGCAACTCCTACGACATCACAACTTGCATTTATAGTTACTTTATGCGTTAATAGTGGGCGTTGGGTTTTTCCCACCGCCAATTTCGAGGGTATGTATTTCTGTTATATCAAAGCAGCACTGAACAATGTCATTTTAAAGAACAATATTTAGTCAGTCATGTTACATACTAGAGAAAGTCTACTGTCAAAATAGCGAAAATTTCCAACTCTCGCCAAACCTGTGTGACACATGTTATTTAACGGAATTAACTTGCATTTGTGTTATCCTTTTTGAACGCAGTCGGGATGTTACTACGCCTTTTCATGTTATAGATTCATATCAATTAGCCATTATTCAAACATTTGACATAAACAGCGGTAGATGAGTATTAAGTACAGCCGATCGATGTAACATGGTGGCTTGTATACGCGCCTACGTTTACCATCGCGTTGCTGGGCAAACATTTTCGTACTATATGAAGGCGTTCTGAACATTAGGTACAATTTACCGAATTGCATCTAATAAAAATGTGTTTCATGATACCGGCTACGGATTTTGGTATGTATCCTCGCAAACAAACATGCGTAAAATGAAGCCTCCGTTCAAATATATCGCGATGTCGTCCGCGCGTCACGTGAGAACTCGTGATCAGGCAGTCACAAGTTCGGTATTATCAACCGCAATTGTGGGCCTTGTTGCAATATCGAATCAGTTGCGTTTATAAGATTGCACGGTACCGCATCGGAGGGATTTTCAGCGCCGTGTCGAGTCAAGAAACTTGAAAATATGGAACGTCATCTGCGGAGAGAGGCAAGACATGCGCATCGTGTAAGTTTATATGGTATTTTCACTCTTTGATTTCAGACCAATACTGGATTAATGTTTGCAATGTGCAGTAGGCCTGTATTCAGTCTGAATGGCAAAATGACCTTTAGAAGCTACGACGATAACTGTATCAAATATATGTAAATTGGCTCATCAAATTGGCTCATATCCAAATCCATTCTCGAACTAGTAGGTGTCTTAACTTAGCGGCAGTGAGAAAGCTGCTAGAAATTGCCAAGTTCGTGTATCAGTTCAATTTCGATCTTCGTCCTGGTGAGTAGTACGGCTTTTTAAAATAAAAATCTAATGTCTATACTTGAACAATAAGCTCGCATCCCCGTAACCGAATTACCACAAAACAGGCGCGAATTGTAGTAAAATAAAATATTCAATCAAGATGGAGCGGTTGCGACGTTAGAAACCGTACTCGCTCGGATATCAGGCTATGACCTCGAGTATGACCATTGACCAGTCTAATTTCAAGCAGTTTCTACTGGATAAATATTCGCGTGTGTATGGGTAGTGTACTGAGATTGTTGCATTGATTCTGACACACCGATTGCGACTGCACAGTATTGTGACGCCACTCGGTAATCGTTATCATGCATTTCGCCCGCCCACTTTTGATAATTGCGTAGGCTACTTCTTATCGAGTATGCAACTGTGCAATATGTATTACAATATTTACCGATAAAAGGAATGATGTCAGCACAGTTTTGGTCACTATATTAATAGGTATTACTGCAGAACTTGTGAAACACCTGGAATGCCGCCAATACAACACGGTCACCGTCACCAGACTCTGTTCTGTACAGTGTACAGTACATGTTTAAACCGCACAGTCGTTTCAACTTACGGAAGTAACGGTAGGGTTACTTACCATACGCCCGCTTTTTCAGTAGATTGAAAATTTTCTCCTTTTTGGCAATTCGTCCTCCTTTACAGCCTCCCCAGACACACTAATGGACAGGGTCAACTGAAAATCGGCATATGACGCGAAATAGGTAATGCGAACGTTCGAGCGGGTCATTTGGGAGTCGAATCAGAGTGATGACCTTTTTCAGTCAACACCACAGAAGTATCGTAAAAAGTGGATCATCCGGGAGCCGAGTCAAAATTATGGCCATTTTTTAGTTAACACACCAGGATTTCCATTAAATATATCAATATCAGCTGTTTTCAATTTCGGAAAATCAGCTTCAATTTTAAAAGTGTACTCCTTCCGGGACTCCAAAATATGGTAACCCTAACGGTACTGTTCGGTTAATGCATGTATTGTTGCGCGTCAGGACGAAGTGAGAGCAGAAAGACGTGAAGAGCGCCTGCATGATCGTGCTGTCAATGCAGCTCTGCATGGAAATCTGGGGAAAGCAGTAGCTCTCGAGAGCAAGGCAAATGCCGCTCATCACAGGTAAGAAAGCACGACATACCGAGAGACAACGCCATTACGCCAATGAGGTTTAACCGATGCTTACGCGTCAGCATAGGACCTATATGTCATATGCCATATGCCATATAGGTATATGAGTCTCTCTAATTGGTCACTACTCAATTCTCATATGTGTGACGGACACATATAAGTTATCTGCTCTTTCCTGTACCAAATCTTGCTTTTACTCCCATCCCATCCCATGTATACCACCTTCTTGCGCGCCTTCATGGCGTATACGAAAACAGAACCAACTACATCCCTGCGATGTATTTCCTTTAAGAATCATGCATTTGGCTCGTTCACACCAAATAGAACGGGTTTGAAAACAATAATTTGTACCTGGAAGTGCTGATGAATTTATTCACACCTTACGAGAGGGTTGAAATCTGTAGATTACACAGCATGTTCACTTAGAGTGCAGTGCAGCCTTACAACCTTATACCTATACAACCTTAGACGCTTCTTGCCGCACTGGGTCCTTCTGATCATCATCATCATCATTGGCTTATTAGCAATTTTATCAGTTCAATACACCACAAATATGCGATACAACGAAAAGATAGGAAGGCGTCGAAGCGACTTTGAGTAGTCTATGTAATCAGACTTCAGACACCCACCTTGGCCTAGGCGATGTAAAGAGGAGGCATGCACTGATTTCACACTGAATGAAAAGTAAAGAAGATAGTATAGTAAAAAGCAAGCAACAAGAATCGGATGGCATGTCATGGATGGCAAGAACGATAGGTACTCTTTAAATCCTTATTCCAATCAAAATTACAATATGGCATTATCTGCTAGAGATCTGCCAGTGTTAGCGCACTCAAACCACTGCCAAAACTTCAACATCGGGTCCTCCGCATCATAGCCAGCGCCCCTTTGGGCAGAAACTAGAAATCGCCAAGTTTATGTATCAGTTCCACCGTGATCACTGCCGCGAAATCTTCAATGACTTCTTTACCTCAGTATCAAAAGTACATAAGTACAACACACGCGCGTCGTCGCCGCCCAAGTATCATATATGGCCGACGCGAAAGATCATCGTTCTATCAATTATGCCGAACCTGAAGTGTGCAACAGTATCTCGCCGGCTATCAGTCGAAATACAAGCAATTTCTTCTGAATGAATACTAGTTAGCCCTCAACATTTACCGGACCACGACCTGACATATCAATCTCGCCTTCCGTCACATTCCACCTGGTTTTGTCGCTTACCATTTTATATGATCTTCTTTTACTTTCATTCAGTCTGCATGCCTCCTATTTACATCGCTTAGGCCTGGGTGGGTGTATGATCTCGAAGACTACGCTAAGTCCTCTCCGGCACCTAACTATCTTTCATTGTATCGCAGTCTTGCGATTTTTGAAATGATGAAATTTTATGAATAAACTTGAACTTGAACACCGCTTGACTTTGTAGAGCCGAAGCAGCGCATAACAGGGAAGTCAACGCGCGTTTTGCTGCGAACTCTGTTCACCACCACCATCATCATCACCCTCCTCACCATCAAAATCACCCTCCTCACCATCATCACCATCCCCACCCACCCCCGCCGCCAGTAGTCGTGCATGTAAGTATATATAAGTTATATAAAGCATTTGGTTGGTAAAGTAATTTGAGACTGTTTTTAGCACCACCATCCTCCGCCACCGCATCCAGGTTACCCGGCCGGACCGCCCGGATACCCAAATCACCCAGGTGCGTATTGCGTATAGCGTGTAGTTGCAGCTACGTGTTTTGATTGGTTTGAATACTGGATATAGGTCTTATCGTTGTGATTGAAAGATCTAGTTTAAACCTAAGATCGCGATTCTACAGCTGTTCAAGTTATTTGGTAGTATAACTACAGATGTGGTCAGTAGTCAAGGCGGCTACTAAGTAGAAGTAGAAGTAGCGACGCAAAATTCTACTCAAGTACGAGTAGAAGTAATGTTTTGTAGCAGCCCAAAACTACTTCAAGCATAGGAGTAGAATTTACTGTCCTTGAAAACTACTCAAGTAAATAAGTAGATTTGAAAAGCAAGTACTGCAATTATAGGAAACCTACTTCGAAAAAGTAGAACTTCTTCGTTACTGGCCACATCTGTATGACTGTAGCTATACGAGGTTATTGGAAAGGGCAAAAAAAGTGGAATGTTGACCAGTTCTTTCGGAAAATGTACGAATCCGCCACTCATACGTTGTGTTATTGACTAAAGAATTATTTGTTGCTAATATTTACGCCTATACATAATATATAGCCATGAATTTAATCTTCGCCGGCGGAGATAATAAAGTTGGATTGATTCAAGAGTCAGGATTTAACAACCCAGGATTAAGGAACCCAAAGTTGATCGTCGCGCATAAAGTTGATCGAGATACATTTTTAATCTCATGATATGTCTAACCTGGACGAACAGTGCACTGCGTAAAATTCCTACGCAGAAATATTTCCGATAATCATCGTGAGAATTGTCTCATATAGGTAATGGTTTCACCCAGCCGTCGGACAATAAACGAATTATGCACACGCCATCGTAGAGTAATATATCTTATTTGTGTTCTATAATCCGTTGCGTCGCTGTAGCGCACTAATTTTGCCATGATTATAATTCTACCTGTTACAATCGCAGTATCTTTTATCAGCAGGTAGCCGTTTTATTTAACAACCTGACAACTGACAACAACGAACGCGTTTTCGCACTGTGTCGCAACAGAAAACATCGTACACTCCACTCACTTTATTGAAAACCCGAGACACCTCGAGTTATCATCGCGCGTAACCTTAACCGACTTAATCCGCCACGATTAGCAGTTTTAAATCACGCAATTAGACATTCTCCAGGATAAGCTAACTTTATGATCACCGCACTGAGATGATATGTAAAAATTTCAGTCTTTCAAATTATCAGTAGTGAGTACTTCTGCTATATTTTCAGGTTACGGACACGGCTATCCCCATTAAATTACGAATTTCCTGCGAAACCAGCGAGAGGACATCATGCGCGAATCATATTCTCATATTCGCTGTTTAGATATATTTAAAATGAAATGTACATAATATATGCACTTGAAAATGAATGTTATTTTCTCGTGATATGACCAGTTGACCACTAATAGCATAGTACCATGTCCGTCACCTATACATTGAAATCTCGGTTTCGGAATCGTATTGATAAATACATATTAATTGCTAAAAGCTTCACAGTCATGATGTAACCAGCTATGTATTGATTATATTGAGTTATGATAACTATAGCAACAAAGTATTTAAAATTGAATTATTCCATGGTGTCGGCGACTCTCATGTGTACTGAGTGCGATCTTAATGATTTCCAACGTCAACGGACTGATGTCCGTTTGTCGAAGTACGTCGTCCATACGCATCCACTTGCTATCTTCGATTTCCCTGGTACATATCCTGTGGATAAACACGATCGCATTGTGACGATTCGGCAACATTCGAATTCCATGACAACGGGGAAGGTAATTCCCGAGTTCGATGTTACGTACGTGCCAAACGCATCGATATATTCTTGGTGCACGTGTCATCTTGATAGGCTACTCTATTTCATGGAAATGCGACTTCACATGATATAGGCCAACATGAGTATAGACGCGGGGGCAAAATGTCGAGTGCTTGGCCATCGGATATCTATCATTTCCATTTTAACTAATTCCTTCGATCGATCAACTAATGATGCTAATTTTGGAAACCTACGTTATGCCAAAAGTCAGCGGCTTTAGCTTCAGTATGAAGTACATATCAGATTTCCCAAAAGATCCCGGATAGATGTGGCGTTGTCGAAATCCAATCACGGATTGAAAAGAGGTTCGGATGCCCGTCTCTTCGAACACCTCCCTTATCGCTGTTTTCACTGAAACGTAATATTGAGTTGAGCGGATATGTGGCATCCTTTGGACTCTACTAGTTGCTGGCGATTACCCCCGACTAGTGTCAGGCGAAAAGATTCGGGTTTAAGTCAATATGAACATACTATTCACTAACAAGTGCGTTAGAGACGCGGAGGGAGTGCACGCGTGGTGTTTTTTTTTCGCTTGGGACCGATCAGCAATTTACGATCGCAGGTTATTGTTCCAATGTCCATGTATCGAGTGCATTAATCAAGATTTACTGGCTGAAATTTGATTACCTACATCTTCACCATCCAAAGACAAACCGCCCGGCAATTTCCATGGATTTTGACGATCCTTCCTTGTTTCCTTCACAAGAAGTACCGTGCCGGCTGACGTATCTATGCAGCAGCCACCAACCGCAATCTATAATCGTTCGGGTAAAATAACACACTTGGTAAATTTTGTCCCAAAACAGCTTGAAAATTATGAAATTTGGAAATAAATAAAATGAAGAATGCTCTTATCCACATAACAGCAACAGATTTTTCGATAATATGGTTCCGTCATCCCAATTGAGATTTGTACCAACGACGTAACCGTTGAAAAAAGGACAAAGATTGCATTTTCAGCAGTGAAATACCGCCGCTGCTCTATAGAAGCGGTTGCGTCATATTGTTTAAAGTTAAAAATCGGGGACTATTGACCTCCTTCCGGTCCGTTTAACTATATGTCCATTGTAACGATAACTGAACTGTACGCCAACCTCAGCGATTTATTTTCAGGAAGAATAGTCAGACATTCCGGGATTCATCATATACCCTTTCCATTTTGATCATTTCACGTATTTTCCCACCTGATGAGACGCAGCCATAGGTAATCGTGATTCCGTTTCCTGTACCAACCAACGGGCCAGGGATGAGTATTCTTCCTCGGCATGGTGGAATAGAAATCCATCGTTTACGATTCCGGGAATTAAGTGACTTTGTCTGATTGGAATGTGTAGCCAAAGAGAGGTTTTACCCGATCCCATCCATTTCGGCACTCTTTCTGCAAATACGGTGCGTGATATACCTCCCTATTTATTAATTAAGGATATTTATAATATAAGTAACATTATATTTATGATAGTCACGATGATATTTCTATGGGTAAAGGTAACTGCATAAACTGTGATTCTCATTTCAAGTGACATATAAATTAATGCTGCTAAATGTCATATTACATTAAAAGGCGGTCATCATCTTTTCGTTCATTCGTTTAATATTCTACGAAAAGGTAATATAATGTAACATTGTTCTAAGAAGGCGTTACTGATTTGGCTACAGTATAGTTCGATTGTTCTTGGCCTCAACATCATTAGTAGTTCCCTATGACGCATGTTCTTGCATCTGGGACTTCACGTATTCTCACACCTCTCAAAAAATTCAAAGATGCCTCTCTCTTTTCCGATGCGGTGGATTCGCTTGAAGGTTTGAAAATGGCGTGGACTCCAAGGTAACGATCGGTGAGCAGCGCTAGTGAATCTCTAAAGTCACTTTCGATTTCATTGCAAGAACAGTTGTAGAATACTTGGTCTAATCCCAATCTATTCCTTATCGCCAATGTTGCCGTATCGCTGCATACGCGACAGTTCTCTGAAAACTGATCGGTTTGCGCCACAAATCCTAGCCACCTTGTGCGAAGCATAGATTGATAATTCCTCGACAACGATTTCATCGCTTCCTATAATCTGTATTGCTACTTCTTCTCACATACATCATCTCATTTTAATAATACCAGTGTCTTCAGATTCCACGACATTAACACCTCGCCCGTACAATAAACTGCGACTCTAGACCTGAGTGAACTCTACAATTGTATTTGTTACGACATACTCAACTCACAGTAATTGCATATCGCGGTCAATCATATGCGATTTATTTGAATGAATAATTTGATAGATGAATATCTTACGACTTTATACCGAGTGCTAAATAACGAATTGTACTCTTCTTGCCAGCTATAACCATGAAAATGCCCGTCGTTTTGGTTCACCGTACGTTAAAATGGAAACTTGAGTAATGGGAGATGATTGCGGGGATAGCTTATTGTAATCTGTTATCCTACATCAAAGCTTGGTTCCGCCATCAACCGCACCTGTTGAAATGATACTCATATGAAGCAGGCGACAGCCCTTCCGTGAAAAGAACGTGTCTCATTTTACGTATGCGACTCTGCGTGCTTACCATTGTTTCGGATCGTTGTATCGCCATGGGATTTGTTCATTTTGACTACTTTCCCAGCGGCCCATGGCTGCTCGTCAGCAGTCCCGACGATGAGATAAAATATTGCTCCCACCATGTAGATGGCCGCGGAGACCCAAAACACGTTTTGCCATTGGCTAAGTGAGCTCTAGAGGAACAATTAAGCATAGAAAACAGGTAAATTTCTCGACCTGCACCGTAATATTCACGGGTGGAGTCTATACGACATGCACCACACGCCGTGCATACCAAACCATAAAACATACAAATATAAGGGTACTTTGAAATGATGTAAATCAGATCAATGAATGGCACGGCGGTGCTCCCTCATTACATCATATGGCATCTTATTTGGCAAACGCTGAACTGAGTGACAGCGCACGTGACAAATAATAATAAACAGCTCGATTTCACTTGAGTGGCAGTTCCCTTAACTGACAATGCCTATGATGGTCTTCTGAGTGACAAATAACTCCGAGCTTAGGTAAGTCGATGACGGGTTAGCGGTTGAGGTTAGCGACTGGACTACGCGCTTTAGGAGCGTTCAATCATACATTGCGATTTCATAGCTTACGTCATCTTGTAACATAAGTCCGGCCACTTGTGGGGCAAGAAATCCGGGTATATTTGCGAATGTATTTGACACCCCATAAACAATACCTCCGTATTTGGGCGCTATATCGATTGTGTTTGACTTGCATCCCGGGACTGAAACAGAACACAGATGTACAAAAAGTTGGGAGCTTCCGGGAGAGGTATTTCTACAGTAGCTTCCGAATACTAGTGAAGTTGCGTTATCAACCCCAACTTCTAAGATTCCTGAATGAAATTGGAACCAATCGCGGTAATCAGCAATCTTTAGTATGGTAATTATGAAAACGATTTCTGAACTAATTTAAAATCATGCGGTAACAATCCGCTCAAGTTTGTGGACAGTTGCACACCTAAAAACTTGCGAAAGACAGCATGGATATGTAGGGTATAGGTCTATATTCGACGTATATATATATATATCAGAGGTGGTCAAAGTAGTCAAGAAAGCTACTCCAGTAGAATCATTAGTAGCGGCACAAAATCTACTCAAATACGAATAGAAGTAGTCCTTTTAAAAGCAGCCTAAGACTAATTGAAGTAGAAGTAGAATTGACTGACTTTAAATCTACTCAAGTAAGTAAGTAGTTGTGAAAACAATCGTAATTCGTTCGCATAGACCAGGGACGGGCAGCTTCTCGAGTCCGCGGGCCGGAAATGGGAAAATGAAGGTCATGCCTATAGCGGGATTCCGGAATCGATACATTAATCGCGTATTTATCCACCTGTACAAGGACTATATAGATTGTATTTAATGTAATCTTCAAGTTTGAAGCATGGAAACCAGAAACATTATTTTATGAGTTTATTAACGTAATGTACTTCAATAGCTGTTGAAGCCGATGAGACATCTGTGGTCGATCAAATTTGTCAACAAGTTGTTCGAACTCTGGCTGCATGTCGGATGTAGAAGCCCTTGGTAAAGACTGCACGTGAAAGTCAGTTAGATTGGAACGCAGCTTTGTGTTGTTAATGTCCACGGTCGAAAATGTTTGCTCTAAAATGTTTGTAGGCCCACGGGTCACATTATCATGTATAAGAACTGAAACTGTCTGCGGGCCGCTCAAAATCCCGTCGCGGGCCGTATGTTGCCCACCACTGGCATAGACTGTCAAAAGCTGTCAATTGAGGTATGCTAAAGGTGAAGAGCTTGATTCATATTGATACATCCCAGGAGGTATAAATTTTCGACATCATAAGCATTCGTCCGCATTATGGGATGAAAAAGATAACAGTGATATGGGAATGCGATACTAATCCTCTGTTTACTCGAACACCCCGATTTAGAAAATATCATGGTATGGCGGCCTCCCCCATATTATAAGGCCCGTAGTTTGATCGAATAGCAACAAGGAGAGGTGGTGTCGGGTACGGTGTTAACACTTTGCACGATTAGTAAATGTTAATAAAAAATATTGTTGATCGTAAAAATGCCATAAATTGAAGCTTTATTTTCGGAAAATAGAGTCATTATTACTACACTTGCTTTTATACTTCAACATGTATGTTTTCCAGACAAAGGAACAGAAACTAATTAGAACTCAAAGTATGATACTGGCAATTGAAAGAGAAATATAAATACTACTTCTAAAAGCGGAAAATATATTTCATGTCTTTTGTCCAGAAAGTTTCAACAGTGGTCTGCTAAAACAGGTGTAAAGTTATAAGAAAAAGCCATAGTCACCTTTTTCAGATTAGGACACGCCATGCATGGACTGCTAGATAACGATATGATAGGTAAATGCTAGATTGTGAAATGGTAGTTTCAAACGCTATGATGGGCCATATTTACTGTGATGAAATATTTCATATGGGCGACGATGCGGTGTGAACGGAACCACGCAACCCCCTACCTAAATTATACTCATCGCTACGGTCGTGAAATCATATTAGTCAACAGTGCGCGAAGCGCGACGATAATTCTGGGCTTTACTCAACTTTTATGAACATTAATTGTTGATACTCCGTGAAAAAAGTCGCGATATTCCACAGGCTATCTTTCTGATAGGAGGATTGAACTACTTCTACTTGAAAAACTGAAAGTAGCGAAAATAAATAAGTAGATCACAAAATATTACGAAGTAGAAGTAGAAGTAGCGGGAAATTAGATCTACTTGAGTAAGTACCCAAGTAGCGGGAAACTACTTGAGTACTTTAAAAAAGTAGAAGTACTTCGTTACTGACCAGTGACCACCTCTGATATTTTACCCTTAAAATAATAGATCTTGGACATATCGATGTTGTCTTTGTGGCATCTCAATACAATCGTATCTGTATTTATATCGATAAAATATGATACTAAGTATAGCTGAACCAAGGTGAAGGCGAGGAATCATATTCTGAATTTTCGACGAGCACATTTATAATTTGACTGGTTGAAATATATTGGTCGGTTCAACACCATATCAGCCTCATAATACAAAAGTCGACATCTACATGCTATACATTGGTTATGTTCAAATTTCTCTATCGAGAATTTTACTCTCATAAACCGAATCAATCAAAGATGTAATACCTGTCAAAGCATTAAATGCCACTGATATTGAAAAGAAGGCCACTGCTGCCCCGACACTGCATCCGATATAGCCAGCAAGCACGACAAATAAGGCGGGAATCGCCAGACCAAGCGTAGTGTCCAGCTTTCTGACAGCAATTGTACTCATGAGTTTTCGTCTCCTAATTTCGTCAGTTGCATAACCCCCACCAATTGTAAACAGAAATTGGAGTATATAGGGCAAAGCCGAGAGGCCTCCACTCTGAAAATAGGACGATGGAAAGATGAAGCAATGCGATTGCGCAAATTCAAAAGAGTGAATAGATAAAAGTGGTCCATACCTACCGCTGATAAGTTAAATCTTAGTATATTCGCCATGTAGGTCGGCAGCATCGACATTAACGTATAATTTCCCCAATTGCTGGCAAAATGTCCGAGAATTATACCCCACGCAGGAAGAGATGTGAAAATCGCCAACCAAGGAGTAACGTGCCTCTCATCCTGTATGGAGGGGTCGTTTGCCTAACTTAAATTACATATTTTGGAGTACGAATTCCTTACAGGATTTTTTTTCTGATCCAGACCGATGCTGTCGACGATATACTGCTTCTCCTGATCCGACGTTCTTGGGTGGCTTTCCGGATGACTGTGGACAACCGCAAACCACGCAAGCGACCAAATTAGAGCCCCACCACCTTAAATATTTTTTCAGCTCTAAAGTACGAGATAAATCATACTTGGTAAAGAATTTTTAATCACTATGCTTGTGTCAATCTATCGTAGTTAGTAAATGCTGCTCGGAAGATGACATTATACTATTTTACTATTCAAGCCTCGATCTTTCGATAAAAACAGTAATCAAACCTGTAAAATAGTAAACCGCTTCCCATCCCAAGTTATCTGCTATGATCCCAGTAATCGGTAAAGTGATGAAAGTCCCAAAGCTTGATCCAGAGAATGAAAGTGAAACCAGTTGACTTCTTTCTAAGGGCGGTGCCCATTTTCCCCAAGCCGACTGCACAGCTGGGAAACTCACCCCCTGCGTATGCATGTCAATATTATAATTCACATTTGTAGTTATTTGTATATTGGATTTATCGACTACAAGGCTTGATAGTTTTAGGTTTTAACATCTAGCGGACAGCAAAGGTTTATATAAGCACGGTGTCCAGGCTGAGATTTGAATTTGTTCGTGTTGGGTGGGATTTTAACATATATGTATTGGGAAGCGGGTGGCGCGGTTGGTTAAACACTGGAGTCACGACACCAATGGTTTTAGGTTCGAGTCTCGGCTCTGCCACGTTTCTATGTGTAGGAGGTTTATCTGGGCTCCTTATCGCCGATTCCGCTGTAAATACAGCGCCTTGAAAAGCCCACAGGAAGAGAGAGCCGAACTCTTGAAATTTGGCAGCAAAAGGACCAGAAAAAAGGACGCAAGACCTATTGAAGTTTACTGTGCGGGCGCATATGACCAAAGTTGTTAAAAGCGCCAATTGTGTCAATAAAACAAAGCAAGCATATATGTATCTGTATTGGGTGTCCTTAGATCGTATCTGGATAATGATCGAATGCTATCGTTTGTATACCATGGTACCCCCGATATAATGCTCGATCATTATGCTTGTGGTGGAACCTGACTTGGTGAACGACTAGTGCTTAAATCTTTCTCATGCTTGCAGGAACGCACACTCACCTGCAGAAATCCGAGTATTATTCTGAACGCTACAAACAACGAATAACTTGAATATGCCATGGCTGGAGTCGCGAGTGTTATGATGGAAGACAGAAACATTGCAATCCCCAAAACCGGTTTCACCCCAAACCGTTTTGCCAAGTAGCCTCCAGGAATGCAGGTTATTATGTATCCGATTGAATAGCACCCTAGGACAGTTCCTTGTTGAGTAGGATCCCAATCGAATATCCCGTTCTGCAGAAAGATATATATCTTAGCTGAAATATGAAAATAGAAAAATATCATAACTCGCGACGAAAGCCGATAAGCTATATTGCTAGTAATTGAGTTCGAAATTCTTAGGTGTAATTGACAATCGCACTGCACGCAGACGCGGATAACCAATGGTGGGACGAAAATCGCCGATCGCCCTTTCCATTTTCGGCTTTGACTTCGCAGTGCCATTTGTTTTCACGACGTCATTGTGGACATTCACTACGTCGCGTCATTATCAAAACAATTTTCCTCAAGAATGTTCATCCTGGCTACCATGCAGGATATGAGGCCGCAAAAGATAAACGACTTGCCAGAGCTTTGATCATCCTGACCTAACTACAATATACCAGTGGGTCTCAACACGTGGCAGGACTACCACTATAGCATTACGTGGCAGCTTTCCCGGTGGTAAACAGGTCAACTTTTGATACTGTCATCAAACTATTGTTAACTGAATCTCAAATGAAGATTAAACTGTTATACTTTTCGTTCTTAATGGGTCCCAGCACTACCGCTAATTATAGGTTATCTAACCTGATGTATTTAACATGTTGCTATCAATCGCCACAAGCTGACGCATTGCCTGGATTGGATTCAAATCTCGTGCTGAATATTGAATATGCAAACTTTAGTCTATGGGATATATTTGACATCCCTACGAGTTGACCAGTAATCCTCTGCGTATGGGACCGTAACTGTCTCTTTTCAATGTATCCGTTGACGAGAGCTCCAAGGTATCTCAAAATTACTTCTTAAATCAGCATAAAACCGACTATTTTGGAAGATTTGTTCAACTTTGAAAATTTTCTCCACACTGTGAACAAATTTATTCCCGCACCGACTCTTCATTTCCAGGAGACACCGCAAATAAAAATACACGTAGTACACAAAGCTTAGTCAAACTCTCTTCATCATCAGAAACAGTTCAGAAAGTCATTCTATCTTTCATAAATGAATTTGACGAAATCTTGCCCATATATATATAAATCTTACGCCTATATGACAAGGACATATTCTCACCGATTCAACGTCGTCGATTTCGGAAGCGCCGCGGTCCGGACAGAGTTCCGTTTCGTTTGCCGAGTCTCCGTTCGACTGCGTCGCGTTCACCATTGCCACAATCGCAACGCTCAAATTCACCCGCAGAGAATATACGTTGAACATGCCGAGGAACATCATGAACGCCAGAACGTATCGGGACTTTATGTAACATCCTGGTGTGGGCTCCTAAAACATATTGACACAAAATGATACGTATATATTTCTAATATTCTTGTTGATACATTTTCCCATGCTCTTTCTATGAGATGAACAGTGTTGGGATGACTCGAGTCACTTTGATAAAATGACTCGGCGTATCAGAAATGTGGATTGAGTCGTGACTCGGAGAAAAATTCACGAGTCAATTTCAAGTCATCAAGTAATCCGTGTCGATAAAAATCACTGTATCTGGCATATGTTCGGATTGTTCGCGAAACGCTTATGTGAGCGACCAATCTTTCAATGATTGTGCGTTTTACTGAGCCTCCATTGTTCTCTCACATTAAATTGACCGCAAACGAAGTGATCGGAGCTTACAGCGTACGTTGTCGTAAACTAGTGTAGCAAAGTATAATATAATAGCAAAATGTATATTTCCGTTCTCTGTTCTTACCTTAAAATCCCAGTTCTGCATAAATTCTATGTTTTGGGCACCTTATCGCTAACCACACTGCGACTGCAGCGTATGTAAAGCCCAGAAGGGAGGTGAGCCGAACCAAAATGTCGGCAGTACAGACGAGCGCATGAAAAACGAGGTAGGCCGATGGTGAAAGAGTGCGAGTGTGAAAAGTCGCCCGGAAAATGACGAAAAATCAAAGACAATGAAATATTACGAATGGTACTGTCGTGGCGCACATGGCCTTACTATAGGCGAAAAGCGCCACTGTTGTTGTGTCTATAAAACAACCAAACAAACCCTAACCAAACCTCTTGTTTTATTGAAATTGAATTCGAATATAGTTTATATAGTCCTCAACCATTGGCGCAGAGGATTGTAATGACTCGAGTCATGACTCGATCCGAGTCCGACTCGAGTCACGATTTTCTGATGACTCGACTTGACTCGACTCATTTTCTCAAAATACGGAAATGACTCGACTCGAGTCAATCTGTGTATTGACTCGACTTGGACTCGAGTTGTTGCGCACGACTCGACCCATAAGTCATATGACTCGAGTCTCAGACGGCCAAGACCGATATTTTCATTGTAATTTCTAAGAATAGTAAAGTAACCACACTACAGGGATTTCGTCTATTAGTACTGGTACTTTAAAATGCGACCAGAAACTGCTGAAAGTGAGAAAAATTAGTATATTATGAATGCGAACCATTCGATATCACCATACAGAGTTATAAAAAGTGGGTTTACAAGACTTCAACTGGAAACTGCGCAGTCAACACAATGACTTGGACTCGGACTTGAGTCATAATACCATGACTCGGACTCGACCCTCTGCTCGCTGACTTGGACTAGGACTTGACTCTGTGGTGAGTAGAAAATGACTCGACTTGACTCGAGTCACCTTCGAAAATCGATTGACTTGGCTTGACTCGAGTCAAAATGTGCAATGACTCGAAATGACTTGTGACTCGAAGGTAGTGACTTGATCCCAACACTGGAGATAAAGTACCTCACACGAGATTATGTTTATTCCTTTTCCTGTGGAACTCTGCAAGTCAGTAAAATATAGCCTAAAATACATATAATCGATCGATTCGACCTATTTCGTGCTTTGATTCAAAGGTATCCGGCATGGCATTCCCAGCATTTAATTTAAAGGTGTTGGTTGGTGGTCTATCATTCCTATCACATATATATCATATATCATATTTCATACATCATATATCATATAAACAATTTGTGGAATCAATTTTCGTATTCCGACCTCAAGCAACGATTCGGGTATATATGACCGTATATTATTCCTTCTGAGGACGGGTAATTGTCTCCTGAACTCACATTTATACCGTATCAAATGCTCGGAGATCCCCAATTGTGGAACATGCGGCACCCCAGAAACAGTATACCATTTTATATTATATTGTTCTTAATTTGATTTTCACCTTCGAATTCTAGTTGAATCGTGCAATTATTATGGCATAGTATTTTAACTTGAAAATGTATTCACGTCACCCCATATGGTAAACCCTGTTGTGGAATTTGTGTTATCGTGTAAGAAATACCTGTGAATTCCTGTGTATGTTAATCATCACGCACGTGGTGGAAAATACCTAATCGGCCATAAGCGCCACTATCAAAATACCAATAATAATAATAATAGTAGTAATTCCTATCATAGATGATATCGATGAGGGTAACATGTATAGGGTCAAGGGATGTATATAAACTATATTCCGTGTCTCCATAACAGGTCAAAGCTTTATTATACATTCCGCTGTCGGGTATAGTATTTTCGGTATTTTGTATACAGGGTATAGCATATAAATTGGTAAAATGCGCGTGTAACCCCATCCTTCCACATTTTTCAATCAATTACGGGCGGTCCACCATAGAATTGAGGAAAATTTCATTAAAAACCGGTATATTCGGTAAAAAAAACGTAAACCTTATATAGGTTGGCAACATATTTACTCATGTAAACAATTAACAACTACATGTGTACTCGTACATTGGCACTGATTGGTATTGACGGTAAATGGAAAGGTTATTATGTAAATATTACTTGACTATACTTGCTGTATTGTTACTTTGCGCGGTCTCTATCTTAATTTGGTATCACACTTTTCTCAAAATGAGACTATCGCTTAACCTTGAATAATAGAAATGTTATGACATGCAGGCTTTTTGTTTTCTGGCATTAGCGTCATATTTCAGCGCAAACGACAGCATTTCACCGAAAGTGACAGAATCCATACGAACGGTTTACGTCTTACGTTTAGCAAGTAATTTGATGCGTCCGAAAAACAAATATTCTTAGCAGTTGGCCTGTAGTATGGAAACCGGAAGCACCAAGTAGGCTACTTTTATCAGACATGAAGCATTGTAGTAATACGTTAAAGAGCTATTGAATTAGCTATGTAATTCACGAGCTACAATTATAGCGATCATGTGGTAGCTGCGTCGGTGGACTTCCTTGGAAATGCGGGTACTACACCACATCAGACGATTTCGGCAACAACAAATTAGAACATGTATATAGATTTTAAATATTATGCACAATGTTAAATTTGTAAACAACTTTTCCTCACTGTTGCGCTCAACTCGCATTTCCTGCTCTTTTCATTTTGTATGATTAATGCGGTTATGCGTGTTCGTTTATTTATTATATCAATTGTAAAAGAAGAGCCTGGGGAATTTGAGCACTTTTGTTATCTAAGGGTTATTTAGTAGATTGGCAAACCCAATGTCGCCTTACCTCGGTCGAATCTCTACGCATCGTTCTCAAGCAAATGGCATCAGCGTAGACTTGTACAATGCTCGACCTCGACAACGATATTACTACCCTTATCATGGAGTGTCAACCTTCAAACTTGGCACAGAGTTTGATAGTAATACTAAGACATACCGCGCCAAATTCTATGACCGATCTCGGTATATGGAACATCGTTAATCGATACTGGCTTTTGCGCAAAGTCTGGTACACGACGGATCAGCTCACAGTAGACTTCGGAAACGAAATTACTACACTAATGAAAATCATTGAGCTGAGTATAATAATCTTGTCTTGTCTAGTAACCTAAACTTGGTATATAGTGTTAGATACTATTATTACGACATATAGCATACAAATTTCAAGAGTCGTCATGGTGTGCGGAACACCGTCAAAATCGACATATGTCAGCACGGGCGTCGCAATGCCTAGGGCAGTATAATAGAGTTCAGATGCAGATACCATTGTTACATCAAAGCCGTGAGGCAAATCCAAAGTTGCCCCATGACTGAGCAGTGAGCATGAGCACACTAATTTCGCTGAGCTAAAGAAAGAAACTAAGTCGTTGCTCTTCATTGTGAGTGGCTTGAAAGAATAGACAACTAAAGCTAGCTATGAGAGCTATCCGAGTCTAGAAAATGTATACCCCGGCTAGTAATTTACAAGCAAAACACACATGAAATATCGCGATCTTCGCCTCAATTCCGCTATTTTTATTGCTCTGCTTATATAAATAATATAATGTTGTTAATATTGTCATAGCAAATCTCCGACTTGTAACGGCATGATGGAATATGGAAACGATAACCTATATTGACAATATTATACTGTAGCTACAGTTTATGGGCTTGAGTTCATTGCGCACATCATAATTCTTTGATTTCTGTAATCATTTGATTGATTACTGCATTTCTAAATCCCATTTTAAATATCTCTATAATTCAAGCGCCTCCTTTTAGTCATGGATGAACAGTGAACACAGCAGACGAAAAATGTGAATTTTTGATTTTCACAGTGTCGTGGGCGTGATTTTTCGGTCCAGCACAACCTAACCAGTTGGTACAAGTCAGCCAAGTAGGATAACCATAACCATGAAACTACGATGCCGTATGTCTAACTAACACATCTTACTGCACCCCGTGCATCAGGCGTCATAAGAGTGTATTTGCCTAAATGACAGGTTACGCACCAGAAAGTGTAGCTGACGTCACGTCATGGTGAAAATCAGGAAGATCTATGGTTCATTTACAATGCTGCATGGCTGCGTGCGCAAAGAAAAGCAGCCCATGCGTATAATGGGGATCGGTAATCCCAATCCTGCCGGGTCCAATAATACCATAATACCCAATGGAATCGTTAGGCATGGCGCTGTGCAGACTTGGTCCGCAGTCATATGAGCTTGTCACATAATAATAAGCGACACAACATCATCGATAAGCATGTACTGTTACCGAAAGAAATTTGTATTTCCGCGCTAAAAGGCGGTACGCGGTACGTAACTAAACCCCGAAATATATTCCATATGAGTTGATGTATTTTGTACCAGAAAGTGTAACCTACTACAGTCTATCAGATAAAAGGTTATAAACCTCCGTGACGTTCCGTGCAGAGTCCTCCCCATTCTTCTCTTTCATTTTGCCCGTGCTTTCTAACAATACTCCACTTGAATTTATTGCGTGAACTAAAGATCTGCGATGCTCAGCCACTGGTAAATACACGAACCAGTGCAAACCCGTATAAAGTTTATTCAAACGATGCAAAGTTAACGAACCTATATGTACGAAATGCACACGCAGTGCTGCAATATCCATAAACACACAATTACCTGTACGCGTAATGCATCTCGATCTGGTACTGGCAACACCGAGCAATGAGCATCGTTTGCCTGTTGTTAATGTATACGCCTATATTTGTCGCTATGACAAAATCCTACTGAATCGGTATGTATCGAGTATCTATACACTTGTTTCTGATATCTACCGTAAGATATATGCGATGCAAATAAAAAATAATCTCGTCTCAATTTTGGAGATGCATCAAACGCCGTGGTGCACGAGGAGTCATTTTGTTTGATGTAATATGTATTTGTAAGTATACTAACACTTTCACAATCAGTTGACAAAGGATTATCAAATAGAACGGTGTAGCTGCGTAGAAGTTAAGAACAGCATGGACGGTTTTAGTCTTCGAATACTGCAACGAATACTTCTACACATTACAGCCAGACTGTTCAGAGTCAAGTGTACCTGTTTGATGCTGGTGTGATCAGACTATATGACCTTCACGGTCTTATCGATCATTCCTATCTAATACCGAATACTGTGCATGCATATTTTCTGTACCACCACCACTGCCGTGTGTTATGTATTTTGGTTGGATGAAAATAAAGACTCTCTCTCTCTCTCTCTCTCTCTCTCTCTCTCCCTCTACATTACACTATCCTTCATAAAAACGTCGCACCATCATGGCATACGATGTATGAAGCAATATACAACGTCGCAAACGACCAGTGCAACATCGCCAAAACTGCAAAAGCGGCGATATCGGATATCATACCCGACAAGATTCGGGGTAGCGAGTAGCGAAATGGTATGACCAAGTGCTTCAAAAGGGTTGTGGGTTCGAGTTCGACTTCAGAATCTATACCCAAGTGTCAAGAGTTAATCTAGGCTCGTCGCCGGCATCGGATCAGCTTGAGCCAGGGGTTCCTTTTCTTTACTGCGGTCCTCTTCAAGTGTTGTGAGCGACTGCGCTTACCCCCAGAATTTCAGAAGCCGATGATTAAACGAAAGAAAACGATCAGCACATCAAGCTCAATTTTAGTTACTTAGGTTTAAGAACCCCTGGCTTAAGCGATGTCTTACAAATAAACTAGAATAAAATTGGTTTGTGCATTAAATCCACACTTCGGAATCGTATAAAAAGAATGCCGCCTTGGTCGTCAAAATACCATGAATAAAACAACACACATTGACGAGATCGATATATGATAAATGCATATCGTTTTCTAATAACTTTGGACAATATACAAACAACGTGCCCGCAGTGCGAGGAACAACGTAGGCATATGATGCGTTTATAAGTATAGCACCGAAGATAGTAAGACACTTTATATCTTTATATCGACTTAAGTCACCACAACAGCTTTTGGACACATTCCTGTCTTCCTATCACTCTATTCTAGGGTACTCTATTCTAGGGATATCAAGCATATAACCCACCGGACGATGTCAGCCGACCCAGGATCAATGATGATTCAACGACAAAATGCTCGTATTTTCCAGCGCATTTTTATCAAAAGTTAAGTTTTAATAATAAATATATTGAGTGCCGGTATTTACAAATTCTACCTGACTTTTATCTTTGCTTTGAACAACATATACATCAGATTTGTTGACCTCGCTGTGCGTTGTGATTTATAAGGAATAAACCGCTCCAAACCGGCGGCGTAAAGGAATAGGACCTAATGTACACAACCGTCTGTTATTGATAGTATGGTCATTTAGTCCAGTGCTTCCCAACCTTTTTCAGTTCGCGACCCTCTTTTCATCCAAATTTCATTGCGCGACCCACCAGACACCCTTTCGCGACTAACGTTCAAACCAATGCGCGTGGGCGCCGGTTTTTATGCTTTCAGTGCGTTATAGTTATCTCGTCCTATCGAGCGTGAATATTTTACCGAATTCATGATGGCATTAGGACAATGATGTTGACAATTGCATATACTACTATGAATTTTTGACGACAACAATATTTGGAGATATCCATTTAGACGCCTAAGTCAATGAAAAATTCGGCATAGGCCTACCGAATGTCGGCAGATGCGCATTGCGCAATCATAATAAGAAATATCGGGCCTGGTGTAAATGACCACTGCAGTATATTAACGCCATGAATGCCACAAACAACAACAGACTAGAAAGCGCGTATCCAATCAACAACTCGTCTATTACGTCGAATACAAACGGGATATAAGGAGCATGCGCTGCGGCAGTTGTTTGCTGATTACAACGACAAATCGGGCTGGATTGCTGCGTTTCTCGATCAACATTCGCAAAGAGTTTGGAGGAAAGAATGAATTTCAATCTCACGCAAACATATAGCTCCAATCAATATGACTGTGACGAAAATCTGGCTCACGAATTATTGTGAGTCCACTTTTGTGGCCCGTGGCGCTTATGCACGCGAAACAATTTAATTTGGAGGAGAATGCGCATTTACTCTTCTGATCTTGAGAATATAAAGTGTTTGGAATATTTGGAAAATTGAATACGAAATTGTAACATTTAAAACGTCTTCGCAACCCACCTGAAATAGCTTCGCGAGCCACCGGTTGAGAAGCACTGATTTAGTCAATATATAGGCCTAATAAACCGAAAAGAGTGGTCGTGCGTATTCATTCGTTACTTCTGAGAACCAGCCGTAGAAGTTGTACCAAGCTATGCATCATAATGAACATATAGTAACTTATTGTTTAGTATGGTTTGAGAGTGCAATCCTACAGCATGATTGATCCATTACGGCCTCGAACTGTTGTCGAAATTAGGAGTCCTCATCGCCAATGAAAATTCGTATTTTCCTTTTGCTCAGTGACCGCTGCATATCTCCGTATGTTGCCTAATTATTTTTTTATCCTGCGATCGCCATTTCTGATTTTTAGAGTTACTATTCAATTCTGAATTTCGGTCGGAATTTGTCGTGATTTGCGTTACTTATATTTTATACTGTGCACTTTTACAGACCGCGATGCAAAAGACAACAGACGATAAGCACCAGATCATTTTGTGGAACAGACGACAACGGCCTCGAGCACTTAACGGAATCATATATATTTCAATAACAATTAATATGCATAATACTAGCATAAACCCGTAGCCTTGCTGTTCTTTTTTCCAAACAAATCCACGGCGAAATATGAATTCTATTCCTCCAAAGTGGATCAGATATACCGGGCTTCCAACTCAGTTCCCTTGAGTACCTGAAACATAGGCCTACATATCAGCGTTCAATGACCGTTGATACGAGGAACTGGGCGACATCGAAAAAATACGCTAATAGTATCATAAACATCGTTCGAATGTTATAAAAAAATGGTCTGAACCTTTCGTCGTTTGCATTGCAGTGCATTTCGCTTCACCCAGGCTCGTCTGCTTCCCAGACCCCCAGGTTTGCTCTTCACCAGAAGCAAATATGAGATAAAATATTGCCCCGAACATATATACCGCGGCAGTCAGCCAAAACACCGTTCGCCATCCATGCATAGAATCCTATGTGAATATAAATGATGAGCAATAGTTTGTGTTTCAAAAGATCATATTTCAACGCTGCATTATCAGCAAAAAGGACAACATGTAGGGGTTAAATTTATGATATCAATTTTATGTAGGACAAGCATTTCGACCGGTGATGACTTATGAAATAATTTGAGTCACGACTAAATATATGCGTGAATGTTGAGGTCAAATTCGAAAATAGATGAGCGTATATCTTCTATATCACTATCATCTTATATTCAGGGTTTCTGATTCATTCTGGTTGTGCAATCCTATTTCAGTATAAAGATTCCTATATGAACTGTTGAAGGATAGCCAATACATAAGGACTATTTATATACATATCGTTATGAAAAATGTAGTGACATTGTGTGTCAGTTCTCATGCCACAATGATTAATGAATATAAAATGTTTGATATCGGGACGATTCGCAACAACTTTACCATGCAACCGAGGAATACAATAATTAATATAGCGTATCTTACGTCATGTTGCAGCAACATACCGGCCATCTGTGGGGCAAGGAATCCAGAAATGTTGGCAATCGTGTTCGCGATTCCATATACAACGCCACCGAATTGAGGAGCAAGGTCTATTGTATTTGATTCACACCCCGTCACTACAAAATACGATTTGCTTACTTAGCAATACGTAAAAGAGGACGACACGCTAGTGTCCCCTGGCAATGCACTCTTGCTGGGTGAAAGCTATAATGATATATGATTAATCCGAATGCGAATGTATTGCAACTTAAAAATGCAATGACCGTGGCTGGCTGTACACGGTCAACTGTGGAATGGAAACAACCACATTCCTGGCAACGAGTAAATAGGCATACAACAGAGTATCTAATGTCCCTGCGATTTAAACTGCCTGCAGCCTAATAATCTCTACGGACATTTACCTGTTAAGGAGTTGAAGGCAACCGCCACGGAGAACATAGCTACCGCAGCATGGACGTTGCAATCCACGTAACCAACAAGTGCAACGAGCGTGGCAGGTACCGCCAAAGCTAAACTTGTATTCAATTTTCTTACAGTGATGGTGCTCAGTACGCCACGCATTCGCAATTCGTCGGAAATGTGCCCAGCAACTAGAACAAGCAGAAATTGCAGCACGTACGGAACTGCGATCCAAGCTCCACTCTAACTTTGAAAAAGCAGAAGGTTAGAGACACTGCATCGATGCTGTCTGATGTATACTATACCGCTGTCACACTGAATCGCAAGATTGTAGCCATGAACGTTGGTAGCATCGCCATGAAGGTGCAAGCCCCCCAAAGTCCACAGAAGTGCGCGACTGTAATAGCCCATGCTGGAACGGATTTCAATATAGCAGTCCATGGAATTTGAGGAGCCTTGTGTGGACACAGAAATAATACTGTCCATAGGGTTGCATTTAAAACAAATGGTTGTTTAAAACACTTTGTTTAAAACACGTTTTAAACAAAGGCCTTTTAAAACAAAATCGAGTTTTTAAAAATTGTATAATTATGCCCTAATTGTGTAAATACTTTCCAAAAACATGTTGTATTAGCCTATACGGACGACGATTACCACCCGGTATAGCCGACGCATACGATATGGGATGGTTGGAACCCTCGAAATAGTCGGTCCAACAGCTACAATACATAGATATATATCATCCTTACGAAATGATTGTTCTGATGATGATTACCGCCGACCGTAAAAATGCTGCATGACGATGTAGTCCTGGTTGAAGATATTTTGGTACGTACATGACAGGGGTTGGAAGCCTATTTCGTCAAAGGAGCTATATTTACCCAACATTTTCAATTGTGAATATCAATCCAATATGACGTCACAATTGAATATGCGTGACGTCATGGTTTAGAAAAAACAAACAATAAAAACATGTTTTAAAGAAGGGCCTTGTTTTAAACTTGTTTGTTTTAAATTAATCTTTGTTTTAAACACAACCATACCTTTGAGCATATGCAATAAAGGACAATACGAGATAATCAGCAACCCGCATATAATTTCCTACCTTTTCATGATTCAAGTTTAATCCGATACTTTCAATAATGTAGACTTTTTCATGTATTGAAATCCTAGGGTGGCTTTGAGGCCAACTATGTACAGTTCCAAACCATACTGTCGTCCACAGAAGAGTCACTGTGCCTGGTAAAATGGATAAAACGAAGTAAGCTCGAAGTGGAATATTAGAGAACAGAACATTAATTTTTTTCTTATATCGTTATTCATCATAAAACCGGTAGACACACAGACAATCCTGGCTGCAAGCTACCCTCTAAAAAGTTGGGAGATTGAAGATTGTAAATTATTGCAAGTTAGCAGCTCAGTCATTCATTCTCCTCATGCGATCTTCAAGATTGCGGGCTCCTTATTGACGAGCCCAGATATGGCCTATCTCCAGCACGAGGAGGTTCAATCACTACTCACTTGATGTTGTTGATATCTCTTAGCGTCACAACAATTCACGTGACCTTTCAAACGATGCCAATTACTAAATATACTTGTATGGTGTAGAAGGACAGCTCACCTGATATGTAGAAAATTGCTTCCCATCCATAGTTTTCCGCTATCCCTCCCGTTACCAACGACGTGAAAAATACACCGAAACTCATCCCCGAGAAAGATATCGCTACAAGTCGACTTCTCTCCAAAGGCGGCGCCCATCTGCCCCAAGCAGACTGCACGGCGGGGAGAGTGACTCCCTGAAAGTTATTGATTTATATCTCTTTTATCAGAGGGGGGAATGAGATAATCTAAAAAGGTTACTTGTAGAAATCCCAGTAGCGCACGTGCAATAACAAACACAATGAAGTCCCAATACGCGAATGTTGGAGATAGGAGCGATATAATAGAGGATAACAGCATTGATATTCCCATCACCATCTTCACCCCGAAACGATTGGTAAGATATCCGCCAAGGAGGCAAGTTAAGACGTAACCGTAGTAGTATGCGCCGAGTGCGATGCCTTGTTGTGTACGATTCCATTCGAATACGCCGTTCTGTACATTATTATAAGACGAGGATTGAAGGTTAAGGCGCTTCGACCCATGCACTTACTGACACGGTGTTGTTGTGTATGTGGACCGGTCCGCGATCCGGACAATCCGTAACAGTGGTATTGCTATTATGCGTCGATTGGGACACCATTGCCACGATCGCTACGTTGAGATTTATTCTCATGAAATAACTGTTGAAAACACCGAGAAACATCATGGCAGCCAGGACGTGTCTTGTTTTTATGTAGCATCCCGGAGTTGATCTCTGAAAAGCAAAATAGTTCCGTTCCTAAATTTCGGAGACTGACATTTATCTGCAGGCAGGGTTGCATTTAAAACAATGGTTATTTAAAACACTTTGTTTAACTTTAAAACATGTTTAAACAGTGTATTAAACAAAGGACTTTTCACTAAAAAATTGTTTTTTTTTAAGTTGTATAATTATGCTATAACTGTGTAAATACTTTCCAAGACATGTTGTATGAGCCTAAGGACGATTACCACCCAATATAGCCGACGTATACGATATGGGATTATTAGAACCCGCGAAATAGTCGGTTGGTACGGAATGCATGTTCTGATGATGATAACCGCCGACCGTAAAAATGCTGCATGACGATTTAGTCCTGGTTAATGATATTATTGGTCCGTATTTGATAGGGGTTGGAAGCCTATTTCGTCAAAGGAGCTATATTTACCTTATATTTTCAATTGTCAATGTCAATCCACTATAGCGTCAGAATTGAATATTCGTGACGTCATTGCGTAGACAGGAATGTTGGAAGTGTGTTAGATTCTTAATGGAACATTGTGAGCTTTTCGTAGGCCTGTACCTGGGTTCAAAATATACACAACTCTACACCACTGTTGTCAGTCAGCTGATCACGTGACAATTACCTAAACATGTCCGTTAGTGTACTCCTGTATAGGCTGAAGATGGTATTTTTACGCTATTCAATTGTACATCAAACATTTCACTATTCATTTCAGTATTACCTAAAATGCCCACTTATATAATAGCCCAAGTCAAGTAAAGACGCATGCTATACCTGGTAAATCGTTCTTTTATCCTTAATTGCGCATGATAACGGGAGTCTTAAAGGAATTGAACTCTTTCATGCAGTCCTTTAAAAGTAGGGATCGGCTATAGTCATTTTGTATTATTTTTATTCGCCACAGGTTTGCGATACAATAAAAAAAGTTAGGAAGGGATTAAGTGGACTTGGTGCAATATATCAATAAAGCACTCAACTTGGACTTATGATAGTGATATAAGCATATTAGAATAAGATATAGCCTACAGAACTAGTATGAAAATGTTCCAAGTGAAAGATCATGAGTCTGTACGCGGTATAGGGGAAGAAATCAACATATCCACACTGATATCCGGTTATATATAAACATTTTAATAGTAAACACCATTCAACCAAGAATTAGTTGCCAGGCTCACCTCGGTAATGTCTTGCTCATATTTCCCATGTTCGATTTCCATGCTTATATCTAGTTTGAGAAAAATGTCCGAAACATTAGTGCCGCCCTCACAAGTGGTTGCGTAATGTGTATTCCTCGCCGCGAGCTCGTCAGCAAAACCACAACTGCCGCATAAAGTCGAGGTATCTTTATTAGTTATATTGCTATATGGAGTAACGACTATTGCTCCGGGCCAGGACGAGCTTAGACGCAGCTGACGCAGTCGGAATGTCTTTCTTAGTTATATTTACTGCAAGGAGTAACGACAAATACAGGAGGCTGGAAAGGGCTTCGCCGCGGGGTATCATATCCTTCGTCCAACCTTCAAGGCCTAATTCTACTGCATCATCAGTCATTATGTTACACCTCTCTATTGCGCTGGCGATACTATAATACCGAATAGCCTACTTAAAGTATAAATCGATTTACCCTCTGGTGTGAATAAGGTCACATGGTGCTAGTAATTCCGGATACTATCCTGATTCCATCGAGTGAGTGATATACTTAGGCTTAGTTGTCTCTCGGTTACGCTTGTGGAAAAAGTGGGCGATTGCATGCATGCAAAATGCAGATACGGAGTGCAGGCAAATCAATAAAAGCGGGAACCCCATATAAAACCACTATGTCAACCAAACGCCTAAATGGTGCACTGTCTTGCCTCACTCAATTTAGCGTAATGGAGAGCGAAGCCCTATTTGTTCTCCGACAAGTCATATGATGATATGGCGAATCATATAATATAATCATATGATTTTTCTTTACATGCCGGGGACCTAGTAGACCAGTGGTTCACAAACTGTTGCACGCTTACCACTAGGGTTATGTTTAAAACAAAAATCGCTTGCTCAAAACATGTTTTTTATTTTTATTTTTCTAAGCCATGCCACGCATATTCAATGGTGATGTCATAGTGAATTGACATTCACAATTGAAAATATAGGGTAAATATTGCTCCTTTGACGAAATAGGCTTCCAACCCCTGTCATATACGGACCAAAAATATCTTTAACCAGGACTACATCGTCTTGCAGCATTTTTACGGTCCGCGGTCATCATCATCAGAACATTCACTCCGTACCAATGATATCTACGTACTATAGCTGCTGAACCGACTATTTCGAGGGTTCCAACCATCCCATATCGCAGGACTCTTCAACCGGGTGTATCGTACACCCCAGGGTGTACCAAAATTCATATCAGCTGTACGTAGCTTGAGAGTTACATTTCTTTTGTGATATAATAAGCAAATGTTTCTCCCCATCATTTAACCGTTGGTAATGGACTAATTGGCTCCTTTTGGAGTAGATCAGGATGGAGTTGACATATGTTCCGCTTGCAATATCTGTCTATAATGATTTTTGAGGAAACCATGCACCGCGAGACCTCAAAAATATTTAATTGGTACTTTTTGCGAGGTGCTTATAAATAGCATAGTGTAGATCATTGCATGGGCGTAGACAGGGTGTCTTGGAGGTCGAGTTTGAGCACCACTGTGCTAGAAGGTGGTCCGGTAACCTCGAGCCCTGATTAGTATTTAGCATTTCAAATAAGTTGCAGTTTTTTTTATCCCTATTTCAACAAGCCAGAGGTGGCCAACCTGCAGACGTATGGTAGCATGCAACCGTTAAACAATAATTATGCGTCATGTGTTGGCGACCGTCAATATGCAATTTGAATTAACGAATTGGTTCCCAAATCGTCGAGAGATTTTAAACTTAACAACCAATATCATCGACGAAATAATTTTTCCAGACGTAAAAATTTTTTGTGCTCCACGCGACAAGGATGGGAATCCAGGAATCTTTTCCTAACATTCATACTCGCGATTTTGGTGCATAATAGTACGCCTGCGGGAAGGTTCTGCTGCTACAATTAAAAAGTCCATTATACGCAAAATATATCTCAAGAAATGAGTGATGGCACAGAACACCACAAGCGCTCTCTGCGTTGCGAAGTTCCCAGTAGCCAATTTAAAGGAATATATGACGTCCAGATGGGTCACGGCGACCCTCCGCCGGGATGCGACCGTATGCTATGTATGAAATCGAAGCACGGCTAATCGGCCGTGGATAACATGTTTTTACAAAGTGTTTTTAAACTACTATTTGTTTTAAATGCAACCCTACTTACAACTATAGTAGTATGCGAGAGCTTTTCAGGTGACGGTGATGCACACGAACATGTTTACTACTGTTAATTGAAACTCTTAATTCACTTCACTACAAGAATATTTTGATATTTTTTTGATATCGTCCACGAGTTGACCCATAATCCACTGCGCTTGAGCCGTAATTGTCTCACCTCAAACCTGCCCAATGTGCACACTGGCGAGCGCTCCAAGGGAGCTCAAAAATTGTTTCTTAAATCACCACATGACTGATTATTTTTGGCAGATTTTTTCATATTTGAAAATTTTCCACGCACTGCGCCCAATTTTCTTCCGCATTGACTCTTCATTTCTGAAAAAAGTTGCAAAAGTTGCAAAAAGTTGCCCTACTGATAACACAATTGTTGAATTGCAACTGAATATTAGAGTTAGAATGATCATTTCAAAATAACGGGGTTTCGCGTTTACATAGGGGGGTTCGACACTCGAAACCCCCGTGGCTACGCGCCTGCCACACACGCGTATCGAAATCGAATACGTCTCTAACGAGGTCGCATCGATCCACCTGATTATTAATTACTGCTCACAAATCACATGGGCGTTTGAGCATTTTGTACGAGGTGGCTGCTACCTCGTAACCTCGTAAGTCGGCGCCTATGGTTAAGACTGTGTAAACAAATACCTCCGGCACAAAAATCTTCCAGTTTTCACTGCATGAAGGATAAGCTTTCTTTTGTAGATACAGACTATATCATATGTATGTATATATCGACTGATTTGAATTCAACTGACCCAATTCCAACAACGAAGATTTGAAATAATATTTTGGTAAATTGTGATTGCCCAGATTGAATTAACCATATCGTGATCTTGTTTACAGTCAAAAATAAATAAATAATTGATAAAATAATTATTAATTTCGATTTTAGATGTAGACTGTATAATGTACATATCGTATAATTTCAATTTGCCTAACACAAATCAAACTGGGTGTTCGAAAAGGCAAAAAAAGTACAACTCAAGATATTTTCAGAGGTCTAGAAAACCGATTAGAGGAATATGATGCACAGGAAAATTTGAAAATGCCATTTCATATGTGACACAGCATCTATTGATACTGGACGGCAGAATGGCGTTGTTGTGAAACCGCAAAATGCAATGATGAGCAAGGGTTTTGATAAACCACAATATATTGATTGCCAACATCATATTATCGAGTCTTTTAAAGCATATATCAGAGTTCTTCAATCCAAAGTCTTCAACAAATCCAACTCTCAGCTACAAATTTGGAGATGATGTCGTAAAACACTATGAAAACTATAATCCACCAAGCCAGAAATTCAGATGAAAATATTAGAAAACCGAGGATGTGGAGATGATTTTAAGTAAATCTTTGAACTGCGCACAGCATGCCGCTCTTTCAAAAGAAAATAGTAGATTACCACTAATCAAATGGCATAAACTTCCATCTCTACGCAATGCGAGATGGAGCTCAAGGGCCATGATTGCGTACTTCCAATCCCCACATGGAGAGTAACTCAGGAGATATCATGCTTATTCATCGCAAATACGTTTCAGGGAGCCTAGCCGTTGGAGGTGAAAAATTGTTGGCAATTTTCGGACGTCCAACATGGCGATAGGAAGTCAGAAAACTATAATCTTTGATCGCTAGTCCGTTGTAGATGTCCCTGGAACGAACATAATTGCAGAAAGGGAAGTCGAATTGGTGGAAGAACTTTACCAGGAGTGCAAAAGGACAAATATTTGAAGATTAAATTTGTAGCATATAATAACCTTTGAATTGTAAATTTTTTCTGTATTTGGACCGATGTCGAAAATTGAAGTTAGTTTGCGCGGGACATTTTTTTGCGATTTGAACAAAATCATTATAATTTTATTAATTTATACCAAAATGTTCATTATTTCCTGCTACAGGCAAATTTTTTTCTCAAGTCATTACCCTAGTACACAACCTTCTGCTGTTGCTAGTATGGTCATTTCATTGGTCATTCAGTCAATATATATACCTAATAAACCGAAACGAGTAGCGGTGCGTCTGCGTATTCATTCGTTGCTATGGAGAGCCTGCCGTAAAAGTAGTTTCAAGCTATGCTTCATAATGCACTGAACATAGATATAGACTTATCGTTTATTATGATTTTAAAGTGCATCCCAACAGCGTGATTGATCCATTACGGCCTCCAACTGCGTTGTCGAAATTATAATTCCTCGTCGCTATTGATAGTTCGTATTTTCCGTTTAGCTCAATGACCCCTGCATAACTCCGTACGTTGCGGGATTTGTATTATTTTGCGACAGCCATTTATGAGGGTCACTATTCAATTCTGAACTTAGATCGGAATTTGTCGTGATTCGCATTACTTATGTTACACTGTGCAGTGTGCACTTTTACCGACCATGATGCAAAAGATAACAGACGACAAACACCTGATCTTTTTGTCGAATAGACGACAGCGACCTCGAATAATCAACGGAATCATATATATTTCAATAACAATTAGTATGCATATTACTATAGCATAAACCCATAGCCTTTCTGTTCTTTTTTCCAAACAAATCCACGGCGAAATATGAATTCTATTCCTCCAAAGTGGATCAGATATATCAGGCATCCAACTCACTTACCCTGAGTACCTGAAACATACATATCAGCGTTTTAATGACCGTTGATACGAGGATCCTCCGATCCACCGATAGTATCATATACCTCGTTCGAGTTTTATAGAGAATGTCCTGAACCTTTCGTTGGTTGCATTGCAGTGTATTTCGCTTCGATAAGGCTCGACTGCTTCCCAGACCCCCAATGCTGCTCTTCACCAGACGCAAAGATGAGATAAAATATTTCCCCAAACAGATATACCGCCGCAGTCAGCCAAAACACCATCCGCCATCCGTGCATCGAATCCTTATGTGAATACAAATGATGAGCAATGGTTTGTTTTTCAAAAGATCGTACTTGCGTTTTTCGACGCTGTAACAACAGCAGAAGGAGGATATACAGATCGAGGTTAAATTTACGGTTTCAATTTTATTTAGGACATGAATTTCGACCGGTGATGACATATGGAATAATTTTGACTTATGAAATAATTTATGAGTCGCGACTAAATATATGAGTGAATGCTGCGCTCAAACTCGAAAAAGATCAACGTATATCTCCTAACATCACTATTACCTAATATTCAGGGCTTCTGACTCATTCTTGTTGTGCAATCTTATTTCAGATAAAGGATTCCTATATATGAGCCCTTGAAGGGCAGCCTATATATAAGGACTATATACAAATACATATTGTTTGAAAATGCATTGACATCGTTTGTCAGTTGCCACAATGATGAATGAATAAAACATGTTTGATATCGGGAAGATTCGCAACAACTTTGCCATGCAACTGACGAATACAATAATTAATACAGAGTATCTTACGTCATGTTGCAGCAACATACCGGCCATCTGCGGGGCGAGGAATCCAGAAATGTTGGCGATCGTGTTCGCGATTCCATACACAACGCCTCCAAACTGAGGGGCAAGGTCTATTGTATTTGATTCACATCCCGACACTACAAAATACGAATTGAAGACTTAGCAATACCTAAGAATTGGACGTGCCCCTATGACACGCTGGTGTCCGCCGATAAAATGATATCCATGGGTAAAATCTATATAAATGGTGTATGGCTGTGGCCCGCGAGGTAATTTTTAAAATTAGTTATATTATAAAAAAAATCTCCCGGTTAATTTATTGCTAACTTGCAAGGCCAAGCAAAATTTAATTAGCCTGACCGCGAAATTTGGTGGATTGATAATTAAATTGCAGTTCCGACGCATTGGTGTAGCCAGGGTCCAGCCACAATTTTCGTAGATCTTCATATATTACTATAAAGTTGAATATTTCGTGGCAGATTGGTTGACTCGGAATTTTACTTAGCGCTTCGCGTGATTTATTGTCACTGGTTCTTGCATATTATAATTGTACCTCACCTGAAGTTTAAAAATACGCCAAAGTTACAGATTTGTGTCTAACTAGTAACTATACATTCGCAATTATGAGAGAACATGCCGTCCGACATGCTAATTCCCTTACGCTCGCAGATATATCGTTGGCGTTGAAACCTTGGCACAAAATGATAGACGCATGTTGGTATGATGTCGATGTTGATATGTCCAAGAGCCGAATTCATATAGTGTTTCGACTACGTTGGTCATTTTATACCAGCCCGATACTCTTTATTATGATTCCCTACTTACCCATGACTTGTAGCACGGCCCGCTTTTAGGCTTTTCTAAGACACTGTTTACGCGGATCACGTGGCGAGGAGGAGCCTAGCCTATAGATAAACCTCCAACAATTAGGTGGGAATTTTGGAGTCGACCTCGGTCAGACTCGAACCCGCAACCCATATACTTGTCGCAGCTAGCTTTGCATTTTAAACAAATGGTTGTTTAAAACACTTTGTTTAGAACATGTTTTGGACAGTGTTTTAAACAAAGGCCTTTTTAATAAAGATAAAATTGTGTTTTTTTAAGTTGCATAATTATGCCATAATTGTGTAAATATTTTCCAAAAACACGTTGTATGAGTCACGAACGAGGATTACCACCCGATATAGCCGACGTATACGATATGGGATGGTTGGAACCCTCGAAATAGTCGGTTCAACAGCTATGGTCTGTAGATATAGATCATTGGTACGCAATGAATGTTCTGATGATGATGACCGCCTACCGTAAAAATGCTGCAAGACGATGTAGTCCTGGTTAAAGATATTTTTAGTCCGTATATGACAGGTGTTGGAATCCTATTTCGTCAAAGGAGCTGTATTTATCCTATATATTCAATTGTGAATACCAATCTATTATGACGTCACAATTGAATATGGGTGACTTCATGGCTTGATAAAAAAAGATGTTTCATACAAGGGCCTTGTTTTAAATATGTTTGCTTTAAATTGATCGTTGTTTGAAACACAACCCCAGTCGCAGCTGCGTAGAACGTAGCCTACCACCTCGCAAAGGTTCGTAAATCTCATGTGGCGTTTTGGCCGAAAAGGTTGGCCAGCCCTGGTTTAGGTCTACTGTGTACGAAGTATTGCAATTTGACGAATTGCAAGTCAGTTGATGTACAATGGGAACAATGAGATTCTTGACAACGAACAAATATATGCGGACCTGTCTCTAAATTTGATATACCATTTGTGAAATTGAAATCTGTTGTCGATTTAAACTGTCTGTAATCTGATCTATATACGTTGACGAAAATTTTACCTGTTAAGGAGTTGAAGGCGACCGCCACAGAGAACATAGCTACCGCAGCATGGACGTTGCAATCAACATATCCAACAAGTGCGACGAGCGTGGCAGGAATCGCCAAAGCTAAGCTCGTATTCAATTTTCTCACTGCGATGGTGCTCAGTACGCCACGCATTCGCAGTTCGTCAGAGATGTGCCCAGCAACTAGAACAAGCAGGAATTGCAGCACGTACGGAACTGCGGTCCAAGCTCCACTCTAACTTTGAAAAAGAATATAGTTAGAGAAACCGTATCCATGCGCTCTGATCTATACATCATACCGCTGTCAGACTAAATCGCAAGATTGTTGCCATGAACGTTGGTAGCATCGCCATGAAGGTACAAGCCCCCCAAAGTCCACAGAAGTGCGCGACTGTAATAGCCCATGCTGGAACGGATTTCAATATAGCAGTCCATGGAATTTGGGGTGCCTTGTGTGGACAAGGAAATTATGAAAAATGTCCGTGAACATGATATCTTGCATATGCACATATACTAGGGTGACCATACGTCCTCTTTTAAGAGGATTTGTCCTCTTTTTTGACTTTTTTGAAATTGTCCTCGGAGGACGCCCTTTTGTCCTCTTTTTTGAGAATTTTGGTCAAATTTAGGTCCAAATTCGACTGATATACCGTAAATCAGCACCGAAGTAACGCTCCGGCGGGTATTTCGGAAGCTGAGCCCGAAACTTGACCTTTTTTTAGTCAACCACCTGATAATGTGAATGAAAAACTGTATTTTGGGCACTGAACGAGAAAGTTGACCATTTTTGTAGTCAACCACGTGATAATGTGAAAGAAAAACTGTATTTTGGGCACTGAGCGAGAAAGTTGACCTTTTTTTAGTCAACCTCCTGATAATGTGAAAGAGAAACTGTATTTTGGGCACTGAGCGAGAAAGTTGACCTTTTTTTTAGTCAACCACGTGATAATGTGAAAGAGAAACTGTATTTTTGGCACTGAGCGAGAAAGTTGACCTTTTTTTAGTCAACCACCTGATAATGTGAAAGAGAAACTGTATTTTGGGCACTGAGCGAGAAAGTTGACCTTTTTTTAGTCAACCAATGTGAATGAAAAACTGTATTTTGGGCACTGAGCGAGAAAGCTGACCTTTTTTTTAGTCAACCACCTGATAATGTGAAAGAGAAACTGTATTTTGGGCACTGTGCGAGAAAATGGACTTTTTTTGGTGAACCGACCACGAAGTGGGAAAAATTAACCATTTTTTCAGGATTTTCCTCCGGTTTTGCAAGTCTGAAAATTCTGAAAAGGTCTCCTCTTTTGAGATTTCCAAAATATGGTAGCCCTAACATATACAACACAGGACAACAGGCGATAAGAAGCAACTACTTTAGTTAAATAAAAGACAACGGTAACCCGCATATATTATTTCCTACCTTTTCACGATTCAAGTTTAATCCGATACTTTTGATTATGTAGTCTTTTTCATGTATTGAAATCCTAGGGTGGCTTTGAGGCCAACTATGAACAGTTCCAAACCATGCTATCGTCCACAGAAGAGTCACTGTGCCTGGTAAATTGGATAGAACGAAGTAGCAGAGGTGGTCAAAGTAGTCAAGAAAGCTACTCAAGTAGAAGTAGAAGTAGTGACGACAAAATCTACTCAAGTACAAGTAGAAGTACTTCTTACATGAGCAACCTAAAACTACTTGAAGTAGAAGTAAAATTGACCGAATTTAAATTTACTCAAGTAAGTAAGTAGATGTGAAAACGATCATCGTAATTCGTTCGCATGGACTGTCAAAAGCTGCAAATTGAGCTACGCGGAAGGTGCAGAGAGCTTGATTCATATTGATGCATCCCAGGAGGTGTCAATTTTTGACAGAACAAGCAATCGTCCACATCATGGATGTAAATGATGGTATTGATATGGAAATGCGAGACTAATCCTTTTTTTACTCGAACACCCCATCTAGAGAATATCATGGCATGGCGCCCCGCCTCCATATTATAAGGCCCCTAGTTCAGTCGAAGAGCAATACGGAGAAGTTGTGTTGGATACGGCTTTAACCCTTTGCGCGATTAGTCTACCTTAATTTAAAATATGGCTGACCGTAAAAATGTTATATATTGTATAGCTTTATTGTCGGAAAATATAAGGCATTACTACACTTGCTTTTATTCTTCAACATGTATGTTCTCCAGACGAAAGAACTGAAACTATAGTTAGAACTTAGAACTCAACGTATAATACTCGTAATTGAAAGAAAAATACAGATATTACTTCTAAAAAGCGCAAAATATATTTCATGTCTTGTGTCCAGAAAGTTTCAATGGTGGTCTGCTAAAGCAGGTCTAACGTTAAAAAAGTCAAAGTCCACTTTTCCAGATTAGGACACGTCATGGGCTGCTAGGTATAATAGGTAGCCTAATTGCTAGATTGCGAAACGGTAGTTTCAAACGTTATGGGGGCCATACTTACTGTGATGAAATATTTGGTATGGGCGACAATGCGGTGTCTGCGGAACCACGCAACCATGTATTTAAATGATATTCAGCCATACTTTCGTTGAAACATATGTTTTCCACTCCATATCTACTATGCGCGAAGCGCAACGAAAATTCTGGGTATTACATGGCTTTTATGAAAATTAAATGCTGGTACTACGTGATAACAGCATCGAAATTCCTTCGGCTATCTTTCTTGTGGTATTAGACTACTTCTACTTGACAAACTGAAAATAGCGAGAAGTAAGTAAGTAGTTCACAAAATATTACGAAGTAGAAGTAGAAGTAGCGAAAAAATGATATACTTGAGTAAGTACCAGAAGTAGAGGAAAACTACTTGAGTACTTCGAAAAAGTAGAAGTACTTCGTTACTGACCACCTCTGAGTATAAGATAAAAGTATCCACGAAGTGGAAGGTTCATTAATAATATCAACTATCTTTATTCGTTGTTAAACTGGTAAATGCATACACAATCCAGGAAGCAATAACCTGCCCTCTAAAAACTTGAGAGATTGCACATAGTAAATTATTGCAAGCTTTCTCATTGGATTTTCAAGATAATAATATCGTCGATGTCGATCCCGGATATATCTCCAACACACGGAGTTTTTGTCACTACGCATCATAGAGCTCGGTATCACAACAGTTCACACGACCCTTTGAACGATGCCAACTTACAAAATATATATATCTATATTCGATTTATATAACAATCGATAATAGCGCTGTGCTGCTCACCTGATATGTAGAAAATTGCTTCCCATCCATAGTTTTCCGCTATCCCTCCCGTTACCAATGATGTGAAAAATACACCGAAACTCATCCCCGAGAAAGATATCGCTACAAGCCGGCTTCTCTCCAAAGGAGGCGCCCATTTGCCCCAAGCAGACTGCACAGCGGGGAGAGTGACTCCCTGAAAGTTATCGAGTTAGGCCGCCTTGCGCAGACGGGTCAAATCAGATAAGGTTACTTGTAGAAATCCCAGTAGCACGCGTGCAATAACAAACACAGTGAAGCCCCAATGCGCGAATGTTGGAGATAGAATCGATATAATAGAGGATAACAGCATTGATATCCCCATTACCATCTTCACTCCAAAGCGATTGGTAAGGTACCCGCCAACGAGGCCAGTTAAGACGTAACCGTAGTAGTATGCACCGAGTGCGATGCCTTGTTGTGCACGATCCCATTTGAATACCGCGTTCTGTACATTATAAGATAAGGACTGAATGTAAAGGCCAGGGATATCTAGACTTCGGAAGTTCTAGATATCCCTGGTAAAGGCGCTTCGGCCCATGCACTTACTGACACTGTGTTGTTGAGTATGTAGGACGCTCCGCGATCCGGGCATTCCGTGACATTGGTAATGCTATTATGCACCGATTGGGACACCATTGCCACGATCGCTACGTTGAGATTTATTCTCATGAAATAACTATTGAAAACACCGAGAAACATCATGACAGCCAGGACGTGTCTTGTTTTTATGTAGCATCCCGGAGTTGATCTCTGAAAAATAAAATTGTTCAGTTCCTAAATTTCAGAGACTGACATATCAGTAGGCGTACACGTACATATAGGCCTATATAGGCTACTCAGTACAGTAACAGTTTATTAGTAATTTCATCCAGGGATGTATATCCCTGATTTCATAATTTCAAATCACCACAAGACTGCGATACAATGAAAAGATGGGGAGGGGTCAAAATGATTTGGAGTATAGTATTTGAAATCAGACGTCCAACTGGACCAAGCCATCGGCGATGTAAAGAGGAGACATGGACACCAGAGTTGGATCAATTGTAATTTGTAATTGTAATTGAATGTAATTAATTACATTTTTCAATGTAATTGTAATGTAATTGTAATTGAAGCATTTTTATTTTGTGTAATTGTAATTGTAATTGTAATTTGACAAAAATTTTGCTCAATTACAATTTCAATTACATTAAATTGCTATTGAGACCTGACAAGCACAACATAAAACAATTGACTTATAATGCATTCTCTTTACATGTCGACAAGGAATTTGGTGGATCCATTCGCGGAAGCCCTTGACTGCGCCCTTGCGGGCGAAGTTTTTTTTAATTTTTACCGCTATGCTGGCCTCGGCTGCCATTGTATACAATTTTTAGATTACTAACCAACGGATGGATTCGCAACACGTGACTCACGATTGAATACGCCGAGAAGCGAACTGCTGAGACGGCTAAAAGCAGCAGAATTGATATTCCCATAGCTGGCGATCCAAGCGTCGAAATTTGATATGTATGGTCCTAATCGAAAGCTAGTGTCACACTGATTCCGCAATAAAAGTATATTTCCAGGCAATGGTACCATCCCAAAATAGTCGTGAAAGTCTGGGAATCGGCATTGTTCTGAACAATCGCTGGGCGTAATTGGTAATTGTTGTGGTCATGCTGCTGCAGGGCTCTCACTTTTCAGAACAGTCGGCCTTAAACGGCTATTTTGGAGCAGTTACATTGTCCTGACGAGATTTTATTTTGTATTTTCGGAATTAGTAAATCAATAGCTTACGATAAAGACCAGATGCATCAAATTTGGACGCATGGATCGCCCGCTCTATGACTACAAAATTTGCTGCTTTTAGCCGGCTCTGCAGTATGTTTGTCGGTGCATTCATCCGTGACTCACATCTTGCGCATCTATCCGGGGGTTGGCAATCTACAATACGATTTCCGATCACGATGCTGCATCGTTATTTCGTCTGGCTAACTAACCAGACCACTGGATATTATATAACGTCTTATCTGACAAAGCACGGTTTTGTTTTCACTCCTCATCCTAATTCCTACGTCCCTCGATAAAAATAATATTATTTCTTTAATTATATACTATAGACGCAAATCCAACACGTGCATATATTATAATACTTTTTCAACGACATACTGCACCCTATACTTAATCCTAACCCGTAGGAAATTAGGTAAATAACATTTTACATTTCCAATTACGTGAGCCATAATTACCGAGCATTCAAAACACGCTTATATTACGCCACAATGACATCTCACATAGCATACTATGTACGCACATAAACGCATTTATTACTACACAATCTGAACTAGACTTGAATTGTTGTTTAATACGACGCTACGGTTGTCAAGGAGCACGGTTGAATTTATGATTATTGAATTACATGTTCAACAGCAGCAATTGTAATTGTAATTGTAATGTAATTGAAGCATGCAAGGAGTAATTGTAATTGTAATTGTAATTTGATATTTTTAGCATGGAGTAATTGTAATTGTAATGTAATTGAAACATTCATGAAAGTAATTGTAATTGTAATTGTAATTGAACTGAAATAATGTAATTGATCCAACTCTGATGGACACCGAATGAAAAGTAAAAAAAGATAGCAAAAGGACATGCGACAAAAAGTGGTGGCATGTCAGGGAAGGCGAGATCAATATGACAGATTGTGGTCTGGTAAACTTGCGGGTTGACTATAGTATTCATTCAGTAGAAATTGCTTGTATTTCGACTTGAATGTGGACATGCTCGACGACTGTAGGACCGGGGATATACTGTTCCATACTTCAGGTCCGACGTGGACAGTGGACACGCGTGTTTTATACTTATGCGGCATTGATACTGGGGTAAAGAAGTGATTGAAATTTTCGGAGCAGTGGCCGGAATGGAACTGATTCATAAACTTGGTAACTTCTAGATTACGCATATCTTTTATTTTTAGGACACCGAATCTTTTTAGCACTGATTTGTTGGACTCACAGCCTTGCCCTCTCGGGGCCCTGGCTGCTAAGTAAAATCGTTAGGCGCAGACGGGAATATTGAAAGTGTTGTTATTGTTGCTGCTTGTGGTATTCGTGGTGTTTGTCGACTACTATGTTAATTTACACGGTACACCACACCAATTTTCTTCATTTTTATTCCGTAGATGCCGGCTTGAAACACGGCCCAGTTCTAGGCTTTTATAAGACACCGCTTACACGAATGAGATGGCGAGAAGTATAGCCTATTGGAAATGTGTCGGATTCATAATTAGGGTTACCATATTTGATATCCAGAAAAGGGAAGACTTTTTGAAAATGAAAAAAATTCTATAATATCGGAACGGGTAATTCGAAAATATTTACAGAAAATTCTGTAGTGTTGACTAAAAAAAAGGTTATTTTTCCGTCTCGGCTCTCGAAAGACCCGCTCGAACTCCTCGATTCCACATTTCGCGGCATTTATGGCGTTTTTCAGTTTTGCCTTTACAATAGCCTGACTGTGAAAGTCATAAAGGAGAACGAATTGCCAAAAAGGAGGACATTTGGGCGTCCTCGGAGGACATTTTCGATTTCCCGAAAAAGAAGGACATATATGGTATAACCCTATTCATAATGGAACCATGTGAGCCCTATGTAACTGGGTTCAAGACACAGAACTCTTCACCGCTATCATCAGTTAGTCTAGTGGTTCCCAAAGTGGGCACCAGCACCCCCTGGGGGCGTTCGCAAGCGCGAAGGGGGCGCTGGCCATGAAATGGACGATTTGGGGGCGGTGGCTACAAAATTGAACGGTATGGGGGTGGTGTTGGTTTAGAAGGCAGTAGTGTTGAAACGATTGATGAATAAAACAGCTAAATACGATACGGCGTTCTGGCTGCGAGAAACGATATCACCTCTACTTGATTGACGAGGCGTTGGCACCTTATTCGCTGTCCAGGGGGGCGGTAGCTCAAAAAAAGTTTGGGAAAACTGAGTTATTAGATCAGGTGAGCATTGAGTAAACATGTAGACCTACATAAGGTTGCATTCATGAGCTATTTTATTGTATACCGATCATTACACTGTTTGTTACAGTACAGTATTACCTAAAATGTCCAATTATATAATTCATAGCCCAGGTCATGTAAAAACTGACGCTATACCTGGTAATTCCTTCTTTTATCCTTAATTAACTGGTAACCGGTTATATGAACATTATAACATTCTTACATTAAATCCAATTCAACTGAGAATTGGTTCTTGGGCTTACCTCGGCAATCCCTTGTTTACATTTCCCATGGTCGATTTCCATAATAGCTTCAGAGAATAAATGTCTGAAACAGTATACCTCCCTTCCCTCACAAGTGGTGTGTATTCCCCACCGCGATCCCACCAACAAAACCACAACTAGTCGAGATTTATTTATTAGTTACATGATCTATATGGAATAATGACCATTACTCGGGACCAAGACGAGATTAGCAGCAGCTGATGTAGTCAGAATGTCTTTTTAGTTATATTTACTATAAGGAGTAACGACAAATGCTTAGCCGCGGGGCATCGATCGCGCAATTTTTCGCTACACTGTGATTTTCTGCAACATTGCCAAAACATCTGATTCGCAGCACAGAACTTGAAGAAAGATTTTAATACAACATATATTGCATTAGAACATTTCTTACACTCGAAGACTTTTCAGCATCGGCACACTAACTGGATATAAATGGTGTCCGGTCAATACCGAGAAAACCATTACAGAGAATTGACACCATCGAGAATGGACATGACCTAAAATGGACATCACCGAGAATGGACAATTGGACATTGCCGAGAATGGAAACCATGCACAGGGAATGGAAATTACCGAGAATGGACACCACCGAGAATGGACATTACCGAGAAAGGACAATGGACACCATAGGCATAGAGCAGGGGCGGGCAACTTCTGCAGTCGGCGGGCCGGATATAGCAAAATTAAGTACTTGGCGGGCCGGATTGCTGAATTGATACATTATTCGCCCATTTATCCACATAAACAAGGAATAAATCGTATTTAATGAATGTATTTTAACGACAGCAATGTAACTTCGAAGCCATTTCTCGCCAATAATGCCGAAGAAATGTGGATTTGAGAACAGCATTGTCATACAGGCACCACCATGTCTGCTTCTCTCTAATCAATCAACACACTGTGCAATCCTTAATATAGATTTCAAGGCGTTCGATAATCCCGGTACCCCAAATTTACCAAGATATCAATTCATTGGGGTTTAGTAGGTGACGAGATAGCGTGGTTGTTCAACTGTGTGGCCTATTTTATCTCGATATTGAATTCATGCGGCCCGCGGCCTCAGAATTTGAAAGTGGCCCGCGACCCGTTTTGAGTTGGCGTCCCCTGGCACAAGCGGTGTCTTAAAAAAGGCTAGAAGTGTGAGCACTACAAGTCGACGGTTACGGAATCAAAAATAAGAAATAGAGGCGTGCTGTAAATGACCAATGTAGTCGACAAACACCATGATTACCACAAATGACATTAGGGTTGAATACATCGTCAATGCCGATAATGCTAGTCTTCTCGCTTCGACGAACTTACGCGCAAGCTCCACCCTCGCTCGCTGCGCAGTGCGCATACATGTGTATTAGGGATGGTGTGAACGTGAGGTTCGTGTGTGAACCTCAGAAATTTGGAGGGTCACGTTCGCAAACGAACCTTGGTAGGTTCTGCACTGTGAACCTTTTTCATATATGGCAATTTTCACTTCATTGTAACATCTTTCGTTGAAATTTATCGCATTTCAACTGCGGCCACTCTATGCATGGCGCTGGCAGCATAAGAAAATCAACACTAAACGACCATGCACCTTGAAAATCTGCACCTTAAAAAATTTTACTTGTTTTGTTACAAAAGTTTGCTCGAAATATCCAGCTTTCCGTTTGTGAATATTTAGTGACTATCTGCTGTGAGCTTGATGACCTGCAATCACACAACATCAAGAGCGTAATACACTACATGTAGGTAGTCAGCGAATGATGCTTATTCAGCCAATCAATGAAATTGATATCGTTGTCTGATGTGAAAAATGTAGCAGGCGTACGGGGTCCATCTTGATTGGTTATTGTATCATAAAAACCAAATCCGTGCGATTGGGGGTGTTGGCTACTGCTGTATAACTTGTTGATGGGTAATATCGGTAGCAAAGAATAAAAACCCTTTTTACACTCTGCTCAATATCAACGTATAGCAATACTCAGGCGCTGAATACATTATCCGGTCTGGCCTAGACCGTTAAGGCGTAAGCTTATATTCCCATTGCAAGTCCTCGTCGAAATTGGCGGCAATAAAGCGACGGAAGATATTGATTTATGGGATTAACATATCATTCGATTGCTCCAGTTAATACATTTGGCGGCGTTTAAAACGTCAATATATACTTCAGTATTGTGGCATTATGTTGCCGAGACGTCGCTAGATATCGTGTACATTAATGCAGGCTTTCAATTCACTGAAATGAAGGGTTGGAATTAGCAATATGACGTCACGTGACGTCATGAGGTCCACGTTTGCGTTCATACAGAACCTTTCAAAAAAGTTCGCGTTCACACGAACCTGAACCTTTCACAGGTTCACGCCATCCCTAATGTGTATAATAACGTACAGTCACTAAAATTTGATATATCTAAGCAAGTAGTGGGGAATCTTGGAAGACTGGGGCCGCGGGCCACATTATCATGTAAGACAGAAAACTGTCCGCGGGTCGGACAAAATCCCTTCGCGGACCGGATCTGGCCCGCGGGCCGTATGTTGCCCGCCCCTGGCATAGAGTATGGACAATGTCGAAAACCTAACGTACTAAGACGGACGATGCAGAGAAATTTAAACCTGGGAATACCTAATACCACGGCGTCGTGATATAGGCTAGATAGGCTTAGGGCCTACACACGATTCATGCTTACGTACAGTACATGATGCGCGCATCTAAGGCATGGTGCATGCCGCTGAACAACTGAACATACATGAGTTAATCTAACCCATTTACAGTCAAATGTTTAACTATTTTCTGCCGTGGCGAACCAGACCGATAGGGTGATGATGGAGTATCGAGATTGCAGTATTGTATAATCTCTATAAAAGAGTCACATTGTTTCCTTTTCAACAATTTGAAATGAAAATATTCTCGCTAATGTCCATTCTCGGTAATGGCATTCTCGGTCGTGTCCATTCTCGGTAATAGTTTTCTCGGTATTGGCATAGAAACGGATATAAACAGATTCAAAAGCAAAACCCGTGAGTGTGACGCATAACAATCAAAATAGCACCATGAAATTCGCATTGTAGCGATGACAACAACAAACTTTGAAATGGTACAACACATAATGTAAATCAGTGGTTCTTTAACCTGGGCTCCAGTGAACATGTTATCGTTATAATTATGTGCGCAGGAAAGGTTTCCACTTTTCACTTAAATGCTGGCGCACAAAATTGCGCGAGGCAGATCCTTGATTCATTTAAAAGTGCCAGAGTCAACAATTGTTCAGTTGACCAAGCCAATTTTATGTAAACAAAGGAGTTTTTGTATAACTTACAGATTTGCCATTAGGTTGTTTTGTTCCGTCGTGTAGTCGTTTTGCTACACTTGCTACCATAGATGAATACATTTTCTACCACGTGGTATGGATCGGGTTTTGATAACTTGAGTCCTAAATTAAATTAGTTTCCATCGCAACGCCTTATCATATTATCTCCACCCTTCTAACATTGTTGCGTAAACATTGCCATCGTCATCATCATAGTCATTGGTTTGTTAGCAATTTTTATCAGTTCAATACACCACAAAATGCGATACAATGAAAAGATAGGAAGGTGTCGAAGCGACTTGGAGTAGTCTATGGAATCAAAAACCCACCTTGGCCTAGGCCCTAGGCGATGTAAAAAGGAGGCATGCACACTGCACACTGAATGAAAAGTAAAGGAAGATAGTATAGAAAAAAGCAAGCGACAAAAAATGGGGTGGCATGTCATGGAAGGCAAGATCGATAGGTCAGGTCGTGGTTGGGTAATCTTGAGGATGGGCTAGTACCGATACATATAGAGTTTCTCATAATTGAAACGACCATGGCTTCTAAATATTGTCTAAAAGGCTTTCTATGCATAACACAGAATTCAACGATGAAGTTTAGTCCTATAGTAGAAGCTCAGCTTTTGTGGTATCTTCGTGGTCGTGGAAATATGTTTCCAACTTTCCATAGTGGCGAATTTTCTGTTCCATATACCTGCATACTATACTATAGGATATTCTTCTTTGACTACACTTAAAACGAGTAAGACAATACTGTAGTTATGACCTATCTACGATGCACATGCACATATCATGTGGCTGAAGTGAACACTGAACAACATATAACGACGCATGGTAGATTTTAGTCCAAGTGGCCGGCTGCTGCGTACTGAACCCAATCTTTGGACACTAACTAGCAACTTGGAACTGACGTCTACCTCACATTAGCATCAGAAGGTTTGTGTTATATAAGTTACATTGATACATTCGATCGATGCTGTTTCTGTCGCCCGCATAGCACTTTCCTTGAACAGGAATATAATAGGATTCTCTCCAATGATGCGTAGTTTTGGAACACAAAGCCGAACGCATGAAGTAGTTCCCATGAGATGGATATGTGCCATGCCATGAATGGCCGAATAGTTACCTTTTAATATCATTGCGCTCAATAACAACATGGCTAGCAACATCTGTACATTTCCGCTGGTCGGACAACACATCACAATATCGATTGAAGAGTCATCTTCACTTCTTTGAAAATTCACTATAGAGAAACAAATCCCCTTCATACATAGGCCTACCAATTTGGGAGGACTTGAATGGAATAAAGGCACATATTTTGCGGAGCTTCACAATCTTATCTGTGGCTTGGAAAGTACTCCCACCTTCGTAATTATAGCACTCTCGGAAGTAAACTTTCAAAATGAACCCTCGTAAAATGTATACATATCGTGCTATATAACCTCGAATATACTCCGGCGCCCAAATCCTACGGCGGAGTTGGTAGCACTTCGTAATACAACATGAATATTGAACAATGCGAAGAATTGTGGCTGCATAGAATCGCTTCGAAGTATCAAAAGTTCTGCTCAAATATTTTTCCAATAGTTTGCCTCCTGTGTTTGATGGCTTTTTCACGCCTGCTAAAAATGTCCACTCCCATTACACGAGATCCTCGTCAAAGGGATATATCTACTTACCCCACCCAATAGCAACCTAACTAAGAGATCTATTGACTACTCAGGACCTATCATCTGGAATGCATTAAGACCACATATCCGTGAATTGCCTTATAATAAATTCAAAAAAGACCTACTTAATCACCTCTTTTCGTCATATTTTAACACTGTTGTCCTACCTCGTCCAGACATTGCTTCATTGATTGATTTGCTACCATCGTTTAATTGTTCTTTTATCTTTTCCTTTTTTAACTAACATTTTTTACAGCCAGACTGTATAGAGACAACTGTACCTGTTTGATGCCGGTGCGATCAGACTATAGTTGACCTTCAAGGTCGTATCGATCATTCCTATCTGATACTGAATTATGTGCATGCATATTTTCTGTATCACCATTATCGCCGTCTGGTAGTTATGTATTTTGGTTGGATGAAAATAAAGACTCTCTCTCTCTCTCTTTCTCTCTGGGTGCCGAAAGATTTTCAATTTCAATTCATGAGATGGTCTGTTGAGCGTTATCATCGATACATTTCTGACGAGTTCTGAGTCAAATTGTTCTGTTGTAGGTATATATTCGTCTTCGTTAAATTGTTCTTTCAACATAATACCTGTAATTACACCCCAAAACAGTCGTTTATATGTATTTAACGTGGAATATATTTCCAAGAAATAGTCTGACAAGCCATTCTTTAATAAACCGACACTATCCGACAGTCATCGAGCATGTCCACATTCAAGTCAAAAATACAACAAATTCTTCTGAATCAGTACTAGTTGGCCCTCTATTTTACCGGACCACGACCTGACATATCGATCTCGCCTTCCGACACATGCTACTTTTTTTTTATCACCAGTCCTTTTATATTGTCTTCCTTTACTTTTCATTCAGTGTGCATGCCTCCTTTCTTATAACTCCTAGGCCAGGTGGGTGTCTGATGTCGAAGACGAGGCTATACTCCAAGTCGTTTCGATACCTTCCTTACTTTCATTGTATCGCAGTCTTTTGGTGTATTGAAATGATGAAATTATTAGCAATAAATTGAATCGAATTGAATATCCAAAGCACAGAATGTAATGACACCCGAATATATTTCTATGACTCACCCGATAGAATCACAGTGGTCGAGTTGCGGCAGCAAATATGCGCTCCGCTCCGCTCCAAAAAAGAGCGTTTTTGGAGCATAGCGATGCGAAGCGAAGTCAGGCGAAACTAAACGCATGACGTTATAATAAACAAACAGAACTTTCGCCTACCATGTAAACCCGTGTCCATCGGTCCATGTATGACGGTGCCCTAATTCAGACAACAATCTGATGGGATTATTGCAACACAATGGGGATATGACGTCGTAGCGCAATTTTCACTACGCTGTGATTTTCTGCAACATTGCCGATTGTCAATTCGAAGATGATTTCGTAGAGGAATCTCATGTCCTCGTCTGGAAAATTATATACTACTGTGTTTTCGAAATCAGTACGATTAGATAGTCACATCGTATAACAATTCATCATAACTAACAAACTGAAACTCATTGAAGATCTATAGCAGGGGTGGCCAACCTGCGGCCGTAGAAAAAAATTTGTGCGGCTGTGGACACGTAATTCAATTAGTATGTATTGGCGGCCGTCAACATGCATTTTGAATTTACGAATTGACTCCCGATTTCTCGAAAGACTTCAATTAATCTTGAAATTTTCTTCGCGCTGCGCGCGCTTTAATGTGACTTCATTTTTCGATTTTCATAGTAGCGCTCTTTGCAATCAGAGCCCCACAGTACAGATGCGAACAGAAGAGGAAAATGATTCGCCTCAAATAGAAATACCAACTCGGAATCGTGTGCTCCTCACTATACCGACAATCCTGATGGGAGGTCAAGATGTGAACAGCATGCAACAAAGTGACTAATAACATTTGGCCCTCCAGAAGATGCATCATCATTTATAACTTTTTAACATTTGTATCTAAATTTTCGAAAACACCCCCTACATCAACTTTACCGGCGATTCTGATCACGTGGGCTGAGAAAGGATAAATGCTTGATAGTAATATGTAAAACTACGAATATCAATGACGAAATTTACAAGTGAATCTGAAAAGAAATTTCACGCTTGTCGCGACTGTGTAGAATCCCGTTGACCAGTGACCAATCCCGATTTCGGTGTGTATCGTAAGCCTATATCATTAATCGATTAGTTCAGAGTTCACCAGAAATGAACATAGACACTTTAGCATAGGTGTTTGGCGTCCAGCTAGTTCATTACGACCATGTTCTGGAATGCGGCCGTGGGCTACATGAGTAGTCGGAATGCGGTCGTGAATGTCAAAAAGGTTAGCCACCCCTGATCTATATAGGCTATTTAAGTTTCGATATTTCGGAAAAGTCTCGAAGGGAAGATATCTACGTTTGCTACATACTTGGTAATGCTTCTATAGACTACTCCAAGTCGCTTCGACACCTTCCTATCTTTTTACTGTATCGCATTTTGTGGTGTATTGAACTGATAAAAATTGCTTATAAACCAATGATGATGATGCAGCCGTTATCATGTCAATACATTTTCTATCACATGGTATGTATCGGGTGTCCTAAATTAAATGACTTTCCATAGCAACGCAAGATCATATTATCCCAACCTATCCAACATCGTAACACAAACATTTTGAATTGAATAATATATAATAAAAGTGAATGAAGCGGCCATGGCTTCTAATTGTCTAAAAGACTTCGTATGCATAACGCATAATACAGCAGTGAAGTATAGTAGAAACTCTGTTTTTGTGGTATCTTCGTGGTCATGGAAATAAGTCTCCATGCCACCGTGGTGGATTTTCAATTCCATATACCTGCATACTATATGATACTCTTCCTTGGCTACACTTAAAACCAATAGACGGTTTTAGTATTGTATCGTAGGCCCCGATTGTAGTTATACTAACTATATTAAATGGGATTGAACAGCATATAACGACTAGGGCTGGGCACAATGATTCGAGTACTCGAATCTGAATCGAGTATTAATTTCAATGATTCGAGTCGAGTAGTAAAATACGATTTTTTCGAGTACTGAAATTATACGCTTCTCACCCCCGAAAGTTAATTTATCAACGAGAATTATAGTTTCGATACTAATTTTCACCGTTGAAGCCTTGAAACCTTGCTTGGCGGTATCGCAGCATACGAAACACATCGTACAAGCTACGAAGGGTACTGGACGTGGCACATTTCCGAAGTCATGATGATCCCTCAACATTGTCACCAAGTGGAATGAAATCGGTATGGTCGAAAAAATACCAAAGTATCTTTTATGGGATGGATAACAGGCACTATATTCTTTGTTGTGGCATATACGGTACATATTTGAACATTAACGTATTGCACTCTGTTATGACGTCATAATGAGTGATACTCGATTACTCGACTCGACTCGAAGCATATTGCGTGATTCAGAATCGAATCACTCAGGTACTCGATTTTGCCCAGCCCTAATAACGACGCATGGTTGATTTTAGTCCAAGTGTTGACTGCTGCACACTGAAGCAAGAGTACTAAACAGTTGAAAGACGTTTTTAAAAATTGCATGATCTTTTTTCAAGAGTTAGCGGGTTGGTATAGAGCGCGTGAATAATATTTTTCACGTAACAATCAACACTGCGCCCCGTAATAGAATCGTGAATAGTCCTACATACATACTGCAGGGAATTGTTTGTTCCAGATAAATAATAGACACTATTTTCAAATAATTCAGTTCAGATAAGCTTGGATTCAGTGACATCGCATCGTATATTTCACTTCTGAAACCACGTTATAGCCGAATCCCCAACGGGATGCCGAGCTGCGCTTCATTATATCTTCTTTGGTATGCACATAATTCAGCCTGCGTTTCATCATCTGCAGTTGGCATGAGAGATAAACATTATCGTTCAATTCAAAGCTCAATGTCGATCAGGGAAGCGCGCAGAGTAAACTAGGGAAGGCGATTGGTCAGATTCATGAGCAAGTTGTTTATCGGCATGCCTGTATTGCATGGTGTCAAGACTCCATACAGTTCAATTATCACCTAAACTGTCGTTGGTTACTACGTACGTACCTTTCATTTTATTTGTCAGAGGTCATATCTAATTGTAAATCAGCATGTGGTACTGGTAAGTTTTTCATCTGACGTTTTGACAGGGCGCTCTCTGGATGAATCATGGATATTCTCGCTTACTCGAATGTTCCTGAACATGCTGCTGAAACACTACATGGGCTCAATCGTTATAGGATTGAATCGCCGCAATTCTGCGACTTCGCAATAATTGTGGATGATACGAAATTCTATTGTCATCGCTCGGTGCTATGCCTTCACAGCCAGTACTTTCGCGGTATGATCGGCGGGACTTTCAGGGAAGGAAGCCAGAACCAAGCCGTTATCAACGATACGGATTCGGCGTCTTTGAAAGCTATTTTGGATTTTATTTATTCTGGGAGGCTAGAGGTGACCCAGACTTCGGTTGAGACGCTGCTGAAAGTGGCGATTCGGTTGCAGTTTCAAAAGGTAACCCTACAGCTTTTTCACGTGTCGTAAATAGTATCGTAAGAGTTACAGATGCGCCATATATTCACATTAATGTTTGAGGCAATCATTTATATTATTTATTTGCAATTGCCAGCGTATTGTATATAGGCCATCAGGGCCTACTATACTGATGGCTAACTTGCAATTCCTAATTCCATAGACAACTTCGAGATTAGTGATTGTGTAATGTGTATTCCGATGAAGGGCTTTTCACTTAGCAGCGATTAGTTGTTTGGTGAAAACTTCCTTTCAAATTTTCTGCACTACATTGACTAAAACTGAAGCGTTGGCTAGCTCGTCTGCTATAGCCGCATAGCTGCATAGCTGCTAGGTACATAGCTGCTCGGTGCCACTGGTAGCGAGAATTCAATTGGAGTGTCCTACTACAGATAACGAACCTACATTTGGCAGCAGTCAATTTCCTCGGGAAGCCACACCGTATTAACGAAAGGCACCATCATACTTCATCAATCTCTGTGGTATCGGGGTAACGCGACACCGCTTCGAATGAAATAAAATTTTGTTGCAGTCTCTATAGCCTGCAGTTGCCATGGACTCTTCCTGACAACTAATAGATCAATGAGTTGTCCGAGAATACTATTTGTCTTTTTATCATAATAGGTCATTGACATATGTGTGAATTATCTACGACACCAAATCGACGAGACCAATTCGTTGGACATTTACCACTTCGGAAGAGGACTAGCTATTCCGGAACTAGCCGAAGCAGCCAAACATTTCACGTATGAAAGGCTGGGGAATGTGTTTGATGTGGCGACCGTGGTTAAAGATATGACAAGACAAGACGTTGAAGTTATCTTGCAAGATGAACTTGCGCGAGCGCACGGAGAAGTAAATATATTCTTTGTTGCGCTCGCGATGGATTGGGATACTATCTGTCACTTGGTTTCAATCGCGCATTTCCAAAACTCAGATAATTAGCTGTTGTGCCATCATAGCGATGGTATATGGAATGGAATACAGCCGGTGTAAAATATACGGGCCCCTCTCCGACTAATTGCCAACGACTGCCGTATATTACTTATTAGCAGAATATGCTATCGCATAGCTTGGTTTATGAGGTAGCGGTAGTTGGTAGCATATTGATGAAATCTTATCATTGTTTGACTCGTGTATAAAACATACCATACTAAGGATACTATATAGTAGGGATGGCCTGAACCTCTGAAAGGTTCAGGTTCTTGTGAACGCGAACCTTTTTGAAAGGTTCTGTGTGAACGCGAACGTGAACCTCATGACGTCACGTGACGTCATATCGCTAATTTCAACCCTACATTTCAGTGAAGTGATAGCCTATAATAATGCACACGATACCTAGCGACGACTAGCGCCACATAATACCACATTGCTGAAGTACATATTGACGTTTTAAATGTCGCTGATTGTATCAACTGGGGCATTCAAATGATATCATAATCCAATAAAATCAATATTTCCGTCGCTTTAACAACAATTTCGACGAGGACTTGCAAGGGAATATAAGCGTACGCTTTAACGGTCTATAGGCCTGACCGGACTGGGTTTCTATACTTGCTACCGAGGCGATATTGCCACAGCAGTAGCCGACACCCCAATCGCACGGATTTCGTTTTTTTCTGATACAACAAACATATGAAATCAAGATTGACCCCGTACGCCTGCTAGATTGTTTACATCAGACAACGATATCAATTTCATTGTTTGGTTGAATAAGCATCATTCGCTGACTATACCTACATAGTGTATTTCGCTCCTCCTGTTGTGTGATTGCAGGACAAGCTCACATCAGAGAGTCACTAAATATTCACAAACGGAAAGTTGGATATTTCGAGCAAACTTTAGTAACAAATCAAGTAAAATTTTTGAGATCGTCAGGGTGCATGCTCGTTTAGTGTTGATATTTTATGCTGCCAGCACCATACATAGAGTGGCCCGCAGTTGAAATGTGATAATAAATTTCAAACAAAGATGTTATAATGCAGTGAAAATTGTATTATATGAAAAAGGTTCACAGTGCAGAACCTACCAAGGTTCGTTTGTGAACGTGAACCTCTAAATTTCGGAGGTTCACACACAGAACGCGAACGTGAACCTCACGTTCACACCATCCCTACTATGTAGGCTTACGTGGTCATCCTTGTAGAAATGATCTACATCTCCGTCAAAACTGTATGTCTGCTCTTGCTGGAATCACCCTATTTACGCTACATCTTGTATAGCGGATGAGTCTTGTCAATCCATCGAAATCATTCCTGATGATACTAATTCGTATATTTTGCAGGAGCAGAAACTCATGTCTATTCTGAAATGGATAAGCATTGATAAATCATCGAGACTGAAGGAGATGGAGCCGCTTAGTCGAACGGTGGACTGGTCTAAATTGTCTGCGAAATTCGTTCTGCAAACGCTCTTTGACTACCCATTGGTCACCTCAAATGTGGCGACGAAAAAACTGATCATCAGACATGTTAAAAGAGCTTTAGAAAGTCCAACTACTTCGTCGACTTCCGAGGAGCAAGATGGCATACGTAGGTAGGTGTCCGATCCAGACCCAAAGAAAATATGCTATAGTCCGGGTCCAATCTAAGTCCATTCCAATGCTAAACTCGGTTAGTTAGATGTGTATTGTGTAGATTTGTATTTTATAATTCAGCGAAAATGTGGGGTTCCCGTGTGCCCAAGGTTAGTCAAGGTTAAGAACCACTGCCCTAAACATATCTATTCTCAGCATCAACTCATCACTCATGGCGCGCGTATTCATTTCTGTCGTGCATCTGGATATTGTATATTTATATGTGACATGACACTGACAATTTCGGCGTTTTAAATAGCACCATACAGCACAAACATATAGTTCACGTATTTCAGATCTTTTGATGTTGTGGTGCGCGATAAAGATCGTGCGCTCGGAGGCGGCAGGCGCAGCTGCTGCGAAGAAATGTTGCTTCTTATTGGCGGATTGACTCTTGGGGAGGCAGAACGCGGTGACTTCAGTCAGCCTAACGTAATGTGCTACTCTTCAAAGACCAACCGGTGGAAAACTAAATCTAATTGGCCGGAAAGGCGACTGCGAGGGTTTTCCGTTTCCAAATTCTACCATGATGTTATAGTTTCAGGTTTGTGCACGCATAGAGGTGATCAGTAACGGATTACATCTACTCTTTGAAGTACTCAAGTAAGGTTTTGCCACCTGCACTACCCATGCAGTTAACTCGACGACATCCATGAGGAGGCGTGGCTCCATATGACTAGCAGGTTATTGGTAATTTAATAAGGTATACGAGTACGAAGTATTTTTTGGTTTCGGGTATGTTTGCAGGGTTGTAACCAATAGGGATGGTGTGAACGCGAGGTTCACGTTCGCGTTCTGTGTGTGAACCTCAGCAATTTAGAGGTTCAGGTTCACAAACGAACCTCGGTAGGTTCTGCACTGTGAACCTTTTTTATATATTACAATTTTCACTTCATTATAACATATTTGGTTGAAGTTTATTGCATTTCAACTGAGGGCCACTCGTTGCATGGCGCTGACAGCATAAAAATGATCAACACTAAACGAGCATGCACCTTGACAATCTCAAAACTTTTACTTGCTTTGTAACAAAAGTGTGCTCGAAATATCCAGCTTTTCGTTTATGAATATTTTGTGACTCTTTGCTGTGAGCTTGACCCGAAATCACACAACATCAAGAGTGAAATACACTACGTGTAGGACTGTAGGTAGTCAGCGACTGATGATTATTCAATCAATATCATAAAACCAAATCCGTGCGATTGGGGTGCTGGCTACTGCTGTATAACTATAGTTAATGGGGTAATATCGGTAGCAAGTATATAAACCCGTTTTACACTCTGCTCAATATCAACGTAGCAATACTCAGACGCCGAATACATCGTCCGGTCTGGCCTGGACCGTTAAGGCGTAAGCTTATAATATTCCCCTGCAAGTCCCCGTCGAAATTGTTGGCAAAGCGACAAAAGATATTGATTTCATGGGATTATTATATCATTTGATTGCCCCAGTTTATACATTTGGCGACGTTTAAATCGTCAATATGTACTTCAGCCTTGTGGCATTATGTGGCCCGAGTCGTCGCAGGTGTCGTGTACATTAATATAGGCTGTCACTTCACTGAAATGTAGGGTTGGAAGTAGCAATATGACGTTAGGTGACGTCATGAGGTTCACGTTCGCGTTCACACGGAACCTTTTAAAAAGGTTCGCGTTCACACGAACCAGAACCTTTCATAGGTTCACACCATCCCTAGTAACCAAGTCACAAGTTTCCGAGTAACAAGTTAATCTCACTTATATAGTTTTGACTGGAGCCAAGTCGAGTCATTTTCAATTCACACCGTGTCAAGTCCGTGTCAAGTCAGTGTGTTCAGTTTTAAGTTCAATCCGGTTCAATCTACATTTTTCAACTCTGCTCGAGTGATATAGAATAGCTTGCATGCATAATATAGTAATTTTCCTCAGTCTTAACAGTTTTTGGCGATATTCTCCAAGTACCAGGACTGATAGACGAAATATCAATACTTGACATGAAAATAAGAGAAAGCACTGTACGCTTCGATAACCACAGTGGTGGTGCCGCATGGTGTCGCCACAATACCATAATATTCAAAGTCACAATGAAATGTCTGTGCGGACCGTCCTATAGTCTCGAGTCACATGACTTGATCCGAGTCACGCACAATGACTCGAGTACAAGTCGAGTCAGTACACAAATTGACTCGAGTTGAGTCGCATCATTTTACACATTTCAAAAAATGACTCGAGTCAAGTCCAGTCACCAGAATATTTCGACTCGAGTCATTACAACCCTGTATGTTTGTGTCACTTTCATGAGTGAAATTGCCATTCCAACTGGTCACAATAGCCTCTGTACCACGGTAACTGTAGTTATTTTGTAGGATCTCTCCTTAGCGTTATAAATCATTTTGAGGTAGTAATAATAATAATAATAATAATAATCGTTGAGTTATATTTTCATCTGAACAAGACACACACAATGCACAATGCGATAAGACACGATGTGGTAAGACACAATGCGATGTAATGAACAGATAACAGGATGTCGAACGACGCGCAGTTGCGGCGTTTTAGACTGACATCCACCTCGGCCTACAGTGCCCGATGTCACAGTTCTTTTCAGTGTTGATCTTTTGAAGCCGCGACCCTTTCTTGTGCTTTCCATTCCTTGTGAGTGCTTTCTTTCGTCGGGTCTTTTTCCGGGCTTTGTTGTCGCCGTGAGAACGGCGCTTACGGTGACGGCGGGGAGAGAGGAATCGAACAGGAGCCGCCCAATTAGTAGGCGCTTATAGTCACCACTACGCTATCTCCCCCGCGTAGTCGCGAGGATCCACCAATTTTGGAAATATCCACTACGTTTGCATTTGCACCTCTGGTTAACTGCTAAATGTATGCGAGCTCTCGGCTAAACCGACTTTTTGGAACTTATTACTTGAGTAGCTTTCGTAGCCTCGATTTCAACCTCCACTTGTTGTAATTTTGACATGTTTTGGGAATCGATACTTTTACATTAGTAGAAATTTGCGACGTTACGACTACGTCTACTTAACTACCAACGATGACTATATATACTTTGACCATGACCACCTCTGGGCACGTCATGACAATAGCTTCATCTAGTCTTCTGACCTAGAAGTGAACCATTTTATCCTTGATTAACAACTGGGAACCCAAAATAACACAGAAACGTCAGTTTATCGCAAGGCAATACCGAAAACTTAAATTCACAGGCGGTTGCGATCATGTCGAGATGAAGCGATTCAACATGAAGAGGTGCTGGAGATACGACACGAAAAAGGACTCCTGGACCAGATTAAGTGATATGACGCACCCTCGCTCCTTTCACAGCTCCTGCCAGGTCAAGGGGGAATTGTTTGTCGTGGGCGGCGCGTTCAACGATAGGATTGACATGGAGGTGTATTCGTCGCATTCAAAATCTTGGAATATGATACGGCAATGCGCTCCAAGGTATACGTAGTAATTGCGGAGGGGACAGTAACGAAGTACTTCCACTTTTTCGGGGTAATCGGGTAGGTTTTGCCTATACCTGCCCTTCACTTGCTCGAAAGGATATGTATTTGACTACTTCCACCTATTCTTGTCAGTATTTCGGATCAAAACTACTTACTTTTTACGCATCGGGTTCTGACAAGTAGACATTAGTTTTTGGATATGTTTTCACTACTGTTATCAGTGACATTGTCATGGCGTTCGGGTGTCAAGCAGCTCTTGTGTCAAGATAACTGAATATATTATCGAAAATTTCACTGTTTGCAGGGTTATTAGCAGGTTGCATAACGGCACCGCTGCATAACGGTGTAGCCCTGGTAAAATATATTTTTGGTCTGTTTATGACAGTATTCGGAGCCCATTTCGTCGAAGGAGTCACATATACCCTACATTTTCAATTGTCAATATCAATCCACTGTGACATCACAATTAACGATTCGCGACGTGTTGGCTAGAAAAAATGTTTCAAACCGGTTTGTTTTAAATTGATTACACAGACACACAAAATGAAAAAAATATTTTTAGCAGAACATCTAGGACTTTTTTCGGGGGTTTTAAAGGTTGCTGATTACGAATATCACATTAGTTTTGCCAGATTGCCTCTACCTTTACCCCTAAAAATCCCAAATTACTGTATTTACTCCCTAAATATTTCACTTAGTAGGAAGTAAATAGTAGCTTTATTACCTTTATACTCCGCATAAATAGATAATTGACTATATAAATAAACCTCATATCGTCCTCCGTTATTCAATCATTATGAACGTGACCTGATTTGAGATCTTTGGTTGTAAAAAATGCAGTTTGTCAAGCCTAAAATTTATACTTTTGCACAACGGAAGTGTATTTTTCTTCTCTGGTTCTCTCCGACAAACTGCCAAATGTATCTGAATCCTCGACCAAATCTACTTTTTGAAACTACTTACTTATGTGGGGTTACTTAGGCCTAAGGGTTTCCTACGTAGTCTCCAGACTTTCTATTTTCTGCTTCCACTTGAAGTAGTTTAAATACATCTTGGAAAGCGCTACTTCTACATGTAATTGCATAGAAATTAACAGCGTTACTTCTATACTGCTATGCTTGACTAGGAAAGCTGACTACTTTGGCCACCTCAGGGTAATTGAGACCTTTTAATTCAAGCTGTAAGTGTGTAGGTCGAACGTAGGCGATTATTCTGTAATGATTTGCAATTTAATATTCAAACATAGAAATATCGGCTTGAGTTGATTGATATTTAACTAAACTTGAATATCACTAGTAAGTTCTCCAAGTAGACCTATACAAATAATCTATACTTTATTGCTCCAAAAGCGACACTTCGTTACTGACCTCTAGATTTAGATATCGTGGGATTGTGAACACTGTATGCAGCCCAAGTAATACGCAAATATCCGCTCTTCAGGTTGGTACGCAATTTCACGGCGACTCAATGCAACGGAAAGATCATCCTCATGGGAAGCGGTGTCAACTGTTCCAAAATGATCATGCAATGCTACAACCCCGCTGTTGCGCAATGGACGCATTTTCGATCACCAAATATCCCGCGCCAGCTCTCTGCTCCGCTCTGTTGCACATCTGAAGACGAAAGAAGCGTTTATCTGATCGGAGATAATACACAAAAGGTATAGGACTGCTGACATGAGAGAGACAGTGTGCGTGCACTCCGTGCAGTCCAGAGATATCGCTGGTGCAGTCAGTGACGATATTACCGTTCCAGCGTTACATCGCAAGCTTTATGGCGTCAAATATACCGGGCAATAGTGCCTGTGATAACCGCAGTCTACGTCTATTGGTCTAACAAGTTTCCATACGATTCGAATTACATTCGTCAAGATCAAAGCGGCATATCCTGAACGTATTATGTCATGAAACCACTTGAGTTATGAAAGTAGAACTGGTGGCCTGCATATGGATGGATTGGAATGTAGGACTAAATCACTCACATACTGGTACGAACCAATGCGATTAGATTGCTCTACCAAAATAATTAAAATGATATATTCTTATCAAATAGAGAACTTAACCTCTAACCCCTCTCTTAAGAGAATGGACTTGCCCATAAACGTGGCGATCACGCCGGACAGTACCGCCCATTTTAATCTGAAGTATATTTACCGATCCAGGTCTTCGTATTCGACCCCAATTCAAATGAATGGTCCCGGGCAGAAGATATGGCGAATCTTCATTCTAACGGCGGGATAACGACAATAGGGAAAAGGGTCTTCGTAACGGGAGGCCACTGGGAGCACGACGGTTATCTTGATCAAATGGAGGCTTACGACACCGAAACAAAGGCCTGGACTGCCGAAGGACCGCTGCCGCATCTTTGGCTTTATCATACGTGCACGAAAATTCTAAGCGACGATTGCTCTGCACTGTGCCGTCATTAGTTTTGATTTTGACCTGACACTGCTGGCATGATTTGAATTTTAATGTCACGGTAAATCCATTTTTATCGTTGTGGAGATAACATCGCGAGGTAAATGAGATTTTGACCACCAACGCTGACGGATTTGTACATATTCCGTATGCGAGACAATCGCATTCGCATTCATATGTTATTCAGGGATTGTCCAACATCATGTTGCTGAATGGGATAGGTCGCGATACCATCTTGTTCAGCAGTTATTTCGCTAGAAAGCTGGGAGTTGCAAACTTACTCTTATCTGTTTTTAGCCATAGAAATTATTTTGTCTCCTGACAGAGAGAGAGAGAGAAAGGCCGAAAGAAAGAAAGTTTGTTCGGTTTCAGCATCAAATACTAAAGCATTGTTGACCTACTACTATACAACATATGCTATAGATTTATGAATACAATTCAACTGGCGGTTATACCTTGAGGAGAGGTTAGAGCAGGGCTTCCCAAACTTTTAGCTCTCCATTACGTATAATCATCGATACTAAAAATGACACACTACAGTGCGAAATGCATATTTATTGATTAACGAAATATTATGAAGGAATACCGATGCCAAAGAAAATGGTAATCAATATCAAGTAGGTTTATTATAGCTCAGTAGGCTACTTCTCAAACTTTTCCACTGCCAGAGTCGGAAACGTAAGTTTGATGGGGGCTGTATGAAGGCAGCACCGGCTATTTAGATGTCAATGCAACCAGTGACCAGTGCATAAAAGGGTAGAATACATTAATGACACGGCGCCTGATAGCTGATTCCAAATGGGTACATCGGACTACTTGTGACATACATCACTTGTCTACTTGTTATAGGCTAGGGTTAACATACGTCCTCTTTTAAGAGGATTTTGTCCTCTTTTTTTTACTTTTTGAAAGTGTACAAATGTCCCTTTTTTGAAAATTTTGGTCAAATTTACGGCCAAATTCGACTGAAATACCGTAAATGAGCACCGAACTAACGCTTCGGCGGGTATTTCGGGAGCTGATCCGGAAAGTTGACCTATTTTTTAGTCAACCACCTGATGATGGGAAAGAAAAAAGTGTATTTCTGGCGAGATGAGCGAGAAAGTTGACCTTTTTTTGTATCAACAACCTGATGATGTATATATATATAGGTCTAGCTCTGTCTGCGTTCAGACTTAGAGCACTATCACCGAGGTGATGGAAGTATCCATAACAAAGAGAGCATCAAAGATTTGAATTATAAATTAAATTTCCCGTGAAAGTGCTGCTTTTGAGAATGTCCTGATGTAGGTGTCGTTCCGATTGAGGACATTGTTCATCAGCGTTGCGGAGGGTCTTCCTTTTTCCGTTCTCCTTTCATCTTCAAACGTTATTGACTTCACGACACTGTCATCAGATTTTCGAATTATGTGTGCAAGAAATTTAACTTGTGATGTGAAAGAAAAAAGTGTATTTTTCGGGAGATTAGCCAAAATATGGTAACCCTATTATGGGCCTATACTGCAAGTTGACTGTGTTTCATGAACGAATGCATTTCATGACGCTAATTCACATCTGTGAACGGACGAGACAACGAGTTTCTTTTTCGAGTTTATTTATAGGATGTTCAATTGTTCATGTTCATTATTGAGGTTTTTGATAAGAATTACAAATGCATCAAGTTCAAGTTTATTCATAAAATTTCATCACTTCAAAACATCACAAGACTGCAATACAATGAATGATAGGAAGATGCCGAAACGACTAGGAGTAGTCTTAAGATCAGACACCCACCTCGGCCTAGGCGATGTAAAGAGGAGGCATGCACAGTGCACACTGAATGATAGTAAAAGAAGCTAATAGAAAGTGGCAACTGACGGAAGGCGAGATCGATATGTCAGGTCGTGGTCCGCTAAATGGTGAGGGCTGACTAGTATTCACTCAGCAGAAATTGCTGGTATTGCGACTTGAATGTGGACATGCTCGACGGCTGTAGGATAGCCGGCGAGATACTGTTCCACACTTCAGGCCCGGCATATTTGATAGATGGTCACGAAGTACCAAATTCAACATGACGAGGTCACAGAGAGCCGGCATCGTCCACTTGTGTCTCGACTTTTGTTAATCATCTTAGTTTTGAGTTAAGAGGGTCAGGAAGGTGGGTTTCTAGACTAACCAAAGCATCAGCAAAATGCTATCAACATAGGCCTACCATGTAGGAAGTATCCTGGCCTGATCTTAGCAAGAACTTCTACGAGATAGTTAGCGGGCACATATACTTAGCATATTGGTGTATCAGTGTGCATACTGTGTGCATACTGTGTGCATACTGTGCAACTGCGAATAAGCAGTTAGTTAGCGCTAGCTCGAATCAGAGACGATCGATAGCACGACATGAACGGAGTTTTCCATCCTTAGTATCTTCGCAAAGCCCGTGCGCATCTGGCTCTACTGTGCGTACGCGTTACCTAGATTTTCAGTAAATGAAGTTTCCATCAAATAAGAGCTGTGACACTGTAGCTTCTTCTAGCAAATTAAAGGAAAGCTCATTCCCAAACCTGTGCAGCGTGCATGTTGGGATGTTACATATTAGATTAGATCCTCATTCCCAGTTCCAAGCACCGTGTGTTACGTCACTCGTCATGACTGAATGACGCCATTGCTGGGTGTTTTCGTTGGTCTTTCATGGAAGTTTCTGTTTGTGGTGTCGTGGGGTAGATTCGCTACTCCAACTGGCAACTGCCATCTTGACATGATTTGAGAGATCCGATCTTGACTGAAAAGAATTAGATTTTAGTGCATCACTTTCTGTTATTATTAATATTTTCCGACGTGCTTATTCATCTGTTGTTTCTTTATTGATACCGTCATGCCGCTATACCGGCATAATGCACAGCACAATGATGGTAATGGACGCGTTCACGCTGTCAGGTATCCGTAAATTGGTCACCTAATGTCCCACATAACGAACTGCAGCAGCGCTTTTCTTATGTCATAACTTTACAAGCCATTGAAGTGAATTGATTAATATTTGGTTTCAAACATTTCCTTGTTATTAGTTGATATACAACTGACCATTGTTCTGTTCAATAGCTTATCACGCCTTTGCTATGGAATCGCCTGGTATCGCGACAACGCCGTCCGGCCGGCGTAGAGGAGATAGGCTTAACGCTGAAGATGAAACCTTGAGTCAAATCGCGAAAGAAGCGGAAGCCAGACTTGCCCAGAAACGAGCGGCCAGACTTGAAGCTCGTGAAATCCGAATGAGAGAATTGGAGCGTCAACAACGTGAAGCGGAAGAGAAAGCGGGCAAAGACACAGACTCTCTCAAGTCGGCTAATCTGGTTAATAGTAATCATTTAGTAACGCTGGGTCATCCGACGATATCCATGATATCTCGAAGGGGCAGTGATGATTCGACAGCTTCAGAACCGTCTGTAAAAGAACTCCGCGATTCCTTATCTGAAATCGAGGAAAAATATAAACGCGCCATGGTGCAGAATGCGCAACTTGACAACGAACGCATGCAGCTTAATTATCGCGTCGAACAATTGAAAGACGTCATGGAAGAAAATGAAGACAAGTTCTACCGATTGAAAAAAAATTGTAAAGAAAGAACTCAAGAACTAGAAACCAGCAAAAGACTCCATAACGCTCTTCAAAAGAAATACGAAGACTTGCAGGAGGCTTTAAAACAGCGTGATGAATTAATCCAAGAACAAGGCTTAGTAATGGTCGGAGGAAACATGGTCGCTGAGAGCGATAGTGACGATGATGGCGACGGATATGGGTCTAAATCAAATCACAGATATAAACCCACCCTCGTCAGTCAAGAAGCTGCTCAAGTCTTAGAGTCTGCAGGAGACGGGACTTTGGAATCGCGGTTAAAGAATCTCGTAGAGGAAAAAAACAACCTCACGGACGAAGTGAAACGGTTGCAAATGGAACTTGACGAAGAGAGAAACAAAGACGGTATGAACAAAAGCACGTCGTCGTTAGAAAACGGCATGTCGGATATGATGCTGTTAGAAATGCAACGGGAAACCAGCAAGCAAATTAGCGATTATAAATTTAAGCTGCAACAGGCGGAACAAGAAATAGGATCTTACCAAGGGAACATCACAAGACTTGAAACCCAGCTGCAAAGATACAAAGCCACTGCGGAAGTACTGGAGAAAAGTGAAGACGAAATGAGAGCGGAGAAGCGTAAATTACAGCGCGATCTGCGATCGGCTTTGGACAGAATCGAGGAAATGCAAATGACAAACGCGCACCTTGAGAAAAGACTGGAGAAAATGAGGGCAGCTCGTAACGCGCAGGCTAGCCTTTCTTGATGGGTTACACTGCGGTGTAAGCGGATTTGGCTTCTTGTGGTATCATATACAGGCCTGTAGAATGCAGCCAGGTTGCATTTCAGGCTGACTGAGGGAGTCACGATGGTGGTATTTTCCAAATCGTGGCGTATCCACAGATTTTTTATATAATATGATGGACGCTGTGGAAATCATGTCCCTAGCTCATTGTGAGAGCGTCACATGACTCGCATTCATCCGGAATTTGACGTAAATCCGAAATACAATTTAGCCACATAAGTCTGACAATAAAAGACCAAATTCATTATTGCTTACGTCTACATACAGCAACTCCGTCGTGTGTCAGCTGTCTCTCTGGTGGCTAAGGATTTTAAACGAGCCATAATAAAAGTCATCGCATGTCATAACTGTGCATCGTGACTGTGTTATGTGGATAGTCTGCCTGTTGAGTCATGCTTGTGAACATCTGATGGTAATAGGTCTTTGATAGCGTAGAATTTCGGTAGGAGATTGCAATGATTCAGATTGGATGCGAATTATCAGCCTATGTTGCCGATGTGTATTGAAATATGACTTGGCGAGGACTGTAATACAGTTTGTTTTCTACTATTGCTGGTAGTAGGCTAATCTTACTATATAGTGTATCTTCACGAGCGGATTCATATCTATGATATTCGGTAAACGAATCAAAAAGTGCACAATCTATCCAGGCCAACCATGACCTTATCTATGCTGAGCATGCCTTAATGATTATTGTTGTTTCGTTAATTAAGTGCGCTTTCTGCAATCCTGTTGTATATGTTCTGATTTTATAGTATAGGATTCATGATACAATTGCCTCGCTGGTGTCTAAAATGCTGTTTTGGGGATAAGAGTAGGGAGCCGCACAAAAACAATGTCCTACCCTACATGCACTAGGTTCAACGATATGTGGTTCTTCGATATTGTAGTCTAACGCTCTGAATCACAATTAAATTTGGTCGCTGCAAGCTATGATCTACAGAATTTACTAAATGTTGATGTGCCACTGTAATGTTTGATTATGATTTATGCTAATGCCCGCATGTGTCGGCACATATTTGCAAAGTGTGATCAGATGGTGCATCAAGTCATCGGGTTCATCTGGTATTTCACGCATCCGTTAATCCGGTAATAGTGCAAGTTCATCAATGTTGTATAGACTTGAAAGATACCAAGGCTGTCACACGATATGCACCGCTTAGAAACGTTCTGACGTTTGACCTGTGCACTGTTTGGTCACGGTAGTATGATCTCGCTATGTCGCGTTTTTGGTGTCGTTCTGGGAATGATTGTGTCGCTAGCTTAGGCCTACATGCAGTTTCCTGATGCTTTGACCAAAATAAGATGATCTGTGATTTCTGTATATGCATGGTTTCGACGAATCTTGATTAGATATGAACGAATCGAAATTGATGTGGCCAAATATGTATTTATGTGCTTAGAAGGATGTGTTTTTATTCAGTCATATTGACGGAATTCACCCCACAGCATTTTCCTTCCTGCTGTTAAGTCACTTGTCGCTATGGTAGTGATCTTTCGCCATATATTGTTCGAGTAACTGGATCTTAACGCAAGTGTGATGCGTAGTCTGTAGCCGATCAATTCCTTTGCGATAGCTCATTGCAGACATCAGCTGGCCTATCTGTAATCGCGCTATCGAGTTTTGGCACCTAATCGATTCTACGTGTGTCGCGCCGTTGAATGTGTTCTGTTGTTTTTTTCGATTTCTTTCTTTTTCATTAGTACGCAAGATGTTATACCGATTGTTGTAGTGGATTGTAACGAAGAATTTTTCTAATATTATTTTCTTTCTCGAAAGGCGTTAACGTAACTATCTAACTCTGTGCGATGGCTGCGAAATCGGTGCCGGACGAGGACCTGCTCACAGTCCCGGAAGGTTGGAAGGAACCGAAATTCACGAAAGATGATAACCCACGGGGTATGGCGGATGAAAGTACGTTCGCTACGTTATTTCCGAAATACCGGGAGAAGTATCTGCAGGAAGCGTGGCCTCTCGTAAAGAATTTCTTGAAGACATACAGCATCGATTGCGAGTTGGATTTAGTCGAGGGTTCTATGACTGTCAAAACGACGAGAAAAACATGGGATCCGTACTCTATCATTAACGCTCGCGACATGATCAAATTGTTAGCGAGAAGCGTGCCTTATGAGCAAGCGTGTAAGATTTTCGACGACGACACTGCCTGCGACATTATAAAGATCGGGTCGCTCGTCAGAAATCAAGAACGCTTCGTAAAACGCCGCCAACGTTTGTTAGGCCCCGACAATTGCACTTTGAAGGCTTTGGAACTGCTGACAAAGTGTTATATACTGGTGCAAGGTAACACTGTCACCGCGTTAGGGCCTCACAGGGGATTGAAAGAGGTCAGAAAGGTAGCGGTTGACACTATGAAAAATATACACCCCGTTTATAACATCAAGTCGCTGATGATAAAGAGGGAATTGTCGAAAGACGATAAACTCAGGAGCGAGTCTTGGGACCGGTTTTTGCCAAAGTTTAAGAGTAAAAATATCAAGCGGAAGAAGAAGCAGAGAAAAGAGAAAGTGTACACTCCGTTTCCGCCTCCGCAGCCCGAGAGTAAAATGGACAAGGAGATCGCGTCCGGCGAGTACTTTCTCAAAGAGAAGGAGAGAAAGCGCAAGAACTTCGAAGAGAGGAAAGCGAGAGAGGCGGACTCAGCGGCGGCGCAGAAACAGAAACGGGAAGCCGCTTTTGTGCCGCCGAAGGAGCCGAAAGTCGTGAAAACGGACGATCGCGCTTTGAAGCGAAAAAGCGACAATGTCGATATCGATGCGCTCAAAAAGAAAATTAAGAAAACAAAGTTCTCGAAAAAAGCCACGTAAAAATGACGCACGCGCGGGGTTGCCGTCGACGCAGAGTTGAAAATAAGGGCAGCAAAACAATCCGCGAAATTGATAAACTTACGACGAAAATAAGGACAAATTTTCCGCAAATAGGTACGAAATGAGAACGCAAGTCGAAAATAAGGACAAATCTTGAAAAATCGTAGTTTTATCAGACGGACAGATTTGAGAAATGTGGGAGGTATGGCAACACTACGCGTATGGATAGATCAAGAACACTGTCATGTGTCGGAAGCTTCTTCGAGTGGAATCATGGGTGAAGAATGAATGGTAGTATCCTGTATGTACCGATATGGCATCGAATTGCCGTAAAAACTGTCTCGCAAAGTGTTTTGCTCAATGCATCGTTGTTTACTGTTGGCTCGTTAAGTCGCTGGATGCGAATGTTGGTGTTATGTGGAGCGTTTTACGAGGCAGTGGTGTTTAGTGTTTACCCAATGCAATCGGCTTCATGGCTATATCTTTTGGTTCGTAATAAACCTTTCTCGCTGTGTTATGTTCTTAGTATGTGCGTGGGTCCTGGCAAAAGCGAGTGCTGGCTGACACATAACAGCAAATAGACCACCCTTCAGCGATGCCATAATATTGTAAAATGCTAACATGCTTTGTTTGTTATCACTCGAAACATTTGACAATGACAGGAATGGACTATTGCATCTTGCTTATTGGTTCGTGACTCCTTGGTTTTATACCCAGTCCTGAAGTTGCAGTGACATTTACAGCCTTCGACTGCCTTTTTGCGATACGATTTTGTGAATTTACAGAAAACTAATGATTGTACAGAAAAATATTCTGCTGTTTGTGAGCGGTGTAGCCGTCGGCGGACTTAGCGCTGCATTTGTATGGAAATATCTGACGAAAGACGATGGAAATACTCTACTGAAGGCGGTGGATCACTTGAAATGTTGGCCGAATCAAGACGATACATTCGAACCAAAGAGCATTGAAGTCGTATCTGACCGCAAAGACTTTGAGAATGTACTTCGAAATATTGTTAACCAAGTGAACACGGTACGATCTTAATAACCTAGGCTCATTGGTGGAGTCGCTGGTGATTGGTGGCTTCGTTTAATCGATACCTTTACTATTATAGGTGAAGGTAATTGGATTTGATTGTGAATGGACATCCACCAAATCTAAAGCCAATCCCATTGCCCTTCTGCAATTAACCACTTCGGATTACTCTACCTATCTATTAAGACTAAATAAATTAGGCGGATTCTTACCCAAGGAGCTGCTCGGTCTACTTCAAGACAAAGCAGTACTGAAGGTAGGCTTCTGTATGGTTTGAAAATATTCGATGCTAATTGATTGTTGAAATCTACTGTTTGTATTGGCGTGAAATTTTGTTTCGTTGACATGGATGTATATCCGTCAAGTTTCTAGTTTTGGAAAATAGATGTGTGACCCTTCTTTCACTATTGACTTTGGCTCCTTGCGTATTATACATGTTGGTGCATTTACACCTGAAAATGATGAAAAATCTCATTACGGGCCAAGCAATGACAGCCACAGGCCTACAAACCCGGATCAGGCTGTCTCCGCTCTGTAAGCTTACAGCGATTAATTTCTGTTTCCGAGAATTGAGCGATGAGAATTAAGTACTGCTGGTGTTGGTGTGAATCTAAGCCCTATCAACTCTTGTGCCTCTATGTGGTATTAGTCAGCTATACAATAATGTCATGCCACTGTTCTGAGTCACTTACTGATCTTGCTAGCATATTGATATATTTTGAACTACAGTTGTCATTTCTTGCATGGCTCTGACTGGTTTTAACAACTTACTGCTGGTGCAATTTTGCATCAATTATGTGTATTTGATTAACTAGCTTGTGGCTTTGCGGATATGTATTATTGATGGAAAACACTGGTACCTCTTGTTCTTATAAACGACCAGCTACTTGTGGTAGATAACTGCGCAACTGGAGGTTTGTTTGAATGGTATTGGGATTCTGACATTTTCTAATCTATTTGCAATATACCTGGCATATGATATTCATGTATAATCTATTGTTCACAAATTGGTCTACTGTCGTAGCTCAAGACTTGGTGGACTTGGTGATTTATGTTGTGCCAACAAAGAGCTTGACTTGGTAGATGCTTCAACATCGTTAGATCTGTCATCGTGATTTGACGAACCATTTTGTTGTTTTTTGATGGTATGAACGTATGAATAGGCAGTTTTGGTATGTATGTTTGCTATAGCGCTGGACAAATTTTTTGTATGCCTACCTTTATTGGGACTCTGTGGATTGTTGCCCATAATGGACGTGCTAGCGCTAGGGACTAAGATGCTATCTGTGCAATGAGGGGAAATTAGAATGCTGACCGTTTTGCTATGTTCTGTGTAGGTCGGAGTTGGGATATTAGATGACGCTTCAAAGTTGATGAAAGGCTACGGCATCGTGGTTCAAGGTTGTCTTGATTTGAGAGCGTTTGCTGCCAGATACCAATTGACGAGGTGATTTGCAATCTTTCCTTGGTGTTTTACAAGCTCTTGACACTTTATAAATGTTTCTTTTTTTCGGTAGAGCCAAAGGATTGAAGTCGTTAACAAAAGATTTGCTCGGTAAAGAGCTCGATAAATCGATGTTTTTGAGGTGCAGTAACTGGGACGCTGAAACCTTATCTCAGGAACAAGTAAATATTTCCTGTGTCAATTCTAGCTGATGTTTCATATGCAGTCTCTTCGTGCAGATTCAGTATGCCGCTCTGGATTCTTTATCGTCGCTAAAGATTTTCGAAGCGCTCTTCCAAAGAAAACTGACGAAGAACCCACCATGTAAAGATGACATTACTAAGGTTTCAGTTATGGCGTGTCTGTTTATATCAACGGCTCTTGTTGTTTTGTGGGACAATTGTAATTCTGAGGATCTAATTAATGGGGGAAAAGGACCACACATTGGTGCGCTCACATCCCGAAGAATGCATACCTAACTTCCTAATGTCTGTTTAAAAGCATTTGGCAGCTGGGTGAGCAACTTATCTGATTTATCAGATATTCATCTGAAATTCAACATAGCATCATTTCATCTTCTTTTCTGAAGTCGGAATCTATTTGGTATTCTTTATTCATGAATGTCAAGTTACGTTCTTCTGCAAGGGTTCAGAACCTCCGCTAATAGCAACCATGTAATAATATCGGTGATGTGGGCAGTGCACACCAAGCAATCTATCGAAATATGGTTTGTATCATATGACTCCTTGTCCAGTTTTAATTTCCTGTCGGTATCAATACAAGTTGGGAAAATTATTAAGATATTGACACAAACGGTGCAACTGGCCGGTATGTATGTAGTCATGAGCGTAACTCTGGCAATCTGTGTAAAACTGCTGCTGATTTTGATTGTATTAAAATGATTTCACAGACTCGTCCAAAATTCATATCGCTAAATTTGTTCCAAACTTTTGAAACACAATAGGCTAGCATAAGTTATGTAAGTACCTAACTACTTGAAAAGACAATGTAACTGCAATATGTGATTGATCAACCATAGCGATTCAGAACATCTCAGAGCACTAACTCGTCTTTACAGTATTTTTTTTCCGTTTTGATAGTGTAGGCAAGGCATCCATGACAATTGACAATATAGGCCTATTAATCTCTTGCTTTCCGAACAGCACAATTGAGAATTTTTGCCAAGCAATGACTTGTTTTAGCCGGATTTTGTCAGTCTTGATGGCGGATTATTGTATTATTTTTTTGCTGATTTACGCAGGCCGTACATTCGATAATGTGGAACATGGTAAAAAGCTCGGTGCAAGGCCTTGTTGACGTCGTTTACAAAGAGAACAAGTCGTTCCAATCTACGCGATGCAACAATATTGAAAGCAGTGACAAGACCAGGAAGTCGAAAGGACTTCCTAAAACGCCACAAACTTTTAAGGCAATGAAGCCTCATTCTACGAGGTATGAAGTAATTTGACTTCAGGATACAATGCAATGCAACGTTACCGAGTATTTTTTTAAATTTACGTTTTGCTGTTGGAAATGGCACCATGTCTATTCTCGTATAGCAGTTACTTTGGTTTTCTTTACATCTCAGTCACTGATGCTGTGAGTTGTGACAATACATTCGTGTAATGCTCTGTACTTTTGAATCGTGTCTGGGCAACAACACATTGCTTTGTTAAAGAACCACCGAAATGGCAGTTCCATACATTTCACCTGTAATACAGTGGTGGATGTATGCGTCACTCTCACTATATATACGGCATTATTACCATTTTGAATTCTGCGATTGGTCAATGATAGGTCAGGCCTATGCCACACACAGGCTATAACTAAAAATCAACCAATGTCTAAAATTATCGACCAATATCGTACGCGAGCCACGACAAGTCAAGAAATTACTTTTCTCGTATTACTCGTGTTTTTCATTGTTATTGAAGAGTAATTTATGATGAAATTATTGACACATTTGCATTGCTTGGTACCTGTTAGCTTCAGTATTTATTTAGTAACAAAACAACTCTTCATTTGTGATTATGCCCCCTATTTTCACATGATGCTTTCTTTGCAAGCCATGTCTACTTTGTGTGACTTAACTGTCTGCAATCTGTATCAAATATATTGAGCGTTGGTTTGCTCGCACTTTGTCAACTTGATGTCTGTGCTTAACTCTTTTCAAGTAGCCTACCACCAGAGCAGCATTTTAATTGGGCTCACGGATGACGATTTTCTCACGCATATCAAATGGATACACGTGTCTGACTCGTGTTAACCTTTTTGACAGGCAACAACCGCTTTACGACAACTGCAGACTTCTGGCGCCTGACGATCAGCTCTTGTCCACTTGCGACAAGAAAAAGGCACATTGGTACCTGTATAAGGGACTTGCAGGTGAGAGGAAGGGCACGGCACCGGGGCAATGTGTCGTACTGGCGGAACGTTTTATAGAGCCATTTTGATTGCAGAGATGGACCATGATGGTTTTTAAGATTGGTGTTGGTTAAATTATAGTGGACTATTGATTGAAATGTTTTGATTTTGGTTAAATTTTCACCAATGTTGCCTATGGGCATTGTGAATAATCTTGCATTTAAAGGCATTATTGGGGATACAGTAGTTTCATATGTAATTTAATAATATTGCTGCTGATGATTAACCCCCCACTGACTAAAGTGTCGGCCGAGAAAATTTGGGTTTATTTCATAGAAAAAAAAAGCAGTTCTTCTTTACCAGTCACCTCTATTTGTTTCCTCTAAAATGAAGTGGCATGCGTAGCGACAGAAATAGGCCCCAAATCATTTCGACGCAAAGCCGTATTTACTAAGAATTGATATAGCCTATGTGTCACAATCATTCAGCGTTGCCATCGACATTTTCCATTCTCCATTCTTGGCAAGCGACTTAGTAAGGGCAGGCACTTTCTACCCGAGATTGTAGGAAAGTATCTTTTGTACTACAACAAATTTTAATCATTTCTACGATAATGCGTGATGTAAGTACTGGAATTCTTCATTCCTATGCTCCAAGATGTTTTACGGTTAGTCACTCCCACTTTAACAAGAGATAGACCTGTGACATTTGAATTTGATGGGGGTAGTCGAAGCGAAAGAAGCGTTATTTGATCGTGATTTTCATATTCCTATTTCAGTTATCCGGTTTCGTGATTCTTTTATGGCTTATGATCAACACAGGAATTGAAACAAATGAATTGTCTACTTCCAGACCAGCTTTATATGAGTATCTCCAAATTTTTGGTAACTGACAAGAATTGAGGTTTTTAGGATAATGAATGGCACTTGTTGATTCAATATAAACGACGGCCCATACCTGATAGCCTATTTCTTATTTTCAATAATGATGTATTGTTATAAAATTTGATGTCACCTCCAAATACATGTTTTTTTTTAGTTCAATCCTATCAGTAATAGTTAGCCATATAACTATTGATTGTCTGTACCAAAATATTGGCATATTGGACCAATTATTGGAAGTTGGGCCAAGTTACAGCTTGGCAAGATTTGGTGGCCCATACCTACTCACTCTCCCCAACAATTCTGACATTATGTGCCAAAACACCTAATTTTCATACATGAGGGCAAAGTTTTGTCAAAATCAAGTTTTTTGAGATAAAAAAATGTCAAAATTTCAATTTTTGTAGGCCAAAATCTTTGGATTTTCATGATTTTTGTCCAGTCCCAATCGTGGCCTCAGTGAAGACAAAGTGAAGTAGGACGTAGGAAGTGAAGTAGGAACAAAGTAGTATTATAATACATCGCCCTTTGAAATACGGACAAATGTTAGTGACAACCCTGATCACAGTGGATGCTGATTTGTGATTTGAGAACTGTTACAAGCCCAATCGCTATTGATGTCCCTTAACCGCCGTCAGCTGCCGTAGATCTGACGAAAGTGTTTTGAGTGCCGCGGTTCATCCGATTGATTCCGTTACTTTCGCAGAACGAGTTTGTGAAGAGCCCTTCACGATACGGCTGTTCTTCGAGCCATCGGGACGCCCGGACGATGACCGAGACTATTATCTGTACGAGAAGGAGAACAAGTGTGTCGTGTGCGGATCGGAGGACTCGTACGTGCGGAAGAATGTAGTGCCGCATGAGTACAGACGGTGAGGCGACATATTTCTGTTGCTGACAAAATTTCTGCAACAATTGTTTGATAACTTTTTGAATTTGCGTTTATCGGAATATAATTATATAGCGGCCGGAGCCCTCGTAGGACTTCAGGATTCTGTCCTCATTCAAATGTTTATGGTAATCGCCTCTGGTTATTGTGAATTTGTCCAGTGGCATTTTTTGACCCACTGCCTTTTGGTTGCTCGGGCTCTTATGCTCTTGGTGCATCCAAAAACTCAAAAATCTTATGGAAAACAACTTTGGAATCTGAGCTTGAATGATATGAAATGTGATTGTTTGCATTTTTAACCCTCGCAAGTTACATTTGTGCTCGAGTTAAGATCATGTTTACCGGAGTGTTTCCTGTATGTGTGCGGGCGACTTTTGCCATGTATTGGTAATGAATATCCCTAAAATGACGGTGTAAACCAGGGGTTCTTCCAGTGGGGTTTGCTAATTAGTTTTAGGGGGTCCGTGAAAGGACAATAAGTCATCAAGATCCCCTGGTGTAAACTGTGCGAGTAACTGATCATTACTATCATTAATTCCACATATTATCAGTAATCGTCGCAAATTTTCAGGCATTTTGCGCTGGCCATGAAGGACCACACTTCCCACGACATTCTGCTTCTTTGCCTCGCGTGCCATCAACGTTCCAATTATTACGATTGTTTGATGAAGAAAGATTTACAGGAAGAATTCAGCGCACCGCAGGTATGTCGAACGGGCTTTGTGACAGTGCGGTTGCTTTTTGAGATTGATTGAGATGTAACACAGAAGTATTGTCTGTGATATTGAGTTGTCTTCATATCAAGTGAGTTTTCCTTTGTCATTCTGCACAACTACGTTTGGCTAATAGCATGATTTGTATGCTGTAGGCTCAACTCTGCACTGTAATTAGCGCAAGGAAGTGCGACAAATACTCTTGCAGTGTCGTTAACAGGGTTTTTGGTAGGATGTGATTAAACGTTATAAAATTTGATGCACATGGGAAATACTAGGTTCTTGCGTTAATGGCCATGGCTTAGCCTGTGAGGTTCAACTAAAGTTTTACCATCTGCCTTGGATTCAATCTAAATGTAGAACTGCGCGTGTGTATATTGCTGTGAATCTTGGAACATGAAATTTGTCGCGGGCTTATTTATTCAGCTTCGAATTTTTCTTTTTGCTTCACTCGATTTGTTGCTTTTATCGTTGAAACCACCTCCTGAAAATTGAACATTAATACTACGCACAATTTACAAAATTATGTCTCAAGTTTATTCGCGATTATGAGAGAGCGTGTGGTCTAACATGCGACTTCGCGCGCGCGCACTCGTAGAGATATCTTCAACGTTCAAATTTTAGCACAGAACGATAGACGCATGTTGACTGAAACCTTCGACATTGATATTTCGAGGCGCCTAATTATCACGTCCTTTCAACTGGGCTCAGTGGTATGCAGTGGCAACCCGAAGTTTATGCACGTAACAACGTGATTGACCGAATTCTCCCATCAGCAGATCACTTTGCTGCAGCTTCATCTCGTAATTAAAAAACATACATTCTATATGACTGTGTATATAGCCTACAGGCTACATCTACATTTTTACATGTCCCATTTGTTTTCAAACGTTATACTGTGACTGTGACCGACTTTCCTGTATGTATCTGTCGCTTTTGCTATTGTTGCTGTTCGTTCTTACGATGATGTTATAAATTATTTTTCTCTCTCTCTTTTGGACTATTAAAAATGGTCATCGACATTCATGTGGTCCGCATAGTGTTTCATAAATTCCATATGGCACTTTTGCCGAAAAGGTTGGTCACCCCAGCATCGAAGTAGGGTTACTGTATTTTGAGGTCAGGTAAAAAGGAGACTTTTTACAATTCACAAAACTAATTAATTTGAAAATGGTAATGTAAATACTGTTGTGTTGACTCAAAAAAAGCCATTTTCCTTCCAAATGGAAGACTCGCTCTAACGTGATTACTTCGTCATGAACATTTTTTCTTTCAGGGCTCTCTGCAAGCGGCGCGTTTGTATGAAGATCCTGCCAGAAGAAGTGTTCGATCAGCAGGTTAACTCTCTACCGTTGGAAATTTTAGGCTACCCGTTGTTACCATCTGAAAATTCTGTTCAGGCAGAGCGCTCTTGATCCACGGTAACGATAAAATACCGGAAAAGCGAAAAACCGAACTGCAAGCCGTCGTCAAAAGCTATTTCGACACTGACGAAATCACGGAGGACTTAATTCGTGAAGCTTCCGAGCTGGAGACGAGGTGTGATAATTATTGCAGGGCAAAACAATTGCTGATTCTTTGTGTAGTATTTCCGATAATATAACTATTGAGGAGTTGGGCTGGCCTCGTGGAATTAAACCTTGTTCAGTATGGTTCCTAACCTTTAATGACCTGGGAACCCTTATGGTTATCTGCAAGCCTTCGGTGAACCCCTAATTTTCTTTGATTCAAATAAACCCAAATCTATCTAACTACACGTTCGTAACAGCCTGGTCGTATGCTAAAACGTGGCACCGCTGATGACAGTGATTCCAAACCGTCGCTATCCAAAGTAGCCTTCTTGCGGCTCTGATAGACCTCTACATATGCCACAAAAATATTATAGGCAACAGTTGGTGTTTGTTTCTATGAATATTCAGAGTCCAATTTTGTAGATGAATGCTAAAATGAGGAATATTAGTTGTAACTAAGGCCGTCCAAGGCCGCTTGTGAAAACCGGGAAGAATTCTTGCAGACTAGCGTCAAATGCATGGATGAATACCCGCCGGACAAGGATATATCTTGAGTTCTGCTGGTCATAGAACTTTATATAAATCCTCTCTGTGAAGAATAAATTCAGACATAATTTTACCAACATCACAGCTTAAACCAAAGTATCAATCGCAATAACTCCAATATTACTCGGCGTATAATCCCCCGCAAACTTGTGCATCAAGTGCTGGAATGAATGAAGAGCTATCGCATAACGAGATAGTAGCATGTTGCAGTAATGACATGCATCTTCAGTTTATTTCAATTCATACCGCTCGCCAATCTGCGTCTATCAATGCTAAAATAACCGATATAGAATCTATAGAAGTCTATGTGCGCGCTTCTGAATTAGCTGGATGGTGAGATCTAGAGGTAGGCTAGCTACCTTTGAATTTTCGTTATAAGTAGCCCACTCGAGTGCTTTCATGCGGCTCCCTACGTACTCTGAAGTTTGAAATGCGGCTCCAACATCTGAAAAGGCTGGGAACCACTGACTTATGCTGTCACGTAAGAAGTAAATACATCGGATTTTAGAATGTCATACCGATCGACACTCGAATACCCGATTCAATGCCTACTACTCCGTTGGTAATAAAATGACTTCGGCATATGATCTTACCCGGTCCTTCCGATAAGATGAATGTTGATTTCTGTAATGAATATTATCCTTTTCTTGCCAGAATTGAAAACGAGACCTACGTACCGCACGGAGAGAAAGTGGTGACTTCGATTTACAAAAAACTCGGAACGAAGGTAAGCATCCCCGAAATTTTTGATGGAAATTTTCAAAATAATTGCAAAACGACTCTGTAACTGTCGCAGGGCTTGATGGAATTCGAGAAAAGGTGGCGGACGCACTTTTTGAACAACATGCAGCCGAAGTGCATGCCTCCGCTGTGGTCCGTCAGTCACAACCACGAGAAGGCGATGCGACGCGCAAAAGAAATGGAGAAGGAGTATAGCGAGAAAGTGAACGCGTTGGCCTCTCGATGAAAAGTGTCTGTCCATGAAAGGCTGGTTTATTTTTCGGCGCCTGCTCGGAAAATGGAAAGTTGAAAATTCAGTTCTGAGAAAGTAGCTGCTGATCGGCGATCTCTGTGATCTCCTGAACGAGTACACGTTTCGATACATGATGCGGGAAGTTTTTGCGAATAATTTAAGGACATTCGCAGACGTATGGGTAGAAACTAGACTGCTGAAATGTTTGGTGTTGACTGACTTGGTAACGTTGCTAACCTGGATTCGCCAAAGCATGACTGCGACAGAATGTGAACTTTCGGACAGTGGTCTTGCTTGTGACATCGTAATTTATGTGGCTGGTAACTTCTTTATAATTTGATCAACAAATTGTGTCTTTGGCCAGATTTTGATTATTTTCGTGGCTTCAAAGTCACGAGCGTGTCGTAGCGCTGTGATTTTTTAAAGCGGTGAGCATTTTGATCTGAATCGCTGCACCCATGTTTTATTCAACTTTTGTAGGGTGACCATATTGTGAGGTATACTTTTTACAAATCACAAAATTTACAATTTAGGATGAGGAAACAAGGCAAATAAAGTTGTGTTTGCTGAAATAAATAGTCATTTTTCCAACTCGACTCTCAAAAGACCCGCCCGAAGGTCCAGATTCCAGAATTCGCTTCATTTATGGTTTTTTTAGTGATGTCGTTACAATCGCCTTGGTGTGAAATCTTTTAATGCGGATAAATTGCCAAAAAGGAAGACGTTTGAGCCTCTGCGGTGGACATTTTCTATCAAATCCTGAAGGGGGACGTGTGGTGACCCTAACTTTTGACAATTATTTTAGCCGCATTTTGTCCGTGAAGAAATGCGAATTGTGCATTGTTTTTAGACCTTTTATGATTAGTACGCAATACCGGCATGCAATTCTCTGTTGTTGCTGACAACCTGCCTTAACTTACTGTGTCATTGCCCATTTTCAATATAAACTTAACCTGGTAACTGTCTTTTTGTGACAATCATTTCGACTGTGAAATTGAAGCTATCTGCTGTTATTTGACACAATTATTAATGTATGTTAGCTGGCTAAGATAAATTCATTGTAATATCATTAAGATCAGTACAGATCTCCTGATTGCACATATCAGAAACAACTGTTACTTCCATGAATAGAGTGTTGAATAAAATCCGTTGATAGGTATACCGGAATGTTATAATTTTTTTGGTAGATGAACTGATAGTGAACAGGAATATTGTATTGACTGTGTAGGCACGAAATGTCTGTTTTAGTTACTGTTCGCCAGCACTCATTTCAACTCACTGTACAGTGTACTTGGTTACTAGCATTACAAATGGTGTGTTTCTTTATCTTTGGTACCTGATTTGTATGTCGTGAATGGTGTTGGGGTAAAGGCAACTAATAGTACGAGAATATGCCGCTATCCAGGTGTTGCGTCCTTCTAATGTTGACACAGATTCTAACATATGGCGCGGTAAATAGATAGAAAAATGTGAAAGCTAAGTTGCTTTAAGAAATCGTGGCGGATTACCAAGCGCACATGGAGAATTACACCAAGATTACCTTGGTGGGCGCCGGGGCCTTTGGGTATGTGCCAATGTATGCTTCCGTAAATTGAGCGTTTCGTTACGTGCGACATGTTTTCTAGCAATGTGTACCTCTGCAGTAGGAACAACGATAAAAAAATGCTGATTCTGAAAGAGATTCCAATGGACACAATGTCAACGGAAGAGCGTGCGTCCGCACAAAACGAAGTGCACGTTTTAAAGGTGAGAATGCTTGAATATCAATAATGCTGAATCGATTAATTGTCCTACGTTCTGTCCACAATTTGATAAATACTATTGATTCGATGCTGGTCCGGTTTTCAGTAAACAGTCTTACAATTTGTTTGATAAATGGTTGGGTGGGTGTGTGATTGATATGATAGAACCCGCATCTGTTGTAATTTTGGAAAATACTAAAGCTTTCTGGCCTCTGCAGAGAATTGCATTCTAAGGAAGTTTGCTTCATTCATGTGCTATTGACTGTTACATTATACCAAACGCGAGTACATTACGTGTACTGAAATATGACCTTTTTCACTTAATGTTTGAAAGCTCATTGTTCACGAAGCCGCTTATTATACTATAATGTAGGAATTGATGCTAGGTATTTGAATTGTATCCAATGGTACTAGCTAGCCTATGGTAAGAATTATAAAAAACTGTGTGTTAAAGTAGGAGGCACAAAATTTCCTTTGATCCATTGAAATTACTATTCAAACAGTTATTTTCCTAATCTCGGGGATTTCTCAGGTACTGAAACATCCCAACATTATCAAGTATTACGAAAATTTTCTGGACGGCACGAAGCTCGTCATTGCGATGGAATATGCGCAAGGTATGACCCTTGTGATATCGGTAGCCTTTCTGTTTACGTCGTGCACAGTAGTGCGCCCGACTCGTACTTATTTTTGTTTTGTCTTTGCATGGCATAGGCGTAGCCATGTAGGGATTGTGATGTAACATGTTTCACTATTTCACGACGCATTCGTCAATGTTAGGATATTTTTGCCCCACCTTCCATTTTCATTTTGGCTGTGTTTGTTATTGCATGCCCTTTGCCCTTGTTTCTGATTTGTTGGAGCATGGTTTCAGGTGGGACTTTGTATCAGTATCTGAAAAAGCAACCGGACAATCTCAGCGAAGAAGTAAGCCTCTTGTTTTCGTGACTTTCAATTTCTGAAATATCCGGAGCAACTCCAGCATGCTGTTTTTTGTTGCCTGTTTTCTGTTGTAGTGCGGTCGTATTTTGATGTCTAAAGAAATCATCAAATTTCCTGACTTACACACTGTTACGTTTAGCGCCTTCAAAGTTGCCGGTGATGCTGCTGTTGCTGGCTAGATTTAATGCTGTGAAAGTCGATATAAGTAAAAGTACCTTCCGGCAAGACAAGACTGCTTCCGAGCGGCAGTAGAAAATGAATGGTTCAGAAAGTTTGATATTGTCTGTACTAGATATTATGTTTCTTCTTTTTTCACAAAACTACTTGCTTTATACAATTTCTATTGGGAAAAGTAGCAAATTGTATTAGCATAAGCTTGCATCGCTACCATGAGGCTAAGGTTAAACCAGGGTTGTGACCAAATCGCAAGGCTCCGAGTCACAAGTGAATTTCACTTTTATAATTTTACTAAAGTCAAGTCAATTCATTTTCAATTAACCTCCGAGTCAAGTCAGTGAGCGGATGGTCGAGTCCGAGTCATTTCCGTATTTTAAGAACATGCCTACAGTCAAGACGAGTCATCAGAAAGTCGCAACTACTTGTAGCCTGATCTAACAATATAGTGACCCTACTTGAATTTGCTGACCTTTCTGCTTCCACTTGACCAGTAGAAAGTTACGGCTTTACTTTTACTTCAGTAGCAACGCTGACTACTTTGACTAGCTCTCTATGTTTTCGACAACAATATTACGCTATTTAGGACTAAGATGCATAAAAATTTACTATTCCCTTGCATAAGGTAACTGCGGTTTCTGTAAACACAACTACCGTTGTCTTATGCGCAATCATTCCTGGCTTTGTTTCCTTGTCGAGAAAACTTGTAAAAGGCCGTATTTCGTTTGCTTTTCAGGAAGTCCTCCATTTGTTCGTGCAAATCTTGATCGCGCTCAAGTACATTCACTCGGAGAAGATCTTACACCGGGACCTGAAAACGGAAAATATCTTGCTCGACCGGAAAAGCCGAGTCTGCAAAGTGTCCGATTTCGGGATATCGAAAGTGCTCCACTCGAAAACCAAGGCTCTGACGGTATGTAAAGATATCCTTGATTGCCAACGACGAGGAGGGGATTCTAGTTTTATTTCGAATGTGCCTATCTACCTGTATTCGTAATCTTCACTCAATTAGATTATATTGCTAGACTATTTCACAGTTTTTGTAGGCAAATGGCAATTTTTAGAAACACTGTCTAATAGAAAGCAAATTTTGCATGGGTTTCAATCATGGCAATGAGTGAAATAATTTTTAATATTGTGCGTGGCTTTGCGCTAATATTCCCGAAAATCTTCAAAGGAATTTGCCGCCTCTCTTAGTAATGCCAAATTAGACAGTCTGTAATAGATGCCTCACCTGTATGCATCTAGCCTTTATTGTAGTCTGTAATGTAATTTAGGCCCGCTTTGTAAATCGCCACCAGGAGTCAGTGTCGAGTCGCTTTTGCGTTAATAGCGAATATTGTGATGCGCTCTTTACTCGTGTAGAGCGTGTTGTTGTAGGTGGTGGGGACGCCGTGTTACATATCGCCAGAACTTTGCGAAGGCAAGCCGTACGATCAGAAGAGCGACATGTGGGCGATGGGATGTATCCTGTATGAGCTTGTCACCCTGCGAAGAGCATTTGAAGAAACGGTGAGTTCACAAAATTTCGGAATATCAATCAAAAATTTTTCTGGCTACTTGATAAAATTGTTCGGATGCCTAAAAAAACGCTGCACAGCAAGTAGAAGCATTGCTATGACTGGAGAAAATTTTGGATTCGTTGATTGAAAATGAAGTTTTTTTCAAATTTTACTGACTACCCCATGAAATTGTTAGGTTGTCTAAAAAAACGATGTGTAGCAAATTTGGCTCAATTCCGATTCACAGAAGCAAAGTTATTGAAGCTGAAAATTTTGGATATGAAAAAATAGTATTTACGATGGGTAGTTCTATAATTAATAATGAAAGATCTTCCCACCGTAAATACAATTTCATTTTCAATTTATTGCTATCTATTCAATCCAAAATTTCTCCTCACAGCAACGTCTCTACTGATTATAATTGAGAAAAATTTGGTGTGCAGCGATTTGTAGGCAACCTAGCAATGTTATCAAGTTGTTTTTGAACAGCAATATTGTTCAACTATAGCAGTAATTCTTAACCAACCCTATTCCCATTACGCTCGTTTCAGAACCTGCCGGCGTTGGTGTCGAAAATTACCAAGGCCCATTACAACACAAACTTTCCCAAGCACTACGGCGTGCCGCTGACCGGCCTGCTGAAGAAATTGCTCAGCAAAAAGCCCGGAAACCGTCCCAGCGTCGTCGAAATCATGGCGGAACCTTTCATCATGAAGAAGCTCTTCGAGGTTTACTGCGATTTGGGTGCGGTCGAAGTTAAGTGAGTATCGCTTGTGGTACGATTATTAGAGCCTGTCCAATATCTGTCTCCGTACAAGTTATAGTTTTGGCTATCACAATACAATGTGTTGAATGACGTCATTAGTCCTACAAATATTGCAGATGGGAGTGTCTTCACTGCTGTTGCATTGATTCTTTGAGTAGTACCGGACTTGGCGTTTTGGTGAAATGCTGAAATTTCTTATTCAGCTGAAGTTTTATTCCGAAATATCCAAGTTTTGTGCGATAATCAAAGTCATAATAATACCACCAATTATAAGTAATATTTGAAGATACTAGTTTCTCACTCGGCAAGAGCTTTATGGCGAATGAATGAAGTTTCATTTTTTCAAATCAGTGCCGGCAATCCAAGTTTCTAGTTGAAATACGTCACATTTTGATAATGGCATAAAACATCAGCAAAATTATGTGATATCGGTGTATCGCAATCACCTTGAAATTTTGATTTCAGTCGGGCTCAAGTTGCAATACAGGTCACAAGAGGTTTCGTTTTTTTACTAATTAACGCAGTAAACATGACATCTACGAAATGTTTGTTTTAAAGTTTTCGTGCCAGTTTTAATCTTGCGTCACGCACCACGGCTGAGAACAGTTACAGACAATTGTTGATGATGCTAAAAAAAGTTTATTTTTTCTCCTTCAGAAACCAGAAAACGTCGAAATTTGACAAGCAAAAGGGATTTTCACACGCGTCTTCCAATACCTCCATCAACTCCATGGCTACCGTAAGTGCGGCATCGTAGTCTTTGCACGCATACCGGCGTTCCTCATACTGCGCCCATTTCAGAGCAAAAGCCAAGAGCAGTTCGCAGTGTATTGTTGGGGCGGAGGCATTTCGACGCCGATGAGATTACCACTACCCTACGCTGACACTCAGGTACCATTTTAACACTGTGAAGCGTTTCTTGTGAAGAATAACACCTTGCGTTTCGCCCACAGATTCTACAAGTGGAGTGTGGCAGGACTAAAAAGTCGTGCGTCACAGAGAACGGGCGGCTCATCATGTGGGAGGTAGCTATGACGGGTAGCGAGATTTTGTCACCGAATCTATGAGAAATTCTTGTTTCCAGAGCTCACCGACGCAATCTCTGCCCGGGGCGATGGGCGACTCGCAGAATATCCCCGCCTTTTCACCGCGGTTTCAAGAGGGCCAGTCTGGCGGGATGAAAATGTGAGTTCGGGGTGTTGCGTCGATTTGTTAAGAGTCCGTTTGGTCCGATGTCTGTCTCTGTAGGAGTCAATCTCGCTTTTGTAGTTTTGACTCGAGTCAAGTCGAGTCATTTTCAATTTGCCATCGAGTCAAGTCCAAGTGAGTGAGTAGAGGGTCGATGACCGTCCTAGTCTCGAGTCTTATGATTTGGTTCGAGTCGTGCACAATGACTCGAGTAATGGATTGTAATTTGCACAGGGTCTCTTGCGGCGATATGCATACGGCTTGTCTCACCGACCGAGGGATACTGATGACTTTTGGCACGGGCAGCGGGGGTTGTTTGGGCCACGGCGACTTTTCGGACCTGTCCGAGGTGCGTGTTTTTTTTGTATTTGCAATGGGCCTAGTACGAAGAATTGGCAAATTTTGTTATTCAATGATTCCGGGGATTTTTGGGATTTCGTTGTTTATAAACTAGGGTAATTTTTATCGCTGTCAAAATTTTGGGTAATTTTGTCGTTTCGCGACGTTCGTAAATTTTGGTTATTTTTGGTATTTTTTTGTTTCTAAACTTAGGTCATTTTTTAGCTTTTAAATTTTTGGCAAGCATTCTCGTTGTCGTTCCAAAATTTGGGTAATTTTGTCATTTTGCGATGTTTAAAAATGGTAGGCCTATAAAAAACGATTTTTTTTCTGTTTTGATGTTTGAAAATTTCAAAATTTTTTTGTATTTTGTCGTTTATAAACTTGGTTGGTTTTTGTCGCTTTCCAAATTTTGGTAATTATAGTTGTTTTGTCGTTCCAAAGTTTGGGTAACTATGTCGTCTTGAGGTGTTTGAAAATTTTGGTGATTTTTCGTATGTTGTCGTTCTGAAATTCGGGTAATTATGTTGTTTTGTGACGTTCCAAAATTTTGTCGCTTATTTTCATATTCTCGTTTCCTAAATTTTTGCCGCAATAACACAATGAACAGGCAATCGTCTTGACGATCCATATTTTTCCTGCCAAAAATAAACATTCTAGCTAACCCAGCACTCCCCCCCCCCCTTTTCAGCCCCAGATAGTCGAGCACCTGCTCAGCCACGAGGTGGTCGCGATTTCGTGCGGGTCCTACCACGTCATGGCGCTCACCAGCGACGGAGAAATCTACTCCTGGGGCAGAGGAGACGGAGGTACGCGATTTGTAGACTCGCCACACGTTCTCCTTCGATACGAGCTCGAATTTTTCGGTTCAGGACGGCTGGGTTTGGGAGACAAAGCGACGTATTCGACGCCGAAAAGGGTTCCCATTCCGCAGCACTGCGAGGCGGTCTCTGTTACGTGCGGCAATGATTCTTCGGTCGTGCTGACAGCGGATAGGAAGATGTTGTGTACCGGAAGTAATCATCACAATAAGTAAGCGATGGTTCTGCCGTAATGATGTTTTGTTGATTTTTTTCCTATGATCCCGAAAGAAAAACGTTCGAAATTGGATCTTCAAGTTTGAATCGGTTTGAAAGCGAAATCCGATCAAATTTTATGAACTTTATAAAATTGGTCGTGTGTTTGAATTGTTTTAAAGACAAATTTTGAAATATTGCTGTTAGTTGAAATCGTTTCAACGAATTCACGTGAATTATATTGCTTGTAAGTTAGAATCGTGTTAAATTTTGAAAACTAATCCACATGAAATATCGCCGTAAGCTGGAATCGTTTAAGAGAACAATTCATTTTTTAAACTTTATGTACTAATTCACGTGAAACATTGCTGGAAATTTGAATTGTTTCAAAACTTGGAATTTTACTTCATTGTAGAAAGTATTGCACACAGATTACTGCTGCAATTTAATATCGCTCAAAAATTTGTAAATTTTTTTACGAATACAAAAGCTATAGCTATTGCTGTAAGTTGAGGGGATGTAAGAGAATTGGTGTTTTTTTTTGTCACCAGATTGGGTCTGGACCTGGTGACCGGTCGCGGAGTTGAGGAAGAGGTCCAGTTGGCGTTATCGTTCACGGCAGTGAGGACCGTCCCGTTTTCTAACGAGGAAATCTCGAAAGTCTCTCTCGGCACTCAGCATACCGCGGTCATAACAGGTGATTTCCAATGAATTTTTTTATTATTCCATAATGGCTTATGCAGTCCGAAACAGAAAGAATCTATTTCAGCAGCTACTTGATAAATCAAACTCGTTAATTATTTATTATAGATCTACACACCGTAAATACTATGATTTGGAGCCCTAAATTTTGAACATCGAAAACTTGGCTTCTACGAAATGGAATTGAGCCAAATTTTATATACATCGTTTTTTCAGACAACCTAGCAATTTCGTGGCGTAGCCAATAAAATAAAAGTACCGGTAAAATAGAAGAGCTATGTTAGTTAACTATTTGCGACTTTCCGCTTTCCTTTCAACCGCGCATTTTCTTTCGCAGCAAACGGCAGCCTGTACATGATCGGCAACAATCAATTCGGCCAGCTCGCGAGCCCACCCGTTTCCGGCGGCAGAAACAGCACCAGGGTCCCGAAGAAGGTCAACGTTACGCCGACGCAAAGGTAAAATTCCGATATTAAAATCTCGACGATAGCTAGGCGCAGTGATTCGAGTGCTGGAACCTGAATCGTATATTAATTCTAGTAATTCGAGTCGAGAAATTATACACTTGTCGCCGCTAGGAGTTGATTCATCAATGAGAATTTTAAATTCGATAGTGTTTTTCACAGTGTTAGGCTGTAAACTTCGATATAACATATCACGGCCTTGTACAAACTACCCATTTAGTCGGTTGACTGTCAACTATAACTAACGGTTTTTTGAGCAGATCTAGTTCTAGTTGCGGATTTCGAAAATTGAGTAGTTCTCGTTCTAGTTCTAGTTGCGACCTTTTAAAAATGTGTAGTTCTAGTTCTAGTTGCGGATTTCGAAAATTGAGTAGTTCTCGTTCTAGTTCTAGTTGCGACCTTTTAAAAATGTGTAGTTCTAGTTCTAGTTGCGGATTTTTAAAAGCGAGTAGTTCAAGTTGTGCGACGAAATAGGTGTGGTTTAAATAATACCAAATAATCTTCAATGTTATGTGGACCTGGCATTATGTTCTCTGGTGGAATATAAGGATATTGAAACTTTCCCCATACTGTTCATTCTGTTCATACTGTTTTGACGACGTAATGAGTGATACACTGCCACTAGATTTGATCTCAAGTCTCAACCCTATTTTATTCCGGCAGATTCATCGACGTCAGCTGCGGCGGCACTTTCACCGTGGCGATCACAGAATCGGGCCGCGTCCTGACGTGGGGTAAGACCATCCGCGGCCAACTGGGCCGGTCGGCTGCCGGGTCGATTTCGGCCGAGCCCGAAGCCATCAGGTTTCCCGGTTTCACGAACATGAAAATCGTCTCACTCAGCACGAGCCACGGAAGCTCGTTGCTGGCTGTGTCAGGTACGTGTCACGGCCCTGAATGGGTCTGTCGCGCTGTGATGGGCTAATTCCAGGGCTGTAACGACTCTGGTCACGATTTTCTGATGACTCGACTTGACTCGAGTCATTTTCTCAAAATACAAAAATGACTCGACTCAATCTGTGTATTGACTCGACTTGGACTCGAGTCATTGCGCATGACTCGGACCAAGTCCTATGACTCGAGTCTTAGACGGCCAAGACCGACATTTCATTGTAATTTCGAAGAATAGTAAAGTTACCACGCAATTGGGATTTCGTCTATTGGTACTGGTACTTGAAATTGCGACCAGAAACTGTTACAAGTGAAGAAAATTAGTATCTTTCAAATGCGAACCATTCGATATCACCAAACAGACTTATAAAAATAGGTTTTAACAAGACTTTAACTCGTAACTGATCATTTGACGCAATGACTTGGACTCGGGTCGTAATAATAATACCATGACTCGGACTCGACCCCCTGCTCGCTGACTAGGACTTTGACTTTACTCGGTGGTGAATTAAAAATGACTCGACTTGACTCAAGTCAAAACTATGAAAGTGAGATTGACTTGTGACTCGGAGTCTTGTGTCTTGGTTGAAACCCTGACAGAGGTAGATTTCGTGAACTTACACTGCTTCCTGAAATGAAAGTCATTAGACTGCTTCTACTTCTGGTTGATATTTCAGTTTTTCAGGCAAAACCAGGCCTAGAATACCAACTTTTTTGCTTACTTGAAAATCGCTGCTGGCACTTCTAGAGGACAGTTTTCCAGGCAGCACTAAGCCTAAAATACCTACTATTTTACTTTCGCGAGAAAGAATCGAAATGAATAATATGCAGTCATTGAATTTCGTACCATTTTTGTCGGCCTTGGAAACACGTTGACTTGATGCTGAAACGGGATATGACGATCGATATTATACGCCCGAGGTAACTCTTGAGCACGGGGCTAGCAATTTCAAGTGGTATGAATATTGTTTTGTGAGAAGTTAACTGATCAGATTGCATAGTCTTAAAGTCCTTGCTACAGGCACACTGAATTACTGATCCAAAACCGTTAACCTGGCCGCAGAAAAAAATATGGAGCGGAATGAAGCCCTCCTTACATCGTAATACGAATCAGAATCTTTGTTTTATAGGCATTGAGAAAAACGAACAGGATTTGGAAACGAAATTCCGGAACAGCTGGGACACCAACACGTGGCGCGAAGAAGGCAAAAAACCGCAATAACGATTCGTTTGATAAGAATTGATTATTTTATCGCGTCGCAATGCTTCGTTACCTACTTTTCAAATACTCGTCTTCCGTAAATTGAGACACTGTGACTTGAGCATGCCCGAATCATGTAACGCCTGCTGCCTCGGCGCAGAACTCGTTATAGACAAGTAATATGAAACTACACGCAATATCTCGTTATACACATACACACAATATCTCGTTATACACAAGTAATATGAAAATACACACAATATAAATCTCTTAAGATACACTACACAATACATATGTACGGTACATTGTGCAAACTGCGTTCTGTAGAATTGATTTTTTAATCCGGCGCGCCGCACTATTTTTGTAATCACGGTATGTGGTCTACAAGCTTATTTCGCAACTTGTGTGTGACGGTAAGCATTTGGCATTCGATGCGTTCCAGCGTGATTTTGTAATTACTGTGCGTTATATACAGGCATTTTCCAATATGTGTGTGTGAGTGCTTTGCATGTTCTTCGAAACTACACCGCGGTCACGATCCCTCTATTCTCACTTGTCAATTGTGAGCACAGATACTTGAATCATTATCATTTCCATCGCTGTCGGTATTGCCTTATCACTTTATATACATACGACCATAAGTATGCACTATTCAAACGAAATCTGTCTTATAAGTCATACGATATTCTATTGTACATCGAGTGTTTGATTTGCTAAACATTTTATGCTGGTGGAGTAGGCGATTGATCTGATTTTTTGTGAAACTCATTACGAAGGTGTAATTATATAACTATGTGCGTACCACGGTTAGATATGATGTCGGCAAAGCAGTATTGTGATTGGTGCGGTGTTCTTATTTCAACTACCTTTCTTGTTTTGTTATATGACGACGATTGCGTGTTGCCTTTTATGTGATTGCAGTTCATTTTGTTATCCTGTAAGACTGTAATGAAATTATTGCTTCCCTTTACAAAAAATTCGATTTCAAGGACTGTCAGTGTCTTGTCGGATGAAGACTATTGCGGTGCTGTAGCTTGCTAGCGTAGAATATTCCCAAGCGTGTCCCTAATGTGGAACGTTTTATTGACAATGTTAAGGAGATATCCAATTCACAATGCGTTGAGCTCAGCGGGTATTCTAGCGTACGCAGGAAGACATTCCTAGCGAGTTCTGATTCGGCGGACACTTCGGTCGGTCCGTGGACACATGAGCAGGCGACATTATAGCAGAGAGAGAGAGAGAATCTTTATTCGTGTACATTACACATCAACATTACACTACAAAAATGTAACAGTGAAATGCGACATGCAAGGTAGACTAGGCTTACCATATTTTGGAAATCTAAAAAGAGGACACTTTTTCAGAAATTTGAGACTTGCAAAACCGGAGAGGAATTCTCAAAAATCGGTGAATTTTTCCGACTCAAAATACCGTTTTTCTCTCCACATTGGTAGGTGGATGACTAAAAAAAAAAAGGTCAACTTTTCGCCTGGAGCTCAAATCGCCGTTTTTCACTCCGAAATGCTCGCCGGGGCGTCCCTTCTGTGCTGATTTTAGGCATATCACTCGCATTTTGCTCTAAATGTGACCTAAATTTTCAAAAAAGAGGACAGAATCTCAAAAATGAGGACAAAACGGCGTCCTCCGAGGACACGTTCCAAAAAGTCAAAAAAGAGGACAAATCCTCTTAAAAGAAGACGTATGGTAACCCTGAGGTAGACGGGAGGCTCGATATGACAAAGTCTTCAGAGCCGAGCCACCCAGGACAGGAGCAATTTTCACAGTTAATAAATAATAAACACAAAATAAAAAAAATAACGAACGATTAAAAGAAAAATAAGACACAGTATCATGGACCAATTCGAAATACAATGCAAATACAATTTAGCCGTAGTTAGAGATAAGGGAATGAAAACATTGTTTTTTAAATGCACAAGAGTCTAAATTGCGGAGATTAGGTGGCAGCTTGTTCCAAACATTGACACCAATAAAACTGATCGAATTTTGTACTAGACTGGTAGAGTGGTGTTGCACAGACAGAGACAAGTTAGCATGCACCAATTGGGCATGGGCATGCCACACATGAGCATGTGGGTTAAATTACGGGTTACGGATGGAGTTTTGGTTGGGTCAGGATTAGGACATATATAAGGGTTAATTTTAGGGTACGATTGGGTTTTAAAATCACATGCTGAAGTGACGCGTGCTGAATTGTCCCATGCTGAACTGTCTGTATCCATTGTGTCGCGTGCTCAATGCTCATATGTCGGGTAACCACTTCGGCCACGCAGAAAATTTATGACAGATTTATGCCACAGCATGATGGGGCATCTCACGGTTCAAGTTTGCGCCAGGGGCGGCAAATGAGGCTGCACAACAGTGCACACAGCCGGATAAAGCAGCGTAATTGGTAGTCCCGAGAGCTAAAATTTAATCAAACTGGTGTCAATCGAAAGCTAGTGTCGCACTGATTCCGAAAACACGTACATTAAAATGTGAGCATGGCAATGGAGCGACTACGAAATAGCCGCCAAGGCCGATTGTTCCGAACAATCGGAGCGCCGCAATACAATGAGAGAGAGAGGGAGAATCTTTATTCGTATACGTTACATATCAACATCACACTACAAAAATGTAACAGTGGAATGCTACATGCAAGGTAGACGGGAGGCTCGATATAACAAAGTCTTCAGAGCCGAGTCACACAGGACCATGATAATGGTAATTGTATTGACGGATTTCATTCGGAACAATGCCGATTTTCAGACTTTGACGGCTATTTCGGGGTGGTTCCGTTGCCCTGACCAGCTTTTAAATTGTATTTCCGGAACCAGGACAACAATAGCTTTCGATTATGATCAGTATTGTTAAATTGGAGTTAGCTGCGGAAATACAGATTTAGGAGGCTGGTGCGGGGCAGTGAAACCCACGTTTGATCGTAATGCAACAGCGTTTGCTGTTTTACAGTGGTTAGTTAAATCGCACCTACTTGATTCGACACCTTAGTTATGTTCGTGTCTGAAATTTGTCTAGCCATTGATGTTACAATTGCGAGCTGTGACAGGAGCTGCACAAAGCTCAAACTGATTAAGTCAAATTTACGTTCTACCATGAATGATGATCGGCTATCAACCTTATCCATTCCTTCTCAAAAACTTGATTTTGAGGATATTGTAGCTGATTTCGCTTCGGCGAAAGGCCGAAAAGTTCAGTCTTGAGGCGGCTATTGATGTTTTACGAGGTAACAAAATGCATAAGTAGGGTTACCATATTTTGGAGGCGGGAAAGGATGACACTTTTTCAAAATTTTCAAACTATGAATACAGGAGTAAAATCCGTAAAATGGTAAATTTTTCCCGACTTTGTGAAAGGTCGTCACTTTCGTGCGAACCACGAATTTCCTATTTAGCGTCATGTGTGTGGAGTGTGGACTCACGACTCCAATTTATATCAAATCGAAGTCGATGGATTCCAAAACACGACCACGTATTTCAATGCTCGCTTATGGCAATTTTCACTGAAATCGATCCATCACCTTAGCTCTTAAAGCTGTAAAGGACGACGAACTCCCAAAAGCTGAGCCAGAAAGCTGACCGTTTGTTAGTCAACCGACCACGAAGTGGGAAAAATTTACCATACTTTTAGGATTTTCTTCCGGTATTGCAAGTCTGAAAAGTGTCCTATTTTCAGATTTCCAAAATATGATAACTCTAACTTAGGGGGGGGGGGGCATTTTCAACTAAAGTCATAGCACATGCTGCTACACCACTGGTATAGTAACCGCGATTTACGCATTAACATCGAAAGCCTGCAAAAATATGGTGTCCGGTCAATACCGAGAAAACCATTACCGAGAATGTACACAACAGAGAATGGACACCACAGAGAATGAACATTACCGAGAATGGACACAACCGAGAATGGACATTACCGAGAATGCAATATATGCAATGCAGGCATGTTATGCATATGAACAGGTCGTGTGTGTGCATCACGGCGTTGCCACATTCAGTATCGATGCTCAGGTATAAATTTCTCGACAACATCAGTCCCAGTAAGCTATATCCTTGACATTGGCCATTCTCGGTAATGTCCATTCTCGGTGGTGTTCATTCTCGGTAATTTTCATTCTCGGTAATGCCCATTCTCGGTAATGTCCATTCTCGGTAATGGTTTTCTCGGTATTGGTATAGAACCCAAAAATATGAATTTATACGGCTCGAATAAGATTAGTGACGATTCTTAGTTCCTAGCATGTCAATACTGTTTTGTCATCACAATCTCCGCGGTGATCGGTAGCGTAGTGGTACGGCCTATAGTACTGCGACATCTAAGGCATGTGGGTTCCAATCACGCAGAATCGTTAGTGTCTATATGGCATCCTAATCTTTCTTGAGGGCAATGTACAAATTGCACATCCGCTGACTTGCAAAGGTTTAATACGAGAGCAGATAGCACGAAGAATGCCGCTCCTGGAAAATGACTTCCACCGATATCGAAAACCCGTGAAACACGAGCGGTCTTGCCAATATTTTCGGTCTCGTCTACTTAATAGGTTGACACTGTCCCTCTGCTGTAACAAATACTACCTCTCTAGTAGCGGCTCACAAACACGGCGATAACAATTCAAAGATATTATTCATTATCTGATTTTAAAAATGAGACTCTGAAAATACGAAAAATTATGACAGTGCAGCAGAGATATGAACAGAAAACGATCGTTTACGAAAATATGAAAGCACGGATATCGCGTCTGAGGTCAGAAAGGATAAAATATTCAACATGGCAGGTTCGAAAGCGCGTGTACAAATACCGTACAGCAAACATAATAAAACCGGCCTTCGACAGATGCAACGGATTTTATAGCAATGCGAAACAGGGCACCGGTATGAATTCGTCACGTATTCGCTACCGGTACCCGGTCATCATGCAGACTTACAACCAAACTACTGGTTTAGCGAATGGTTCAAGCTCTACTTCTAGTGGCAGATTTCGAAAATTAAGTAGTTCTAGTACTCGTTCCAGTTGCGCATATCAAAAATTGCTGGACAACCAAAAAACAATTGTCGTTTGGCGGTAATTGTGACACCATAGTTCGGTTGTGTGATGTCCTTGTAGCCATTGCTAGCTCAGAGTCATCACTACTGAGCGTGATGCGAACGGAATTATGTACTATATAGTAAATTTTCGTATATAAAATAACGATTTCATTTTGATAGTGGTAAGTGTCAAAAGTTCTATCTAATCACTGAAAACTTCAGCTGATCATCAGCTCTTGTCGTCCGATATTAAAAAAGGCGTCGATTCCACTTCGACATTGCCTTCACAGTCTGAAGGCCCATCTGTTTTAGATTCCGCGTTTTTAATTAAGCCTTCCTCAGGCGTGGGCGAGCTACTGTCCGTAGGCGCCTCTACTATAGTCGTAATACCCGAAGTACCAGCGTCTGTGTCGCTTTGATTTGAGACATCTTCCGATTTCTCGAGCTGCGAATCAGACCCTGTACGCGCGCCATCATCGTTACTATGATAACCGTGATCGTGTCTGACAGCGTCCGTGGTCACGTTGCCGTCGAACGCGCGCGTCACCATCTGCCCGCTCGCGTTGACGCGCGTTACCTCGCGCTGGCTCGCGTCGGCGCTCATTTTACGCGCGTCGACCGGGATAATATGGCAGAATTCGCCGCCGCGAACCCATCTCCCTATCCCGTAATGTCTCGGGTCCATGATAACGTGCATTGGCGCTCCGTTTATGCCCGTATAACCCCCGTTGGGTGTAACGTATTCGAATCCAACTGGAGACACAGGGTAAGAGTGGTAGCTTGTTGCGTCTCGGCCTAGGCTGGAATGGTTGCTATGGTGGCGAGAACAGTGGCATTTCGTGTCTGATGGAGAGTGGTTGGCGCTGCAGGCTTTGTGTGAAGGCGTGTGCCCGCTTGGGTTTAGTTTGGACATGCCGATGTGGTCACATTGCTTCCCGGCGCTGTACCTGAAATTGCATAGTATTAACCGTATTACACAATAGCCGTCCAAATGTATTAGAACACAGGTACTTCGTTAATGACCACCTCCGTATTACACAGATGCACGCCAAGCACTTCAACGGTAAGGTTTAGAAGCCAATACAGAAGTAAAACCCACCCTGCTGAATTCCCGTGATTCGCCTTGGACGGCGGCGTCGCCTCGCGCTGTTTGGCGGCGCGCTTCTTCCAGTAACAGAACACGGTGAAAAGAAGCACCATCAAAATGGCGGCCACGATAATGCCGCTTATGAGGTAGATCATGCTGCGTCTGTGCGATTGAGCCCGGGCCGGGTCGTTCACGTCCGACCTGTAGTCGTCTGAAACATCAAATGTCGCGTGTCAGTTTGCTAGCAATCATCTTGTGCCTACTCGCGTCATTAAAGGCTTGATATTGTGATGTTGTATCAATTTACTAACTGGCCCTTTCGTACAGTGGTAAAGCATTAGAACTGAATATAATGGATTACCTTGTTGGTCTTCATCCTCTTCTGAACGCGACGGGCCTTTGGGAACCTCAGTTATGATCACGTTTGAGAACGGAGATGGACCCAGCCGATTGTATGCCTGCATAAAAAGACGCATCGGTTACGGATTGAATATCTAGAATCAGTAACGAAGTAATAATACAGTTGAATGATATATTCATATTGAAGTGAACCCGAATATTCTTGGCTGACACTCGCCAGGGGTAATCGTCAGCAACTAGTAGAGAAGGTCGGAAGGGGTCGTTCACACTTTAATTTGTGTGCCTTGGAGTCGACTTTTATCAAAATACACCAGCCAAGGGTGTGTCAACAAAAAGAGTTCGTGTACCATCTAAAAATAGTACATTGAACGCTCTCGTATACGACATTTCATCCTGGTGACGTCATATTTTGTGATACGATTGTTGATAAGACTAGTTGATGACGATTACCCCTGACGAGCGTCAGCCGGAAATATTCGGGTTCATTTCAATATAAATATACTATTCAATTGTATATTGAAGTTCTGTACCCCCAAGAAGCTAGTAGATAATTGAAACGAACATTGTATGTCAACGGTCGTATCACAAAATATGACGTCACTGGCGTGAAATTTCGAATAATCGAGGCGAAAAGAGGGCTTAAGCAATGCTCAAGCAAGATCAGCGTACTTGTATATATACTTGTAGATATGTTTACTTTGTGTACTTTAGATAGCCATAATAACTACTTTAGTCGACCTATCTTTCCTATTCTAATCCTACATGAAGTAGCTAGTAATTTGTACTTGCATTGAGTATTTCTACTTGAGTAGCTGTACCCTTCATTTTCTACTGATAATTGGACTAGTTCGGGCGTATAGCTCGGAAATACTTACCTATACCTGTACTTCAGTAGAAAATCGCGGCAATATATCTACATTCTCAGCGAAAAGGGTGTGTATTTCGACCAGTGTACAATCCCTGATATATGGGTGTGAATATACACCTGTGTCACAAGAAACCAGAATCTGCCTCAGACTTATACCGCGGTATAAATCGACAATCGAGTGCTACATTTTAATCCAAATTATGCATGCACGTAGGAATTATGACAGCTATATAATTCTTAGTTGGGTTATGTTTTTATGCGCCACCCTTTACGTGAGAAACACGCTCTTTTCGTGTAGAATCTGGATAATACTTCAGCGCACAATAGGAGTATCGCCTTGCCTGCATTTTGACATCGTACTGCGTGCCGGGCTGTAGGTTTCTGATTTTGTATACAGAAGACGGCACGGAGTCGTAGATCTTTTTCACGTAATCTGCCTCGTCGTCGGAGTCGGTCGGCCGGTAGTAGATGTAATATCCGTTGATATGCGCGGGGGCCATGTCGTACTGAACAGAATATTCTTCAGTTAGTTCGTATTTTACATTCCAGAAGAATAGTTGAAGATACGTTAGTTGTCGTTGCTGTTTGGTATTCACGGGTGTCTCGACATCTATAGTCAATTGACCAGGCCGATTATTAAGATCATAACTAAGGGTATATTCTTAACATGATTCCTAAGCTTCCGACTTATAGAACGGGCCCCCTCTCGTTCTAGGCTTTTGAAAGACACCTCTCACGTTAAACATGCGGTAGGCTTGTGCGAAAATAACTCATTTTCAGACTTTTGCGGCTATTAGCTAAAATTGTCGAGCAGGCAAAAAAAGTTGCACACCAAATTTGACGCAATTCCAACCGGTAGATTGTGAAGCTGCAGGAGTTCAAAAATTTTGAATTTATTATAAGATATTGAAAAAAAAATGTTCAAATTTCACTGACTACCCCATGAAATTGTTTAGGTTGTCTAAAAAACGATGCATAACAATTTTGGCTGAATTCCACCCGCTAGAAACGAAATTATTGCAGTTGAAAGTTTTGAATTCGACAAAAATAGCATCGGCAGCGGGTATTCCCAGAATTACAAACGAAAATCTCAAATAACTTCGGATCCACGGGTTGGAATTGAGTCAAATTTGTTTTGCCTCGTTATTGTAGACAACGTAATTACGATGTGGAGTTTCTTATCCAAGCTAACAATTTTAGCTGATAGCCGCAAAAATCTGGAAAAAAGTTATTTCAGTAATTTCTGACTCGGGGCGCATTGATACGAAGGAGTTTTTATTGTGCCACACTTGCGTAATTCCGTATGTATCGGACGGAATTTTGTGTTACAGTCCCCGATGCATTGGTTGATATTGAAATTTTCAGAGTTGTCGGCAGCAGTTTGAAAATCTCGGCTGATCTATTGGTAAAATAGGGGCTCGTTAGTAAGCACATGTAGGGTAGGGCTGTTCAAAAATAACTTTTTTTTTCCCGGATTCCAGCCATTCACTGATTAAATTGTCAGGTTACCCTAAAAAACGCTGCACACCAAATTTGGTTCAATTCCAACAAGTATAAGACCCCGCAATTGTATTTAAAAATTTTAATTTATTAGGAAAAATTGAAAAAAAAATTTCAAATTTTTTTGTCAACCTCATAAAGTTGTTGAGCTGTCTTCAAAGACGATGCAAAACAAATTTGAGTGAATTTCAACCAGTAGAAGCGGAGTTATTGGAGTTTTTCGTTGATAATCCACGGATTATCCACTAATCAAGGATAATCCGAGAAAAAAAGTTATTTTTGAACAGCCCTAATGTAGGGCTGCGTATAAATTCGATCCTGTCCAGGCGTAAAGATATGTGGAAGTTATTTCGCCATACCTCCCATTCCACTCTGATGGTGTCCCACTGTTCCGCGATCGCGGCGCGTATCTCGGGTCGGTGGCTCAGAGATTTTTGCCTCCTCGGGAAGGACTTGGACGAATGCGAAGGCTTAGAGTAGCCCTTGCTGTTGAACGCGATGATTCGAAACCGGTAAAACTTCCCTGGAACGCAAAAGCGGGCAGCGAATTAGTACGGTGAAGTAAGAAATCGCACTTGGTTAAAAACGCTTCAGTCGGGCGATGCCCGGATTGAATGCACTTCAAGCACCCATCAATAGATCGGATGGACTTTTTAAAAGTTTCTGTTTGAGTACATATCAAATCTTTCGTTGTCCACTTTAAATGAAGGGGTATCGGGGCAGACTCGAATAACTAGAAAATTTTCAGCTTTTCCGGATTAAATTATAATTACAATAAATGCTAAACATTTTTTTTTCAAATTAGATTAGAATTAGAATTATAGGTACACATTTTTTCCAAATTAGATTAGAATTAGAATAAAAGCTGAACAATGACTTTCCAAATTAGACTAGAATTAGAATTATAGCGACACATTTTTTCAAATTAGATTAGAATTATAATCATAGCTAAACATTGTTTTTCCAAATTAGACTAGAATTAGAATTATAGCAACGCATTTTTTCAAATTAGATTAGAATTAGAATAAAAGCTGAACAATGTTTCTCCAAATTAGACTAGAATTAGAATTATAGCGACACAGTTTTCAAATTAGATTGGAATTATAATCAAAGCTAAACATTGTTTTTCCAAATCAGACTAGAATTAGAATTATAGCTACCGGTACACATTTTTTCCAAATTAGATTAGAATTAGAATAATAGCCAAACAATGTTTTTCCAAATTAGACTAGAATTAGAATTATAGCAACGCATTTTTTCATATTAGATTAGAATTAGAATCAAAGCTAAATATTGTTTTTCCAAATTAGACTAGAATTAGAATTAGAATTATAGCGACACATTTTTTCAAATTAGATTAGAATTATAATCAAAGCTAAACATTGTTTTTCCAAATCAGACTAGAATTAGAATTATAGCTACCGGTACACATTTTTTCCAAATTAGATTAGAATTACTGAGTGTGGAAAAAATTGGACATCGAATCAAGTTCTGAGAATAGCGAATGTCTGTACAAGTGTACAGCAAGCTCGACTCGAATCGCACCATACAGTTCTTCCGTAGCATTTTCAGTGAAAATATAAATTAGATTAGATTTTAAATGAACTGCATAGAAACATTTCACAAATTAGACAAGAATTCGTTCTAATTCGACAACTAGAACTACCTAATTGAGCGGTAATTAAAGACAATACTTCTTGGCGCTATAGCCACGAAATCAAAAAATTCTGATTCATAGCTTAACACAGCATACCTCTTTCTAAGCCCGCGATTTCGTAAGGATAGTTTTTCGTCTCCCCGTGGGGTTCCCACTCTCCCTTGTCCACTTTGAATTGCACCTGCCCGAGATAAAAACAAGTCCGTAATCGCCGCGCCAAGCGCGAGAATCTCGGCGCGGAACTTTACCTCGTAACCTTTAATCGGGGAGCCGCCGTTACCGCGAGCGCTCCACATGAGAGAGACTTGCCGGGCCGAGATCTCGTTCACGCGCGGCTTGGACGGTGGTCGCGGCACACGAATACCTGCAAAGTCAATATGAGATATGGGAAGGCGTTTTGGATGTATAATACAGTGGTAAATCGAATCTTACGTTCTGCAGGTACTTGAGGCGTGATTTCGGTGACGGTCGTAGGCGTGGATTCGATATCTGTGAGAGAAACAGCGTGCGTCAATGCGTGATAAATCAATGCGTCCCGCCATGGGATGCCGTACATAAAATGTGGAATATTGTAGGGTTGTTCAAAAATAAACTTTTTTCCGGATCTCGGGAATTCACTAATTATATTGTTATGTCGCCTAAAAGAACGCTGCACACCAAATTTGGCTCTGTTCCAACCAGTAGAAGCCGACGCATGAACAATTGAAATATTTTTTTAAAATTTATTATATTTCAAACATGACTGTCAAGCTCATCAAGTTGTTGAAGTGCCTATAAAAATGATGCAAAACAAATTTGACGAGCTCGACTAAAAGCTCATACTTTCGCAGTAACATTTCTCCAGAAAGGAAAAACGACGAGAATAGCACGGCACACGATGCTATAGCGTTATGGAGGCGAAATCACGACCGCCAACCGTCCACTAGGGGCGCTAAAGCGGTGAGAATTGTCCATTCCAACCTGTAGAAGCGAAGTTATTTGGAGTTTTTTATTCATAATTCTGGGATTACCCACCGCCCAGGCTATGTTTGCGAATCCAAAACTTTCAACTGCAACAATGTCGCTTCCAACGGTTGGTAGTGAGCATTACTTGTTAAGCATCGTTCTTTTAGAAAACTTAACAACCTCACGGAGTATAGGCCTATATGTATGACATATCACGTCCAAAACGGATACCTACCGCCGGTTCTGAAGCTCGATATGATCATCTCGCTTCGAGTTTTTTGCTCGCTGACAGCCACCATTTCCACGGAATACATCGACGAAGGCTCCAAGCCCTTGATAGCCAAACTTTCCATTTCCGGCACGACGTTCACCACGTTGTCCGGGTAACGGAACACTTTGCCTTCCGCCGAGACGTAAGGCTCCTGCTCGCGGAGAACGTAACGCTTGGTTACTACCAGACTGGGACTAGAGGATTCTAGTTCTGTTATTTACACTACTTAGAACTGAATGTCGGTAATCTAATTCTAGTTTAATTGGTGAGAGGGCTCTATGCACTCATTTTAATTCTATCCCTATTTTTAGTTTGCCAGAAATATTCCAGGAGAACCGCATAGTGCAAAACGTGCCAAGCTTGGTGTATAGACACTTGTAATTCTCCTGCTTATGAAAATGAACTATTTGATATGAACTGACTAAAATTTTTGCAACTGGTAGAGAACTCTTATTAACCCACTATAGATAGAAAAGTCGTTTCCAAATCACGTTACCTTGTAGTACTTGATGCTGATTAACTTCACATCTGAGACAGGCACTGTCCATTTGATGGTGTGCGATGTAGAAGAAGACGGAATGCCACTTCTCTCTACAACCGGAGGCGGGACATTGTCCTGTATACAAAAAGAAATGGTGTCCGGACAATACCGAGAAAACCATTACCGAGAATGCCATTACCGAGAATGGACACCACCGAGAATGGACATTACCGAGAATCGACACCACCGAGAATGGACATTACCGAGAATGCAATATATGCAATGCAGGCATGTTATGCACATGAACACTATGAACAGGTGTGTGTGTGTGCACCACGGCGTTGCCACATTCGGTATCGATGCTCAGGTATAAATTTCTCGACTTCGTCAGTCCCAGTAAGCTATATTCTTGACATTGTCCATTCTCGGTAATGTCCATTCTCGGTGGTGTCCATTCTCGGTAATGATCATTCTCGGTTATGTCTATTCTCGGTAATGGCATTCTCGGTATTGTCCATTCTCGGTAATGGTTTTCTCGGTAATAGTATAGAACCAAAAGAAATAGGGTGGGTTAAACCCACCCCAGTGTTGGTATGCAATCGAATTCATCCTTACCGCGTCCATTTTCAGCGCAAAATAATCCTCGGATTGATCGAGTATGATGCCTGTCGTGTCGTCGGCTGGTGAATAAAAGCGGGAGGTCATTCCGTGCGTTAAAAACGTGGGATTGTCGCTCGCTTTATATGCAGCGATATGCAGCGCGATTAACCGTTTCTCGTTCTGGTTAAGGTATGCTGTCGGTATGTTAATTTGCGGTTTAGACAATGATGGGGTGGAGTCGGTATTAAACAGGGTTGGTCAGTATAGAGGAATTTCCACTTTTTCGCATGACTCAAGTAGGTTTTCCCTATTTAAAAACTACTTGCTCATTTTTGAACGCGTTCCACATCTACTCAACAGTTTTAAGACAAAAATTCTTGTACTTCAAATCTTGTAAACGCATAAAGTAGCTTTGTGGTATGTTCGCATCGCGTTTACGTGTGAAATTGTCATAACATCTGGGCGAAATAGTTCCCGTATCATGGTAACTGAATATATTTTGCGAAAATTACGCCTATTTGTGGTGTCATTGGTCAATCGTCATTTTGCGTTAGTCGCAAAATGCGCTGCGCAATTTCGGAAGCAGAAACCTCCGATTATCTCCTGAAAGTAAGCGAGTATTCGACCCTCGATCAAATCTACGTTTCGCAACTGCTTGAATACTTTTCTAGTTTCACTTGAAGTAGTTTTGACATGTCTTTATAGTCGCTACTTCTACTTTAGTAGACTTGATGACGTCACTTCTACTTCTACTTGAGTACACACGCTGACTACGTTGACCCCTCTATATGGCTAGTATTCAGTCATCCACAGCTTCGTTGTGACATGACATTAGTCAAAGGTTGAAAAACTCCATTTACTTCCCCGGATACACCGCATATCTACGTTGACATACGGGGTAAACCGTTTCAATATTAAACCCGCAGTTTATAAAACTTGATGAAACGGTGCACAGCGCAACACAGGAACTGCAATGCAGCAATTACGATACGTACCTCTATTATCTACCGTAAAGACAACGGAACACTCTTCACCATCAGATATAGAGAAGCATTGATAAAACCCAAGTTTCGGGGAAGATATCAGAAGCGTCGATCCTGCATCGAGAGTTCATAAAAACCCATTTTATTAAACACCACATCGACGCATTGGCGGTTGCATTCGTTACAAACCTTCCCCATCCGATATTCTCTCGCCATTGTGATACCACCGCCAGGTGGATCCTATTTGCGTCGAGGAGCATCCCATTGTGATGGAATTTCCGTTAATCGCGTTCAAGTTGAAGAATGTCTCCGTGGTCGGGCGACACTGAGCCGGACCTGTACAAAATAATGTCACGCGTGTTATTTTCATAGATTATCGTGCGTCTCGGAATGGCATTCGTAGCGAATATTAAATAGTACATTCATATTGGAATAAATAAATATTTTCGGCTGGAACAGGGGTAATCGTCAGCTGATAGTAGAGAATTGGAAAGAACATTGTAAATCAGCTATTCTTCTTTCTAGTTGCTGACGATTACCCCTGACGAGTGTCAGCCGAAAATATCCGAATTCATTTTAAAATTTATATTCTATTCAACTGTATATTGAACCTCTGCACCTACAAGAGTATCTTTGCGATTATTCAATTAGTGGAGCAATAGTAACCCTATTTGAAATCCCCATTACCTGATATTGTCAAGTTGTATTGCACTTGTGCCGAATTTTCACTCGTTTTGCATTTGTAGACTCCACTATCATCTTCAGTGGTGTTCAAATTGAGTCCAGCTGAAAATTATCGTGAAGAAAATTGTTATATTGGTCTCTGTACTAGTAAGGATGGTCAGTGGTTCCCATATTGACAGAAAAGTAACTACTATAGAACTGGCGTGTGACCAAACCAAGGGCTTTAAATTTCTCTGCCTCATAAATTCCGCGAAGGAAGCAGTCATCATTGAATGAAGCCCCTTGGTGACGTAACACCGCAACCAATTATTATGGCCAAAATGTTTTACAGGCTTCCCTCGCTATTACCGGTCGTTAAACTAGACAAGGGCAGATCCGTTAGTTAAGTTACATGCTAGTCGTGATGGGAGGTGATTAGGTTATGCGAACCAGCGAACGTATAGCATTTTACAACACACGATTCTCATTACCGGAAATTGAGAAAATTTGTTATTCTAGTAACCAAATAATGGGTCGTAAAGTCAAGTGCAGCATTTACACGCCTTATTATGCCTTAGCATAACACATCAACCGTCATTATCGATGGTAAAACATATAGGATAGCAAAGTCGTGAGAGCTAGCATTAGGTTTATCCAGGCTCCTCCTCGCGATCTGATCCGCGTAACCGGTGTCTGGAAGTGGGCCGTGCTACAAGTCGGCAGCTACGGAATTAGAATATGGAATATCGGCCTGGTGTAAATGACCATTGCAGTCGAAAAACACCACGAATACAACAATCAATCATACCAATCCATTTAACGCGATACAATCCGGCTCGCCATTAACGCCCTATTGAAAACGGTTGCAATTTGACACGCATTGATTCCCGCTTCGATTATGTTAGGTACGCGGCGGGTTGTTGACTTAGTAAGTGAGAGACAATCCTCTCCTCGAGCGGGTTACTGACCTTGTGTTATTGCGGCCGAGAATGGGACGTCTCCGTTATCGCGAGTCCAAACCGTCTTGGATAGATCATCAGATACGCACGCCATTAGCAATCTCTCCCCCACCCTAGCCGTCACGTTTATTGTTTCGTTCGAGTGCGGATAGATTATGCCCGCCTTTTCCAGTCGATCTGATAAAATGCAGATGTTGCGCGATTCGATTTTCATACACCAGACGCAATTTGAGCGTAATTCCAATCTCGGCGCAACACTCAAAAGGCAGGTAGCGACAGTTACCTTCAACTTGCAATGTCGATGGATACGGCGCTTCTATTGTTTGTAAAGTGATTCGATTTTGCGCCTGGCATCGGAATGTGCTCGCAGCCGACGCCGATGCGTTCTTAACTAGAAGGCTTCCAGATGGTAGTATCGCGTATTGGTCTGAAATCGAAGCGTTGCGTCGTTAAAGAACTGTCATGCGTGAGGAATTTGACAGAAACTGCACAGGCCAGTGTGCGCGGAAAAGTACGTTATGTAGAAACATAGCACATTGTTCTACAGTAGGGGCTCCTAAACTTTATTTAGCGTGGGCCCCCACGTGCTCCACTCAATTTGTTGTTAGGTTTGTGTGTAATGTTTTTCCAATTATATCCATAATGTCACGCATAACTATTAACTAGTCCGCGCCCACTTTAAGAACCCCTGCTCTGTACTGCAAATATAATAATCACTGACTGATTTTTAGGCGACAAGTTAAAACAGCTTTTCGAAAAAAAAACTCCAAATGCGCGAAATTGTCACTGTCATACCGCGTCACGCATGATCGCTAATCTGATTGGTTATGATCCTCGAAGGGCGCCCCATTTGCTCGCCGCGATGGGGCGAAAATGCCTGTGACCTTTGGCCGTCGGGATCGCGACCCCACTCAGCAAATAAAACTTAATTAACCGTAAACATCGCACCCGAGGTCGAATGTTGTTTGGAATCGGCCGGGCGTTAAGGTAATTGCAATATTACACAAAAACTGCCTGGGAATTATCGATAGTGCTTTCTCGAGGGATGGGAAACTCATAAGGTAAAATAACCCATAACAGCCAGGCTGTTTTCTTACTGTCTCCAAACTAAATTATTTCTAACGCATAATTTATTTAGTGCAACCACTTATTTATTTATTTTATTATTTATTTATTTACCACACGGCGGGCACTTCTACAGGTGGCGACTGTGTACTAATGTCGGTGCCGAAATTTCACTGGTGGCAAAATATAGGCCACTCTGTGCCAGGCCCAGTTAACTGCTAATGATGCAGGAGCCTGGAATCGAAGAGACGTAACCTTTCATCACCCCAATGCCGATTTGCTACTCCGAACTGATTATGTCACCAAAAAATAACCCTACTATATCATGAAGTCTACGTTTGAATTTCGTCCAAATTATGCGGTTTGAGTTTATTCAGGCCTTAACATTCAGTCGACAATGTACGCGTTTTCAAACCTAGAACTAAAAATAGTTTACAACCCATCACAGCTGTTTGCGATAAATCCGAAACAAGATCCGCTGCGGTAATGATATGGGTTAACGGTTTAGGTAATTCGCATGAATTGGTAGAGGTTTTTGAGGAGGCCGTTGTCGAAAATGAAATTCCGTGTTATTCAACCCGATAACTTGAGTACCGGTACTGCGATACCGACCTACTTCCTGTCGCAATTTAGGCACATCTGGGTTCAAATGTACATCTACATTCTACGTGCATTGAAGCCGCAAACCAGGATTATAAAAATGAAGGCGTAATTCAGACACTCGTTACGTTTCTAGAATATTAGATGGTATATCTTTTACCGAGGCTGCTATTTAGGAGCGTCGTCACTTGAGAATTATTGCGATTATGACGTAAATACCGCAGCAATTTACGCAGCATCAGCTGACTATCTCCGAGCAAATCAGGAATGGGATATATTTCTGATACTGCACTGCGTGTAGAGATAATTGTTTCGCCAATTATAATAATGTTCACTACTTCACCAATCGGGATACTATGAATCCATTGTCCTTGTCGTCCAGAACGCCCCAGATAACAAATGCGATCCGGTTTGCGGTGTAGAATTCAGAAATTTGATACCTGGATATCGATAATGTGATGACAAATCCGGATATTCGCGTATAGAATCTCCGGTTATTTCGCCGTAACAAGATAAGCCATGTACTTAAAGAGACACTGCATGTTATTACTGTGACTACGCTTGTGCACCTAGTCATGGTCCGGCTATTAATGCATACCCAAACTCAATAATAAAATTCAGCGAAGCTCATTTCGACAGGTTGTTGGAGGTGGGCAAAAAAGAGCAATCTGTTGCGAGGATAGCCTTGTTTTTGAAATTCTGAGAATCTTCGTTTAAAACTTGAATTCCTTTCAATCATCCGACGCGATAAGATCGATCCTCGCTATAATAACAAATCAACCCCAAAAAAAGGCTTGATTTCGTAACGAGGCGACGAATGATCGAAATTCCAACGCAAAGCGGAATCTGAACTATCAGCAACCCATTCTTTGTATCAAGTTCACCAAAATCAGCGCCCGTGTTAGTCTTAGATACATGGCTGGGCAGACTGCTTTGGCAGTGGAGGCCCTGGCAATGGCTCCTGAAGAAGGCACGATGACAAAATGATTTTGACAATTATCAATATGTCCACTGTCCAGTAGGGCTGTTCAAAGATAACTTTTTTTTTGGATTCCAGCCATTCAGTCATTAAATTGTCAGGTTACCCTAAAAAACGCTGCACACCAAATTTGGTTCAATTCTAACAAGTCTAGGGCTCCGCAGATCCAATTAAAATTTGCAGTTTAAACCGGGAAATTAAAAAAAAAATTCAAATTTTTTTGTCAACCCCGTGAAATTGTTGAGCTGTCTTGGATCAATCTAGGATAATCCAACAATTATCAACCAAAAACTCCAATAACTCCGCTTCTGCTAGTTGGAATTGAGTCAAATTTGTTTTGCATTGTCTCAGAAGACAGCTCAACAATTTCATGGGGTTGACAGAAAAATTTGAATTTTTTTTTTTTAATTTTCTTGTTTAAATTAAAAATTTTAACTGGATCTGCGGAGACCTAGACTTGTTAGAATTGAACCAAATTTGGTGTGCAGCGTTTTTTAGGGTAACCTGACAATTTAATGACTGAATCGCTGGAATCCAGAAAAACTAGTTATTTTTGAACAGCCCTACTGTCCAGTGTCCAGGATATGTCAAAACGCAAAACGAACTGCGTTACAAAACCTGGAAACCCCTGAATGATGACATCATAGCGATTACCGAATTACCGCTACAGCGAAAAAGTAACTTGTCCTCCGACTCCGACATAAATCATGGGCGTCACACATGAAATTGTGGTAAAAGCCTTTTGAATTTCAGAGTGTTGCAGGATATTATGGTATAATAACACTGACACCATCTGGAGCTAAAATGAAAGACCAAGACCAGACCAATTACAAACTTGAATAAACACGTTTTACATGTATTGAAGCCAGGCAGGCAGGCAGGCAGGCAGGCAGGCAGTACGGACAACCTGCTGTTGAATGCATCAAAACATGTCACTTTTGACCGATCACACGACGTAATGTTTTTAATACGTGACGCGCGATTGACCCGCGGAAGATGGATGAAGATCGTAAAGATGTCGGGGTCAGACTTCCAGGCGCGAATGCATTCGCTCGGAGAGAAATGATCAGCGAAGCAGTAACAGTACCGGGAATAGAGACATGTGCATATCAACAATGGTCGCGGGATGTGTGCCGCCGAATTATACGCTGAAATTGTAGATCTAGGTCGAAGTGCCACGAATTCAAAATTAGTCTTCGCGACCTTCAGCTGAACCAGGCGGAATTGAACTGGCGTTTCGCTTTAATTGTTCTAATCAGACAAATAGAAATATCTAGTTGTCCGATGCTGGAACGAGGGCGGTTGAACCGACGCCGCGGTGTCAAAAGAACATTGTATGTTGGGTTGGATACATCGAGACACTGCGTCCGGGATCAGGATGTCTCGCGTCGACGACAGATCGAATAAAGCAATACACGTCACCGCAATAACCGACAGTCTCACACACGACAAACGTCATAGCCAGAGATGGTCATCGGGTCAAAGTATTGTCACCGTTGGGTCCGTTGCCACCGGCCCCGTTGCCACTCAAACAGAAATAAACCCGACTATTTTGACTGGCGCTCGTCAGGGCTAATCGTCAGCAACCAAATCAACAATCGTATCACAAAATAGGGCGTCGCCAGCATGAAAACTCGAATAAGAGAGCGTTCAATGTACTATTGTTAGATGGTACACGAGTTCCTTCTGTAGAAACAGACTTGGTTGATAAAAAGTCGACTACAAGGCTCACAACAGAAAGTGTGAACGGCCTCTCCCGACAACACGAAATCTGTGATGTCTGTCAAGGTGTGACAACTGACAACACTGCTTTAAGTGGAAAAAGAAAATGAAATTTCTGAAAAGTACTCCAGTATAGGTAGTTCGAAAAGTATGTTTGATGGAGGGTTCGCATGTACCTCTGCCAGATAATCGGTGGTAGCTACTATATATACATGGCGAGATGCATCTTCGCGACTGACGCAAATGGACTAATAATGCTATAAATATAAACAGATACAGTCTTCGACATTATATTCGGCAGTTACTGTGGCGGATATTTCACGAGGTTTTTATGACGATTTCACACAGTAAAAGTGATGTCAACTATTTTCAAAATTCAACGTGTGTTATGTAAGTAGTTTTGCTTAAAAAACTGTTCAGGTAGAAGTGGAAGTAGTCAAAAAACCACTTGAGTAGGTATAGTGAAAATAGGTAAAATATACTTGAGTGTTTCCCAAAAGTAGTAATATTTCGTTGTTAAGTTGACAGTAAGCTAGTGTCATATAAATTGGGTACGGGGCCTACTGGGTCCAAGTGCTGTACAAGATATCATTCAATGTCATACTGTTAAGACTGAAATGCGAGAACCGATGTGTGCCTGACACTCCGAGCCTGCCGCCGTTCCCGGTATTGAAGGCGTGGGAAAGACTGTTTATTGCATCAATCGTCTGATTCGAACCACAACTCCGACCGGTCGTAAATGCGAGAAGAATACTCTCAATTACAAGCCCAACGTCCGCACGCGGCTGACACATCCGCATGTAAATACGCCGGGACCAGTCGGTAGAAAGAAGCAAAACATTATCCGCCGGCCTCAACGCCTATTTCCTCGGCTTATTGGATTAGCTCCAAGAGGATCGAGTAGCGATCCTACTTCTGACGAGTAAAGTGGGTACCCGTCGGATTAAATCAGATTTGCGCTCGCGCATGATTAAACGTTGATAGTTTTATAATCGCTATCAAATGTGCCCAGGAGAGAGGTGTTATACTTGAGTCAGCAAGGCCTGGAATCTGCGCGAACGCTTTTAAAGTAAACACGCGCTCGGAGGAATGCCGGGGCCCCGAAAAAGCACAGTCGGATAATCCGTCTTTGATGTCCGAGCTTCAAATCTCCTATTCAATAGACTGTATTGAACATGATTGCAATCCGGGCGAGCGTAAACATTCGCGAAGCACACTACGGGAGGATTACAACCGGGAATTGCAAAAATACATAAGATACGTGAATGCGGATAACGCTGTTTCTGTGGAACATATGAAACATGCGTTGAGTATCAATACATTTCACAGCTATGCGGAAGGTTGAACTTAACTGAACGCGTTTTCAGCATCTTAAATTACTTGTTGAGCGAGAGAGACACTGCAAATTTCTGCTCGAGGCTGAATTGTACAACCAGAAGATTTTCAGCTATAAATCTGATTAGAATTCGAATCATAGCTGCACAGTTTTTTTTTCAAATTAGACCACAATTAGAATTACAGCTATACGCTCCTACAGTTTTTTCAGATTAGATTAGAATTAGAATTACTGAATTCGCGAAAACTTTGAAATTCATTCGAGTTCAGTTCGTGTCATATTAGAGATTATTCTCATAAGCAAGATAGTGGCAGATGTCTTTACAGCAAGCTTGGCTTGTTTCGTATTATATATTTCTCCTGCAGCATTTACAGGAGAACCAGAAAATTGATAATAATTTAAGTTAGGGCATAGAAACATTTCGCACATTAGCTTACCGGCACTATACTACGAATTATCTTGGTTATCCAAGTCTGGCTCGAGGTATAAGACGGAATCATTCGAAAATGCTCTCGTCTCTGGCAGCAAGCTGACAAATGGCTCATGCTCATGTTGTTGATTTACGACACGGAGGCATCTTCGACAATGTGACAGTCGATCGCATTACTACTGAGCCTTTTCGTTACGGAAAACGGATTGCGTGCTTGGACACATATTTGCGATCGAAATTTTTCATATTTACATAGTCGCGTCGTCAATTTCCCGAGCAACCCGAGCATTGTATCGGGATTTCGCGGGTGAGGTATTTTGTAAAACATAATGAAAGACGAATACAGAGTGAAATTTTTAATAACAAGTCGACCGATCCACCACCCAATATCAAAATAACCGCTGGTGACAAAATATAAATACCACATTACAGGATTTAATGAATAGGAAAAACATAACGTTTGTTACCGGGTACCAAGTACTGCCAAGCATGATAGTATGTACCATAACCGTTCAACATGGGAATATCACGAATTACGATCCATATAAAGGGGATGATATTAGTGGCAGAGCCTTCAAAATCAAATCAATTAGTATTGGCTCATCATTTGCTCATTATTTCGAAATCCAGATGCTTCATGCACCTGTCAAACGAAATTTGTAATTCTTCCTTTCCTGTTTTCATTGCAAATAGCTTCGCTCATGCGCGACAGGAATTTCGCTACGGCCAACTTCCCGAATCAAAACAAACTTTTCAATATCAACCGCCGATGCCTTCATGGAAATGAATGCAATTCAAAGAAACGAACATCTGTAACATCAAAAACGCCCGCCAGCGTGTTATTAACAAAGACGAATGATGTTCATTTCATGGCTACAATGATTTCGTTTGATTCCACTTATTTTCTTTATTTATCTACCGGTACTACCGGTCCCGGTGCGTTATTTATGTTGTGACGTCACATTGGAATCATCTGAGAAAGGGACATTCCGGTTCCGAAGGTTAGTAATATATATATATTAACATAGCAGTCCCCTTTACAGAGACAATATTCCTGTTTCCAGTCTGACCAGGCTTCTCAACAGCGGGGCGCGCGGTCGAATACACTAACTCAGAAGATATCACGTATTCAGTTGCGTTAATCCATCAACAACTGTGCAAATCGTTCGGTGATACGAGGTTTACCGGTGTCGTGCCATACGCGCGGACTTGTCACCGAGAGACTACTGTCAGATTACATCGCATTACTCGGATTCAATCGACGGTATTCTTTACAGATTACACCATGTAACATACACTGGTATCAAGATATATACGGGAATGCATTGACAGATTATTCGGGGTGGCGTGATATTTGCTTGTCGCGCCGGATAACGCGCGTCTTTTGATAATCAGGCAAGCGACCTTCTAGTGCTGACAAGGGATACAGTAGTTTTTTCAAAGCAAATGCTGCGGTTGTATATTTATACTATTTATTTGTAAGGTGTTCCGCGGTGGTCACCCACATCTGACTGCATACAAGGTCCTGGAGTCACGCGCGTATCCGCGGCGCACCTGCGCAAGCGAACAGTTGGTGTGCAAACAGGATACATCAGATCTGATAGGTTACGGACGGGTGGATATTAAATGTAATTTTCAATACATCCCATAGTGATACCACCGCCTTTTTCTTGTCGAATGTTACCAGCAATTAACTTCATATCCGGGTCTAAGTAGCCTATATATCAGTTCATTTAGTTGGGTCACTGTCGTACACGGGACTTACCAAGGATATATAGGAAACGATTCCATAATCGATTCCGACTGAACATTTGTTTCAACATCAGTATAGTCTTTTGCATTGTATGTAAATTAACGATTTGTGAAAAACACCAGCATGTACAATAGGGCTGTTCAAAAATAGCTTTTTTCCCTGAATCTTGATGGTTACGCGATTAAATCGTTAGGTTGCCTTAAAAAACGACGCACACCAAATTTTAATTCATTCCAACCAATAATCGCTGCTTTCGTACAGTTTGAAAATTTTGAATTTACCCAAAGATGCAAAAAAATTTTTTTGTCAAATTTTTCTGTCAACCCCATGAAATTGTTGCACTGTCTTCAAAGACGATGCAAAACAAATTTGGCTCAATTCCAACCAGCAAAAGCGGAGTTATTTGAGTTTTTCGGTGATAATTCTTGGATTATCCACCAATCTAGGATAATCCCCGAATTATCGAAGTAAAACTCAAATAGCTCCGCTTCTACTGGTTGGAATTGAGTCAAATTTGTTTTGCATCGTCTTTGAAGACAGCGCAACAATTTCATGGGGTTGACAGAAAAATCTGACAAAAAATTTTTTTTGCATCTTTGGGTAAATTCAAAATTTTCAAACTGTACGAAATCAGCGATTATTGGTTGGAATGAATTAAAATTTGGTGTGCGTCGTTTTTTAAGGCAACCTAACGATTTAATCACGTAACCGGCAAGATTCAGGCAAATTTTTTTTTGAACAGCCCTAATGTACAATGGTCAATTCAATTTGACATAGATATAGAGATAGACCAATATAGGCCGACAGAGTAGATGCAAAAGTTGCTGCACGCTCTCTCACTACAACGATATTGCGGCCGCTCATAACCCGAAACAGCCGTTGTATTATTTGATATAATTCGACTTTAGATCGAATGCTAAGATACCGACTGGAGCATGTAAATTGCAGCAAGTGCCAATACAAAGACCCTACGTGCATAAACGATGACAGATTCCGCTGGAAGCGCACCAAATCGAACACCTGCTGTTTACAATTCGACCCGGTGCGTCGCTATCAAGAATTTGGTATCACGGCTCTCAAAATGTCACGGCGCCAAGTACTCAAGGTCGAGGGGATTCCGAACGGGTCAGTAACCGCTCGAGTCCAAACCTACTGTGCAACGCCTTTTCTCAAAACTCTGAATAGAACAACACGCAATAGCTAGGTTAAATAATGGGATATTGCTATAATCATTCCTCATCCAGATATCTGTGCAGGATTCTCATGCAATCATGTAAATTCTTCGAAATATCTCAACAAGTGTACACGTCTGTACGCAAGTGCGAATGGGCATTATATATTCACACGCGTTCAATTAGGCGAAGCGCTGGCACCTGTAATTTTGGGGAAACACTACAATTGTCACCTAAACGGTTTGAGGACAATGACACCGAGCCTGCTCGTACTAGAATCGAATTTCACGCGATTCTCCTCAACGAATCGGGTTACCTAATTGCGATTTCCGAACGATTATCGCTGTATTACTTTACATCTGTCGATTGGTGTCATGAAACTCACTAAAATCCGAGCGGGGTTGATTGATATTGCACCAATTTCTAGCCAGACAAACTCAAGTATCAACACAGCGGTATCGTACGTACATACATACATAAAAGGTGCATCGTTACAGGTATTAGATTTCGCGAGATTTGACCCAGCATAATAACAGTAGCATGTCATTTGTGATTGATTTTTTGTTGTGCCAGATTGCATTCCGGTTAAGAGAGGTTTCTCGTTCAATGTTTTCGCTAGTGTCCTATTGGGCTAGCTCTCGATTCAACCAGCAACCAGCATAGTGAATATATGAATTTCGCTTGACAGAATTGAAATCGAAACTTTGACAGCCAGAGTTACAGAGATAAGAGGAAATATGAATTCATCTGCAGCACCAGACGGGCGGGTATAACTGGACATAGGGTGGTCAGAAATCAGGAAATCTCATAAATACTGTGCTGTAATGTCTCATTCTATATATTATTGATAAAGATCATGAATGAGACTCACAGGAAAGTCGTTAAGATTTCGCGCAAAGCGATTGAAAGTAGCTGCCTAAGAGCGGGCGGACCACCGACCATAGAATGGCTAGAAGACTAGCAAGCACGAAATTACGGTTGTTGATTGGCTAATGAGGCGACGCTTCAATGATCACAAAGGCAGGTTGTTGATTGTGCTTCTATTTGTTCGATGTTCATTGTTCGGTGCACGCGCAACTAGCAAGTATGCCTAAACTTGATTGCGTGGGATACGTCCCAGGATATAACCGCGAAGCTGAAACCAATCGAAATCTTGAACAGGTTCGGTTGGGTTACGGGCAGGATGCGGGTAACGTGAGATACATTTTGAGTGCTAATATTTCCATTTCGGGTTGATCGGGTTCTCGAGAACGACGTTTACCTCCGCCAAAAGGAAATCCAAACCGAATGTAGACCGGCATTATAGCGCGCGAGAGCATTAAATTGCTGGGATAGTTATTAGTCACGAAGATGAACCGTTCGTCGAATTTTAACGACTTCCACTCCGGGCTTACAGTCAAAACAATACAGGCTGGCTTACGCTACGAAATACGGAGGCAAGCGATCATTGTACGAGAAAATATCACGTTGTCTTGTCTGTAATATATACTCCAATTTAGATGCGAGCATCTACATTGCTAACATGAAAATGGCCGGCCGTTGAAGGAGGTTTCCACAAGATAATGATTAATCAGTAGACCCTGACGAATGACAAATAACAGCTTAACGCTTACGCAGCGTGCAGTGATAATCAGGATCAAGGATTGCTTTCAATGTTACACTATATGGCGGCTCAACTGCTAAGGTAATGCACACCAATCCGGTATTATTCAATCTAATCCTGTACTGCCAAGGTAGAGCACGACCTTCTTTGCTACTAGGTTTTTGTGCGTAATCTAGCAATAATGGGTTTGCGTTTAACACTAAAAAGGTCCACCAGTTAAGTAGCCCTGATGTGAATGTGGCGTGTGTACACTGTACAATGTACACTAGGGTTCCACTTAAAACAAATGGTGTTCTAAAACACTCTGTTTCAAATATGTGTTTACCAGCGTTTTAAAAAATGCCCTTTTATAAAAATAAATTCATTTTTCAAAAGTTGTATAATAATTATGCCATAATTGTGCGAATACTTTTGAATACACATGTCGTATGAGCCTACGGACGATTTGCAACAGATACATTCGAAGTTTACGATATGGAATGGTTGGAACCTTCGAATTCGGCGTCGGTTCGGCATAGATATATACCAATGGTACGGGATGGATGTTCTGGTGATGATGACCGCCGACCGTAATTATGCTTGATAACGATGTAGTCTTGGCCTTTTTCGTCAAAGGAGCTATACTTACATTTTTTATTGTCGATGTCAATCCACCATTACGTCAAAATTACAGATTCGTGACTTATTGGTAACAAAAACAATAAAAAAACATGTTTTAAAAAGGGCCATGCATTTAAGATGTTTGCTTTAAATGCAAACTATCTGCAATGTTTGCGAAACACATATCTGGAAATCTGTCCCTGCAAGTAACATATACGTTTGATTTTCGAGGTATTACCGGATTTGGATGCGATTCGGTATTTCCCGTTTAAGCCTCAAAAGTGGCTACTTACCAATGCGTCAACTCTGTTGCGAATGGATAATTTTCCTCAGCGCGACTAATCAAAACCGCATAAGCTACATGACAAATATCATCCTCACCAAACTTATGTACTGGGCGTGATAATGTGCAAAAAATAGCAACACGATCTATCCCGCCGACACTCAGTGACCTTCAATTTCTCAATCGCATAATAGAAACAATTCCGTGTCAATGATACCTGCAAACGGAGACGCGGTCGGAAACCATAGATTTAACCGTTTCGTGCGCCGATTTAACGCGCCTAGATTCGCACGTTGGAAGACACGAGGCGACGCGTAATTGCACGACAGAAACGGGTTTAACTGTTAGTTAGCACCGTGCCAACATAGCTCGACTATAGTTTGATTGTGCGCCCGCAATAAAATAACACCCGTGCGGCGCGTAGTTACGCGTTTTGTGATGGGAACAACTTAGCGAGGCGACCGCAAATTGCTACAATCGGTGTCGATATCAAAGCTTTTTATTGCGCACTGGCGGCGGGTATCGAAACGGCCTTTCGCGATCGTTAATTATCGCGAACAACACGGGTAGAGAAATTATATCACACAATAGAGTGTGTATAGCTGTATAATGTATATTTAGTCTTTCCGTTTCGAATTAATGACACGGTACACTGTCTGAAGCAGGAATAACTCAAAACCTGTATCTCGTCAACAAAAATGACAGCAGTTTAATAAGATGGTTCTCAACCTGCGGTATGCTGGAGTCTTTTCAGATGGTACGCAGTAAATGCATTTTTATAAGAAAAATAACAGCTTCCACAAAATGGTTAACGTAATTTTTTCGAATGCAAGAAGTATTCATCGAATGCATAGTTAAATACTTAAACCAATCATCATTCGCCTAGATCAGCTTGTGGAGAAGAAAAGATTGCAACCATCACATCAATATTGCCTTGCTGGTGTGTGTATTCTTAATAATCATGGGCGGATTAGCTCGTGGGCCGCATTTGTTCCGATATTTCCGGTTCGAATTATTTGCTAATCAGCTCATGTTAATAATCCTATGTATTTCGAGTAAAGTTGAATTTTTCGTTAACGCAATACGATACGCAACAAAATCATAGAAGAAAGATGTTGAGAACCGCTGGTCTAATATAATAATACAATAATGAGATACTATGATAAGGTATAGAGATTATATCCCTACATGACGCTGGCGTATGCTTCATAGAGGAGATACTCAGCTATAATGGAATCTGCGCACCTTGAAGATGTAGATGTAAAACTTTTGACTATTTGATGATATATGACCTGATAACACTGACAATCAGGGCGTGAATCCACCAGGTTGATAATAAATAGTGGCCCCTCTAGAAAACTGCGTCTTACTCCGTAATGAAAATGATATACTGTATTTATTTCCGCGCGTTAAGTACTCATAACTTCGTGCGGTAACAATGTGCAGGATTGATGACAGAGACGATTTTGATTCATAATTTACCCAATTGACAGATTTCAGCGCGCGCATTGCTTCGTAACAAACACATTGTTAGGATTATGAATGATTATAACGCTGGTACTGCATTACGTAATCCCCTATTACTCGCGACAGTCATTTATTAAGTTACCATCGCCTTTTCTTGACCTCTTATTATCGCCATCACATGTACATTGTTTAAGGAACTATTCTTAAACACGATGTTGATAAATGATAACCATCGTAGTCTGTGGCGATTTTGTATTAATCTTTCTAAAAGGACAGTCCTCTGATGAATATACTGCGATTGTGGAATACCAATAATCAAAACACTGCGGGATGAGAGTAGACTATATCCGTCGACGATGTCATAATCGCAAATCGAAAATTTGCTGGAATTACCAGTCGATCACGCTCGCCCTGCAGTGTGTATTCCTCAACAAACATGAAAGATCACTCCGGTGTGAATACAGATTATCCGGGATCGTCTCATTATTTCTATCCATTTAATCTTTATCACTATTTCTATCCAAATGTCACCATATTTTCAGTGTACAGTATAATACAGTGAAAAACGGATTCCCAACAATTTCCGAGAGCATAAGTGGGCAGTAGGTTTACGTTCAGCGGCGCACTTATGACTCTGGATTGCATTTACAAAATTAACCCTATACTCTCAACTGTTCCTAATTCAAATATTGGACCGCAGCGATGCAAGACACCGCCAACATGAATAATACCGTAAATTACTTCTTAGAAAAGACATAACTAACCCCACAAAAGCGTCACCTTCGTTAAAGGTATGTAATATGCATAGGAATTATATGAGCTATATATTACATTTGACCATTACTGTATCAAACGTGTTAACCGGTTGCGCACATATTCAAACACCAGGTTATCTTGCAAGCTATATATTTGAAAAGCTTCTTGGAGGTACAGAGCTTCAGTATACGATTGAATAGTATATTCATTTCAATATGAATACACTATTTAATTGTATCTATATAATATATATACTCACCATTTTCGATGCTCTTCAACAGATTACCATCAATCTTCCAGTTGATGATAGGGGGCGGCACACTCCCATCCTGTATACGACAAGGGAGTACAGCGGCTCTTGGTCCGGTCTTGATTATCTCCGGTTTATCGGATGTGAAGTTTGATAGGTCTGGTGAAATAAGGCGGTAATGATACTTCGCGACATGGCAAGAATGGGGGAAAGATTGGGTAACTTACGAGCAATTTCTACGAGAGCATTTGAGCTGCGTATTGACCCTTTCGGTATTGACACGACGCAGTGGTAAGTACCGGCGTTTTTAGGTGCAAGGCGCTCGATTTCCAAACGGTCTTCTAGTATTCGCACTCCCAAACTGAAAGCAATAGATGATGTATGAGTTGAGTATTGAAAATAATGCTTCCCAAGATTCGTACATATCTAGACAGCGACAGTGAACAGTGTCGCTACCGAAGTAGAAAATCAAAAGTAAAGTCGTAAATATCAGCGCTATTACAAGAAGTAGTAGAAATATCCAAGATGTGTGGAAACCAATTCAAGTGGAAGCGGAAATGAAAAGTATGTAAAGTACTCAAGTAGGTAGTTTAAAAAGTAGATTTGGTCGAGGGTACCCATAATTTCAGCGCGTAATCGGAAATGGTTGCTTTCGAAATTGCAAGATGACTATTCGCGACCAACACCAAATGACTAATGGTAGCCGGCACTGCGAGTAGGTATAATCTAAAAATATATGATCCTTGCTCAATGCTCAGCTACCGTGACACCAGGGCCAGACTTGTACAAGATATCCATTTAGTTAGTTGACGGTCAACTAACTAACGTTTTTTTAGTAGTTCTAGTTCTTGCTGCGTATTTTGAAAGGTGAGTAGTTCTTGTTCAAGTTGCTAGTTTTAAAAATTGAGTAGTTCTAGATCTAGTTGAGCTTTTGAAAATCTAGTAGTTTTTACAAGTCTGACCAGGTCCATTTCACGCGGTTCTTGTGGTAATTCCGAAATACTTTGTTATTGACCACGTGCGATATTAACAATCAAGTATATCGCATTGAAAATTGGGAGAGGAGACTGGTTTGCCAACTTCTGGCTTTTCACTTACGATTGCGCGTCGATGTGCGTTTTCGCGTCGACGCTTCTCACGTATCGGTGTCCTTCACGACTTTCGGATTTCTTCTTCTTACCAGAACCGCCTGAAGTTGAACGCCGGGTTAGCTAGCGCCCGGCGTGTAAGCTGCATAGTGTATAGGTTTACTTACCTTTTCTGCGTCTCACTTTCTTACGGGTAGACCCGCGACGGCCTACCTCCCGCGAGTTATCCGCACGGGGGCGACTTCTGTCGTCCTTGTACCGTTTCCGTCTTTGATGATTCAAGTTGATTTGTCCCGCTGTAACAAGGCGTAAGTGAAATCACCTGCTATTTATCAAACTACATACGAGTTATGCCTGGTTCTGGTGATAAACTCGCGCCATCAAAGTACCACTCTACGGATGAAGCCGGTACGTTCGTGTCGCAGTTTAGAACGACTCTGTCTCCGAGGCTTGCGATGGTGGACGTGGGTTCGACGACGAATCTAAACTCCGCATCTGAAAAGAAGAACGGAGTTTAAACGAAACGGATGTGCCGATACAAGGTCCGAAGTCAGCGGACGATGGTGAACATCATCAGAAGTGGCCACTGGCCAGTAACAAAGTATCGTACGTCTACTATATAGGAGTACTGGTACTTAACTAGGGTTTGCCAACTTGGACTGCGTACCAAAGTCAAGTGGATATGCTTTTAGATATAGATAGACACATTAATTTAGGGCCTTAGTATAGGGGTACTACGCCACCTGTAGGAGTACACACATTACAATAAAAGGCGCATTACAATGAAAATAATGAAACAACACTACAAGAAATGTAGGGAAAAAATTCAACCAGGATACAGTAACAAGCAACATACAACGAAGATTTGGGACTGCAATGCAGGACTGAGTCTATAGAGTGCAGTTTACACATATTGGTACAATGGTACATAACAACACAAGATAACAGCAACTGCAATACCGGCACCTAATCAATACATATGAAAAATATATTTCCGGTAACGTTTTTTAAATAGATGGTCAGGCAAATTTCTGAGGTCTACTGGCAGAGAGTTAACGGCACGCGTCGGCACCAATGTAGTAAAAACTTTTCTGGGATGACGATTGAGATACAAGCGGACTAGACTAATTTGACTACATCCGCAAAACATGTCGACATAATATCATTTTGAGGACATACTTGGTATATTACTTCTCTTGTTCAATTACGAAGATGCATTAGTTGATTGATTCCAAATCAAACATGGTTTATACAGACCGGATAAAATATGTACGGTAATAAACGTCGTCATTTATAGGCCTGAAAGTCGTTTCTGTGACTGTGAGAACTTCCGGGATTGACCTTGGCAGATTTCAATTTACATTGACATTTTATACCTTGCAGGAAGGCTTTTACGTATTCCCAACGCTGAACCCTATAAAATACCAAATCAACCATGTCGGGACAATTCTCCCAAGCTCTCTAATCTACCCAAGACCTCGCGGGCATCAGCCATGAGCAATCAATCCAATCCACTTGAAAACCGTGATAAATTGAACGAATTGACGAGTGATCGCTTGGAATGACCTGCTACATTGTGCCTTATGTGGTGATCACATGTAATCGCTGGTCTGGTACGTATGGGATCTTCCCCAACACTGCGAATCAAATTCCAACGACAGCATATATGGATGATTCAGGAAGAGTCAAAAGCGAATTATTGATGATAAGATCCAACATTTCACGATTCCGACATGTCAAGTTTATCATCCATCATTTGGGAGAAAATGCGCACAAAGTCACATTATTACGTGTACAAAATATTATAGCAGCATGACCAGCATCAGTTGATGTGCCATGACCAGCATCAGTTGATGTGCCATAACTGGGGCAAGTTTTTGTTGCACTAAAACCGCGAGAAAGTTGCACCTAATCTTAACAAAAGTTGCAGTAAAAAGTTGCATTTACAATTTTTGTTGAATTAGTGGGGTATGAGATACTTAAAAGATTACGTTGTGTAACCTAGTTCCTGCAGAGCAGTCAAATTTGTAACTGTGACATTTCACGGACATTTTGGCGAGACTGCTAAAAATTATATTTTTTCCCGGTGCACAGCAAAAAAATTACGCAATACGGGAATAATTTTCCCTAAAAAAGCCAAACAGCAAAGCGATAACCCCCTCCCCCTAAAACAAGTCAAATAACACACCCCGAACCCTCTAGGTCTGCAAACTTGACCCAAAGCGTTGAAGAAACACTCACTCTTGGCTACTTCAACAAAATCAATAGCCTGAATAAGGTGACCCAGTGAAAATGTAATTTACGGCGGTTTCGCCTGGGCGTTCGTGATATGGGAACGACGGAATTAATAAAGTGATCTATTTACATATTGTTCGGACACGGTCGTGCTTGGCAGGGGTAGTTGAACTTATTACTTGCAAGCCATTGTGTCATAGATAACACAGTGAGATGCAACTAACCCATCATATAGCTGTTTGTTATGCAAATCAAAGAGAATAGAACCATACTAGATGTAGTTTATAGCATGTTTTTAAATCACACCTTTACATTTTAACGCAATATTTGATCAAAGTTGCAGTAAAAATTGTATGAGAAATAGAGGAAAGTTGCAAAATGTTGCACTGTAAGATCCCTCCAAACAGTTCAAGACATCAAAGTACATAGATTCTGAGTATCTAGGAAGCTGTCGGAAGCTGTAAAAAAAGTTGCAAAAGCTGCAAAAACTTGCCCTAGCCATAACCCATATTTCGTTGGTTGAGTACCAGTTTGGGTGAACCGTCCAAACACACCCCAAAAACATATTTGGTGGGTTTTCTGTGTGGAGGGTGATCCAGTATACTAACAAGCTTTCGAAAGGGATTTGATCTTTGACAAAACACACTAAATCACATCGGAGCTGGTGTGGTGATTAGCGATGTCTGATTGAACGCAAGATATTTCCCATTGGAACGATTCACAGATTCATTTTACGACTATAGTCATCTGAATTTTCGCATTTTATGACAATCATAAAATCCATTTTAAGGTCATCGCGGCAAAACTAGCTTTAATTGGATATGAAACCTTACAATGCACATTGTGTACACCCAATGTTTGGTTTGAAAACCGGAACTAGTACATTCCACATACAATCCAGGATCAGTTATATACTCTAGCAATGCGTCGCCCATTTCGGAATGAGTCATAACAACGTGACGCTACGACTTGGGATGCGCGCTGTAATTAATTGACACGCTCCAAACTACTTTCTCAGTTGAACCCTCTTTGCTCAGACTTTTCCTCGCAGTGACGCCAAGGGAACACGGGTTGTTTCTACTCACACATAATTTCGAACTAACTGTGTCGATAGCGTAACAGAATGGTTATACCGAGACTGGAAATATCAACAACCCGGCCATAGAAAATAGTTAGCGCCACAGGAGACGACTGCGGCGTGACCTTGCATTGCAGTGAAAAAAGGTAATATGATACGCCGGAGTCTGTCGTCCGTGGCGATGCATGCCGCTATTGGGACCGCAATTATCGGATTAATTTACTCCAAAGTAGCGAGATACAGGAACCATTTTCTCATAAAAATATGACTTATACAGCAAGTTTACCGTGCACGCCAGATATCCAATGTGTACATTCAAATCCGATAAGGACAACAAGCAGTATGTGATATTCTTTCAGGCCATATTCGTCATTTTCACATTGTTAATACGAACAGTATACTCAACTCGTGGCAGGGACAAGAGTGCATCGCATATAAACTAACATATTTCGTTGTACAATGTACAAACCATAAACAATTTAAACATGTCATTACTACCACTTAGAATGGAATGCCTTACGCGTCTAATCTCTACAGTAGTTATGCATAAACACCACAGCCATTTATCAATGTGCAAAAAGACAGACTCTCGCGAACAATGCGATTTTTGGACCAGATCTGTACGCTATGTTCTATGTTATACCCAATTTGTACTCTGGTGCGAAATCGCATGGTACATCCTACCATACATATTCATGCGGTCTATTCGCGGCGAGTAATAACACGTTATGAATGACCCCTAAAAGTATACGTTTGGTTCCTTCGCACTGAAATATTCAGTAAAAGACGGCGCGGTGCGTCTTGTCATAATATAGATATATATATATTTGCTCTCTGTGTACAATTTCAAGGGCAGTGTCTTCGGGTATTAGCGCGGGACTTAGCCGCGATATTTAAAGGATCAAGATGTAATACTGGCTGATCGCATTACTCTTGCCGTCGACAGATCGACGCCCTATACGCACTCGCCGAACGCTCGTAAAACTACATTGGATTCTTGGAAATTAACAAAATGTTACTGTGTGGTTCAAAATATTGACATAAAAGGCATAACTGATTTAGACCAACGAAACAAAATATCGTGAATCCCCATGTCCACACTACATGGATGACTGTAAGAACATACACGTCATTCAAACAGTGCTTTATAAATATTGCATACATTGCTAAAAAGTTTCCAAGGGTTATCTTGGCGTGACTTACTTCTGCACACATACAACAACCCCAAAATGTCATTATGTTTTTGAAAGGCAAATGGATATTCCTGATCGCAGGTGCGCACCATCACTGGCTAACGAAGGCGGGAAGGCAAATACTGCGAACGTGTTTCACGGGATTTCGAAAAAATAACACGGCAATGCGTCCGTCAATATACGCTATGACAGTAAATTGCTCATCGGTGTATGTGTATGAGATGAACAGTTCGCAAATACGATTATAATCAACGGCAGTACCTAGCGCCGTTCTCTAGTCGCATGCATCAGCGCAGGATGATAAATATACTACTATAGCACAGTGCTTAAGCTCAAACTTGCCAGCTCATTGATCTGTTATGTCATAATGGGATATATATTGGTCTCCATCAAACCCAGCATTACCGAAATTAATCGAAGATATACAGGAAAATATCGGGGGCAACTCTCATCTAACTCAAGTGGCTGAATAAGACATATTCCAATTTTAACTTCAAGTTAGTTTCTTTCCGATTTATTCGAAATTTCATGTCGGCGCCTTCATATTTTGTGATACGATTGTTGATATACAATATTCTTTCCAATTCTTCACAAGTTGCTGGCGATTACCCCTGACGAGTGTCAGTCGAAAATATTCGGGTTCATTTCAATATGAAGTTCTGTACCTCCAAGAAGCTCTTCTGTTTTTAAGCAAACGAGAACAGTTTATGCATTATCGTAACATTGTCGGAGTTAATGGCTGTAACACTGAATCGATAATATCTGTACTTTTCCACTAATATATTCCCGCGTTCGGGTCACAGCGAATCAAAACAATCCATCATTTTTGACACACGAGATAATAGGTTTCAGTGCCGCTGATATTGCCCACTTAATTCGATACCCTGCTACTTGATATTTATAAACATATCGAATCGAATGTGACACGCCCAGGTCGAAATAGAATAAACTTTCCTTTACCTTGGCTGTGAACGATTGCATAGATCCCGAGGGTGAAAATAATAATTGTTCTTGCATCAAATCCAGTTTGCATACTGTTCATTTTCTTCCCGCTGGTGCTGTATCACAAAAAATGCGCTTGGCGCTCACAAACGGCCACTATTCAAATCATCGACAAGTATTTAACCGTGCGCATTGGACCTGTAAATTGAAAAGGATAAAATATGTAAAATATGTAAAGGGAGATGTCATTGTCGGGTCCGCAACTTGACTGATGGCGTAAATTCGAGCGACCCCGATCCATAAATGGAATCTCATCTTTCCCACGTGTTATGCCTAGGTTTAAGTTGTTCTTTACGGGGACACGTTACTCTCGAGGTATTTATGACTTTCCATATCTAAACCGATCGGTCATGGTTGAATTTACAGAAACTACGAGTTGGCAGTCATATTACATGCATATTGCAACCCAACGAGTAATGGTTACGCCGCCAAATATACCATTCGCATGCTCAAAGTCATCAAATACAAGTGTTAGTAGCGTGTCGAATAGCACATAATAACAATAACAATAAGGGATATGCATAAGGTTGGGGGAAGGATCTTGAACCATCGACGAATCAATATAACTTCTCCAACATGGACGGCTGGACGCGGGTGTGCCGAGTGATTGCTGAAATTGATTGAACAATGTAGCTATGCAATTACAACTCAATAACAACAGCATCATCTGAGATACATTGTCCCAACGGAAAAATATCCTACGGGGGCCTACGATATTCAAGTATCAAATCAAGTATCGTAGGCCCCGATCCTACCCTACACAAACTGTATCGATTCAACGTGGAAAGGTTACTGAAATAATTATGATAGATACACCCACACGCAACAAGCTGTATGCTGTATTTAACTGAAGTTACAGCTTCTTGACATAAAGACAAATTTCTCTGAATGTCAAACGGACATCACTTCTGGAAAGTCCTCACTGCACCGTTCCTATCTCGCATGGCCTCATTGCGTTCTACGTAGTATGGAATACAAGGCGAAGCAATGGAGTTGCTAGCGACACGAGTTGACAACATAGTTTCAAACATCTTCAACTTGGGTACTGGATCTGGGTTTCAAGAATATACAAACTTTGTCGGATGCTATCGAGTAAGCAAACATTTGAACAATCGACTTCATCCGTTTACAGACACGGCAATCGCTCGCGCACTCGAATCGATTCACGCTTTTGACGATTTGGAACTTTCCTGTCGTACGATGGACAGGTGCGTGCTTTCGGTGACGCGCTCGCGAAACTAATTTTGTGTTATCAATTTCACCCCAAAAACCGGTGTCGCGTTTCGGATAGGAAAGACGACAGATAAGGTTGTAGTATTTTCGTTGTTGTTACGTATTGTTACGTATCGCACCGAATGTAATCCTATTCTGACAGCGAAGCTAAATCCTACCGATTTCGCATGTCGCTATAATACTAGCGAGCGAGATTATAACAGGTGATTATTGTTGTTAAATACATTGCCTTTTGGCGGTAGCCCGATAGGCCAACTGATCTGCTACCTTACTACCTCATTAGACGTATTCATTGTTACGAAACTATAATTACAAAGCCAACAGCTGCTAATGATTGGAGCCAGTCAAGTAACTATTCTCTTTGCAAACTTACGCCGCCAGAATGTACGACATTCAATGCAGATAGAAAAAAAAGCTACATGCTTTTATGAACCACAACTTAACGAACGATACAGGCCAAAGGCCGAAGATTTACGCTTGAGATGGGTAAATGAAAATAGGCCCGTGCAAAATCCTAATCTGAAATTAGTACCAGGTGGTACAAGATGTAATGCAAGTCAACCGCGACCGTTCAGTAAGTGCCGTATATACCATCCACGAGAAGAGTTGGAATAAGGAGTACGGCCGTAAGTTGTGCTGAGTGCAGTTTACTTCTGGTGACCCAACTAAATATTTACGCCATTATCAACTCTCGGCATATGCATTTTTGCGGCAAATTGCGCGATACCATACGTCAGCGGTATCATCTCCCCTTTCGAGTATTTGTCAGCGGATTCTCACAGTCCGTGACAAAAATCCGACTCCGAAACGACGCGCCGAAAAGTGCAGCACAAACCATAATGACTCACTGCCAACTGAAATCTTTACCCGGGAATTTAATTACCAGGGTTCACGCATAGTGTTGAAAGCAACGGATAGCTTAGATTGCAAGAAATGGTGCGAAAGTGCCTCATCGAATACTCGTATAACGATGATTTATGGAACAGCGCCTTTCAAACTACAAATGTAAAGATGAGCAACGCAAATTACCGATGAACATGAACACGTAATGGTTATGAGCTGCGTGAACTTCAAGTATGGTATACAATAGCAATTCAAGCTATGCCAGACAATATTTTACCGTGTTGTGGTAAGATGGTATCAACGAATCTGAAGAAGATCTTAGTTTCAAATGCCGCTTGGATAACTCTACAATCTACATTGTCTACAAAGTCTACGCAACACAGTTCGTTTCGGTTGTTGGTGAAAATATCAATTTTGTGATATAGACTCGGAAACCATGTCTTTACTGCGATCGACTTAGCAATGTTTACAATAAAAACAAAACATCGTCTCCAGCAACTATACAGGATTATTTTGAACCGACACCAATCCAAACTTCAAATTTATGGGACAGCCAATTAGCTAACCATAATAAAGCAGTCGTCACGCACACGCCCAAGATATAACAGACCATGTTTTGGTTGAGATTCGGCAAATCGAATGTTCAATTAGAACCAGTCATATGTACTTAGTCGGGTATTGCTAAGACAATTACTAACCGACTTGGTTTGAAAAGCAAGTCTCACAATATCTGCATTTACATTTGGATGAATTTAACCTAAAAAACAACAATATCCACTCAAACTCAAACCTTCACAGTTGAAAGTAGATACACAACTTCGGCGTACATATTTACTACAATATCAAGATATGGGTTCCAAGCGTGAGAAGTTGCCTTTTCCTGTGAGAGATAGCGTTCCATTGCCCGGACCTGGCCAGTCGCAAATAGTCACGAAATGAGGCGCGGGCGATTTATGAACATTATTCTTGCGCTAAAGCTACATCCATTCCGAGGAGACACGCCATCAACACAGACAGCAAACACGAATCCATGTGCAGTTTGGAATTAACAAGTGAGCAAGGCACCAATATATATTTCCTTGTTGTGGCGACTGCATAACGCCAGCGAGCTGATACCTTTCTCGCAATACTATTTGACTTATCTCCTACAATACAAGTCTTGGCGCACAGCATTTTTTCGGTGCCGAAAGGTATAATTCTAGGGGCGGCTATTAAAACATCAGGGTTCAATAAACAGCCTACTAAATAAAACGAAAAAAAGATCTCTCAATCGCCCAATCTTTCGAAGAAACAACACAGCGTTGTACACTCAAATTACGACCGTTCGGGTACACATAAACATTGCATTGTTTTGCTCAATGCTCTGTTATGCTGTGCGATAAAGACACAATAATTTTCACTGATTCGTTTTGCATTGTGCAGCCACGAGAACGAATGAGCGCATACAGATATCACCACAGAAACAATCACACTTTTCAGATAAAAATCAAAGTTTGCTTCACTTGATTATTTATGGTTGTCGCATATACGTAGAGGCGGCGTCATCAAAACGTTCGCAAGGGTAATCGAATCTATACAAAGGTAGTTGTAAGAAAATACAGCCCCGCTAGTCCACCGTATCGTTAGCATTCTGGGCATCAGTTGTCATTTGATGGAAACCGATTTATGTGAATTCAATCGCCCGAGCACAAATCGAATAGATCAAGTGAATACGATTCGGACATGCGAGATATATTGTAACGATCTGTCGCGAATGAAGTCTTAACAAAATCCCAGAATCAGGTGTAGTGAGTGAGTAACAGTATTTGTAACAGGATTTGTAATCTGCAACGAGATATGTAGGCCTACTTTTACGATAGTGAACGATGGAGCGCGCCACGGGCGCACATTATATTTTCGTAAAAAGTGGAACAGTCACTAACCAAACGGTACATTGATACCGCGCAATATGATTCATCGATATTCCCGCATAATTGATAGCGGGAAGAAATCTCTATTTTATCAAACCGCCTATCACAATGGGGGATAATGTGCGAAGCAGTTAAGTCGCTATTCGCACTGGAGAAGTGATACCGTGGAATGCTTTCGGTCCAAGCATACTCAGTGGGATGAATATTAGCAGTGCTTTTATTCACACTCATACCCGAGAAAAGGCTTGATATGCAAAAAATGAAGAAACGATTACATCTATACATAACCCTTTTGTCTATAAGCGGACATCTAAATATGGAACTCAACAGAGACTGAATTAAGAACCAACGAGTGTACAGTATCAGTGCCAGTACAAATTTGATTGCTCACTAAATTTAAAGAGCTTCTTGGAGGTACAGGACTCCAATATACAATTGAATACTGAATATTGTATCGTGTGTCCATATTAAAGTATGCCCGGATATTTTCTGGTGGCACTCGTCAGGGGTAATCGTGGGCAACTAGTAGAGAATTGGAAATAACATTGTCTATCAACAATCGTATTTGGTGATGCTATATGAATGTACTATTCAATTACCGGATTCTGAAACTATTTGCATTGTCAGGCATTATAAGAGCTTTCATCGCCTTTAGCAATCCAACTGCGCCGTAATACGCGGTTGGAATTACACGAGGTCGAACGGCAAAACAACGGCGAAGGAGTGCCATTATCGGATTATCGCACTATTTCCTTCAGCAAAAATTTAACCGGCCTATGTCTGTCTCAAGAGGTAGCTATCACACTTTGTCTGAAAGCCGAGTGCACATCACCCAGTTCTAACGCACATACGTAAGACATAACATTGATTGTGAACGACTTACGCCGTGTTCAACAACGACAACGCAGAACATGCTAACTTTGCCGACTAACCGGTAGGTTTTGCTCGGCAGTGCTGCGATTCAAACTCGACCGTGACGAGCGCTTAATGACCCATGGTTGTGCTAAATAGTAATTGGCGTAGAAAAGACAGTTACAAATCGGAATTAAATCCATTGCATACCGAATCGGAATGACTGAATTTAGCTTCCATCAATTTACGAGAGCTCTAAATGTATACGAACTATACAGACAAAATGGATAGAATCTCACAAACATTTAGTTACTGGAATGTTAAACACCTCTTCACCAATGATGAGGGAAGATCAAACTGAACTGAGGCTGTGAGTGACTGACTCTACGATGCATCAAAATTCATGGTTAGCATTTTAGCAAAATTTACCTTGAAAATTTATACATTAATAATGCCATATGATATGACAAAAATCGTACGAGCACTGCATTATTCCACATTCAGTACCGCTATTTGGGGATTTCCTTACTCAGATATGCTATGGAAGCTCTCTGACTTTGTAGTTAGATATTAAATATTAGGTCTACTCCTCGCTGAAAACTAAGACTTTGCGTCTACAAACTCAATAAGCAGCTTACTACACTTTTACTACTACCATATAATATATTGTACATATACAATATACATACTTAAAGAACTGTACCACAACACAACACTTTCTACCGTCTTTCCTGTGCGATAACTCATACCCCTGGCGAAATTTAAGGCGGCAGCGAAGCTGGCGTTCGATAAGGCTGTGAGATAACAGGCCCGTAGCGGCGAAATTTGATCGAATGCTGAGAGTTTACGGGCGCCCGGAGCTGTTTTTTTTACGCTTGGCGGAACGCTGGAAATTTCTTGTTGATAGGCAGGCAGATGGCGAGTCGACATCGATGAGAGAATGCTTTATTTTTCTTACGGCGAGAGAATTACGGAAGATATCTGATACTCGCCGACTCCGTAAACTATGGATTTCTTTGCCAGGCACCGAACTGCGACAATAAATACGACGGAGCGTGCAATTATGATCCTTCGCGAGATACGGGACCGATTTTGATAGGATGTAACAAAAATAGAGGCGAAATTGCTCTGCACCCTTCTCGGAGAACTCTGGACTTGAGAATAAAAATTTATTGCCACAATCCCGGGTCAGATTACAAAATTGATAGCAATTGAAAGTTAGTGAATCACGCCACTTAAAAGTGGCGAACGGGGAAACGACAATCAGCACCGCGATCCCCAAAATAACAATTGCGAAGCACAATTCGCTCGAATTGCATTATTGTTTTCAGTTATCAGTCTTATCATGGTATTACAAGTTCCGAAGTATCTCAAATCTGGACAATCATCCGCATCCATTGGCTCGTCTTGTTCACTTAACTCCTTCCACAATTACCTCTTACCTGAAATTTGCCCTACGATCAGGTTGTATTGTTTGGTATTTGAGAGAATACAATAATTATTATCCGCAACTCTTCTGTCTTCACGCTTCGAGTTACTGTAGCCGCAAATTTCATACTTGAGCACTGGCACCAGATTTTCGAAAACGTGTCGATGATATCGCGATAATTCTCCCACAATTGCTCAACATCGATGTCATTACCACCTCGCGGCTGTGTGTGTAACTGTATTGTGTGTATTCTGGCTAGCAAAACACAGTGATAATGACTAAAAATGATATGACGACGATGATAACTTATGTCTAATGGCATATTTCTTCTTGGAGTGTCTGCGAAATGCAGAAGTTTGTGAAATGTGAAGTTTGAGCAGGTAAGCCTACGCCGTAAGTATGCGCTGCCGTGCACAAATTGTCGTTGTTTCGTCACTTATTATTGCGTCACCAACGTAAAAACTGAATCCGGTATACCAGCCGGTGGATATGATGTTTTGAAATTCAAATTTCAACTGGATTTCGCCTTCAAAGTCAATGTCTGCAGAGGTTGCTTGATATCATGACCACATCCACACAGCAACTCAAGTGAGTCAATGGCAATATCGTTTGCTTGAACATTGCGAGCATTCGCGTGAAATATAGAATATGCTGACGTGACGCGGATTAAATATCCCCTAACGATCAATTACAATTTGGTGGATAGAAGCTCGATTAATCATCCTGTCGTGGCCCATTGCAACCAGTCACCGGGTCTGACTAGTTAGCGAATATCTTCTAACTAGTTGAGGTTTTCCTACGAAATGATACTGATTCCATCCCAGTAAGTTTTAACGAGGTGTGAAAACGGCTAACCAAACATCTCATTTAGCGCAAAAGAACCATTCTTTGTCTGATGTGATGAGTCAGTGTTCGTTATTGACTAAATCCGAAAGTCTTATATGATCTACTTAGCTCTCCGGCCATAAATCATTCCGAGTGTTGCTCAAAATAGAGGGTTACGAAAGGTGATGATTGGCATTTTTCGTGATTTACTCAAGAATGATGTCACACTGAATACGTCCTGACATCACAAACCATGCACCGATAACGCATGGAGTTCGCAAATATAAGCACAGCTGCAAGACTACTTTACATGGACGCTGGTCAGTATGCACCTCTAAATGCTAGTCTAATAGCCTACATCATCAAAAATTACTGACCAAAATTCGTCTCAGGCATTGGAATCAGTAAACAAATGAATGAATGCTTCTTTGTCGAAACATGTGCGGTACATTGTACATATACCAGCCTAGTTATGGTTTGATTCATTGATTGCAGCCGAAACTCTGACGACGTTTATTTAAATAAAAAACGTTATGAATCGCTCACCGATTTTATTAAAAGGAATCAGGAGTCAAAACCCTGGAATCTGTAGCTTGATGTAAGCTGGTTGGTTACTCGGGCACGATGTCCACCGCCAATTGACGCATTGTTATCAACTTTAAACCATAATCCAACTCCAAAGTCATACGATACACACAATAATCCAACCACAATATAAATTTTTAATTATTCTTATTTCGCGAGTAATCGACTGATATATTCTGATTAAGAATACGCCGGAAACCTACAGCCACAGCTTTATCACAGTAATTGTAATATTTTCAACTCCATGCGTAACGAACTGTTTTTAGTAGTTTGCTAACGACATAAGCAATTAACACTATGTTTAAAGTAATCTTGTGATGTGGATATTCATTACGAAGAGGACATAAACAATATTTTAATGTGATAGTGAAAGTGACTGCAGCCTGCAGTCAACAATTCCACAAAAGACCATGTGCATGAAATGTAATGCCGCGGAACAGTCCATTTTCCTGTTATTACAGGAATGATCAATCAAGATTACCTTGCTGAAGCAGAGCGTGTTAATTCGACAAGCACACCAAACAAAATGAAATATGGGTCGGCATGTCGCTAATCACGATATAATGCCACTACACTGTCCCGTACGATTGAACCCTACTGAAAGTGAACAGTCAAACGAGGATATCAACGGTTAATCACACATGTCTTTAACAATAAGAATTCGCAAGTCTTCCAGACAAGTTCTACCCAAGCATAAGATGGCATTTTGCAAACGGAACCGCTTTTGTGCGCATCTGCTTGTGTGCATGGGTGATATTCGATGTTATACAGTGTTTTTCCCAGATCCCAGAAAGGATAGCGGCATACCTGAAAACCCGTGGCGGCACACTAGTTTGCCGCGGTACACAGTTTGGGAATCACTGCTCTAAAGTGTGTATGCGAGCCAGAATAACAAACTGACGAAATGCATTCAGAATTGCACATGAACATTGCATAGTGTTTAACGAGAAGATGGAAGCTAAAGTCGCAGCCGCCTATGTTGTTTACATCTTGTATCACAGTCGGATTTACCAGGAAAAATGTTCAATTAAATAGTATATTCATATTGAAATGAACCCGAATATTTTCGGCTGACACTCGTCAGGGGTAATCGTCAGCAACTAGCAGAGAATTGGAAAGAACATGTTGATTTTCAATCAGTTACATACTACATTAGCACAGTGCACAGCTACGTTACAATCCCCAGTTCCAATCCAAATACAGCCAATCAAAATTTACCGTTCGAAATCCTACCGATGACGATGGGCCACGCGGCAAGAAAATAATGTGCATGATTCCGATACTTGAATAACGCTACAATGAGTGTACAATGTACAATGTACAATTGTACATTAGGGTTGTTCAAAAAAAACTTTTTTTTCCAAATCTCACTCGCCTGGTGACTAAATCGTCAGGTTGTCCAAGAAAACGATGCACACCAAATTTGACTCAATTCCAACCAGTAAAGGCCGTGCAATCTTGAATTGAAATTTTTAATTTATTATTAAAAATAAAAATTAAAAATTCTCAAATTTTTCTGTCAACCCCATGAAATTGTTGAGCTGTCTTCAAAGACGATGCAAGTCAAATTTGAGTCAATTCCGACTTGTAGAAGCGGAGTTATTCGAGTTTTTCGTTGATAATTCTCGGATTATCCTTGATCTGGGGATTATCAACGAAAAACTCAAATAGTTCTGCTTCTACTGGTCGGAATTGACTCAAATTTGATTTGCATCGTCTTCGAAGACAGCTCAACAATTCCCTGGGGTTGACAGAAAAATTCGAGAATTTTTTTTTAATTTTTAATAATAAATTAAAAATTTCAATTCAAGATTGCACGGCCTTTACTGGTTGGAATTGAGTCAAATTTGGTGTGCATCGTTTTCTTGGACAACCTGACGATTTAGTCACTAGGCGAGTGAGATTTGGAAAAAAAAGTTTTTTTTGAACAACCCTATTGTACATGTACAAGTACATGTACATTGTACATTGTACAATTGAAGTCATATTGAAACGAACCCGAATGTTTTTGGCTGACACTCGACAAGGGTAATAATCGCCAGCAACTAGTAGACAATTGGTACAATGAGAGGTAAGTATACCTTAGAACAGGGGGAGTTGTTCCATCTGGTATTTAGAACGTATAACTGATGGTATTGCGTAGCGCTGAACGTATCAAGATTTGGTACGTAACATAGCCTCAGTTGAATAAGTAAAAGAACCTAAATACCCTTCGCGCCAAATAGATCTCAGAAATACAAATTTCGCATAATAAGATGATGGCGCGGGTCATATGAGTCAGTGATCGTTGAACCCAAAGACCTGTAATGAGCTGCGTTGCTGCCAGAATATATTGCGCGACTCAGGAATAAAATGGCACGAAAAAAATCTTCGTGTACGCACCGGTTTAATCCCGGTTAATGCGTAAATAACAAACGCGACTGAATTTGGCACAAATAAATCCGATTTAAGATTAGCGATGCCGGAATAAGGATGAGATATGTCTGGCTAGCAATCAACTTGTGCCGATTAATACGCGCAGCAATTGCCAAAGATTGAGTTGCAATGAGACCCATTCGTTCATGCGACTTTCGCTTGAATCGCGAAATTTAACTTTCGTGTAAAATTCATGCCATCTTTATACACCTAGCTGAAAGACCACCTGTGACGTAGGAAATGAAGCTATTAGGCGTAATCGAGTATCGAATACACTCCGCTATGTTTGAAATAAGACGAGGAACGGAATGTACATGGCATAAGAAAATACATAATTAGGAATTACGTTGATTTTTCGCTAGCCGAAAGAATGCGACCTCTTCGATATGTAGCATTCGTTAACCATTCAGACACAATATACGTCGATTCCAAGCCATAGCGTGCAGCAATACATGTTGATTGTTCACAAATCACAACTACCGTATCCATTTATCCACGCTTGTGATAAAGGGAGTGTATGAACTAGGGATGGTGTGAACCTCTGAAAGGTTCAGGTTCGTGTGAACGCGAACCTTTTTGAAAGGTTCTGTGTGAACACGAACGTGAACCTCATGACGTCACGTGACGTCATATTGCTAATTCCAACCCTGTCTTACAATGAAGTGATAGCCTATATTAATGTACACGATACCTAGCGACGACTTGGCCACATAATGCAACAATGCTGAAGTACATAATGGCGTTTTAAACGTTGCTAAATGTATCAACTGGGACAATCAAAGGATATAATACTCCCATAAAATCAATAATATCTTCTGTCGCTTTGCTAACAATTTCGACGAGGACTTACCAGGAAATATACGCTTACCCCTTAACGGTCTAGACCAGACCGGACAATGTATTCGGTGTCTGAGTATTGCTACATTGATATTGAGCAGAGTGTAAAATGGATTTCTGTACTTGCTACCGATATTACCCCCTTAAGAAGTTATACAGCAGTAGCCAACTCCTCAATCGCAAGGATTTGGTTTTAATGATGCAGTAAAGATATGAAGTCTAGATTGATCCCGTACGCCTCCTCGAATTTTTACATCAGAAAACGATATCGATCTTCTTGATTGGTTGAATAAGCATCATTCGCTAACTACGAATTTCGCTCGTGATGTTGTGTGATTGCGGGTCAAGCTCGCAGCAGAGAGTCACTAAATATTCACTAGAGCAGGGGTTCTCAACTTCCCTTGTATCGCGGGCCGCATTTTGACAGCAAAAGACGCTGCGGGCCGCAAAACATTATTACCATGTATTTGTGAGTTACTATTAAATTTAGGCTACTGTAGCCTATTTACCAGTCGTATACAGGCCGGTATATGCCCCTTTAAACCCTTTCAACAGAGAACCGAACTCTCTGTTTCAAACAGGAAGAGAGTGTTTCAAACAGGAAGAGAGCAAGTATAAAATTACGGTAACGTTTTCGTAACAGAAGCCATTATCACATTGAGCTCTCAGTTAAATGACAAGAAGTCTGGCGTTGGGGGTAATTTCTGAGCAAACCGATCAACCCTTCTCCTTTCATTGCATGGCGGGGCCCCCTGCACCACTTGTTACATTGGTTAGCTTTGTCAAGTTGATGTTTTTCGCTGGTCCCCCGTTATTTATAAGATCAAGCGATATGAACTCCAGACGTTATGACATACGAAAACTGTTCTTCGACAAGTATGACACAACGGTCTTCCATTTATATCTGAGAAAGCAAATCCATTGTTTCACGCATAGTTACAAACCAAGTTATCGCCGTTAAATTGCCCATTCCTTGCTCTTGTTTCTGTTCAAACCATTCGCGGTGAGTGGAACACTCTTTAAAAAATTTACTACGTAGCGGGATTGTCGTGAACCAGAGTCCAACCGAATAGCCTACAGATTCAAAACAATAAGAATCTAAACTCGAACATATATCAAGAAACCAGAACACATCAGAAATGATTAATTAAACGAAATAGAGATAAGAGAGCTAAGCAGCTAAATTAATATGTAAAAATACCGTGTCAGTAATAATTGCGTTCATAATGAAAGATGTCGCGGGCCGCAAAATGAACGTCGGCGGGCCGCGGGTTGAGAACCCCTGCACTAGAGGAAAGCTGGATATTACGAACAAACTTTTGTAACAAAGCAAGTAAAACTTTTGAGATTGTCAAGGTGCATACTCGTTTAACGTAGATTTTTAATGCTGCCAGCGTCATGGATAGAGTGGCTCGCAGTTGAAATGCAATAAATTTGAACTAAATATGTTATAATGAAGTGAAAATTGCAATATATGAAAAAGGTTCACAGTGCAGAACCTAACAAGGTTCTGTTGTGAACGCGAACCTCTAAATTTCCGAAGTTCACACACAGAACGCGAACGTGAACCTCACGTTTACACCATCCCTAGTATGAACCCATCTCGTGGCGGTTTATTGGAATATACGGTAAAAATCGCAACATTGACCGTCATTTTTCGTTGACTCTATCATGCTGGGATAGATCATAACAAAACATTGTTCCCGTGCTTTTCATTCTGGAATCTTGCACTATACAGTACACCATAGAATGGAACAGTCCCTAAATCGGATGGCATTAGTGTGGAAATTAAACTACGCGCATATCTCATTCATGAACGTGATTGTATTCTGCATCCATCAGTCCTCCACGGTTTGTTGTATACTCGGAATATTTTACAATTACAGTATTCCAAAATAAATCGGCTGTACATTTTAGGCGCCTATGACGATTTTGTAGAACTCGAAAAGCCGGCTCATACATGATATATTCATCCCTCTCTCTAACGACATTTCCTTACAAATCAGCCGCCTGAACAGCATTATTTTACTTGCATATTGCCAATTGCTAATGGCGCTACATAAGATCATCCGTAAATACTAAATACTGCCCTAGCGAAGCCGTATACTTTACTACATGTAGTTTCCGCAAATATTACATACATCTTACTGAAAATTAACAATGCGAACACAAAGCACTATTATTCCACACAGCCTCTTATCAACTAATACCATGTGTAAACCTAGTTTACCCTTATCTCCTTTGGGAAAATCTGCACTTCCAAAGGCGTTTCGTTGACGTCTATCAAGAGTGATGAAAACCAGGCGTACGGCCATTAGAAGGGCCATAATTGAAAATGCCTTTCGGCAACAACAGGATATTTCGTTGAACGCATATATGTAACACTTCACGTGCACCAAAATAACATCTAGATGGGAAGACCAGGATAGATCAGCATAAAAATAAACATACCGGTAAAACTTTAGGGTTCACTGTATAACGCTAAAGCGAGGCCTTAGTCACTGTATCTGTATGGATTAACGTAGGAACAAATGATGTGATGGAACTGTGGAAGAGAAGAGATTGATATTTTACCGAATTTCGATGGAATTGGCTGTATCCGCTAAACCTGCTAGTGATCTAGATTAGACAAAGATTTTTGAATTACAATTGTGTATTAATAACAAGTCCGTGAGACTGTGTCGTCTTATGGCTTTCTTTATTTCCTTCCATCCATTGTACACTAGGGCTCTTCAAAAATGACTTTTTTTCTCAAATCGTACTGGCTACTTGATAAAATTGTTAGGTTACCTAATTTAAGCCTACACACAAGATTTGGTTCAATTCCAGCCAGTAACCGCTTTGCTACGGGAGAAGAAAGTTTCTATTTACTATATAAAAATAAATAATAAAAAATTTGAAAATTTTCTGTTCACCCCATGAAAGTGTTAGGCTGTCTATAGAAACGATTCTCACCAAATTTGGTTCAATTCCAACCAGTGGAAGCGGAGTTATTGCCGTCGAAAAATTTGGATTTGAATAAAATAGTATTTACGGTGAGCACAACTATAATAAATAAACAAAGAATCGGTCACCGTAATCACTATTTTATTCAAATCCAAATTTGAAAAAACGTCATTTTTGAAGAGCCCTACTGTACAGTGTACATGTACGTACATGTACTTTGTACATTGTACATGCCTCTTATTTACATCGCCTAGGCCCAGGCGGGTGTCTGATTTCAATGACTATACTTCAAGTCGTTTCGGCATCTTGCTCTTTTTCATTGTATCGCAATTTTGTGGTGTTTTGAAGTGATGAAATTATTAATAAACTGATACTGATTCTCAGTTTTATATACCGGTACTTATAACCTGAGCTTTTGACTAAACTTGATTTAACGTAATTTTGACTTGGATTCGTAGCTGCCATTAGAACCAGGATTAGAAATAATGAAATCAACTCATTTCTGCTGAACAAGCAAATCATGCTTTGCGTTATTTATGTGGTCTGCATCATCTAAAACGGGCAAATTAAGGATACGTACAGCGGCTTATCCGCCAGACATGCACACACACATTTCAATTAAAATACCGTATATTCAGAAAGAAATCATCAAAAATACGCCAAAAACACGCGGGAAACCGGAGTCAGTGAAGCCATCTCAAAACAAGCAAAGAACCCTGGCGGGATTCTGTATACACTAAATACGGCGATAGATGCGTCAAGTCTTTTCATGCCGCGATCAGGTCTCTGACAGTGCCCGCGCAGGCCTATTAAAATTCCGAAAAGGCGCAGGGTCGAGACGTGAGCAAACTTACATCTGTATTTTCTTAACCAACGCGCATTAGCAGCTGTTTGATCTCCATAATCGAGATTCGACAAAAATGAAAATTATACTTAATTATCCCCGAAACGCGGCGATAGTCATCATGAGTGCGTCGGAGCGGACGCACATGAACAGTGAACACTGAACAGTAGTGCTGCGATTGCTGCACTTTATTCCAAAAATGCGGGCTTCATAGAGAACGATAATTATCATGTATTCAAAATATGAAGGTAGTAATCGCAAAGTAACAAGAGTTTCGTTCAGTAATGCGTGTGATAGACTAACAATGACGGAAACTGCATAACCTGACCATGGCCAGCTGACCACATTTCTTCCCGAGCGTGCCTCACACAGATGCATACAATGCATATATATGCGTTTGCTTGTATAATATTCATGGTGTTTCGACTGCATTGGTCATTTTACACCATGCCGATATTCTTCATTTCATTTCGTATGCATCGACTTGTGGCTCGGCCCACTTATAGACTTTTATAAGACACCGCTTGCGCGGATCACGTGGCGAGGAGGAGCCTAGATAAACCTCCAAAACTTCGGTAGGAATTCTGTGGATTATACCACTACGCTATCTCGCCGCCCGCGATATGTATGTGTGCATGATATGATTAGGTGTATTTCATTGGACACAAGTAGTCCCTGTGTTTGTGCAGATGAACATTTGCCTGCACAATACCAATAACGAGTAGGCAGTACACTCGTACATACAGTCTTGGGTTGTCGTAAAACTATTCGGTAAAGATTACCCTATAGCCGAGATCGTCACCGAAATTCCTAGTCAAGTGTTGCAAGGTTTATCTATAGTAGGCTTACCATATTTCGGAAATGAAAAAAGAGGACACTTTTTCAGAAATTTCAGACAAGCAAAACTGGAGAAGAATTCTCAAAAACAGGTAAATTTCACCCGCTTCATGATCGGTTGACTAAAAAAAAAAAAAAAAAAAAAATAAAAAGGTCTTCTTTTCGCTCAGAGCTGAAATCACCACTTTTCCCTCCGAAATACCCGCCGGAGCTTCACTTCTGCGCTAATTTGCGGCATATCACTCGCAATTTCCTCTAAATCTGACCTAAATTTTCAAAAAAGAGGACAAAATCTCAAAAAAGAGGACAAAAGGGCGTCCTCCGAGGACACTTTCAAAAAAGTCAAAAAAGAGGACAAATCCTCTTAAAAGAGGACGTATGGTAAGCCTAATCTATAGGCTCCTCCTCGTTCTATGATCTTAAAAAGCCTACAAGTGGGCCGTGCTACAAGTCAACAGCTACGGAATAAAAATAAAGAAAATCGGTATGGTGCGACCATTGCATTCATATGCCATAGGCTGCAATATGATACCACCAGAGTATAAGCATAATGCGTATCAATCCAAATCGAGAAGCGGTTCATTTATTATTATATATACTTATAAGGATAAGCGGATGAAAACCGCGCATAAAACGTGGTTGACAATTAGCGCGAATTACGAGACGCGCAGGCGCCTGGAAATATTTTTCGTGGACTTGGCTTGACGATATTGTCTGCAAGAAACGAAAACGATATAATCTTGCGATTAACGCAAGCCCGTTATACAGACGATCCAGTCATCATCCGAGCGCTGATCAGGAAGCATTACTTTTGTGGTCAGAAAACGTTTATCTGGGTTTCACACCGATTTCATCCATGCCATTCGCATGTCACATCAAAAGTAAATATCATGTGTCTATCGGCCTATCGGCAGTAGCTTTCTTAAACTGGGATTCCCTCTTGTTACTGATGAAAGTAATATATACAATATACACAATGTAATTTCCAATGTTAGCCAAAAATATTCGGGTTTATTTTAAAAGCAGTATAATTCAATCGCATATTGAAGTTCTGTACATCCATCCAACAGTCTGTTCTAATGAAAGTGAGCGATAGCATTTGCGTTGGTGACCATGCGCGAATATACACAGCACACACACACTACATACAATCCTGCGTCCCCGGGGACAGCCAGAGTAGCCCTACACCGCCACATATCCATTAAACGCATAAAGCATGCGGATAAGTGGTTACATATAAAAAAGACATCACCGATTCGGTGTTTATATTGATCATCTGTATATCTCACATATGATTTGAAACAATTGTAGGCCTACTTTTGTCAGAATAGTACAATTCGGAATCACAGACTGGAATACGAAAAATATTTGCTCATAGTAGGTCAACGTCTAGCAGCATAGCTAGTAGCTACTAATGTTAATCAAGTAAGTAGTATTCACTGAGTATAGTAGTATAGCAATTTTTTCTAAATGAATACTAGCCAGTCTTCGCGACCGCGACCCAACATCGACCTCGCCCTCCGCCACATGCCACCTCATTTTGTCGCTTGCGTCTTATATTCTCTGCATTACTTTTCATTCAGTGTGCATGCCTCTTCTTTACTTCGCCTAGGCTAAGGTGGGGGTCTGATATTAGAGGCTACTCCAAGTTGTTTCGACACCTTCCTATCTTTTCATTGTATCGCAGTCTTGTGATGTTTTAAAACGATGAAAATATTAATAAACCTGATTGATTGATTGATTGGTAGTATAGTATGGTAGAAGCGAAAGGTGTGGAAATCATTGAAGTAAGTAGTTTTAAAGAGATTCTTGGAGATACAGAACTTTAACGTACAATTGAATAGTATATTCATTATTCATATTGATATGAACCCCAATATTTTCGGCTGACGTAGCAGCTTTAAAAAGTAGTCTAATGGTCAGTTGGTCAGTCATTGGCCATGCACGGCGCATCCCGACGAAGAGTGCTACTAACCAGCACGAGGAATTTCAAATCCTTATTCTGTGACCAATATTCATAATTCTGAGGCTTTCGACACAATTACACTATAAAAACAACGCTAATTAAGCCACCATCGAAATTATACTTGACAAAAACTTTCAAAAAGAAAATTATGTGACATGGAAATATAAACTGCTGCAGCTGAAGTGGAATTATAGTAACAAGACACTGAGTATGAGTGTATATATGTGGAGTAAATTATTTCAATTTTTTAGAAAGGGCAGTACTAAATTAGTGACCAAAGTGAACTTCCCAGTATCCACGCGCTGTAGCAATTATCGTTGGACAGTGGACACTGTATAGTTGCATACGCGTTTGCAAATGACCAATCATGGAAAACCAAGCGGGTAGTACCTCTAAAGATCTGTAGCGTCAATTCACCCGATTGTTTGGAAAGGTGAAGCGTAATCTTCATTTTGTGAACACTAAAGACAGCATAACGACCTGACTCATGTGATGATTATAATTACGAAAAAGCTATTCCGGCCGTGATAGGCGAAAAAGTTTCGTGTGTTGATGCCTCAGGGAATCGGCGACGGGGTCACGATGTTATATCGCTGTCTCAGACTTCCTCGCGTGATTAGGATATGACTTTTACAAGTTATGACAACAGAAAAGATGAATTAATAGACGGCCAATTACCGCGATAACATCGTATCGTATACATCCCTCAAATATCGTAGGTGATTTTGATATCAAAAGGACCACTTGAAAAAATTGACCGACGGGATGTGAATACTCATATAATTCTTACACAAAATTGACCGAAAAATGAGCATCAGCGGGCAGCGAACTCCGATCGGAAAATATATAATTGGCATCACAAATGCTCCTCAAAGATAGATTCAAATAATGCCCGTCGATTACTAAACCCGAGACACTACACGCGACTATTCCCGGGTTGGCTTGTGAAAATACAAAGTCGAGGGTAATTTTATTTTAATTTCAATTTGTAACGGTACTGTATGCCACGCCAATACACGAGTGAAATTTCACAACCTGCTGCAGCACAGGGTCGCATTGGTCAATACAATTTGAGCAAATTGGCGAGACCTTGAAATATAACAACGCTATGCACAAGAGATAAAATCAATGATAGCACACCAAAAATCCTTATTCATGACACCAATTTTAGTGATACAATCCAATCATCGTCGATACACGGGGTAACGCGAGGTCTCCGTTTCGGGGCATATTATCTGTAGATACTGCTTCTTGTTATTTGTTAACCTCTATACTTCCCTCATCATCCATTAGCTAATACAGTCATCGAATTCTTCTGCTGGTAGCTCTTATTTTGGTAATAATTTTCGGCTCACAGCCGTTTTGCTATAGAACAGTAAACAAATTATGCAGACTGTGCGAGACAAAACATAGGAAAACAGCAGAAAAAAGTGGGGTACCGATAGAACCGAGTCTAAAAACGCCTCCAAAGCTTTTAGCAAAATGGGGCATTACATCAATACGCGATACCGTGGTAATTAGGCCGTGAGCTCCTACCAAAGCATATTTATGTTTACCATGATCAAATGCTGATGGAATACATTAACTCTTACGGTTAATCCGAAAGGGTGAGAACCCGTTAACTTGCTCAGCCTGAAACAGCACCAGGAGAGATTCGAAATAGATAATTAGCATGCTTGAAACAGGATTTTCGCGTAACTGAAATTGCGCAGAGCATCACGTTCCCCGTTGAAGTTGGTATCCTGCACCTCTGTGTATATGTATAATAGGGCTCTTCAAAAATGACTTTTTTTCTCAGATCGTACTGGCTACTTGATAAAATTGTTAGGTTACCTAATTTAAGCCTACACACAAAATCTGATTCAATTTCAACCAGTAGCCGCTTTGCTACAGGAGAACAAAGTTTCTATTTATTATATAAAAGTAAATAATAAAAAATTTGAAAATTTTCTGTTCACCCCATGAAAGTGTTAGGCTGTCTATAGAAACGATGCTCACCAAATTCGGCTCAATTCCAACCACTGGAAGCGGAGTTATTGCCGTCAAAAAATTTGGATTTGAATAAAATAGTATTTACGGTGAGCACAGCTATAATAAATAAACAAAGAATCGGTCACCGTAAATACTATTTTATTCAAATCCAAATTTTTCGACGGCCATAACTCCGCTTCCAGTGGTTGGAATTGAACCAAATTTGGTGAGCATCGTTTCTATAGACAGCCTAACACTTTCATGGGGTGAACAGAAAATTTTCAAATTTTTTATTCATTACTTTTATATAATGAATAGAAACTTTATTCTCCTGTAGCAAAGCGGCTACCGGTTGAAATTGAACCAAATTTTGTGTGTAGGCTTAAATTAGGTAACCTAACAATTTTATCAAGTAGCCAGTACGATTTGAGAAAAAAAGTCATTTTTGAAGAGCCCTAATGTATAACTGCATACGCAGCATTCAAATTGATGGGTAAATTAATTATCGGGGTGGAACGCAAAAGAACAACACAACCGAACACGAACAATCATGATTTTGAACACTTGTGATCTTGTTAACCCTGAATTAACTTACCGCGTTGCAATCAATCATTTGAGTTATGCGCCTGACAGCTCATTAAGGCAATCGGACGAACGAAGCGTTTTTTAGGGAAATGATCAGAGGAATTCGCCGCCAACTAGCAAGAAAGATAAACTGGAATCAACTTGAGCCGCGCGCATCCCAAAACACTCAAATGCTACGCCGGTCAAGTATGGTGTATTGGAATTGCATCATAGCTTGCATCATAGCTTTAGAATATGAAGCCAAGCCATTGCGATGCTATCGCCGTTTGTGTGGAAAGTCAAAAAACTGTAGCGTGGGTTCCAAATAATGTCAATGATAAATAAAAGCTTGCAGTGTGACTGGTTGTATCACAGCCAGCAACTGAGTAGGCTACTGTTAAAAAGGCTGCTGGAGTTGCAGAACTTTAATATGGAATTGAATGATACATCGGGGTCTACGTAATCGTAGGCCCCGGATACATTCATATTGAAATAAATTCGGATATTTTCGGCTGACACTGGTCAGGGGTAATCGTCTGCAGCTAATAGTTATTCAAAAGAAATTTTATATCGTCAGTAGTAGGCTATGTTATTGTCTCGAGTATTCATGTGTACCTGTTTGATGCCGGTGTGATCAGACTAGATGACCTTCACGGTCTTATCGATCATTCCTATCTAATACCGAATACTGTGCATGCATATTTTCTGTACCACCACCACTGCCGTGTGTTATGTATTTGGGTTTGAGGAAAATAAAGACTCTCTCTCTCTCTCTCATGACGATTTCCAACTTGCAAGACTTACGCAAGTACTCAAGTATTGACAAGTAATGATGGGTTAAACCTCGGAATGGAAATTTGTCTAGTGAGAAGTAGTTGAGGCTATATTTGCGTCATGTGATAAGCGAAAATTCCGCGACAACAAAGTGACGTATTCCTGTATCGTGGTAACAAAAGCTTTACAAAATTGCACCTAATTAGTCGTTCTGTGTTGGTTTGATAAACATTAAACGAATATGTAAAGGTCTCCTCTTTGGGGGTACTTTTCTTCCAACCTGTCACTTTTATGCTCCATTCAAACTGCAGTGGTATTCGTATGTCTCGGTAATATCTACTTTTACCAGTACCACTGATACTTGAGTAATAACAATTACTACTTGAAATCGAATTCGCAATAGCATTATTACCTGGCTGAAAATCAATCAAATTTCTCAATCGCTCGAAGATTGGTACTCTTTCCCAATGCCGAAGTAAGTCCAACACGAAGATACAATATGACGTCATAAAAAACCTGCAAAGTGCAAACCGATCCTGGCATTTGAAATGACGCGGCTCACGTGGCTTGATTTGGCAACAATGGGGAAAACATAAATAATAACTTATCGGATGAGCCATCTGTTCTCATGCGAGCAGAGCAAACCCCAGAGGTCATAGTTTTGACCTAAAAATCCATATTATGGCAGGCCACCCGTAATTACTGTTTGCACGCAACACATCAAGTTCGCGCATGCAGAGACTCAAGATTCTTCATGCCGAACTGGAAACACTTCACTCCGTGTCTGCCAGGAAATAGCATCCTAATTTCTAAGTTCGTGGGTAATCTGTATGAAAGCCCGCAATCCACCTCTGGCATGTACTGCGCATATGAAATAGGAATATACTCATTACTCAACCAAGAACAGCCTCCAGATTTTTGGAAAAATCGTCTAATGATCAGTGTAGTCACGTAGTCCGGTGTAGTGATGCAGAGACTAGTAAACTTCGGGGACACGAACGAAATTGCATAGTGGTTCCCTTGGGACGCAACCGATAAAACGTCGCGACTGTTGAATATCAATAATTCATCGGACAGGAAGATTTATCCAGCGCGGCTTAGTGAATACGAATGACGTCATGATGACCATTTCGAAAATCTGGAACGGTTGTTCCTCCTTGCTTCGCCACCGATTACTATACCCAGATTGTTGAATCAACTACCTCGGTAGGATATGGCGTTAGGATAGGATAGGTAAGCGTAGGGTTACCATATTTTGGAAATCTGAAAAGAGGACACTTTTTCAAAATTTTGAGACTTACAATACTGTAGTAAGATCCGGAAAAATGGTAAATTTTTCCCGGCCTTGTGGTTGTTAGACTAACAAAAGGTCATTTTTCCGACTCGACTCCTAAAATTCACACTTTTATTGAATTCTCCGTTGGTTGACTAAAAGAGAGGCCCACTTTCCGGCTCAGCTCCCGAAATAGCCACTGGAGTGTTGCTTCAGTGCGGATTTACTGTATCTCAGTCGAATTTTGCTCTATATTTAACCAAAATTCTCAAAAAAGTGGACAAAATCTCAAAAAAGAAGACATTTGGGCGTCCTTCGAGGACACTTTCAAAAAAGTGAAAAAAGAGGACAAATTCTCTTAAAAGAGGATGTATGGTAACCCTAGGCCATCGTTAATAGGCATCAGGCAAATATATAATAATAATCGGCGGTTTTATCATATTTATCCGCTGAATACACACAATGTACGATGCAAGCTGCATTTTGCCACATCCTTCCATCATTTCTTGTCGCACTGGTACTTCATAGAATGATTTATGGACACAGCGGTCCGAAAATTAGGCAGACTTCTAAGTAGGTTTGTCATCACCAAAGATTCTCCATTCTACCAGTCTGCTGACACAGGATTCCAGTCACTCTACGTAACCAAGCAAGCGCCTTTTACTTAGAAGATTACAAACTGGCGGCGCCCACTAACGGCTGTAATACAATACGAGCTGATGCCGCATCCGATAAGTCCATGTCAAGAACTGGGTTCATTCATTCATTCGTTTACTTGTATTTTAAATTTCTTCATCAATTAAAACACCACATTATCCGAATAGAAATTCCTTCTAACGAACATCTCAGGTGGTGTCGTAACATTCGCCTAGCGTAAATCGGATGGTAGCTTGGAAACTTCGACTATTATCATGGAAGACACGATATTCCACGATTGACATGCGAGTCCTCTCAAAGTCAAGCCGAGCAGTGAGTTATCATGCGAGTTAACAGCACAGGGCATGCGCATGCACAAAACTCACGTTCTCTGTCCTGTTGTATTATCCCACTCCTCTTGTACACATCAAACAAGCGACGGCTATATTACAAGACTTTACTAACAAAACTCAAAAATATCATCCACAATCCATGATAACACCTGGAACTGAAGAGAAGCTGTGAGCAAAGTGACACAAGTCGTCAGAATTCGTACAGGGCAGTAGATTCCATGGGTGTAGACTGTACGTACAGTGACCTGCTCTCAGCAATGAAATGTCACAATTCTAATACAATAAAACGATTTGGGAGAGCTGTCTATCGGAATGACACACACGCGCTGATACATATAATAGGATCTGGAGTTGAGTTTTAATTTAAGTTACTAAATTCTTTCTGCCCAAATGTAAACATACCATATCGATTGCAAATTGCAAACCAAAAGAGCATTTGATAAAGGTTAGCACAACGTGAATCGTAATATGAGCACTATCAACACAACACAACAATGCTATTTCACAACTTAGAGCAGCTGCATTGCAGTTCTTAGACAGGTAATGAATAAAATAAAATTTAAGCAGTAGAAATTGCATATTCCGTGGTATGACTGCGATATTTTGAATTATAACCTTCGCATAACCGAAATTATGGTAGACTGGCAGAAAGTATTTTCTTCATTCCGAATCATCTTACTGTCATGATTAGCTTGCTCAAATTCAACAATCACCAACGACTGATTAACCCTGAAAATTTGAAATACCAATCGTTTAGGTGTTCTAAATAGTTCTCCACCACAACGGTTGGTGTAAAATGAGAAGTGGCAGTATTTTTAGTCTTCTTGTCGTAGAATATGACGAACTCTGATCTTCTGAAACGACGGAAGTGTTGACATTTGCAAGCGATTTAACGCCTTTGGGTTATTGAATATTGATGTGCTTCAAAAAGTAGTAATTTGGAAGAGGGGTCGCAAACTTTTAGCATGATCAATGACACTATTAATATGCATATTGCATAATTATCGAAATTCAATTCAGTTACCATGGTATAGGGGCTGTTTTGCCCGGCCTGTATGACAATTGCACGTGTAAAGGTGATGCAAACATATCCCAAATTCGAAGTTGAGTTGACGTGGTGGAAGTAGTTTGAAACACAACCACTCGAGCATGAAAAACAAGTATTTGAAGAGCTTTTCAGAGGTACAGAACTTCAATTGAATATACGATTGAATAGTACATTCATATTGAAAAGAATCCGAATGTTTTCGGCTGACACTCGTCGGGGGTAATTGTCACCAAAATTGGAAAGAACATTGTATATCAACAATCGTAACACAAGATATGACGTCACCGACATGAAATTTCGAATAATCAGGACGAAGAAATCACTCGAGCTCAATGTACCATTTTTGATGGTACACAAATTCCTTCCATTGACACAGAAATTGTTGCCGTACTCTGATAAAAGTCGACTCAAAGGCACACAAATGATTAGCATGATGCAAATTGAAGCTTTTCGGATTACTGATCTGCTTTGGCAGCAATTGTCACCCAATCCTGTTGCAAAGGTGGTCGCGCACCGATTTGGATTTGGATTCATGAACTTGCGACAACATCCTTTACGCATCCTTCAGTACGCGTCCGTGACGATCGGTATATATCAAATAGCCTGCCAGTCGAACAAATAGCTATGGCATTTGAATACTCAATTCAGAACTCCCAGACGCGAAGTCATTCCCATTTCCATCGCAACCATCACCCTTCTTCCTCCTCTTCCATTTCTTCATCTTCGTCCTCTTTATCTTCCGATCCAGGGCCCGGCGGTATCGTATCTTTTATCAAATTGATAATCTCATCGATCTGCGCCTCCGTCAGCCTCTCTTCGCTTTCTTCCACGATCAACGAAACCTCGACGGGCGTCGTAGGCCGCAAGTTCACGATCTGCAACATCTCAGATTTTGTCAATTTATACTTCATCAGTCCTTTACACACGCTTCCGATGCATTCCGCGTTTTGGTTAACGCAAGGCGTGTTTTCCAAGTATTTCAACACTTCGTACGATACGGTGGATAAGTTTTGATCGTGCTGTCCCGTTTTATGCTTTCCGGTCTTCATTTCGGCCGAGTACGTCTTCAGTAATCCGTGTACTTCGTAATTGGATAACATTCGCGGAATCGCGTTCGTGTTAACCTCCATAACTATTACGTCTGGAAATTAAATCACATGTTCAAGCATCGTGTCTACCACAGCAGTACAAATAGTGAACGACGAAGCTAGCAAAATGTACACGTGACAGTGCCGCTGTGCGAGTAATGACAACATGGTGGCAGACCTGGACAACTAGAATAGTTTCAGTTTTTTAAAATTAGATTAGAATTACACCTACAAAGTTTTTTCTCCAACTCCGAGTAGAATTAGAATTATACCTACACAATTATTTCCAAATTAGAATAAAAATTTGAATTATAGCTACAGTATTTTTCAAAATTAGATAATAATTATTAAAATTCGCGAAAAATCGGGCATTGAATAAAGTTATGTTAATATCAAATCAATTCATTCTTATGGGCATGAGAATAGCAAATGTTTCTACAGCAAGCTTGGCTCGTTTCACAATACACAGATCGCCTGCGGCATTTACAGGAAAACCAGAAATACGATTAGAATTAAAATTAGAGCGAAAAAATATTTCACGAATTGAATTAGAATTACATTACTTGGATTTGGCTAGTTGTCCAAGTCTGCATGGTAGTACGTGAAGATGGAATAATGACGCAACAGCGAAAAGAGAGAACAGTGGATACGATAAATTCGTCAATAACTTCTAATAAAGTCACAGTCGCGAGACGTTATAAAGTCTGTATTCTTGTGAAACTCGATCAAGTACGCTTACCACTCTGTTAAAACACAAAAAAGTTACAGTGGCCGGTGAAGAATTTTCACCACATAGTTGAAGAATGAAAGACATGGCTATTTTCAAGCAGACGACCGCACTAAATTAGGGGGAACATCGCAATATGCTGAGAATTACATCGTTAGATTGGAGCACCGGTGTTTAACACCCTGTGTGAGCGTACATTGATTATGATATATCAATTCAACAACTAGCTTATCACTGGTTTGATGATAGATCTAAAAAAATTTTGAGCGTCAGACAGGGTTTTAAATTATACCCGAAAGCCGCCTGCAAGAAAATAACCAAAACGCTACATAATCATAAAAAATAACAGTCCACGCCAACGCAGCAGTTCGAAAATTTCCTATTCCCAATCATCATCACCAAACGGGTCGACTTGTCTTCTGGTGTATGCTTTCTTGAACCCGTCGTCGAACATTTCCAAATCCTTAGAGCTAGCCAAGACTCCTTTCGGCAGATACCCGAGCAGTTTCGCTGCATGCTCACGGAGCAACCTCTGCCTCTCGTCCTCGATAATCTGCCTCCTCGTAGCCTCCAGCCTTTCTTCCTCGCGTCTGTCCGCGAGTTGCCTTTCCCTGTCGGCCTCAAACTGTCTCCTACGGTCGGCGATGAGCATCTCGACGGCGCGCTTGTGCTCGAGTTGACGCATTCTCCGTTTTTGAGCGTTCATCTGCTCGACGCGATCGTCTTCCGCGAATTTCGCGAGCATCTGTCTTCTGAACTCGTCCTCTTCCTCTTGTTCCGCCTCTTTACGCATGCGTTTGAATTGCATTTGCTCGGCGTGAGTCTGCTGTAACTCGACTCGCTGTCTGAATTTCCTCTCCATAGCTGCCTTTTCTTTTTCGCGCTCGGCTTCCTCTTGCTCTTCCAAGCACAGCTCCAAGAGAATCCTCTCCCGTTCTTCCTTCTCCTCCTGTTCTTTACGGATCTCCGTTGCGAGACGCCGCTGTACTTCGGACTTGTTTTGTTCTCTCTCTTTCTGTTTCTGCATCCTGTCTTGCTCGCGGACTTGCTGTACATCGGCAAATTCGAGAATTTTCCGATTTTCCTCCTCCAATCTCTCGCGTTCCATTCTCTTCCACTCTTCTCGTTTACGTTTGAATTCTTCAATGTATCTCTGCGTCGCACGTTGCTTTTCAAGTCTCAATTCTTGCTCGCGCTGGTCTTCTTCATAAATCTTCCTCACAATTTCATCAATCATGAGCTTCTCTTTCAAGAATTCTTCGTAAGCCTCTTGTTTCTTCTTCTCCTTTTCTTCCAGTTGCCTCTCGAGCTGTTGCTGATAACGGACGCTCTCTTGCCAGCGTTCCATCTCCTGTGCTCTTTCCGCGTCACCTGCTCTCTCGTGTTCGCTTTTCATTAATTTAGCGATTTCTGCATCGCGTTTCATTCCATCGTATTTAATAGCTTCCTTTTCTGCAATCTGAGCGGCTCTTTCTCGGTTCATATATCCCGCTTTTAATTTAGCCTCCAATTCACGTAATTCGAGACTGTTATCTCTAACTTGCTGTCTCATTTTTTCGTCTCTCATTTTCTCAAGCTTGAGAATTTCGAGCTGTCGCGCCATACGTTCTTCTTGTTCTAACTGGGCTTGACGTTGGCGGCGACTTTGCTCCGCTTTGAGTATCGATTCTTCCATGCGTCTTTCCTCTTCTTCCTTTTGAATGTGTCGGATGAATCGCTTGTCCGCGACCCTCTCCTCGCTTCTCATGTTGGCTTTTATCAGACTGTCTTCCTTTAAAATTCGGACATGGTCCTCCCTCATGTTTTCTTTACGTCTGTTCTCGACCCGCATTTTCTCTTGCTGGGCATGATTGAGATTGGTACGTCTAGTTGATGCAAGCATCTTGGCTTTATATCAAGTTACACCACGATCGGGACTCCCTATAACAGATCAACTGCTAATTTTCGTATTCTGCTGCCAAAACGAATGTAACCTACTTGTTTAGCTTTGACAAACGGATGCCGGATCCTTTCGACGGTTGTCGTGGCTACGGATGATTACACAGATTGGATCAAAGCTCCGAGCCATATATAAAAGCACAGTCACTCAATCGCGAAGAACTAATCCACTCACCAGTAACTAGATAATATGTGTATTTTCCTTTAAACGATATGTACTATAATTACGACCAATGTTCGAAATCGTACTTGTTTGCGAACGTAGAAATACTCCAAAAGTTTACCACTGCGCCAACTACCGACGATAAATCGGGGAACATTGCGAACAACAACAAACGTCAGTGGTTTCGGCGCTTCGGTTTCAATCTGCGTCTGCATCACTATTCACTGAGCTATATATACTTGATGGAAAGCTGAACGATTCATGCGATTGTTCGTGCGATGCAGAGAGTGTTGGAAGGAGATAATTTAAAACGATGTTGAATTGAGACTCATCCAACCATATTTGTGACTACAACCTATTCAATTCATCGCGAAAATTCCGAATCACGACACGACCATTAGCTGAATTGCTACCCCAACTCTTATTGATCAATCGCATTTTTTGCGGTGTATTGAACTGATAAAATTGCTAATAAACCAATGATGATGATGATTGAGACCCTCGACTCCATTCACACCTCGATATTACAAACCCATCTAGAGTCGTTGCATAACGCTGCACGGTTGGCAATTGTATCAGTATCATTTCTATTACCAATTTCATCAGTTCAAAACACCATAAGACTGTGATACAACGAAAAGGTGTCGAAACCACTTGGAGTAGTCTTTGAAATCAGACATCCACCTCGGCGATTTAAAGAGAAGGCATGTACACTGACTGAAAATTGCAACCTGACCTGACCTGACCCTAGCATGACTCACTGAAAACCTTGAGCCCACATAATATCTACACCTCGACATTACAAACCCATCGAGAGTCGGTAAAATCTAATGGTAGGTTACTACAGCCGTTACATAATTCTCAACACTATAACATTATAACATAACCTGATCATAGTGGTCTATGATTGTCATATCTAGGGCTGGGTACAATGATTCGAGTACTCGAATCTGAATCGAGTGTTAATTTTAATGATTCGAGTCGAGTAGTAAAAGACGATTTTTCGAGTACTGAAATGATACGCTCCTCACCACTGAAAGTTAATTTATCAACGACAATTATAATTTTGATACTATATTTTACACTGTGGAAGCCTTGGAATCTTGATTGACCGAATCGCAGCATACGACACTTGGTACAAAGCTATGAACGCAACTGGAAATAACGCATTTTGAAGACATAATCATCCCACAACATTGTCACAAAGTGCAACGAAATCGGTATGGAAACGAAAGTGCAACGAAATCTTTGTTGTGGCGTAAAAGGTACATATTTCAAACTTTGACATATTACATTATGTTATGACGTCATAATGAGTGATACTCGAATTGACTCGAAGCATAATACATGATTCAGAATCGAATCACCCAGGTACTCGATTTTGCCCAGCCCTAGATATCCAAGTGATCTGCAATCTAACAAGTTACAAACACAAGTTATGAGTCTGCTTGGCCATCAGCGGCCACCATGTACTAAAACAAGACATTAGACAACTACTTTTAATCCATAAAATACAGAAAAAGAAACACATGCAACTAGTTGAGCTATTTCTTGTTCAATATTTCATCTAAGAAACCCCTTACCGAACCGTTATTCGGATCAGCTTTTAAAGCAAGTCTAAGATCTTTAATGGCAGAGTTGGTTTTGCCCTTTGAATGGAAAGCATGCGCCCTTCTAAACAATGCCTTAACATTAGTCGGTTCGCCATCAAGCACAAAAGTGCAATTTGAAACAACATGATCATATAGTTTTCTACGCAGCTGAACGGCAGCAAGATTCAGTCTACATATCTGCAACAGTTTAGTTTTTTCTTCCGCATCTTTTAGTTCGTGTTTCGTTCCGCATATCAACAAGAATATTGATTTGCGGTACCAATATCCAGCCATACACATTTCACCCCTCGAAAAGCATTCATTTGCCAGTGTCTTCCACTTAGACGCGATATCCATCATTGTGGTTTGATCTAAGTCCCACATATCGGTTCCTTTTGTAAATGAAACCAACTCAACCCGCAACTTAACGACATCAATATCTTCAAAGTCAGTCTTTCGAAAATCAACTGTGAAATCGCTTTCCTCCGAATGCTTCATAGTGAAAAGGCACTGGAACAAAACACTGTCGAAATAGCGCCTTGGACAAGAAGCACAAACACTGCACACTTGATTAGAGTCTGCGCCAAAAATGATATCGTTCCGTTGTGACGGATGAGTGACGATTACTTTAACTTGGCATACCGAAGTTAACGAAGGACACTGAAAGCCTTGGCCTTGTCTGACTATGTGTTTTGATATAGTGAACATGATCGTATCTTAGATAAAAAAAGCTTCGAATAAAATAGAACAAAAATTAGAGCAAAATAATTATATATATATGACATTGTTACAAGTTGAACACAAAATTCATATACCGTGTACAAGGAAATTACACAGCGAAGATTACGTTATTTATGCCGTAATTACTCTGGCATAATACACACTCAACTGCCCTGGAATATGTGTATAATCGACTACTATTGAATTTACAGTATAGGTATTCTGATCTTTCTGAATCGTAAAATTGAGTGCAAAAACAGGTGAGCATTTTACAGACATAGCAGTGTCTCGTATGCAGATCTGCGCATAACATTTCAAACCGAAACCGAGTAGGGTGTCAATTGTGACGATTCGAATTCAGTACCGTAGTGAGGATCTTTTTTTTTCGAGAAAAGTTATTATTTCACCAACAAGAAGTATTGTTTCGATAATTTCTTCCCACCGTATGCACCTTTAAACCTAATTTGATAGTAACTCATCGTGGAAAGAATATTTCAGAAATAAGAATTGATTGAACCGCAGTATGACCACAAAACACCATGATGATAGTCGTGGTCAAGAATTACATTGACCCAATCATTTTTGATGACATGCAACTGGGAATATTTTCACACAGGACTGATACATATATCAACTTTCTACGTCATCATAATAGGTGGTAGCCTACTCGAAGACTCGATTCGGAATCGAATCGCCAAGACCAAGTTACTCCATTTTTCCAAACCTTACTCGTGTAACTTATCACATCTAGCACATGATTTTTGATATCATACACACACTGGGACAACCATTTGTTCAGAATCTAAACTAAGCGACAGAGATAAATGAGCCAAGTATCAGGCTCGTAAAAGAATGGAACCTGGTTAGATATATGAGCTTAAAACAAAAAAATTGTGGCCCAATGTGGAATCGCTGGGAGCAAAGGCTTCCAGAGTTGTCCGATTGGCGCTGGATAATTTTACAGTGAACATCTCGGCAATGTTTAGTTCAACTCCGAAGAGCAGCAAGCCTCTGTTGCATCTCTTCCTCGTCTTCGCTTTCCGGTTCCTCCGTCGAAGGGCCTGCAATTTCCGGAAGAGCATCTGTGACCTTATCGGGCGCCCTGCCCAGCGCCCCGGCTGTCAAATCGAAGAGGACTTTGTCAATTTCCTCCTGCGCCGCTTCATCGTCTTCCTCATCGCCGGCGACAGATTCAAAAGTATCCTCCATCATCTCTTCGATGATTCCGGCCTTCATCATTTCCTTTGAGAGCTCCTGCATGGTTTGCTGGATCTCCGGGATCTTGATTAGGGATTGCATCGCCTTCATGACTTCTGTGCTTCTTTCTAACGCTCCCGATACTCTCACCATCGCGGCTTGATTTTTCATTGTCATTTCGATGGAGTTTATGTTTGCTTTTGCGGTGTATATCCGATTGACCGCTTTTCTCGATTGTACTATTTCTTTTGCGAGAACCTTGCATACGTCCATGTCGTTCTTTTTTGCAGCTTGCTTCAAGGTTCGCTTTACTTTCTCTTCTTCTCTTTGTATGCCGCGGATTTGCCGGTCTAAAGTGCGGCCTTCTTTACGCATTTTAGACGACCATTCTCTCACTAGCTCTTTAGGATCTCGTTGAGGCGTTTTGCCAAACAACCCCATGTCTATGTGCTCGACTGTAATAAGAAGTTTAAATAAATTAATAATGAAAATCAGTAAATGATGAAACAATCAAAATTTATAATTTAATTATTCTTAAAATTTAGCAAATGAGATCTTGCGTTCGTAGGGAGTCAACATGTTTCTGCTGAACTATGCTAATAATGGTCGTATTCCTATTGAGGAGTTCTATCCTCATAAATTGAAGTCCAAAAAACGAATTGGCCATCTTCTGCACAATTAATCCATAACTTGAGTGGTCGACTCTTCCACTGTTCAAAGTTCAGCAATTTTAGACAAGATTCCCACAATGTCCCGCTTTCCAGTTACCGGTATTCATGATTCCGATTTACCCATATTATGGCATGGCAATATTACAATGATGAGGTGCTGCTTCATCAAAGTAGGCTACACCCGGGTTGGAATGCCGGTACGTTTAGCGTATTGAACCCGCCTAGTCCGCTATTTCTGCATTTTTTTTCGTTTTTTGCGATGAGCTCCCTTCTATGTAATTCATCATCATCATCATTGGTTTATTAGCAATTTTATCAGTTCAATACACCACAAAAAATGCGATACAATGAATAGACAGGAAGATGTCGAAGCGACTTGGATTTGTCAATGGAATCGGACACCCACCTTGGCCTAGGCGTAGTAAAGAGGAGGCATGCACACTGAATGAAAGTAAAGAATACAGTATAGAAAAAGAAAGCGACAAGAAAATAGGGCGGCATGTCATTGGAAGCGAGATCGATAGGTCAGTCGTGGTCCGGTAATCTTGAGGATGGACTGTATTTATTTAGTAGTAATTGCTTGTATTTCGACTTGAATGTGGACATGCTCGTCGACTGTCGGATGGCCGGCGGGATACTGTTCCACACATCAGGTCCGGCATATTTGATGGAGCGATGATCTTTCCGGTCGATCATATGATATTTGGACGACGTGGACGCGCGTGTGTTGTACTTGTGCGCTTTTGATTCAGAGGTAAAGAAGTCATTGAAATATTCGGGGCAACGACCGCAGTGAAACTGATACATAAACTTGGCGATTTCTAGTTTCCGCATATCTTCTATGTTTCATGTTTATATTTCTCTATTTTCATAACTATAAGTTATTTCCGCCACAAGTTTGTAAGTTATGATTTAACTTCTTCCGTATGGATATAGAGTTGCTACGCAGATCAGGATTCTAGTGCAGTTGACACATCTGAGTTACAGTAAGTACACTAACTGTAACTGAATGGTATTACTTTTCATTCAGAGTGTATGCCATTTTCCATAGGCTACTCCAAGTCGCTTCGACATCTTCCTGTCTTGTCATTGTATCGCATTTTTGTGGTGTATTGAACTGATAAAATTGCTAATAAACCAATGATGATGATGAAGATGATGCCTCGTCTCGGCCCTCGGGCTCTCTCCATCGCCGAAAACAACCTGGGTCTGCGATTTCAAAGACTACTCCAAGTCGTTTCGACACCTTCCTATCTTTTTGTTGCATCGCAATCTTGTGGCTTATTGTTTTGCTAAAATTATAGATAACATACTAAACTGAAACTGAAACAGAACTGGAGGCTAGTGTATTTATAGTCGCCTGCTATGAGATTGACTTTGTCAGTTTCGTAGGTTCCTCTGAAATATCGACGACAGACGGCGTCGACGGCGTTCAAGTACGCGACGGTAAACAAAAAAGGGAGCGACTTCCCAGGCAGTGGTAGAACATCACCATTAACAAGGTCGATAGCGACAACACGGCGAAATAATGAACTTGCGAAGTCAAGAACACGGTCGGCGTTACCTGGTAGTCCAGACTGGGGCGGTGCATTACGCATCAAATAACCGGTTCTCGATTGAGATTTGTCCCATGCATTATTTACAATTTAGCAAATATATTTTCACATTCTATATTATGCCTTGAGTAGATCAAAATAATAGAATCCGCCGATTGCATTGTATTATCATTTCGTCAGCTTCGGCGGTCACAAAGGGGCCGTCTTTCTTAGTCTTCGACATCGTCGTTTGCGTCGATCAAGTCAGTCACATGATTCTCGTCCTGGCCGTCCGTCGTCATTTACAATATATTTACATTACATATTCCATTACGCAGGGTTGTAATGACTCGAGTCACGATTTTCTGATGACTCGACTTAACTCGATTCATTTTCTCAAAATACGGAACTGACTCGACTGACTCGCCAATCTGTGTATTGACTCGACTTCGGTTCGGTTTATTAGCAATTTTTATCAGCTACACTACAAAATTGCGATACAATGAAAAGATAGGAAGGTGTCGAAACGACTTGAAGTAGTCTTTGGAATCAGACACCCACCTTGGCCCCCAGGCGATGTAAAGAGGAGGCGTGTACGTACAGTAGTACACTGAATGAAAAGTAAAAGAAGATAGTATAGAAAAAAGCAAGCAATAAAAAATGGGGTGGCATATGTCACAGAAGGCAAGATCGATCAATCAATCATGTTTATTAATATTTCATCGTCTCAAAAACATCACAAGACTGCGATACAATGAAAAGATAGGAAGGTGTCGAAACAACTTGGAGTAGCCTTTAAGATCAGACACCCACCTTAGCCTGGGCGAAGTAAATAAGAGGCATGCACACTGCACAGCACACTGAATGAAAAGTAATGCAGAGAATAAAGGCGCAAGCGACAAAATGAGGTGGTATATGTGGCGGAGGGCGAGGTCGATGTTAGGTCGTGGTCCGGTAATCCTGAAGACTGGCTAGTATTAATTTAGAAGAAATTGCTTGTATTTCGACTTGAATTGTTCCACAATTGGGGTCCGGCATACTTGATAGAGCAATACGTTTTCTTGTATTCAGTCCTGATCATATGGTAGTTGTTCTTCGTTGAGGCGCGTGTGCTGTACTTGTGCTTATACTTGTAGTTGTAGGTCAGGTCGTGGTCCGGCAATCTTGAGGACGGAATCAGGGATATCTAGTACTTCTTATTGTTATCTTGTTCTAGATATCCCTGGGACGGAATAGTATTTATTTAGTAGAAATTGCTTGCATTTCGACTTGAATGTGAACATGCTCGTCGACTGTCGGATGGCCGGCGGGAAACTGTTCCACACGACAGGTCCGGCATATTTGATAGAGCGATGATCTTTTCGGTCGATCATGTGATATTTGGACGACGTGGGCGCACGTGTGTTGTACTTGTGCGCTTTTGATTCTGAGGTAAAGAAGTCATTGAAATATTCGAGGCAATGACCGCAGTGGAACTGATACATAAACTTGGCGATTTCTAGTTTCCGCGTATCTTCTATGTTTAGGACACCGAATCTCTTCAGCGGCGACTTGTTGGATGGATATTGGACAACCAGGTCCCTTCGCGGCCCTAGCTATGATACGGAGTACGTTATTATGTTGTAGTTTTTGCAGTGGTCCGAGTGCAGTTTTACTGGAAGCCCCCCAACAGAATATCGCATTGTAACTTCGGTTGGATTAAGGATTTAAAGAGTATTAGAAGAACCTAGGCAGGCAGGAAACCCCTAAGGCTATAAAACAGGCCCCACTTCGGTGATAAATTAGTGTCTATAGCAGCGGTCGGGAACCTTTTTCGTCCGAAGAGCCATATTGGCCCTATATTTTCAATTTTGACCTCCGTCATCGCAGCATCGAACTCACTACATGGGATTCGTAGTGGGCGTCACTTTTTCTCTGTAAAAACTTTTACTACTCATGATGGTTGCCTTATTTGAGCATGCTAAACCTGAGTTACGTAGATCTTTTGCAAGTTAGCCAACATCTTTTAAGTGTATTATGACAGTGAAATATTAAGCCATATGATATGGCTCGAAACTTAATAAGATAATTACCATCTATACAACAGATGTAGACAACAGTAAAAGTGTGAATACACTTTCGTCAGTTATACGAGATCGTAGGCTCGTCTTGATGCTGCTTTTTAATTTGAGGACCCATGACCACATGCGTAGGTGGAGCTAAACATGGTCACAAGAGCAGTAGCCTACATACGCATTGTAAGGTGTGATACGTCAGTGACGTGGGGTCAGAGAACGCAAGTGAGGAAGTAGGCTACATCACCTGTCGTTAGGATGAGCGAACGAAAATTATGAGACTTTTACTGAATATTGGTCTTTTCTACCGATGTTTAAGAATGACTAGATTTGGAACATTTTTGCTCCAAAAATTACGCAATTTGCATGTTTATTGTTCGAAAATAAAGCGCGAAAGGAGATATAAGGCACATGTGAGGCCACATATCAAGCCTCACCCATGACGGCGCAATTCATCATAAATAGCTTAAAATTTATAATAAATTTATAATAATCGAATGTAACTGTCGCATGCACTGATTCCGAAAATCTGAATATTGATCGACGTCTCAATTCTCAAATTATTCGACGGTAACATAACGTTGCGCAACACGCCTACACGTATCGAGCAATCCGGAATTTCGAGGCGCCCGATGTCGGGTGCATCGGGTACATCGGACGAGTGGTATTGGTAGCCGGCGCGAAAGCAACTTGAATTTGAGGATTTCGAAAAGGGGCCCCGAGCCCCTATCCCTGAATACGCCATTGTCTTGTCATGTTTATACAGCCACGACAACAATTATTTTTGCCCCGATAAAAATTTACTAAGCAGTTGCAGCAATATTGATAAATTAGGTGCAAAAATAAAAATTCGGCAAAGAGCAGTAGCCTACATTTTGCCCAAAAGAGCCATATATGGCTTGCGAGCCATAGGTTCCCGACCGCTGGTCTATAGGAACTGAATATGACTCTACCAGGGCATTGTCCGAGTCCAGTAAGACCCCGAGCTAGTTGGCATTTTGCGTGTTGCAAACGGGCTGACCCGCATGACCCAGATGAAAATCCTACGACTCGAGACTCAGACGGCCAAGACCGACATTTCATTGTAACGTCACAGAATAAGAAAGTAACCACTCTATTGGGATTTCATCTATTGGTACTGGTACTTGAAAATGTGACCAGAAACTGCTAAAATTGAGGAAAATTTATATATCATAAATGCGAACCATTCGATATCACTGGCGTAGTCAGGGGGCGAAGAGGGCAATCTCCCCCCCCCCTAATTTTTGAAATTTTTTCGTAAAATCAATAAATATTGCTGTATTTTGGGGCAGATGATTCCATACATGTCTTGGTTTTATTATCGGTATCCCGAAAAAAAATCTTCCGCAAATAGGCTACTCATAATTTCATAATAATTTACGTCATCTAATTTTTCGCCCCTACTCCGAAATATTTTCTCTGGCTACGCCCTTGTTCGATATCACCATACAGAGTTATAAAAGAAAAAGTGGGTTTAACAAGACTTTATACTGGAAACTGAGCAGTCAACACAATGACTTGGACTCGGACTCGAGTCATAATACCATGACTCGGACTCGAACCTCTGCTCGATGACTTGGACCAGGGTTGTAAACAAGTCACAAGGTCTCGAGTCACAAGTCAATCTCACTTTTATAGTTTTGACTTGAGTCAAGTCAAGTCATTATCTATTCTCCACCGAGTCCAGTTCGAGTCCAAGTCAGAGAGCAGAGAGGGTCGATTCCGAGTCATGGTATTATGACTCGAGTCCGAGTCCAAATTATTGTGTTGACTGCTCAGTTTCCAGTTAAAGTCTTGTTAAACCCGCGTTCTCTATACTATTCAATTTTATATTGATTTTTTTTTTATTCAACTGATGCTGATACCAGAGCAATTTACACCTTTTCTACGTTTTACATTGCTATGCCGAAACTGATACATTGATGGCTATATGGATTTGGGTTTAGAATAGTTGAATAAACGAATTTGTATATTTTGGGGGGTATCTGCTATTTCTTAAAGATTAATCGGATCTGGATTTTCTATTTTACGCAGCGAAAGTGATATCGAATTACGATTACAACACAATTAGGTCAGATAAATTTGAATCCTATAAAATAACCAAACAAAACGGGGCATTTATTAGTTTGATATGCAGAAAGCTGCCCTGATTCGGAACATATGCTTTCGAAAGAATGTCTGAATTCAATATATGTGTGCTACACACGTGTGGATCCATATTGGGGTATAAATGCGAGATTACGTAGGATTATTGAGCACACACAATTGGTGATAGTTCTGGTATACCGGAATAGTTGATCCCGGGCGCCGTTGTGGAAGTTGGTAAGGAAATATATTATATCAATTTTGGAGCTATATGCCTATAATATGTACGTATGTACGATACCCATGCTACCAAATATATCTTGCACTCATTCCAACAATATTCGATTGATTAATTAATTCCTACCCGCTAAAACATTATTACTCCTCTATACACGGATTCCATCAGGTGCGGTGATGTCTTGATGGAGATTACAGTCAATATAAAACGTCGCTTAGGCCTATATTGAAATCGACTCCCATATAGTATTTAGCTTGGAGTATACCCGGAGAGCAAAATTCCCATTACTAACAGAATTTAGAAATGTTGTGACACTGGTGACAGGTTTGACGCGGTCTAGCCTATATGCATTTTCAATATGCATATTGCATAATGATATGCATTCTCCCATTAAATCAAGCTGGAAGTATTTGGCGACGTGAGATTGACTCGAAATCGAATATTTTGAGATGGCTTTGTCCTGATTTAAGTCACTCTAACTCTAACTTGACTTGACATTTTAGAAAAGACTTTACTTTTCTCCAGACAACGTGCGGGGTGACTCGGAATGACTTGCAATTAGGAGAGAGAAAGTTGATCTCGACAGTGATGCAGGCGATCATACATTAAAGAAGAATCGTTGCAATGAAGTTTACATGCAATGACTGTCAAAGCTCATGGCTTATCAAAGTTAATGTAGAAATCATGACTCGTATACATAAATTTATACATTTATTGTAGTTTCGATTTTAGTCGATATAGAAGTGCAAATAAAATTCGTCATATATCTTTCTGCTCGGGAAACGAGGTCGGTCCTGATTGAAATGCAGCTTCACACGTGGCTCATTTCGTTACTGTAAATTGTAGATACAGACGGCAGGAATCCATCATCCTTCATCCATTTTTCAGCTGGATCTGACACAGGATTATGCACGAAATATTATATAGTAAAAGAATTCGGGGCGATCTCACACACAACAATGTTCTAACTATATGATATCGGAATAAGCAATTCATTATTGGAGTTGTGGCGCGATTTTCAATTTCCTTACAATTAATACATCTACCCCAAGGGGGCGCGCAACCCAATCAACGAACCAATGAAAATAGAGACTAGATCTTCCGTGATATGTGTCAATCACAGACGTTTGGTTTCACGAGAACGTATCATATTCCATTTCTCGCACGCGCAACATATCTGAAGAAACGTATTCCTCGATACGGGTGAAAAAGTTTTAATCAGCCGTTGAATTTCCCAACAATCCCACGTGAAACCCACGCATCGCTCGCGCGAACTCCATATACGCACGTTCCTGATTAAGATATATGCCGTTATACACATCGCTGTTGTTGCCACGCTAATGTATGACACTACAAGATGTTCTGATGTCTCAGCAGCACACGATGATTTTATGCCTAATGCTCTTGCTTGAAGAGGAACTAGCACGGACGAGTTGTATACAACGTTCAACCTATCACAGTGTGTTGCTACCAAGACTTTGGATTTTATCATACTCTTGCAGATCGACTACAAAATAAATTATTGGGCAACTATTTAAGAAAGGAATCCAGCTTGAAAGTGACCATGGTCGTATGTTAATGTCGAAATCTGACGCTTCTCGCAGTCGATCTGATACTAACTCAGTCGACTGAGTTTTCATAGAGTAGTTGGAATCTCATAGCATTGGTTTATTGGTTTTAGGTATCAGCAATTCGCGGAGCGTACTTGTATAAGAACGAAGGAAATTCCCATGGCGTCTTACATTTCCGTTGAAATTCAGTAGACGTCGTGACGTCAATGGTTGGAAAACGAATGGCCGTGGTGGGAAAATCAAAGTCACGTGGCTGATTTCAAGTCGCGATCGATGTGGGTGACTGGAATGCGGATGGAAGATTTTTCGCCCAATTGGAAGTGAAAGCGCATCGCTGGTGTTGCGTTACTATCGATTTATTTTTCGGGATGATGTTCCGTAACAATTAAATCATCAAAGTAAAGCAGTGACTATTTCACTCACTTCGATCCAACTGGAGTAGGGATCGGACAGATATGTAAAATATTAGTTATCAATATACGCATGAGAAAAGGTTATCACACTGCTCCAACAAGCCTCGTACTGGCCTTTGTAGACGTTGCATAGAATGAGCTATAACTTCTCATTGTATCAGTGCAAAATGTTCATGTGTTCAGCCTTTAGAAAGCATTTTTAATCTTCACATTAGAACCTCGTCATCATAGATATTTTCATTATTTGTTAACCAGATTACATTTCTGTTCATGATGTACCGGACTGATGTATCCAGACCTGGTAAATGTGGTCCATCAAAATCACACACACGCAAAGGGTGCCAAATTTCATGCGAAGTCAATTCAAAGCTTAATTCGATTTCATTGTTCAAATTACCATGCACGATACATTTTTCTAATTTGTAACCATGCAGCGGTGTTAGTTCACTGTGCATTCTTTCTGACAGGTGATTTGTTGTGTTACGTTACTTCAGTGTAAAGCAAATTGCAACTGTTGACTTTTAGGGCTTACGGCCTACAGAGATGTACTTCACGGATGCGAGCATGTAAGGCTATTGACAAATAAGGATGTCCTAGAAACTAGATAGCTGCTTGAGTGATTTTAACATCCTGATCTACGTCATTCTGAGTGCAACACGATGGATTTCGGATATCGAATAAATGATCAAGTAATTTCAAACGTTCGAAACACAATGGCGAATTACTTCAACCTTGTTAAAATCAGAAGCTCCTTAACGTTGCGTGTAAGGCTGTTGACCCTTCGTGTCAAAATCAGCAGGCTCATTGCCAGGAGATCGACCATATTTGACATCGATCTGTCCTTCCCAGAGCATACATTTTTGATCGTTTTGTACTGGTTATTTTTAGCGTATATCGATCTACTGATGAAACGATTAGTTTTATTAAGTTTTTAAGTAATCAAGTGTTTATCGTTTTCTAATTTAGGCTTATAACTAATTATTCGTTGAACTTTATCTGTTCCATCATCATTTACCTGACAGTACGAACTCAAGTCAATATCAATATCAACGCAGCATAGATGGACATTGTCAGGACTAGGTATGAAGGTAGGCCGAACAAAATATAATAGTTATTTCTCACCATTAACGGTGTGATCCATTTCCACTGGAATTCTAATTTGACAAGATATATCGTTTGCGTGTCCTGTCCAACTTCGTGACCTATACTTGAAAACGAAACCTGAGTTCGCAGCAGTCTGTTCGTTGAAGGAAAGGGATCTAGGAACGGCATCAGTGGGTCTTAACGGCGATGGTGGCTGAATCCACCAGCACGTCGGCTGGGGCGGCCTCGGAATTTCTGTGCTGTCCATGTATCTTGGGCTGACATCATCTGACGAGGAAGACGAGGTGGGGGATGGAATACCAGAAGACGTGTTCGACTTTGATCGAAATCGGTGCATCTGACTTTGCCTTTCGTTGCATGAGATTGGACTGCTGCTTTGGTAGATCTTCATGTCAAAAGAAAGGTCGATTGCTTCTAGGGAAAGTGTATGAAAACATGTCTCCTCTACCTTGGAGTAAGCTCTCATTTCACCATCTTCGGGTAACCCGTCATTCGGATAGAGGTTGCGCCATCTAATGCAAATGGAATTTAAATGTCAAGCGACATGCTGTAGATGACAGGCCACTTTTCAAATTATGTAGAGGCCGTGGGCCGCAAGAATGTAATATCCACACAAAATAGGCTACACGTTTAGCAACCACGTTTTCAAATGTTTGCTTCATGATAACTCTGTGCTTTCTAACATGGGCGACGGGCATAGTTCCAACAAAAGAAGTAATATTTTATTAGAGAAATACAAATTATCATGATCATCAATTTTACTTTGAACTATGAGCTGCGCACAATACCTGACAACGCTTTTAAGCAACTATAAGGAATCGATATTGGGGTTAACTAGACACGGTACTAGCTGAACGACCTCGTGATGCTTGATCTTGTGGGGGAAGCCCTAAACTGTTTTCTAAGCGTCTCGATCTTGGCAGAGTCGTGGCCATTGCACGTCAAGGCAATATACCCATTCATATCATCTGATCATCCCTCGATGGAATGCTGCTAGCATCGCCGAAGCCGTTTCAGATAGTGAGGAATAGTGATGTTGGGCACAGGAAAATAGCTTGTCTTGAAACAATAACAGCAACATTTTAAAACTAAAATCAGCTCAATCAATCCAACTGTTCTTCCGAAATCTTAAATCAGATCGCGGGCCACTTGTTGGTGACCCCTGCAGTAGATAATATTAATGTATGGTTGTGTGTATAGTGACCATGGGTTTGTTTTCTAGCTGTACATTTGACAAATGAATTGAGTGGCTCTCTCTCGAGAACTGCGATAACCATTAAAACCAGAGATATGAATTTTCCGATTCAAACCTTATATAATAATTTTACACTATTACGTTTATCAGTTAACGACTGAACGCGACCAATATCAATAATACTTGATAATCGTTTATTCAACACTCCCCTGACAGCTTCAACTGTTCGTCGGGGACAGAAGTCACACCCCAGAGCAACACATTCATAATTTGACATAACCTACAAAGATGGTATAGTTATTGGCTTGTTCAATGTTCATGTTAGTTTAAAGGTATGCCGGGACCTAATCATATCGGGATCACCATAATTGAATCGGGTGATTGTATTTGCGTACAGTTGCGTTGATCTGAATGCTACAGAGTATAGATCTACGTGAATGGGGAACTTTTGGGAACTTTTTCAGTGTCTTTTTACTTGACGGCAAGGTAAGCTGGAGATTTTGCGATTAATGATTCAGGATAAATTGCTTGACATACAAGCATACTAGCCTATACTATAACTCAAGTCTACTAATGTAGCTAGGGGATGTAAATAAGTGTACCTTCTAAACGGAGGCATGTATCTAACTGGCGTTTTCAACTCTGTCGCGTCGTCGATGTAAAATGGCCGTTCTGTGACCGACTGGCGGAAATGTGTGTGACTCGTGGTACCCGTCTGCCTTGTTATATTTGGTACACCGCCCGTGGACTCTAAAATCTTTTCCAGCTCGAATATGTAGTCGATAGCTCCTTGTAAAGTGTCTACTTTACTTGGTTTTCTGCTGGGGGGCACCTGGGATGTTCGGAGAGATTAGATAACACCTCATCTTATGTAGCTTACATTTAAATTACCAATGCTATGAACGATCTCGGCAGGAATGCAAGGAAATCAACGCAGACATTTGAATGCGAATTTTGAAGGGAATTTGTGACTGTATGAATCAGCAGGTAAATATTAACTTATCGCAAAAATAGTATCCATGTAAAATGAATTAACAACGAAAAAAGAAACATTGAATATTTTATGTCTATGATACTTAGAACAGCTACGATTTTGCATCAACCAATTAAGAAAATTTCCGAAACTCACTAATTTAGTGTGTGTATGTGAGAGGAAATCTGATTTAGCAAAGTTCTCAACCAAGTTTATTTCTATCACTAAATGTAAGGGGTTATTAATACTGAAATAATACCAATCAAAATGTTTCAAATACACTTTTTTTTTGAGAATTCGCCAGGTGAGTTCACATAGCATAGAAAAAGATAAGATCATATGGTCATATGGAAGATGCTCTAATACTCCCATAATGATACATTTAGTAATACTTGGCCATGTATTAGTGAATGTAACGGTCTATTTCTGAATTTATTAATTTGCATAAATCCATACAATTCTTCAAGTATTGTGTTACAATAATACAGTGGTTCCCAACCTTTTTCGTTTTGTAGACCCCTTGGCCGATATTTGAGCTAAACCCCCCCCCCTATGAAAGATTCGCCTGTGTCTAAAAAAGGTACTTTTTAACGCACAACCGTTTGTTGACTGAGTAATATATGGCCAAGCATATTGAGATACGTCGGATCTATGTCAAATACGGACCGCACTACACTTTAGTAAAGTACCGCTAAATTTGACCTGTTTTTTATCGGTCGAGTAGCCGCTGATGAAAATTAAATCACCAAGTTCACTTGCTATGATCTCGAGTTGAATCGATGAATTTGGTATGTTTTGTCACGTTAGCTCATATGGTGACTTAAAAAGGTCAACCTTTTCACCAGCGGCCTTGTGCTGAATTCGGCATGACGTTTTCCTGTTGGTAGCAATTTGGTCGAGAGGCTGTCACGGGCCCGACGAAATCGTTTCGCGAGCCTCATTTTATCAGGGGGTGTAATATCTACGGAAGGCATATCAACATACACCTATAGCTTAAAATCTGCCAAAGAAAACATACAATTGTAAAAAACTAGTTTCATACTTAACAGTTCTACCATAAAAATTTAGCAAACTTGTGAACCCAGTATATATCTTCCGATTCAACTTTAAAGCCAGATTCCCCCTAAAAAATTCAAAATCCCCCCCGGTTGGGAACCACTGCAATAATACGTCATTTACAATACTTATATCGCGCAGATTAGCTAATCGTTGGCCATCGGCAACCCATTTTGTAGCGAAGACGAAATTTCTTTATAACACAATTCTCTACCATTGGTAACATTCTTCGGAGTCTCGCAAACCCAGAATTAAGATTCTTCACTCTTAACCGTTCCCTGGCATTCGCCTCCCTCCGCCTGGACACCATTTCAAACCCAGAATTACACGCCCCAAATGAGTGATCATCGTGATCTATATTCATTTCGCTTTCTGATATATCCACCAGTTCGGCTGAAGAGCAAATTTCCAAGGTTGAATAGATATATCTATAGATAAAAGAGTGTACCGTGGAACTTACGTTTTCCTACTCCATGTATGGAACGGCGAAGTCTTGATTGCCGTTTCCTGAAAACAGCGATCCCAGGAGATAACGACGATTCAATTTGCGATGTATCCATGGCTGAGCAATTTCAGTATAATCCGAGTACAATATTAAACTATGTACACTATTCCTCTATAAGTTCATTTGCTATGCTGTCAGGTGTCCACGAAGAGACACATATGAATGCGGGCACCGATACGTTATACAAAATAAATAGATATCAAGTACAGATATAGTATAAGTACAAGGTTTTACATCATCTGATCTTTCTACCACAAAAGACAGGTGTCGCTGCTCGCTGTAGTGGCGCACGAAGAAACGCGTATTGGATTGCGATTTAGAATTCGAGAACGAACAGATCGCGCATCGTCGGATGTACGTTGCGAAGAAGTTCACGCGACACGCCGCTAGTCGGCTAAGTTCATGTGTTCTCTTCAAAGCGCATTTCCATGAGATTGAATTTGCTATTTGTACACTAGGGCTGTTCAAAAATAATATTTTTTCCCCGAATTCCATCCATTCACTGATTAAATTGTCGGGTTACCCTGAAAAACGCTGCACACCAAATTTGGTTCAATTCCAACAAGAATAGGACTCCGCAGATCCAATTAAAAAATTTAATATTAGGGACAAATATCCACCAATCGAGAATAATCCGAGAACTATCAACTACCTCCGCTTCTAATAGTTGGAATTGAGTCAAATTTGTTTTGCATCGCCTTTGAAGGCAGCTCAACGATTTCATGGGGTCGGCAGAAAAAATTGATTTAAAAGAAAAATTTCTAATAAATTAAAATTTTTAATTGGATCTGCGGAGTCCTGTACTTGTTAGAATTGAACCAAATTTGGTGCGCAGCGTTCTTTAGGGTAACCTGACAATTTAATCAGTGAATGGCTGGAATCCGGAAAAAAAAATTATTTTAGAACAGCCCAATACACTCTTCTATGCACTGTATAAACGCGACACGGCATATCGCTACTTCATTTGCCTGTTCTGAAACGACCATTCACCTGATCACCATCTATATCCGTTAAGTTCTTGGTATTAGCTTTTATAACTCCCAGAGTTACATCAAAAGCTAAAGCTGTTATGGAGATATTGGCGAATATAAAGGATCTTGGGTATAAAATTTTATGCACCCTATATTTTTCTATATAGGTTCACTTGGGTTGTATGGAACTGTTTTTTATATGAATCTATCGACGGTGAAAGGGTGCTATTTTGCATACTTCTAGACCCGTCCTAACCTATTTGGCGCATATCACTATAATATAACAGAGGAATATGGTATTTGTTCGATGCATCAAATTTCATACAGCAACTCGAACGTCACTTTCCCTTTGTAGTTACGGAAGAACAGGCAATTTTCCTAAATCGGATGCCAACCAAAATGAATGATACCATTACCAATTTTTCTTGATTTTGCTCGAAATTGATAATGATCCGCATTTTCAAGGACCTGGCTAGTGAGTTAATAGGTTGATATTGAATTTTCTAGCGTTGTACATCGACTGAGCACAGATAAAATTTGGATTTGAAATGGAATTCGAGATTATTGACGAGAAAATACACCTAATATTGGATGTCATCGCTCGGAATGTAATTGAATATCTACCCATAGATTACAACTTTCAGGGTAATTTGTTCTCGCTGCCAGCAAACTTCACGCATTTCTCTCCGAAGTCACTCAATTCATTATGCAATTACCAGCGAGATTTAATTACACGATCCTATATTAGACGTCGCCAATTTCGTTTAATGAGGGATCTTACAGAATATCTCTTCAGTCTTGCGCTATATGCCGAGGCAGGAAGAGGTTTGTTACCGTGAAAACCTGGTCGCCAGTGTTCATAGTTGTGTAGGTATTGGTTTGTTTGGTATAATATAACCACCACGAGTGTACCTTAGGACAGAGAAACAGTACCTGTCAATCATGTAAAATTTACATCCTGAATTATTTTAAGTTGATATATGGTTGATTGCATTTTGACAATATCTTGCACATAGAGCAGGTTTTTTACCAAGATCGCGCTATGAGGGCGCTCACCGACCTGATTGGAATCGCTGGCCTTTTTGCCTGATAAATCAGGTGAGCAGCGATGATTTTCCAAGTTGAAGTAATTCAATAAAAAATAATTAAAAAATAAAACATAGTGTGAGCACAGGATACCAATTCCATACAGGCTCACCGATAACGCGGGGCGTGCTCAATTGAAGTTGTCTATTGCAAATTGCGATCGGTGTATACTCCGAAACAAGCACGTGCGCTAGTATGATTCATTTTTACCGTGTTCGATTATGCTATCAATAGAGTGCAATATTAGCATATGTTATAGCCGTCTAAGATCGGCATTTAGGACAGACTTCGTAAACACAGTACTGGGCGATTCGTGGCTACTTCGGAAACTCATGTATATGATGTCGGACTTATCGTAATCGAAATTAGTACAGCCATACTGAATATCTAGCCATCATTTAGAAGTATTGCGCTTTAGTTCTACCCAAGGAAGCATAGCAATACTGCCAGAAGCGGCTATGGCTACAAAGAATTATTATCGCTTAGGGCTCCGGTCGCACGAACAGAGGAAATCGAAGTAGCAAACTGAAAAAAAAAATCCGCTGCTCTACAGCAAAACTGAAATTGTCAGTTCAAATAGAAGTATGCCACGGAGCCGACACCGACCTATGCGACCATTGTACAGTACCTGAAACAGTCGAGCATTTTTTGCTGCACTGTAATCGATATGATTTTCATTGGAACTTTTTATTCGACAGGGCGCGCGAGCTCAAAATCACTGCAACACTCGAAAATCTACTGATCATCCCCGAAATGTTATCCCATGTTGCAGAATTTGTTATATCTTGTGGTACTTACTTGTAAATCGGTTCTTGCCCATATTTTGGTATATCGCTCATTCTAGTCCGTGACGCACCTGGCCTTACAGGCGAAAAGCGTCACTCATCTTTTCATCGATAATAATAATAATGCCACGGAGCTGAATGACTACATACTGTTCAGTGTTCATGCTGTGTTCATTTCATTGGCGCACGGCCGCTAGTATCGTCCTTCACCGAAGTAAAAAAAATGGTAGCAAATTACGAATATGTTCAATGGCACAGGTAGTAAAATTCTAGGAAATAAGTTCGTGTTAAGCGGTGATTTAGCTATGCGAATCAAAGCAATTTAATAGCTTCGGTTGACTAATTATAGGAAAATGGTTCTCGTGTAATTGATAGCTTCCGTCCTGTCTCTGGACAATGTTTCTGAAAATCTATTTCTGACAGAAAAATTCCTATGTCATTATTAATAGGAAGGGAAATTAGATGATTCCACCGCTTCAGTGGTTGTTGAGTTATGTTCTTTTCATTATTCCTTGGTGGTATGATCTTGCCATAGTGTGGTATATTCATAATTAGGTTTACGGGTAGACCTACATGGTGCTGGCAACGTAAAAGAACGCAAAGGCGTATGTTTGAGTTTATTGCATATATTAATTCCCATCGAGGGTTTTAATGACGAGTAATTATTTTGCAATCCAAAGTTATTTCATACGAAAGTTGATTACAAGTATACGCTTGAAGCTCATCGTCTCTGATGCGGGCTATCACCCTATATCCAACAGCGATACCTGTTGCCCTGATTCTAAATTTCGCACTAGGCCTATTCATAGAGGCATATGATATATAGGCTACAATCCAAGTAAAATATGAAAATTGAATACAACCGTCATATATTCGTTCCATCTCAACCATTTTGTGATTGCTGTAGACACCTATAGGTCGTAGCATGAAGCAGTTTCTGTGTACGGTATTTAGCTGTCTTTGGGTATGCAGATGTGGTTTGTTGCCGGTTACAACGGCAACACTAACAGGCGCCGTGAGCCGCGACACATTCACATCAGTTGACACTGCGAACTTGGGCGATGCAGTTCTCACTGAGGACATTGCATATAATGAAACAAGACGAATCAGCACTAGACGATCCCCATGCAGATATTCTATGGATGTATCCCTTCTTCATGAGAACATCACGCTGCAGAAAGAGTGCTGCGGTACAGTCGAACGCGTGTTTCGAATATATTGGAGCTTCTCCACCATGAAACTTGGAGACTACTTACGCGCTTTAAAGAATTGGAACTGTACCACATTTGAACGAGAGTGCGAGGAAAGAAATTATGCGTTTTCGCAGTACACGTCGCTTCTGTACGATCGGTTTTGTTCCCCAGCACACTTTGAGCAGTCTTGTGAAAGTAAACTGTTACCCTACACTAGAAATTACACACTGGCAAACCACTGGATTGCAGCAGACGAAGGCTCTGGCAGTGATCATTCGGAAGGAGCCGCCGATTTGAGAACAGGCTGGTCTGAGGCGCTCCACGTGGATTCATTGATGCGCAACATGACGCAAGAAGATCAAATGGAGCCATGCGTGCAGGCTGCGTTGGTCAATATTAATAACTTCTCCGCTGGGCGTTATTTCGAAACAAAACAGCATGAAATGGCATTTTGTGATATATCGTGGTGCGCTTTTACAACGGACGTCTTCAAAACCAAACACATCACCGATTCGGTATGCATGCATGAGAAGTAAGTGAAATCGATGTAGGCTGTTGAGTGTTGGTGTTGGTTGATCTATTACTGATGCTAACTTTTTCAAAACATATAGATACCTCGTAGCAAAATATTCGTGGAGTATTATTCAAGAAAATATATGGTTTATTAGAGGCAGATATTGTCATGGGACTAATTTTTAAGCATAAATCCCGAAGCATACGCGAATATTATTTGTATCATAGACGTGTCATTTCGAGAGGCGGAAACACGAATCTCGTGATGGACACATATCGAATGTAACTGTCATTCTTGATTGAGTATACGCTTTTGCTTTTATTATGGCATGAAACGTGCGTATTGGGTCACGGCCTGTATAATAGGGTTACCATATTTTGGAAATGTGCGAAGAGGTCACTTTTCAAAATTTTCAGACTTACAATAGTGGAGTAAAATCCGGAAAAATGGTAAATTTTCCCTGACTTTGCAGTTGGTTGACTAAAAAAGGTCATTTTTCCGACTCGGTTCCAGAAATTGATACTTTTCTCTTGAATTCTCCGTTGGTTGACTAAAAAAAGGCCAACTTTCTGTCCCAACTCCTAAAATACCATTTCTATCAGTTTTCCGTTGGTTGACTAAACTAAAAAAAGGACATTTACCTGACTCAAGTCCCGAAAAGCACGTCTGATCGTTAATTGGCCGCTGATTCCCTATATCTCAGTCCAATTTCCACCTGCATTTAACCAAAATTCTCAACGGACAAGTGCTCAAAAAGAGGATATTCAGGGGCCCTCCGAGCACACTTTCAAAAAAGTCGAATAAGAGGACAAATCCTCTTAAAAGAGGACGCATGGTAAGCTTACTGTATAACTCACTCTAATCGTAATTTATGGGAATTGAGTAATGATGAAGTTAGGTAGTGGCACCGATGAGTCATCACAATATTGCGAGTAGTAGGCCATTAATGAAACCAGGGATATCTAGATATCCCTGAATGAAACGTTCGTCATCCGCACTGCAAACTCTTTCATTCGAACAAGTGCGTACCATCCCACAGGTTGAAAACACTGTTGTAGCAGATAAATCTTCAATATTCTGAGCGGATGAGATGTTTTGTGGGCAATGGGCATTGTACAAGAAGTGGCCAAGAACCTGATAGCAGCATACTCAAATGGGCTTTATCGGTATACGCTACTGAGAATTTACTGACGCGGTGTTGAATTCGAACTGCGCTTCTACCTCTACTTCAAAGATTATTTTACGCCTAAGGTACTTGCGTTACAGTGCATCTGCGTTAGTTGTGAACATGGATTATCCGAATTTGTTAGTTACCGCAAGTATTGGCGAACCAAAGTCGCCCCAAACTACGAATCAAAGGAACTTACTCCAAACATGCTTATAGTTCTAGCTAGACGTTCCATAGACCTACCAAAGAGCTCGTACGTAAATCAGTCGTTTTCTGTAATGGATATAGAGTTCGTCATGCCTTGGATATCTTTACTTCTGCACGGACGTGATTAATCAATTAGAGGATTTCGATTATTTATAATTTAATTGGGTTGAAATAATATGATTGCTTTCATTTCAGGTGCACTCACAACATTTACATTATGATGGCAGTTGCTGGTTTACTCGGACTGCTTATAACGGCAACAAACGCATTGGTGCTCATCGTGTTTGGAAGTAACCGCAGATTGCTGAATAGTCAAGGGATATACAAGATGTCTCTCGCGGCTGCAGACTTGCTCGTTGGAATTTTCGTCTTTCCGATGTTCATAGCGACTATGGGGAGAAGTTCCTTGACGCGGTACGAAGTAATATCGGCGGACGTGTTTGAGTACGGATGGGGAAGCGGCACAAACGGCACAAGGCTGATTGTAGAGAATTTTGACGACACCTTCTTTGGCCTTGCTGGATTTTTCACTACGCTTTCGCTGTCGGTCTCTATGTACAGCTTAATGGTTGCCAGTTTTGATCGGCTTCTCGTAGTATACCATCCCCTGGAATACAACCAGTTTCACGCCCGAAAAGTCGCGAAAAGATGCGTAGCCATTCTGTGGATTTTGGGGATTCTATATTCTGTACTGCCATTCTTCGTAGCGGATCTCCAATATATGCGGGTGGCTTCGATACTGATTTGTATCGGAGGTGGCGAGGTCGCTTTGATTTTATACGCTGTCACGTTCGCTATCCCACTGTTTCTGGTTTGGTCGGTAAATCTAGCTACGTTCTGCTACTCAAAGAGAAATGCCCAAGTAAGACCGAAAGTTAGACTCCCTAAAAGCAACGCAGTTTTCGTAAACCTTGAGTCAAGGCTCGCGAAAACGCTATCAATCATGGTAGGCGCCTTTACTCTTTGCATTTTACCCGTCGCGATAGTCCTGGTGTCCGAAATGTTCCTAGACGGAATCGACATCAGCCGGCCCAGGCATTTTCACATGCCCACCGCCGTTACGGTGATGTCGCTGGAGGCCGTGTCTGCGTTTATTTTAATGTCGAACAGCCTGTGGAACTTCTTCATATACAATGTCCGAAGTCAAGAGTTTCGTGCGTGTCTGCTCGCGCTGCTACGCAAAGGCGGTCGAAAATGTTGCGGGTCTTGCTACTATGGTGCCGGAAAAGGCGCCGCTGCTAAGTTCGTGAACACAAGTTCTTCAACGATTAGCTCACAGCGAAAAGCAATGACTTTGACAACTAGAACTTGAAATTTTCACTTTATTGTATACGTGCTACATGTAGCCGCATCAGTCCTAGGCAGGCCGTGTTATTTTTGGCGTTTCGGCAACCAAATGCGAAAACTGCCAAAAATAAAAATTTTAAAATGTTAAAAATAAGACTTTTTGAAAATATTGATTGTTGCCAAAGATTTGGATAGAAATGTCAACAAGTATTGAAATGAGTCTGCATGAAGCGACAAAACAAGTGTGGGGTCACTGAACCCTTCGGAAGGCCGCGGTCTAACGTCCAAGGGATCTATGTAATGCGAATGAAAATGTTGGGTCGAGGCCAAACAGTTGAGTATTGATATCTGGATTTACATTATTTTGTGGGTTGATCAACCCGGGTAGTAAATTATATCCTGCAATTAGGGATGTAGCGCAATGACTAGGCCTTTTCCGGCTGTCACCGCTCGCGCATTTTGTTGCCTCATGTAGCCGACACGCGCGACCCATGCTGCATTTAGGCCAATGCGTATACATAATTCCATTTACTTTCAACTTGTTAATGAAAATGTCAGCATATGGTGCAACCACTGATAGATTTTGTCCCGTTTGACAATAGGGATATAGTTTCATCAATGAACAATTGAACATATACACTTACACAGTGCAAAATGCCTCAGTCGCCAAGAATCCCCATCAATGCGTACCAAACCATTAGGGTTGTATTTAAAACAAACAGTGTTTTAAAACACTTTGTTTTAAACATGTTTTATACAGTGTTTTCAACAAAGGCCCTTCGAAAAAATGTTTTTCTAAGTTGTAAAATTATGCCATAATTGTGTAAATACTTTCTAAAAATCATGTTGTATGAGCCTATACTGACAATTACCACCCGATTTAGCCGACGTATATCGAAATACCCTCAAAATAGTAGGTTCAACAGTTATAGTACAGATATTTCGTCAAAGGAGCTATATTTACCCTATATTTTCAATTGTCAATGTCAATCCATCATGACGTCACAATTGAATATTCGTGACGTCATGGCCTAAAAAAACCAAAAAAACAATAAATGTTTGCAATTGCGTATGTTATTTGTTGTTCTCTATTTGATGACGTTTCAAGAGGAATCAGTTTCCAATTCGACTGTCCTTTATTTCTATTCCGCTTCTCTAATCATTCTAATTGTCTGATTTTAATCAGCTGATTATTTGCTTACTGTTCTTCTTTCCTATTTGTTTGCCCATACATTTTCCTCGGTGCTGTTGCATCATTCTTCATTCCATCGAGCAACGGCCGAGCATGCACTATTGCGAAACTCGCTTATGCATCTTCGTTTTTCAACCAATCAAAGCCTTGTGCAGTAAGGAGTGCTTGGTTGTATAAGACTGAATAAAAGACTGATACGCAAGCTTTGCCGAGTCCAAGAGCAGATTCAGCTGAGCAGACAGGAATCGACGCCCGTAAATCGGCACTCATTATACCAGTGGTTCCCAACCGGGGAGGGAGGAATTCCCACCTTGGGGGAATTTTGAAATTTTTAAGGGGGAATCTGGCTTTGGCGTTGTTTTGGAAGATGCACTTGGCTCACCAAGTTTTTAGATTTTTATGGTAGAACTGTGGTATGAATGTATGAAACTAGTTCAGAATTTACCATGGTATTTTTCATTGGCGGTGTATATTTTAATGCCTTCCGTATAGATATTGCACTCCTGATAAAGTGAGGCTCGCGAGACGATTTCGTTGGGCCCGCAACAGCTTCTCGGCCAAATTGCTGTTAAGCAGGAAAAAGTCAAGAAAAATTCAGCACAAGGCCGCTGGTGAAATTGTTTGCCTTTTTAAGCCAACATATGAGCTAGCGTGAAAACATACCAGATTCATCGATTCAACTCCAGGCCATTCCAAGCGGACTTGGTGATTTTTTTTCGTCAGAGGCTACCCGACCCGTAAAATACAGGTTAAATTTAGCTGTACTTTTACCAACGTGTACTGCGGTCCGTATTCGACATATAGTTCGGACATATCTGAATATTTTTGGCCATTAATTTCTCAGTCAACAAATGGTTGTGCGTTAAAAAGCACGTGTTATTAGTCAGAGGCAACTTTTTCATAGGGGTGGGGAATTTTAGCTCAGATATCGGCCAAGGGGGCCACGAGACGAAAAAGGTTGGGAACCACTGCCTTATACGATTGGAGTGTCGTGTCGAAATAATTGGCAATAAGGTTGTATGGAATCAATTCGCCATAGCGAGTCTGGAAGCAATACGCATTAAAACTAATTCAAGCTGATGACCCTCTTCGGTTCGGGCGCAGGCGTTCAGGACTCTGCTGCCTAGTGCCCATCATGGATTAATCGCCTCTGCTTCGCATCGAATCTGCTACATCTTATGTTGGTACATTCAGTTGAATGATGTCGGTTGCCCTTAAACGGAACGGATGATTTCCCAATTCCACAATCTACGTTTACCGTTGCGAGTATCAAGACTATAGTTTCATTCGGTCTATCCAGTTTTAGTCTTCCGACGTTTGAGCAGCAATCGTTTCGATTGACTGCGGTATTCAAGAATCGTCACAAAGTTGAATCTGTCAGAGACGCCTCAACGATTGCGACGATGGGTTCTACTTCTCCGATGGTCGCGAATTTTAGCGACATAGACACGATTCTTCCGACAATGATTACCGTCATCAGGTGCTTTGGTCAAAGGTTCGCGTCGGAGCCGCATTGTATTCTCCGTCTCGACATCGTTCTCAACATTGTAGAGCTGATGGACGCCTCTCTACCATTTTAAGGTGATTGGTTCTCATCACTAGTAGAGTTGCTGAACGCCCGTCTACCATTCAGAAGTGATTTATTGAACGTCGGTGGGATCGGAGGTTGTATAGCCTCTAATACAGTGGTTCTCAACCTTTTTGGCTTCGCGGACCCTCGCGGACCCCCTCAAGTTTTAGTACAATTTTAGATCTATTATGGTGCAACCTTCATCTGTCTTGTGCAAATATGAACTGTAGGCTTGTGATAAACAGCAACATATTGATTTTTCTTGAAGATAACATCACACTATTTATGTAGAAATTGGTGGACTTTTGTTATTTCAAAGCTAATTTTGCTGCTGTATTTCTTGAAGTACGTGGTCGTGTCTTGAAAATCCGCGTCTTCGTTTTGATATGAACGAGGAGTGCCGAAAACCATTTCCACAAAGATAGATGGAGGCTAATGCAATATTAACGCATAACGCTTCGGACGATACTTTTGGTGTGATCGCAACATTTATGGCACCAAAATGAAGAAACACATATTTTATAAACATATCACGTCCAGCATCTAGCGCAGGGACGGGCAACATACGAACCGCCGGATTCGGCCTGCAACGATATTTTGATCGGCCCGCAGAGAGTTTCTACCGTCAAAGTGAAATCCTAATCTAGAAGTATAGACAAATTTTATGCACCAAAGAATGGATCCAAGTTTCCAACCAGAGAAAGACTGTCATGAAACGATTTGTTCTGTTCGGGTTTACATATATATTTACGAGCAAACATTTTCGACCATGAAAAATTGAACATTAACAAGACAAGGCTGCATACCAATATAACTGGTGATATGAATTTCAGGGTTGGAGCGTAATGCTTTGATAGCAACGAAACACTCCTTGTTCATCAAAAAATCAGCCTTGTCGATAGGGCATCCGCAATAAGAATGCTCAAAATCTGATAGCCGAGCTTTCAGAGTATAGGTATATCATTGTCCGATTTATGAAGAGTGTCAGCCGAAAATATTCGGGTTCATTTCAATATGAATATAATCAATTGTATATTAAAGTTCTGTACCTCCAAGAAGCTGTTCCCTGCATTGGGCCAAATTATGGAAATACTTCGTAAATTTTTATTTCAAACGACTGTTCACTAATTTGATGAGACTCCTAACTTCAAATCGAAAAGGTTTCGCAGACATTACGAAGTCACCCTGATTGACGTTACTAACTCCATATTTTTATTTTTTCCACAAACCCCAACAAAACATCTCTAAAAAGCAATTTGTTTGTATCAGCAGGTTATTGGAAATTGGCAATGAAAATGAGTTTCCACACTACGACAGTCCATGTCAGACGATTATGATGATGATATCAGTCATGAGGTTTTAGCAGTTGTGGTGCGAAACTGCCTCATGCTTTCTCAAATTAAAACATAAAATAAAAATTAGGTTATATATAAACCATTTTAAAAATTTAGAGGTCTCGCGGACCCCCTGAAATTGCTTCGCGGACCCCCGGTTGAGAACCGCTGCTCCAATACGACGCACGTTTGCCATTCAACCCCTGTGTCTTGAAATGTGACTGTGACATTAATCGGACGGAATCACCAGTTCGTTCGCTTCTAGACCAAATATAGTTGATCTCGGACCGAGTCGCTTATCTTGATGGCTTTGATCGGCTGATCCGTCGAACTATTCTGTCTGTGTCGACGTTGACTCTGACTGAACGTGATACAAGTTATTTAACTTTCTTCGCTTTGCGCTCTCGAAACCTCTTGGTTCTCAAAAGATGTTACGTGACCACAAAAGGAACGTGCGATTTCGAATTAACATTTGCATTGTTCAGTCATCGAATCTGTGCGGTCACAGATTGATGTATGTTTCTGAGTTCTGACTAATCTGATCGTTTACTTATTGGTGCTATTATGTTGACTGGGTTCAGTCGAATGGGGGATTGTTTGCAATTGCGCATGTTATTTGTTGTTCTCGATTTGATGACGTTTTTAGAGGAATTAGTTTCCTATTCAACTGTCCTTTATTTTTAAATCTTTTTAATCATTCCAATTGTCTGATTTTTATCCTGATTATTTGATTACAGTTCTTCTTTCCTATTCGCTTGCCTCTATATATTTTCCTCGGTGGTGTTGCATCATTCTCCGTTCCATCGAGCAACGGACGAGCATCGAGCAAGCACTATTGCGAAACTCGCTTATGCATCTTCGTGTTCCAACTAAAGCCTTGTGCAATTAGGGAGTGCTTGGTTGTATTAGATTGAATGCAAGACTGATACGCAAGCTTGCCCGAGTCCAAGAGCAGAATCAGCTGAGCAGACAGGATTCGACGCCTGTGAATCGGCACTCGGCACTCATTACGATTTGGAGTGTCGCGTCGAAACAATCAACATGTTTTAAATTAGTGCGTTGTTTTAAACATACTTGTTTTTGTTTCAAATGCAACCCTACGTACCATACACACACAGGCTTGCAAACATCCATTCCTTTACTGTTATTTTTGTTTGCCCGTTCGATATTTTTTAATAGTATAATTAATATTGAAGCCACTCGTGATTTTTAGCCATTGGTTAGCGAGTGAAGGTATAGATAACTAACCTACGGATAGATACGCAACACCCGTCGTCACGCTTGCTTGCCCGGAGGAAATAACTGCTCAGCAATCTGAATGCAACATAATTGCCTTGCCAATCCCATAGCTGACGACCCGCGTGCTTAAATTCAATAAAGTTGATCTTATTTGAAAGCTACTGTCGCACTGATTCCGAAAATATTCATTAAAATTTAATCAGGGCAATGAAACCCCCTTGAAATACACATAAAAGTCTGAAAATTGGCATCGTTGTAAACAATCGCAGAGACGTATCACAAAGACCTTAACAATGGCACTTGCGTGGTGGCGATTGTTTACAACAATGCCAATTTACAGACTTTTATGTGTATTTCAAGGGGGTTCCATTGCCCTGATTAAATTTCAATGTATATTTTCGGAATCAGTGCGACAGTAGCTTTCAAATAAGATCAACTTTATTGAATTTAAGCACGCGGGTCGTCAGCTATGGGATTAGCAAGGCAATTATGTTGCGTTCAGTCAGATTGCCGAGCAGTAATTTCCACCGGGCAAGCAAGCGTGACGACGGGTGTTGCGTATCTATCCGTAGGTTAGTTAGCGAAGGGCTCTGATTCAAACGTGTCAGCAACGATTTTGAATTGTTATCATAAGTGGTATTGTGATCTGTGTGAATGCAGGTAATTATGCAGGCATATCGTATCGACTATTCGGGTTAGATATTGCAGAAACAGTCGGTCGGTTTTGTATTTGGTGAATTGACTCTCCAACACCGTTGCCAATTCGGCTCGTACTCTCGCTGTTTGATGACACGAAGTGGACACTGCACGTTTGTGACTATCGTTTGATATGAAAGATTAAACTATACATTGTTTTACATCCTTAATTCTAGTATGCAAATGCGAATTGCTGGCGATGCCAAAGCTGCCAAAACTAAAATCTGAAAAATGCCAAAAATAAGTTATTTTTGGTATTTTTGGCATGCGCCATAAATAACACGGCTTGGATAGGTCAGCGGCTCTCCAAATCCATCGAAGCCCTCGCGATTCTTGATTCCTCATCGCACGTCATATGCGGCTCATATAGTTCATAACTCAATGCAGCTTTTCAATGACATGATCATTTTACATGTATTATTGTGTTGGGTCATTGCATGCAACAGAATAGTCGAGTATAGGGATGGCACGAACATTATTGGTTCACGTTCGCCTTTACATGCGAACATCAGAAGTTGGCGTTCGCAAACGAACCTCATTAGGTCCTACCTTCTGAACCGCTAAAAATTCCCGTTAACCTCGACGTCTGTGATTCAAATTTCTTGAATTGCAACTTACTATCACTCGCTGTGTCACGCTGTCAGTGAAAAGGAAATACAATGCAAAACTGAGATGAGCCCTACATCGTCAAAAATAGTACTAATTTTCGTGACCATTGCTTAAAATATCACGATATTCTGTATCGGCTCGTGCTGATTGCTTGGCCAGGAAGCGGACGAGAGCGCGTTGATGACCCTATATTGACTATACGCATGATACAACCGCATATTATATTTAATTTAATTATGCTGCATTGTGCATGTGGCACCGAATACTTTCTCCAATTTTTTGGGTAGCCCCACAATACTTGGTGGAATGATAGGCTCTAGCAGGCCAAATGAGAGTGATCTTAGATCTGATGAATCGTTACCTCTGTGTGTCTATAACATCCTATGATAAGATGTTCGTTCCAGTAATAACGGTATGACTCGTGTTACGAATAACACCAAGCGTATTTTGATTATTAACCATCAACGAAACAATATCTTATTGTACTGTACAATGTACATGTGCACAATGTATACAGACACTTGATAGGGGCGAAGAAAGGGTGGTAAAAGACGCTTTCCTAGTTCCTATACTACTCCTTGATGACCTGAATAGCGGAAATTAGAAGCAATCAATTCAAATCCCTGCTAATATCGACAAGCGGGCTCAAGTATGTGGCATATATATCTCAATCCTACTGAATGTACAAGTACACATGTAATGTACGTACATACAATTGTACATAGTCAAGGGAAGTGCGGGGAGTTAACATGCTCAGCGGTGACTATCCCGATATTATACTGTCGAATGACACAATGACAATGCGATATTATTGCGTTTTGGAACAATATTGTACTTGGGATTATAGTAGGCTGCACGTATAGCCTACTCGTAAGGCCTGCATAAATATATATATATATTATATATATATTATATATATGTAAGAGTACATTGTGTTTCAGATTATCATTGTGATGTCACGCGACGTCAGAGGTTCGTGTTCGCAAAGTCCATATTCCACAAACCAGAACCTCTCAGGGGTTCGCATCATCCCTAATACACAAGCCACATAGCACATATTAGATTAACTTCCAGCACGCATTGAAGCTTAAATTAAACCATGAAAAATGTAAACGATGTTTGGTATCAGCTTTACTCCTGCATTTATGTACGCTTATCCATAATCTACCACATGGATATTTGTCAAGACCCTAATTAATGACTAGTCATTTGTTTGACCCCGTCAACGATACGCATCCCTCATTCGTAATGGGAGATATGAATCCTGCCTATAAGTGATTAAGTCTTTATTTGTATAATATCACCGATATGGCTCATAATGAATGAGTAGAATTTCCGAAAATTATGGCACTGATGAATAATTCACAGACTATAGAATTTTCCATGCGTCTGTATATGCTGGGTTGCCTGCGCATTGGCGCCCGATAATACTATCTTGCAAACAATCGCAGATAAAGAGAGGAACAATCCACGAAGACAGTGTAATTAAATAATCAATAGTTAGCCTCGACTATATGCTGACACTCCGTTCAATGGATCCAAGTTGGCGTTAAAATCTTGATGATACGGGTTGCATACTATACGTATTCAATATACATATATCGGAAATGTCGGTCATCGAAGCATCGATAATAATTAATATCGGGGATAAAACCAACTGGTGATACATAATAATATATTTTTCAGGATAACGTATTGTAATCGAAATATAACACTGATAGTTAAGATCGACATAAAACGATTAAGTATTTTGCACGACAGTTTATATTCATCGCGTGCTTTCCAGTGATATATCCAGTAAGATGGAAAGAGGCAGTCATAAAAAACCTCTTGCGCAGTGGAATATGCACGGCTGGTTGCACAGCTCTGCACATAATGCGGATAATGTAGGATGAACTGTAAAGGCATGCTATTTGGTGATATGAACTGGAATTAGATTTCATATTTTTAAATATATTACCCACGTATCGCTATATTAATAAACAATGAATTTGATTTCGTATGTTTGAAGAATTAGCATCAGACAACTATATGCTGAAAACAAAATAAAAAGGAAGTGGAACCGAGAACACTATGTTTACAGATCAGACTGCATGCACCGCGACTCAACGAAATTCGGTCGGCACTCCTGCAGATTAAGCCGATGAGCGGCCCGTGACGATATTTTCTCAGTATGAGCTGTAGAATTATCGCCGCAGCTAATAAACACACAGAGCACGATCACGCAATTACTGCGGGAAATAAAATGACACGTACATTATTAGCATGTGTACCAAATCCGTGGCACTTAGACCGCGCGAGAATATCATACCTTAAAATCGCGTTATTGATTACCTTGCTATAAGAAGAAATCGTCCGTCAGTGGTCCGTATTTGAATCACGTAGGATCAGCAAGAGACACTGAAAGAGTAATCTTTATTAAGATGTCTGTTATTGCTGACAGCGACAGTTAGAAGTTTCGGATTGTACTTTTTCTTGTACAGTATGAAACGAGTTGTCCGCTTTTACTATAGATCTACAATTCAATCTCCGTAATTTAAAATCTCTCAGGTTGACTTTTAAAATATTCGAAATAGTAGCACGATCTCACGTCATGACTATATACTCTACAATACGGCTATTGTAATACGGTTTAAAATATAAAATCATAAGATAGCTAACACGAGCCTAACAAGGGAATGTCACGCATAACGTGATGTATGTTGCCAATCGCCAAACGATTCGTCATTTTCAGTTGCTTGGATCACAATAATCTAATCTTTCGCGTTACGAAGCTATGCAATGCATGCATAATTGGACAGTGGACAAAAGATTGCCACTGGAAATCACGTGTGCGGGTGTCCTGTTTCGTTACTTCGTGGACATGTGCTCAGCGCTGGTAGAGTTTGAAGAGAAATAAGTGACAGCTGATAGAATGTCCGTTCTGCCACCGAGAATTACCTCCCACTAGACTTTATCTGATTCTGAGTAATAATATAGAATTATCGATAGTTAATGGTCGATTATATGTAGAGTTAGACAACGAGATACAGGGTGATATCAGAAAACGAATCACCCCATATGTGGGATGAATTCAGTCTGGGTATAACGACAATTTCATACCACAGTGTCGAAATTAGAGATTATATTAATAAGATCTTATGTTTGCATAATGCGGCCTCTTTCTTGAACAGTTTATCACAATCTAGGTTTATCCATTCTAACAGAACCGAATGAGCAGTAGGATATCTGAGTAGATAGCTTCAGTTGAACGGAACAGGAAAGAATTTTGGATGTTTGTAGGAAGTGTAATCAGTCAAAATAAACTGGATTGGTGTAGCCTGCTGTTATGGCTAATCCGTAACAACAATGCGATCGGATTAGTATCGAGATATCCTATAAGCTAGCAGTGAGCAGAGTATCGTGCTACGGTAGCACGTTTCAAGACTTTAGAAACGTTTGGAAGGTACTAGTTCTTCTTTATAAAACGATGGCGGACAAGAACGCGAACCTACATGATGTCAAATGTTTCACTCGGTGCATCATTTATTTTAATTGTAGTTAGTGTAATAGAGTAGTCCTGACAAGTCCTGACAACAAGCGATTATAGCCAACTGCACATATTCATGACTTTGAGATGTTAAAAGCAAATGAGGACAAGCATGAACCTACCTACCTACCCATTTGTAGCCTACATTCGAAATGTTGGTAGAAATGAGCATATCGAGTTTTTTTTTGCGAAGGCAATCATTCACATTACCGCTATTCGCGTTCTTAACATCCAAGTCAGCCAGATATATATCATAGGGATGGTGTAAACCTCTGAAAGGTTCAGGCTCGTGTGAACGCGAACCTTTTTGAAAGGTTCTGTGTGAACACGAACGTGCACCTCGTGACGTCATGTGATGTCATGTTGCTAATTACAGCCCTACATTTCAGTGAAGTGACAGCCTATATCACTGGACACATGCCTAGCGACGACTCGGGGCTCATAATGCCACAATGCTGAAGTACATATTGACGTCTTAAACGTCACCAAATATATCAACTGGGGCAACTAAATGATATAATATTCCCATAAAATCAATATCTTCAGTCGCATTGCCAACAATTTCCACGAGGACTTGCAAGGGAATGTAAGCTTACGCCTCAACGGTCTAGGCATGAACAGACAATGTATTCGGCGTCTGAGTATTGTTACGTTGATGTTGAGCAGAGTGTAAAACGTGTTTCTATACAGGATACCGATATTACCCCATTAACAAGTTTGACAGCAGTAGCCAACACCCCAATCGCACGGATTTGGTTTTTATGATACATTAAACATATGAAGTCGAGATTGACCCCGTACGCTTGCTATATTTTTTACATCAGACAACGATATCAATTTCGTTGTTTGATTGAATAAGCATCATTCGCTGTTGATGTTGTGTGATTGCGGGATGCGGGTCCATCTCACAGCAGACGGTCACTAAATATTCGCAAACGGAAAGCTAGAGATATCGAGCAAACTTTTGTAAAGAAGCAAGTAAATTTTTTGAGATTAACAAGGTGCATGCTCGTTTGGTGTTGATTTTTATATGCTGCCCGCGCCATCCAAAGAGTGGCCCACAGTTGAAATGCAATAAATTTTATACAAAGGTGTTATAATGATGTGAAAATTAAATTGTAATATATGAAAAGGTTCACGGTGCAGAACCTACCAAGGTTCGTTTGTGCACGCGAACCTCTAAATTTTTGAGGTTCACACACAGAACGCGAACGTGAGCATCACGCTCACACCATCTCTAATATATAAGCTCTTCGTTGGCTTGAACACGTATATTTCAAGTTACCTAGTTGAAACCTTCACGGATATAGCGCTATATCACTGTCTACTGCTGTTAAGTACTAAATAAAATTGCAAGAAAATTGATATGAGCAGACTCTGGCATATGCGTGTACAAGGTCCACATAACATAACCTGCCGTACCGCTCACCAAATATCCATCCAATGTGACGGACTAAATCAATTACACTGGCCAATAAAATGATTTATTTTATGTTGCTGATTATGGATAGGATTTCGTTCGGCAAGATTAACTGCAATTTAGAAGATACTATACCCCTAAATAAGCCCAAATTTCTTGAAGTGGGGAAATGACTCGACTCGACTCGAGTCAATATTTGGATTGACTCGACTTGTACTCGAGTCATTACGCATGACTCGACCCAAGTCATTGACTCGGCTTACTTTATATGACTTGAAGATGAAGAAATTTGCGAATCGTAATGGCTAGATCAACGCATCTGACGAATTCTGCCGACATCGCTATTTGTCGCCACTGCTTTCGTTGCACTCGCCTGATATCAGATATGCCGCCGTAAAAACAACAGACAATGGTACATATAGTAGCAATGCATTGTACAAAATCATCCTGTGATGAAGAGGTAATAGATCTCCGCAATCAAAGTCCTCAAGACTTTTCAATTATACAAACAATCGAAGCAAAGTCCAATTAGAGCCAATGAAATGACTCAGATGGTCAAGTACTTGGATGAGACTGATACGCTCATGTGTAGATTTGAAGGCGATGATTCTTTGCATTTTTGGGCGACTATAGAAAGAATGAGTATCAAATGCTCTTCAATGTGGTTCAAAAATGCTTGTCAATTCCTGTATCTAGTGCACCAGTGGAACGTGAATTCAGTAGATGTGGATTTATTCCAAGGCCATGCCGCTATAACATATATGAGGATCTCCTTTCCACTTTAGCATTTTTGAAGTGTACCTCAATGATTTGATTTGCTGTCTGTGAAAACTCACAATACCCTCCGTCCATTTGACGTTTTGTTAGGTATGTGCATTGTGCACGTGAGTAATACCTAACGGATAATGTTGTGTGATGTTTGTACAATAGGGCTGTTTAAAAATAACTTCTTTTTTATTTTACTGGGTGGCTACTTTATAAAATTGTTATGTTGCATAAAAAGAACAATGAGTTTGGCTTCATTTTAAAAAGTTGAATCAATGATATGAGAGGAGAAAATTCTATTTTTGAAAATAAATGGAGTGTTTTTAGTGAGAAATTCTTCCATATAATATAATTACATATTAGTAGTAAGCCGACTATTTTTTCATATCCAAAATATTCTACTCTAATAAATTCGCTTTTTCTAGTTGGAATTGAGCCAATTTTGCTATGAATCATATTTTTACACAATATAACAATATCATGAGGTAGCCGGTAAAATTCGAAAATCTCTATTTGTAATTAATCCAAAATTTTCTCTCATAGTAGTAACGCTCCGGCGGCTATTTCGGGAGCTGAGCAGGAAAGCTGAACTTTTTTTTAGTCCACCACCTGATAATGTGAAAGAAAAACTGTACCTCTACATGAACATGCATCTGTTCATTCTCTATCAGCTGGTATCTAGACGTGACTTCGTTGATTCTATATCAGATAGTATGTAGACGTGAATTCGTTGATTCTCTATAAGCTATAAGCTAATTCAGGATTGAAAACATGAGTTGAACATGACTTCAATGCAGTGACTTGGACTCGGACTCGAGTCATAACACTATGACTCGGACTTGACCCTTTAAGCGGTGACTTGGACTCAGAATCGACTCGGTGATGAATTGAAAATGACTCGGCTTGAGTCGAGTCAATACCACAAAAGTAAGATTGACTCGTGACTCGGAACCATGTGACTTGGTTACAACCCTGCTGTTAATCCTAGCAATCGTACTTTTGCACAACGGGAATATATTTTCTCCTCTACCAATATGTCATCTTCTACAAAGATGAAAAGGGAATATAGGCTATGGAGCTATCAAATTTGTCCTTGAAAAGATGAACTACAATACTCATGTGCGGCTCAGCTCTGTTGATCTTTAAATAGTCAATTTTCTGCTGGGTCTACAAAGTGGGCATACCATGTAACCATATTTTATATGTTTTGAGACATCAGGCCAGGAATCCACCCTGGCGCAAGAAACACTGGTCAGAATGAACCAGTCTTCAAATTGGAACACATGTGTAATCAAGAACCATTTGGTAGCCAGGGACAAAATTGTCTTTCCTTCTCTGTCCATCAAATAAGGGTTAATGAAGCTGTTCGTCAAAGCACTTAACAAAGACCGGAAGTGATTCGAGTGCATCCGCAGAAAGTTCCGAGAACTCTCAAGCGAGAAGCATAAAGCTGGTATCTTTGATGAACCTCAGATTCGAATACGGATGAAATATCTAATTACATATGAACAGAAATCAGCTCACTCCATGGAATTCCATCAAGGATGTAATATAAAAACACAAACAAACTGAAACCACCCAACTACACTGTAAATGAGATAAAGCGCAATCGCCAAATCTGCCGCTTGTGGCAGCACAATATCGTGCTAAAGCGCCACGACCGGGAGTGACCTTTAGTGCTGTTCTTAAACTTCCTCTTTTTTCGGCCATTTCTCGCTCTTTTGCGATGTGGTGTGATCGCGATGACAGGGAATCAGCATGCGGATTTTGAAGCTTTCTTGGCGAGTAACGGTATTTCATGGCAGCACGTCCAGAAATTGGAAGGTAAGTATATATGTAATATAGCTTCAGCAATGTGCCCTGTTAACTAGCTAATCGAGGCAGCTTGTGCAGTTATATTCAGTACATCTTGTGTGGAGTTGGTTGAATGCTGGTGCCAATTGTGATCTATTAGAATGGTTACTATGCAGCTTAGGTTATTATTAGCGTGTACTTTTGATAAATGTCTAACGGACAGTCTTGTTATTGGTTGTGCCCCTTTGTTGGGAGTTCAGATCGGCTTACAAAACATTTGCTGAAACGTCAAGTCTGATTTATACATGCAAGCTCTGTCAATTAATGTTATGTTCAAAATTATTTCATATCTCAGAATGACTTAGATTCGGATATTTTCACCAAGCTTCGTAATAAAGACCTTTGGCAAATGACGTACCGTCTGGCGTCTGTTGAGACTACAAGAAGTACGAGCTAATTAACTATGGAAGCTCCGTTCATGCAACTAAATCATGTTGTTACAGTTATGGGAGGAACTAGCAACTAATGGAGGTCCAGACAATACACGCCATGAATCTTTCTCAGTCGTAGACCCAAACAATCCGTGCGGTGAATCAGCGTCACTCGCAGAGTCGGACACCACGTTGCCTGTGGATGAGTCGCTCCGTATCGATGTAGAATCACTCGCGCAGTCAGATACCACCCTACCCATAGAGCCATCAGTCCGGGAGGATATAGGACCTTCAGCCACGCCAATACCGGTAATCATTATTTTGTAATATTTTGCTATGAATTGAGCTAAACTGTCTGTGTCTGCAGCTCATATCTCGGGGAGATGCCGGAGCAACCAATGCAGATCTCCATGTGGATGTTATGGTATTTATCCGCATAATTCTAGTAAGATTCTATCTTATATTTCCATCAATATTGCAGCCGTCGTGCAGTCCCAAAGACCCTGAACTCGTTGCTCTGATGCCCTTGCTGGTATTCAGCTTCAAAGTTCAGCAAGCGCTCGAATCACGTACACTCGTACAGCTTATGTAGACCGCAATCGGCACAAAGGCTTGTCTCTATTCAAGCATCAATACGGACTCCGGCGTTCTCAGCTAACGAAGAAAGATTTCTTGGAACGTTCCCTACCATGGGTGACATCAGACTAGTGAGTATGCATGCAATTATGACAACTTCTTATTGCTTTGTTATAGAGGTTATGTGCCAAGGCTGTTTCTTCACTGTATGTGTATGGCAGGGTTGTAACCAAGTCACAAGACTCCGAGTCGCAAGTCAATGTCACTTTTTTAATTTTGACTCGAGTCCAGTCGAGTCATTTTCAATTGCCACCATCGAGTCAAAGTCATCAAGCAGAGGTTCGAGTCCGAGTCATGGGAATTATGACTCAAGTCCGAGTCTGAGTCATTGTGTTGACTGCTCAGTTTCCTGATAAAGTCTTGTTAAACCCACTGTTATAACTAGGGCTGGGCAAAATCGAGTACCTGAGTGATTCGATTGTGAATCACGTAAAATGCTTCGAGTCGAGTATTCGAGTATCACTCATTATGACGTCACAACAGAATGTAGCATGTCAAAGTCCAAATATGCACCTTTTATGCCACCACGAAGAACATAATGCCTGTTATCCGTCACATTAACGATACTTCGGTATTTTTTCGTCCATACCGATTTCATTGCGCTTCTTGACAATGTTGTGGGATGATCATGACTTCGGAAATGTGTTATTTCCAGTAACGTTCGTAGCTTTATATTATGTCTCGTATGCTGCGACACGGCCAATCAAGGTTTCAAGGCTTCATCAGTGGAAAATAGTATCAGACCAATAATTCTTGTTAGCAAATTAACTTTCAGTTGCGAGGAGCTCATAATTTCAGTACTCGAAAAAATCGTATTTTACTACTCGACTCGAATCATTAAAATTGATACTCGATTCAGATTCGAGTACTCGAATCATTGTGCACAGCCCTAGTTATAACTCTGTTTGGTGATATCGAATGGTTCGCATTTATGATATACTAATTTTCCTCACTTTTAATAGTATCTTGCAGTGTTAGGATGACTAGAGTCATGACTTGACTGGAGTCACTTAGCTAAAATGACTTGACTTGACTCGGCGTATCAGAAATGCGGATTGACTCGTGACTCATGAGCAAAATTCACTAGCCAATTTCAAGTCATCAAGTAATCGGTGTCGATATTTATCACTGTATCTTGCTATGCTCGGATGGTTCGCGAAACGCTGGTGTAACCCTTGAAAGTGACCAATCATTCAATGGTCGAGCGTTTCACTTAGCCTCGATTGTTCTCTCACAAATAGATTGACCGCAAACAAAGTGATCGAAGCTTACAGCTACATTGTCCAAGTCAAGTCGATACACATATTGACTCGAGTCAAGTCGAGTCATCAGAAAATCGTGACTCGAGTCCGACTCGAATCGAGTCATTACAACCCCGTTGTATGAATATATTCATAGATCTGATCATATTCTAATCATTCTTAGACACATGCATTCTCTTACAGGTAAGGGAAGATAACTGGAATTTGATGGCACCAACCACAGTTGAAGAGATCAGAACATTCTACGAAAGAATGATGCTCATATTGGATAAGATATTTGAGGTAAATGCGAACTCGCAATTCCATTCTGAATTGAATTTGATTGATAATAACCCCTCAATTATTCAATGTTTTCAGTCCAATACTGATGAAGTGAAGCTGCAACAATTACAATCACAAGTTACCGATCTAAGAATAAACTCGAAAAAGAAGACCGCAATATCTGCGTTATCAGTACAACAGGTACTTGTTTATAAGATTAAAGGGGCACTGCGTTCTAAAAATGATGTGGTCTCAAATTGAAGGTAAAAACGAACAAAAATTTTTGGCCGCAGCCATTTCCTTCAGAACGCCACCGTAATGGAGCTGCAATTTATTGAAATTTCTACAGGACCAGCTGCCGCGGCTGCTTAACCCGTTACATGGCACGATGCCTTCATCGTCGCACTTGCTGGACGCGATAAGGCAGTCACGCAGAGAACGAAACTTAGACACATTTCCTTCGTAACATCGGCTGACAACTATCTAAAATTCGTTCTCTGCCTGACTGCCTAATCGCGTCGAGCAAGTGCGACGGTGAAGATATCGTGCCATGTAACGGGTTAAGCAGCCGCGGCAGCTGGTCTTGTAGAAATTTCAATAAATTGCAGCTCCATTACGGTGGCGTTCTGAAGGAAATGGCCGCGGCCAAAAATTTTTGTTCGTTTTTACCTTCAATTCGAGACCACATCATTTTTAGAGCGCAGTGCCCCTTTAATATAACTTTCAGTTTATAACGAATGTATGATTTGAAAATCATACAATAGCTTGATAACTATGATGACCTTAAGAAGGTTTTTATTGTGAGCATTATTGTTGTAATGTCAATGAGTTTCGTAGCACCTTCTGTTTACACAGATGATTGTGCAGACCAGGGGCGGTAAACCCATGGCCCTCGAAATGGCCTCTTCCACTCAAGTGCCTCATCTCAGCTCAAGACCCGCATTTTCCGTGCCACTGTCGAGCAGGCTCTTCTCTACGGAATAGAAGCACTCACGCTGACAGAAAAGCTGGCTAAGACGCTCAACGCCAACTACGATGTACTCCTCCGCTACGCACTCGACATCCACCCCCCGGAGCACATATCCACCAATGCACTGCGCAAACTCACAAAAACGTTCCCATGCCGTTTGCTGGCTGCTGAACGACGCTTCCGCCTAATCGGTCATCTAGTGCGGCATCAATACGATCAACAAGTTGCCGCCATCATCAACCACATTCCGACGGAGCCATGGCGCAGAGGTGGCTAGAATAGAACCACATGGCGCTCGATAATAGAGAACGAGCTAGCGCAACGCGGGCTATCGCCCGAAGACGCCCACGATCGTACACGCTGGAGGCGCTTAACAAGGGCCCAAAACTGATTATCTTTATGTTCTTTTGCCCTTTTATTTAATGGAAAGTCGATATATCTATATTGGGACCTGTCTTAGCCCAAAGAATTCCATCTCCTGGAGTTCGTGCAGTATGTCGTTGTCGGTGACAAGAATAATCTATATGTATCCACCAAACTATCTGATTTTTTTCATAAATTCGAACAGTCTGCTGCAGCAGAAGACCTTTGTTAGCATTCCATTAGGTTTTACAATCATTCGTTGGTCCATTCGCATTTGAAGTTGGCAATTCTACTCATGTCTTGTCATATAATGTTCAAGTAATCTGACATTGCAAATATTCCAGCAGTGTCGCTTATCTTTTCGTTATGTTAGTTCCTACTTTTAACTTGGCATCTAACTGTGAAGGCAGTCAATACTTTTGAATTTGCACCACCTCGTATTTATTGAAGTTCTAGTGCTGGCTTTTGTACAAGCAATCTAGTATGGAAAGTATCCCAGGAACTTGATGGTTCGGTGTCCCTTATCTTTTGTCTATACTTGTTCCCACTTTGGCCATGACATCTAGATATCACCCACTTTGGCCATGACATCTAGATATCAGTAAGTACTATAACTTATTTGCACCTCTGAAGTTCTACGTCTGGCATGACTTCACATGACATAATGGAAGTATTGTCAAATAGTTCAGTGCTGCTTAGCCCGTTAATTTACAAGTTTGTTCTTCAATCTTGGCCTCTATGCTATACATTCAGGTATATGTGCAAGATTTGTAAATTTCGTTTAATGTCTACAAGTGCATTTTTTTGAAAACATGTTTTCTTGAAAGCATGCACATCACTTGTTTCGTTTATAGTAAAATGTTCATATATTGCTGGTTTCGAACAGGATAAGTCGTCGAGTACGCCAGATTATTTAGTAATCCATATCAAGCCGTAGCACAGCTCAGATAGCGCTTGAATCATGAAGCACTATATATAAAGCACATAAATCTTAAATCACAATATACACAGCATCAAGCACATTTTATTGTGATATCTTTTTGAACATGAAACGTGATATCTTTTATGCTTTTAAAGACACTAAAATATTTACAGTGTACAAACAATTGGTCCTGAATTATTGTTATCTGCACATGGAAAACGCGGGGAAAGAGGGGCATTAAAGGTCACTTCCTGTTCTGTCATCTTGATATATATTTTCTGATCATCTTGGTGATTAGAGTGAGGAGCACGTGGAAAGGTTCCACCAAGACATCAAAACAACAAAAGAAAGGTATCAGGGCGGATGAGATGAATATATGATGACAGACTGTTGGTGCTTGGTGGAATCTTTCGAAAGACTCCACTAACTTCCTTACAAGCGTAAATCGTATAAGAAACAATTTTATTTAAGATAATTTATTATTATTGTAATCCAAGTATGATTATTTTTAATTTACAATATGTACATTTATATGACCTAAAACTGATGGAAATAATGCCACGTTATTATATCCGTGAAAGTCTTCAACTTGGATACCCCTAAAATTTAATTATGTTGCTGTGTTATGATTTAAACCTGTCTTCAATGTGTGCAAATATCGATTAAATTGAATTTCTGAAATTTATGGTACAATCGAACTGTTTATTTTCTAACCCATACAGCGGGCGTACGAGTTTTTACTCAAAATATACCCATGGATTATGTCCAAAATCAGAGTCGGTTTGAGAAAATGTCATATTTGGAATCAGTGCCCTTCAGAACCCCAATAGGCCAATACCACTCTTACTTTGTCAGTCAAAAAAATATGTGTTGTCCAGTGTTGTCGGTTTGTAACAATGCTCCTTGCTATCTTCATGCTACTTCATGTTACCTTCATCGACATGATACACTGTAGTCTACAGTTTACGTTTGCTAGATATATTCCCTGCTTCCAATATTCTAGGCAAATCTAAAAATCTTTCGTGTTATAGAATAGAATAATTGTTCCTGCGTACCAGGACGGGTACATGGATATCAGAACCTGGCAAGCATGAATACTCTCGGCGTCATTTCCATACTTTTGATGGTGACACCAAATGGCAGTCATGGTGAGAATTCACAGTCCCTGGATTTGGCGATCAGCAATTCCACTCGATCAAAAGAGATTAATAATTTAATCGGGTCCAGAGCATCACTCGGTGACATTCCGACTGAAAAGAATCGGATTCAGAAATTGGAATCAACTGCAATTATGTGCCCGCGACTGAAAAAGGATTTTCATCAACGCTGGAGAGTAAAATCGACGAAGCTGCAACTGTACTTGACTAGACTGAAAGACATGAACTGTCCTGACATCCAAGAAGAATGCAAGGATCAAATCTTCGCCGTTACGAGATATACGCAACTGGTATACTGGCGACTGTGTAATTTCACAGTTTTCCAGACCGAGTGCAAGAACGCCCTCCAGGGCTACAGGATTCCTACTGACAGAGTTACATATTCAGACTATGCCGCAGACGTTGGCAATATCACTGTGCGATCATTTTACGATTCCAAGAACGGACTTGGCGTCTTGCTGGAGCCATGTATTCAAGCATTACTGGAAGTAGCTAGGTACAAAAGTATGTCGTTCTCTTATCGAGAAGTGAGGATAACAGGCCTTCCATTTTGCGGTATCGTGTGGACTGCCTTTCCCACAACTGCTTTTACCAAGTTTGACGTGTCTCGTTCCACACTGATTCCTTCGAGGTAAGCAAGATGGATCTTATTGGATGCGATAGCGACTGTTTCAAATTAAGTTATTGTTTTATGGACTATATTTGACAAATGACAGAAAGACCAAGCTGTATAAGGTCTGTGTCTAATGCACTCGCGCACATACACATGTAATTGAATATTATATATTCTTATTGAAATAAACCGGGATATTTTCGGCTGGCCATCGTCAGGGGTAGCCTTATCGTCAGCAACCGGTAGAGAATGTATGTATGTGTGTCGTGAAGCGAAAATGAAAGCAACGTTAAAAAGTTTGCTCGAATTAGAATACAAGTCGATTTTATCGCTCTATGTCATGACGTACAAGCGATCGCGCTATTTTCATAACTCAAATTTATCACTGTGATTCAGGTTCACAACACCACATCACATTTGCAATTACGAATTCGACCATTGTAATTAACTCATGCGGCATGGTTAATAGAAACAGAGTGTAAGTGTAAAAATAATGAGGCGGTGATAGCTTAGCCCAGGGGATCTTAAACTTTTTTGATCATGGACTCCTTCAAGTTTTGTGGGCGGCTGCGCGTATACCCCCAAAATTTCAGAAGCCGATGGCTAATAAAGGTCTCCCCTTCCGCCACAATCTCGATTTAGGCTACTTGAGATTTAAAAAGCTACCTGGTGAAAAAAAGACTTCACATCAAGTGCAACTAAATTTAGGCTATTCCATGCCCCATATTAGCTGCTAAGTAAACAACCAACCAACCAAACAAACAAACAACCAAGCAAGGCAGCCACAATCCCATGCACGGCGTCGGTCGCAAAAGTAGCGTAATCTTTTTTATAGTCTCTTGATGTTGTATTTCAACATTGCGCTGCCACGGATCCCGTAAAACTAGGATGCGGACCCCAGTTTAAGAGCCCCTGTACTAGCATTACTGGCTACCAACCTACTTCCCGCAAATCACAAAATACGATCTACAATTGAATAGTATATCCATATTGAAATGAACATATCAACAATCGTATCACAAAATATGACATCATCAGCATGAAATGTCGTATAAGAGAGCGTTCAATGTATTATTTTTAGATGGTACACGAACTCTATTTGTTGACACAGCCTTGGCTGGTGCATTTTATTGTACCATCTAAAAATAGCACATTGAACGCTTTCTCATTCGAAATTGCATGCTGGTGACGTCATATTTTGTGATACAATTGTTGATATGCCATGTTCTTTCCAATTCTCCACTAGTTGCTGACGATTCCCATTGACGAGTGTCAGCGGAAAATATTCGGGTTCATTTCAATTTTGAATATACTACTCAATTGTATGATCCGTACCTCCAAGAAGCTCTTCAAAATACGACCTACTAAGACTCCTAAGTGACCAATCTCCTGATTCGATTCTCTAATTCATCTGTGCATCCACTATAAGGACTGCTTTGATGTCAGAATACTTACGAATCACTGTATTAAGATATAGGGTTATACATCCATCCTACTGATAACATTTCTTTAACAGATGCCGAGACGCACTACTGATTTATCTGTCCTTTCTGACTGCGCTGAGCGTCGGAGTAACGCTTGGAAACACCCTGGTACTAGTAATCCTTTACAGACTGAAGCGGACCGCCAACAGCCAATGGGTGTTCAAGATATCTCTAGCAGTCGCGGATCTGGTCGCAGGCTTAATTGCACTACCGGGAATGGTCGTAATAGTCGCGCATAATTTTTACGATTACTACAAAGTCACAGGGAATAGGATACTGATTAATCCGAAATTACCGCAAGAGGTTGTTGGAGCGATAGGATTCTTCACAAATTTATCGCTTACAGTTTCGGTGTACAGCCTACTAATCGCAAGTGTCGATCGATTCATGGTTGTTTATCGCCCCTTCGACTACGAGAAGCATAAAGCGTTTCGATTGTCAAAGTTGTCTGTTTTCATATTATGGGGTGGATGTTCCATTTACTCAGCGCTGCCGTTCATTGTAGACTCGCTGTATTACGGTGTTAACGGAGTCATAGTCACATTTATAGATGAGCTCGCGATAATCATATACTGTGCTGTAATTGGAGCGCCGCTTTTACTTATGTGGGCATTGAATATCGGAACTTACTGCTATTATCGTTGTAACGCCCAAAAAACATCATCAGACGGCGGCAAAGTAGACGGCGAGAGTGAAAAACGCTTAATGCGCACTTTGTCAATTATGGTCGGCGCTTTTACATTCTGTTTGCTATCTCTCTTGGCTATCATGGTTGTAGCGTATACCACGCAATGGAGACACTTTGACAAACACGAATCGGGAGCCTACGCAACGGCCAGCACGCTGGAAGCTATCGGCATGTTTATACTTATGTCAAACAGTTTCTGGAACTTTATCATATACAATGTCCGCAGTTTGGAGTTCCGAAGCTCCGTGTACTCTCTGTTCTGCGACATGAGAAAGAAGATTGGCGACGGCCTGCGAAGTAGAGTTGCGGGAAAAACATTAAGCGATGGACTTAAAACGTCGTCGTATTGGATTGGGAGCACCAGAACGCTTTCGGCTGAACGAAATCAAGTTGAACCCTACGATTAACAGTACGTTGATGTTACCCAGCTTCCAAATCAATTGCCAAATGCTAAAATCTCCATTTTCCAATCTCTGCAATTTCCCCCCGACGTAAACTGTAATCTGAGACGATGAGACATCGGGATTCCGCGTACGGTGACAACCTTCCACTAATTGCAGTTTATGGTTGTCTGCACCATCGGGGCTATGAAACGATAAAAATACCACGAAACGTCCGTTTTCACTCTCCGCGCTATCCCGTGACTTTGAGCGGCACCAATTGTACGATCAAGTTTTTGGTTTGGCGTTCGGGAATGTAACCCATGGCTTATCGATGAAGGAGCTGCGCGCGCTAGCATTATAGGCAGCAATACGAAAGCCATTTTTGCAAGTGGCAAATCGAAGATGAAATTTATGACATTTGAGCAGCTGGTTAAATACATGATCTCTACTAATGCTACTGCTTACCGAATATCTTCCATGGTGATAATATGCGACTTTAGTAGCATTCGATAATTTCGCCCGTATTACTCACACTAATGAAACAAACCGATACAAGAGCATCGAATTTATCTCAGCGCATCTCTGATGCACCGTCGGTCTAAGACAGTGGTTCCCAACCTTTTTTCACCCACGTATGACTTCGAGGTTTTATGCAGTGCTCGCGTACCACGTATACATACGATACGCGCGCCGAAGGCGTTCAAAAATGTTTCCACCGTGTTGAGCTGCCAAATGCAGCGAAACAGAAAATAAACTGCCCATTCTAACTCGTAGTATATGATTTCTGTAGTGCATTCATCTGGAATTCTTGTGGTCAAATATATTAAAACGGAATTTGGTTCGATAAGAATCCCAATGCTTTACGACTAAATCTCCTCCTGCCTTAGGCCGTCATTTGTGGGATTGCCCCTACCCACGACGACGACCTTACCACGACGACCGTCTTCTAAAAACTCAATATCAACCCCGCCTGAACTAACAATTCCCTTCGGTCGAAAAAAGAGAATCTACTCGAGTACCCTCTGGAAGACCTTCGTGTACCACTCACTAGTTGTACGTGTACCACAGGTTGGGAACCACTGGTCTAATATTATCATTATGACACATTCTGAATATACTTTGTACTATGTTTTGCATGTTGATGATAATGCGTGAAAGTCAAGTAATTGCTTCTCACGGAAGCTTAATCTGCCGAGCGTGGATGCCATATTGTTTGAACACTAGGGTAAAGTATAACTTTAAAGCATTATATGACATGCAACCAAAACTATAATATTTATGTAATTATTCACTGGTTATCGCTAAAAATGTGTTAAATACCTGTGTTTTAAATGCATTTTCATTTTAAACTCTTCTCTATAACGGTACATCACGCGCGCGAAAATAGGCCAGCACTGTGTTCCAGAATGCTATGAACTCCCGAGTGGATTATTATTATTCAAAAGTAGAGATACCCGGAGAAAGGATATTGATAATAATAAATTTTGGTTTGTTTCGACACTTTAATCGACGATGTTCATATTACATTAAAATACCATATACGAGAATGGTAATTGTTGTTGGATATAACGAATTCAGTCCCCCAGCAAATAGTAGAGTTATTATATTTGGACGACGGCGTATGTAGGGCAAGGCTGTGGAATAGGTAAATTTGACCACCGACTCCAACTCTGACTCCCAACTTTTTGAACGTACCGACACCGACTCTAGCTCCGACTCCGAATATGTTCCTCACTGAGCTCTGACTCCGTCTCCAAAATTGCTACAAATTTGCTGCGAAAAAATTATATGCAACATTGACGGTTAAATGATTCTCATATAACCATTAAATGGATGAAAATATATTATTCAAGATGACATGCAAAATTGTTGCATTGTGCTCATTCAGCTCGTAATATCCACAGTGCAATTAACATGGCAGTAGCAACTTCGAAACTTCCTGCCTTTTTGATATGATTTAGGTTTTTATGGCATAGAAAAGGCACAGATACTCTAACTATGCATGAATCATTCAAACACGATATATATCCCACCCTGTATCATTAAAGTGTGTATAAAACAATAAAAGTGTAGCTCTTGTGTATGAATCAGCAACTAGAGACGCACAGATTTTCTCACTACATTATACTGATGAGAAGCACACACGTCCGACCATAGTTTAGTATTAGTATACTCATAAAAGGTGGTCAGAAACGAAATTTAAGGAGTAGTCAAATTACATATGTCTACAACTACATGCACTTAGTCAAGTATTCATGGACTAGGACTATATACTTGCACTTTTTCTTAAACATTTGTTCGGACCAGGCGGCTGAGCTATTTAAAAGAAATACGTTTGATTTTGTCAAGTAGGAAGCAGCGTTCGGTTATATTTGCATCGATTTAACAAGTGATGTCAGGTAGAACACCAGACGACGTATTTACCCTTTAACAGTATCATAGTATTATTCGAAAAATTGCACCAATTTCCGACTGCAACAGTAATTTTGTGTTGGTCGCGATTTAATTGCAATTTTCTGCCTTTATGCAACCGAATTGCAATTGCATATAATGTCCAATTCTAGCAATATCGTTACCAATAACAGTGATTGTTGGTGGTAAATACAAATCCTATTTTATTATTATTAGTAATTTTAGGAGACATTGGAAAAAAGTTGTTTACATATTAAAGAAGTTGGAGTCGAAGTCGGAGTCAGGAGCATTTTCACAAACTCCGACCTCGACTCCAGCCACTATTATTTTCACGACTCCGACTCCAACTCCATTCAGGGTAAATAAGCAAAACTCCGACTCCGACCCCACAGCCCTGGTGTAGGGAACGTTTAACCGTTGACGCTATGTGTCAGATGCGGAAAAATAATAATAAAGAATATCGATCTGGTGTAAATGACCACTGCAGTCGAAAACATCATGAACGTAAGCGCGAACGTCTAAGTAACAGGGGCATATATAAATTACCAAAGTTATCGAAGGAATAACACAGGAAGATTGCTGCAGTTGCATCTCCACCTAGGGCTGCATTTAAAACCAATGGTTGTTTAAAACGCTTTGTCTAAAACATGTTTTGAACAGTGTTTTAAACAAAGGCCTTTAAAAAAATTGTGTTTTTTAAGTTGTATAACTACGCCATAATTGTGTAAATACTCTCCAAAACATGTTGTATGATCCTACGGGTGATTATCACCCGATATAGCCGATGCATACCATGTGGGATGGTTGGAACCCTCAAAATAGTCGGTTCAACAACTATAGCACGTAGATATTTCGTCAAAGGAGCTATATTTACCCTATATTTTCAATTGTCAATGTAAATCCACTATGACGCCACAAGTGAATATTGGTGATGTCATAGCCTAAAAACCAAAAAAAAGATAATAACAATAAAAAACGTGTTTTAAACAAGGCCCTTGTTTTAAACATGCTTGTTTTAAATCGATTTTTGTTTTCAATGCATCCCCATCTCCACCATGCCACAGAAATAACGTAAGAAGTATGGAAGGAAGGAAGGCAGTCTGTCGTCTAGAGCAGACCCAATGGCTTGTTACGACCCAATGCGTCATGTTTTCTCAAAACCAACCCTCTGCAGACATACTAAGCCTGTTTGTGGCCTAGCATCCCACGCGTGTACTATATTTATCCGACTGCAGGTGCCTCGACATAAGTTCAGACGTTATTTCATACCCGACAAATATCTGAAGTGTAGGTGATGGTCGTCATTTTTCAAAATTTCGTAAACAAAGTTTATTCGACTTACAAATATCAATAAGGTGTCAAATGAATTGGAAAATTACAAAAATGGTATAGAAAATATAACCACAGAAACAGCCATATATCGTAAGATTCGTGAATGACCTTGTGCAAAACCACATCAACACTCGAAAGGGTGTTTCGACGCCACGACATATACCTTGAAATCAAGTTTGGGTAACAACTAAAAACAATGACACTGAAAAGTGCGCTGCCGAGAAGAACATACATGCCTATTCGATGTCGATGTTTTATAGGAGCAAATTGTACATTGTAATTATCTCCTGTCACAAAACTACGAATTCGGCAAATACAAACAGCACAGAGTAAGAACAGGTAAATGCATTACAAACTATATAGGATAGCCAATATTCAAATGTTTAACGCCGTCGACGCAGTGTTGCACGGAACCTGAGACGACGAAAGCGCAGCAGATGGTTTCCTTCTGCGTTCCTCTGCAGTAGAATATTTCAGTTTAGAGAATAGTTTAGTCTCGAGTCCGTTATAATATCGCTTTGCAGCTGCCCGAAATTCTGCACTGCGCGCGTTGTAGATGACAAAATTCCATATGCTGTTAGACAAAAAAACAACGCAAAATATATGCTCCAAAGATGACATCATCACCAATTTTTCAGGGCTTAGTAGGTTAGGCCGAGCGGGATTGATGTCGGGCATAAATGCGTGCGCTATTATCATGACTCCAAGCGGCAGCAAACACAACAAAAAAGCTCCCACCATGATGCCGAGAGTTTTAGCTAAACGATTTTCGATGTTAATTTCTTTTGTTTTGTTTCTATTCGATATAGCTTTTGGCCTGGCTCTGGCATTTCGTCGCGAGTACACTATCGTAGCGACGTGGATTAAAACCACCAATATGAGCGGGATAACGAAATATATGGCTAATATAATGACCTCGTCACCGCCCATAGGCGATTCTAAAAATCCGGCGATCAACGCGTATCTCATATTCGGATGAATTATCGGAATGATTGACAATAACACGCATGCTAGCCACACGCCTATCGAAAGTTTGACAGCCCACGACTTCGCCGTGTACACATTGTAACGCAACGGACGGAAGACAACCATAAATCGGTCTAAACTTGCGATCACCAACGTGAAAATCGCCACCAAATTGGTAAGCGTCGTGAAAAATCCAGCGAAATTATGGTACGGATTTGAGAAGGTGTAAAACTTCAAATAAAAGCTCCCGTGCTCCTCTGGCCGAAAGAGAACAGTCGCCGGCATGTAAGTGCGGCGCATCGTCTCTATCCCTAACGGAAGCACAATCAGTCCGATCAGTAAGTCGGCGAGAGCCAGCGAAAATTTGAAGATCCCTTGACTGTCTCGGAGTCTCTGGTTTTTGCTGAATATCACTAGCGACAGGAAATTCACCGCGACGCTCACCAAGGCGAGAATTCCGCAAACCACCATCAGAATATACACGTTTATGCGGCATCTGAAAATATAGCATTGCGTTAAAACTATTACAAGCAAGTTCTGGTAATCTTACTATGGTTTTCTCCTAGATCAGTGATTATTAACTTTCTCTTTGTCACCGCATTAACTAACCATATATTCCTTCACACCCCTTAAATTTAGAATGAAAACCGAAATCACGCCCCGCGTCACATATATCATTTAGGCGGGATATCACCTTATCCTTAATTAGAGGTTAACCCAAGATCTTAAACAACTTTACTTCACTTGCAGCTTTTTAGCCTATTATTCTCCGAGGTCTTACTTATATTCTCAAGAGCATCACATGTAAGAAAATGAAAGTTCGCCAAAATGCAATCAAAGGAACATCAGGACCCCAAGACTTTTGGTTTGAGATATACGAATGTGAAAAGCGATCATTGAAGAAATATCAACGAAGTTACGTTAATTTGCAAATGAACTTGCAAGGTCATCACGTTTCATATGTATATCGGGAAATATTCGAAAATCAACCTCTCAGCTATAGCTTCCAACTGCTCAACAGAATATTTGTAAATTAAGTGAGTGGTCTTCGAAAAGTAAGCGCGTTATTTCGCCTACGCATGTTAAAGGTTAAGAACCGCTGTCCTGTGTGTATATATATATATATAATTTACCTATTTTATTTTACTACGTAAGCACGCGTGGAAGAAGTTAGCGATATATCCCCATATAAAGATAATATCATTGTAGAGAATATGAGTGCTTATCAGAGTTAGAGTATATGGGAATCGTAATCGCATCGGAGGTATTAAAAATGTGAGAGAAATTTAAGAGAGCAATATTTGCTAAACCACTTTGATATCCTTTTTTCATGTCCAATTTTTACACCACTTATAGATGAATTCCATTGGTTATGTATGATATGTCATCATCTCTGTATTATACAGGGGTCTCAAACACGCGGGCCGAGAGATTAATTTGTGCGGCCCGCGTCGTCATTTTGTATTTTGAATTATTCGACATATTTAAATGCCACGTATCTTTATTTTGAGATTTGAGAACTTGAAATTCGCTCTAAAATTACCCAAAAAACCTGAAACTACTCATCAAAATCCACCATCACATCACTTTCGGTGGAAGATCGGCTATTACGTCATATTAGGTGTTTTTTCAATTATATTCAATTCAATTCAATTCAATTATCGGTAACAATTTCACCATTTCAATATACCACAAGACTGCGATACAAGATAGGAAGGTGTTGAAACGACTTGGAGTAGTCTTCGACATCAGACACCCACCTGGCCTATAGGCGAAGTAAAAAGGAGGCATGCACACTGAATGAAAAGTAAGAATGCTCCTCGATGTATAAATAGTTAGTTACACCCTGGCATGACAGGATCAGGAGTATCTTAGAAGCCCGCATTAGGCTGTACTGCTCCAATGCTCTGATATCGGATAAATCTTTGTGAAATTCTAAAATATTCCACTCATAATTGTGGCACGTAATATGGCCGTTAGCTGAAAAATTATAACGCGACAGCGTGTCTTGATGCATTTGTACTCTAGCATCGTGTCTATAAATAAAAATAACTATTTCGACAAATTACGCCAAGTGCAACAAACACTTTATTCAAATATTTAAAAGTCTGATTTTATTCGTGCTAGGCGTGAATTCAGAATAGAAATCACATTTTCACGCTGGGTGTGCACGGCCAGTCGGCAAGGTCCCTTTAAAATAGGCCCACTTGGAAATTCATAATACATTGAATACCCCTAGTTTCGGTGCTCGGACCCGCGCCGCCATCAAACTCTAGAAAATTGGCCCGCCATCACATTTGAGTGCGAGACCCCTGAATATGGTGCCCGACACGCTCAGAGACATATGTCAAGAAGTTTTCTGAAATGTGCCCAAACTCACGTTTTTGGCATGCACGTCCATTCGGAGATTTCATGACTCTCGAACGCGTACCCAGGGAATCCACACCATATCAAACCGCAAAACGGGGCTTGAAATTCTTTCATTTCATAAAATGTACCTTCGACACAGCGCTCAGTATCGATTAAGCCAGCTTGGACGCACGGCTTCAACAAGTCCTCCATGTCGAGGGTTAGATTTCGCAATGAATTCAACCTGGAAACTGATGTGTTGTTCCGGACGGCTTGAGAGATTATTTCGGGCTCCGAACTGAATCGAGTGACGTGCTTTTGCATTGTTTCGTTGATGGCGGCACCGCACTTTTGATCGTAACTTTGCGCATCACAGAATCGATCATAAGTTAGTCCGGTAAACTCGGTGAAGTCGTAAGTACGATGTTCGCATTCCCGGTGAAATTGCGGGCATCGCAGCATTTTCAAAATGCGAAGGTAATCAGTTATACGATACACTATCCCAGTCCAAATGGAACTGAAGGAATCCACGATTTCGCGACAGCAAGCGTCCTTCTCCGACTCATTGCGAAATTTCATATCGACACTGCTTTCAGATGAACAAGCCTTTCTTGTCGATGGCTCTTCTAATGGGTTGTGTGGAATTGATGTTAGGATATAGTCCGACTGATTGGTTGTGGTAGTGCGAAAATCAGGTCCACCCGATGTGGATTGTACGGCAAAACCAACTGATATCACGATGGTCGAAACAGTGAGGAATAGATGATACATGTCTAAAGCTGTAGCAAATTGACCTGAAAAAAGAAAGTACTGCTACGATGATGAAACTTGTTATTGTCAAGGGTATAATTGCGTCATATGAACCACAGGCAAGAATTCGTTTTCATATGTCGATATAGTCTACGGTCCATGGACTCGGAAACTTAGTCATGCGACACTTGAGCATGACCACTGACCATTGACCATTGATTATGGTTGGGTCGTATGCTTAAATATCGGGCGGGACGACATACGAATTCGTCGATTATGGATAACTTGAACTCATGGTCACGTACATCTACTACAAATATAGTGCATCTACTATTTACTACAATACATGTAAAGTATATAGGCTGGCCGATCCATCAAATATGTCGCAATCTCATTGCAAGACTTTTCTCATCACCTGTCGCAACAATGAGTTGTGAGCACGAGTTCAAGTATTGGAGTTTATCTGAGCTGCTCATCGTCACCTAACTTTCATGGGCAGTGCCTCGCCTAAGCCTATAGTCCGTATCATAAGTCGATATACCTGAGTTAGGCACCAAGATGGCCAATGACCAATGACCATAGATGTCAAACACCGTTAAAGCATCAGCATAACAGCAACAAGCTGCGCACATCAAATCCTGCACGCTTTCGATCTCATTATCTATACATATTATACGTGTTAAGCTGAGCTCGGAATAAATTGTAACATGGTGCACGTCCTGCGAGGTCAGACCCCAGTTACATGTTATATGTAGGCTGTGATGCATTGAGATGGCGCTGGCTGTCTGTTGTACACGTCAGAAACTGTGGTGTTAATCACATATAGTAGTTTCGTTGATATGCGGGTTTATCATTAAATATCGTGACGTGATCCTGACTGATTTGAAGTATGTAAATTATACTACGTCTAGAATAGAGTCGGGCACAGCGATCTGATGTACAGGTTGTGTCTAAAACAAAAATCAATTTAAAACAAACATGTTAAAAACAAGGCCCTTGTTTAAAACATGTTTTTTTATCAATCCATGACGTCACGCATATTCAATTGTGACGTCATAGTGGATTGATATTCACAATTGAAAATATAGGGTAAATATAGCTCCTTTGTCGAAATAGGCTTCCATCCCTTGTCATATAGGACTGAAAATATCTTTAACTAGGAATACTTTGTCTTGCGGCATTTTTACGGTCAGCATTCATCATCATCAGAACATTCCTTCCGGACCAATGATCTAGCTATTGAACCGACTTTATTTTGAGGGTTCCAACCATCCCATATCGTATATGTCGGCTATATCGTGTGGTAATCGTCGTCCGTAGGCTCATACAACATGTTTTTGTAAAGTATTTACACAATTATGGCATAACTATACAATACAACTAGAGAAAACACAATTTATTAAAAAAAAGGGCCTTTGTTTAAAACAAGGTGTTTTAAACAACCAGCAGATGTACATAACCAGTCTAGATTTGCACATGGTATTCCTGTCCATTGTCCATGTAATCCCGCCACGACCGAACACCCCAGCAATAACGAAACAATACTGAACACGGGAATGCAGAATAACATAATGATGATTGTTCCCTCGAGTGATATACCTACTCTTCTTGACTTAACCCTGCACCAATATCAAAAACTTGAAAATGCATATAGTTGCAAATATTTCCTTTTTACATAATGTTCAAACTACTTCCCCATATTTGCGACAAACATATACCTCGAATTATACGACTGGTATCGGAGGGATACATATAGAGAAATAACTTTAATTCATAATGCGAACGCAACAGGAAATTGTGATCAATCTTTTTAAATTTACACTGACACATGTTTCAACTTCAGTACGGATATGTGGGAAAGAACTCTCATAGAGTGACTTTCTGGGAACTGCTGTGATATATATGCGACTCATTACAGCGTTCCATACAAGTTTTATGAGATCGAAATAAAGATATATGACCATGGATGTGGTGGTGTAACTATTTTCTCTATTCCAGAGCCAGATAATCGTCCAACTGTCCTTTCCGGCATATTATTATCGATGACGTGTAGAAAATTCTGTTTTGTTCCATGAGTTGTAACTTACATTCTTTCCTACTATGCATCGGTTTTTAATATTTTATGTATGAATCCCGTTCAAAACATATAATAGACGACCATTTTAAACGTCATCTTTGAATCAAGTATTCAGGTAGTTACCTCTACAAAATGAAGAATTCAATTGTCAGATTTAGGGGTAGATCAGAAAATACTCCCGTGTGGAATGTTTTGTTGCTTCCATAACGCCAAATTCCGCTTCCGACATCATAACTAGAATTTACGTGACCGTTGAATTCCAATAAATGGACAATGACATGAGTGTATATCTACAGAATAAATTATGGTATAGCCTATAGCTGTAGCATAGCATGGCATCGCAATTCTAATCTTCGAGTGGAATCGGTGACAACACTCGCCTAAACTCTTCGCGATATCGGAATGAATATGAAAATAATGAATATTGTAAGCGCAAACTATTGGCTATAGGCAAACTTTCGTATGTAGCGTGACAAAATATGCCAATGTCAAAATATGACCAACTGGCGTGCCAAACTTAATTCGTTTTTCCCTAATCATCTTTTCAAGCAAGGAATCCCACCTATAGGTATACCGCTTTGCTAAAGTTGACAACGGAATCGGTTACGCCAGTGGTTCTCAAAGTATGGTTCGCAAAGGGTATGTATGCATTCATGTCGCTTCCGCGCAAGAGCTATCGTTTAATGCACGTAAATATTTGCACAGCTTATTACAAAAAATGCCGGATCCTAAAAGTCCCGCTCCCAAATGTTGCACGTGCACACCCCTAGACTAAAGCAGCCCAACGGCCTCACCTTACCACATAGGTTTTGACTCGCTTCACACTAACTTTCAAGAAAACTAGGGAAAGTCGGTTCGAGAAAAGCTGAAAATGAGTAGTAAACATGGACCGCATTATGCCATGTAGTGTCACATATTGGCTTGTCAACAAAATCATAGCTGATGGGCTCACGTCCCGGTGGCGTCATGATTTTCCATTTTGAAAACTTTTGTTTTACTTTTTGCAACAAACATGGTTACAATACATCGTGCATGAAATCATTTGGCGTGCCATGAAAAATCATCTCGCATGCCACTCGTGATGACCCCTGCTGTATAGTCTAGCTCAGTGATTCCCAAGTGCGGCCCCGAGGGCCGCATGCGGCCCTCAGATAGCCTTCTTGCGGCCCCCAACATATATTAAGAAATCGATTTATGACAAAAATAAAATTTATATTTATAAAATACTCTTGCTTGGCTTGGCCTCTGTAGTTTTTAATTATAGAATTGCAGGAAAGTTGTGAGTATAGACTGTTAACGTTACGTCACTGCTGTTTCAATGCAATGTGCCCTAACTTTCCAGTTGAACGAGTAGTAGATATAAATAGGTACCGTATTGATAACTTTCAAAACCGGAGGAAAATCCTGAAAAAATGGTAAATTTTTCCCACTTCGTGGTCGCTTGACTAAAAATAAAAAAGAGGCTCAATTCCCGGAAAATACAGTTTTTCTTCCACATTAACAGGTGGTTGACTGAAAAAAAAGGTAAACTTTCCGGTCCAGCTCCCGAAATAGCCGCCGTAGCGTTCCTACAGTGCTGACTTAATGTCTATCAGGCGAATTTGGCCCTATATGTAACCAAAATCCTCAAAAAAGAAGACAAAATCTCAAAAAAAAAAAAAAAAAAACAAATCATCCTAAAAGAGGACGTATGGTAATGGTAACCCTATGGTAACTAGATGTGCAACACGTGACTCACGGTTGAATACGCCGAGATGCATACTGCTTAGCTGGCTAAAAGCCGCATAATTGGTAGTCCTATAGTCAGGGCCATAGCTGCCGCACCCCAAACCCCCCAATTGAGGGGGGCCGAGCTCGAAGGGGGCCCAAAATTATTTTGTGAATTAGCATAAATTATAGAGTAATTTTTGAAAATTTATGCATCTTTTTCAAAAAAATTTCGCGATACGCGTGATTTCAATTCGCAACTTATTGTGATTATTGGGTACTCTTCCCCAAGAAAAAATACGCAAGATTTATAGAAATGGGCATATCAGCGTTGGCCATGACCGCACCACAACGCACCACGACCTGTGACTCCAAGAAGTGTGTCAGAACGATCAGCAGCGAGAAAGCCTTGGCCGTGAAGGACTGCTTTTATGCTGACCAAAAACTTCGTTATATATACAAAACACATATAGGTTTAATTGTCCATAAAGGCGCCTAAATCACTGGCGCCGAATGTTCTTGTCTTGGCAATCTGAACCTCACAAGACAAAGGCTACCATCCCGCAGGAAAGAAAATTATATGCCAGTGAAGAAAAATACCAATCTGAAATCGTGTGATCTTTCAGCTTAGTAGGTTTGGGCAATTCTACATTTTTTAGTATAGCAGACAGGCGGTCACGAAATAACATCATGTAAAGAAGTCATACCTAGGGGTCCGCCAGCCCGAAGATGTTTAATTTTACGGGGTCCGCAGTTTCAAAGACACGTCTCACTCAGCTCTACCGGTAAATCTGATTACGTGGGCACTCTACCGGTAAATCTGATTACGTGGGCAAAGAGGACAACCATGTAATTCCCGATCTTATTCACCGATTTTATCATGAATTATCGAAATATTCGCGCGTCGCGCTGTCTCACTAAACAGTAGGCTACAGCTTTAATTTCGTGGCAAAAGCGAACAACGTGATGCGGGGTCAGTTCATCACCCTGTGGGAGCCCGGGGTCCTGACGAAGTGCTGTTACGTTCCTGCCAACGGGTATACCCCCAGAGATGTTTAATTACTATTGAGGGGCCTCTACCTTTTCAAACACACCTCCCTCAGCTCTACCGGTAAATCAGATTACGTGAACAGAGACAGGATGAAAATTGATAGCAATACATGCAATTCCCGAACATATTGACCGATTCAGTCATGAAACTAAAGAAATTTCTCGCTTCGCTCGTTTAGGCTAGAAAAGCTGATTCACTCAACGGACACCCAATGCAGCAGATAAGTAGCGGTAAACAGTGTACAGTTTTGAAATCTCGCCAGGGCAATAGAACTACTGCGAAATAGCCATGATCACTGTTTGGGTCCGTTCCATAGCCGTAGTATTCGTGCGGCCCCGACCGTACTCTGAAATTCTAAATTTGGCCCTCACAGCGAAAAAGTTTGGGAACCACTGGTCTAGCTAGTAGATCACAAAGTACGTATGCAGATTGCAGTGTGCCAGTTTCCAAAATATCAACAACTCGCTTGTATAACAGATACGTATATGAGTTTCGCAATGAGGAACGAATAATATCCTGTGAAAGTTTGGTACGGATTTGAGCAGTTTTTGACTTCTTCGATATGCTTAAGTTACTCGCCTACTTACTTCCACTTGGTTCTGTTTTATATTAGAAAATTCCCGCTTCATATAGTGGTAAATATACCGTGTGAAGTACTGTCGCGTATTTCATGGTTTGAAAGACTGTAAAGCGCCCAATTACACAATCTAGTACTTCTTATTATAGTGTGCACCAGAGTTGGATCAATTACAATAATTCAGTTCAATTACAAATACAATTACTCCCTTGCATGTTTCAATTATATTACCATTACAATTACTCAATGCTAAAAATATCGGATTACAATTACAATTACTGTTGAACATGTTATTAATTACAATTACAACTACTGTTAAACATGTAATTGAATCGGTAGAGAGGTGTTCTTTGACAGCAGCAATCTCAAGCTATTCAGTATTCATGTTTCATTCATGATACGTATAATACCCTTTAATCAAAAAAAAACTCGAACGTATTCGAACTATTCCTAATCATGATAATGTAAACAAAAATCACAGAAACATGTTTCAAGCGACTTTTGGCTGCCAAAAGTTTGAGCGACTAACAGCCAGTAGGCTACAGGACAGTCAATGAAATATAATCAAACCAGGGGTCGCCAACTCAAAATGGGTCGCGGGCCACTTTTCCAAATTCCTAGAGGCCGCGGGCCGCATGACATCAATATCGAGATAAAAGTAGGCAACGCAGTTCAACAACCACGTCTGATAACTCTACGTTATTACAATGCTGTGCTCTCTAACCGGGGCGACGGCTATAGTCACCACAAAAGAAATAATTTTTTATTGAACTAACACAAATACAACAAAAAGTATCATGATGATCAATTTCATTACATTTTGAACTATGAGCTGTACACGATACCTGACAACACGCTGTAGCCGCTAAAACAGGGGTGGCCATGATTTTTGCTATTCACGGCCGCATGTCGATTACTCATGCAGCCTGCGGCCGCATACCGGTGGATATTCGTGATAAACTAACTGGGGTCAAATACCCACGTTAAACTGTCCATGTCCATTGCCGGTACACTCCCAACTCATCTATTTACGCATATCGGCTTACTATGCGCACTGAAAACGCTAGTAGTTATGTTGTAAAGAGCCACATGAAACCATTCTGTAGTCGCGCGAAGCGCGAAAATTTTTTATGTTCATGAGTGAATTTCGTCAATAAATATTAGTATCGTTTCACATATTACTATAAAATACTTATCCTTTCTCGGCCAATGTGATCAGATTCACCGATACAGCTGATGCAGGGGGTATCTTCGAAAACTTAGGGTAGTTATTAAAAGTGTCGACAGCCGCATAATTTCCCTTCTACTGCCGCAGATTGACCACCCTTGGATTAAAGATTCAATATTGGGGTTAGCTAGACACGGTAGGCCTATTTGGTAGACAACTGTCTCCTCGTAAAGCATGGTGTTTTGGAGAGCCCGAAGTCGTTTTTCAAGCGTCTCGGTCTTGGCAGTGGTGGGCCATTGCACGTCAAGGCAATATGCACATTCGCACCAGCAAATTGTTCATCCATGGAATGATATTACCATGCCGAAGCCGTATCAACTAGTGAGTAATAGTGATATTGGGCACATAGAATGACTTACTTTGAAAAACAACAACAATATGTTTCAAAATGATTTACTAAACGTTTTTCTGAAATTTTTTCAAATCAGGTCGCGGGCCGCAAAATATGACCTCGCGGGCCGCATGCGGCCCGCGGGCCGCGTGTTGGAGACCCCTGAATCAAACGATTAGGCTACTCAGAGCTGAGTGAGCATAATGAAATGTAATTGGTAAGTCGTCAGCGATAAGGATGATGCCGATAAGATGTGTAAAATTGAAATAAATGCAAAAGGAAAGAACCTCCTGATAACTACGAATTACAACATTGTGGTTCGCATTTACATTTTCACTTGCACGTAAACTGTTAGATTGCATTTGATAAGCATTAGGGTGCGAAAGTTTCTGGCCCCAGTAAATTTGGCCAAGATTGGAGGTAAGATTGGGATATCTCAACAAATGCGTGATGAAGTTTTATGAAGCCTTGATTGGAAACTTGAATTTATTTTTGCAATTGTTGCATCAAGCCTCGGTACTGGTAAGAGGTTTAAAAATAAAACTATGACCGTGTCGTAGGAAATGGTTCAGCACAGGTTTCAGAAGAGTTTACTTGCTGTTCATTCATTTTTAATATAGTAAGATTTAGTTTAGTCCACTGGTTCTCTAACTTTTTTAGACACGCCCCCCTTTATGACGGTGAAATATTTCGTGCCCCCCTTATTCTCCAATATGAAATTCAGACTATATACGCAGAGCAATAACTATGAAATGGAGGTGAATCGCGCTAAGCGCGGAACAAATTTCAGTTTACCGGAGCTTCGCACCCCATTCAGATGCTTTCACGCCGCCCAAGGAGGGCACTCTCCCCAGTTTGAGAACCACTGGTTTAGCCTATTTTGTAATTCACAAAGTTTTCTGTTGCTATTGAAGTATGGGAAACAGTTTAGCATGGCTGAATTATCTAGCTGTAACGCGGCACGCACAGAACACCGATGTAAATAAGCTAATTATTTCAGGTGGCGACTGTGTACTAAGGCCTTAAGGCCTTGCGGCCTCTCGTCGTCATCCTGGTCTGTACACACAAAAAAATCTGGTAGATTTACAAAGAAATGTATGTAAATTTTACAACGAATTACCGGTCGCAGCCAGTAGCAGCGTGTAGCTTGTCATTTTACATTTTGATATGCAATATTACATTAATTTAGCTGCTAAGTCAAGTTACCAGAATTTCTTCACAAGGTTACTGACAGTTACTCGCTACGGCATTTTACCAAGCTATTGGCAAAATTGATTAGCTTCCAAGCCCCAGTGACCAGTAGATACGTGGAAGTGCATGTCACTGTGATATCATTCTCGTTGCGATTTGACCTGATTCAACCTCGTTCGCGAGACAGGGTTAGGTCACACGGAACTGGTTGACCCTAGTACCAATTTCGGTATAGTGTATAGTTGGGTGCAAGAAGCAGCTGACAATGTAGTTACACCATAGACATTATATTATAAGGCTATGGCTACACGGTCGGTCTCGGCGGTTAGATTTGTTGTAACAGATAGGGCTGATGAGTTACAAAAATCAGTTTAGGATATATCATCTTATTCCTGAAACTAGAAATATCAGCACAGCAGGCTCAGTTGACCATTTCTTAATGGCGGACACGGCGACCTATAATAGGTTACCTTAGGTTGCGCGTGCGGGTTTTTCTGAGATTCGTAGTAAACAACCAACAATCAACTGTGACATCACAGATAGCGTCCGGTTAGGTAAGTAAGTAGGGAACCACACGTGGAGCAATAAAGATAAATATATACGAAATTAGTTGCGAAAGTAAGGGACTATATGTGTTGATAGATGTTTCTGTATGAAAAACCAACCTGGATTGAACATTATAACGTGGACAGTAAATATTATTGGTGGCATATGTGAGCGGATGAATATCACTTATTTCAAAGTCGTCTGCGTGTCGAGCCGAGTAGCCGACTGGTCGGTCATTAATATTGAGCTTTGGGCATGCAAAGGCTGACGGTGCGAAGCTTGTGACTTATGATTGAAGATTAAACTTTCGTTGAAGATTCCCAGGACTGATGAATGGGATGCGCATCGTAAAAGGTACAGTACTGTATAGTATTAGTTACCGTGAATATCTACGACTGTGCACACCACCCGGATGACTTCGGTTTCATTATTTAAATATTTCAGTCGCCGCATTCTCAGTTCTATTTTGGGATATTAGTCGACTTGTATAATGACCTGCGACACCACATACTCTGCCGCGGAGTAGTTGAAACTGTTAGATTGTTATTGACATTTATCGGGTCATAGCTTAGATATGTTTTCATCCACTGCTCGATATGTTTGGCTCACATGCCGCATCAATTGAGGCACCTTTTCTTTCAATACATTGATCATTTAAGTCGTGAATCTCTGCCATATCATGCCAAATGAGGAGTCGTCAACTCACAATGTACCATGTACCAGTACCGGTACTTCAAAACTTGTTATATTTTTGTTAGCCTATTTGTCTTAGTCTTTATAAGTCGTGTCTAGGTTAGCAACGTAGTTTAGTATAGCGACTTACGCATGAATTATTTTTAGTGGAACTGCAAGATACTAGTCACACAGAAGGAGTGAAGACGAGAAAAAGTAACAATTGGAAGTTTATCCGGCGGTGGAATTAATTCACCTTTTCTTGGGACCACTCGTGCTATATTTGCATGCCTCCTAAACAAGAATTATACCTCCAGCAGCAATACTTTTTCATCGTGAATCATGAATGAATATACACATTATACAGTTGTCCTAATGTCGTCTTGAGAGCGTGAAGAAACTTTTGCGGTATTTTGGCATCGCGTTGCTTTGGGATAGGTACGGATATAGGCTGAGATGTGAATTTACAAGCTGGCATGTAATCTGATTTACAAGGACAGCATGTAGGGTTGTAGGTAGGTGAGGCGGTAAAATTACAGTCTCGGTGGTAAATGTACTGAAGAAAATGTAGATTGAATATACCAGAGGTGACTGTAACATTACAGTCTGGCGTGTAAAGTTAAATTACCGGACGGGTGTAAGTTAAATTTACATTGAGTGACGGTAATGCTATATTACTGCCAAGTGGCTGGCCACCCTGCTTCCAGACATTTCGAGGTAAATTTTTTTTCAGTGTACCGGATTTTCTCTGGTGTGACGAATAACTGATTGATTGATTGATTATTTTATGTTGTGATTGTCAGGTTTCCATAAAAATGTAATTGAATTTGTAATTGAGCAAAATTTTTATCAAATTACGACTACAATTACACAAAATAGAAAGGCTTCAATTACAATTACATGAAAAAATGTAATTAATTACATTCAGCTCAATTGCAAATTACAATGGATCCAACTCTGGTGTGCACTATCTTCAGCGCATATCAGTAGACTAATAATTTTCGAACCAATCGAACAAGGATTCCAATTAATCGTTTATTCTGAAAGTTGACAACTGCAGTTATCCCGGACGCATTGATTTCGACCATGGGAGCAAATACCTATGGAACTATAGAGAAAACCGACCAAATTGTGAAAAAATCAAAATATTGTTTTACAAGTAACCTCGGACCTAGGGTTGGATTATCCGGATAACGGTTAACCGCAGGTATTTTCACTATCTGATATCCGGATATTTTTCTGCCGGTTAACCGGATAAAAAAGAATCGTTGCTAATGCATTTTACACGTTTTAGTATGCTTCAATAAGTCGTATTCAGTGTTGGCGCGGCCGATTAACGAGAGGCGTGTTGCCAATTAGCGAGATGCGTCTGTACACATTGCACAATGTAATGTGACGCGATCTCCTGCTGAGAAGATCGTTAAATTAGGTCATTGATTGCCGCGCGCTCTGCTATCGTCTCTGGCCTGATTTATCGCGTCTTCAACAAGCAGATAGTTCCACTGGATTGAAGAATCGCATCTGCAATGGGCCACGTGCAGTGTACACACTATTCCATCGCTGGCCTGCACAATCGCATCTTCATTGGCTTGGTGCTCACGATATTATCGTTGACCTACACAATCGCATCTGCAATAGGCCTACGAACGATATAATCGCTGGCCTAACCATCTCGGACCCAGCATGCATTGGCTCCTATCTCTCGATGGCTTGTTGACGATACGCCGTTAAGTGTATTCTAATTAGTGATTCTGAGAGTGACGCCGCGAAACCGAATGACATCGAATGTTCGCAAAAATGTGCGTGCGTGCAAGCGTAATTGATTTCCGCTGATGACTAATTCGAAAAAAAAATCGAAACCCCCTGATTTTATTTCAATCCCCCTACATTTTCGGCTGGCTGCGTGCCTGATCACGTGAATTAGAGCGAGGTATCATGTTGGCATCAATTCCAGTATCAGCTAGTCGTCCTTCTAGTACTCCAAACCTGAACATAAGGATGGTCAAAAGGATGTAAAGACGTTGAAGTTTCCGGCGTACAACCTGCCAACCTTTTGACTCTCTACGAAGCGCTGCTTTCTATTCAGCCCACTTCTGTGGAAGCTGAAAAAGCATTCAATGAACGTGGACTCTTAATTACAAAATTCCGGTTCCGGCTGCAGGATCCCACAATTGATGCATCTGTGCTTTAAAAAGAGGGCATTGCAGAAGCAGTGAACATTAAATTTGCGTGGTTTTTCTCGTATTCGCTCATACTGCGCGCGTAGGTAGGTACTCTACAATAACACTGTGTAATGATTTTGCGATCCGTTTTACATGCAGACCTAATGAAATCGATTGTCTCACTTAGCAGTTATTATCCGGTTAACCGGTTAGACAAATTTCAAAATATCCGGATATATCCGTTATCCGGATAGTGAAAATTATTGATATCCGAACTAACCCTCGGACCGCATACGGCTGTAAAGTGTTTGGGGAATTCGCATATCAGCTCACAAAAGCGTAGGCGATTGGGTAATGTTTCTGGAATGTTATGATTTTTAATTTAGAAAAACCATGTTTCCGCTTTAGCAGTGTCCTTTTAAACGATATAATGTGCGCGGAGAGGAGCAGTAACGGAGTACTTGTACTTTTTCGAAGTGCTCGAATCGGGTTTACCTATACTTGCTCTTTACTCACGTGTTCTCAGGCTATTTAGGCGCCAACTTGAATCGTTTGTCTGCAAAACTATACTTATTGTTTACGCTTTGGATATTGAGAAGTAAGGAAAGTAGTTTCGGGATAAGTTTGCGGACTTTTATGTCATAAGGACCATTATATACATCGCAGTAACTGCCGAATACATTTTCGAAGATTACGCACCTATATTTTCAGCTTCATTGTAGCCATTCTGCTTTAGTCTCGATGGTGCATCTTGCAATTTTGAAGGTAGCCACCGCCTATCAACTGCCAAAAGTATATGCGCTCCCTCGAATAAATTTACGTTACGAAAATACTTACTTTCAGGTCTTTAATTTTCTATTCGCACTAGAAGTAGTTTTGTAAATCGCTAATTTTATTATACTTGTAAATTAACTATGTGTCATGTACGGAAATTGTCCGAAGTTTATAGCGTACGTACAGCTATCCATATACATCACTAATGCATCAATTCAACTATCAATGTCGCTGTATCATATGTCAGCTGTATCTATAAATCTATGGCGTAATCATCGAAGACGTAACGTTAAGTACGTAAGGAATTCGTTAGGAGTCGCGACGGCAAAAGTGATATCAGCTCATGGAATGTAAACAAGAGTGTAAATGCACTACTAGCGGTATATGGAGATAGGAGTGATCGAACATTAATCAAGACCAACAGAAGGTAATTTATCTCCAAAGATAAATTTACATCGCTACTATAACCGGATGGTACGATAGCGGGTAAAGCAGCCAACGCACGTGGCCGGTGAGAAGGTTTTGAGTGGCTCGCGAGGTATAATTCTCGAAATTAGTTACATCATCAGAAAATAAATTACTCAAGTATTGAATTTTCAAGCCCAACCAAAACTTTGATAAGCCTGACCGCGAAATTTGGTAGGTTGATGAATAAAATATCAGTTCCGACGCATTGGCGTAGCCATCAGGGGTCAGCCACATTTTTTGTAGATCTTCGTATATGACCATATAACGGGGAATATTTCGTGGCAGATCTATACTTGACTTGAATTTTTTTCTTAGCACTTAGCACGATTTAGTGTGACTCGATTTCTTGCTTTTAGTATTGTTACGCGTCATGCGTCGATGATGAAACATTTGCACAAAATGATAGACGCATATTCGCCGAAATCTTTGATATTGTTATGTCCATGCACCGAATAATCCTTTCCTTGCTAAATGAGCCCAGTGGTATGCAGAGATGACCCGTAATATATGCAAGTATCAATAATTGACAGAATTCATTCATTAGCTTTGAATTATTTCGTTCCTGCCGTTGCTAGGACATTAATGCACACTGACTTTTCATGATATAATTGTTATCGATTTTGATGCGTAGTAGGCTAAGTCTTGTTTTCATCGTAACCTAACTCGGTTCGGCCCTATCGGACGCCTGAGAAAATGTCATGAACACGTAAGTGGCCCGCGCAATGGTTCGTAAATCTTACGTGGCCCTTTGGCCGAAAAGGTTGTCCTGCCCTGTGTTTTATAAAAGTGATAAATCGAAACTTACCATGCTGGACCGGTACATTTTGTGCTCTCATAGGTTACCTTATTGGCTCTCGAATCCAATCAGAAGCCACTATCTTTGGTTTTTAATTCAAAAAGATTTGCGTTGAGACTACACTTTACCTCTCGTACCTCAACATCGGCTATCGATAATTCCAATTCATATAGATGTCGATTGGAGCTATAGCGCTGCCAATTTAACTGACAACACCCTGATGTTTACTAGTGGTATTGGTTTCCGAGGGATTCTTCTCTTGCTGCTTAACTAACACAGTGGACGAATAAATAACTGGCTATTCCGAACTTTCGTACGAATGTACACTGTACAGGTCAGCCGGAAGGCTTTAATATTTCACCTGAACAGCGGCTAAGAAAATACAAATATGCTTCTATCCATTAAAGTGTATACTCGAATTTCTGTCAAGTTTCAGGTTCGTCAGCGGTTTCGCAACAATAAATAGAAGCAACTAGCAGACACGATATCTCGGCAGTATCCGGGTCAATCCGTTGCTGATACAGAGATAACTGATGAAAGGCTCGCGAGCACGGAAACAACGATCTTGTGAATTTTCTAGTATTACGATACGCCTCAAATTGGGCGATTACATGAACATGTAAGTCGATATCTGTTCGGGATACTATTACTATGCGATAATGAATTCTTATTGTTACCACCGGATGGCGCCATGGATGAACCGTGCAAATCTGTCTACCAAGAATGCAAGAGTCTTTCCGGTACTGCTTTCGAAATGAATGGACAAACTGTAGAATTTATTTCGCTTTATCTTACTACCAAATCAATACCCTGACGTGACGTGACCCTGTCTACTGCCTTTGTTTTCCAGTCGCTGAGATTAAGGAAAACTACAACTGGCATTACGATTGTCACGATTATAATCAATTTCAGATTGACACTTTACAGGCGTCAATAGAACACGTCCTTCTCAAACTTTCCAGGTATACAGCTGTCGACAACATGGAAAAAAGGAAGGGAAGCATGCAGGAAGAATCAGTCGTATATTAGCTTACTTTATATAGAGTACACATATGGTATTCTTCACACAGCTGATTTGCTTTCAGTTGTTTGACTAAATCATCACATCATATATGTCAAAAATGGACACAGCCATGTACGTACAGTACAATATAGTACAGGGGCGGGCAACATACGGCCCGAGAACCGGATCCGGCCCGCCACGGGATTTTGAGCGGCCCGCGGGCAGCTTCCGGGCTTACATTATAATGTGACCCGCGGCCCGGGTCTACATACATTTGCGAGCAAACGTTTTCGACCATGATCATTAACAAGACAAAGCGATGTTCCAACCTAGCTCATGTTCACGAGCAGTCTTTACTTATTGGGCATGTACATCCGACACGCAGCCAGAGTTCAAAGAACTTGTTGCCAACTTTGATCGATCACAAATGTCTCATTGACTTCAACAGCTATTGGAGTAGGCCTAACTTACGGTAATTAATTCATTGACTGCTTTTTTGGTCTCTCTGCTTTACGCCTAAAGTTTACATTAAATACGATTTTTCTTTGTATAGGTGGAGAGCTTCCTGGGGGTACTGATGGCTAAATACGCGATTAATGTATCGATTCAAGAATCCGGCCCGCCTAGTACTTCCTTTTCCCATATCCGGCCCACCGACTAGAGAAGTTGCCCGCCCCTGCATAGTACTATACGTCGTACAGTACTACGTCGTACATTGATAGGCAGGCATGTCTGAATCGCAATATCACCACAAATAACTTCTCAAGTGTTGGAGGTTTATCTAGGCTCCTCATCGCCGTCCGAACGGCGTAGTCGGTGTCTTAAAAAAGCCTATAGAGCGAAAGTGAGCCGCTCTGTAAGTCGGCAACCCCATAATCCCAAAAACGACACCGGTGTGGTGTAAAACGTCAAACACAAAAACCATTAAACTGCAACAACTTATAGGCTACTACATCGAGTGTAATGCATACACCTGATTTCCGTGAAGTTGAAGGAGAAATATCATGGCCATGAACAGTAACCTACATGTACTTGTACATTACATTGTACAGCACTGTATACGTATAGGTGTAGACTACAGTGTAGGCACATTTGATGCTATAACCCTACCAAAGTCGGCCTCGGATGAAAACTAGGCAACTTCGTATGCCTTCATCGGCCTATCTTCAACAGATGTTCGTTGTTCGCAGGCTCACTATCATCTGATACTGTGCAGTGTGCGCAGTAAGTCGAAGCAGATCCTGACACTCCATACGCCAGTATCTATTGCTCCGGTATGTTTGGGTGACATCCAAGTTTTTATGATATCCTATATACGCAACCCTCACTAGTTCGGCACAAAATCCAAAACTGCGCTGTCGCAATAGAAATTGACATATACTAATTCGATCCAGGTCTCATTTGAATATATTTCAATGCAACGTCACCGATCTATTCAACATCCAACGCACTCTCGGCACGGTATCAATGCTATACTTCGGCGTTTTCTTTAGGTATATCTATATCGCACTCGGCTTTATAACTAGAACTTGGGATAAAGAATTTTGACGCATAAATCCATATCACGAACGCATTTTCACCCCAACAATAAACTATGTCTAATGATGCATTTGATAACGAGATATTTGACACACTAATAAAGATGGATGGCCAGTGTTAATGTAAATCTACCAGAACATGAAGTATTTCTCTGGAGCCATTGCTTCGCAATTTAACCTCATCGCGGTTAAGATTGCATGCAAAGACATAAAAGCTAATTTTACTCGGAGAACCGAAAATGATTGTGACTGAAGGTAATGTCTGATCATAAATTACCGAGACAAATTCCACTGGGTCATTTATAGATTGCTCGACTATGGCTTGAAATGTGATCGCTTTGTAAGTAACTGTTACAGCAATATATTGTACCAATAATAGGAAACCACATTTCCGCTTCCAAGTCCACTACAAGACGCTTGATGACCTTATGTGCACCAAGGCCAAAATACAGAATTAGACCCTATACGCATTAATGTTTTGGTCCTACTAAAACAGTTGTTTGCGGAAAAAGATGGGTTGTACAAATCGGCTATATCGACAGCTACTAGAACGTAAATAGCCGTTAGCTTTGTCGTCAAATCGTAATCCTCGTATATCAATCTTATAACCGCGCGCAAGATCGGCGTAAATCACTCACTAACCATCCGTCGCAACTAGCCTCAAATTACACTGCGCTGGCTTACTGGCGGTAACAAGCATCAAATGCAAGTAATGCACGAAACGCGACAATCGACATAGTCGATGAAGCATTGAGTATATCGTTGCGTACTTCCTCAGTCGCTCAACGAAACGTATTCAACCAACGCAACGAGGTTTCTATAGACTGCTACTGTCAATCAACTAATGCGGAATCATTATCAAGACATCGTATAATTGACGTAACCGCCATATTCAATGGATCAACGCTTACGGAAAGTGTATCCTGAATTAAAATTTGACTTAAATGAACTTAACTGATAAAAGTATTGCGATATTGTCTCAATGTGTAGACCAGGGTCACCAGTACGTGACCCGACGACCGCATGCGGCACTGAAATGTAGGGTTGAGATTAGCAATATGATGTGATGTGACGTCATGAGGTTCACATTCGCAATCACACAGAACCTTTCAAAAAGGTTCGCGTTCACACGAACCTGAGCCTTTCTAAGGTTCACACCATCACGAGTATATATATTTTTCATGTCATTCGGGATATTCGGTCCCTACCATATAATTGTCTTCATTCACCCTAGTGAAATGCCGATGCTTTTAATTATACTTTGACCAGCGGTTTGAGGTGATACTGAAAAACACCCAGATCAATATTGCGCTTTATAGACTCGGTGAGTTACCATTTGGCTTTCTTGAGGCTTGCAAATTTTTTCGAACATACAAAACATAGTACCAACAATTATGTGAATCAGAAATGCCGCTTCGACATCGTATGTAGCGTGTAAAATACGCAGTTCAAAGTAGACGGTAACTAGACGGGTATGGGACTAGGTGCGAGCATAATTCATTTTATGTTGAAATTGTTGTGCCATATCCCATTTATGCATTGCATACGGATGTCTCTCGGCCTTGATTCAAAGTTCTTACTGATTGCAAAGTCGCCATTCCCAAAATCCCACCCACAGAGACATCAATTGCATCCCCCAGCAACCCAGTATTCGAATATTTCTCTGCTACTTGACATTGTCTGATCCAGGGCGTTAAAATGGTGCTGATTGCAATTGAGAATGGGCTATGCCAATGAATAGTATTTATGAGTTTAAAAAGCATTTCTGTTACCTCACATAAGCGTTGATACTATATAGAGCTGTTTATGTGCTCGAAACTTTGCAAGTTTCAGGGAAACAAGTTGGTAACCCACTGAGCTCATACAGCACATTAGTCCTTCGCTGGTCTTTCAATATCCCCTGGAACCCCTTATTGTCATAGAGTAATAAAAAGTATTGATATTTTACCACGATATATAGATACAATTAGATGGTATTCACCGAGTATGGAGGATGACGCTGAGCTGAGAGAGTACTATAAGAGTGCTGAAGCACAAATGATAGAATATCATGATATCAAATTGCATTGTGAAGAAATCTACATTGGACCATGGCCATGATTAGACCGACAAAGAACATAAATATTGAATAACACTTGAGAAATATATTTACCCGTATTTTACTTGCTTATTGTCAGTCCATTTCCTTATCGTGCTAGTTAATTTCAGAGCGTAAAGTACTATTTTTGAAAATTATCTCACCATCCTTTAACGCCGTTATCTCAATGAAGTGGACTAATTTCCAGCTAATCGGCGTCATATCTTTTTTTCGTTTACTGGTGATGTCTTCATCCAAACTCCACCATGGGCTCTTGTCAAGATCAAAACGAGGGGAAAAGATATCTCTGCCTCTTCACGCATACCTGGAACACGATTTTTGGTCAGGTCGAAGTGACGAAATTAGCCACCGTAAATACACTATTATTTCAAAAATGACCGAAATTTCAATTTGCCTGACCTCGGCATCTACTGGTTGTGATTGAGTCAAATTTGCTGTGCAATGTCTTTTTAGGTAACCTGACGATGTGACAATGAAGCCGATGAAATTTGAAAGAAAAAATATTTTTTTCAACACCCCAAATGGGCATTGACATATATTGCCTTGACGCGCTATGGCCTAGACGCCGCTGAGACCGAGACGCTTAGAAAATAACTTGAGGATTCCCCACAAGATCAGGCTTAACGAGGTGATAGTTTTCCAGCAAGTACGGTGTCAAGCTTACCCTAATATCGTACGCAGCTCATAGTACAAAGTACAATCAAAGTGATGATCATTATATTATTTGTTGTATTTTTATTTTTTTAATAAAATATTACTTCTTTTGTGGTAATTATGCACGTCGCTCATGCTAGAGAGCATAGCGCTGCACTGACGTAAAGTTTTTAAAACCGGGCTGTTAAACTGTGTGGCATCTACGAAATTTGAAAAGTGGCCCACAACCCGTTTTTAGCTGGCGACCCCTGGTGTAGTAGAAGTCAATCCGATATTTCACTGATTTCCGTAATATCGAAGCTTTCGAAACGGGCTTCTTTCTGTTGCAAAATTTAGCTATCTCACTCGCATTCCAGTTGGTGTAAATGGGTAAAATACACAAATTCTGTTCACGTACCACTTTTGGGTGTAGTAATATGCCCTTATTTGCCGGTGGTGTATGCTGACCATCTACAAGACACTGTTAAGTGTTAATTATTCTGTGTCATATGAGCACGATTTTAGGATTTATCGTAGCACTCGGAAAAAATGATCACATATTTTATATACACCCTGTGAGCCCAGGATGCTAAAAATATATCCATTTATCTTTCCAGTTCATGTTTAGTGATCAGTATATCAACGGATTTTGAGGCCCACAATTGGCTGGAGTAATATAATCTATAATGCGCGTTTGCTTATGGTGCCAGTTCAGAACAAATACAAATTTGTGGCCCTCCGAAAAAGAGCAAAAACGTGACATGCTTCCACTGCTCATGGTCATTTTAACAGGACGTGTGCAGCGAGGCCAATAAATGATGTTATCACGTCGACGGAAGAATTGTGTCTTCATGGTACTAGGGTTTCATTTAAAACAATTGGTTGTTTAAAGCACTTCGTTTAAAACACGTTTTAAACGGTGTTTTAAACAAAGGCCATTTAAAAAAGAAATTGTGTGTTTGTAAGTTGTAAAATCATGCCAAAATTGTGTAAATACTTTCCAAAAAACATGTTGTATCAGCCTACGGACCGTTACCGCCCGATATAGCAGACTTATACGATATGGGATGGTTGGAACCCTCAAAATAGTCGGCTCAACAGCTATAGTACGTAGATATTTCGTCAAAGGAGCCATATTTACCCTATATTTTCAATTGTCAATGTCGACCTACTATGACGTAACAATTGAATATTCGTGCCGTCATGTCATTTAAAAAACGGGCATTGTTTTAAACATGTTTGTTTTAAATTGATTTTTTTAAATGCAACCCTACATGGTACCGTATTGCCGGAATGGAACAAAATAGCTTACTGGCTTCCGGTTTCTGGCAACCGGATTCGTTTTCGGAATAGCCATTCGATTGATCCACGGTGGGTGGTAAGGAATACCCTGAAACTCGGAGACCATGGCTACAGTAAAGTGATTAAATCGATTTAATTATTAGATCAATCGAGCACCGAAAGTCGCTGTAATAGCAGCAGCGACATTGACTTATACAACGCAACCGATTACGCATTTCCTTGCGGTTCATTTCCGCTAATACTATAATGCGTCAAATTGTGCTTCTAGCTATCATACATAATCAGTGTGGGAAAATCATCAAAATCATCAGAGCCAAATTATCATGCCCAAGTATACGTTCCGCAGTTTCAAAAGAAAAAGCTACTGGGTAGCTGATATGCTGTAGACAATTTCGGGGAATTCGCGATCAATATCACTTTGATATGAGGTGATTATGAGAAAAGCGTGCTCAATTCACTAAAATTAGACCATAACAATCAAGCGATTTGATAAATTGATAGACGTACAGGTATCCGTGACGCCTGTGTGCAAGACATATATGCCATTCACGAATGTATACAGGGAAGACTTTTTGTAATATATTGTATAGCGCTGTGTTTCTCAAACCGGGGTGCATGAGAGAACGTTCAGTGGTACATGAGCACTGGGCAGTTTCATTATATTCTGGCATTGTGACAGTATTCCCCAACAGGCGTGTACAGTACAAGTGTCCAAAAAGTATAAGCTTACTAAATGAAGCGTTTATTAAGGCTTAAGAAATCATCATGCTTTTACATTACTGACTCTGCAATGAGCCAGACCAGGATTATTTCCCTGCCATAGATCTGATCTAGTAGAGTAAAGTCATATCCTGCAGTGTCAAAGAAGTGTAGATAGTATTTTGCCATTATCCACCTGCAGTGACAGTTGTAAGTTGTGAGTAATATTTTTCAAGCATGTGCATGATGAAGAACAAATTTCGTGTTAGACTTTTGGTTGAAAATAATTTATGAGTGTGCCTTTCCAAAACAATTCCAAGAATAGATATACTGTTAGAGAAGCGTCAAGCTCATTCATTGAATCAAAGGCGTGAAATAATGTGGAAAGTGTAAATAAATACTTTCATGTGTTTTGTCTTTTCAATTGCGTACATTTTTGCTACATTCTTTTAAGGGGTACAGCATACGTGTATATAAATCGAAATGGTACGCTGTAATAAAACGTTTGAGAATAAGGCGAGTAGGTGGCTTGAAATCAGTCGAAACGCTTGCGAAAGGTCGTTGAAAATATTGACGCGTTGTGCGCTACATCATTCTTTGCGGCAATGACTTTCAAATTTCGTCGTGGTTGAAGCACTCATCGTGGCTTACGATGTTAAAAGAAGCTTGGGAAACACCGGTAAATTTAGGAAGATTTCAACAAGATTCATTCTATTTAAATAATCCGTAAGCTCACGATTTCCCCCTCCAGCATTCTCTTACGAGAGCTCGAAACGAATATTACGGCCAGCTATTTAAAATAGTTAATCTTGCGATAAATAAAATGTAAACAAGAGAGGATGACTTTGGGAAATTTAGTGTCACGCTGACAGCTAAAGTCCAGTGTTTTTATCGAGTGTTCCATGTTTCGCTACCAAGTCGTAATAGACTTGAAATTACGGTACAAGACGGCGCATGCTATTATTTCAGGCTAATACCTTGAGAATTATATTGTTCTGAAATATGAGTATATACGCACAACAGCTAAGAGTTTCAAACAATCTTCCCGGGGATAGTTATATGTAATTGCTGTTCCTTTCGGAAACGCCAGTTTTAGCGGCAGTCTACGCGATATTATCTTATATCAATATAGTACGTAGTGCACAGAAGCTGTATATTTGCGTGAAATTAGCCTACTACTTTATTAGGTGAACGTCAGCTACAGTTTCATGATTGTGAATGTGGGAATTCGGTTGAGGCAAAAAGGGAAATTTGTAAGGTTTCAACGGCAGAGTTCTTGTAAATTCTAAAGTGCCAATGCCGCTTTAGTGGAGGAAGATAAACACGAAACCCGCAGTGAGTATTCATGACGATCGCGAGTTTGGTTGTTCGACTTCTTTTGAAAGAAGAGCAACTTTACTGTTAACCATCGTTTGCTGGTATCTGCTGTTGTACCGCCAAATGTCGTTGAATTGTGCTCAGTAATTTTCAACGAATGTAACTGGTCTTAAACGAATTGTGGGCTACATTTGAACTTGAACAGTTTTCTACAACACTTATAGGCGAAGTCCCAAGTAGATCATGACCTCTATATTACGACACCATACATAAAAATAGGCTATACCGGGGCTTGCGTTGACCTCGGCTATACGTTTCAATTTTCTGCATTTCCACTTGCATTTTGCAATTGAGATATGAAATGATACATTTGGAGGACCGGGAGCAAAGTTTACACGGACCAGCTGTAGACCAGTAGATCAGACACTTATGCTGGACAAGTGATTGTGCAGGTGCACGCCTCTCGCCTTAAGGGCGAGAAGTCATAAAAGCATGCCAATTTATGTATGTTTGTCACGCAAGAACTTAATATCTGCACGATATATTCGGCTCATCAAAATATTGACGTTTTCAACACATGCTCCGCCTTCGCTTACGCAGTTTCACTGAAATGTAAGGAGTTAAATATGCAAGGTTTAGTCCAAGTATGTCTCGTGGTGATTGTGACCTTCGACGCCCTATGCCGAGCAGGAGATGTAAGCACGCCAAATCGAAGAGCCGAAAGCTTGGAAATGCGCGACGCTAGAATTCCCCAACTGAGGCCGGGCTTTACAGTGCAGATACGCAACTGCATGTATCGACCGGGCTACCGGAAACTGAACAGAAGAGCAGAGATTAAGTGCTGCCAGTTTTGGGAGAAACGTTTCTATTCCCGATGGTACGTCGGGAGCGAATATCTCACCACGTTTTTGGATATAATGAAGACTTGGAAATGTCCGCAAATGAAGAAACAATGCAAGAAGCGTTTCTTCGATTTTTCGCCTTTCACTAATATTGTATACATGCGGGCATGCACCAATCAACTCTACCAACGCCACTGTTTTAACGCCGTCAAAAACGCCGCATTAACACACTCCGGCGGGAGGTTCAACATATCTTCACCCGCACCAAACATGACTAGCGAAACGTGGGACTTCATGGTGGAGCATCTAAGATCAGAAAATATGTCATACGGAGAGCTGTCCAACCCGTGCGTGCAAGTTGCTCTATACGAAAGCGCCAGAGGGGGATACGGAAGGTATCACGAAACAATCAAGACGGTGATTCCCTTTTGCGGATTTTCGTGGTGCGGCTACGACATAGACACGGTCGAAAGAGATCACGTATCTGTGTGGAAGTGCATGCCAGCGAGGTTAGTATACCAGGTACCAGCGATTCGTCCATTATAAAGTCTAGTTCAGTTCACACGAACTGCAGGAGCTCCCTGAGTCAGTCTCAGGGAATTGCTGGAAGTCAAGACACACATTATACTCATACAGCTAATGTCTCACCGTTTTGCTAATCTGATAACTAATCTAATTGTATTGTTTGAACCACATGTTTTAATGATTGCTATCGTTGATCTACATGTCATTTTGTGCACCAGTATCCTATAGTAATGTATTTGTCGAGTAATTTGGTAGATGTTATTTTTATGACTCATCGAAAATCTGTGTTTCGCTGCAGCATTGCTGATAAGCGTAAGGGCTCCCTAAGTCCCAGGATAGTAAAGGTTCAAGAACCCCTGATATATTCTATGGGTCTGCATTCGAGTTGTTCAGAATTGACAAACTTCAACAAATGCCTTGTTTTCCGGGGGTTTCCCATTCATCGTATTTTAGAACTAAAGAGAATATTTTATACTTGCTTTGTTTCATATTTATCGCCCGTATCTGTGTGGCTGTCGATCGAAAAAAATGTATATAAATGGTGGTCACCCCTTCTGTGTATTTTTATTGACCTCTTTAATGAAATAAATATTGGGATTTCTGCAGCTGGCATGGTGTACCGTGCACAATACCATGTCATCGTAAATCTTTTGAGATTAGGACGTCGCCGTCATATCGCACACAGATTTAGATACGGTAAAATTTACCTAATACTGACCACCACTTCAGAAGATTCGCCATATAAATGAATTTACTGTGAATGTAGTTTATCAACCAGGTTTGTAAATTCTGAACAACATGTAGACTGCATGCATCGACGTTTATAATGCTTGTACTATCATGGAACGAGTGCATATTTATCGCTTCCACAAAGCCTTGCTTTGTATGAAATCGTGGTATGATACAATTTACTGCGAGAAAAGTGGCGAAAATGATGTAGCAAATCAAATATGAATTAGACGCCTACTCGCTATATGTCGGTAATAAGAAATTCCCTCGAGGGAAAATAATTGTGAGAAATTGTCTGAGATAAAAATCTCAATCGATTAACATTACAGGTGCCGAATCGGGATATCAATCGTGGCGGCCGTTATGATTTGTTTGGGCATCGCAATACTTTTCACCAACGTGCTAGTGATAGCAGTGTACTGGTACCGGAAGCGGATGAACAATAGTCAAATCGTTTACAAGGTTACTCTGGCGATTGGCGACACCTTAGTGGGAGCCATTGTACTTCCCACTTTTGTATCAACCATGTACTTGATGTACACAACCAAAAGTGGAATGGATGATCCGGGAGCGGTCATAGACGAAACAACACGAGGAATCCTTCCAACGCGCTTACCCAGTGACATAAAGGGCCCAAGCCTATCTCGCTGGTACATGAGTTTTGTAGGTTTCTTTACGATCGCATCATTTCTTATTTCTGTTTACACGCTCATGCTGGCGAGTTTTGACAGAATGGTCGCTATTTGCTTCCCAATGTCATTCATACGAAGCACAGCTCTTCGTGCAGCCAAATGGTGTTGTCTGGTTTTGGTAATATTAGTGCTTTTCTTGGCTACTTTGCCGATGTACATCAGCTCCATTGCATATTCGATTGTAGCCTCTGTAATTATCAGCATAGGTACAAAAGATGCCGTTGTATTATACTGTGTTATATTCCTACTGCCGTTAGTTCTGGTGTGGTTATCAAACATTACCCTCGTTTATTACACTAAAAAGTACACAAGCATTAGGCGTTCGATAGCATCGATCAGCCACTCACAAATAGCCAGTGACGAGAGAAAACTGGCAAAAACCCTGTCAGTCATGGTTGGGGCGTTCAGTGCTACGCTGATTCCTGTGATTGTTGTATTGCTCGTGTCTTTATTTGTTTCCAACATACATTTGGACGGTCCAGAACACCTGAACGAAACCGCGACTATGGTTTTTAATTCGACGGAAGTGGTCGCTGTCGTAATCCTCGCCACGAATAGTCTGTGGAATTACTTCATCTACGGGTCAAGAGACAAAGATTTCAAACAGCATTCCAAAGATATCGAGAGAGCCGTTGCCGACAAACTTGGACTGCTGTATTTGTGGAGAAGAATCAAGATGTCCTCGCAGCGACGCGCTACCATCACCAGCTTGAGTTCGGCGTTTACGAATCTGTCTTCTACGAAATCGGGTGGCGGGAGCAGAAATTCGCGCCCTTCCAAAGCCTCGATATCCGCCGATTTACCGCTTCCGGATAACAAAAATCCTCAAGTGGCCGTTATATCAGTAAGAAAGTTGGATGGTCTTGAAACAGCTGGTGAATGAGTATGCAGAATTACAGCTTGAATGCCTCGTATGCACATTATATGAGATGCTCGTATGCCCAGATGATGAGATGCCATGAAGGTGAAACGGTACGGACCGATACGGAGCGATGGTCCCAACTGCGAACAGCGAATCCCCAACAAGGCTCTGGTTCTCGGGAACACGATCTGTTATAGAATGTTCGCTGCGAACACCGAACAATTAAACAGAAGCATCTGGGACGATGTGACGTCACAATGCTAATTTACACACAAATAACATTTTGCATGAGTCCTGTCTGAGCCACTGTCGGTATAAGTACTGTATTATTGATATTGATATCAATCAGAGCGCGGTTGGTGCCATTCGAAATATGTAACTTATGATGATGTCAATTCGGCGAAATGCCATGCCATTCAAATAGATCCAGGACTAGTTATCGGCTAATAAACACCGCTTATTCGTATCCAGTAATGTTGAGCTGTTCAGAATATACCTTCTGAGTTCACGAACGATTTGACATCGCACTACTCAAATATCATTATGGTTTCATTAGGAATGACTGACTCTGCCACTGCGCGGGAACGTCAGTCAAATCGGGCTAGCCACGTAGCGGTGACGGAGGCGAGGCATTTTAATATTCACAATTGAAACTGTGTGATATTGCTGGCAACATTCTCCAGAATCAATCAAATTATCGACTATATGCTAAATTTATCTTATTTTTGTGTTCACGGGTCTTTTTGCAGTCACCTTTACAGAGTGTTAGCAAGCTGCAATCCAAGGAATTTTGATCAAAGATGAGAGAGAGAGAGACAGAGAGATCTTATTTTTGCCTGCACCAACGAGATGCTTTGGCCTACATATATTTCGGGCGAAGCACGACGAACATTCTGGACTTTACTTTAAATTTTGTGAAAATTAAATTATTGTTGGCGGGTACTCAAAGAAAACAGTTTCTAAATTTCACCATCTCAATCTCAGTCTCTCTCTCTCGCTCTCTCTCTCTCTCTCTCTTTCTCTCGCTCAATACTTCTAATTCACAAACTGCAAATATAGTGAAAAGTACGTAAGTAAATCACAAAATATGACGAAGTAGAAGTAGGAGTGGTGGAAAATTATATCTACTTGAGTAAGTAATAGAAGTAGGGAAACTATTTTGGTACTTCGAAAAAGTAGAAGTACTTCGTTACTGACCACCTCTGAACAAAACACTACATAGCAGCAGAAACGGTCGTACAATGAACCACGAGATTATCCTGTACTCGTCATACATAGTTTGTTTCCGCGAGATGGAGACATCATCATAAAGCCTTGGGGCGTAAGATGGCGTCAGAATTGTCACTAATATGCCAATAGTTTCACTATATATTTTGATTGTTGGTATTGTAGTAATCAATAGTTTTATCGTCAAATGGTTGAAGAGACATATTGACGAGAGTACCAGTTTATAAGTACAGTAAAATTTCTTCAAAAACGCGACAATCAGGACATCTTAAAGATAGACAAATTGTGTTCACGAAGAAAAGAGTAATAAAATCAGTTGCGATTCTTTGTTGATTCACAAGTCGTACCTCGGATAGAGAACAGTTTCTTCATTTCCTGTCTGAAATCCCTATTTCTGATATTGTAAATGAGGCAATTCCAAAAGCTATTCGACGCCAAAATCATGATCGATAAAAATTCAATCGATGTCACTGCTGTCAACGATTTCGCGTCGGGTATATGAACAAAGTCAAAGTTGACCGACGGCATAAACGGTTGGGTCGCTGCGACGATAGCTATCGGCAACACGCACAGAGTGAAAGTTCCGACCATGATAATCAAGGTCCTCGCCAATTGTCGTTCGATTCCCCGGACGCCATCTTGGTTTTCAACCTCACCCGCGGTCTGCAGCTCCCGCGTTGCTGCCGAATGCTTCTTGATAGCAATCAGCAACAAGGCTGTATTCACCCAGGTTATGATGGTGGGAATAAACAGAGTAACCGCATATATGATCATAGCCACTTCGCCCCGGAGAGCTATGAATACACCTGTCAGAATGCCGTATTGCAGATTGTCTAGTCGCGAGAACATTGGTATGGACGCAAATATCAGCGAAGCAATCCAAATAACGCATATCGAATACTTGGCGATTTTTTTAGTCTTGTAACTTCTAAATCGCAAAGGTTTTGATATTGCAAACAATCGGTCAAATCCAGCGATAAATAACGTGTAGACCGATACAAACAAGGATGTCGCTGTCAAAAATCCCACCGTGTCGTAGTATCCCTCTGACGCTCGGTATTTAGGCGGAAAAGTGCTGTAGCTTTTGTTGGAGAAGTTTGATGTGTAAGCCAATGTGGAAGGTCCTGTATGTTTCTGGAAAACATACAGATACGTAGTTGATATGAACGTCGGAATCACTATTATCCCAACGAGTAGATCGGCGAATGCAATTGATAGCTTGAAGACTCCTTGGCTGTTCATCGACTTTCTGGTCCTTATGAATACGGTGATTACGCTGACATTTGCTATTATCACGGTAAGACTCATGATACAACATGTGATGATGATAATCACAACGTTTGCTCTGCATCTGAAGGAAAATACATACGGTTTAGAATAGATGAAGTGGTCAATGCAGTGGTCAATGCACAATCGATGTCATGAATTATACAAATAAAAAAACAAGTTATAATGAGCTCAATAGAGATTAAGACAGCGGTAACTTACATTCAAACTTATGTTTGTGTCATTATCGGTAGCCATGTTCAACTTGACTACATGCAAGGAATCTCCAGGTGGCAGCCAGTACCGGTACTGACCGGCATATCTTTATCTATTTTATCAATGTTTCACTTTTATGAATCTCGTAATATTTACCCGCGGCTGAGGCAAGTCCAGTCTGATATTTTATCAAAACCCGATACATCTGCAGTCATTCCACACCAAGTTAACGCGCAGAACGGCATCTGGATGTTGATTATTTCATGATATCTCCCGCTCTCCATTACGTCATGCAAGGCAATTTGGAGGCATGGCTTCTTGTAAATATTCTCTGTGGTCGCTATCTCCTTCAATGGTTTCAATATATTCAGCCACTCTTCGTCGGGAATCGAATCATTGGACCGGGGCAGGACAGATTTTCGTGTAGTCAGCTGCAGGATGGAATCCAAACATTCTCTCCTGAATTCTGTTACGTTACAGAATCTCCTGTACACCATCTCTGAGTATGGAGTTATGGCATAAGGTCTCCTGGAGCATTCCTCTTTCATTATATCGCATTTCCAGCTCTCCAGCTTCTCAAAGTACTGCATCAGCGGTCCCTCTATCGTATTCCACGTTGTGTAATATTTTTTGCGAGCGTCGTTGCAGCAAGTTCGGCGTATTTGTGGATATTTGTGGATATATGGATGATCCAAAATGCATACTTCTGACTTACGATAGGTAAATCTTTCTGGAGATACTGCACATGCAGTAAACAGCAATATGACAGAAGATAAGGAACCCCACAAACGTTTACTAGACCGCATCTGAAACATAATTAAGTTTGTCTTTCGTTTTCATCAACTATAAATAGCAGACACAAGCGCTTTCCTTGTTAGTTTGACAATTTACAAAGTGATCTATACTGATTAGGTCAAAACGACGGCTGGACATAACGATTTGAGCTTTGACACTTCGAATCATCAACCATATCACATAGCATCCATAACAAGTCTAAGCAAGCAATGTCCTAGAGACGACATTTCGGTGACGTCATAACACCATGTAACAAAATTTTGCAAAAGTTTTAGTGAACTAAAAAATTTTATGTATTGTGTTTTAGTATTCCAATCTAATTACAAAAATACCAAAATTTTTCCTGAAGTGTCCCACATTTTGAAGAAATGTCAATTTCTCTAATTTTTGATTTTACTCATAATTGCTCCGTATTAATCACAATAATTATTTATTGGAGGTAAGGAAACGCTAATGAAAAGGTTAATATGAACAAATATAGCTTATTCATGCATCAAGTAACAAATCAACACTTTAAAACTCGTCAGAAGTGGTTTTGTTTGCGTTACTTGTGTCTGTGAAATGAGAAATGAGAAATCTTCTGTTATTATGTAGCAAAAATAACACCATGTACCAAAATTTTGCAAAATTTTATTTGAGTAAAATTTTTCACGTATTGTGTTTTGCTATTCCAAACCAATCACTAAAAAACAAAAATTTCTTTTGAAGTGTCTCTAGTCTTTGAGAAATGTCACTTTTTGTGATTTCTCGTTTTACTCAAAATTGCCCTGTAATAATATGCATAATTCCTTATTGGACGTACAAATCCACTAACAAAACGAGAGAATATGCATAAATAGTGGCTATTATAGATTATAAAAGGATGGAAACACTTCAAAAATTTTCCGAAGTGATTTTGTTTGCATGATTTGAGTCTATAAACAAAGAAATCTGCTGGTATTACCGATTACCATGAACATCGATCATGCCCTTTTCACGCCGAAGGACATCGTTCCCTAGTTTCAACCTTAGTTACGAATGTGTGGTTTTAGATTTATATCTATATGGGAGATGTTGAAGTCGTCATCGGAGTCATTTTCTGTATCTTTAAGCCTTGTCGAGTCTTCTGGAGCTTTTTTGCCTGATAGTTTTGGCAGTGAAAACTTACTGCAATGCGGAACAGGTGCTTAAGAGTAGATGGCATAGAAGGATATGCAATGTCAAGTCATTTTTTAGTTATTCTGAACCTTGGAATGTCACCCATACAGAAATAACAGTCTCCTATAAGGTTTCGAATTTCCCTTCAGCTTCTTTAATAACAAATGACATTGAATGCCGATATCCCTTTAGACATCCGCCCATATTTCATCCGCATGTTTCGCAGATTACATGAAATGCCCAGTTTTTATCATTATCCCCTATCTTCATGCCAAAGTAAAGTTAATAAGCCTATAAACCTTACTTCTATCTACATTTTATGCATAACTTGTTTCAAACTGATATACAGACCAAAGATGTATCAAAATCGGCCAGCAGACAGATTGCATTGGTGATGTTGACATTAATGATGAGATTGTACTCACTAGATCCACAATCAGATCCACAATCAGAACAAAACGAAATGGAATTTGAGCTTGCTTGCTGTAGCCAATACTGACTAACTGAGACTGAGAAGATGAATTTTGCTAACAACCAACTATTAAGAGTTGAATGATGAATCCATGTGACGTCACACTTAAGGGAATTTCAATAAGGAGCTTGAAAAACATGGTGCGGGGAGCTTAAAAAGCTCAAATGACATTTTTAAACGACATTTGAGGCAAATAAATGCCAGAAACATGTTTTACTAAGGAATACGGTATATAGGAAATATCAAAATATCGGCTCAATTAAATTTTTGTTACATGGTGTAATCGACCAGCAGCAATGTCGCAAAGCGCTGTCGTAATTACGGTTTAAAAATCATTTTTACGCAATGGGCAACAGGCATTACTACCTTTTTGGTGGAGCAAAAGTACCTGTTTGGCCATTTCACGTATCTATGTGTACTTGTGGCGTCATAACGAGTAATACTTCAATACTCAACTAGAAACTAAGCTTAATACTCGACTTAGAATCGAATCAGTCCGGATATCGATTTTCTCTAAACGCCTAATTCCTCTACCTGAACATGCGCTATCGAATTCAAGTGTCAAGCAACACAAATACACGCCATTGATGATTTAAATCTTCAGTGATCTTGACAAAATGTTTTTGTCCTAATCATTGGATACAGCAATGTGAGAGATATCAAATTGCACATCATTGATACTGCTTAATGGCATAACTGTATACACGAACGACGAGTGTTCGGCCGCTATTGTATGGGGTGTTATACGTAGTAATCTACATATACAGTATACTTTTCATGCAAAATCTGCGGGGGCGAAATCTTAAAGCTGGTTGGTCCCGCGACCTCTGATTATAATTATACTTTACTATACACTACCTTTACCGATCAACTCGTTCAAGTATCTACGTTGGTATCGCTTGAAGACTGCCCAGCTGTCGGAAAATAAATTGATGCAGGAAATCGTGTCATGAGTTTTTGCAACAGTTTCTATCACCATGTATTTATAATCACAAAAGAGCCGGGAATTAGTGGCAAGCATCATGTGGTGATAATGATTAGCGTAAAATAATACGAACTTCCCAATGACGTAAAACATTAAAGGATAAAGTTACTAAATGAGTTTTGTGCTGTGCAAATTGAAAATCATTGGCATATCTTTCAAGGGGTATATTTTGTATCTATCACTGTCATCAGTTGTCCATGATATAATATTTATATAAATATATGAACACGTTTCAGTCAACAATTCGGAAAGTATGTGGTTAAGGGGGGGGGGAGGCTGACTATTGCCTAAATTTGTTCCTCTCTCCGAATACCTATAATGTCGCTGCATATTACTGACATAGACGGTATACCTAAATTACCTATCGATAGATGTTTCGAAAACGTAACTCCTGGCGCATAATTTTTCTACGGTGTTGCCACATTTGTAGCTGCAATGAGAACAGAGATGACTGCGTTAGTTCATTGTGACGTTACAGCAAACAATAACTTTATATTGTAAATTTTGTCGCTAATAGCTCTTTCATTGACTCTGATCAGTATCGAACGCCAGTAATACAATGAGTTTAAGTCAAGTCGCATGAATTATTTTTCCCCTGTGACAAAGCGATATCACTCAATCGAACGACATATTCGGAGACGTACCGTAAAGACGTTACCACAATATCGACTGCGTTCGTCTGGCAGCCATCAATCGAATTTGCTACGCCAATTCGCACATCTTCTGAGTTTGTGGACATGGCATTCCTTGTTTAAAAGAATAAAATAGCTCCCATTTCTAAGTGATCACAATCTGTTTTCATGTGATGACTTTTATAATGTCCATTGTCCAATCACCGCGCAAGATGAAGACTTGACTGTATATGCTGAAAGAGTCATTTCCTTTCTTAGTAATTTATGATTCGATGGTAAATATTTCGAATCTTATTTCGCCCCAACCAAATTATAGTCTCTCTAGAATTCCTCACTTTCATGACCTATCCACGGTCGCGTTAGTGTGTAAACTCGGGTGAATTTACATACTGCTTCGGCAAGAAAATGTCAGTAAGCTGATTGATCCATTGTGTATTGACGCTATCGCTGTCGTCATGAGTGTTGTGCACGTAATAGAGTTTTACGTATATACAAGTATCGCGCGCAGCGGCGATTGTAAAGACGGGAACTAAAGCATCATCATAAAAAGCTAGCTGAGTTGTAATAACATTTGCACATACTTTTCGGCACCACACAGATGTTGGATTGTTGGCACACGCATCTACTAGAAAGAATGAACGCTATGAATTGGTCGCGGGCAGCTGTGTAACGGATTACCATCGTTTCGTAGAACACCATACATCAAGCACTGTATCTTTAAAGTCCTTCACGAATTTAGACGGACGTCGGGTGAACGTTTTGAAGAGATAAATCGCCAATGCAGTTTCAGTATTTAGTGTGATCCGTCGTTTTCTCGATATCATTTATACAAGAGACGGAACTTTCGAGTTAAAGTTAAAGTGCTGAAGGATAAGCTTGTGGTATGAAGCGGGGGTCGCACTTGAACTGAATAGGATTCTTTCAGTGCCAGTTAAATGCGCAATGCGTGCTAGTCGGTAGTAAGTCCAATTGTTAATAGTTTAATTGGTGATTCTCAAAAGGCATATATTGATCCGGTGGCGCCACAAAATATTTCGCAAGGGACACCTTTCAAGAAGAGCCAATATATCATGTGTTAAAACTTTCAGATTACTTCATGAATGACACGATCTCATGCTGTGCTTCACAGAGCTGGTGTTACAGACTCATCCTTTGCAATGCGATCGATATGGTAAAAATTGGCGTGAATTCACCAATGCTGGAGTATCGGAGGGTATCAATTAGGGTTAGTTCGGATATCAATAATTTTCACTATCCGGATAACGGATATATCCGGATATTTTGGAATTTATCTAACCGGTTAACCGGATAATAACTGCTAAGTGAGACAATCGATTTCATTAGGTCTGCATGTGAAACGGATCGCAAAATCATTACACAGTGTTATTGTAGAGTACCTACCTACGCGCGCAGTATGAGCGAATACGAGAAAAACCACGCAAATTTAATGTTCACTGCTTCTGCAATGCCCTCTCTATAAAGCACAGATGCATCAATTGTGAGATCCTGTAGCCGGGACCGGAATTTTGTAACAAAGAGTCCACGTTCATTGAATGCTTTTTCAGCTTCCACAGAAGTGGGATGAATAGAAAGCAGCGCTTCGTAGAGAGTCAAAAGGTTGGCAGGTCGTACGCCGGAAACTTCAACGGCTTTACATCCTTTTGACCATCCTTATGTTTAGGTTTGGAGTACTAGAAAGACGACTAGCTGATACTGGAATTGATGCCGACATGATACCTCGCTCTAATTCACGTGATCAGGCACGCAGCCAGCCGAAAATGTAGGGGGATGGAAATAAAATCAGGGGGTTTCGATCTTATTTTTCGAATTAATCATCAGCGGAAATCAATTATGCTTGCACGCACGCACATTTTTGCGAACATTCCATGTCATTCAGTTTCGCGGTGTCACTCTCAGAATCACTAATTAGAATACACTTAACGGCATATCGTCAACAAGCCATGGAGAGATAGGAGCCAACGCATGCTGGGTCCGAGATGGTTAGGCCAGCGATTATATCGTTCGTAGGCCTATTGCAGATGCGATTGTGTAGGTCAACGATAATATCGTGAGCACCAATCCAATGAAGATGCGATTATGCAGGCCAGCGATGGAATAGTGTGTTCACTGCACATGGCCTATTGCAGATGCGATTCTTCAATCCAGTGGAACTATCGGCTTGTCAGGCCAGAGACGATAGCCGAGCGCGCGGCAATCAATGACCTAATTTAACGATCTTCGCAGCAGGAGATCGCGTCACATTACATTGTGCAATGTGTACGGACGCATCTCGCTAATTGGCAACACGTTTCTCGGTAATCGGCCGCGCCAACACTGAATACGACTTATTGAAGCTTACTAAAACGTATAAAATGCATTAGCAACGATTCTTTTTTATCCGGTTAACCGGCAGAAAAATATCCGGATATCAGATAGTGAAAATACCTGCGGTTAACCGGTTAACCGGTTAACCGTTATCCGGATAATCCAACCCTAGTATCAATATCTATGCCAAGTATATGTTCTAATTGTTTCTCACCTGTCACCTAGATTTGGTATAACCTGCCACTTCTTCACACGTTTTGTCGCCAATGCCCGAATCGATCGTATGGACAGTTGGACACGCACGTTTTTTGAAGCGTGATGATGTTATTCCAACGTATGCAGCAGAGTTATCACGGTATAGCCTAATTAAGCAATCATCAATCAGTTGGGTTTATGTCCAGCAGTCAGCAGCAATTAAAGGATTCGCAAGCTCAATTAGTTCGTAATTTTCCATATTATATCGATACTGACCACATCGAATGATATGGCCAAAGGCCATACGTCATGCGGGTACGACTGCATTGCCATTAGCTTAGTTATCACTAATGTCGCATGTACTGTAGGCGTTGTTGGTACTGTTCTATAGACAGCGTTGTGTGAGATAAGTGGATATACAATTCAGTTTCTTTTCTGTTCAGTTCAGATGATCACAAATGATGCAGCATTTGTAAAATTATACCACAATAATATGCAATGCCAATAGATGCATGACTATAGCATACGTTAAGGTAGGATAAATATTAAAGAAGTAGGAGCTTCATAATCTATAATAACTCAACAATCAAATAATTAGAACATACCAGAAATGATCCAGGATTTGGATTTCCATTATAAAAACGGATTAAAAAATCTTAGGAGGACGCGATCGGATGTTTTGAAGCTGGATGTGGACTTGGATTTGAATCTTAAGTTATTGAATCCGGATATCAATGCAACTATTTCCATCATATTCGTTTACAACACAGTATACTATTTCACGCTGACAAAGCAATTATTAAGACTGTCATTAACGGTAGGGTACAATATATATCCTAATATACCTGCGTTTATGATCTTGCAAGTTTGTGTGCGATACATTACGCGGCACGGTGTTGTTGTTGTAATACCTCGCCGTATATATGATTTTCCGGTGAACGACATACCACAAGGATATCAACAAAATTTTGAATTATGCTCGCAAACACGGAATAGATAGGGCACACTGCTCTTCATTTTACCCTGAAGAGGTTGTATGATGAGATATAACTAATACAGTCCTATACCAGTGGTTCTTAACCTTTTTTCCTCCAGCGCCCCCTTTCAAAAATTATCGTGCTCCGGCGCCCCAAACCTCATATTGTAAGGAATGTAATAAAGACAATGAGTAAGAGGGAGAGCCGTAACAGCACTTCGTCAACCCCCTAAAAACGATTGCCTTGCGCAGCTATAGAGTGATGAACCAAACTTGTGAGGGCTTCGCCCCCAAGAACCCCGTAGCGTGATTTCTATGGTCAGCAAAGTTTGTGTGGCCTGGTCGCCCTAGGTGCCCAAATTTTCTATAATGCATGAATGAATAGGTGGTAATTACATATATATGTCGCTATAAACTTTTTATCCTATCAGCCTACGAAATCAGATTTACCAGTAGCGCTGAGTGAGCTGCTGCATGTATTGGAAAACAAAGGGCACGTAATTGATAATTAAACATATTCGGGCGTGCCCGTAGGTACAATTAATTCGTTACCAGGGCCGTAACAGCACTTCGTCAGCCCCCCAAAAATCGTTGGTCTTGGGCCCCCATAGGGTGATAAACCAAACCGGGTGGCTTCGCCCCATGATCCCCCTTCGGCTATCCGCTATTTGCTGATACTGGTCATCTACATTGGGTGTCCATTTACTAAACCAGCTATTCTCGCCTACGCGCGCTAAGCGCGCAAAATTTCACTAATAATTGATTGAATTGGTCAATATGATTGGAAATCGCATATATATTGATATCAATTTTAATCCTTTCTCTGCTCACGTAATCAGATGTACCGTTAGAGCTGAGTGATGTGTGATTGAAAAGGTAGGGCCCCTCAATAATAATTATGCATCTTCGGGCGTATACCCGTTGACAGGAACGAAACGACACTTCGTCAGGCCCCCCGAAAAAACTTGGGTCTTGGGCTCCCATAGGGTGATAAACCGACCGCCCCCCATCACGTTGTTCGCTTTTGCCACGAAATCAGCTGTTCTGTTTAGCGAGCCAGTGCGAAGCGTGAAAATGTTCGATAATTCATGATAATATCGGTCAATAAGATCGGGAATTGCATATATATTGCTATCAATTTCTTGTCCTCTCCGCTCACGTTACCAGATTTACCGGTAGAGCTGAATGAGGTGCAATGTTCCCTCTAAGCTGCGCGCGTGCGTAGTGCTGACACGGTCTCTGCGCACAGAAAATCTACGTTGCGCACGACAAATCCGAAGTTATGACATTTTTTAGTCGTTACGCACTGTTGTCCAAGGGTTTGCGCAGTGAGTTGTTGAGTGTGCGCAAACTCGTCAAAATGTCAGGGGGAACATTGTGAGGTGTCTTGGAAACTGTAGGGCCCGTAACGAATAATTAAACATATTAGGGCGGGCGGACCCGTTGGTATGACTTCGTTGCATGATGTTATTTCGTCACCTCCTGTCTGCTGTATCAAAAAATATAGAATCGCCCAACAGGGATATCGCCCAACAGGGATATCTCGTTTTATATATCCCTGTCGCCCAATCGGACTAAACTAAAAGACGCACACGATTTCAAATTGGTATTTCTTCACTGACATATAATTTTTCCCAGCCAGATGGAATTCGTCTTCTGAGGTTCAGATTGCCAAGACAGGAACATTCGGTGCCAGTCATTCCGGCGCCTATGGACAATTAAACCTATCTGTCTTTTGTAGGCTATATATAACGAAGTTTTCGGTGTTAATTCGCTCTGAATACTCATTAAGGATATGTCCTACTACCACATCATCTACTGCGAAGCCATTTTTCTCCAGCACCCCCGTATCGCCCCCCTGAGCCCAGCGCCCCGCATATCGCCCCTTGAGCGTTTCCGCCCCCTTCAAAATCGCCAGTGCCCCTTGGGGGGCGCTGGCGGCAAGGTTAAGAACCACTGTCCTATACGATCTTGGTAACGACATTTACTTTTGAAACTTGAGGTTTGTGTGACGCTGTTTTCATCTTGGTAGGAACGGCTAACTTTTCATATATGCGTGAAGCTTGCAAACATATTATAGATGATTTGTACTGTACGCCGACCGCTTGTTCGGCAGGAAGGGGTCCATCGTTTTGAAATTGAAGTATTTGACAACTGCTATAGTCGAGGCATTAGTTGGCAAGATTCGTGCAAATGAAAAGCATTTTGATTTTGATCATAATAACAATCCAAGGAAATGTTACCAAAAACTATGAACATTTGAAGTTCTGACGGTAATTTCTTATTATTACATAGTCCCTGTAGCGCACATATTTATAGCACTTGCATAACTCATATCTATATCTGAAGGAAATTGTAGGCATTTACAACATCAAATATAATGTACAAAATTGCCGAATTATTCCGATTTGGCTCGGCGTATAACACGGAAAACACTAGTAATGGCTAAAAGCGAAATGATTGATCCACCATCCGATAAGCGGATATTACATTCACATTCGATCGCTTAGCATGTTTTGATCAATTCCTAGTTTATGACGGAAGCGTATACTATGTAAACCAGGAACTGCGTGCTACGCGGCTCATCGAAAATCACAAACTGAAACAGTATTCTTGATGCAGCGACTTTACGATTCGACGTGAATTTCAGAAGCAGCATTTTGAAACAGTGGCGTGTGGGACTCAATACGAAGCCTTCGAGTCCGACTGACAATTCTTTAGTCTTACCCAATGTATATATAGTAAGGGATAATTTATGCAGATGAGATTCCGATTTACTGCGGACGCATCCGGCGCGATTGGATTCGTATTTTTCGCTGGGCTCGCATGCTCTCTTCATGGAAAAGCTTCATCAGTCAGTGCGACTGAAAATAACGGATCCGGTACAGATGTAGTACAGCAAATACTACGACAACACCGCTGCTTGAGCGACTCCAACACTAGACTTTCGTGCTGCCGGCGGAAGCTACTAGATTACAGGAAGTCTTGGTTTCACGGCGGACGGTATCTGCAAAATCTCTTCACGGAATTAAAAGCGCTGGATTGCCGGCAACACATTCGCGGCTTTTGTAGGAGCATGGTGTACGCACGATTTTCTGAATATTCCGAGCTACTCTACCTGTACCATTGCGACACGTTGGAGTTCCCACGGAAATGCACCGAGGAAATAGCCCGCGCTCGTAACCTTAACGAGTCCGCGGGATGGCAAAACGTCACCGCCGATTTCGACTCTTCAGAATTCACCTTGACCGAATTGAAGCGACCCTGCTTTCAAGTGGCGGCTTTTCAATCCGCCTCTGGTGGCTACGGGTTTTATCACGAGGTTATCGCGTTCGATATACCGTTCTGTGCGAGTGTGTGGTGCGGGTTCGACGCGAAGACTGTCGAAGAAAGAGGGATATCCCACTGGGACTGTATACCGTCGAGGTGAGTAGTCTTTGTTAATTGCAGCGGACACGACTCGCTACAATCGCCGGCTGAGACGCGCGAAATGTGTTCGCCAGTATAATGTTTCGTGGAGTGACATTGAATTGTTAATTTGACGCCAGGTCTCGATTATATCTAGGCCAGTGGTCATGAACCTTCTTGTACTCGCGGACACCTTTTGGACCGTGACGGACCCTCGCGGACCCCTCAAACTTGAGTTCAAATTTAGTTCAATTATCGCGTAACCGTCATCAGTCTTGTGCAAATATAAATTCAAGGCTAGATGATAAACAGTAACGAAATGACCGTTTTTGAAAAGAACAACATACAATTTGTAGAAATTTGGTGGAATTATATTATTTCGAAGGAATTCTGCAGCTGAATTTCTTATATCTTGAATTTGGTGGCCGCGTCTTGAAAATCCACGCCTTCGATTTGACATCAATGAGTTATACCACGTCCAGACTAGTCATTTCTATAGCAGCTCATCTTGAAGACATTCTGTAGTAGTGGTTATGTATATCACGGTAGAAGATGGATTCCGTGATGAGGTTTAATCCTTTTTTTGAGACCGACTTGAAAAAAAATAGTTTCGACAAACCTCAACAAAACATCTTTAAACAGCAATATGTTTGTATCAGTAGGCTATTGGCAATTTGACAATTAAAATGAGTTTACAGTTTTTACACAGTAGGATATTTAATCTTATACGGTCATTCTATTTATGTTCTTACTGAAACATTAGCAGTTTGAAGCGAAGCTGCCTCGTCATTTCCCTAATGTAAAAAAGTTACTTATCAGTCACCCGAATCGAGTGTTAATTGCAATGATTCGAGTCGAATAGTGTTGAGAGGATTTTTTTCGAGTCCTGAAACGATACTTTCCTGGTCAGAGTTAATATGTCAACGAGAATTAGTGAAGTCGTGCTGAATCGACACTTCCACAACATTGTCACAAAGTGCAATGAAGTGGGTATGCTCGAAAAGCTACCAAATTATCTATAATATAGTGTAGAACTGGTACTATTTTCTTTGTGTTTGTATAAAAATGACATATTGAACTTTCCACGAAATTCACTCTATCATGACGCTATCACGAGTGATACCCGAAATCGACTCCGAGTTGAAAAATCGATTCAGAATGGAATTCAGAAAGTATTCGTTTTCGCCGAGTACTATATTGCCGAGTCAATAATTTCTCGCAGATTGAAGTCCATTTCAACTGCCAGTACCTTCGTGGCTCAATAACCGAACTATACTAGGAACATGTGTCTCGATCTTGACTTTGCAATGTGGCTATATAAGGTCAAACGCCAAGCACAGAAAATCTGTTAAAACTTGAACATTTGAATCTGCAGAGATATCAATGATTTACGTGCAGCCTCCTACCTCATCAAATATTGGTCATAGTTTTGGGGTTGCCATACGTCCGGAATTTCACTGTACGATTTGATTCCGGGAGGAAATTAACAAATATACCTAAATGTCCGGATTTTTGACGGTTTTGAATTAGGATCAAGTTTTTTCGAAAATCAGCATTTAAGATATTATTTTCGGGCAGATTTGTTGCTCTTGCAATGTTTCTTCGCGCTGCGCGCGACTTAGTGTGGGGATCACCGTCCTCGCAAAAATGCAATCAAATCCACATAAAAATAACGATCATACGCCGTGACTATAGGCCCAAGTTGGAAATGGAGTCACGACCATAAAAGGTTGAAAACAACCAGAATGCAACCTGCTGGTTCGTACCGGCATTTAGGCTCATAAATAGTCTTATCCGTGTTACATGAACATGACTTTACGATGTACACTTGAACAATTTCGTCCCCTGTATTTTTGAAGCCATCATCCTCCATCAGATTTACCGCTAACTATGGCAGGAGAGACGAGGATCAAAATTTCATAGTAATATATGGAATAACCAATATAATTGACATACTTCATTCACAAAATTTAATAACCAGATGCATGCAAATAAATGCATATTGCAGTGTTGGGATCAAGTCATCACCTTCGAGTCACGAGTCATCTCGAGTCATTGCACATTTTGACTCGAGTCAAGTCATGTCAATCGATTTTCGAAGGTGACTCGAGTCAAGTCAAGTCACTCGTTTTTTGGATGTGACTCGAGTCAAGTCAAGTCAAGTCAAGTCGAGTCAGGAGTCAAGTCACAATTCAAGTCAAATTGAATTTTCGAAGTATCAGTGACGATTCAAAGTCACTACATTTTGCTAGCTGTGAGAAAGACAGAACAATTTGCCATTTATCTTGCATCAAATAACGAATGTAAAGTTGAATATGTGTGCAAGAAGGCGTTGTGTCTATCAAGCACACGTAGAACCTCAAATAAAACACGCGACTAACTCCATAGCTAAGCTACAGTCTGTTATTATCAGCCGATAGGATCGAATGCGAAGCCTCAAGAAGTTGTAACAAATTGATCTGGTACAATACACTACCGTCTACATTTCCGTGAGAAAATAAACGCATCAACTATATTTGCTAGATTTAAATCATACAAGAGGGTTGGTAAAGGTGATCACTGGGCAATGTTAGCACAGGGTCGTCTAAGAAAATGGATACTTTGCTATTATATTCTTCTTCTTCTACTACTACTACTACTACTACTACTACTACTACTACTATTACTACTACGACAACATAACCTGTGATCATTTCGATTGTGGTCAATGTATTTGTGATGCAATGGTGGAGGATCATTCAAACGTACATTCAGTGAATGCCTGGTTACTGTCACAAGTGACACAGGCGTATCCCGAACAATACGAACATATACAAAATACAGTGATTTATTTGATACCGTTTACTTGATGACTTGAAATTGACTCGTAAATTTTGCTCCGAGTCACGAGTCAATCCGAATTTTTGAAGCGCCGAGTCAAGTCAAGTCATTTTTGCAAAGTGACTCGAGTCAAGTCAAGTCATACGAAAAAGTTGACTCGAGTCATCCCAACATTGGCATATTGTAAGCCCCCCAGAAGTTCATCATCATCATCACGGCATATTTGATAGAGCGATGCGTTTTCTTGTATTCACTCCTGGACATTTGGTAGTTGTTCTTCGAGGACGCGCGTGTGTTGTAGTTGTGCGCTTTTGATTCCGAGGTGAAGTAGTCATTGAATTGAATAACCCATGGCGGGTTCCAGATCAGTGTTAATTTTGGCGGGAAGGGGCTTCTGATCCGGATCGTGACTACCTCTGGTCGTTAGGCAAAGCTTTGTTAGTGCGACGTCACATTGACTGAAAATATGTCATAACTAATTTTAGAATCCGTTAGTGGGCGCTAAAGAGTGCCCAGAATTTGATCCACAAAATATGTTAACCATATCATAGATAGTTTAAAATAACTAAGATAAGTATAATCGGAATCGACATTAAGTGGTGAATTAAGATTTCATTGTTTCAAAAACTACGGGTTTTACGCATGTGCCCCACAGTAGGGTTACCATATTTTGACATCCGAAAGGAGCATCTCTCACTACTCTAGGAAATATTATCTCTCACTAGGCCTACTCGAGGAGAAGCATTATAATAAATACTCGATTCATATTCGAGCACCCGAATCATTGTGCCCATTCCTATCGACCAATGCGATTGCTAATGGTGATGCATCATATGTTATTTTGCAGATGCCAGGCAGGAGTCATCGTAATAGCTGTGATATCCGGTTTGCTATCCGCCGCAATTGTAATCGCTAACGTCACAGTTATACTCGTGTTCACAACGACTCCAAAGCTGCGCAACAGTCAAGCTTTGTACAAAACGTCTCTCGCAGTTGCCGACTTGGTTGTCGGTATACTGGTGTTGCCATCGATCATATCGTCGCTGCTGATTTCGTATCAGAACAAACTTGAGCTGGGAGATGTTATTCCTAATGTTCAACCTAATACAGACGGGTACCGGCCGCGAAAGGCAATTTCACCGACTGCTTTCCGATTTGAGCCGGAATACATTAGTTTCATTGGGTTCTCTACAAGCTTATCTCTCCTTGTATCGATATACACTTTAATGATGGCCAGCCTGGATAGACTTTTAGCGATACACAGCCCTTTACGGTACATCCGCCACAAGGCCAAAAGGGTCGCGATATGGGCATCACTAACGTTATGGGTGATTGGGATCCTATTCTCAGCTCTACCCATCTTCGTCCGCGACATGACGTACGGAGTCGTGGCGTCTGTCCTGATAGTCTCCATAAAAACACCAGGCCTTGTCATGTACGCAATCGTTGTGTTAATACCCCTTCTTATTATGTGGATAGCCACAATCTACGCTTACGTCATAACACGAAAGCAGGCGTTGATACGTAACAATATAAGCGTGCGAAGCGAACGACTGCGCAACAAACCAGGGGTGTTAAGTATTGAAGCGAGGCTCGCGCGCACTCTAGCGACAATGGTCGGAACATTCACTTTGTGTTTGCTACCTGCGATCATCACACTTGTAGTGCCACACGGAATCTCAAACATCGACCCCGATCACCCTCGCGACTTCGATCCAGTTGCCAACACCGCATTCACGTCATCCGAGCTGTTGGCCATACTTATCCTGATGACTAACAGCTTGTGGAACTGCTTCATTTATAACGCGCGAAGCAAAGAATTCAAGCGGCGCACAAGACACCTGTACTTGGTCGTTTTCCGGAAGTTTTATGGGAAGAGAGGCGCGGCAGAAAACAGTCACGGGATGTCGATTTTACGGGGGAGGTCGCGTAAATCTACCTTATCCACGACGCTGCCATCTCCTACGAAAAGGTCGGAAACTATACCCGCTGACGAGGTCAAGGGAATGCCGTCTCCAATTGTGTATCGCTACGCAAGAGAAAACAATGGCTTCAATGCCAACGAATGATTAATCTAGACGTACAATAATGCACATTGCACTATTGTGATTCTGGACATATGTTACACGAGAAATGCCGCCTTGGGTAGGCCCTACGAAGTGTGAAAGTACTGCACAAAACTTGAACGTCATTTTCAGTTCCGAAATACCATCCATTTGCACCAACGTCGATATGCATGAAAACTTCATTGTGAAATACCTCAGACTAATTCATCATGTCACATCTCTTAAGTTTTAATCTTTTTCATAGTGTTGGGATGTTGGTTCGAATTTCGTTCAGTATCCCAATTCACGGCGTATTTATCTATACCAGGGGCGGGCAACTTCTCCGGTCGGCGGGCCGGATTTGGGAAAATGAAGCACTTGGCGGGCCTGATTACAGAATATATACAATACATTAATCGCATTTATCCACCTACATAAGGACTAAATCGTATTTAATGTGAACATTAAGTTTAAAGCATAGACACCAAAACAGTAGCCTGTTCAATGAATTTATTAACAGTAGCTGTTGAGATCAATCGGGCATCTGTGGCGGGTCAGAGTTGTCAACAAGTTCTTTGGACGCTGACTGCATGTTGTATGTAGAAACCCTTAGTAAAGACTGCACGTGAACATCAGTTATATTGGAACGTAGCCTTGTCTCGTTAATGTTCACGGTGGAAAATATATGTACATGTACACAGCACCGTAACAGCCGCACCCCAAGCCCGCCAATTGGTGGGGGGGGGGCGAGCTCGAAGGGGCCCAAAATTATTTCGTGAATTAGCATAAATTATAGAGTATTTTTTGAAAATTTATGCAGCTTTTTCAAATAAATTTTGCGCCCCGCGCGATTTCTAGTTGCCAAATATCTTCATTATTGGGCACTCTTCATCCAAGAACATATATACACAAGATTTATAGAAATAGGCATATCGGCGTTGGCCATTACCGCGCCACGACGCACCAAGATATAAAGTTTTAGGCCAGTGTAACATGCGACTCCAAGAGGTGTGCCAGAACGATCGGCAGCGAGAAAACCCTGGCCGAAAAGGACTGCGCTTATGCTGATACATATAGGTTTAATTGTCCATAGGCGCCTAAATGACTGGCGACGAATGTTCCTGTCTTGGCTATCTGAATCTCACAAGACAAATATCACCCCGCACGAAAAAATTATATGCCGGTGAAGAAATACCAATTTGAAATCGTGTGCGTCTTTTAGTTTAGTACGTTTATGCGATTCAACATTTTTTGATATTGCTGAGGTCACGAAATAACATCATGTAACTAAGTCATACCAACGGGTCCGCCCGCCCGAAGAAATTTAATTATTATTTACGGGCCCTGCAGTTTCCAAGACACCTCAATCAGCTCTACCGGTAAATCTGATTACGCGAGCAGAGAGGACAAGAACTTGATTGCAATATATATGCAGATCCCGATCTTATTGACCGATTTTATTATGAATCATCGAAAATTTTCGCGCTTGGCGCGTGCTTACTACAGAGTGCTACTGATTTCGTGGTAAAAGCGAACAACGTGATGAGAGGGGGAGTCGGTTTGTCGCCCTATGGGAGCCCACGACCCAAGTACCTTTTTTGTGGCCTGACGAAGTGCTGTTTTTTTCCTGTCGGTATACGCCCGGAGATGTTTAATTATTATTATTGAGTGGTCCTACATACCTTTTGAAACACACCTCACTCCGCTCTACCAGTAAATCTGATTACGTGAGCAGAGAGAGGATGAAAATTGATAGCAATATATATGAAATTCTTGATCATATTGACCGATTCAATCATGAATTATACATTTTTTTCGCGCTCTGCGCGGTCAGACGAGAAATCGTAGTCACCAAACGGACACCCTATATAGATGGTTAACAGCGGTAAACTGCGTACAGGCTGAGAGCTTCGCCCCCCAGAAGTTCGGTTTATCACACTATGGGGGGCCCAAGAATAACGTTTTTTTTTGGGGGGGGGGGGCGGACGAAGTGCTGTTACGGCCCTGCATGTACACCAGATCAGAGCAAGTAGTAGTTTCATGTCCATCTTGCCCAGGTTGGCACACTTGGATTCATTTTGTGACGCATAAAATTTGTCAATACTTTTAGATTAACGAGCTTATCGGGGGTACAGAACTTCAATATACAATTGAATACCATATTCATATTGAAATGTACCCGAAGATTTTCGGCTGACACTTGTCAGCGGTAATCGTCAGCAACTAGCAGAGAATTCGAAAGAACATTGTGTATCAACAATCGTATCACAAAATATGACGTCACCTGCTTGGAATGTAATCTCGAATATGAGAGCGTTCAATGTATTATTTTAAGATGGTAGGCTACACGAACTCCTTTTTCTAGACAAATCTTGGGCTGGTGTATTTTGATAAAGGTCAACTCCAAGGCACACAGATGAAAGTGTGAGCGGCCCCTTCCGATGACGCCAAGATCTGTCGTCTTGATTATTTTTTTGCACAAGCGGGATTATCCGACAAATGTTTGCCAATGGCATAGTTTCTGGCCTTTGATCGCTCAGCATCGAGCTTGAGCGGATGAGTCATGGGCGAGCTTTTCGCCATGGTTGCTGACGATTATCCCTGACGAGTGTCAGCCGAAAATATTCGGGTTCAATTCGATATGAATATACTATCCAATTGTAATTTCAGATTAGAATTTCCCTTTCACGGTAGAAACTCTCTGTGGGCCGGTCAAAATCCCTTCGCGGGCCGGATCCAGCCCGCGGACCGTATGTTGCCAACCCCTGATATCTAAGAAATATAGACGCCCGAGGCCTGATTTCCAATATCGTTATCGATATGTCCGTGCCGCCGGCGCAGTTTTTCAGTTCATCCAATTCTTTTCCGTGATATGTATTTTCGCCGATAACCGGGCCACCAGGACGGTTACTTTCTCGATAGACTGGGCATGTGCAGAGGCTGTTAAATTTGACGTTCACCACAAGGTGACGCTACTGCAGCTAAACATCTTCTCAGGTGTTCAGCAATATGTGATCGTCATTGGGTAGCAGACCTGGACAACTCTAGCTAGACTAACTAGGGACAAATGGCGATAATTTAGTTCTAATCTATCTTGCGAAACGCTTCTACGGTATTAATTTAATTCTAATATGGTTTTCCCAAAAATAATACATGAGAACTGTATAGAGCAGTGGTTCTCAACCGGGGGTCCGTGAAGCATTTTTGGGGGGTCCACGAAGCCTCTCAATTTGTAAAATGATCGACAACATAATCTTTATTTTTTTTTAATTAGGAAAAGTATGAGCCAGTTTCACTTCATAATGCTGAAACTTTAGGACTCGGATGGTCGTCTGATATGAAATATCCGACTGTGCAAGCTCATTTTAATTGTCAGGGTGACTTCGAAATGTTTGCAAAACATTTTGGATTTGGAGTTGTCAATATCAGCAAACAGTCGTTTTGAAATAGAAATTCCGGAATTCTTTTCCTATTCTGCCCCAATTAAGGAATTGAAAACTCGTCACGAAATCCATTTTCTCCCGTGATATAACCACTAAAAACCTTCAATATGAAATGCCAGGGTTGTAACCAAGTTACAACGTTCCGAGTCACAAGTCAATCTCACTTTTACAGTTTTGACTCGAGTCAAGTGGAGTCATTTTCAATTCACCACCGAGTCAAGTCCGAGTCCAAGTCAGCTAGTAAAAGCTCGAGTCGAGTCATTTTACGCATTTGAAGAAATGACTCGAGTCAAGTCGAGTCACCAAAAAATCGCGACTCGAGTCATTACAACCCTGTGAAATGCTAGATAGAAATGACTAGACTGGAGGTGGTATGTTCAATAAAAACTCACCAAAATCTGCGGTCGGAAGCGTTACGCGTTAATATTACATTCGCCGCCAACATATCTTTGTGAAAATGGATTTTTAGCACTCGTTCATGTCTAATCGAAGACGCGGATTTTCAAGACAATAAATACAGCTTGAAAGTTCCCTTGGAAATCATATAAGTCTATCCGATTTCTACATATGGTATGTTGTTATTTTCAAGAGACAACAAAAAGGTTGAGAACCACTGGTATGGAGCGAAACTATAGCTGTTTAAGCTTGGTGAGTGAACTCTGATTTGATATGAGCAGAACTGAACTTGAATTTTCGTGTCTTTCTTTCTAATTCGGACCTAAATTAAATTTAATACAATTCAGTTTTTGCGACTTCATCAATAATTTTATTCTATAATCTAATTTGGAAATATTACCGCTGAAAGTTTCCTAGTCCTTCAACTCTGTTGGGTAACGTATACTGAAATACAACCAGAGAGTTCAGCTGGTGCTGCATACTGCATAGAGTCGTACTAAATCAATCTTCAAAACCACTGTAGTACCACGGAAATATCCGAATGTAATAGAATATGTATTGTGCATCATTCATAAATAGTAGATACTGAAAGGATTGAATTCATCGAAGAAACCACTGTTGCGTTCGTTTGTCCCTTGTTCACCACTAGAATTTCAGTGTACAATATAATTTTTACGCACAACGACCAAAAATACACTCCTGGCCCGTGTTTTGTCACTATACCAGGAACGAAAGCGAGCCATACGCCGTCGACGCCAAGACTTTCTTTGATGCAAATCGAACCTTGGACGTAAATCATAACGTTCCACGAAACTCTACATAAATCGGATATTTAGTTTCGAGGGTGCATTTCGAATTGCACAACAGATATCATGGTGTCACATACAGCAGATATTGCCTACAGCAAGGGTCGGCAACCTTTTTTTGCTTTGCGAACCGATTTCAAAACGGAATTATTTTAGCGGACCGGTATTCAGAAATCGCAAATGCTCAACATTTAGAATTGATTGCAGCTCATACACTATTAGGTGCCCAAAATGTGACGAATAAGACGTGTACACTGTACACTCTGTACAGTGTACTGTACAAGTGTACATGTTCCGACCCGCGGACTACGAGTTACCGTCCACTGGCCTACAGTACCCATAGGCCGATGATGCACCTTCATCTGTGGCGTACAACACATTGAATTATTTGAAGAAGGCATCAGATGCTACTTTATCATTAAGTTCCGTCAGACCTCCTCCATGTCTTCGAAGCGCAATGCAGAATCTGCCTGCACAGTGCACAGTCAGTATTATATAGCAGTCACAGTCGACTCGTTACACAAGCAGACAGACAGGAGCTTTTGTTGCACTGCGATCGCTGTGAGAAACTCAAACCATGTCACTACCACTGTTCTCACGGGCCGTTTCGTGAATGGCTGGAGCCTCAAAGGCATTATTTGTCTCTCCAGAGGTTGTTTCGGCGTATTTCCCGGGATGAGATTGGTTAAATTCCGTGATTTTCGTTCCGGTCGAAGAAGTACGAGTGACGTCAGTGCTGTTTCGGTTGTTCCTGTCTTGATTATCCGTGCCCTGTTCGCTGGAAACGGTGCGCAACGATGTCTTCGAGATCATTTTGCGCAGAGACGGTCGCCCAGTCGATGAATTGTGGCGTCCCGATCGCATGGTGGTCGAAGCCCAAGACCTGGTCCTTCCCCAAACATACTTGGCTCCGATCCTGACTAGAAACCTTCTGTGCAAACGCTTCGCGGTCATTTTGAAATCCTCACTTCGAGCATTGTATATGAGGCAATTCCACAGGCTGTTGGTCATCAGCAGCAAGATGGCGACAAATTCGGCAGACACGACAACTTTGCTGTCGTAAGGCTGAAACGTGTCAACGCAGAATGGGAGTAATTTCGGCACGAAAAGCGGAACTACAAGCATTATCACAGGCGGGACGATGCAGATAGTAAACACGCCGACCATTGCAGCTAGCGTCTTCGCCAGCCTAGTCTCCATGTTGCTGGCAGTTCTGCTTCCGCTATTGGTCCTCCGTACCGTCAAGTGCCTGCGTTTGAAAGCGTGCATCAATGTAGACGCGTATGTAGCTATCGTGGAAATCCAAACAAGCACCAACGGAATTATTAAAATTATTCCATAGAACAGCGCGGCGTCACTGTTGGCTACCGCCACCATAATAGATGCTGCGATTCCGAAGCTGAACTCGGGCAGAAACAGAGGCAGGGCCGATACAAATATGGCGATCACCCAGAGTAGAAGCGACGCCCAAGTCGCGATCCTTTTCGCGTTGTGTCTGCCGTACCGCAGAGGCTGGTAAATCGCCATGAATCTATCGCAACTGGCCAGCATAAGAGTATAAATGGATACCATCAAGGAGAGGATGGTGAAGAAACCGACAAAGTTGAGATATTCCGTTGTAAAATTGCTTACTAGGCCTCCAGACGCAGGCAAACGTTTCGCTGCGCCGACACTGTTGTGTGAAGCGTTCGCAATAACTTCCCCCATGCTGAAACCTGATTTATGCAGTAGCAGTAGCGACGATATGAAAGTAGGTATCACAAATATCCCAACTATCAAATCAGCGATCGCCAGCGATATTTTGTAGACCGCTTGGCTGTTTCGAAGTTTGGGACTCGTCGTGAACACGGCGATTACGGTGATGTTCGCCAGGACGATCGCGAACGCCAGGAGACCGCATACTACGCAGGCGATGATTAGGCTTGTCTGACACCTGCAAAAGTGAAGTTTGTTGATTACAGGGACTTTCTAATCGTTCCGCGAAGGCGGGAAATAGCGTCATTACCGGAGGCAGAACATCAATAAACGACATCGCCTACGCTAAATATCTATTGATTTATTAGGTATCTATAATTAAATGACACTGCTTGAATGAAAAATGGCGTGCCATCAGTATGCAGATATCTGACCTAACCGCTAACCATATACTGCAGACGTAGGCTACTTGTACTGCTCGGTTTCAGAGATAAAACGCATATTAAATTTTTGAATCAAGACTTCATTCGTATAGGATATCCAAATCCAAGTCAATATTCGCTAAGGACAAAAGTCGCATGGGAATTACATTTTTACTAGGGCAAGTTTTTCGATTTTTCATGCAACTTTTTGCAACTCTTTTCAATTTTTCATGCAACGTTTTCCAACTGTTTTCGATTTTTTATGCAACCAACTAATACCTGGCACTATATGTAAATAGATCGCTTGATTATTTCACTGTCGTTGAATTTGAGGTCCTTTCTGATTTGACGTACATCCAGGCTAGACCGCCGAAAATTATATTTTGACTGGATCAATTTTTTCAGGCTATTGACTTTGTTGAAGTCGTCAACATTGAGTTTTGCTACAGTGCCTTGGATACGCAACGATCCGAGTATCTCATACCCTAATAATTTCAAGGAACTTGCACATAAATGCAACTTTTCTGTGTGACTTTTGTGAAAATTAAATGTAACTATTTGCTTGCCCGAATTATTACACATTCTTAAGTCCAAATCTAAATCTAGCTTCAAAACGATCGCAGTTCCATTTTTCTTCTGTCAAATGCACGCTGTTTTCTGCAGCGTCATTGGCATGTCGCAGCACGAGCAGCTTCGGTTTTCCATGCGGAAAATTAGTCTCATCAAATACAGCATAGAAAAGCCTACCTCTCAGACTGGCATGCTCAAAATACAAACAACGGGCCTTGAATACGAATGTACTTACGATGAAGAGAGGCAGTTCCAACTTGATAGTGCAAATTTATCAATCGACGCAGTGTCAAAGCCGCACCACGAAATGTCGCAGAAAGGCGTATGCGCCTGAACAACTTCGTGGTAGTATCCCAATCCACCCGAGTCAGAATGGTAGGACGCAACTTGAATGCAAGGTTTCGCCAAGGTATCAGGGCCGTAGCGAGATGGAACAAACCCGTCCAGCGCTTTTTCCCAGTCGGTACCGACTGGAAGTCCACGGGCAGACGAAAGTTCGAGGGCGCAAATCTCTCGAAACTTTGCATTGTCGCAGTAATACATAACCGAAAGATTGGAGTACTGTGAGAACCGCGAATACACCTCCGTCCGGCAGACATGATCAAGTTCGAAGCAACGCCACAACTTGAGTTTCTCTAAATAAGTCTGCAAATAGGATCCCCCGTGGCTCCATTCGATTTCAAAGTTTGCAGTGACTAGCGCACAACACCGTAACTCTTGTTTGCGACTCTTCAACAGAGATTTCCCCGATCCTTCGTACGGGCAGCTTACATCTTTCAGGGCGTTGAAGAGCTTTGCTGATATTCCGCACTCTCCTCGTACCGTGAGTCTTGCGAATCTCGGATGAGAAGTAGGAATGGTGGTGGTCGACTTTACCGATTGATTTGTTACGGCGTTTTGTCCGGTTACTGTGCTAGCTGACAGTATGAGACCAACGAGAAGGCACGCCTTACTTGCGCTTAGTAGCATTGCTAAGACGACTTGGAACAACTATATAGATAAAGTGATGTCCGTTTTCAACTGAAATGCAAAGTATTTTTTGTTGCAATTGTAATATTTAATACAATGGACAAGATTCAAAACATTAGCCTTAACGGAATATACGAAATGTATCGTGCGATATGACGTCGCCCTTCAATGCATTGCTGCTAACAATTCCATTATACATATGTAAAAAACGAAAACCCCACAGCCAAAGTACAGGCCAGGACAAGGTCGAAGACTCTTCGCTACAGTGGAATCCATGGCACAGTAATTAATCCTGCCATGAGCCCGTCGTTATCTTTACTTTAACTACAAGGGGTATACGATTCATTGAAACTTCATGAGTTCTATATCCTTATTTCACAATCCACATGTGTCATAGATACTATACACGCGACATGTATTTTCAATAACCTCTCAAGTTTGTCATACTACCAAAAATCGATATACTTCACTTCCAGGATTTGGATATTCGTGATATCCCAACTCAATCTATATTCTCATCACATCTAACGTATGAATCTTTCGGCAGTAACGAAATATCATCAGCTCAGCTGCCTTACATCTTCGAAATGATGTTACTGCGGCCAGAGATGCGGTACACATATATAGAGATTCTCTCGTTTTCAATTTCCCAAAATAAATGGCGTTTCTCAAACCAAAACTGCATATCCCCGTTGACCACAGTATTGTCTATTTTCAAAATAGCCCCGAATTTATAATTCTAACTATTATCTCCACTCCCTGAAATCCGATGACCCATATATATCTTATATAACTGTACCTATTTCGGTAGCGACAAATAAGGAGATTCATAGAATCCTACAAGCTGCTGCTTTAATTTATATGTAATATATTATATAACGATAGGTACTGAATGTTACCAGGGTGATTCTGTATGACTATAACATATTCTTTGATATAAACACATTCTTTGAACTTTATATAGATTACGTTATGTGTTATTTGATACATCATATTTTAACATTTTGCTACTAAACTTAAATCCGACCATCGCCTATCAGAATAACATGATACACACGATTACTTCTCGAAAATAAAAGTATTTAGTTTAGTTGTAATAACTGTCATAAATTTTCACCGACATTTACATTAGCGGCAGTATACAGAATGATTACGCGACGCAGCTTCGCTGAATATTAGAGCATTGAATGGATTCATTATTCAGGCGATTATACGTTGGATGATAACGCTAATATATTATGGTAACTATGGAAATTACTATTGAAGAGCCACGTTGCGAAAATGACCGTCATTAGGGCTATTTGGAAATGCTTTTCAACGATCACATTCGAACTATGCCTACTACGGGATGCATCATGGCCAATGGCCATGGATGCATGTTTATGTATTGATTAACATCGCGCGATAAACTATTCAAGTCACATTTTCGTCACGATTCCCGTATTCCAAAGAAAATAAACGCATTGCGTACGTAATTAAATTTGCCAATACACGATATCCGCTGTGGATATTATATTCCCAGAGACGTTGTATTCACTCAACATCAAAACATGTCTCCATTACTACGATAGTCGCACGTAACCGTACTGTTAATTGTTGTATCATAATCGGAGATTTTCCCACCGTAAAATATACCCCTCATTATTCCTCATCATGAATACGAAATATGTTGATTTTCTTCATCGCCTGACCGGTTCAGTATAATCACAGACACTTCAACTTAATGCACGGCAAGATCATGTCGATATCGATTGACTGAATGTCGCTACCTGACATAGAGAGAGAGAGAGAGAGAGAGAGAGAGAGAGAGAGAGAGAGAGAGAGAGAGAGGGAGAGAGAGAGAGAGGGAGAGAGAGAGAGAGAGAGGGAGAGAGAGAGAGAGAGAGAGAGATCAGATTTATTCTCATCTGCAGTTCTGCTCCATGATTTTTCTCCTCCATGCTATCCCTGAATGCCGAGCGCCAAGCGGGATAGCCGCGGATACCAGTTTTAGAGTCTTCGGTATGACCCGATTGAACCCACGCCCTACCGGTCAAGAAGCCGGATGCATCACCATTACACTATCTCGCTCGGGGACGGTCCCTGGAAAGGTTGCAGACTCAGTGATTGGAAAGTAAAGGAATTCACTACCAACCAGGTTATTATGCATTCTCTACAGCCGTCTTTCAGAGCTCACCGCATCAGCATGAGATTTCCTCCGCTGCGAAACGATTGTATCATATAACAGCTATATCTCATATGAATAAATAATGGACTGGATATTAATCTCCAGCTAATACCGAGATAGTCCCTATTTTCAATAGATAAATGTAGATTATCACCGTCTTAACAATCGCACTGCTACAGAAGCTATACTTACTTATCAGTTATAACCAGCCTGACACCGCATTTCATTTGTGTCAACAATCGAACGACCGCTGCTTATCTAATGATGGAAAATATCACTGTAATAATATAAGTAGTCGTTGCGAGTGATATATGACATCCGACTTGATCAATCAAAAAGCAAACCACATAATTTTCGAATCGATTTTGTATATGCAACGTTTTTTCGTTTTATGTCGTGTTCGAATTCTTTGAATCGAGCACTTCTCATTGCATCTTTCAGAATCAAAGAAGCACACCTCAACCGGGCTGATGAAGGAATGTTTATAAATGCAATACAGGCTATATTGAGATCCCCGGAAAGTATATAACTGACCCATATTAGCTTGTTTCCAAAGCGATTTCCAACGTCTTAGACATTATTACCCATCCTCTTCCGGACTGCAAAATTGACCACTTTGGTTTAATTACCTTGTTTACTCAGTCGCGCAATACTATGCTTGCAACATCAGGCATTACAGACATCAGCTCCACGAGGAACAACGAGGCGAATGAAGTGTCGATACCAACGTGACTTTCAGACTTTAGGATTGCAACACGGTTCTTCAAATCAGACGTGAATTTCCAATTTCAATTCAATTTCACAAAGTTATTACAATCAACTTCAGTAATCCTATATGGATATGGTGCTGATTTATTATTGATTTATAACTAGCGAACATTCTATAGTCTAATAGTATTTCTACGTCAATGTAACCAAAATAACTCACTATATCGGAGCCTCGGAGGTTACAATGTCATATAACGCTAAGTGTATGCTTAAGCCACACGTAGTGCGAAAATAATAATATTCTACAGTATACCTGTAAAACCGAGATTTAGTCTAGGGTACAATTATACCACGTCACATTATACAAGTATACAAACTACACATCCATGCTAAACGTTGCTCTGACGCTATTATAAATTCGACTGTACGACCATCTTCTTTAGTTAATACCTAAAATTCATTCAATCCCATCCTTCAAGATTTCAACGTGACTTTAATTGTATTTTCAATTAAGGCGGCATGTGTCGTCGACTAGTATTTAAATACGATACCCGAGGCGCTGATTCGGCGTAACATTCCTTAACCACAAGATAAGTTACCTTGCCGATCATTAATCACCGAAACAGAGTCAAATTATACATCTCTCGGCAGAACGTGATATAATATATTGTCTGGATAATATCAATGCTACTTCTGTAGTTATTTTACATTTAACAAGGTATAGTTGAGGAGGCCACACAACCACTTCAGTATCTATTTATTCGTCGTTAGTTTAACGCGTATTATAGCACCTGCACCAATACAGTATAGCTCAACGCCCGCAATTGTGCTAGAAGTTTATGTATAATATTAGGTATATTCACAGAATGACATGTTCTCAAGTCCAGAACGGTTTTGCAGTATGCAAGACTTACTCATTCTCAAAATCATGAGTTGTGACGAAATGATGAAAATACACATATCAAATAGACTGCTTCACACATTTATAGACTGCACACATTTACTACCACAGGCGGTAAAATAACACACTAAAGGGGAATGATATTATTATGGATCAAGTCGATGCAATCAGAGTGCATATTTTGTATTTCCTTATTGGTCTCACGCTTATCTCACGAAAACTACCTGCTTTCGATTATATGACTGGAAAGTAAACAAACTGTATACCTCTTCTTTAAGGATGATTCAAGTTCGACTGTAATACGCTGGCTCTAACGAAGCGTAAATAACATCACGCAAAAGTAACCGAGTTCATAAACTAATGCGTTCTTGACTTTCCAAATCGGAATTTCAACAGAATCACTACATATCTTAAATCCTGTCAATCACAAGTTGCATCTAACAAGCACTTGACCTCAATTTATACATCATCGCCATCCATTATGCAGGCGCGAGGCGCGGAATGGTGTTTTCTCAGTCGATTTGGTGGTTTACCGTTCCCTTTTTGTGGATATTTTCGTCATCATTAGAGGATAGTAACGTTGCCAAAACACATTGATATATTTTCCGACATCGAGCGTGTACCGAGAAAATTGTCGCTGCGCTATTAATTGACTCACGCGTTCGCGCCGTTGTGGTTTATCCTCGCATTGGTGGTATGATACTTTCGAATGTATAGCCGGTCGTTTATCGCATATCACGATTAAGTCTGTATGCGATCGCGGTGCATTATAGTGAGACAAAAACGAATGACCTATTGTGCTGAAATGGTCTCATGCGATAGCAAAAATGTATCTGTCGTCATGATAATTGTTACCACAACTCGGTCAATTGTTGTTATGTTGCTGCTAGCTGTGCGGATATTTAGGATTTTGACGTTAGAATCAAACTACAACGGCATACTTGAACTCTGACTTTATAATCCATTCTGATTCCCCGTAAAACGAGACGCGAGGTGTCGAACCATTGGCGATTCTACGAAAACTTTTTGAGTGCGCTGATGTGGCATAAGTACTGTTAGATGCTTTGGTCCGAAATGAATAATCAACCCTAATATGCCGTAAGGGTGAGTGAGTGCGTTTTTATCGTGGAATATTTAATTCATTTTCAAATAATTCCATATGAATTGCTGTTCTTCTTCTTCTGACAATGTGATAACGCATTAGTCGTACTCATTATATATCGGACCACACTTCCGCTGAACATCCTAAAACCGTCCCCACAACATTGTTATCCTCTCTTTTTCATACTTCGTGTTGATCAAATACTCCGAAGAGCAGTCCGCAGGTAAACATACTCGCGGGAGCGTCACGGGCTTACCAGGTAAGGGAAGTCGAATTTATTTTAAGCGTAATTCCCATCTTTGTTATCAAGTTGCCGAAAGAGTTTTGCTCCTTAAGGAGTTCCGTGACTGTACGGTGTACAATGTGCAAAGTGTACAGATCTAATAAATAACCCGACCTCGCATGCGTATGGAACTTGAAGATATTTTTTTGGTTTGTTGTTGACCGTGACGTACGTCGCATGGGTTTTGCTGACTGGACACTGTAGAGTTGTGAATATAGTAACTAGTTAGGAAAAGTATGGTGAAGTATACAATATTGTCCAGACAAGACATGCATGATTTCATAATTTAAGTGCTGACGAAAAGTCTTAGAAATGGGGTTAGGGAGAATTCTTTGAAATTATTTAGGTACACTGTCAGGAAATAAGTGAGTCATCGCTCTGATTTTTTTTGCACTGAATAAGGTTGGACAATTTTGTACTATAGTGACTTTAAAAATATAATACTTTTGTCTATTTGTGTTCCTAAATGATCATGGTTCTAATCTTACATTGCCTATGCTGTTAATGTTCAAAATCTACTATATATATGCAAGATACTGTTACATACATATTATTTTATATTATTTTAAAATTGTTTTGCACTGTAATCTTATAACTGCTCTAATATATATATATATTTATAATGTATTCGTTTTCATTTCGTATACACACCCTCCTATAATCTTGAATAAATCATTGTTTGTTTATTATTAGTGTATCCAAAGACTGCAATATATTTTCTATTTATTTGCTACAGTAATGCATCTCATGGTTGACCTGCTCCTTGCATTCATTTTGTGATACGATTGTTGATATACAATGTTCTTTCCAATTCTCTACTAGTTGCTGACGATTACCCCTGACGAGTGTCAGCAGAAAATATTCGAGTTCATTTCAATATGAATATACTATTCAATCCTTGCATTCTGTAGAATCAACAACCAGTATAGATTGTACAATGTACACATGCTGTGCATTATGTGAAATAATCTAAGTTGCTATAACTTATTAGTGAACTATTCATAGTATGATAGTGAAGCACTGTTAAATATATATGGTGCCCTTCATTTGTTTAATTCTATTTTTTTTAGAATTGCGCTCTTCATTTTGTACTTTGTGATGAATGATGCGAAATGGGCATCCAGCCTCGGTAACCGCGATAGCGGTTCTGCCGATATCCTGGACTATGTATATATTTTATTTATCCGATTACAAGATGAATTCTCTCTCATTCGCTGTTCTATTATTGGCTACGAAAATCAGTATATAATGTGGAAATTTTGAGTCGTCTCTCGCTTTTACGTCACTCAAAAGCTTATTACAGGCTAAAAGATACCTTGAACTTCCGCACGTGATGATTTGAAGTTACAAGACTTTTCGCATTTTGTGAAATGCGTCGCGTGCCGCGTTCAGATCAAGCTTTACTTAGATCGCAAATGTGGTGGTCAAGTTAGATTTCATTATGGCTTATTCGTGTCATATCTAATGAAATGATTTTGTTTTGCCCAGCGAGTTTCATCAGTCATGCAGAACCGATGCTCAATTCTGATATCACATATGACTCGACTTTGGCACTGAAATGCGGGCTGCGTACAATGTACATTTTTAATATAAATGTTCTCTGTAAGTGGGAATTCTAGTCTGTCATTACTTCCTCTATTCAACATTACCGCCAGCTCAGCTTGAAACATTTTGCAACACCAGCGGTTGTCAACCGACGTACGGATTGGACCGCTTAGGAATGCCGCGAAAAAAATGACGTAGAAAGGGTTGCCGTCGACATGCAATAAAATTAGGGCTATGCAAATTAGGAGTAGCATTGCGGTGGCGGATGACCAAAGCAAAAGTCATCATCAGCAATGAGGCAGTGAGTTCAAGAAGTTGAGCGTAAAATCTGAACGATGCGCAATAACTCATTCTCATTCAAAACTCAATCGATGTAGCATTCAGACATGAGTAGATTAGTGCGTGAAGCCGTCTTGTGACTTGCGTTCAAGAACTATAATGAATATGTATAACTATAAACTGGAAGATGCTAAGAAGTGGTTTTCTAGTTTGCTATGCCGGTACTTACGAAATTGTTCACTATGGTCCAAGTAAAAGAAGACGGGGCTTCAGTCATCGATGCTTGAATATGTTGTTACTTGTTTTGCACCCTTGGATGTTGGTAATATGGACTTTAATGACTTAATTCAGTATTTTACATCCATTGATGTAGGGTTACCATACGTCCTCCTTTGGGAGGATTTGTCCTCCTTTTTCCGATTTTTGAAAATGTCCTCCGAGGACGCCTAAATGTACTCCTTTTTGGAAATTCGTCTTCCTTTACACCTTTTAGAGCTAAGATAGTGGATAGATTCGAGTGAAAATGGGCTCAAATGACGCTAAATAAGAATTTTGTTTAGTCAACCAACGTGAAGTGTGAAAGAAAAACTATATTTCTGGAGTTGAGCCGGAAAGTTGACCTATTTTTTAGTCAACCAGCGGACTATGTGAAAGAAAAAGTGTATTGCGGTAGTTCAGCTGGAAAGTTTACGTTTTTTCAGTCAACCGACCATCAAGTGGGAAAAATCTACCATTTTATCAGGGTTTCTTCCGGTATTCTAAGTTTGAAAATTTTGAAAATGTGTCCTCCTTTCCCGATTCCAAAATATGGTAACCCTACTTTGATGGGAAGGTATGAAGATGCTGTACATCGCTGGAATCCAGGGTATCTTCAGCGTTTTTTTTATGAAGGACCCCTCTCAGTTTTGTGGGTGGTTGTCCGTGCCCTCAAAATTTGCGAAGCCAATGAATGGAAAGTCATCACTCCGAGCCGGACTCGATTTAGGCTATCTCCATGCCTAAAATAAGATGGATGATGACCGGACAAGGCAGTGACAGTCCCACTTACGACATCATTATCAAAGGATTATCTTTTTTCATAGTTACATGATGACGTATTGCCATTTGTAGTACCCCTTAAAACTCGTTCTCTCACCAAATACTTCGAAATTCCTGATCCAAGTCGAATGGGGATGATTTATAAGAAGACGATTAGATTTTGCGATCTCTTCTTACCACTCGAAGCAGGTATAATCTAATTTGAGTTTACAACGTGCAATGCTACAAACCTGCAATGCGGTTAGGGTGACTCACGTGACACGCATGATATGTTTCGTAGGAAAGTGCCTTTTCGTCAGTCTCATGCCTTGCCTCAAGCCGCAATTATAGATCAAAGTGAAATTTAGGCTCATTAGTGTCATAACTAAATAAAGGCGGAACATTTTCGACCATGAACAATGTACGCTGGTCGTGGCCACGCTGCAAGTTGAACGAAGGGTCACATCGATGGAATACAAGGCAGTTTGTCTCGATTAGAGAAACGAAACCAGGATCATCAGGGTTGGAATTGTAACATAACATCGTGCTCCTAGCTCATAATCCAACACATCTAAAGTAAATGAATGGGAGGCAGCCTAAACGAATAATAACATGTGGTCTGTAACGGGCTATAATTTGCGTGTTTACTCTGAATATTTTCTGATCACCGGGTTTGGGAAACGAAACATCACTCACATCAAGGGTGTAATCTTCTATATGTTATCTAAGTGGTATAACTTAATATAAATGGAATGAAGTTCGAGGGCTATATTTCATTGCATTTTGACGTAGTTGCCATCGTTGAGAGATATTTGTACTATACCGTATCTTCGTATGAATCTCATTCGCATCTACAGCCAGCACAGAACAAGTGACGATTTTTCGCTTTGGGATTTCGGTGAGTTGAAGAACTGCAAATGATGGTTAACACAATGCTTCGAGTATGTAAAATCATTACCCGTCATTAGTCCTTGCACATCCCGCCATAGAGGGGTTCGCTGTAACATGAGGGGTATATACGAGGTAGCATGAATCGCTGTTGATTGTCTTTAGTGGGAAATTTCGCAGAGATGGATGCATTGAACGGATTTGGCGCTCAAATACTGGTAGTGGCGGCCGCAATATATCTCTTCATGACTCAACTTTCGCACTACTGCAAAACGCGCCGAGGCACGAGAGGCGATGGAAACAACAAAAAAGCAGGGATGGACTTATCACAACTGTTGCTCGCAACTTTTTCAGTACAGCTTGTGGAAGTGTCATTAGATTTAGCTAGAGTTGCCTGCGCACATTACCGCACTCCTACTCGCAGTGTGGGTTTACTTCTTTATTTAATCATGGATGCCTTCACAGCCACGCTGATAATGGTCTATTGTGTGTTGTGGGTTAGACAGCGGAGCCTATACAATGATGTAGCATTACGTCATTCGACGAACAAGTATACGAGATTCGCCAGCGAATACTTGCTGGCGCTTATTATATTTCTAGGAGTAGTAATGGCCATTGCGTCCATATACTTCTAATGATGTAAAGTTTTTGCGATGATACGTGCTTGCTTAAGTACGCTATCCTGGTATTGATATGCTACCCGTGCTTTTGTCACATATCCCTACTTGTTTCTACATCCGTTATTGAAATATATCTCCAAATTTTTCTGTCAACCCCATGAAATTGTTGCGCTGCCTTCAAAAACGATGCAAATCAAATTTGCCTTAATTCCAACCCGAAGAAGCGGAGTTATTTGAGTTTTTCTATGATAATTCTTGGATTATCCACCGATCAAGGATAATCCAGGATTATCAAAGAAAAACTCAAAAAACTCCGCTTCTACGGGTTGTAATTGAGTCAAATTTGTTTTGCATTGTTTTTGAAGACGGCGCAACAATTTCATGGGATTGACAGAAAAATTTGAAAAAAAATATTTTTTGCATTTTTGGGTAAATTCAAAATTTCCAAACTGTACGAAATCCGCAATCACCGGTTGGAATGAATTCAAATTTGGTGTGCGTCGTTTTTTAAGGCAATCTAACGATTTTATCACGTAGCCAGCAAGATTCGGGAAAAAAGGTAATTTTTACAGCCCTTGTGTTGGGGTTGAAGAGTACGGTTCGATTGGGTATTAGGACGGGGGTTAGCCAACTAGGTTACGCCGGCGGGTTGATTAGAGCAGTGGTATCGCAACGCTCTAATGCAGAGGTTCATAAACGTTTTTGATTACGGACCCTTCCAGTTTTATGGGCGGTTGTCCGTACCCCTAAAATTTCAGAAACCACCGACTGGAAGGTCATAACATGAAGCTCAAGTCTATTTAGGCTTGTCCATGCGAAGATAAAATAATTAATGACTAGATGCGGTAGTCACAGTTCGACTCACGAAGATATTATCAAAGGATAATAAATCAGTGTTTGTATAGGTAATTTACGCCACATTGTTCATTCATGGACCCCTTAAAGCTAATTTGCAGGCCTTTAAAGGGTCCTTGAACCCCAGTTTAAGAACACACGCTCTAATGCCTCGCCTCGATGTTGGATTAGAGTTGTCCCGACCTGTCAAGAAGGTCATATGTGGCGATGTGGTTCCTTTTCCTAATTGGTTCCTTTTTCAATTAGAACAGGGTAGAGTTAACATGTGTTGAGATTGCGATATCCGTCTATAATGATTCTCGAGGAAACCGCCGCGACAGCTCAGGCATTTTGAATTGGTACTTCCTGCGAGATGCTTATTGCTTATACAGAGCGCAGTGCACACATTTGCAGAGGCGTAGCCAGGAGATCTGGGGGGAGAGATAGAGAATCACAGTGTTAGATGATGGTCCGGTAACCTCGAGCCCTGAGTATAGCATTTTATATATGTTGCAGCCTTATTTTGATTAGGCCAAGGGTGGCCAATCTGAGGACGTACAGCCGCTTACAGCCGTAAAACTATAATCATGCGGCCGTCTACACATACTTAAATTAGCATGTATTGGCGGCCGTCAATATACAATTTGAATTACCGAATTGGTTGCCAAAATTTTCTTCACGCTCAGCGCGATTCGGGATGACTTGTATATTCGTTTTTAATATGCAATCTAAGCCCTACCGTACAAATGTGAATCACATAGAGGAAAATGATGCGCCTCACGAAAAAATAAACAATTTGGAATCGTGTGCGTCTCACGAATGAAGGTTTTCCTGGCACGTATGGTATATATATACCGACACTCCTGATGGGAGATCAAGAAATAACAATATGCAACAAAGTGAATAATGAAAACAGGGAGATGAATCATCATTAATTATGTGCCAAAAATTTACGAAGACATCCTCTCCATCAGCTCTACCGGTTAATCTGATCAGGTGGGCTGATAATCGAAAAATATTTGACAGTAATATGTGAAACCACCAATCGACGAAATTCATTCCAGATGTTGAAAAATTTTCGCGCGTACCGCACAAATACAATCTGAATCCCAGTAATTTTTCTTGGCATTTCTACTTGCGATTTTGGTGCATATATGCTAAGCCTGTGTGGACGTCTGCATCTACAACCAGCAGCTTTTATACGCAAGGTATATCTCAAGAATTCAGTGATGGCACAGCATACCACAAGGGCTCTCAGTCGCGCGGAGTTTCTGATAGCCAATTTATCACGAGTACGTCATTCTAACACTGATTGTGGACTTGGTGATGCTTAGTTTACAGCAGTCAACTTCAATCTGTTTAACTCTCTGGCGTCGCAATAGCAGGTGCCGAAATTATTATTCATATATTGATTAAATTAAATAGTTGATGTCGAACATTACTATGATACCCGCCGGCGTTTACTACAGACGGCCTTTCGGAACCGACAATGTGAAACTGATGTCACATTGGCTGGCACAACTTGTCGTAGTTTTCGCCGGATTTAACCACCAATCTCAACGCACTGCAATCTACTAACGGCTTGCGGAAGTTAGAATCTACAAGTAATGCCAAGTCATTATGAATAATTCATTTCCCGTCAAATTTATTAATAGACAAGCAATGTGGACCATCGAAGTGCCAAATTTACCTTTAATACATCGAATCACAATTAGACATTACAAAAATAAACCTGAGTGCTGAAATTGCAGTGTTTGGATGGAAGGATACAATTAGGGTTGCATATAAAACAAAATTCAACTTAAAACAAATACGTTTAAAACAGGACCCTTGTCTAAAGCATGTTTCTTATTGTTTCTTATTGCCAGGACGTCACGTATCTTTGATTGTGACGTCACAGTGGATTGACATTGACAACTGAAAATGTTGGGCAAAAGAAGCTCCTTTGACGAAGACGACTTCCGACCTCTGTATTAAACGGACCAGGACTACATCGTTTTGCAGCGTTTCTACGGTCGGCGGTCATCATCATCAGAACATCAACCTCTGTACCAATGATATATATGCGTGCTATAACTGTTGAACCGACGAATTTCGAGGGCAGACTTGGACAACTAGAAAATTTTCCACTTTTCCAAATTAGATTAAAATTAGAATTAGAGCTACACAGTTTTTTTTCCAAATTTGATTAGAATTAGAATTACTGAATTCGCAAAAACTTGGAAACGGAATGAAATTGTGAATGAGAAATAAATACAGCAAAAATGAAGTTCAGTTCATATCAAATCCCAGTGCAGTCCCATAAATATGAGAACGGTTAACGTCTGTACACCAAGCTTGGCTGGTTTTGTACCATACCAGGAATCACCAACACGCGGGCCACATAAGGTCGGCTATCTGATTTGTGATTTTGGAACAAGAACGCGAAGTAAAGAATTTCGAAATGCTGAAATTGATTTCAGTTTCCAATTATTATAGCTGTTTCAAAATTAGCTATTCGTCTGTGCCCAACAACACTATTCCTCACTAACTGAAACGGTTTCGGCGATGGCAACAGCACTCCATCGATGGAGATATGAGCAAGGAGCATATTGCCTTGCTGTGCAATGGCCCAGACACTGCCAAGACCGAGACGCTGAGAAAATGGCGTAGGAATTTCCCACAAGATCAATCTTTAGAATGAAATAGTCTTTCAGCTAGCCTGGCTAGCCCCAACATCGATTCATTAGTCGCTGATAAGCGTGATCAGGTATCGTGTGCAGATCATAGTTCAAAATAAAATGAAGTTTATGATTATAATATTTCTTGTTGTATTTGTACTTCTTTATTAAAATTACTTCTTTTGTGGTAACCATGCATATCTCCCATGTAAGTGAGCACGGCGTTGTACTAAGACTAACGTAAAAGTTTTAAAAACGTGATCGAAATAGATGTTTTACGAAGACTACAAGCTACTATGCCAGCATGGCTATTATATTCGTCACAATACCTACAATGAAATTAACGGTGTAAGTAATGCGATTGCGGCTTGGCACTGGATTTCCCTGCTCGAAAGGGATATTCTTGTTAACTCGCTGCAAAATGACAAAGAGGCATTTTGAAGAAAACAATAAATTAGATTATAACTAAAATTAGAGCATAAAAACATTTCACAAATCAGATTAGAATTAGAGTTAGAGCTTAGAAACATTACACAAAATAGATTAGAATTACATTACTGGCCATTCGCTCTAATTTAGTGAAATCAGACAACTAGAATTATCTAGTTGTCCAAGTCTGTTCGAGGCTTCCGACCATTCCACATCGTGTACACGTCGACTATACAGGGTGAAAACCGTCCGTACGCTCACACTGCATGTTTTTTTCGAAAGTATTTGCACAATCATGGCATATTTATACAACGTTTGAAAAAAAAACATTTTTGCTTTTTTTTTTAAACATGAACGAAGTGTTCTAAAACACTATTAGTTTAAAATGCAACGCTAGATACAATGCTACCATAAGCACACAATCTATTCATGAATTTTAGAATTACTTTTGTGATACATAAAACACAAAAATAACCTAGAAAATAACATGCTTGCTGTAGTAAAGTTACACAAATATATCTATTCAAATTCACGAAATGACCGTTCGACCATATACGCTATTCATCAGACATAATTTAAGTGAAATTGGTCAAACGTTTGATACACTTCAGTTTAGTTTAACAATAATTTTATCATTCCAAAACACCACAAGACTGCGATACAATGAAACGATAGGAAGTTGTCGAAACGACTTGGAGTTATAGTCTTTGAAATCAGACACACACCCGGGCCTATTATAGATCATGTAAATAAGAGGCATGAACATGAACACTGAATGGAAAGAAATAAGGGATAACATAAAACGACTAGTCATAAAAACGAATAACGCCTGTGTCGATAGGCGAGGTTAATATGTCGGATTAAAGTCCGGTAATCTTGAGGGCTGACTTATTCAGCAGAAAAGGCTTGTATTCCGATTCGAATGTGGTGAGACGAAACTGGTAAAGTCGACAAATAGTAATTGATCAATTTGGTATCAAATCCTATTTGAAATTTTTGTCTTGGTGCTTTTTGTAACTGCAAGTAAGTCAACTGAGAATGGGATGCATATATCTGCTCACACTGAATTTAGTACTGTACCAAGTTATTAATTTTAACATGAATGTATTCCAAACAAAGCAACTCATATTATATACTATAACGTTCATGTGAGGTTGTGAACTTCAGCACTAGATAGTATCATCCTTTATGATACGACGAAGAAATATTCTGACGATTTAATTTTGTTGCTCTCAAATACAAGTATATTTAGTTATTCATTTCGTGCACAAAGCTTCAAAACTTATTCGATTTTCACACGCTGTACGCTGCGGGATATATTACCTAATTCGAAAAATTTTGTTGAAAATAACCTTAACAAGCGTGACTGCAGTGTTTTAAGGGGAAATTAGCGATCTAAAAGTACGCGCAATTCGCTTTACATGAATTATAAAATCCCACTACATTTATGAAAACATATGTAGCAAACATCGCCGTGTAGCGCGACCAAATATTTCGGGATTTGACATGTTCTGTGGAATGTTAATTTGCTCTGAATACTCAATAAGGATATGTCATGCTACCGCATTATCTAATGCGAAGCAATTTTTCTTCAGCGCCCCCCATATCGCCCCCTGAGCGTTACCGCCCCCTTCCAAATCGCCAGCGCCCCCTTGGGGGGCGCTGGAGGCAAGGTTAAGAACCACTGGTGTACGAATATTACGCATTCCATACAAATCGAATTAAAAAGCGTTGGTCTTCTCATTCGTCACAAATATCATCTAGCAACGACAAATGGAAACGACCTTTTCTGTCGGAGTCGATTTCTGGTCTCATAGCAATCTATTTATCAATATTGCGATCGAGATGACGAGATTCGCAATATTTATGCAAGCATGCTGTTCTCCGAGACGAAACGCTCAGACACGAGACATGAATAGGAGAGTGGACATCAAGATTACTCATCCCTCATGGAACTACGATCTCTAGTCTTGGCGTCGTTACAAATGGATCACGCCAACATACTCACAGCTTAGGGATGCAATTATACGCGCTGATCCCGTTGCGTATCACGGGACTCGAGTATACGCACCAACTCATTCAACAAAACGGAATCGAAGGCGTCAGAATTCCGTGGAATTCTCCATAGCCACCGCTCGGCGAGTCCAACTGAGCGATCTGGACGCAAGGTCGCGAGCTTTGATCCGGCTTGAGTGCGACGTAGTCTATACTCTGTACCATTACGGTCCATTCGGAAGGCAATGTGTTGTTTGCGTTGTGGGTGAAGTTACTATCTGAGTCATATTGGGTAGAAGGGCTTGATGCAGGGGATATTTTTCTTAACTCAGGAGTGCACTTGTCTACGAGAAATGACTTGTTGCAATAAAAGTCGTACACATTGCTAGTGAAGTCGGAATAGTCATAGAGACGCTGGTGACACTCGCCCGCCAGTTCAGCGCATTGCCATGCTTTCAGTCCTTCGAAATGCCGTGTCAAAAATTTTCCGCCCTTGTACCACGTTCTCCTGAAGTAACTGACTTGGTAAGAGCAGCAGGTTTTCCGTATTTGGTCGTCCAGGATCGGTAGAGCGCGAGAGCAAGTTGCGATCAACAGCTTCATGGTCACAGTCCGGCTCTCCGCCAGCGAGCAAATCAAGACAATCGTTATGAGCAGCAGATACAGCCCCTCCATGCTGATATTCGCGACAGCTGGCCCCTGAGATATTCCGTTGAGAGCGTGCTTAAGCTACGTGGTCTAGAAACACACCATATCGGGGTGGTCCGTTGGTAACATTACATGTATAATGAAATATCAACAAATATCTATCTAAAATGTACATGCTGGGGACCTAAGAACACAACGATGACACAACTCAATAGTCATGTTTCCAAAATGGCGATGTCTCTCTGTACAGATCCACACTTGGTGACATTCACGCTGGTCACGGCCAAATGCATGTTTAGCATCGAGCATATTGTATCTCGTAGGCAGACATGGGGTGACTTCGTCGTCAATGTAACCATCCAAACGGCCTGAAGAGATACTAGAAATATACCGCTGTCTTATAATTGTGAATAAATCAGACTTATTTCAGAAAATTATGGGCACTTCTATTTCTATTTCTATTTTTTTTTAAATTTGTGCCCATATAAACACCAATATATTTAATGACACTAAATCACGCCAGGCGCGAAGAGGATATCAAGTAGCATAAATCTCTCCCAAAATAAATATGTTTTTCTTGTTTATGTTGATTTATAAATCAGTTTGAGCCCCTTTAGCTCCTCTAATTGGGTGTCTGGGATGCGGCAGTTGCGGTCCTGACTGTAACCCCTGAACTAGAATACGCCGAACAATGTCGCTGTTCATCTTAAATGATGGTAAACAATCTCCGACACGTCATAAACAAGATACAGACTTGCCTAAAGCAGACGATTCTTGACCAAGGAAAAGTACGGGACAAAATGTCAGCTGGCAGCCTAGAAAAACTTGGACTAAAATACAATTTAAAAAAATTCTGACATTTAAGCATATTTACCATTTTCCTCCGGACGCAGTTTAAACGCCTAAATTCCGTATATGTCCGGGGAATTACGAACGTTTGACAACCCGAAGCTAAGATGCCTGTGGCGATAGATTCAGATTTTGGGTGAAGAATTGTGAAATAACTAGGTTAATAATATAAAGTGAATACAATATCATTCCATAATGAATATAATGCTTCTTGTAATTAAACATACGATTCCTACATTGCCTACAATGCACTTGATACAGATATTGCGAGTTGTCGTTGTCGAGCTGATACTTGACCGAGGGAGGGAATTGATACTGTCAAATGTTTAGGGTGACTCCGTCCTTGAAGACTTCGGTGATATCGGGTCTCTGAGTCTCCACCATGCAATGTCTGTTAGGCAATTATATAAAATTGGTTTCGATTACCGTATTGTATATTTCATGTATATCATGGTTTACGAATAAAAGAACTCTCTCTATATATAGATATCGTTCTCCCTCTCATTACTAAGTGAACAGCTCAGCTATAATTCATATCAGCAGCGGTTGATTTTTAATGCTTCGATGTGGAAATCGTCATGTTTTATTTGACTAGTACAGAATTTCATATCTTTGTCCGGTATACATACTCCTCGCCAAGCAGCCACGTTCAAACTGCGTTCAACTGAGCATAACCAAATATCAATAATTACGTTACTATATGAAACTAGCCATAGTCGTGATGAGACGCAGTGTTTTCCGGCGCGTATTGATAAAATGACATACAGGCTATTGCGGTGCTTCTTTCAATCATGCTACTACTACCTCGAATATCTATTTACTAAATGTGGATAATTCGTTACGCATTAAAAGCAAAGTTAAAACTTGTGAAGTAATAATGAGCGTTGGACTTGAAAAATGCGCCGTTTTGTCATCATAACGCACTATTCCTTGTTCACGAAATTTCAATTTTTGTCATAGTTTATGTACAAGTAAAATGTAATGGCTCTTTTAGAAAGAAATCGATTAATACCACTTATATTGTTTCAGATTTTTAGGAATATTGTCGGTTGCGCTTACGATTACTTGAAAGTGCTGTAATCGTTGTAGGCCAGTGGTTCCCAACCTTTTTCCACCCACGTACCATTTCGAGGTTTTATGCAGTGCTCGCGTACCACCTACATCCACCATTTATGACGTCATACTCACGTATTTGACCTATGCGAGGTGTAATAACAAATTCTATTAAACTAGGCATTATCAGCAAGGGTTGATGATGAGATGCATGGAATTGTTTTTCGCCATCAGTCACAAGAAGAACAGCAACAACAACATAATGAAATAAAAACAAACAACATAAGTTTATTTGTTTAATGCAGGGGTGGCCAACCTTTTTGCGATTCACAGCAGCATTTCGAGTAGTCATATAGCCTATGGCCGCATTTCAAGACATAGTTCGTAATGAACAAACTGGATGACAATACCCATTTTAAACTGTCCATTTCCGTTTTCGGTGAGCTCTAAGACTAACATGTTTATTCATATCGGCGTACGTACCGAAATTGCGAGTGGTCATGTTATGAATAGATATTTTGGTTTCGTCATGGTCGCGCCGAGCGCGAAAATTTTTTAGATTCACGGATGAATTTTGTCATTAATATTCGTAGTTTCACAAATTAGTATCAAATATTTATTCTTTCTCAGCCAATGTGATCCGATTCTCCGGTAAAGTTGATGGACGGTGTGTTTTCGACAATTTAGGGCATTAGTTATAAATAGGGCAATTTTTTTTTGACATGTCAAAAAAAGTCAAAATTAGGTCAAAATTGTAGCGTTAGGTCAAAATTTGTCAAAATTGTTTACAAAGTCAAACATTTTTTGACCTCTGCATTTCGTTTGTATCGTAGATTTTGCGCTGTCGGTGAACTTATCATTTGATATTTTACAGCTTGTAGCCTACTTTATAGGCCTACCGTTGTAAACGGACCATCGTCTGCTCATTGTGAATCATAAATGGTCAAATGAAACAAATAGTGACATGGTGTTATGGTCAACGTACCGCAATATCCTAGCTGAAGCAAGACTGCTTGGACATTGCATGGTTCTTATATCAAGAAACGCGAGCTGAAAAATTGTGATATAGACAACATTGTCAGAATGAAGCAACACGGTTTGTCACCAGCAGTGTGCACACAACTTGAGTGTTGTCAGCCAACAAATGCTGCTGTTGAACGTTCTTTCTCCGTTCTTGGCAAGCTACGAAGTAAGGACAGATACTTTCTACCCGAGAATGTAGGAAAGGATCTTTCGTTGTACTACAACAAATTTTAATTATTTCCACCAGAATACTGTAACTACTGGAATTCTTCATAGGGCCAGATTTCGTTAAAATACTAGTTTTTCATGTAAAAATCTGTCAGTTTTTAAGCCAAAAACGTTTTTTCAGGCCAATCTACTTTGTAAGGACAAACAGTTCCAACCAGAAATGAAGATAAGTAGTACAATTTTAACATTATATGCGAAAACACCTAATTTGCATACGTGAGGTCAAAATTTGGTCAAATTTCAGTTTTTTTAGGTCAAAAAATGTCAAAATTTAGATTTTTTAGGTCAAAATCTTCCGTTTTTTAGGTCAAAAAAAAATTGCCCTAGTTATAAATGATGATGTATCTTCAGGTGGACCAAATGTAATAAGTCACTTTGTTGAATACTGCTATTTCCTGACCTCCCGTCAGGATTGGGGGTATATTGAAAAGATATTGAAATCGCCCAAACGCACCATATAAACAAATTCCTTTCGTGAGAAGGACACGATTCCAAGTTGGTATTTTTATCTGGGGCGCATCATTTTTCGTTGCTGTTCACATCTGTACTGTGGTGCTCAGGTTGCAAAGGGCGCTACTACATTAATATAGAAAAAATGAAGTCACGTTGAATCGCGCCCAGCGCGAAGAAAGTTTCAAAATTAATCAAAATCATCTAAAAATTTGGGAGTGAATTCGTAACTTCAATTTCATGTCGACGGCCGCCAACACATACAAATTGAAATACGTGTCCACGGCCGCACAAATTTCCTTCCACTGCCGCAGGTTGGCCACCCCTGGTTTAATGCTATGGCTGCATTTGTTTAGTTTCCACTAGCTGGTCGATGCGTGGCATACGTTTGCTCGCAGCGCATCGAAAGTCATGCATGCGCGCAACAAGTCGGTTTCGTTTCTTCTACGTACCTTACCACGACGATGACGGCGGCTTCAGAAAACTCAAAATACCCCAACTGAACTAATAACTCCCTTCGGTCGAAAAAAACAGAATCTACTCGCCTACCACAGGTTGGGAACCACTGTTGTAGACAGTACGATTAGGGTGCCTGGATGAGAATTCCAGGGGGGCTATAATTATGTGATCGTAGAATCTGGGGGGGCTTCTCCCCCTCCAGACCCCCTTTCGCATCTATTTATTGCCAACTTTATATTAGTGCGCCATATGGAGGGAATTTCGTTATGTGTATGTGATACTATAACACGGCCTTGAGGCAGGCTTAAATGTTGAATTGCTCTAGCTCCTGGGCATTCTTTTAGGATACATTGTCAAATTATACAGGAAGTGACCCCGTTAACTATAGATCATGTCTTCATGTGGAGGATGTATGGCATGTAGCGTAGAATAATAGATTAGCGATACTACTGCTGCAGGCTGAATAGACCACACTAATCTGGAAAGCTATCGGCTGACATTAGCAATATGCCAGCACTAGAGCTGTTCAAAAAACTGTTTTTCCTGAATCTTGCGGGCTACGTGATTAAATCGTTAGGTTGCATTGAAAAACGACGCACACCAAATTTGAATTCCTTTCAACCAATAATTACGGATTTCGTAGATTTTGAAAATTTTGACTTTACCAAAAATGCGAAAAATATTTTTTTTCAAATTTTTCTGTCAACCCCATGAAATTGTTGCGCTGTCTTCAAAAACGATACAAAACAAATTTGACTCAATTCCAACCCGTAGAAGCTGAGTTGTTTGAGTTTTTCTTTGATAATTTGGGAATTATCCCGCGATTTTTGGTTGGAATGAATTCAAATTTGGTGCGCGTCGTTTTTTAAGGCAACCTAACGATTTAAACATGTAGCCAGCAAGATTCTGGAAAAAATGTACCCTACGTCAAGGTTTGAGCCGGGCGCTGGATTAGGCCATATATCTATTATTGCATGCTTGAAAGTATAGACTACATTAAAACTGAGTAGGGGGGCTGGGCGACCGCCCTCCTCTCCCACCCCAAAAGCCACCACTGGTTGTAATCCATTACGATTACAAATCCCGATTACCCCATGTCTGCTCATACATATAATTTGACAGCCGATTGACGCCTATATGTTAACCAGATACTTCAACATTTTATCCGTAACGAATAACCAAAAATCTGACAACTATTGCTGCATATTTCACAATATGCACATGTACACACTGCGTACTGCACAACACGCGTCTACACATGAAATAACACGTCTGTCAAGACGAGATAGCGTAGTGGTATAGTCAGGACCGAAGCAGCCTTTCGTCAACCCCTCAATACGTTGGTCTTGGCCCCCATAGGGTGATAAACCAAACTTATGGGAGGTCCCCCCAGATCCCCCTTCAGCCTATACATTTTTACTGCTATTTATCAACGATATTTAGTGATTCAGCTTACATCGCCCATTCGAAGTGCGAATGTTTTCTATAATTCATTGTTGAATCAGTCAATATGATCGGAAATTGCAGATATATTGATATCAATTTTTTATCCTCTCTCTGCTCACGTAATCAAATTTACCAATAGAGCTGAGTGAGGTGTCTTGGAAAATGTAGGGCCCGTAAATAATAATCAAACATATTCGGGTGGACCCGTTGATATAATGACTTCGTTACAACTTACATGATGTTGCTTCGTGACTTCCTGTCTGCTCTGTCAAAAGATATTGAAATCGCCCAAACGTACAAAACTAAACAAAACAAAACAAAACTACACGATTTCAAATTGGTATGTTTCTGCACAGGCAAATATATTTTTCTGCAGGACGGAATTTGTCCTATGGATTTCAGATTGCCAGGACAGGACTGGACAGGCCTAAAACTTGATGTCTTGGTTCGTCGTGGCTCGGTAATGGCCGACGCCGAAATGCCCATTTCTCTAAATCATGTTTTTTTTTTTTTCTTTGGGGAAGGGTACCCAATAATCAAAATATTTGACACCATTAAATGATGGAAAGGATGCATAAATTTTCAAAAAATACTCCATAACTGATATTAATTCACGAAATAATTTTGGCCCCCTTCGAGCTCGGGCCCCCCACCAATTGAGGGGTTTGTGGTGCGGCAGTTACGGTAACGGTAAAGCGTCCGGCGTCCGGCGTAATGGTAAAGCGTCCGGCATCTCGATCGGTAGGTCGTGGGTTCGATCCCCGGCCGGGTTAGAACAAAGACCTGATTGGTAACACTGGTATCCCTATCCATGACTTCCCTGCTTGGCGCTCATGCATTACTGGGTTAGCATGGAGGCTATATCTGTACCGTAAAAGGCTATATCTGTACCTTGCTTGTCCTGTGGCATATGCACATCATGCACTCATGATATGCATATGCGCAGATCGTGCGTGTGTATATCATGAGTCGGTGTATATGCCGCAAAAACATCAAGGACAAAAATAAACTACGTCCTTTCCTTCCTTTCCTGGGTATAATCCACAGCTACAACACCAATGGGTTGTGGGATCTAGTCCGACCGAGGTCGACTCCAGAATTCCTACCTAAGTGCAGGGGGGTTATCCAGGCTCCTCCTCGCCATCGCATTCGCGTAAGCGGCGTCTTAAAAAAGCCCGGAAGTCAGCAGCCATACGGAATCAAAAATAAGAAATATCAGCCTTGTGCTGGTGTAAATGACCATTTACCAATGACTATTAACCATTGTAGTCGACAAACACCATGAAAACCACAAACGAACTTGCAAGCCTTGTTGCATGGAAAAAAAAGTTATCTTGGAACAGCTCTGGTGTACATTTGTATATGCTATCACTTCACTGCAATGTAGGGTTTGAATTAGCAATATGACGTCACGTGACGTCATGAGGTTCACGTTCGCGTTCGCACAGAACCTTACAAAAAGATTCGCGTTCACACGATCCTGAACCTTTCAGAGGTTCACACCATTCCTATTAACTGAATGCGTATTTCTCGAGAAAGAAAAACTACACCGGTACGGTACTTCCAAAGCTTTGACGTTGGGCTGGCACATTTGATATATTTTTCACATCGAAAATATATTTTGCCGTATAAGACATATGCTAGCCCAGTGCTCTTCAACCGGGGTGGTCGTACACCCTAGGGTGTACTAGAATTTGCAAAGGGTGTACCACTCGGATGGGGTGTACAGGGGTGTACCAGATCCGAATTACAATGAGCCGATGGCTAGCTATCACAAAGGCAGGTTTATGGGTCAGTACAGGTTGACGCGCAGGTTAATGAGCAATATGGTACGATGTTATCTCAAAGGTTATACTCGGGGATATCTAGAACTCCTAGAGTTCTAGATATCCCTGGGTAATACTGTACACCGCTTGATTGTGATGTCATAAGCAAATATTTCTCCTATTCATTTAGCCGTCGGCAATAGACCAATGGTTCCGTTTGGTGTTGGAAAGTATGCAGTTAACAATCATGTGTTCAGCTATAGCAGGGGTGGGCAATTACTTTACTCCGCGGGCCAAATGAGAAGTAGAAAATACGTTGGCGGGCCGAGTGGAAATTTTAGCTATATTATCCAGTGTGTTTCAATAATTCAATTTCTAAGTTATATTGTTAATATATGCTGCTCAGTGTTGATGTTAGCTAATGAGAAAGTGGCCGTTAATTAATGAAATAGCTATTTGCCGTCATGATTCGAAACAATGTTAAATATGATACGTTTTTAACTCTTTTTAAACCCCTATCGACGTTCTTCTATTAAGACACTAAAACAGTTGTTCTCGGACTTATTTTAGGAACGCCCCGCTTCATGATAGTGAAAATGTTCACGCCCAATCCAACGGATGGTTTAATGCCAGGGAAGGTTATAGTTGTTGATGAGGGAATTCTATAATATCAAATTTGGACAATACACAGAGCAATAACTATACTATGAGCTTGGAGTAAATCGCGCAGGGCGCGAAAAAAAATACATTTAACTTCGGCTTCGCGCCTCCCTTCAGATGCTTTCACGGCCCCCAGTTCGAGAGCCACTGCACGGAAATGTATATGGGATAGTACAAAGCTTGGTCGCTTTGGTCGCTGTATTCCGAGTAGTGTGCAGCTCGAATAGCCTTGATGTTGAGTGAAGTTTGCAGTTTTCCTGGAGTTCGCCCTCTCTTGACCGAGAGATTTGTGTTTTTGTCATAATTCAAACCCTTACTTCCGCTGACATGATTGGCAAAAACTAAAATGACGGGTCTACCCCTAACTCCAGTATACAAATATTAGTGCGCTAAACCCTCTATGAATTTCAGCTTTCGATTTCCTCTTTTTGACATGAACTTTCATCCTTTATGGGTGATAGATATTAGGTATGATGATGATGATGAGTCATATAGCAGTCGCGAGCACTGATTGACTAGTTTTATCAACTACAGATTTGGAAACGCCTCACGTTACGATTTGAAACTCGTACCGTATAATGCGTAATGTGACAATCGCAACTAAGAAGGTTTGACCTAAACTATGGAAAGAGTGATTTCTTATGGATTTAATTGTTGCTCATACTCTGCCACAATGCCTTTATTTTGAATCTGGAGTACGCATGAAAGGTATTGTAGGAAGCGTAGTCGTGACATATTGATGAACAGGCTTCAAAGTAAACGAATTGTCTGTTTAGTTGATACAGCCTAAATTTTAGTCCACGCATCATAATTAAAAAAGCAGGTTGTATGTTAAGAATTCCAAGTAACCTTTCGCGGGCCGCACAGGATGGCTTCGCGGGCCGCATTTTGCCCGCGGGCCGCACTTTGCCCAGGTCTGAGCTATAGTCATTTGTCTTTGAGTGATTTTTGAGGAAACCGCCGCGATAGCTCAGACTTCTTGAATCGGTACTTCCTACCCGACGTTAATAAATACCGCAATGCACATGAATGAAGTGACGTAGCCAGCCAGGGTCGAAACAGCTTCCATGTTGAAATCGAAACCCTTTTGTTTTAAAATGCCGATTTTATATCCAATATTTCGCCATACATTTGCTATTTAGTATTTTGTTATTAGTGATGCCAATTAGCGACAATAGACTGTGTGTAGCGGCATACGATCAGAGGTTACTGACATCTCTTCCAGCCCATGTGCTACTATCGACTGTGTGTGGTGTGAGGCAGGCCTGATACGCAGTAGGCTGGTGCGCCTGCTATCATCGCTGATCTGAATTACCGCTTCTGCAGCAGTAGCTTTACTTACTTTCTCCCCAATACTGTTAAATTTAGGTTGATTATCGTTCGTAATGTCATGCTGTTTTGGGGCTGACACGAAATAAATTCCAATTTGCGTGGCGGGCGGCCTAATTGGCTGCGAATAAACTCTGTGACCAAATACTATTTTTTTCAAATCCAATTTTTTTTGACGGCAATAACTCCGCTTCTACTGGTTGGAATTGAATCAAATTTGAAGAACATCATTTTTATAGACAACAGAAAAATTTCACATTTTTCGTTATTTATTTTTATATAATAAATAGAAACTTTCTTCTCCCGTAGCCATGCGGCTACTGGTAGGAATTGAACCAAATTTGGTGTGTAGGCTTAAGTTAGGTAACCTAACAATTTTATCAAGTAGCCAGTACGATTTGAGGAAAAAAGTCATTTTTGAAGACCCCTAATGAACAGGGGTGTACGAGTTTTGAGCAAACGTTAAAAGGGTGTACCACGTCGAAAAAGGTTGAAGAGCACTGTGCTAGCCGACCGGATGATACGGTACAAGTTGAAAATAGAAAGAAAATGCTGCGTGCACATTGCACAGACAGCCCACGGCATTGCTGACAGCTATTTGTAGAAGCAATGCTTTCATTGACAGAGTCATTCAATAAAAGACCGCATTTGCCTTGTATTTCAGAAGGCAAATGCAGTATCGCATTTATTAATTTATCTGCGATCGTGGCCCCGCTGCGATTAACCAGGTGTTGGTCAGTTGTAGTTAGCGTTGCGGGTAAAACCGCTGCTTGATCGATGAAGTCACCACGATACAACAGAAAAACGGCGTGATAAATTATCAATGAATTGCCATGACTTCATCATATCAAGCGTGGTTTGGGTGTCAGAGAACGTCATATTCGTAATCCCCTCGTCCATCATTGCACGGCCCGTGTCGTTATCACTCTACGTAGCTAGTGTTCTGATCTAAATATTTGAATTCTTGTGGTTGCTTGAGCCTATATTTTCACATCTTTGAATATCATAAGATTTGTTCTTATCAAATTTAAAATATGAAGTCATTTTATCATATAATTTGGAAGTTCTTTACCCATATGGCTTGTTCTTGTCATTACAAATGCCACACAGTTGACAGTGCTAGATGCCGATATGTATTACCTACTTGTTCCGTACACGGCGAAGGTCTCCGCACAACTGATCCATATTTCACAATTCAATTTTTCTCGGCTGTGACGTACACTCGCGACTCTCGAATGAAACGCGGCTGGAGCGTTCCTCGCGCGCACCGCTAGCGCAAGAGCGGAGCGAAGAATGAAACGTATGCGAGAGTGGTGCCGCGTCTGAATATTATACGGGTGACCTGCGCTTAACGCAGTGGTTCGTAACCCTTTTCTTCCAGCGCCCCTTTCAGGTATATTCTTGTTCTGGCGCCCCCTCCTCATGTGTTAAGAGTTGTACTGAAGATGAAGCGGTGCAGGTCGCAGTCTGGTCGGTCTCGAGCCTGGACTTGACTATTGGGAATATCTCGCGCTTAAATCCCGCCCGATAACAACTCAACTAATTAAATATTATTTTCGCGCTCAAATCAAGATGTTACAACAACTGTTGGACACAGGCTTATTGGCTCATACATAGGGCTGGGCACAATGAGTTGAGTACTCGAATCTGAATCGAGTATTAATTTTAATGATTCGAGTCGAGTAGTAAAATACGATTTTTTGAGTACTGAAATTATACGCTTCTCGCCACTGAAAGTTAATTTATCAACGAGAATTATAGTTTCGATACTAATTTTCACTGTTGAAGCCTTGAAACCTTGGTTGACGGTATCGTAGCTTACGAAACATATTGTACAAAGCTACGAAGGTTACTGGACCTAGGACATTTTCGAAGTCATGATTATCCCACAACATTGTCACCAAGTGGAATGAAATCGGTATGGTCCAAAAATACCAAAGTATCATTTATGAGATGAATAACAGGCATGATATTCTTTGCAGCGGCAGAAACGGTACATATTTGAACTTTGACGTACTACATTATGTTATGACGTCATAATGGTTGATACTCGATTACTCGACTCGACTCGAAGCATATGACGTGATTCAGAATCGAATCACCCAGTTACTCGATTTTGCCCAGCCCTACATACCTTGAGTTCGAGCCCAATGTACACATCCCGATTGCACCTCTGCTATAGGCGATACGGTAAAGTTGTATTTTTTTGCTTTTTGCAAAAAGTAAATCAATTGAAAATGTGGTATTGACCTACGCTGTACGCCCACATTGAATATAGTTTGGTATTACAGCTGGAATACCCCACCCAGTTCTGGCGACAGGGTTAAGAGCCGCTGCTCTAACAGCTTCCGGAAGTTACAATCTACAAGAAATACCAAATCATGTAGAATACAGGAAGCGAGTGGCGCAGTCTGCTCAACGACACCGTCACGACACCAATGGTTGTTGGTTCGAGTGTCAACTCTGTCACGTTTCAGTGTGTCGGAGGTTTATCTGGGCTCCTCATCGCTAACCTCACTGCCATAGCAGTGTTCCAAAAAGCTCAGATTGATGGCGAGCCAAGCCAAGAAAGTCACAAGAAAAGATCAAATTGCGGGCGCACGCAAAACGAGAGATTGATAAACAGACAATCAATGTGGACCATCGCGGTGTCAAATTTATCTTTTATTACATTGAATCACAATTACAGATTACAAAAAGAAACCCGAGTTTTGAAATTGCAATGATTCTATGGAACGATACGAATAGGGTTGCATTTAAAACTAAAAACACAATTTAAAAGAAACATGTCCCTTGTTTAAAACATGTTTTTATTGTTTTTTTTCTAGCCAGACGTCACGAATCTCTGATTGTGACGTCACAGGGATTGACATTGCGATCTGAAAATATAGGATAACAATGGCTCCTTTGCCGAAGACGGCTTCCAACCTCAGTATTAAACGGGCCAGGACTACATCGTAATGCAGCATTTTAACCGTCGGCGTCATCATCATCGGAACACTCATTTCCGTACCAGTGATATATATCGACATGCTATGTTTAACCGTCGAAGATTTCGAGGGTTCCAACCATTCCATATAGAATATAGGTCGACTAGGGTGCAAATCGTCCGTACGCTCATAATATATGTTTTATCGAAAGTATTGAACTATAATGGCATAATTATAGACGACGTTTGAAAAAACACAATTTTAAAACACTATTTGTTTAAAATGCAACCCTATAGATACAATACTGCCACTAGGGTTGCATTTTAAACAAACATGTTTAAAACAAGCCCTTGTTTACAACATATTTTTAATTGTTGTTGTTTTTGCTTTCTTTAAAGCCATGACGTCACGAATATTCAATTGTGACGTCATAGTGGATTGACATTGACAATTGAAAATATATAGGGTAAATATAGCTCCTTTTACGAAATATCTACGTACTATAGCCGTTGTACCGACTGTATGCATGCAACCCTAAGCCTAACTGCCACAGGCACTCAATCTATTCATGAATTTGAAAATGAAGGGTTCTACGATTCATAAAACACAACAATCGCCAAGACAATAACATGCTTGCTGCAGTAGAGCAACACAAATCGACCTATCCAAATTGACGAAATTCGACCATATGCGTTATTCGATAGACATATTTTAAGTGAAATTGATCGAAGGTTTTGTTCAATTTAGTTCACTTCAGTTCAGTTTATTAATAATTTCATCATTCCAAAACACCACAAGACTGCATTACAATGAAAAGATAGGAAGTTGTCGAAACGACATGGGGTATTCTTGGAAGACAGATAGCCCTACAGATGCACTTTGGCCTATAGGCAGGGTTGCCATCAACATGGACCCAAAAATAAGGACAGTTGAAAAATTAGATTAGCATGAAAAAGCGTTTTTGTACATACTTTGTATTTATACGAGCCATGGCCTATTACATCCCATACTTTTCGCCAGAAACAAACTGCTCCAGCAACGCCTTGTTATTAGAAAGTGCTTCATGGAACTCACGACCGCTCAGGTCTAGGTTTACCTTTACTCAGGGCCGAAACAGCACTTCGTCACCCCCCCCCCTCCCCCCGCAAAAAAAACGTTGGTCTTAACTAATCAGATTGAGACTTACTGGTAGCTAAAACTATATGCACAAGTGCAATATAAGTTAGATAAATATATCAATTATTTATAGCTTTACTACTTTTTAACCAATGTCGACTGCACTGCGCCTTCTTTCACTACGCAATAAATGCTGTCTTCCCCACAGCTTGAGCTTATTCTGCTGTAGACCAAACAGTAGGAACCTGGTATTGCTGGTTACTGCTAAAATAACGTCCGCTGCGATAGCTTGGTACAAACGAAACTGCTATACCACCACCCACTGCCCTATAGCTATCTCACCACTTAGAAGTCAAATCTTGTGGTGTGTACGTCACGAGAGTTCATGTCATTCATGATGTCATAAAATATCTACGCAAAAGCATAATTTTAGAGTAATATGCAACACAGATATACCAGAAGAAAACGATCGAAGTTCAGAAGTGGTTGAAAATAAGACAAAATAAGGACGTAAGTCGAAAATAAGGACATTTCTTAGAAATAAGGACAATTGAGTTTTCTAAGACGTGGCCCTTCAAAATAAGGACAAATCTTAGAAATAAGGACGGTACGGCAACCCTGCCTATAGGCCATGTAAATAAGAGGCATGAACAGTATGAACACTGAATGTAAAGAATTAGGGATAACATAAAACGACCAGTGATGAAAATGAATGACACAGGTGTCAATAGGACAGGTAATCCGGTAATCTTGCGGGATGACTTATTCAGTAGAAATCGCTTGCATTTCGATTTGAATGTGGTGATGAGATGGAACTAGTGAAGTCGATAGATAGTAATTGATCAATTTGCTGTCAAATCCGAATGGAAATATCAGGATTCGAGTGGAAAGCTATATTCAAGAGCCAGTATATCAGCCGTCTGTCTGTACGGATGATTTTTTATCTTTGTGTGTCTGTGGTGCAGCTGCAGGACTGGCGGCGTCGCATGGAGAAAATGTCGCGTTCGTGGCACATTCTACTTTTTGGGCCCTCTGAATTTTCGCGGAACTATCTCGCGAGAACGTCATATTTCGGATTCTGCCTCTGAGAGTGATCGACGCTTTACGAAAATCCTTGTTGCGTCCGCTGTATATGAAGTAATTCCACAGGCTGTTGCTCATGAGAATTATGCCGGTCACGGTGTCGACCGCGTTGAATACCTGGTTCATGTGCGGTGAGAATGCTCCGGATTTTTCACGGTATCTGACGAACACCAACGACAAGATGACTGCCGGCAGGCAGCATACGGTGAACACCCCAACTATAATCATCAAAGTCACTGCCAATCGGTTGTCGTTTGTTTTTTCGTGTGCGCTCCGAGCTCTCTGATTTGTGAGCTCTCTACGCTGTCGGCGTTTGCGACGTAATATTATGAATACAACGATGTTAGTCACCCACACTACGCACAACGGCACGCCGAACAGCACGATGTAAAATATCTCTGCGTATTTTCCGATCACCACGTACAGCACCGATGATATGGCGTAGCCCAAGCTACTCGTGACTATCGGCAGTATCGCGAATATGACCGCGCTAATCCAGATTACGACAGTGGAGTATACCGCGAGCTTTCTCGCGATGTCTCTTCTGTATTTCAATGGCTTCCACACGGCGAGACACCTGTCGAACCCGGCCATCGTTAGACTGTACAGCGATACCATCAGTGAGATCGCTGTCAAACAGCCAGAGGCGTTCCCCACGTTGCTTTCGAATTGTGATGCAATGGCGCCCGTTGTCAGCCGTATAGTGTATCCATCTCGCCCGGGCATCGGTACTCGACTCCAATCGATAAACGGCTGCGCCAGCTCGAAATCCGGCAAGCTTACCGTGTTCCCGATTTTCATCGGCTCCCAAGTCATGCGATGAAGGTTCCAAGCGAACGATGGCAGTCCGAATATGCCCACTAGCATGTCCGCGATGGCTAAGGAGCATTTGTATATCGCTTGGCCGTTGTGAAGCGATTCGGTCGAGGCAAAAACGGCGATTACGAGTCCGTTTAGGCAGACTATGGCGATAGAGATAGCGATCACGAATATCATCAGAATAATCACATTCGCGCGGCACCTGTTTAAGAGAAAATTAAGTCTGATATAAAACGGAAAGTTTTCGACAATGTCGCTATAAAACGCGTGGATTCTATCATATCATATCATTCACGGAGAACACGACACTAAAACTACCAATCGATTCATATATATGCATACGGGTCAAAGTTTATCAGATGCTGGGTACAATTTCGACCGATAAAATTGGAATTCGCTTCCTTTTTTAGTTTCTGTTTTTACTTCAATATTATGTTCACGTTTAGGCAGTGATGCACCGCGCCACCAATAAATGAAATGTGCTAATTGTGCCTTCTGAAAACATTATAGTATCCACCGGGTGGCAGATGCTGTGAAACCATAAATGTATGATACGTTGCAGACATATGAGCAGGTCAACCTAATTGGGAACTTTCATATTAACAATTAAAAAGTCATAAATTAGATCCGAGGCTGATTACCAAGGACAAATGCAATCGGAGTGCTATTCAGTGCCCTATTCAGAAACGGAACATAAGGATTCTCTGCTCTCAATTTAGATTTTCTATTCACGACCCACCAGCATCCGATTTTCGATCCATTTGGCGTGACGCACGCAGGACGGGAGCGGTGGCCGCATTACACACAGACTTCACAATTTTCTAGAAACTTTTAACGGTAACGTATCTTAAGTCTCTGTTTAAAGTCTAGTTCGACTTTGTGTACGAATATTATGCATTCAATACAAATCGAATTAAAAAGCGTAGGCGTTCTCATCGTCACAAAGTTAGTCTAGCAATGACAAATGGAAAGGACCTTTTCTGTTGGAGACGATTGCCGGTATCGCAGCACTCAATTTTTTTAATATTACGATCGAGATGACGCGATTCGCAGTATATATGCAAGCATACTGCTCCGAGACGAAACGCTCAGACACGGGATATGAGGAGGCGAGAGGACCTCAAGATTAGTCGTCCCACATTGAACTACGATCTCTATTAGTCTTGAAATCGTAACAAATGAATCACGCCAACAAACTTACAGCTTGGGGATGCAATTGTACGCGCTGATCCCGTTGCGTACCACAGGACTCGAATATCCGCACCAAGTCATTCGACAAAACGGAATCGAAGGCGTCAGAATTTCGTGGAACTCTCCATAGCCCCCGGTCGACGAGTCCAACTGAGCGATCTGAACGCAAGGTCGCGAGCTTTCATACGGCTTGAGTGACGCGTAGTCTATACTTTGTACTATTTCGGTCCATTCGGAAGGCAATGTGTTGTTTACGTTGCGGGTGGGGCTACTATCTGAGTCATATTGAGTAGACGGGCTTGATGCAGGGGACATTTTTCTTAACTCTGGAGTGCACCTGTCTACGAGCAATGACTTGTTGCAATAGAAGTCGTAGACGTTGCTCGTGAATTCGGAATAGTCATAGTGACGCCCACGACACTCTCCTGCCAGTTCATCGCATTGCCATGTTTTCAGTGCTTCGAAATGCCGCGTCAAATAATATCCGCCAGTGTCCCAATATCCCCGGAAGGAACTGACTTGGTAAGAGCAGCAGGTTTTCCGTATTTGGTCGTTCAATATCGGTAAAGCCCGCGAGCAAGTAGCGGTCAACACCTTCATGGTCATAGCCTGGCTCTTCACCAGCGGACAAATAACTGCGATCGTCAGGAGAAGCAGATACAGCACCCCCATGCTGATATTCGCGACTGCTGGTCTCGGAGTTATACTGTTGAGGGCGTGCTTAAACTTCGTGCTCTAGGGATGCACCATACTGGAGAAGTCCGTTGTTAACATTACATGTATAATGAACTACCAACAAATATCTATCTAAAATATACCTGCGAGGGACCTAAAAGCAACTCAATAGTCATGTTTCCAAAATGGCGATGTCTCTCTGTACAGATCCACACTTGAGGGCATTCACGCCGATCACGGCCTCATGCATAAGTTTAGCATGGGGTTACCACATACGTCCTCTTTTAAGAGGATTTGTCTTCTTTTTTTTTTAGAATTTTGTTTATCTATAGCAGGGGCGGGCAACTTCTCCAGTCGGCGTGCCGGATATAGGAAAATTAAGTACTTGGCGGGCCGAATTGCTGAATCGATACATTATTCGCCCATTTATCCACATGTACAATGAATAGAGCGTATTAAATAGATGTATTTCAACGACACCAATTCATTTCTCGCCAATGTGGATTTGAGAACAGCATTTTCGTACAGGCGCCGCCATGTCTGCTTCTCTCTGATCAATCAACACATGGTACAATCATGGTGTCCTATCTATTCGGTCTACGACACACTTCCAATTTGGTCAAAGGCAATTTGATGGTAATTTTTGACCGGCTTGCCGAGCATTAAATTTGATAAAATTGGTACCAATCAAAAGCTATACCTTGGTACTGATTGCGAAAATATAAATTTTATTCTTCCCGTGGTCCTGGAACTCTCAGAACCAGCCTCGAATGTTGCATTGTAACGGAGTTTGGTATTTTGACGCAACCATGCCGTCTGGGAGCAGTTGAGAAGCAGCGCATACCGCAAGCGTATTGGCCACTGTTGCGCAACCGATTGAGCATTCACACACTCTCTCTCGTGCGCACTTGCTCCTGAGCTGCTCAGACGGCATATGGTTGCGTCACAATACCAAACTCTGTTGCAATGCCACATTCGAGCCTGATTTTAAGGGGTTCAGGACCATGAGCAGAATAAAATTTATATCTTCGAAATCAGTGCCATGGTAGCTGTCGATTGATACTCATTTTATCAAATTTAACGCTCGGCAAGCCGTTCAAAAATTACCGTCAAATTGCCTTTGACCAAATGAAAAACGTGACGTAGTCCAATTTCACTAAGCCGTGAGATTTGCTTGTGTCCACACCAAATGGGACACTATGATGCAATCCTTAATTAGAATTTCGAGGCGTTCGATAAGCGCGATACCCCAAATTTACCAAGATATCAATTCATTAGGGTTGAGTAGGTGGCGAGATAGCGTAGTGGTATATTCCACAGCTACAACACCAATGAGTTATGGGTTCGAGTCCGACCGAGGTCGACTCCAGAATTCCTAACTAAGCGTTGGAGGTCTATCTAGGCTCCTCCTCGCCATCTTATTCGCATAAGCGGTGTCTTACGAAAACCTAGAAGTGTGCCGTGGTACAAGTCGGCGGTTACGGAATCAAAAATAAGAAATATCGGCCTGGTGTAAATGACCATTGTAGTCATCAAACACTATGATTACCATAAACAACATTACGGTTCAGTATCCTACATCGTAAATGCTTATAATGCAAATATTCTCGCTTCGACGAACTTAAGAATAATCTCCACTCTGATACGCTGCGCACACACGTATATAATAACATACAGTCACTAAAATCTGACGTAGTTAGCAAGTAGTGGGGGATCTCAGCAGACTGGGGCCGCTATGGCCACATTATCTATAAAACGAGAAACTGTCCGCGGGCCGGATCCGGCCCGCGGGCCGTATGTTGCCCGCCCCTGATCTATAGGGTAACATTTGAGTGAGATACAGTAAATCAGCACCAAAGTAACGTTCCGGCTGCTATTTCGAGAACTAAGCCGGAAAGTTGACTTTTTTTTAGTCAACCATCCACGAGGTCGGAGAAAAATATTACCATTCTCTCCGGATTTTACTCCAGAATTGTATGTCGGAAAATTTTGAAAAAGTGTCCTCTTTTCACATTTCAAAAATATGGTAACCCTAGTTTAGCAAGGAGCATATTGTATCTAGTAGGCAGGCATGGGGTGACTACGTCGTCAATGCAACCTCCCAAACGACCTTAAGAGATACTAGGAATGTACCGTTGTCTCATGATTGTGAATAAATTATAGACTTCTTTCAGTAAATAATGGGAACTTTTCATTTATTTTTATTGTTTTTTGCGAGGGACGGGTACCCATATTAACACCAATATATCTCTTTAATCTTTAATTGCGATATCACTGTGGATTGACATTAGCAACTGAAATTATCGAGTAAATATGACTCCTTTGACGAAAAAGGCTTCCGACCCCTGTCACAAACGGACCAAAAATATTCTTTACCAGGACTACACATCATTATGTAGCATTTTTGCGATCTGCGGTCCATCATCATCAGAACATCCATCCCATAGCAATGATCTGTATTTACGTCCTATGAACCGTCGAACCGACGACTATTTCGAGGGTTCCAACCATTCCTTATCGTATACGTCGACTATATCGGGTGCAAATCGTCCGTAGGCCCATACTGCATGTTTTTTCGAAAGTATTTACACAATTATGGCATAATTATACAACTTTTGTAGAAAAAACAAACTTTATTTTTCTTTTAAAATGACATTTTTTAAAACACCATTTAAAACATGTTTAAAAATGTTTAAAATACCATTTGTTTTGAATGTAACCATAGTCGCAATTGTTTCTTCTCCACAAACTGATCTAGGTGGGGTGCGAGTGAATCGAATGACGCATAAAGTATTTATCTATACATTCCATGAAGACATTTCTTACATTGGAAAGTATCACGTTAACGATTTGTGAAAACTATGATTTTACATAAAAAGAAATAAATTTACTGCCTACCACCTGAATTGACTTCGCGTGACACTAATGGTACCTGTACCAAATGTTGAGAACCACTGAGATATACGGACTCGACATGGCACCGTGTTCGCATGTCTGATTAATGAATTAAATTTCCTAAATTACCAAGGATTGCATACTGAACAGTCTGAACACGATGTCGAACATTTCGTTTACACCAGATCTTGCTTGTAATTACAAATACGAAAAAGTAAAGCACCAATCCTCGCACGTATGCATGTAACTTGGGCAAGTATCCTCGCACAATGCATATGACTCCATATGAATCTCGTAATGTGTCATATTTCAACATGTCACAGATATCCAGGCCTCATCCAAGTGCCCGTCCTTGACTTTATGTCTCTTTCTATATTTCTGCACATTTCCGTTGTTCTTTCTATGAATATTAATTCCGCAATGATCTAACAGGAAAGGAGAACGGTAGAGACTTGTCGCATTAAGATTCGCTGCGATCGCAATCTCACGCAGATCAATCAAGATTACACTCCTAGTCGCGCGTTATACAGTATAGTGTCCATTAGGGAGCAACTGGCCGTCTTAAATCAAGGCTTGCGGCAGAAAATTATGGCCGTGCGTGCATCTAAAAGATGCATACACTTAAACATAGACTGGATTACATCCCATCGATGAACACTCGCAATGAATCATGCTGGAATCCCGGATCTTCAAGACAAATGTATTCTGGACGAATCACAACGCGATAAAGACGTGATTTCCCAACTATTTTCCAACCAAGAAACATTCTGTGGGTATACAATAATATTGCGAAACGCCGAACAAATAATTATGCAATTCTATAAAATGAACAACAAACCGATTTATTCACCATAGAGGTATTCTTAGTAATATATCTATTCATACAGTTAGGCATGTTTGGGCTTTACTGTGCTCGCATTGTGCACGCGATTGAAGGGTACATTGTTTTATTGTGACTATAGTAGCTACAGGCAAAATCAAGTACCTGGATGATTCAATTTCCGATCGGGTATAGTCGATTATCACGTATTATAAAGCCATAAAAGCGATAACAGTGACCTAGAAAGTTGGAAAATCTATCTTTTTACGGGCACAAGGAAGACAATGAGCATTTCTCGTATGACAATGAGTATTTTGAAAATGAACTAAAATATTCGGAAATAAGCCGCCAATAGCATCCGCTTCATTGAAATTCTTCTTTTTCGTCTCCGCGACCCTAGAGAATAGGCAAACGACCCCATTGGGGTCACGCCCCCCCATTGGGGCCACGCCCCCTTGATGACAGTGACAAATTTCACGGCCCGCCTATCGTCATAATAAAAAATATTTAAAACAGCAACCAGAATGCTTGCAATCCCAACGCATTGTTTGGTTGTTATGGCTGTTCAGACACGTCCCTAATATGTAATTCGGACTATACACAGAGCAACAAATACGAGCTGGGCGTGCGCGCAGCGCGAAAAACTTTCCCGTTTACTCTCCTCTATATCTATCTATTACTGCTATAACTCAACCCTCAAACTCGATAGCTATGCAATCACGATTAAGCCCCGTTTTAAAGCTTGCAGCAACTTCGACAGGTTAGTTAGCTCCCGTAAATAACAAACTTATATATTCGTTACTGTGTTCCAACGGGGCCTACGTAGGCCCCGGTTCTGACCTCCCGATTATCACTAAACTATACTGTATTGAAATGCATCAGAAAACATTGCAATTAATGAAACATTCGCGATCGAACATTCAAGGATGTGATAATGCGTGTTTAACTTTAAGGATATAATATTTACACTTTTTACGTTAACAGTAAGCCATAAACCAATATGACTGTCAAACTATACTAAATCTCCGAATTTCTTACAGACACGTTAACGTGTCCTGTGGCTGATACTCAGCGCAGTAAAGCATGTATTTCTGTTCACGCCGTACATGTCGCGGATGTAACGTTGCTCTCACGGTTAATTTCGTAATCTAATTTAGTATCGAATGATTAATGAGATGAATTCTGTGAAAATATGGATTGGATGCAGCATTCACAAACCGCTGCTAAGAGATGTACGATTTTCGTGCTGTTGGCTACGTCCAGAGGATTGATCCAGACATCGGGCATTCCTTATCTCTTAACTTTTGAGCCATTCGTTAGCATCGTCGAATATCACCATTCCGAAGCCTCAATTAAAGTGTGAATTTATTTCAAGGCATCAGGGATATTGGTGCTTTGGAGATCGCTCTGACATTTGCGCATATGTAAAGTACAATAAGTTTAAACAAATAGAAATACGGAGATATTCAAAGATTTCTCGTCAATGTGAGCTTAATTTCCCGATGAGTTAATCATAAATTTAAGAGCTCACGGCCCTAACCACAAGAGCGCTGCTTATACTGATCCTCGTGGTGATTATGTTGTCACGGCATGTGAACTTGAGCTCCAGGCATTCAGTCACTGTTACAAATAGAGAGCGACCGTTCGCTTTCGATATTCAAACCCAATAAACCACTCTGCTACCCTACCACGAAACCATATATTACGTATTCGATATTACACACTGGACAATCCGAACATTCCTGCGTAATTACTGCACGCAAGCCGCGGCTATATAGTTAGTCGGGGTTTGAATGTAGCATTATAGTTAGTCAGAACCCAGAACGCGTTCGGCAGCTCAATACCGACCGATTGATCAAACCGAGCGTGAAAGCTCCAACGACAACATTCAAGGAATACGCTCCGGCTAAACACAAATATTTCAGATGCAAATGGACCACATAATGCAAGTTATATCACCAAACAACAGCGAAGAGTCATAATCTTGACACTAAGACCTTAGTACAATAGTCCACTGATTGAGGATCCCTTGCATGGACTCTGTGAGGAATGCGGTGTCATTGAAACTATTGGTTGCTTCTGAACTTCATTGTATTGCGCACAATCAACCCTTGAACCAGGCGTGGGTAACATACGACCCGCAAGCGGGTTCCGGTCTTACAAGATACTGTGGCCCGCGGCCACAGTCTACCACAATCTCGCACTAGGTGCATACTTCTTCTAATTATTGTGACTGTAGGTCATTCCTTAGTTCTTTTTACGAATATGAGCATTAACAAGACAAAGCTGCGTTTCAATCTATCTGGTGTTCGCGTACACTCGTACAAGTACAGTCAGTATGGGTTTCTAGTCTGCGTCCGACACGCAGCCAGAGCTCAAAGAACTTGTTGACAACTTTGATCGACCACAGATGTCTCATTGACTTCAACAGCTATTGAAGTGCATTACGTCAATGAATTCAATAAATACTGTGTGTTATCTATGCTTTAAACATAAAGTTTACATTAAACGATTTATTCCTGGTATTGGTGGATAAATACGCGATTAAGTATCGATTCAGGAATTCGGTCCGCCAAGTACTTCATTTTCCCATATCAGGCCCGCCGACTGGAGACGTTGCCCATCCCTACCATAGCCATGACCATGGCCGCATTAAGAAACCCATTCTTAGCCAATAATATCGATACTAGGGTCGCCAATGCGTTTCAAAATAAATTTAATAGTAACACACCCTCTCCAATGATGTCCACAAGTAAAAACAAAACATGTCAACATAACAAGAGCTTACATTTATTCATTTTATCCTACTTTCATGGAGCGTCGTCACTCTATTCTTCTAACTAAATCATCTTTATTATTCTCCTATCGCGAAACCAGACACTTTTCTTGCATTTCTGATCGCAACACTGTTACCACATGTGCAGCACGCACTCAATCATATGATATTTTGCAATTAAAAGTTATTCGACAACTTAACGCACCAAGAAACGATATCTTCGGTATTCCTACGCCATGCATGGCCTAAAGGGATTACGTTGCTAGATGCTCAGGCGATACGGTCGCCGTAACGTCGTGATTTCTGCGCATTGGAGTTCTTTTCAGGAATTCTCGAGACTCCGTATCACGTCAATTTCATTCGGGCACAATGCAATAGGTCGCTATACCGCAATTACGTCAAACTTCATAGCATCTAGCATCAGCAGTGAAGCACCTTCGCGGAGTCGCAACGACAAGTAAACAAGCAGTGACTGAGATGATGCGGGGAAACAATATTTTTTCAAATATGTCAAGCTATATAGTATTTTAAGCAGTCTGTACACTGTGCTTGTAATTTGATCTTCAATGCAACGTTGAATGGAGTTGACTATTCGACTATAGGATCTCTGTAGACTATTACTTTGTGGATATTCACATATATATAGCAAATATATTGGCGGTAAAATTACGCGAAGTAGGCATTCTCTTTGTGTTCGCATTAGAGCTCGCTCATCATATGTTTTCCAACAATAAGTTTAGAATAGTTCGAATAGTAGGACCCTATAATGCTAACGACATGGATGAATATTCGAGTGGTTATTGGTTATACTCGTTTGGCTAATTGGCCCATACAAATGCTAGTGAAAATATCTTCTACTTATATATTCTATGCTCTGACGGATAGGAATATAATTGCAAGCAACCGGTGGAAATACATAATCCCGCACACGTATAGTATGCGCGCCATAATGCCCGTAGACCTAGCCCAACACTGTTTCAAACAAAGGCCTTTTTGAAAAGAAATGTGTTTTCTCAAGTTGTATAATTATGCCATAATTGTGTAAATGCTTTCGAAAAAACATGTTGTATGAGCCTACGGACGATTACCACCCGATATCGGCGGCGTATACGATATGGGATGGTTGGAACCCTCAAAATAGTCGGTTCCACAGCTATAGTACGTAGATATTTCGCCAAAGAGCTAAATTCACCCTATATTTTCAATTGTCAATGTCAATCCCCTATGATGTCACAATTGAAAGTTCGTGACGTCATGAAATGAAATAAATAAATAAATAAAAACAATAAAAAACAAATTTTGAACAAGGGCCTTGTTTTAAACATGTTTGTTTTAAATTGATTTTTGTTTAATATATGTACCGAAACAGAAATAGAACACATATTATCTCAAAGCCTTCGGGGAACCCCAAATTTTTGTTGATTCATGAAAAGAAAAATCCACCACAACACCCATCTAGCTAACTAACTAACTAACACATCGAATACATTACTACAGTTTACTGGTGCACAAAAGGAACTGTGTATCAAAAGCGATAAAAAAAAATCAATAAATATAACTTTCACACAAAATCAGGACAATAAAACTTCTATTGTTCCCTTTTAGATAGCACTTCAGAAGTGCGAGGCTTCACCATGGACAGTGTCGTCGTCTTGTTCGGTCGAAACGAAGAAGCGTGATACTAATTGCCTAATTGCAGATGGGCCTATAAATATTGAAGTTATAATAATATAATAAGACGAGCGTGTCATCACAAATCATGCGCATGCGTTGAGTGTATGTCTGCCGCAAGGGAATCCATCGAGACTAACTCGGCGAACCCCTGGGGTTTCCAGGAACACCGGTTCTGAACTACGGATCTATATAGTAAGTATAGGCGCGTATTATCCGTATAACAATCTGTTGAATATCATACTGATGTTACACTGGGATATTGTGAGCTGTACCATCGAAATTGTGATCATGGCGTGGAAAAATTCGTATTCAGTGGTCCCCTCTGCAGAACGCACATTTTCACAGCGATATAACCTGAGACTTCGACGAGAACAATTTTCGAAGTCGAGATTATTATTCAGAAGTTTCAGAATAAATCGCTTCGCAGATTTATCGTAATGCAAATTTGTAACCCTCGATTGATACAGTATTGTAAACCAGTGTATACCAGCGTCAACTTTGACTGCTATGCAACATCCATTTCATTCATAACTCAGTTTTAAACATTTAATCAGACAATTTCTGACACTAAATTTTGAAGCGATTGATCGAAATATGTTCGCAATTTATATGTGCCAACATAACCACCATCCGACATGCACGTTTTGCTAAAACGGTATCACATTTAACATTGATTGTGTGAAGCAGGTTCAAATGTTTTTTGGGGGGAACGTCCCCTACGCCAATACAGCTACACAGATTACAGATCTGACTTGACACTCATACAAGCTGGGATTCAGTACTCATACAGCCGTATCTCCCCAAATATTGCTGAAGAATTTGAGCCTGACCTTTAATTGATGCGGTAATAGCCGCATGTACCTTGATTATCGATAAGCCCACATACCAATCATATCGGACGTAATTACAACGTAACGAATGCAGCTGTCCAGCGTTCAGTGAGAAAAATGATGCATGTTTAGAGAGCATTCACATTGCGTACGATTGGTATGATCAAGGCCACTGAGAGTGTTATTGTCATTAGTTAGGTATTGTAAACCCGCTCTCAAAGATGTAGCTCGATCGATGTTCGATGAAGCACTCAATAATTAAGTCATATTTATGTAGACTATACGATACGGATGTATCGTAATGCAATACCACAGACTTGGACCAATAATACAATTAAATTGTATACATATATATATAAACACAAAATCAATAGAATAAAAATATTGAAGGGAAATAAAGAAAACTATATATGCGTATGACAGCGGCTGATACCAAGTGTATTCACGCGAAGACACAAAAGTGCGAGACATATGCTTGTGAACTTCTGTGTATGGAACTATGTTATTCAACTGTTTTTTTACATTTATATATGCATGCGGCAAAGATAAGTACGTTTCAGATTCCCAAACTCCAAATTCAGCTCCAAATTTAAAGCAAAAAATGACTATCGACACAAGATTAGCCCTCATAACAAGTTCCTGCTTCGCTGTGAATCCTAGTTGCTAATGGCAAAGTCGTCATATTTGTCTGAATATTTGACTGGTTTTTATCCGAAGTAGAATTGAACTCCGTGTTACGTGATTCTTCTCCGCACGGGCACAGTCCGGGGAGAAGGCTCTTCATCGCTTTCCTGAATTCCTTGTTGCGGGCCGAGTAAATAAATACGTTCCACAAGCTGTTGCAGAACAGTATGATCACAAAAACGTAGTCAAGGGAATTGAAAAGTAAGACTTTAGACAATTGAAACGTGGACAAATTAGCGGGGTTCAACTCGTCCGAATAAGTCATTGACAATAACGACAATATCACTATCGGCAGGACGCATATTGTGAATACTCCGACCATTAACAGCAGAGTCTTCGCGAGCTGCAGTTCGTTTTTTCCCCCGTTTCTTTTATTGTTGATCCCACGTTCAGTAATTTTATACCTTTGCTTCGTTTGTTTGCGAACTGAGAAGTACAAAACTATATTTGCAGTCCAAACGACAATAAGCGGAACTACCAACACGCATATATACACGACGTGCACGTTCGCTCCTGACATCAAGACTAGTGCGGCGGAAAGCGGCGCGTATTTCAGGCCGATGTTCATAAACGGCAAAAGCGCAATCAAAATCGTGAGCGCCCAAATCGACAGCACTAGTCGCGTCGCGACTTTTTTAGTGTTAAAGGATTTGTAATGAAGAGGAAAATGCACGGCCCACAACCTGTCGATGCTGGCGCCGGCCAAAGTATAGACAGATGCAAGGATGGATATGGCGGTAACACACGCGATAACTTGAATGTAAGCCTGATCCAGAGATAGTCGTGTCGGATGGCGAACTGAGATACCATCCCTCCCTGGCATCGGCGCCTTACCCCACTTGACGAATTGATTCGAAAATTCTGGCAACTTCAGCTTGTAATCTGGAGCCAGGGCCAAGTTTTGCCGTGTTGAAAGGAAAAGTGTGGCCGCCACAGATGGCATGGATATAAGCCCGGTCAGAAGGTCGGCGGTAGCCATGGAAATTTTGTAGATCGATTGAGCGTTCTTGATCGACACTATCTTGGCGAAGAACAGAATCACCAAGAGGTTGGAAATAATGATGGTCAGCGATAAAATGACAGTCACGGCCACTGTTATGATTACGTTGACCCGGCAGCTGAAAGTTATAAAATAAGTTAGTTTGGTTCGTGGATCTACTGTGCGTGACTATGCATACACACAAATTGCACAGTGAACAGAAAATGATGTCTATTTTCTATTATTTGTCGTACGGACGAATGTTAACCCAAATTTTGCCTAGCTGTCTGTGTGTACTGAACGGATATTTCGTTTTGAAATTCCCGTCGTCTGGTCCGTAGCTATCTATGTTATTTGCTACTGCCCACTTGTGGACGGAAGAAATGTTGGCTGTTTTAGTCAAAAAAGTTGTCTACCGTCACGATACATGTGTTATCGATCTTTGAGTTTCGTGATTAATTAAAATAATTCCCAGAAATGCTTAATACCAACATGCTCTGCCAATAAGTCTCTCTTTTATCGATTCTGCTGAAGATAATCTGAAAGACCTTTTAGTTGAAAGAGTTTCAACTAGGGACTCAACGACATTACTGATCTTGTACTGTGGTGTCAAACTGGTCAATACATGACGCAGTTGCCTCGTTATGGTAAAAAATGATTAATCAAAAAGCATTCGCTCTCCCAGTACATATACTAAACTATTCACTAATAGTATTATAATAATATTCACTTTGTCGGCATGCAGCTGTGTAGAGACACCCCTCTTTCCACGATTGCCCGCGAGAATCCGCACCAAATCACCGAGCAAAACGGCACCGACGGTGACATAATTTCCTGATATGAGCCGAAACCTCCTCCGTTCGAATCCAGCATCGCCACTTGTACACAGGGTTTACTTAAGTCGCTACCAGCGAATAAATCTTGACTTAATTGAGTTAGCTTTCCATCCCATAGTGTAGCATTGATATCTGGTGATGATGATTGTTGATTAGATGAATTTGCAATCATTGCCTGTGGAGTGGTCGATCCGGTATAGTCGATATCAACAAGGTCTCTTATAACGCCGTTACATCTTGCTGACAACTCCGAACTGTTACAGAAGCGTTCGTACACCAGCGACGTGAACTCATTGAACGCGTAGCGCCTATCGTCGCACTCTTCCGCGAACTCCGGACATCTCCAGGTCCGCAGAAATTCCAGATGTTCAGACAGATATCTGTCACCGTTTTTCCAGTACTTCTCCATCAAACGCTTGTATGTCTTGCAGCATTCCAGCTCAAGAACCCGGTAACGGAACGGAAGTCCGCGCGAACAGACTATGCGCAGTTTCCCGACGGTGAACATAGATCTAAGCTGTTGTATGCTTTGTCCTCTCGAATACGCGGCGACGCAAAGCAGAAGAACTGTGATCCCGATTATTTTCATGGATTATTTTTAAGAGTAAACAATAATTTGACTGTGAAAATGCACGGTCATTGATCATATTATGCGATTCGGAATTATCTAAAGCCGATATGTGAAAGCAGACCTACGATACGTATTTAAGATTGTAAGCGCCGGTGCGATGAACCCAATAAATTAATGTTTTGTCAATACAAAGTTGAAAATAGTTGTTGTAAATAGTCGTTGCAGTGTCCGAAACGATCTTAAACTAATCTAGCAGTAATAGAATATGATTTTCAACCGACCTCAGTACAATACGCAGTGGCTAGGATTTTAAGCTCCGTGATAATCTCAATGATTATATCAATACGTTCCGACAATCTGATTACATATTCTATCCTCAGTTATAAATGACGTTTCGATATCTATCTTCTAGTAACATTCATTGTGTCTGTAGAACTTCATCGGGACCCGTTTTATACGATTTTTCCTATTCAATCTCTTACAACTTACACTTCGCTAACGTGCATCTTACAATCTATATCACCAACAATGTTATGAACATGCTGTTCATAAAGCGATTGAACAGTCTCTTTTTCGCAATAAAGCGTACATTTCTGCTGCATACAGTACATGCAACCACGATCCACACTCTACACTCTGCAGGCTCCACAATTTAGTTTGATGATAGAACAGCCAATATGGTCATATCAATGAAATTCTGGCACGTTTGAGTGAATGTCAGCGATGAAGCCTGTCTGCCAAAATATAGACCTTCAATATTCAGTGATGAACTAATAACTTCCCACTTCCCACTTCCCACTTGTTGCAACCAAAGCTTTTGCGAAATCTATTATAGAATTGTCGGCTATAGGCCTACTTAGGATAACGGTGATTCACGGGCTTGATCAGACACACCTGTCCAAAAAAGTTTAACAATGTTTTTGAACTCAGCCTTTCCGCTGTTTTCAATGCCTCGGCATATTCAAAGTCACGGTCTTGACACTCGCTCGTTGTTTTGAAACTCGCGGTTTTGGCACTTACCAATTTGAACAAGGCCTGCGGTAGGTGCGGTAACCGTGGCAACAAATTCAGCCGCATCATAGAGTGGATCACTGAGCAGCACCGATCTGCTGCGGCAGTCCCAAACACGGGAGAAGCCGTAAGACCGTCCCTCTCTCATATATAAGTAATCTATAGGTTCTTTATCGCATCAAACGGCCTTTTACTCGAAAGAGCCATGTCGAAGCTTGGATGTCAAGATCGCTCCCCTGGTTACAACGCTGTGTTTATGTACCCAAAACCGACTTTGCATACTTCCATGCTAGTGCTAATGCGACAGTAAACGATTTGAGAATGGAAAAGTATGTTGTCATTGAAATAAGCTCGAATATTTTCGGCTGACACTCGTCAGGGGTAATGGTTAGCAACTAGTAGAAAACTGGAAATAGCATTGTATATCAACAATCGTATCAATAAGAATATACTTTTTTAACTGTATATTGAGGTTCTGTACTTCCAAGAATCTATTCAGAGATTTGAACTACTCAAAACTAGCGATAGTATACGAGGCACCTTTTATTGACATTTTGATCGATTTGCAGGTGTAATTTCACATATACTACTCATTTTAATGAATGTCTCCCCACTGTATTACCGGATTAGACTATAACAGTAATAGACTAAAGGTTCTCTTATCTGCAGTAATATGCGGATTACGGCGCATATTTTGCTATAAGACGTAAATGTATCCAGATAATTATCAGCGTCTGAAAGTTATATAGCGTTTCAAAATAGTCGGATATGACGCGGGCTTATATATATATATATCTGACATTGCCTTTCCTACGAACTTTGTAATGTTTCAATCGGAGTCAAATTCGTCTCCCGGGAAATTCTCGCGTAAGTTATGCTCGATCTCCTTTTCTTTATCAAAGATTCGTCCCTAGCAATTTTCTGTTCAAATCACACGTTCGAAAAAGAAAGCCAAAATCGATGGAGTAATCGTTTTTAGATGGCCCTATATGTATTTATGGATGTGCACTTAGATATTTGGCTTCTTCGAAATCACTTGAAATATTGATATGCAAAGTTCACGGCATTTATCTGATTAGAAGGAGCATGTTATCTTCGTATGGATGAGATTCCGAATATCCTAACCACGACTTGATGGGCAAATTTCATGGAACACACTAAATTAAACATTTTTCAACATTATTCGCGTATTCGGTCATACGCCACACGAGATCGACTTGTAAACGAAAACTCAAAGTGGAAGAAATTCACCCCATCATCGGATATATTCTGATACACTTCACGGGATTAACCCAAGCAATTTCACACCATCATGTATATCTTTGATGGTAGACGCGTCTATTGTGATGTAACAATGTCGATTAGAATTCCTTCCATAAACTAAGTGTTGTTAATGTCACTTTCGGTTTGAAGATGAATTGATGTTAGTCTCACCTAATTTTTCGTTAGTGTTAGGGTCACATAGTATTCTATTTAGGAAGAAGAAAGCCCGCCTGTACTATAGGTATGCCAAAGAGCAGGTCAGGCCAGAAAAATGCAAATGAGTCTCCCGAAATATCCAACGTAACTACCGAAAGAAGCTCTGGTAAGCACGAGGTAGCATATAGATGCTATCGCGTTGCATCATGTTGGTTTGACGCGGAGAAATGTTTGCCATGATTGACAATTATTAATTATGTATCGGGGACCATGTATAGTATAATTCCAGTTACATGATTTACATCTACGTCTATATAAAATAGCAACTGAAGAATGTCGAGCCCCAGAGACTGCTGAAGAGAAGGATCGTAAAGCAGCCTATTGGAAGGAGATGCACCGCGAGGCCCTTGCGTTAGATACGTCTCAGATGATAAGCAGGTAAATGATACTGGGGATGCGACGGTTTTCGCTCCTGTGAATAAATACCAAGAGAAAGTCGCAACCATTACCAATAGACATTTACCTAAAGTATAAATGGTTTTATATTTTATTTTACTATATGACGATATCTTATCTCCAGAGGCGTTCACTAACGAAGTTCTTCTACTTTATTTGACTACTCAAACTACTTCCATTTCTCCTTAACAGTTTTGAGGATTCTGTAAAGTAAAAAGTAGTATTGCGATATGGTTGCATTACTTTTATGAGGGAAATTATCATAACAACGGAGCGAACCAGCCCGGTATCAGGATAACGAAACATATTTCGAGAATTGCAGCTATTTGTAGTGTCATTAGTAGGGCAAGTGTTTGTTTCACTGAAATCGTGAGAAAGTTGCATTTAATTTTACCAAAACTTGCAGTAAAAAGTTGCATTTATAGTGTTTTAGAATTATAATGCTATGAGACGCTCGAAAGGTTCCATTGTATAACCCAAGAGTTTGAGATTTGTCGGGTGTCTGCTTCTTCCGTTTATTTCTTCGCTTTGTAATCGATCGATCATGCATACATTTTTTATGTTCTTTAGATTTGAAACCTACATGACAGCATTTCGCTGTCAACTCCTGCAGAGCTGTCAAAATTGGTACTTCCCCTTTTCACGGACAATATAATATCATTTTCGGCTCGCCTGGGCATCCGTCACCAATGCCGATTAAAAAAACGTTGCCCGGCGAGCTTCCCACAGTTTTATGGGTTCAAATGATATTGCGCTTCAACACAGCAAGTCTGCTCCATTTGACAGGGGTTGGACGACCTCACACTATCTGGCTATTCCTCGCAAAGCCTTCAACAGACCAATCGGTGCAGACGACGATGACGGGGGAAAACAAAAAGGAAAGAAAAAACAGAAAAAGAAATAAAATGTTCAGAAATCAGGATTCAGCCACCATGCCATAATGGCAACTTAATCGTTATGCTCAATAAATGGATGGACAAAAACAATATTATCGTGATTCACTAGTTCGCGGCACACTAGCACAACGGTTCTGGACTTTTTTGGCTTACCGCACCTGCAAACTACCAGAATACTTAGCCGCGCTCACAACCGTACAGAGGTGGTCTGTGATGAAGTACTTCTACCTTTAAGGAGCCCTCAAGTACGCTTTTGCCGGCTTCAAAGAAGGAGTTACTGCATCCTCCATATCTGCGGACACGTCACAAATATGCCAACGAATGGTACCCTTTGGCATGGGACTTTTTTCAATTCTTCCACAGCTTTGGCCTCAAACAATTTTTTTACAATTCTAATGCAAGCCGGAAGAATAACTTTCTACGCTTCCGTGAGAGGTTTCGAATTTTCAGCTATTATCCATGCTACCACATAACTGGCCTGCTGCGATCTCGTTGAAACTTCTGGTTGCGTTTAGGTACTATTCCATAGGATTTGTTTGACAATAAACTCTGCCCAATACCGCCACCAATGAATACAGAGGCGTATAATGGTGTCAAACGCATTTCCAGGCAGGTCGTGTATCGCGCGCGAGGACAGCAATACATTAATAGTTCTACTAGAAGCCACCCACAGATCAAATGTACAAATCTCACATCGGGCCCGATTTAGATTATTGATCATTTGCTATAAAATTTTAAAATGTCTCGCGGCACCCTTGCGAGACGTAAATGGCACTGTACCGCGGCACACCGGTTGAGAACCACTGGCTTAACCATTAATGTGCACGTTTGCTGTATAAATCCCACGATACATCTTCCTTCGTATGCGGTCGCATTTCAGACAACATGCAGCATCTACGTGCCCCCCCCCCCACCGATACACTCGCTATCTTTCGCGTCTTGGACTATAACTTTGAAAACAGTCATTTTATATTCAAATACACCGCGTTTCTCACCCCTAATGAAAAGTCGACGACGAATATTATTCATATCTGAAGAGCGAAAAGAACAGGGCGTAACAGCGATGTAAATTATAGTGAAGTCGGCTGACATAGCCATAATTCTCGAGTATAACGACGATTCCATGATTCACCAATACGATTTATTAGAAGGATCCCTTATTTGCCGTTTCTCTTTGTACTTGGCGAAATTAGACCCGATGATGTCATCGAATTAGGTAGAAGAATTATTATATCAATAGCTTGCGGGCAGACGAGACAATATACAGCCAACAACAGGCTGTTAGCGACTTCTGAATTGTAGTTCACAGTTACGCTTGCAATTGAATAGTATATTCATATTGAAATGAACCCGAATATTTTCGGCTGACACTCGTCAGGGGTAATCGTCAGCAACTAGTATAGAATTGGAAAGAACATTGTATATCAACAATCGTATCACGCTTGCAACGCTGGTTACGATGTGACGAACAATTTTTCAAACTCATTTGTAAAATTTGAAGGAACAGAACCAAAGTAAACCTCATTCTATATAACCATCATATATTGCCTCAGAACTCCATATATTAAAGACGAGTACATTCGAACCTGCCATTTCTGCGCTAAATCGAACTTGAAATCTGTCGTCAGACAGGAAGAGAAATGATCTCTAACGAAAGCATGTGGAAATAGCTATGAACATCAGTAGTTTTCGTAACATTCATTTTCTCTCGGTGCTGTCAATTTATAACCGGACCATTATTAGTGACGCACCATGATTTAGTGAAATCGCCCGTCCTGTAGCCCACGTGATTTCTCTACAGATGGAGAGAATTATAAACCACAGACGCAAGAGTGGAGTCTAATAAAATTTGGGAGGGACCAAGTGTCAGCATGTGTCGCATTATGATCGCGATTGGCGGTAATAGGCTTAAACGCAAGGATCTCAATTCAGCAATTTAAAGCAGACGAAAGTATACTATACACCGCTTGTTATGAAATGGAACAAGAAAATGAAACGTAATATCAATGCACATATCAAATTCAAAATTCATGAATACTCTAAACTCACGCATACAATTATATTTCGATCAGTTGTGTAGACTTGTATTTTCGCCCTGCATGCATTGTTAATTCGCTTTGACAGGAGTCTTCCAATTTATATTAACTATTCATTCCATTATCAGATTTGTTGTAGCCCATTAGATATCATCTTCATGCATCTAGATCAGTGGTTCTCAACCGCCGGTCCGCGGACCGGTGCCGGTCCGCGACGACCTTCCTGCCGGTCCGCCAGGTATTTTACAATTTTATACCTTGATTTCAAGATGCAAAAGGTACGAGCTGACTCGCCAAACCGCGCATGCAGTCCGCACGATCATTCGTTTTCGATTTATTCATTTAGTGCAGAACCGTAACTACCTCACCCAAACCGCCTATTGAAGGAGGCCCAAAGTGATTTCGTGAATGAACATAAATTATAGAGTATTTCTTTGAAACTTCATCCAACTTTTAAAAAAACAATTCCGCGCTTTTCCCGATTTAGTCTCACTAAATGACTTGCTTATTGGGTGCCCTTCCCCCACGAAACACGCATGATATATAGGAATAGGCATTCCAGCGTCAGCCATTGCCGCGCTGCGACGCACCAACACATTATGAAATTTAGACGAACATAGGACTCCGAAAAGTGTGCCAAAGATTCGGCAGAGAGAACACCTTGGCCGAAAAGGACTGCCCTTTGTTGACCGAAACTTCGATAGATATGTGTCACATTGTCCATAGGCACCTAAATGGCTGGCGCAGAATTTCACCGTCCTGACAATCTGTACCCAACAAGACAAATACCATTTCACAGAGTACAGTTATTTTCCAGTGAAGAAATACTAATTTGGAATTGTGTGCGTATTCTAGTTTAGTGCGCTTGGGCGATATCAATATCTATTCACTATATATAACAGACAGTACGTCATCAGACTTGGACAACTAGGTAATTCTAGTAGTCTAATTTCACTAAATTAGAGCGAAATGCCAATAATCTAATTCTAATCTAATTTGGAAAAGCTGAAAATTTTCTAGTTGTTCAAGTATATGCTCGGACAACTAGATAATTCTAGTTGTCTAATTTCACTAAATTAGATCGAATGCCAGTAATCCAATTCTAATCTAATTTGGAGAAGCCGAAAATTTTCTAGTTGTCCAAGTCTGAACGTCATGACATAATGACATACAACAAAGTAATTATTCCAACACGCCCGCCGAATATGTTTAATGTTAGTGACATGTCCTAAATTTTCCAAGACAACGCCGTACTCAGCTCTACCGGAAAATCTGATAATTCTGAAAGGATTTAAAAAAATAGAGCAATATATACGCAATTAATAATATTATTGGCCGATTCGGTCATGAATTATAAAAAATTTCCGCGCTTCGCGCGATTAGGCTACAGATACTCTCTGCATAGACGAACTAGAATGGATGTGTTCGCGAGTACTGGTGAAAAAATCCATCCAACTGTAGAAGGAATAAGACCAACATTTTATGGGGGGGTTGGGTGACGAAGTGGTTTTGGGTCCCAGTTTTGTGGATGGCCAGGTATAGCTGTGGTCAGGTGTTTTCGTGCGGCGCATTGTATCTGTAGTAGCAAGAGTTGCCTACGACTGGTGCTGTTGGCAATAAGCATTGAGCAAGGTAGCACGACAAGATTCTTGGTTCCACTTCGAAACACTTCTTCTCTCGATATTGTCGAAGAGAGGAATATTATTCCAGTTGGCGTGGTCGGTTACATACATGGCCTACGACGCGAAAGACTGTAAATACTCTCGTTCGGTTGATTTCAATTTTTGGAATTCCACCGGTCCGTCAAGTATTTTTCGAAATTTTACCGGTCCGCGAGGTGAAAAAGGTTGAGAACCACTGATCTAGATTACACAAGCTTTTAGGAATACCTGCAAGGCACGATAATGAAGTGGCTTAGTATATGAGTAAGTTACTTTATTACTGCTATAACAGGACGTGACGTCCCGGTTTAACATCCCCATTTCTTCGAATGTCGTTGATCGCTTTCAGACGCGAGGTGATCATGGATATGAAATTGTGAAATTCGACATACATATATAGTCATCGTTACAGAGTCTATAGCAGGGGTCCTGAACCTGATGGCCATGACGTAATCTCAAAAGACCATGAATAATCAGATAGGGTTACGATATACGTCCTAGTTTTTCAGGGAATTGGAAATGTCCTCCGAGGACGCCAAAAAGTACTCCATTTTACAATTCGTCCTCCTATTTACAGCTTTTACAGCTAGGGTAATGGACTGGGTCAATTGAAAATCGGCATAAATAACGCGAAATAGGGAAGGAGGACGTTCGAACGGCTCATTCGGGATTCGAATTAGTTCGATGACTTTCTTCTTTATTTTTAGTAAACACAAGTTTTCCTGTAAATATTTCAAAATAAGCTGTTCAATTTCGTTAAACCAACTTTTATGGTTGGTAAAAGTGTCCTCAAACTTTCCCGATTCCAAAATATGGTACCTCTAACGATATCAAAATATCAAAAATTGATCACGGTGTAAAAAGGTTGGTAGCCTCTGGTAGCGACATTGACGGACAGATACAGAGAGGGAGAGAGAGAGAGAGAGGGAGGGAGCGAGAGAGAGAGTGACAACGAGAGCGAGAGAGGGCGGCAGCGAGGACGAGAGAGAAAGAGGCCGGGAAATCTATTTCGGAATGCCACAGATACATAGCCCAAGCTGCACCCCTATCTCAGTTATTCCCATAATTCACCATAAAATAAAAAATGAAAACGCAGAAAAATTGAACAATAAAGAAACGAACTACACTTGACGGTGCTTTACTATGTAGAGCTCACTGTGCATTGTAATAAATACAGAACTTTTTTTTACACAAAACAGCGTGTGTGTGCATTTTACAATTATCAATGACCTATATATCGCTAATAAACACTGGTCGCCAACATAAAGCCAGGGCATGGTATGATATGGAATGGAATGGAATGGGAAATTTCCATACTCCATATCCACGCCAATCGTTTCGTGTACCATACTTCATAATTTTCCATTCCATATTTGATACTTTTCCCATACTTTCGCAACTTGCGCAACCTCTCAAGAGATGTTCTATTTTTTATGTGTGGAAAGTTCCGTCGTTTATATTCTAATTATACTGGACGAAATTATATCCATTTAAACAGCAATGACGATGCACCAATGATACAATGATACCGAACAATGCATAGGTCAGGTAAACTTCCTGGTGTTGACGAACTTATGCGTATGTTAGATATATTAAGCCGCCATAAGCTACACTTTCGCATGCTTTACTATAACTTGAAAATAAATAAATGTCTTTTCATCTGTATTCTGTGAGGAGTCCGGCTATGCTAAGAATTAGTGAGTTAGCGATCCCCCGTGAATACATATTCATGTACATATGAGCTCTGTTATAACGAACTAGGAGATTTCAATAACACCATTTCGCATGCAAGTGAATAACAACCTATACGAAAGATTGCTCACTAGGGTGGTTCAAAAATAACCTTTTTTCCTGAATCTTGCAGGTTACTTGATTAAATCGTTAGGTTGCCTTAAAAAACGACGCACACCAAATTTGAATTCATTCCAACCAATATTCGCGGATTTCGTAGAGTTTGAAAATTTTGAATTTGCCTAAAAATGCAAAAAAAAAATTTTTTCAAATTTTTTTGCCAACCCCATGAAATTGTTGCGCTGTCTTCGAAAACGATGCAAAACAAATTTGACTCAATTCGAAGCCGTAGAAGTGGAGTTATTTCAGTTTTTCTTTGATAATTCTGGGATTATCCTTGATTGGTGGATCATCTCAGAATTATCATCAAAAAACTTGAATAACTCCGCTTCTGCAGCTTGGAATTGAGTCAAATTTGTTTTCCATCGTTTTTGAAGACAGCGCAACAATTTCATAAGGTTGGAAGGAAAATTTGAAAAAAATTTTTTTTTGCATTTTTAGGCAAATTCAAAATTTTCAAACTCTACGAAATCCGCGAATATTGGTTGGAATGAATTCAAATTTGGTGTGCGTCGTTTTTTAAGGCAACCTAACGATTTAATCAAGTAACCTGCAAGATTCAGGAAAAAAGGTTATTTTCGAACCACCCTATTGCTCACCGCTGTCCAGTGTCCAGTCAATTCTCGCTAATCGATGGCACTGATAATACGAATTGCTGAATTCCAAATGAGCTGAGAAATATTACAGTTACGATCTGAATTTTATAAAGATATTTAATAAACGAGGTTAACAATGTAAGGAATTCTTTTTCAAGTATGTCTATTTCCAACCAGAAACCCATAATTTACCGCCGGTTGCAAACGTCTGCATTAAAATATATCTTAGCATAAAATTTTACATCGCTACAATAATTTTGCGACACCGGATCAAATATCTAATTTCCTCGCTAATCTCTCACAATCCTCACACTTATTAGCTTCAATAGCCAACAGCAGGGTATCCATTCTGTTATCATAGATAACCAGATTTCATGAAGGTACAATGCGCGTTGGAGGCCGGCATATCGTAACGTAGCTTCAAGACAAGCTACATATTTTTGAATTACAATGATGGTTATTTTCAATAGATATTGCGTGATGATCATCCCACCAAAGCGCAGAAAATTATTTCCAAGTTCAACATATAGATATAAATATTCATATAACTGGTGGGTAGCCTATACATTCGTAGTCTACGATTTTAAAACTTCCTTGTTAGTTCTCGGAGTGGAAGTTACGATAAGCGAAATGCAAGTTGTATCACGACGGCGGTCGAATATCATTGGTTTTTATAATATTTAGATTGAAATAATTATCATTAATATTAATTTCATTCATATGCGCGTTGTGCATATTTGTCTTAAATTAGTGGTCGACTGGGGTGGGTGAGTCATGAATTGCAATTTGAGATATGAACATAGACAGTGAGCGATTTTTTGAGGCGTGCAATCAACTTAACAAATCAAAAGTACGATAATTTTCATGGTTTTGGAAAAACTGTTAAAGTACGGAAAAGTATGTTAGTATGGAAAAACGATTCCATACCATACTTGGGAAACTTTCATACCATACCATCCTTACACATTTCCGTATTCCATACCATATACTTCCATACCATGCCTCGGATAGAGCGCTGGTGGAGATGCTGAGATACCATAGATTCCATTCCATCGGGCCGGTGACTTGTCTCTCAGTCTATACGCCTGACTGCGAATGAATACATTATATTGGATATGGAGGGGAGCGGATTAATAAACGAATAATTCATGCGCTTCGTGGTTTATCTCAGCGACTTGGTTATTTGAGAAATTAACAGACAGTATAGGCTAAGGTTCATGTATATTCGATGGAAATTCTAGCTGTGAAATTTTGCACAGAAAAACGATCTAATTGCATCTCGTATATTCTAGAATTGATCAGCTAGCACGTCGGTCTTTAAATGGCGCACTTTTTAACGTCGTGAGGGAATATGGTAACTACACAGTACACAAGTTATATGAATAAAACAGGAGTGATCCCCGTATACAAACCATATGAAATAAAGCAATGTTACTAGCTAACGACCCGTATATATTCTCATATCTGGGTTGCATTTGAAAATATTGCTAGTTTCATCGCCATTTCACGTCAATACGTCTATTTAATTATTAAGGGTTGCATAAAAACAAAAATCAATTTGAAGCAAACAAACATGACCCTTTCTGAAAACACGACGTCGCATCTTTTCCATTGTTACAGCACAGTGGATTCGCATTGTTATACGATTCCATGATAATTACATCCATACCCAAGTCACAAGGCTCCGAGTCACAAGTCAATCTCACTGTTATAGTTGTGACTCGAGTCAAGTCCGAATCCAAGTCAGCGAGCAGAGGGTCGAATCCAAGTCATGGTATTATGACTCCAGTACGGGTCCAAGTCGTCGCGTAGACTGCTCAGTTTCGATTTAAAGTCTTCTTTAAACCACTTTTTATGACTCTGTTTGGTGATATCGAATGGTTCGCATTTACAATATACTAATTTCACTCACTTTTAACAGTTTCTTGTCGCATTTTCAAGTATACCAGCATACCAATAGGCGAAATATCAACAGTGTGGTTATAATTACCATTCTTCGAAAATACACTGAAATGTCGGTCTTGGCCGTCTGAGACTCGAGTCATATGACTTGGTTCGAGTCATGCGCAATGACTCGATTCCAAATCGACTCATCAGAAAATCGCGACTCGAGTCGGACTCGAGTCAAGTCTTGACTCGACTCAATACAACCCTGACTGGAATTGTAAATATAGGGTCAATATGGCAGGGTTGTAATGACTCGACTCATGATTTTTTTTGTGACTCGACTTGACTCGAGTCATTTTTTTTGAAATGGGAAAATGACTCGACTCGACTCGAGTCAATATTTGGATTGACTCGACTTGTACTCGAGTCATTATGCATGACTCGACCAAAGTCACTGATTTGGCTTATTTTGTATGACTTGAAGATGAAGAAATTTGCGAATCGTAATGGCTAGACGTAGCGGCCGCGGGCCGCATAAATTCAATTTCGATATAAAGGGGGCAACCACGTTTTAAAACTCTACGTCAGTACAACGCTGTTCTACCGAACATAGGCAATGGGTATAGTGACCACAAAAAAGTAATATTTTAATCAAGGGATAAAAATACAACAGAGTATCACTGTCATCAATTTCATTTTATTTCAAACTGCGAGCTGTGAACGATACCTAGAAACGCTTTTTGGGACTAGCGAGATACGTAACTAGCTGAAAAACCATCCCCACTTGAAGCTTAATCTTGTGGGAAAGCCCTAAGCCAGTGGTTCTCAAACCTTTTTTGATATGCCCCACTATATGATACTAAAAAATTTCGCGCCCCCTTATCGTCATATCACAAAATGCATCCATAATGCTGGCTATCCGAACGTATAGTTTGATGGTATGGAAGGTTATGAATGTTGACGAGAGAATTTTATAATATGAATTCCGGATTATACACAGAGCACTAGCTATAACTATAAATTCGAGGAAAATCGCGCCCAGCGCAAATTTTTTTTTTTAGTTGAACGCAGCTCCACGGCCCCTTCAGATGCTTTCACGACCCCATATGGGGGACGTACCCTCAGTTTTAGAACCACTTCCCTAAGCAGTTTTCTAGGTGTCTCGGTATTGACAGTGTTTGGGCCATTGCACGTCAATTTCAGAATTTCAAAATGTTTTCTTAGCTTTCTTCCGAAATCTCAAATCATGTCGCGGGCCGCAAAATATGACCTGGCGGGCCGCATGCGGCCCGCGGGCCGCGTGTTGGTGACCCCTGGGCTAGATCAACGCATCTGACGAATTCTGCCGACATCGCTATTTGTCACCACTGCTTTCGTTGCACTCGTCTGATATCAGATATGCCGCCATAAAAACAACAGACATAGCACACTGGCAATGCATTGTGCAAAATCATCCAGTGATGAAGAGGTAATAAATCCTCCGCAATCAAAGTAGTCAAGACTTTTCAATTATACAAGCAAACAATCGAAGCAAAGTTCAATTAGAGCCAATGCAATGACTCAGATGGTGAAGGTCTTGGAAGAGACTGATAAGCTCATGTGTAGATTTGAAGGCGATAATTCTTTGTATTTTTGGGCGACTAGAAATAATGAGTATCCCATGCTCTTCAGTGATGTTCAAAAATGCTTGTCAATTCCTGCATCTAGTGCATCAGTGGAATGTGTATTCAGTAGATGTGGATTTATTCTAAGGCCATGCAGTTTTAATATATCTGAGGATCTCTTGTCCACTTTGGTATTTTTGAAGTGTAACTCATCATTGATTTGATCGGCAGTCTGTGAAAACACACAATACTCTCCGTCCATTTGACGTTTTGTTAGGTATGTGCATTGTGCACGTGAGTAATAATGAATGGCTAATGCTGTGTGATGCTTGTACAATAGGGCTGTTCAAAAATAACTTATTTTTTATCTTACTGGGTGGCTACTTGATAAAATTGATATGTTGCATTAAAAGAACACTGAATCAGGCCAAATTTTAAAAAGTAGAATCAATGATCTGAGAGGAGAAAATTTTGGATTTGTAAATTAATGGAGTATTTTTAGTGAGAAATTCTTTCATATAATATAATTACATACTAGTAGTAAGCCGACTATTTTTTTTTAATCCAAATTATTCTACTCTAATAACTTCGCTTTCTATAGTTGGAATTGAGCCAAATTTGCTATGAATCATATTTTCACACAATCTAACAATATCATGAGGTAGCCGGTAAAATTCAAAAATGTCGATTCGTAATTAATCCAAAATTTTCTCTCATAGCATTGCTTTCTACCGGTTGGAATTGAGCCAAATTTGAGTTTTTTTAGGCAATCTAACAATTTTAAGAAGTAGCCGGAAAATTTCAAAAAAATGTTTTTTAACAGCCTCATTGTACACTTATTTCTCCAATGATGTAACTGCGATGTAGTCTGTAATGCAATTGGGAAAACCTTTTGTCACTGCACATAGCTGCATGCACGCTTTTACAGCATGCTGGCCTGGTGAATATACCTCTAGTCTACATAAACATGCATCTGTTGATTCTCTATCACCTGGTATGTAGACGTGAATTCGTAGGTTCTCCATCAAATAGTATGTAGACTTGAATTCTTTGGCTCTCTATCAGCTATTTGTGAGCTGTCGTCAATGTGCTAGTAATAAAAACTGAATGCTTGTATTTGTGATGTATCCGACTGACAAGACAGATATTTGATTTTAAGTTCTAAGATTAGTAAACTTATCATACTCGCGGCCTGTCCCGTCTATTTGTAGCATCAGTAAATGAGGCCAGGAACTGTCCGTAATCTGCCTAAATCAGAGGTCTCAAACTCAAATGTGCTCGCGGGCCAATCTCCTAAAATGTGATGACCCGCGGGCCGCAGCATTAATAAATAGGGGTATTCAATCTATAATATCCAACTAGGCCTTATTTAACGGCATCTTGCAGACAGACATTCCACAATCATCGAGAAAATGTAATTTACTATTATACTATTCACGCTTGGCACGAAAAAAAATCACATTTTCAAATATTTGAAAAAATAGTTTTTGTGCCGGGCATAATTTTTAGAAATAATGAGTTTATACATCATGCGAGAGGACGCATGATGATATCGTAAAAGCTGTCGGGTTGTAATATTGCAGCTATTGGACCTTTGAAATGCCACAATTTTACGTAGAATATTTTAGAATTCACGAAAGATTGATCTGATATCAGAGCATATGAGCGGTGTAGCCTAATCGAGGTTTCTGATATACTCGTGATAAGTATAGGCTATTGTTACTGTCATTGCCGAAGTCAAATTAAACCAGCGTTAGGTTTTATTCGATTAATATTGGAACAGATCAATAACAACTTAAATATAATCAATATTGTTCCATAGTAATAACATTGTTTTTTACCCGTTTTAGCAATCGTTCCCCCTGTACTTTCAATTAGATTTCCAGTGATCGCTGTCAATTTTCAACACAATTTCTGATGGGACCTATATAAAAATCAGAACGACTATTCACATAAAATCGCGCGTAGCGCGAAGAATATTTTCCAGTTGCATAAATTAGCCCAGAAAATATTCCACAGCATATAGGCCAATTTCCACAATGCATCATGGTACCCCCTGATGTGGTGTTTTGTACCACGAAGGGTACACGGACCCCTGGAATATAAATGACTAATCGTCGAAGAATCCATTGGTGTTACAACTGTGGGGCGTACCACTACCTTACTCGCCACCGATAATAACATGGACAGAGAGAACAAACAACATCCAGGATGTCACCAAATCTACGTCACGGGGGTCACAGAACGCAAATGGTTTCCAAACAGACCTGATTAGATTTCTTTATTCTATATACCCTACGCAACGCAAGCTACTGGCTTTTGCTATATTACTATTTATTTCACGACAGTTTCATAGATTTTTGCGTCCGTAGGATTGCCAAGTCACTATTCCAAGAGGCAAGACCTCTGATTTTAACGTTCGACCCTGCTCAAATCGAGTCATTATTAGTTTATCACTCAGTCAATCCAAAACCGAGTAATTTAACGAAAGGTCGCACTAAACAAAATCAATATTTTCAGTCACGAATCATCAACGGGTCATGTTTTGTCATCATGAATCTGAAATGTGACGTAATAGCGATATCCCACAGAATGGTAGATTTTAGGAAGTGTTGTGATAGTGAAGTTTGTTTAGATTTTAGGTTTTTGAAGTAGTTTTAGAGTGAACTTTAAGTTCCTAAATCAAATAAAGATATATGACACTAGAAAATATTGTCGAATACTTGAAATCGAAAAATGACTTTGCGGGCCGCACAAAATGTTCTCGAGGGCCGCATGCGGCCCGCGGGCCGCGTGTTTGAGACCTCTGGCCTAAATAAACACGTGCCAAGACTCTGATACGGACAAAATAAGCATGTCTGGCAAGCAGGGAATTCGATATCACGCCAGCGGGATTGAAAACATGGGTTATGACTTCAATACTGTGACTTGGACTCGGACTCGAGTCATAATACTATGACTCGGACTTGGCCCTTTAAGCGGTGACTTGGACTCGGACTCGACTCGGTGATGAATTGAAAATGACTCGACTTGACTCGAGTCAAAACCACAAAAGTAAGATTGACTCGTGACCCGGAACCTTGTGACTTGGTTACAACCCTGCAATATGGCTTCTTTGACGAAAAACTATATTTGACGCCATGCAGTATTGTTACGATCGGCGGTCATGATCATCAGAACATCAATTCCATTTCGGTGATACATAACTAGGTGCTTTCACTGTTTGACAGGCGACGATTTCGAGGGTTTCAACCATGCCATATCGTATATGTCTACTATATGTATTGCAGGTCGTCCGAAAGCTCCTACTACATGTTTTACGAAAGTATTTATACAATTATTACATATTTATTAAAGTTTTATGCACTACACGGATAATACATTATTTGAAATTGCATTTGTCTAAATACTGTATGGGGCAGAGATAACAAAGTTTGCATATTCTGGAGGAGGCAACAGGGCTGTGGAGTCGGAGTCGGTGGAGTCGGAATCGGCATTTGGCTAATTTTCGCTTGATGGAGTCGGAGTCGTGAAAACTGTAGTGGCTGGAGTCGGAGTTGGAATCGTGGAAAAAAATACAGACTGGTGTAGGAGTCGGAGTTTGTTAAAATGACCCTGACTTCGACTCCGACTCCGACTCCAACTTCTCTATTATGACGACAATTGCTTTCAATGGTATCTTTGTATATTTGTACAACGATTATAGGATTTGTACGTATCATCAATCACTGTTATTAGTAACGATACAGATCAGGGGCAGCCAAACCGTGCCCCGCAGGCAAAATGTGGCCCGCGAGAAGGTTTTGTGTCACCTGCGAGGTAGTTCTCGAAATAGTTATAACATCAGGTAAAATTGCAAGGCCAACCAAAATATGATTAGCCTGACCGCGAAATTTGATGCATTGGCGTAACCAGGGGCCATCCACAATCATCTCAGATCTTCGTATATGACCATAAAGTAGAATATTCCGTAGCATATCGATCTCACCTTCTGCAACAAGCACCCACTTTTTGTCGCTTGCCTTTTATATTACCTGCTTTACTTTTCATTCAGTGTGCATGCCTCTTTTTTCATCGCCTAGGCCTGCTCCAAGTCGTTTCGACACATTCGTATCTTTTTATTTTATCGCAGTTTTGTGGTCTTTTGAAATGATGAAAATATTAATAAACTGATACTGAAACTCTCTGTCTCTTCTATCTCTCTCTGTCTACCGATCCGTGATTAACTGTGCGTGACGGAAAACCGGGGAAACCCGGCCGGCTTAATTGGATTTTATTTTATTGACATCTTGTGTGAAAATTACTGTAGATGTGGAATGTGGATTAGTTATCCATAATGGTCTGTGCATCATCATCGATATTTGCGGAGATTACCTGGTTTGATAACTATTGTAGTGTTAACTGCCTACTTAACTTTACTCTCACATGTTTATATATCTCATGCGCATCAGTGGCATCACCAACACTGTCTATTTTAATTCAGATCTGTTTATCTGAATACCGTACCGTAGTGCTCTAAAACCCACTGGAACGACAAATAGTGCGTTATTACGGTAAATCATGCCACGGTAAGATGATTTAATGCGAAATATTTGTTTCCAATCCATTAATAACTGACTATTATCTGTAGACCGCCAATGAGCCTGGTCCCTTTGCCAAATTACAAAGGCAAAGCTGGATTCCTTACTCATGGTATTCCACGCAATCATTTCTTCGATAAACCGTGGTTGCGATACCCTATTTATTCAAGGTAAGTTAGTGCATTCATTTACGAACTTTAGAGGTAAAATGCAATTGTTGGCGTTACTGAATGTCTGAATTCACTACCGCCCAATATGGAATCGGTGTCTCGTGCACACCAAAGATTCTACTGTCAACACACAGGTGTGACGCTAAGAACCGTCTTGGCACACTAAATATATTACGCTAAACGTACCGGGATTCAAACTGGACTACCGCACATGTCATGAACTTCAAATCATTAATATTTTAATTGTTTTTGCAGACTGCCAGAATATTGGAGAAAGCAGCATGAAACAAAACCACCACAAATCAATATAGTCCCGATGAAAGGAACAAAAAGACCACAACATGAAGGTATCCTATTGTCAGTTGTAGTATAGCAGCAGCTGTTGAATAATTTCAATCTGATCTATGATATAAGTAAATTGAAAGAAAGTAAATTTACTAGGTAAGCCTATATAATCGAATAAAAAATAAACTAGGGTAGTGGTTGCTAACATTTGATTGAATCGCCGTTCCCTTATCAAGTTCAATATATCTTTATCACCCCTTAAGGTCCAGAGTTCATCAGGAGCCTTATCCTGTTAATTTTATGTAGTATGTATGTAGTTTGTATCCACTTCGGTAGTTTTGTATGCATACTACTTCTACTTCAACTATTTTTCTTGTCCCGTCTCTCAAAATCGCCCACTTTTGGAACCACTGAACTAGGTCATCTCCAATTTTGCAAACAAAATGAAGCTTTGCAGACTCTTTCTTGTTCAGCCTACCGTACTCAATTGCTTTGTAAATGTGAATCACGAATATGTTGTTATTGTCTAATCTTGAATCGATCTGGTGGTCAGGCAAGATACAATACGATTTACCAAAGAAATTAACGAAATTAGCCCGTTGATTCCCGTTTACATTCACAGGATTGTGGACCAAGGATGAACAAGGCAACCCAATCCCAGTTAAAAACTTTCCGATCAATGTTCTATATCCGGAAGAAGTGAAGAACGGACTGTACGGCGGGGAGGGAATTGTCAGAGGATGGAGACATGCTCGAGGATTAAAAGTAAGATCATCTTCAGTTCATTGTTCATTGGCGGGTGAAATCGGCATATTTTGGCATGGCCTATTATACCTGGCAATATTCTAAATGGCCAGGACCAGGTCGAAATTTATTTTATAATCTCAGACATCAGCAGTAGGTAACTACTGATCTCAATAAAGCAGTCTCTTTACCATTTGATTAGCTGATGTCACTATTTTTACATGGTTTATGCATGGAAATAATTCAGCAATTGTCTAATAATGATTTTCTTTTGTAAACCTAAGATGTGTAAATGCTGTATTGCAGCTGTGTGCATTGTACACTGTGCAACATTTCTTATAGGCGGGCCGAATGTAAATTTTTTCGATATCTTCCTACACGTAATTTCCGTGCATGGCCCAGGGATAATTGTGATAGCCGTTAAAAATATAACCATTCAATAAAGTTTATGAAATATAATGATGTGCGAAGTTAGGATAGGTATGTTTTAGTGATTTTACTGTTTTTATTTAACCATTCTCTTAGTCCACGTTAGCTTAGCTCAAACATACCCGGCCATGCTAAATTACAAACCCATTTCGCCAGCGGCACATTATTCAAAATTGGGACTTCATTATCGGCCTCAATTTCTCTGGGGTGCTGCACATTGCGCGTTTCTGTTGTATTGATGTCAACGGCGACAAAAACTTCAATTTAAAAACTACAAATATCACATGTTTCAATATGTTGCCATCCTTCAGTCAAAACCAGTGACTCCGCGTAATTGGATGCCAAGCACATCAGTCGAGTCGTTTTGGAGTGAAGTATTGGAACGATGGATTGAGACGACGGTGACCCCGAGGACTCTGCGACTCATAGATGAAGCTTACGGCTTCGACCATTACATTTTGAAGGTACGATGACAGCAGCTTTTTGTTACTTTTGAATCATCGGCAGCTAGCAAGGCGTTGGATTCGAATTATTCAATTTTAATTTGAGAACATATTATTTGTAGAGAGCAGTATCCCTTCAATTGCTCACCCTTTCACATCGTAAGGCGTTATGTGAATCCAATTTATGGAATGCCCTTGGCCCCTTTCCTAATTGGTCGCATTGTATACGCAGACTCCCGAATACGAACTCTGTTCCAAGCTGGGCTCAAACTTGAAGCGCGAGATGCTGTTTCGTCTCCTCGACAAGGACACCGCGATGTACGTCAACGACCCAGAGAAGCAGCAAAAGGTTTACGACAGGTACAAGAAATACGCGATGAAGAGGGAAGACGCTGAATGGGTGGGTCTCTCGCTGTTCGAGGCGATGAAAAAGCAGTGGGACATTGAACAAGCGCGCGGCCTGCATGACAGCAAGCCTTTGCTGGACTTTTACACGGACGAACTGAAACGGAAGTTTGTAGCCGATAAAGACTTGCCAAAAACTGGCGTTGGTATCGATAGCGGTGCGCCGATTTTCCAACCGCAGCCAAGATAACGATCATAAATTTCTTTTTTAACTGATAAAGCGTGGATGCGATGAAAATTTGTGGGTGACATGAATTTTTCGCAATCATACAATGCCGATGTTTTCCGTCATCATGGATCGCATGTCATTTGCAATGTCAAATTTGAAGTCAGGATGCGAGAACTCCCCGCAGCTTGGCTGTGCCCTGAGGTGGTAAAATTAGTCAGCATTGTGTAGAAACAAACCCACTTAAGTAGATACTTGAGTAGGAGTTCTCTGTTACTGACCACCTCTGGTCACCTGCCCGTGCGCTGTGGTTTTGCCTGTACTCGACGGGCGTTTATATTGTAGGAAAGTGGCCTTATACAAATTTCTTGCCTTGTTCGTGAGGGAATGAGACTATATTTATCGCTACTGATTTGTCGCATGGTTTTGCCTGGCTGGTGTACCTAATTGCGAGAACAAGCGGCTGATAAGGGTGTGTTACACGAAATGATCACCTTGGTAATTTACATTTATCAGCATAGATCGGGATGTGTATAACTGACAGGCTGTACTCCAGGGGTGGCCAACCTTGTCGGCCAAACGGCCACATGATATTTACGAACTTCTGCGCGGGCCACTTGAATGCTGATGACCATTTTTTAGTCTTCCGATAGGAGCAAACCGGATTAGGTAACGGCAAAAATATATAATACTTAAAATATTACGCATGAAAATCCATAATAATTATGGCATGAAGAGTCAGGGGGCAACCGCGACTATTGCGTGGGCCACTTGAATGTTAAATCAGCCCATTGTCGTCCGTTGCAACTCCATGAAGGTGAAACAATTTACCGTCTCCTGAACAAAATGTACGTAACTGTCATCAACCACTGTGACGTCACCCACACGTCACCTGAGCCAGCGAACATCCGCACGAATTTTCCTTGTTAATGAATGAATTCGGTCATAATAATGTCACGTCACTTGCATATATATTGCGGGTCGCCTCTGCATATACCGCTATGCTCATTTGGCAAGGGCAGGGATATTCGGCGCTTGAACTTATAAATATCGAAGATTTCGGATAATATGCGAAATATTGTACTTTATGGTCATAAACGACGATCTAAGAAAATGTGACTGGCCCCTGATGGCTACGCCAATGCGTGGGAACTGATATTTTAGTCATCAAAATCCAAAATTTCGCGATCAAGCTCCTAAAATCTTTGTTATTTGGTTTTGGTTAATTATTTTTTGCTATTATAACTAATTTCATTACTCGGCGGGCTACTCAAAGCCTTCTCGAGGGCCACGGGTTGGCCGCCTCTGCTTTAATCTATGGTCGCGTGAAAAATACAGACATGAACGACTGAACTTTCCTGTGTTTCTTACTATGTGTAACGTCGTAGTAAGCATCACTTGACCCGAAGCTTGATGCCCAAATCTGCAGCGAATCGGTTGGTACTCGATTTTTAACGGTCCTGGCGATTCATAGTTTAACATTGGCAGACGCAGATGTTCCATTTTATCAATTGGATTTTGTCAGGTGTGACGAATGGCCGTTACACAAGTATCGGATTAGATAAATTTAGGCGTGCGTCATCATCTGTCCATCGTGAAGTGAATTGCAAATTCGGTGCCCGGCAAGCAAACGCTGCCAGGCTTACAATGCAGATCAGGCTCAGAGATCAGATTCATCTCGTGATACCAAGTTAAATGCAGGATTAGTAATTTACAAGGGAAATTTCTTGCCACTGTCTAAAGCGAAAATTTGCTCTTCGTTTGGATTGCATCATTACCCGTGAGCGTGAAGAGGCCTACTTCTCAGATCTATCTCGGGCACTGCGAAATGGCAAGTAGCGAGGGCGGAATAGGCGATTTGCAGGACTCCGGATGCGTGATTGCATGAACGTAGCTACAATTGACTGCTTAGTAAGCAAGCCACTATTCTACGCATGTGCTAGCTAGTTATCTGTACTTAAACACCATGCATGGGCGACCAATAGGTAGGGCTGGGCGAAATTGAGTACCTGAGTGATTCGATTCTGAATGCCGAATTACACTTCGATCCGAGTATCGCTTATTATGACGTCACAACGCCAATATATGGCTGAAAGAAGATGAAAACTTTACGTGAAGTCAATTTTCTCAAAATGTATAAATTGGACATAAGTCACTTTGATTCCACTGCAACGAAATATGTACCTTTTATGACACCACAAAGAACATAATGCCTGTTATCCATCACAATAAAGATACTTCGGTATTTTTCGATCATACCGATTTCATTGCACTTCGTGACAATGTTGTGGGATGATCTTGACTTCGGAAACGTGTTATTTCCCGTAACGTAAATTAGGTAATCTAACAATTTTATCAAGTAGCCAGTACGATTTGAGAAAAAAAGTCATTTTTGAAGAGCCCTACTGAGCAGCAATAACATGAGTTATGGACAGGCCTGTTTATTTTTGGATATTGGGTTTTATTTCTGGAGATTCTCCAAAAATAAGATTTGAAAACATCCAAAAATAAGCTTTTTTTGGATGATGTTTTTTCAAGTTTTTTAGTGAAATGCACGAGTCAGATCAGTGTAATTACTGTTGAAACAACCAGGAAACTCACAAACACACACAAAAACAGCATGTGTGTGCGGGAGGGGGTCTCCGAGACACTAAAAGTACTTCCACTCACTGGAAGGATCAGAGGCGACAAGGGTTGAAGAGGCGGAATGGTATGAAATCGTGCGAGTGTGGTGCGGGCGGGACCTTGTGACGCAGGCCGAATACCGCCACCTCTACAACAATAACTTCGTCCACACGATGATGGGACTGAATGGCTACCTCCAACGGCAACAGGACTTGATCCAGGAAAAGAAAAGTATGTGCCCCAAGTTTGTAGACACATGTTGGTTGTCAACTAAGAAGATGACCACTTGGTTGACTAGACACCGTACCAAACTGCTCGGGGTTATAAACGATAAAAGTCCGGCCTGTGCACCTCCGCTGCAGTAGTGGATCCAACTAACCGTTTTCGAGCGCATGGCCACAGAGCTGAGCACCACCGTCACAAAGGTTCAGGGACTTGGTCATCTGATCGTGGAGCATCAGGATGAGCTCCATCGCCTGGTCGAACGCCTTCGAGCTCGGTGCCCAGCTGAGGACTGGGACAATGACACCCGCGGCAAGGAAGGTCCTCTGGTCATAGGGTGCTGAACTGTCAAGTTCACTGAGTCACACAATTTCGTGGAGGATCAGAGTGTTCACTGTGCAGTCCTCGACCTTCTCGAGAATATCGACGAAGAAGAGAAGCAGTCCACGTTCGAGGCAGCCAGGAGCCTTATAGCAGGGCTCATCGACGGCATAAAGAAAATTGAAGTTGCCGACAATGAAAGGGCTCTGCCTTGTCTACCACACCAAGTGGTGCAACCTCGAAGGCAGGACAGAACAAACACTTCTTGCTCTTTTAGATTCTAATAATATAAACAAGAGTGATACATATATGTAAGCTACTTTATTTGCAGCTCAGTGAATTGATCGACAAACACCCGGGAGGGCTGTCGAACAAGTGAACACCTGAGTAGGTACAGAATATCGAAGACCAATTCCAATCCATGTCTGTCCGATACAAAATGGACGTCACTTTCAAGCGCATTATTGACGAGCGACAGTTCTTTGGACCCACATGGCTCGATGTTTCCCACAACTTCGACGGTCGAAGCCGATTTCTCGAAAACCAACTGGGAGAAAGGTCTCTACCGGGCGTCACCCACTGATTTTTATTTGGAGAGCATTCTCCAGGCCAAAGAATTTGTGACGAAAGTATTAGAAAGTTAGATCAAGATCACTGATGATGTCGATGTGTTGAAGAACATGAATACATGATAATAACATACTTTTGGTGAAGTTTTCTATGTAGTATTAGGGCTAAAAACACCTTCATTTCTTATTTTTGGAGATTCTCCAAAAATAAAATTTGAAAACATCCAAAACTAAGCTATTTTTGTTATTTTTGGAGAAATCCAAAAATAAACAGGCCTAGTTATGGACGATGAATCATTGACCTAAGAGCTACGGCACCAGCTGATATAACAGAAGACACCGGTCGTATGATTGTGATTGACAAAATGTTACGGTAGGTGGCGTCATTCCGCAACTCCTTCATATGAATATTTTTTCTTCATATATTTTATTGTGTCTTTATGTGTAACTGTCATCTCAATTAGCTGTCAGTACTTGTTTGTGAGCCTGCGTTTGATGAAGATTCATTTTTAAACATATTTCTGTAGATATTCGCCTGATTTAAAATCCGCAGATGAAGACAATAGAATACCGTTTGTTGGGATTGCTATTATGGACAGTTGGTGAGTATATCTGGTCGAGCTCGAACCCAAATATCGTATAGTCATAGGATAGTTGTACTGATGAAAAATATCAATTTATTGCTTCCGACTAAATTGAGTCATCATTTAGTGTAGGCACTAATTAAAACTTTAAACATTGACGTTAAAATAATCCCCCGTGTAAATTTCACTGCTTTTCATTCAGCGGTCTCAGATATTCGCACCAGCTACTTCCGCACAATACTACAAAATTCAATATTTGAGACCTGTCGGGTGGCTCATGCAACTACGGTCGTCAGCTAAATTTCAATTGATTTCGCTGCAAGGATGCAGGTCAAACAGTCAAGGCGTCTTGTTTTCTTGGATCGCATATATCCATGCCATGCAGTAAACAATATGATTTCCGCTTAAACGACCACAATGGTATAGAATGGAAGAGTGAAGGCTGTAATTTTCTGCATACTTGATTTATTGGCTTTTGAAAACCATATACGTTTGAACCACGAACAACGGTAGTTGGCCTAAAAGCTAATTGCATCATGGTCATTGGTCATGGAGTAGTGTCTACCTGTCAGGTCGTTATAAATGTGTATGTATCGACTACACTACAGGTTGAAAAATTATGTGCACCGGTTTACGCGAAATTACAGATATTTGAATTCTCATAGATAATGTGATCAAACGTGGTGCGTCATTCGCCCTTTGATATTTTCTAAAGGCAGACCGAATTACCTGACGTTGCTTGCCCGAGAAGTTTGTTTGTTTTCGCTAATTACGAAAACGTATCGATGATACGATATGCGAGACTGCTGTTTGTCGGTATTAAGGTGAAGTAAATTAATATATTTTCTATGCGTTCATTCATAGGATGGCACCGTGATAAAAGAGCGACGCTTTTCGTCTCGCGATCAAATCGCGTCGATATTGTTCTAATTTCTTTCATCCCAAATCTAATTGACGAAATGTATTTTGTTTCAATGCGTGTTGTGTCCGGAAGATGATTTGATTTTCTAGTCCATTTTGCAATAGAGTTATTTGTCACTCGATATTCTGTAGTTCTTGAGCAATCGCCCGTAAGTATGACGAACCATTATTATTACTGCACATTATCAAGGGCCCAAAATCTATGATCATCATTCGACCGGAATGTCGCTAATTGACTTCACAAAAAGTTGATGACAGATGCTAACCTCTCACGGCGTTTCGATTGTCATTTTTCTGGCGAACCATTCTGTCGTCGTCTGTTGAAATTACAATATCGCAGACCTATCGTATGAGATAGTAACGGGCGAACTTATGACATGGCTATCAAATGGGAAGTGAAAACAAATTAGGTCTCAGTAATTCGTTGGCGCTATCACTTCTATATTCTTATCTATTTATGCAGCAGTTAGACTCAATCTGACGACGCTAGCATGGTATCGTATTTGTCTTTATCGTCCAGGAATTTCGTCGCTGTCTATAATTATTTATCAATCCATGGGAACATCCGCAAATCTCAATTGTAGAGGACCTATATTATATAGCGTGCGGCAGGATATTCCTGATATCGGTTTGCACGCCCGGGTCGTAGAATGTAAATTCGCCGCTAACTTCGATCTCCCGTCAGCGTTTTAAGCTGTATACACGGAATATAGCATGATTTGTATGTACTTGATGCACTATACAGGTTGAAAGTCTGTCGATTAGTGCCCAATCAAGTTCCCATAAAAACTGTCGTCTCTTCATATTAGTCTCTGAGGTCTGTGTTGCCAAAATGGGACCAGCATTGTAGAAATTCTCTCCCCGCCCCTTCCCAATTGCTCATTGATAACACTGCCAGTGTAGCAAACCGCAATTCGCGGGTTCGAGTCTCACTGACTGTCCCAAGAGCACAGCCGCTAGCCAGCAAAACCACTGCCAACATGGCAGCCCCAATCACTGGTCACCACACGGGAGAAACCGAAAGACGCTATCTCATCGTTGGAATTGTGTATTCGCATCGAGTTCGACCAATTCATCTTCCTATATGTTTTCAGGCTGGTGTGCTGCTAGTGATTCAGAGACAAAGTTGATAAACAAGCTTCTCTCGGATTACAACCCGAACGTTAGACCTGTCGCGAATAATTCGGATGTTGTGAGAGTTTCCTTCCAATTGTCTTTGCAACAAATCATTGACTTGGTGAGTATGACTATAGCAGGCTAAATGCTAACTATATGCTAGAACAAATGATTAGAGATTGTTGTATAATACTATTATATGCATCGAAACAAACGTAACCCAACAAATATATATATCATATATTAATATACTGACATTCGAATCAGCAGAAGCCACGATCTCTGAAACAGCTCACTTTCTGGTATGTGTGCAACTCATGCCAACGCACATGTCAAAGTATGTAAAACATGATTAACCATATGAACCATTTCACCAAACCACAAAATTGTACGATTTTCCAATATCATCACCATTCACCAATATATCCAATTACCCCTGGTTGAATCCAAAGGTGCCATATCATTGCAATAACACACCCACGACAAAACGTTTTCAATTTTCACTATAACACAAGCGCATGTTTACAGGATGAAAAAAATCAGCTCATGACGACCAGCCTTTACATGACCAACGTGAGTATATCGTATGTAAATTTTGCAACGATAAATCAATGTGAAAAATTGGAATTCGAAGGCTTGGCAAGATGTTCATTTCCAATGGAATCCGGAAGAATACGATGGTCTGACCACGATACGTCTACCAGCAAAACTAGTTTGGAAACCTGATATTTATGTTTACAACAGGTAATAATTATAATTTCGAATAATCGAACCTGTTGGCCGTTTCCCATTTCCAGGAGTCTTGGCGACAGGCTGGTGTTTTTTCATTTTAGTAGTGAGGTTACGATACAGGTCGCGAATAGATTTACCGATTCTGGATACTGTGAAATCATGCAATTGATCCAATAAGTTTGTTATGTTTGGAATTGCACCAGTAAAATTGGGACAGAGATGCGCATGTAAAAAGGCGCAGATGTTACTGAGAACGTCGAAAATTGTTTGCGGTAACCATCAACGTGGCAATTTGTCGGAAAACCTTTTTGAAACCAAGGATTCAGCATGTTTCATGGCTACAGTAATTGTTTGGAAATGAATAGGCTACAACGTCTCCCCTAAATGTCCTAGAGTACACGCAATTAACTCGAAATGCAAAAAAGGGGCTTTGGGGCGTCTTCAGAACTCAATTCACTTTTCTTGAGAAAAGAGGATATATATCCTCCTAAAAGAGACGTATGGTAGCCAGGGCTGTGGACTCGGAGTTGGGGTCGGTGGAGTTGGAGTCGTAGTTTGGCTAATTTTTGCTTGATGGAGTTGGAGTCGTGAAAACTGTAGTGGCTGGAGTCGGAGTCGTTGAAAAAATACTGACTGGAGTCGGAGTTTGTGAAAATGACCCTGACTTCGACTCCGACCCCGACTCCAACTTCTTTATCATGAAAACAATTGTTTTCAAAGGTATCTTTAAATTTCTAATAATAACTATATTAGGATTTTTCTGTACCATCACTCACTGTTATTTGTAACGATGCAGATCAGGGGCAGCCAAACCGTGCCCCGCAGCCCAAATGTGGTTCGCGAGAAGGTTTTGTGTCGCCTGCGAGGTAATTCTAGAAATTAGATATAACATCAGGTAAAATTGCAAGGCCAGCCGAAATTTGATTAGCCTGACCGCAAAATTTGATGATGATTAAAGCATCAATTTCGATGCATTGGCGTACCCAGGGCCCAGCCACATCCATCGCAGATCTTCGCACATAACCATAAAGTAGAATATTCCGTAGCAGATTCATTTGAATTAAAATTTTTCTTAGCACTTTGCATGACTTTTTGTCACATTTCTTGCATTTAAGATTGGAACCGCTCTTGGAAATTATAAAAACGCCTAATTTACAGAATTGAGTCCAACTATACACTCGCAATTAGGATATAACGTGCTGTCCAACATGCGACTTCGCTTGTGCTCTCGCAGCGAGATCTTCGGCGATGAAACATTTTCACAAAATGACAGAGGCATGTTCATCGAAACCGTCGATATTGCTATGTCTAAAACGCCAAATAATCCTGTCTTTGCGAAACGAGCAAATTGCTATGCAGAGGCGACTTTCAATATCTGCAAGTAATATATTTACAAATCGAATTCATTCATTACCTTTGAAAAAAACTTCGTGCTTAGCGCGACCAGGGCATGACTGCGCACTGTACAGTTGCACACGCAGTTTTCATGACCTAATTGTTATCAATTTTAAAGCGTAGTCATTTAAGTCTTGTTGTCAATGTTATCCTAACATGGACAACAACATTCAAGTTGCCCGCGCAATGGTTTGTAAATCTCATGTGGCCTTTTGGCCGAAAAGGTTAGCCACGCCTGACACATATAAAATTGGACATTATTTACAAATTAAAATTCAGTTGCATAGAGGAAGAAAGAAGCAATCTGCATCTTTGCGATGCAGTCACAAATTAATGCATTTTTTTGAATTATACCATGATATTGTGACAGAGCAAATATATCGTCTGGTTGTAAAATTGATGTAAATATAACCAAACGCTCCTTCCCACTTGATAAAATTATAAATATTTTTAGTCTAGCTTAACTGCTGGGGTCGAACAAATGATTGAGAAGGTCTGCAAGTCCTACTCCTTGAGTACTTGACTAAGTGCATGTAGACTAGACATATGCTATTTGACTACTTCCTAAATTTCGTTTATGACCGATGTCTATTAGTCGTGAGAGTGTGTGTGCTTGTAATCAGTACAGTGTGTAATGAGAAAATTAGTAAGATGATCTCTGTATTATAGTTGCTGACTCATACACAAGAGCAACAATTCGATTGTTTCATCTACATTTCAATTATGCAGTATGGGATATATGTCGTTTTCGAATGAATCATACATAGAAGGTTATTAGGGAGTTCATGTTAAAAAAAAAAACTGATAACATATAAAAAAGGAAGGATATTTAGAAAGGCAATCTTTCATGCATGGAGAATAATTCGAGCTGTGCCACAATGAAACAATTCTGCATGCCATCGTTAATCATATGTTTGCATATGTTTAATGGTTATAATATAGTCATTTAACCGTCGGTGTGGCATAAAATTTTCGAAGTAAATTGGTAATACTGTTATAGTCAAAGTTGGAGTCGCAGTCGGAGTCGGTAGGTTTGAAGACTCTGGAGTCGGTACGTTGAAAGACTCGGGAGTCGGAGTCGGTCCATTGAAAATGTGTAGAGTCTGAGTCAGAGTTGCAGTCGGTCGTGAAATTTACCGACTCCACAGCCCTAATGGTAGCTAAGCTAGGGTTGCATTTATAATAAAAATCGATTTAAAACAAACCTGTTTAAAACAAGGTTCTTCCATGACGTCACGAATATTTAATTGTGACATCACAGTGGATTGACTTGGACAATTGGAAGATAAGATAATTATGGCTCTTTCGATGAAAAGAGCTTCCGACCGCTGTCAAAAACAGGCCAAAAATATATTTAACCAGGACTACACCGTTATGCAGCATTTTTACGATCGGCGGTCATCATCATCAGAACACCCGTTCCGAACCAATGATCTATATATACTTTTGAACTTACGACGATTTCGAGTGTTCCAGCGACCCCACATCGTATATGTCGACTATTGTGGGTGCAAATCATCCGTATGCTCATACTGCATGGTTGTTCGAACGTATTTACACAATTACGACATAACTAGACAACGTTTGAAAAAAAAACAAATTTTTTAAGGCATTTGTGTTTTAGAACACAATTTGTTTTAAATATAACCCTAATGGTTGCCCTATGTTAGGTATTTCGAACATTTGACATATTCGCAGCGCTGTCGATTCCTTCGACTCTTTGCTACAAACGAACGTGATAATCGATTACACCGGTGGCATGAGCTGGCTTCCGCCCGGCATCTTCAAGACTACTTGCAACGTCGACATCGAATATTTTCCATTCGATCAGCAAAAGTGCATAATAAAATTTGGAACGTGGACTCACCAGGAGAATTCGGTTAGTGTCGGAAGTTTGCACCGCGTATGATGGTGATTTTTATCGTCACCCCATAACGCTGAAAAATCGTTAAAGTGTTTTTCTTTAGTCCAAACATGCATGTTTTTCATAATATTGAAGCGCGGTCTGTTGCCAAGGCTATACAATAAGTATCATTTTCTCAGGTCTCTTCTATCATTACTCTATATCTTCAAGAACATCGCCTTTGTATTTTCACAGTGGTTCTTAACCGGGGTCTCCGGGAACCTCAGCGAGTCTCCGGAGTTTTCTGGAGGTCAAGACACCTACCCATCTCATACATATGATTTTTGATGTCACGACCGCCTTGGCCATATGTGGTTGCAGGCAATTAACCGCGATCAGTAGTAGAATTGTGGCTATTGTGCACTTCGTGTGCAGTGACGTACAGGGGGGGGGGTTCCTTGTATTCATTTTGTGTGAAAACCATATTTTAATGGTTTTGTTCTTTCAACTCCCTGTTCATACACAGTTCATTTCGTGCACCAGTAATGTATAAATTAGGTTTGTATTGTGGCAGATCAGGGGCGGGCAACATACGACCCGCAATGGGGTTTTCAACGTGCTGCAGACAGTTTCCGGTCTTACAAAATAACGTGGCCCGCGGCACATGCAGTCTGCAACAACCCCACACTTCGTACTTGCTACGCCAAATTATAGTGACTGTAGGTTATTCCTTAGTTCTTTGTACGGCCATGAGCATTAACAAGACAAAGCTGCGAAACTCTTATTGATGTTCACGTGCAGTAGCCTATTTACTAAGGATTTCTAGGTCCGACATGCAGCCAGATTTCAAGAACTTGTTGACAACTTTCATCGACCACAGATGTCTCAAGTCATATGAGTCCAAGTCGAGTCAGTACACAGATTTAATCGAGTCGAGTCGAATCGAGTCATTTCCGTATTTTGAAAATGACTCGAGTCAAGTCGAGTCATCAGAAAATCGTGACTCGAGTCATTACAACCCTGTGTCTCATTGACTTCAACAGCTATTGAAGTACATTACGTTAATAAATTCATGAAATACTGTTTTGGGTCTCTGCGCTTTAAACTTAAAGATCACATGAAATACGATATATTCCTTGTATCGGTTGATAAATACGCGATCAATTTGTCGATCCCAGGATTCTCGGATAGCTTTTGTGCGAAAGAGTCAAAGAGTATCGGAAAAAGTGCCAAACTGTGTTAAAAAGAGCCAAATTGTTCAATAACGCTGTAATAATGCATGATAATGCTACCAAAGTCAATATCGTTGCAACCATTTGTCAATCACCGGAAATTCCAGATTTTTTTTGAAGAGTATGTTGTATAACTACAATAACTGCTATTGTTTCAAGCCTTTTCCAATTGAATATAAAGTCGTAAAATAATATGAGTCTGTATTTAGAATTTTATTGCAGTCTACATTCTACAGTCTACACTGTAGTGTAGTGGAAATACTACACTACAGTGTTTCGACTCAAATCTGTATTAACACATTCGTATATTTGGCGTCCCGTGTCTTACAGATTTCACATGCTGGCGTTTTGCTTCGAGCAATAACGATTAACAATAAGCTGTCTGTGACCCAAAGATATAGCTTAGTGGTGGACGTGCGTCCATCTTCTCAATCGGTAGGCTGGGGGTTGAAGCCCCGGCCGGGTCAGACACGCATGCTGCGTATTGGTATCTTCGGGTTGGCGACCGGCACTCCTATAGTGCTGATTCGGTAACAACTTTGCGGCTCCTTCGTCGTTCCATCGTTCAAGCACCACGCCAGTGGAGACGATAATACGATAAATGATAAATTATTCCCCCCTCACATTTGATATCTGATAATTCCATTGCAGGTGGACCTAGATCTTGCGGAAAACGGTACAGCAGACACTTACTCGTACCAGGAGAGCGGCGCGTGGGACCTTGTTCGTACGTTTCCTTTCGATACGCGTGTTGGCAGAATTGCTTAACGAATGCAAAGCTATGTTCGATTTTTAGAAATGAAAGGAAAGGTGAACCGAGTGAAATACATGTGTTGCGAAGATCGTTTCGTCGATGCTACGTACGTGGTGACTATCCGTCGCAAGACTGCTTTCTACATCTACAATTTGGTGCTGCCGTGCATTCTCATATGCGCCCTGACCATCCTGACCTTCATATTTCCCGCTGACGCCGGAGAAAGAATGACACTTGGTAAGTCATAGCCTCAGTGTGTCATCAGTGTATCGGAAAGAGGTGTATCGGTTTGGGATGGATGCAGAATGCTTTCAGAGAATCGCACAGACAATTAGACAATTTTGGACTATTGAAAAGCATCCGCATAGCCTCGCATTCATGCTGATGGTTTGATCAATATGACCCTATACTTGATGATATGATACGCCAAATTACCGTCATTAAGAGTCGTATAGATCTCTATATCAATATATCATTTGCGCCTCTTACAAGTGGAGACGGTGCTTTCTGTCGACAGAATAAGCAAGTAATTGGGCACAACATATTAGACTAGGGTCTATTGCATGCTAGTACTATAATGCAGGAATTTTCGTAGCTTATATACGCGGCGGGTTATCAAAGAAAATACTGTTACTTGACTTAAAATGGGAATATGTATTACAGGTATCACGGTACTCCTGGCGATGGTTGTCTTTCTGCAGATTGTTACTGATAGCCTGCCCCCAACTGGCGCCACTCCACTGCTTGGTAAGAACATTATTCTACTTTTGAATAAACCACGGACCGACTATTGATTGATAACGATTAGGGCGGTATTTGTAATCGATTCAATTATTGAGAGTCATTTTTCTCCAGTAACTGAAATATACGGAAGTAGGGTTGCATTTAAAACTAAATTCAATATAACATAAACATGTTTAACATATGGTTAAAAATCATGCATTTTACATGGCGGGGTTTGCTTTCCAGGCAAATATTTCCTGTGTACCGTGTTCATGGTCTCGCTCTCTGTGATCGCCAGCGTCTTCTCACTGAGCCTGCACCATTCCGATTCCACGAACACAGATAAAATGCCACCGTGGGTTAGTAAAATAAATGGTCACCATCGGACAACTAATATCTTCCTGATTATCTCTACCCAAGGTGGAGATGATATTTATAGATGTTCTTCCTAAGTTACTGTTCATGTCCGTACCGGAAAAGTTCAAAAGGTCGAAAATGTATGATGACGAGAAAGATGCAGTCGCAGAGCTATACCCGTTGACTAAGGTTAGTAGAGCTCATGACATTGTAAATATCTAAAGAGTTGAATACGGTCAATACGAAACAACTGCACCACTGTTATGCGTATGAGATCACGGCAGCACACTTGTGCAACTGGCACCACGACGCGGGTTACCTTGCAGTCAGAAAGTTCACTCCTGGAATGTGTCTATTGAACAGCTCGCCTGACTTGAGTTATCAATTTATTGGTTATTTACTGGATTAGTATCCGGGTCATGCTGGATACTGGAAACACCGCTTGACCATGAGTAACCCTGAGTATATATGCTGGTTTCCAGTTTTTTGTGAGTTTCTTTTATGCTGCTACCTACGATTACGACAATGACGTATCTGAATAAACTATTGGGTGTATCTCTGAATTGAGAATTCACTACCAGGACAGCAGCGGACGCGGGTCAAGTTACTGGTACTCCAAGTTGTTTCGGCACCCTTCATCTTTTCATTATATCGCAATATTGTGGTGTATTGATTGTGATACGATTGTTGATATACAATGTTCTTTCCAATTCTCTACTAGTTGCTGACGATTACCCCTGACGAGTGTCAGCCGAAAATATTCGGGTTCATTTCAATATGAATATACTATTTAATTGTATTGATTTCATAAAAATTTTAATAAAATGATGATGATGAATTGTGACAGCCAAAAAGCGGTACTGAGAACCCATAGCGTGTTTGTACTGCAAATACCTGACACAGGCGTGCAGAATATGCTTCTCCTGTGAGCTGAGCGTGACTGGTCAGTGGTCATACAGTATATCACCTATACGGAATACAGTATAGCCTGCCCCAGTGGTTCCAAACCCTTTGATTTCACGGACAACCTTCGTCCGACGTTTGAGCCCAAACTATCCTTCACGACAAACCAGCCCGGTGATTAAGAAAAGTCATCTTTCCCAATGGAGCACCGAAGCTCCTGTTGGCTAAAATTAATGCGGGTGCCGCGGCTTTAAAGTTCTAGGACAGAGATGCCCACACTATCGCGAACGCGGCCCGCATTTTACACCGTGGTCAGTTGTCGCTGGCCACTTCCGTCTCAATTACTTAACAATCAAGTCCTGTCTGTTGTCGATAGACAATAACTAACTATAAAAATAGGTCGTCATTTTCGGTTGTGGGGTTTGTGCGGTAAATTTGGCATGTTATTTTTCACGGTCGCGTAGCTGTTGACGGGAAATATATCAGCACGCTCGATTGCGGTGAATTTGCGGTGATTCGATGAATTTGGCATGTTTGTCACGATCGAGCGGATGTTGACTTGAAAAATGTAGGCACTTTCTCAGGAGTATAGTGCCGCATGCTTTGGCATGTCTTTTTATCGCTTAGGAGAAATTTGACCGTCTTTCAGCACACCTGAGCTAGTTTCAAAAACAACGGGATGGATATTTACGAAATGTGAAAATTTCAAGTAGCATTTTATGAATATATATACGCCATATCAGGCAAAACACATACACACTATGAGAGAACTGGATTCATACTTTACAGTTCTGTCATAAAAATGAGAAATTTAGGTATTCCTTCACTCCCCTATAAAACTAGCTCCCCTCCTAAAAATTACAACCCCCTTGTTGGCACCAATTGGTATAGCGATTAATTAATAAATATCTGTGTACGCTAATGATGTGACCAAAAGTGGAAATTACGAAATATTTTGACCAAATTGAATCTTCAAGTTCAGCCGATTTGTACCGACTCAAGAACCGCCTCATCATCGAACCGGTTATGGCTTCAACTTGCATCAAAAGGATTGTGAAGTTTTAACAAATATCTTGTCGTTTACAACAGGAGCGATGTTGTCTGTATACCATGCATTTTCTAACGAAATGTGTTTGCCAAAATTCCATATGATAGTCCAGCGTATGCCTAATTGCCCATACATCATATATTTGTCCTACGAGATGAGCGTGTCTGGTCAATGGCCATACAGTACATGAACATCGATTAATTAAACAATATTCGTATAATGTCAGGGTGGGGAGTTGCGAAGTATTTCGACTAAATTGAATCCTCACAACACTGCCAGAAACCAAAGTGTATAGTGCGTCGATTTCGTGAAGCGGCTTGTACTTCATTTCATTGGTTAACATTTTTACAGATGAATTGATAGAGTAAACTATAACCGCCTGCACAAACTCTTTCTATTTGCAAACTAATGTCAATGTAATTTCGTCACACTGATTCTAATCAAGTTTACCTCTCACCGCCTGAACGAAACTTCCCCATTTTCATACAGGTGGGCAAGCGATTAAGACGAAGCGACGAACCGCAAGAAAACGGCAGTCCGATCATGACTCAACTAAGGAAGTCGGAAGAGTAAATAAATACATGTTTTCGTATTTAATATCACCACATAGAACCGTATAGTCGAAGCGTCTCATAAACAAGCCCAGGTGCTTCCATGAAATCGATGTAACGTTCGCTCTACCGCAGGCAAATCGCGATGATGTGCGAAGATCTGCATGATATCGTCACGCGTATGAAAGACGAAGACGAGGATAGCGAAGTCACGCAAAAATGGAAGTTCACAGCCAGGGTCATGGACAGGTAATATCGCTATCGAAAGGGAGAAATAGTCTAGCTCCGTCATGCTAAAATCTTTTTTCGTAGTCCTGGCGTCATCGGGATTTTGAGATATCACTGCTACCGTGACGTATTAAATTAGCGAACGGATTTGTTTTGACACGAATTGTTTAGTGTAACGGAAACTTTATGCAGTCGCACTTGTTAGCACGGATACCGGTGAATTCGGGACGTCGAATTCGGCCTGTTGAATACGACACTTCGTGAATTCGGCATCAAGTCAACTTTATTGCGATGGCCTCATTAAAACGATGGAAATGTTAATCGCAAATAGTAGTCTATACTTTCCACACTAAAATCGGCGACCATGCACAACAGGAAATAAATCGACAAGCAGCCAATATCTGGAAGTATAGCGTTTGCCGCGCCAATTTTCACGAAATCAGAACGAATCTCGCCAAATTTTTGTTTCTCATTTAGCAGCCTTGCCTATGCGCATAATCTTGGTAATAACGCTACCACGGCAACGCGTTTTCCGGCGTTATGATGGTGCCCAATGGTCGATAAATTCCCGACACTGACCCTTATTCTACCGGAGCGCGCTGAATTCCATAGAAAACTTTAACTGTGTGTTTATAGTGGATCACAGTTGCGCACAAAGATTGTGGTTTGCTTTGCCATTGAGAACGCGTCAGGCTGGATAAGCAGCTAGTCCCGTCAATGCGACCTCGTCCATTGAATGCCATATCGTTTGCATTTTTTTTCGTTTCATGACTTTTTGCGTATTGGAACACGAATTTATCCTCTTAACTGAAATTAAAATAAGTTTAGATGTATAGGGATGGTGTGAACGTGAGGTTCACTTTCGCGTTCTGTCTGTGAACCTCATAAATTAAGAGGCTCACGTTCACAAACGAACCTGGGTGGGTTCTACACTGTGAACCCTTTTCTCATCGATTACCGTTTTTCCACGTCAGTACATAATCTTTGGTTAAAATTATTTGCATGTCAACTCCGCACCACTCCATGCATGGTGCTGGCAGCTACGTGTAGATAGTCAGCGAATGATGCTTATTCAACCAATAAATGAAACTGATATCGTTGTCTGATGTAAAAATTCTAGTAGGCGCACGGTGTCAATCTTGATGTTTATTGCATCATAAAAACTATATCCGTGCGATTATGGGGTGTTGGCTACTGCTGTATAACTTGATATTGGGGTAATATCGGTAAAAAGTGGTCCGGAACCTATGGCTCGCGAGCCATATATGACTCTTTTGGGTATAAGATATTGCTCTTTGTCAAATATTCATTTTTATACTGAATTGATCAATATTGCAACGACTTAGTAAATTTTCATCACCGCCAGAATAATTATTCTCGTGGCAGTATAAACTTGTCTTTAAGCGGTAAAGACGATGTCGTCTTCGGGTTTAGGGGCTCGGACCCCCTCTTTTCAAAATCATCAAATTTAAGTTACTGTCGCGCCGGCGACCAATATCACTCGCAAATTCTATGTACCGACTCGAAATCTTGAATTGTGCGATACGTTGATTAATCAAAGAGCATAGCAGACATGACGACGCCCATATCAAAACACAGTTTTCAAATACACATTGTCTTCCTGATTTACGGCGCTAAATAAACTGCTGTGGACGTGGACGTGTCATTCACAATTCCAAACTCGAATTACAAACAACGCCATAGCTATCCATGTTCTTGGTCGGTAAGTAGCTCTGTAGTACCGGCGATGAAATGTATTCGTGTAGCGCAACGTTGTGTTACCGCCAAATACTTTGAGAATTGAGAAGTCTATAAGTATTTAGATTTTTGGAATCAGTGTGAATGTCACATTCGATAAATATTAGTTATAATAAATTCTAAGCTACTTACGATGAAATGCGTTATCAATGGTGAGGCTTGGTGGGTCTGTGCCTTACCTCTCGTTTCGAGCTTTATTTTCGAACAATAAATACCAGTTTTTACAGAGAAAATGTGGCGCACCCGAGTAATCCCATGTACTGCGTTCGAATTAGTGCTACAATGACATCACGAATTTTCAATTGTGACGTAACAGTTGATTGGCATGTATGGCTCTTTGGGAGTTGATACGGAAAAATAGGGTCAATATGGCTCTTCGGACAGAAAGGGTTCCCGACCCCTGAAGTACAGAAACACGTTTTACACTCTGCTCAATATCAATTATCAACGTAGCAATACTCCGACGCCAAGTACATTGTCTGGTCGGGCCTATAGACCGTTAGGGCGTAAGCTTATATTCCCTTGCAAGTCCTCGTCTAAATTGGTGGCAAAGCGACTGAAGATATTGATTTTATGGGATTATTATATCATTTGATTGTCCCAGCTGATACAATTGGCGTCATTAAAAACGTCAATATGTTCTTCAGCATTGTGGAGTTATGTGGCCTGAGTCGTCGCTAGGCCTCGTGTATATTAATATAGGCTATCATTTCACTGAAATGTATAGTTGGAATCAGAAATATGACATCACGTGACGTAATGAGGTTCACGTTCATGTTCTCACAGAACCTTTCAAAAAGGTTCGCGTTCACACGAACCTGAACCTTTCAGAGGTTCACACCGTCTCTAGTAGAAATGTCGTGTGTCAGCTCTTATCCAATGTCCATAACGTATACTGGGCGCGAACACGTCCACACGACAGCGCGCGATCAAATCATTCAACAGTCGAATACACGATTCTGTATTCAGGTTCTGCGTTATATTCTTCTTGATATTCTTCCTCGCAACAACGGTATTCACTCTCGGAACGGCACCTACTCCGGAGAATATGGAGGAGCTATGACCTGTCTTCTTCCTCTACATTCTAGCATTCGACCGATGACTAAATAGCCTTGGATGACGTATCAGAGTATTCACGGCTAAGTGAAAACGACTTTGGCATCTTATCATGCAAACTGCCTTACTTTTTCATAGTAATATCCCTGCTATTGTGTGAGCATAACTCCTTTTTTACATGACAAATCGTAACATGGTTCAGCCCAATACAAAGACAGCACTTGAATTTGATTATTCATATTCAGTATTCTTTACTTGTAAACAAGTGCCTGCATGGAGCACATGTATGTACTTTTGATTCCGAATACATGCGTTTTAATGTTAGATAGTTATTTCATGGTTGTTGAGTGTATAGATTTCCAGAATAAATTGTTTTTGTGCCAATGCGTTGTCCGCGCGATCGCGTAGAAGAGTAAGATTAAGATATCCTTGCTTGAAATTGTCTCACAATCGAACTAGAAGTAAATATGAATTTCCCATGCCTGGCTTGAAGTCATTCTATACTTAGATATCAGGTTGCCAGTAATCAGTTTCAAGGTTTTCTTTTTACACAGTTGGAATTCGAGTTATTATCTATAGTTATGGTCCTGCTTTTTGTGTAATTTTCATGGCAACACGAAACTAAACCTTCCCCATAATTTTTGTTCACGTACAATTGCGCAGCGAGATCATAATCTTTATGAATTTCGCAAAATATTTGGTTGATTAGCATTAGGACCTCCAAAATGTATTGGCGTGAATTGTATTCGGAGTGTGTAACACGGTCGGTTTAGTACTTTATCGCGATGATACTGATTCTGATACTAATACTGAAACATAAAACGTTGAGATATCTTGTCCTGCAAGAAGTTGGAAGTTAACGTGATTATGTGCTAGAGTTGAATTAGATTAACCCAAGTTAGCCATCTCGTTGGACATTGGTTTTGTGCCCTTCCGTCACATGTACTTGCGAATTACTGTAAATAGTTGCGACTTAAATATCTATGATAAGCATACTTAATCCACAGACCAAAAAACCGTAACTGTAAAAAAAGTTGATTGTCACATCACCAGAATCGATAGAGCAACGCTGCGTAAATTAAGAAATAAGGATAATCGTGAAATAAAGTTGCTTAATATATGTCTTGGTTTATTGGGCCCTGCTTGAGGCGACAGAACAAAAGGATATATGGCGATGGGATTACTACGTACGTACTCGTACGTACGTTGGAAGCTTGGAGACATGCAGATGACTTTACCCGTTGACTCCGCCAATATATGAAGCATTAGGTGCAATGAAGCTTTGAGATCTTGCACCACCGAATCCTTGTGTTTCGAATCGATTCGTTAAGTATCCTGCTGTTCTTTAGTACACAGTCGTGAAGTGAATCTCCATCGCGACTACGTCACTATCGTTCGTCGCTGAACTAACACATCGCCGAGGCGTATTCCGGTTGATCCTATAATTGGATTGTCGGAGGTGACAACGATACATTGCCTAGCAGAGATCATTATCGTTACGAGCTATGCCTTTTTGTTAATATTGTAGATCGTATATGCAGGCTAGATGAGTACCGATGAATATGACGTATCCCGGCCTAATCTCCCTAAGGAATGGTATGATCAATGATCATACGAGATCTACATTTGACCGATACGGTGGTGAGACGGTGAAGTCACCGCGTAGAGAAGTTAGACACAACATATGACCTTCTTTAACAGATAGTAGCTTATCAAAATGCAACATAGATTTCACGCTTACCGTTACTTTTTCTGCGGGAGATAGACCCATTTACCAGAATGGGTCAGATAAATGAAGTAATGAAAGACGAAAAGTACGCGAAGATATGTAGTCATGATTTGTTATGCGCTTTACAAGAAGGCGACAGCGAATCAATCAAGAGGTGGGTTAAAGTGATGTCGAAGAAATTCCGAAGCCTCCGAGAACGATGGGAAGCTTTACGGGTTGCGATTGGGAATGTAGAGAGTTGGGGACGCTACCGGGCCATGATGGAACTGGCTATTAGGCAAATTGAAATCGCGCAGGACATTAAGGCGAAGACTGACACGTCGGGACGAGAATCGCTCGTGTCTGTAAACGCAATGCTCGCGGAATCGTATCTGAGCTTAGCGAGGTAACTTTTGCGAATGTTTTGGATACCCGTTAACTACGCTGTATAATGTAGGAAGTTGAGCGTGAACTGTGCGGTTCTCAAATTCGGCTCGATATGAGCCATTTCGTTTCGCTTTTGGTGAGCGGATTCAGCAGTGTTCTAACCTAGAACACTGAAATTCATACTTAGTACTCGCTCTTAGCGAAGAGTCTGTATTCATACCCAAAGGGCCGAAAGGGCGGCACGCGACAACAGATCCTGAATCAGAATTACATCGCGGTTATAAATCCTACGTGACTAGGCTAAGGTTACTATATTTTTGTGGCTCAAATTCTGGACACTCTTGAGCACGAACTAGTGGGCTTTACAATGGGTAAATGTCAATATGACGTCACATTATCAAAGTTTCGGCTATCGACTGCGTAAGTGCGTATACAGGAGTGGAACAAAAGTCCTGAATTGAGCCATCTCTAATGCGAGCTCTGGTGATTTATGTACTGTATTTTCATTTGGTCGGCAACAGATTTCTTCATGGCCTTGTTCTTGACAGCTCTGCTATAATGTTAGGGCGCTGCATTTATGTGGGTATCGTGATTATACATCGTTAAGTCATGTTCATATCACATGAATAAGACGGTCCGTACTGCAGGTTGCACATCCGGTGGTTTCCAACTTTTTATGGTCGTGACTCCATTTCCAATTTGTAAATGTTCCGTGGCCCAGCTCAAAATTTGACAAGCTGAATACTAAAAAGAGGTCAGCACCTTTGCCCATACTTTATCACTGCCTATTTTGGAAGCTGATGATTACGTTTAACGTCTTCCCCGATCCCAAAAATAAAGAATAAAAATAAATAAAAACGACCCCCTGGTTGAGAACACTTTTCCTTGACTAAAGCATCCAAATGGCCTTAGTCGACTCCAGGAATATGCTGTTATCTTACAATTGTGATTACAATTATATTTATTTCAGTGAATGATGGTTGTTTTAGCCTACTTCAAGCCTTTAAAATTCCGGAGATTTGGGTATATTTTAAAATTTCCTACCAGACGCAGATTGAACTGTAAAATTCCGGACAGGTCCGGGAAATTCCGGACGTATGGCAACCCTAGATGCATACCTTCCTACATTCCTGCCTGCATGCATTCATGATTTGGATTGAAATGTTGTAGTCGGCTTATACCGCGGTATAAGTCTAAGGTATAGGTTCTTGTTTCTTGTGCCATGGCTGTATAGTGTATATTCACGGTTGGTACACCGGTGGAAATACACACTCTATTCGCAAATAGTATAGCTATAGTAAGTTAGCATGTGATGTATCCTTCGGCTGCATACCACGACCACTATGCCTCTGTTACCAACTGGACCTGACCCTTCTTCACACTGGGTACGGGGAACAGGTTCTCTACAAAACTATGCACAGAACGAACATATGCACTATTAAAACGCTTACAAATACAATTCACAACCAAACGATATCATAATCAGCACTTTCTTGCTTGTGTCAAAGAATATTTTTGGAAATCTAGGCGCATCTTGCGGTACTGTTTTGCTGGTATTGGTGAAATTGCAAATCAGTATGCTGCCGTGACGTTTTCGTTTAATAAAAATCACACGAACATATGCATTATTAAAAAGATTACAAATATACAATTCACAACAAAACGATATCATAATCAGCACTTTCTTGTTATGTTTGTGTCAAAGAATATTTCTGGAAATCTAGGCGCAGCTTGCAGTACTATTTTGCTGGTATTGATGAAATTGCAAATCACAATGTTGCTGTGACTTTTTCGTCAATATAAATCACTTTTTTTAACAGAGTTGATATCAAATTCATTTCAAATATATAGTAATACCTTTTGATTCCAGGTAATTCTGAATATCAAGACACGTAAATAAGCGCTACTTCATGTTCACTCACACTGAGCAACATTTAATTGGACATATGACGGAATTTCCTACCGTAAATACAGAATATTCAACTCCAATAACGTCGCTTTTACGGGTTAGAATTGAACCAAATTTACTATGCAGCGCTTGGTTAGGGACGTAACAATTTTTTGTGGTCCCCGTTGAAATTTATAAAAAAGCTTTTCTTGATGAAACATATCGTAGGACGGGGTTGTATTTTAAACAACGTAGCAATATTATGGGATGCCCAGTGAAGTTAAAAAATGCCTTTTGAACAAGCCTATTCCGCAGTTCAATCGCTTGCACTAGTCGTTGGTTGTTGTTTGTGGTATTCATGGTGTTTGTCGACTACTGTGGCATTTTCACCAAGCCATTTTTTTGATTTTCATTCCGTAGCTGCCCACTTATAGCATCACTGCCCACCTCTAGGTTTTTAAAAGTCACCGCTTACGCGGATGATATGGCGAAGAAGAGCCTAGATATACCTCCAACACTTAGGTAGGAATTCTGGAGTCGAACTCGGTCGGACTCAAACCCGCCAGTGATTGGTGTTGCAGCTGTGGATTGTACCACTAAGCACTAACACCACCTATGATATCTCACCACACTCGCACTAGTCGTTCATACTCCGAAACAGCGACGTTACATTGAGGTATTATTGTGGACGGTGTTCAAACCTTCTGCGAATTTACAGGTCGAATCTGCGATTATCCGAATTCTCAAAATGTGCGGACTACTGCGGAAAAAGTCTTACTTACGTCAGCAAATGCAGAGGTGACAGTCCCGAAGTCACGTCGCGCATCGCCGGCGAGATTCAGTTGTGCCGTGGCAGCGCGCATCTGCGTCTCGGAAACTACAAAAATTCGTTGGAGGATTTGGAACGCGCCTTGAGTATCGCAACGACACGGCAAAATGTAGACCTCGAATGCATGTCATGCTGTGCACTAGGACGGCTTTACTTAAGCCTCAAAGACTACGAGAAGGTATATATTGATTTATGTAGCGTACAGCCTAATAAGATTTATTATACGTGAAATCAGGCAAACATGATCATGAGCATGATCAGGTTACTTGCTCTGTGATCAGAGCAAATTAAATTTCTTCGACTTGGTGTCTGAAAACTGATAACAATAGTCGGTTAATGATAGGACAAGCTACCTCTTAAAACTCAAGTTGAAATCTCTTGAAGTGATGGAAGCTTGGTAATACCGTACATCTATCTTTTACCAAGGTAAAAAGAACCCCTGTTTGTCAATGATATATATGTAATATAAAACTGCTTAAGATTCAAAGTGAAATAGTGAGTGCCACGAGCCGTCAGTTGCATTGAATGGTCTTTTCACTCTACAGTCCAGTGAGCCACAGGCAATAACAGAACATATACGTCACTCTGTTTCACGCATATTTGTGATTAATAATTGTCACGGGTATCCATTCTCGATATCGAATTGAAAACTAAGTGAAAAAACACAATCATATATCATCAAATACCAGCGAGAGTGCAAATTGCTGTGAATGATATCGGACCGTCCATGCGAAAACATACTCGATTCGACACTTGACTCTGACACTGTGAACTGATTTGAACGTGTGATCATTAGTCTGGCTCGTCGTGGCTTAATTTCAATTGTCTGTTTTCGTCTGAGTTCAACTCTAGTTCAAAAGAAGCCTCTTTCATCGCAAAATGCTTTGTTTTGAGCGCCAAGGTCAGTTTATCAGATATTGGAAAAATTATTGACTGTCACATCTGTCGGCACCACGTCTTGTAAAGCCTAAAATGTCTTACATCAGCGGTTCTTAACCTTGTCTCCAGCGCCCAGGGTGCGATTTGGATTTTAAAGGGGCGGAAAGACTCAGGGGAGAAATGGGCGGCGCTGGGCTCAGGGGGAGTATGGGGGGGGGCGCTGAAGAAAAATGGCTTTGTAGGAAATGGTGTAGTAAGGACATATGATTATATAGTAGAACAATAGTTCTATATATCGCTGAGTTCTCATTGCAAACTAACATTCGACAAAATCTGTCAAATCGCTCATCGCGAAATATCCACCAACGATATTTTCATGAATGCAGTGGTTTCTTTTAATTCATGTAAAATGAATTTGGCGTACTTTTGGATTGCCAATTCCCCGTTAAAACACTCCCGTCGCGCTAGCTATTGGCTACTTCAAGTTGTTTCGACACCTTCCTATCTTTTCATTAGTTATCAGTTTTGTGGTGTTTTGAAATGATGAAAATATTATTAAACTGATATTTATACTGATAGCTCGGGTTATTTTCCCCAAAATGTTTTGAACTAGATGTTGTATCCTGCAGTGCACTGCGTATCGATATCGAAAGGCACTGTACTGTACAACTTTTGAGATTGATACCCTAGGGCTCTTCAAAAATGACTTTTTTTCTCAAATCGTACTGGCTACTTGATAAAATTGTTAGGTTACCTAATTTAAGCCTACACACAAAATTTGGTTCAATTCCAGCCAGTAACCGCTTTGCTACAGGAGAAGGAAGTTTCTATTTATTATATAAAAATAAATAATAAAAAATTTGAAAATTTTCTGTTCACCCCATGAAAGTGTTAGGCTGTCTATAGAAACGATGCTCACCAAATTTGGTTCGATTCCAACCGGTGGAAGCGTAGTTATTGCCGTCGAAAAATTTGGATTTGAATAAAATAGTATTTACGGTGAGCAGAACTACAATAAATAAGCAAAGAATCGGTCACCGTAAATACTATTTTATTCAAATCCAAATTTTTCGACGGCAATAACTACTATTTGAGAAAAAAGTCCTATTTGAAGAGCCCTATTGTACACGATACCTAGCGACAACTCGGGCCACGGAATGCCACTATGCCGAAGTACATACTGACGTTTTAAACGTCGCCCAATGTATCAAACGGAGTAATAAAATGATATTCCCATATATATATATCGTCCGTCGTTTTTCCAACAATTTCGACGAGGACTTGCAAGGGAATATAATCTTACGCGCTAACGGTTTAGGCCAGATCAGACAATGTATTCGGCGTCTGAGTGTTGCTACGTTGATATTGAGCAGAGTGTAAAACTGATTTCAACACATTAACATGTTGTACAATATTAGTCAACACCCCAATCGCACGGATTTGGTTTTTATGACACAATAAACATATGAAATCGAGATGGACCCCCTACGCGTCCTAGATTTTTTACATCAGACAACGATATCAATTTCATTGATTGGTTGAATAATCGTCATCCATTGACTACCTACATGTAGCACATTTCGCTCTTGATGTTGTGTGATTGTGGGTCAAGCTCACAGCAGAGAGTCACCAAATGCTCACAAACAGAAAGTTGGATATTTCGAGAAAACTTTTGTAACAAAGCTGGTAAAATTTTTGAGATTGTCAAGGTGCATGCTCGTTTAGTGTTGATTTTTTATGCTACCAGCGCCATGCATAGAGTGGCCCGCAGTTGAAATGCAATAAATTTCAACCAAAGATGTTATAATGACGTGAAAATTGTTATATCTGAAAATGTTTCACAGTGCAGAACCTACCAAGGCTCGTTTGTCAACGTGAACCTCTAAATTTCTGAGGTTCACGCACAGAACGCGAACGTGAACCTCACGTTCACACCATCCCTGGTATAGCGACCCAAGATATAACATTACAGGCTGCCTTCTTTCCACTGAAAGCATCCGAGACACTCAGTCGTCAGGACTCGCCGTCAAACCGCATCGCAATACAACTGCATTTGAGCGAAGCCTACAGAAAAGTTGGCAAGCTCGACGAGGCTCTGGGAAGCAGTGAAGTAAGTGCAATTAGTACGTATATTTACACATGCGCCGTGCGCCTATGATGCGCTATGATACTGATACGTATCCAGGAGGCGATAAAGTTTGCACTGGAAATTGGCGACCGTGGATCGCAAGCTTACTGCTTATTATCGTTTGCGGATATACACCGGGCTAAGCTCGATTCCGAGAAAGCCTTTCCGCGCTACGAATCGGCAATTTCTATGATGAGAGAAGTAGGCGATCGCTACGGTGAAGTGAAAACCCTGGTAGGAAAAGCAAAAATGCACCTGAAGAAAAAGGATTACAAGGAGGTTTGGCGGTATTTTCGTGTCGATGCGGTCGAAATTTGTACCAAGTACGCGGCGATATGTCTTTTAGTATACAGTCACTTTGTTAACAATCCTTGTGACCGTACGACAATATTTCGTCATCAGTTAGCGATCGGTACCCACACAATTAAATGCGTAGAATTTTACTCGATGATTCAGCTGCGAAAACGTCATCGACATCTGCGGCCCATAATATCGTTATCTGCGGGAAATACGAACAAGAACAACCCACGACATTAACGCCATTGGAATTTCGATAATAAAGCGTGCGCTCGGGTGATCTTCACATGGCGGTTGTTGGCAATTGAAATGTCTCAAATACGCCATCTAACGGAATGACAGCAGCTCTTTGTCGTCTTTGCGAAACTTGGTGAATTTACTAACATGCACGCGATAAATGTATCCAGAAATCCAGTACTGACAACTTTTATAAGAATATGTATATTATATAAGATATTCATACAATTGTAAATGTTATTTTCAGGCAGTTAAGCATTATAAAGAAGCAATGAATATTGCAGAATTGATTCAGGCAAGGGTGAGTGCATTGTATCGCCGGGGCCTACGATATTACGATATGAATATCGTAGGCCCCGGTATCGCGGTAAATCATGATTATACCTTCGATTCATGACGAACATAGCCCGTGGAATGAACCTACATTCGACGAACATGGTGGTCATTTTATCACACAAGTCATAAGTCAAAGATTGACATCCTGCGTCATAGTAACATTCTATCTAATTTTTTCACGTTTATAAACCCAGACGGAATCCCTGTCAATAAACGGAGAACTTGCGCTCACATACCAACGCATGACGAGATTACAAGAATCGCGGGAATGCCTCGTACAATACCACAAACTACTCCGGGAAATGGATCTTTACTGCGGAGCTTGCAATGAGCCGATCTCGGAAAAGCACCAGCAGTTGGAAGCGTTACCCTGCTCCCACATTTTCCATCTCGAGTAAGTGCGCAGAGAAATGCTGAAACCTCAATAACTCGCGGCTCAATCGATTTCAGATGCGTTTCCGAACATGGATTTGTCAACACGAGGGCTTGTCCCAGTTGTAGGAAAATGATGAGTAAACCTCCACCCTGATAGTGCGAGCATTGGTGACAGTGTAAGGACCAGCCGATTGACAGTTGATACAAATGTTGTTGAAAAAAGGAGATGTATATCGATTTTTTTCTACTATAATTTACCTTTTTCCTTCTTCGGAAACTCTATTTATCTTCCGCAACAACGCAAATAGATTCGTTCGAATATGTGCAGGTGATTTTACTGAGGTTTGTACCTAATCGTCTCCTAGGAAGTGACTAAGTCTTTACGTGAAGCGCTACTGACGTCGTCACGCTGCGATCTCGATGTTTGCTCAAGTGATAACTGGGGCAAGTTTTTGCAACTTTTTTTTACAGCTTCCGGCAGCTCTTAAATACTCGGAAGATATGTAGAATGCTGTTTTAAGCTGTTTGAAGGAATCTTATAATGCAACTTTTTGCAACTTTTGTCTATTTTTTTTTCATGCAACTTTTTGCAACATTTTGTAACTTTTTCGATTTTTCATGAAGGTATTTTGATTTAATGGCAGCAAAAACTTGCCCTAGTGATAACACTTTATGTGAGCCAGCCCGTTCACTTTACTTCGGTACCACTGAAACGCTAGTGTGGCGAGATAGCGTAGTGGCATGATCCACAGCCACTGATCCGCGTAGCATAAGTGTTGTCTTCGAAAAGTGCTAGAAGCCGGCAGATACGGAACCATAAAAAGATATATAAAATATATCGGCCTGGTGTAAATGACCATTGCAGTCGAAAAACACTGAACACCACAAACAACAAAATCTGAAACAATTTGATGTTATATCAGGCCGACAGAGTTTATTGGAGATAAACACAAATAATCAAAAATACTCGCACGAATTACAAAATATGAAAAGCACGCATACACTGGACCGTAACGAAGCACCAATATTCGACTGCCATCAAATTGATAGCGGACAATGACCAAAACTGAAAGCGAAGTAATCTTAAACTATAGAAATTGTAATAAACATAATTTCCGTGATGTATATCACGAGGTGGCGTGACTGGTATAGTTTACAGGAGGTGCATAAAATCGAAGTATATTCCTTGTCAATTAACACTGCGACACAGGATTTCAGTATTTATTTGAGTGCACATTTCATACCATCCCAAGAGTATGGAATTTATCTTCGCGAATCTAGAGGCTCCGATGATGTGATCTTTACTTACTCCCTACTAAAAGATGTTTGTTTGTATTGGCGGAGAAAGATTTGTGTTTTGCAGTGAGCTATTTCGTTTCGGGACGCAATTGAGAGTTCTACAACGAACGTGAGAATAATTAGTTTCAGCGCAATCCCCTGAATGAAGTCGCGCAGTAATCGTCCCATTTACATTGAATTCGCACCCAAACGTGCATATACCAGAGAATAGGACCAAGCAGCGTACAGAGCCTTTATAATATCCTCCAAATGTATGGGATATCACATACACGAACCATTATCGCCAATCCTTTCGGAGTAAATATAGACAGCGTTACATCAGCAAGGTGAGTAGGCTATACGGCAACAGTCACTATGCGACACAGTGTATTATCCCGTGGTAAAGAGCTCTCGGGACATCGTCGAAATCGTTGTGATTTACGATCCTTCGATTCCTCAGACTTTGAGAATGTGCCATTGTTCCACCGGCTGCCGCACCTTGGTCAACATTTCCTTCCAATGGCGCTTCTCCAGAGAGTTGCTTTTTGTGCCCAAATAGATCTGCGCAGGAATGCCGTAGTGTTGGTTTTGTGGGAACAATGCTAACAATCAACACGCTAAGGACGGTGACGCTGTCGCAGCCTTAACGATTGATAAATTACAATTCGGCTTTGACGCATAAAATCCGGGGCCGTCTAGGGCACGCTCTCACGCAACTGATCTAAATCATGCACTCGTGTTTGCCGCCGTTATGGCGATTTCAATAGAAAACATATGTCAAGACCAACCGGGATCGCGCCCGCATAGTCATCGCTGATCGCTTCGTCCGAGAACAATAACACCAAGCAAAAGCAATGTGTGATAATATTCACCGCAATAATCGAGTGTCATATTTTGATTATTGACAGCATCCGACTACGCACATAACCAATATTGACGAAAGCGTTGGCTTCACCAAGATGACAGATTGCATTTCTTAATACTAATTATCGGCCTTGAACAGTTCCGGTTGTAAGGCATGGCGTTTCAGTATCATAAGAGGCTAGCAATGTCTTAAGGCGGCCAAAGTATGGACAGAGGACACCGTTTTAATACCGATACATAATGAGTAGGGCGTTTTTTTTTTGACAAGTCAAAATTTGTCAAAATTTTGTCAAAATTGTAGCGTTAGGTCAAAATTTGTCAAAATTTTTCATAAAGTCAAAAAAATTTTGACGTCTGCATTTTGTTTGTATTGTAGATTTTGCACTGTCGGTGAACTTATAATTTGATATTTTACCGCTTTTAGCCTATTTTATAGAATCATAAACGGTCAAATAAAACAAATAATAGGTAGACATGGTGTTATGGTGAACGTACCGCAATATCCTAAATGAAGAAAGACTTCTTGTGCATCGCATCATTCTTACATTAAGAAGCGCATGATGAAAAATTGTGATGTAGACAACATTGTCAGAATGAAGCAACACGGTGTGTCACCAGCAACAGCAGTGTACGCACAACTTGAGTGTTGTCAGCCAACAACTCCTGCTGTTGAACGTCCTTGGCAAGCTTCTTAGTAAGGACGTGCACTTTCTACCCAAGAATGTAGGAAAGTATCTCTCGTTGTACTACAAAATATTTTAATTATTTCTACCATAATACATATTGTAACCACTGGAATTCTTCATAGGGCCAGATTTCGTTAAAATGTTTTTTTTTTTCATGTAAAAAGTTGCCCGTTTCTAAGCCAAAAACGTTTTGTCAGGCCAAACTACTTCGTTAGGACAGTCAGTTCCAACCAGAAATGAAGATAAGTGGTACAATTTTAACATTATGTGGGAAAACACCTAATTTGCATACGTTACGTCAAAATTTTGATTTTTTAGGTCAAAATTTTTTTTTTTTTGGTAAATAAAAAAACCGCCCTAATAATGAGTAATGAATCTCAAAGAAACACTTATGGATCGCCAAACCTTGTATTATCATTCACTGAATAACACGTTAGGTTCGGAAGTCCAACACGGACTATATAGAAGACTCGCTGTATATACTCAAATGTGAATCGATACGGCATGTGTCACTCGCCACAGTATAGTTGACTTGCGGATCAGTTGTTATTCTTGCAGGGCAGGCCTACTGACAGTGATACGTGCATGAATTGATGAGTAGGCTACAATATAGTCAGCCCATGTGCAATTGTGAATATCTTGCATGAATTCGACGATTGGTATAGCTTTCCTTCATTTCAATGGATGCTCAATTGTTCATATGAGACTTCTACGGCCTTATTTCCATCCTTACAGTATAGCGTAAGTTTTGGAAATTGGTAATCGTGAATACATTCGAGTTCAGCAAGGCCATCCAGTCTAGTTAATGTGGATCGTACCAATAATCATAGCTTGAGCAGTGGGCACGGAAGGGATATAGTTTATTTTCGACTTCACCGTTCAGGTGATATGAGAAGAGCTTCTTGGAGGTAAAAAACTTCAATGCACAATTCCCAACCCTTGGCGTCTGCGACATCGCATGTCAAACAGCTCGACAAATCCGTATACTCGGTGTATTATAGAAATTTAGCAGTGCTATACCTTCCCAATAACTTCGTTTCGACCTATCACGTCCCGGTCCATAACACTGATCTCCAGCTGCGTCTCTCTCATGTTGTTCATGGGCGACGCGAAAGTGAAAATTTCGTTGAAATTGGGGTTTAAACAATTCTTCACAGTGATAGTTTTCTTCTTGTCGATGCGCTTCCCGCGAACCAACTGCCAAATCTTGACGTACGGGTCTGAAAAAAACAAGAACAGCATGTGAGGGTGAGGACTGAAATATCCCAGTGCGGATTCAACCGTTATGCTATTCTGTTGCTAAATGTTTGCGTCAGGTATTTTTGGGACAACAATATGAATAGTTCCGATAGTCACGTTGGATCATTGACGCATATATCACAATCAGATTAGAACTTTTTAGCTCGCAGGCCCCATTCATAATATTCTTCTCTGGTCACGGGCCTAAGACATTGAGATTTTATATTTTATGCACAAACACTATAACGCATCTCAATAGATGGATATTGTGTTTTAATGTAACGCTTGCAATTTGGAGTGAAGAATAACAAATATAGATACGCAAAATCTTCAATCGCTCAAAATCTAGTAGATTGTGCTTGAAGAATTTTGGTTCAAAGGGATACATATGTCACACATATTGCTTTACCTGCGACGCAAGAACACAAATACTTTTGGGTCAATACTTTATCGATTAGAACCGATCATTTTCAACATCCCGCTTGTTAGATTGTTAGCTCGTACGGGTGAATTTTACATAATCTAATTACACGTCGTGTTCGCACCTATTCAGCACGCGCACGAATGAATCTGTTTTAAAACGAGTACATCGCCGAAAAGGACAACCCCATAGCTTTGCAAACAGTTACGGATGTAGTTGACAATCGAAATCACACTGTAATTATACGATCCGTCAGTCAGGCGGTTTGTTTATGACATTTCGTAAACGAAGCATTTTAAATACCTGGCCGATATCCTTACACTGGTAATCAAAAATAATCCACTACAAAATGAAATATATCGAGAGTACGTGTGAATTAGTCAACGTAGCATTTGGATTGACCGCGCTATTTTACTAGCATTTTGTAATTGCTCCTTCGGGATTTTGCGGGCCGTAGTTGCACCAACTCTTGGTTATAAATGGATATGCAATCTAACATGGCGTACCTCCATTCAATTTTTTTTCAGCCCCAGCACAGTGGGTGTCTGCCTGACCATGACCCATTTCATATAATGCATAAGCGCGCATGTCTTGTACTGTGCACGAGTGTGCTATGTGTCATACCACAGTCGAGCCATACAATTGAGTAATATGAAAGTCTACCTGATGTTCCCCCGATGTCCATTGGCTTGAGATTTCTGCCTTGTTTGATCCCGACTTCTATCAAACCGTCTACCGGTTGGTAGCAGAGCGAAACTAGCAATTCGCCACGCTTATTCTATAAACACAACAAACAGAATATTTATCGAGCACTGCACCGATTGGAATTGAATCGGGCAAATTGATCTGATCAATTCGTCATAATAGATATTTGTAGAGGACGGGGCTATAAAAAGAAGCGTGCAACATGTCGCTAGCACCCAAAAACGCCCACTTGAACATAGTTCGTCTGTTGATCTTTTCGAAGCTAACTGAGGGTCTGATTTATGAACTGTTTCATGTTATACATTATATACAAAAAGCGAGTATATTAGCGCGATTTTTCTAAGGTTTGCATGAGCTTCATGGTCGTATAACAGAGCTTCAATATACAATTGAATAGTATTCATTTTGAAACGAACCCAACGAACCCAGATAATTTCGGCTGACACTCGTCAGAGGTAATCGTCAGCAACCAGCAGACAATTGGAGAGAACATTGTAACAATGTTTTCAATGCAAGAGGGTGTTAGTCGAGCTGAACAATGTGAACATCCACCTCATGGCTAATGATCACTTGCAAAAAGTAGAGAGAGAGAGAAAGAGAGAAAGAGAGAGAAGTTTTGCCAGATTGCTCTCGTATCTACCCATGTCGCTGCGGAATAGGGAACTAGAAATGGTGCGAACGCTCCACTCACGTTAATGTTAAGTATAGGAACCTCGACATTTTAATGGTTAGTGTTCACAGACGAACCTTGGAGGTTTTCGCTATCCGCGCGGTGAACAAAACGAACCAACCCATAAATCTGTTAAAATTCAACCATAAAGGTGTCATGAGATGATGATAGTAATATTCGCTGCATGTAGTTACATCGTCATGAGCGACATCTTTCAAATGACACCAAGCGTATCGCGATTAATACTCGAGCAATATTTTTTACAAAAGTTCAGGCAGGAAGGCAAAAAAGCGATTGCTGATTAGTGTTTGCATCATTGTTGCGCTACCTAACGTCGTATGTTTGCATTCGCAGAAAACCTTCCGTAAAAGTCCGTGTTCACTTCACACGAACCAGAAATTCTAGGAGTTCGCACCATCCCTATCAAGAACTAGTGTAACGGGTTGTTCACGTGTCAGATCATCGAGCTCCGTGTAAACAGCGATTCACGTAGAAATTATGTATACCGTTTCCTATAGGATGTGCGTGGGTTCCTCGTAGTGCGGAGCGGATCGACAAATTCTCTGGTCCGGCTCCGATCCGGCTCCGGTCGTATCAGGAAAAGTACTGATCCGGCTCCAATCCGGTCCGGCCAAAAATGAAAAAGTCCAGCCAGAAATCCAGCCCTACTCGGTACGGAGGTTCCGTGAATTGATAAATAAGCCTCGTTTATGTTCACACTGACTTGGAGGTTACTTTACGTGTGGTTGGTTGGTAGTTATATAGTTATAAAAGTCATGCTTATATATAAAGATTCTGGCCGGATCAAAAAGTAGTGATCCGGCTCCGATCCGGCTCCGGCCGTAATAGAAAAAGTACTGATCCGGCTCCGATCCGGTCCGGCCAAAATTGTAAAAATCCGGCCGGATATCCAATCCGGCTCCGGTCCATGCTCCGCACCTCGTTGCGAATGTCAATTCCGTTCTTACGATCGTAGTTGGTGACCCCATACATACGCCACTGAATTCATGCTGTCCTGTAATCGCCAGTTATGATTTTTGAGACCAAATCTTATTTCCTGCTGACTCATTGTTGTCATTCACTATTAACGACATATTGTCACAATGACCTGTTGTTACTGCGTTAGGCATCGCTGAAGTCATAAATATTGGGAACTTTGGTCAACCTTACTGTTCAAAGCGGCATGTCGTCTATAGTGTGACCCAATGCACCCTCTAGTTTCGAGCAACACCAACTAACTGCGTGGTCTCTTGGACGACTAACGACTAAAATCAGGTCATCAATTTACTACCGAATTACCCAATTTTCTCAATAATTTTGTGTTGTTGGTAACGCTCTTCCGTCGCCCGGCTAGCTCAGTCGGTAGAGCGTTGGACTCTTAATCCAACGGTCGTGGGTTCGAGCCCCACGTTGGGCGTCATTTTAAAATTCGTTTATATTTATTATTCATTTTGGTTTCTAAGCATTGGTCCGTACATTTCGGATGAAGTGGCGTTAGGGCATTGGTCAAAGATCACGCGGGATCTCCCTGTCCTTGCAATCTGAGTCCCGCGGTACAAATGCGACCAGCAGAGGGTATAAATATTAGTCCTCGCGACTAAATTCAATTGAGAGTCGTGTGCGTCTCACCAAAAAAGTTTATCTTTTGTGTGAGTGATTGTTTGAATGGAGATAACTTTCTCTTTAAGGTCACAAAATGACAGCATGTTTCAAATAACTAAATAATGACAATCCGCCCGCCTGACGCTCATCTTCGAGAAACTCATTAATAGTCTTCCCTTGCGGCAGGAGCAGATAGCTCAAGATGTATGATTATGCGCCATCTAAATCTTTAATGACATCGCTTCTATCAGCTCTAACGGTAAATCTGATAATGATAACGCATATGCAATATGCAAGTAACAATATTTTTTACCAATTTCGTTCATTATTTTTTTTTACTTTTCGCGGTCTGCGTTCTGCGCATAAAATTGTGTGTGTAGTGAATTATTGTATATATTGATCCCAGAATTTGCGTCAATCATCCAATAAGGGTCCAAGGCCATCGTTTTATTACTATCTTTTTCCATATTAAATAGAGGGGGTCTTTAACCCCATCAAATTTTCATACTTTTATACTGTAGTAAAAAGTACAAAGACTATAGTATAAATTTAGGTTTTTGGTGCTCCTTAGGTAACCTTTCAAGCTAATGTGTCATAATTGCTGTAGTTGGGGCACGTCTTCCGTCGCCCGGCTAGCTCAGTCGGTAGAGCGTTGGACTCTTAATCCAACGGTCGTGGGTTCGAGCCCCACGTTGGGCGTCATTTTAAAATTCGTTTATATTTATTATTCATTTTGGTTTCTAAGCATTGGTCCGTACAATTCGGATGAAGTGGCGTTAGGGCATTGGTCAAAGATCACGCGGGATCTCCCTGTCCTTGCAATCTGAGTCCCGGACCCTGGACTCTTAATCCAACGGTCGTGGGTTCGAGCCCCACGTTGGGCGTGATTTTACATTGATGCCAAACTTTGCCATTCCAGTGGAAGTTTTGTTCTCCTCGCATCCCATAATTTAGACATGATTTGTTTTTTCTTTGTATGGAATCTTTGATCGTGGTTCAAAAGATGAACAGGTGTAATAAGCACCTAATATTTTGTTTAATAAACAGCAAGAACTTGGAAGATCTCACGATCCTCTTTTTATACTCAGGTTGATGATAAGACAAGCTGTTGCAACCGTTATTGCGCACACGGAATGCGTTAATACCTATATTATAAGTGTAAGTATGTCCGCACTATACGTTGGGGGTGTTGCGCTTACCGATCCCTTGCACGGTGAGAGATATTCCCACTGCGGCTGGGCTTCGCTCAAGTCAAGCTGTTGCAGAGGAAGACAGACCTCGCCGATCGGGTCGTTGCGGCTGAATCTGTCCCAGTCCATCACTTGCATATACAGTACTCGCTGCTGAATTTTGTCGTATGGAAGTCCTGCACGTAAATTTAGAATGAATGTTAGTGTTGAACGGGGTTCAGTGTTGAAAAACTGTCAACTATTCCTTGTTTTCAGTAAGTTTGTCATGCCCTGCGCGTCAAAAACGTTTTATCTTTGCTTCGATCGTTTCGTTTTGATACGCCCAATACCAAAAATTCCGTGGCCTTGTCTCAAATTTAAAAAAGACGCTGCTTTGGTTTCATCCTAGCTCACAGTTCATAACATAAAATCCTAGCGTGAGCCTCTTGAAGTACCATTCCGATGGCATCATTGCATTGTTGGCCACACCTACCAAAAACAAGCCTGTCTCCCATAGATGAAGGAACTGATGCGTCACTAGTCCGATTTTGTTTGTGTATGTTGTAGAATTCTGTTTAAAATATATCTATGGGTTAGGTATATTCGACTACTGGAATCCGAGTCGATTATCGATTTTGATGCATCTAGTTACGTGGCGATCGTATAAAAGCTACATATGTGAACTCTTCAGGTCTGTATAATTGTTTTGATGTAACTGCCGTTTTACCCAATATTTATACGCGTCTTCAAATCTGCAACTTTGTTATGAAAGAGCTATAGCATCCAAGATTCATAAATCTCATCTGAATTCTGAAGATACCGTGCAAAATATAGAATCATCAATATTTAATAGCATATAGCTGCGATCGAGTACGAGATTTTTTTCCAAGCCGACGATGTCAATTGATCTATATCGTGCAAAGACGCAGTCTATAAGTCCCCGATGAATTACACGCGGCGCCGGGCGATTTGCGATAGTGAGTTTACATGACCTTTATTAACAAGCTTAATCTGAGCTCTTATATAACCCAAAATCACATTAGCTACGTACATAGGCTGTTGCTAATGACATTCGACCCCGACTCGGATCCCCTATACTGCTGCGTAGACATGCCAACTGCTGGATATCCATAGAACCGTAGTTCCCAACCTTCTGATTTTTTCCGAGTCTTTATTCCCCACAACCTAAAATCTCTCATGATTGATAGTGACGACCGGTTTAAAAAAAAGCAATGATTGTGGTAGTTGCTAAAATTTTTCTAAAACAAAATGTGCATCCGAGGTCGAGTTAACGAGCTCGTATTATCTTATAACTTTAGGCATTACGTTTAATCAAACTTTGAGTTCACCAGACTGAAATACCGGATGTCACGGAAAAGCTATTCACTTATTTGAGTGCACCCAATATACTTGGGAAGACAGACAGTAGACGCAAACAATCGACCTCTACTGCAACATATAGCTTCTTTTGCATCCGTAACCCGCAACACTTTGCGAAAGCTTTATTACACGTCTTGCTTCTCGTGCTAAATGTGCGACCCCAACATTGGCTATCCAGAATTCAAAATCAGTTTTTGTGAACAGCACACCATGAAATTAGCGACACATACTGTCCAGAGAAGTGAGCTGGTAACCGTAATCGTGTTGTTATGCCTCCGTACATATGTATATTAGGGCTCTTCAAAAATGACTCATTTTCTCAAATCGTACTGGCTACTTGATAAAATTGTTAGGTTACCTAATTTAAGCCTACACACCAAATTTGGTTCAATTCCAACCCATAGCCGCATTGCTACAGGAGAAGAAAGTTTCTATTTATTATATAAAAATAAATAGCAAAAAGTTTGAAAATTTTCTGATCACCCCATGAAAGTGTTAGGTTGTGTATAGAAACGATGTTCACCAAATTTGGTTCAATTCTAACCAGTGGAAGCGGATTTATTGCCGTCGAAAAATTTGGATTTGAATAAAATAGTATTTACGGTGGGCACCAATATAATAAATTATTAAAGAATTGGTCACCGTAAATACTATTTTATTCATAATCCAAATTTTTCGACGGCCATAACTCAGCTTCCACTGGTTGGAATTGAACCAAATTTGGTGAACATCGTTTCTAAACACAACCTAACACTTTCATGGGGTGAACAGAAAATTTTCAAAATTTTTGCTATTTATTTTTATATAATAAATAGAAACTTTCTTCTCCTGTAGCAATGCGGCTACTGGTTGGAATGGAACCAAATTTGATGCGTATAGGCCTAAATTTGGTAACCTAACAATTTTATCAAGTAGCCAGTACGATTTGAGAAGAAAAGTCATTTTTGAAGAGCCCTAATGTATACACTGTATGTATTTGTTTCACGAGTGCGTCTTTTCTCCACCAGACACCCCTGAATTCCCCACCGGTTGGGAACCACGGACATGGACCATAGCGAGAATATGTGACAGAATATTGATGTCAGAGATACTTAGCGTAAATTCGTACGCATACTTCAGTATCTGTGGCCTACTTTTTACATGCATGAGTCATTATTCGATATCATACATCCGAAACATCCGAATTTTGTTTATTGTCGATCTACATGATTCAAGTGGGAAAGGGTTAAGTGAGGTTGAAGATAAATATTTATGTGGGTATTTAATTATGAGCAGATGCATGAGGGACTATTTGTAAGAGTCAAGTTTGGCCTGAATCTTATATGGGACCGAAATTGGTATGGATGGTGCAAACACATAAAGGATTCGCTGAGAACGCGAACATTTGATATCATGTGATATCCGAATGCTATCGAGACACAAATTACTTTTTGATTCCATGTCTGCATAAGATATTGACACAGTATAGTCGCGACTAATTACAGTACGCTTAGCATCATGCGGAACGCATCACTAATGACGATATGAATGGAGTGGACAGTCATATTACGATTTTATTACAACTTTGTGTTTAAATTAAAATCTGAGGTTACCTGCCGGTCCACAAAGATCCCTTATTCTCAGTTAGCATTGTTGGACTGCTCAGAGAATCTTCTGATCCCAAAAGCAGATTAGGACCGCGGGACCCAATATCATTTGTGGTTTCATCACAATCATCATGCATGGCAAGCTCTGCCAGCGGGAATGTAAGTTAGTGATATCGCTCTAGGCCTTTTCCGCGCCAAGCACATACCGATTACGGATGCTGGTATTGCATTGCTGCTCTGGGCTATACCCCGCCCATAATCAGTTTTGTTTTCAGAAAACAAGCAACCATATAGTATTTTATATCTATCCGTTTTGATGTCTTTCAACGGGACTACGAGGCGACTGAAGCGTGTCGCGTGAGCTAATAATATCTGCTTCAAATCGGCACTGAGATACTTGCCTTCGAAAAACAATGTCTCATTCCACGTTGGGTTGAGATTCTTCCTTCGAATCTTCGTTTCCAACTTTCTCTTCCTGTCCGGTAACAAACAACACTTGACGAAAGGGTCGCTGAAGCCGGACAAGTCCATCGCAGGAAGATCGTTTGCCTGCGAAAACCCGTAACTTCGGATGTGATACGGAATAGCGATTGCCGCTTGCAGAATTTTGATATCATCGATAACGTTATGGAAAGATGTCTGTATTAATTATTTAGATTCTCTCCCGTCTAATACAGCGTTCTCGATTAGCGTGTTCCGTCGTTATCGTTAGAGCGATAGTGTCAATGTCGTCGATCCATTAGTACTACACGTAGTTATGACACTAAATACGAAAGCGAGGACAGTAATGAGTAAGCGTTTAGAGAGTTACTAGAAAATAAAGTACTACTGTCACTGAAAGTCTGTATGATATTGGCATTGAAAGGTCGCCTAAATCTACCGAAGTGATGGCGAAATGAAGGTGAGCAGTGTGCATCCAGGACCGTAAATGCCGCACTCCAAATCCCCCAATTGGGGGGCGGGCGAGCTCGAAGGGGCCCAAAATTAATTCGTGAATGAACGTAAATTATAGAGACTTTTTAAAAATTTATCCAACTTAATTCAATTTAATGATGCCACATATCATGATTATTGGGTACCCTTCCCCAAGCAAAACTACGCATGATTTATAAAAATTGGCAATTCGGCGTCGGCCATCGCCGCTCCACGACGCATCAAGAAATATGAAGTTTTAGGCCATGTAACATGCGACTCCGAGACGTGTGCCAAATAACGATCGGCAGCGAGAAAACCTTGGCCGAAAAAGATTGGCCTTATGCTGGCCAAAAACTCCAAGATATATACAATTATAATTGTCGATAGGTGCCGCAATGGCTGGCGCCAAATGTTCCTGTCCTGGCAATCTGAACCCCACAAGACAAATGTTATCCCGCAGGGAAAAATTATTTGCCAGCCAAGAAATATAAATTTGAAATCGTTTAGTACGTTTTGGCGATTTAAATATCGTTTTACACAGCAGGTCACGAAATAACATCATGTAACGAAGTTATTACACCAACGGAACCGCCGGAATATATTTAATTATTATTTACTTGCCCTACATTTTCCAAGACAACACTGCACTCAGCTCTACCGGTAAATCGGATTACGTGGGCAGAGAGAGAATAAAAATAACTTATACCAATATCTAAACAATTCTAATATTATTGACCAATTCAGTCATGAACAATAGAAATTTTTCGCGCTTCTTGCGATTCAGGCATTATAACCTGACTCACTAATGGGCATAACAAATCCCGCTCACATAGTAGCTGTGAATACGTAGCTCTATATCGTGATGGGGGAATGGGGGGCTTCGGTTTATCACCCCACTGGGGCCCGAAACCAACGTTTTGGGGGCGCCTGACGAAGTGATGCTTCGGCCCTGTGTGGATCATGTGCTTCGTAATTGAAGTAGTATAAATTAGTATGAAAATACAGTGATGTATAGTATGCTTGGTAATAGCCGTAGGATAAATGGCGAACGAAGGGAGTGCTCAAACATTTTTAATTCAACTTCGACTGGCCAATGGATGCTTTATGGAGAATACCAGCAGCTCGAAACCGACTAATTCCTGCATTGTGTTTAAACTATTTATAATTGTTCACTGTTTTGTTCATGGCGCATGTACATTGACACCGGTATGTTGATAATACGGAAACAGTCAGAAACAAACTACTAACCCGAATAATCTTCACTGCCAATGAAGCGGTCTCGAAAGAGTACGACACACTGAATTCCAGCCGGCCGAGGTAGTCGGCTCCTTGCGGTGCAGATGGGGCTTCATCCGCGAATATCTAAGAAGAAGAAAAATATTACTTCGTCTTAGCGTAATAACAGAAACGCCAGATAATGCATTGACAAACTGAATAAAACAATGGCCAACAATCGTCGTTTATGGTAGAGAGCCATGTTTCGAGAGACGCTGCGGGCTATATGGCTAAATCTGACTACGTCCCACAACTGTCCAGTGTCCACTGTGGCCAGCCAGCCAGGCTCGACTTTGGACTTGCCTGTTTCATACCACGGAATCATTATGCAGAATTAATCCGAGATCTAGTCATTCGACATTTATTCAATAAGACTTTACTTTGGGAAAAGGTCAAAACGATGCCAGATTAATAGACGGCATTCTCCTGTCCGTTCACTATATCGCGTTTCGTCTTGTGTATCGCATTGTACATTGCATGTCTTGAGCGGATGAAAATATATAGTCCGACAATTATTATTATTGTTGGACGCATTGCTGTAACACTACACAAGGCGGCATTTGCTATTATAACTGTTGCAAATATACAAGTGACCGAGACGAGGCAATCCTAAATCTAAGATTGGTGTTCTTCACGCTATGTCTGATATCATTTTCTAGTTTCCAACAGCCTGTAATTTCCAATGCGTGTCAAATTATCTAACCGAAAACTCAGTTAAAGGTAGAAATCCAGCGTCAGTCGACAGAAAGGCGTCATTTCATCGCAATACACCTAGCCATGAATTAGTAACCGCAGATTCCCAGCCATGAAAAGGTACACGATTCTCACCCAAGGGTCAAAAGGGAATTTCAGGCCATCTGGCATGAAGCTGCTCCTTTTGCGCGTCTTCTGTTCCGGCTTGTCAGCGTCATCTTTTACATGCGGCTGGACATACGATGCTTTTACGTCTCCCATCGCTGATCTGTCGCATCTAAAATAACGGAAGCAGAACCGTAGAGAAATGGAAACTTGTAAAATTACATTCCTGTAAGCATGTGACGTAACGGTAAACCGTTGTAGATTCACAAATCGGTATAGGCTTTTTTATTTGGTTGCAATACGACGGGCTACTATATGTTGCTTTTTCACGCGTTTACACTTTGGACACGTTGTAGCCTGCAACCAGCAGGCTACTCACAACAAAACTTCACCTGTAATAGTTTATGGCAGGGGTGGGCAAACTTTTAGACTCGCGTGCCGCACATATAGTAAATTGAGATTTTTACCCAAAACGAAATATTTTTATTCCATGATTTAGTGACCAAGGAAAATACTATTAATGTATATTTAAAACAAAGTAAATCTACGCGTCAGAAATATTGACAAGATTTTATAAGCTGGTCGTCCTCAATAACCAATTTGTCAAAATTAGCGCTGGAAGTCGCAACAAGATGGAAATTTGAATCTGCGGGCACCGATATGTTCATAGATGCGCTGATTCTACTCTTGCTGTACCTCCAGGACACACTATGCTGACAGCATCATAACCAAGTTACCTTAAAAATACGTTTCTACAATTTATTGATATTATAAATATGAAGTACTTCAACACATATCGAAGAAGAATTTACCCTAACACACGCTCAAATCCGTTTTCCAACCACAGCACTAAAAGTAATTAACTTCATGGAGTTTCAAATTCAAAATCACGATCGTGAACCGAATTATTTTAATTCTGTTTTGCTATTGTTGCAGCCACAAAAATAAGAAGTAAACATCATATAGTAAGACTATAACTCATCATTGTCCTGGTGAAATATACTAAGAAAAGGTTCAGTCACTTCGCCGCAATAATTAGATTTTAGCACGCATTTTAACAGTATTTTTCTTGATGATTTCGGGGGCCGCACAAAACGGTGTTGCGGGCCGTAGTTTGCCCACTCCTGGTTTATGGCATATCCACATAGCTGGTCAACACATATAAATTTCGAAATACTGGATCAACTATGATTATTGTGACGTAACAACGCATGAGTACGCGTAGTAGCTATCGGAGTGATTGGGTTGGGTTTAGGGACAGACAGACAGACAGACAGAAGTTTATTTCCAAAATAAGCGAAATAAGTCAGTGAAATAGTGTTCAACTGTCAGGTCATGAAAAAATTGCCCCGAGAAAATTTCGTTTTCCAACTTCGAAGACATTAATTAGTTGTCCCTTACAAAAGGCTCTGAATCCAGTACAATAGCATTAAAAGAAGTTTTTAACCTGCGACTTTATTCATGATAACAATACGCGGTACCGTACGTTCAACATATTTTGATGTATTCGCGTTGGTAACCTTACCGTGAGTGTAAGGAGTGTGGGCACGTAAGCAGATTACAGATTGATGGGATAACGTTGTCAGCAGTTGTTAGTACTTGGATATGAAATCTATTCAACAGGCGGACGGCTAATACGTGACTCGGCACCGTACATTTAAAATCTAAAAACACAGCCAACGCTAAAGTTGGAAGGTTAAATCCACGACCAAACACGAGAGGCTATTATCATTCTCTAATGGTGAGATCCTAAAAATATCTCTCTTTGAATCTATTTTTTGTGATCTTCAAATCTTGTAGTAAGGGCACAATGGATTCCCACAGCCTCTGCAAACATTGATGAATTCCATTTGTTGTTAGGGCCCCTTTGATTTCAACATCGTATCAAAAATTTCGGGTACGATGTAATAAACATATTCACTTCGAACACAGTGTGATTCTCTGGGTTGATGGATATAATCATAGTCAAAGTCGTGGTATATACAAGTACGCCGTGGTATATACAAGTATGCGTAATTGCTCTTTTTGTTTCTTGTTACCCGATCGGTATAAACTGCGTCATGAAGTACCATATTTTAGTTCATGAATGTAAAATTTTGAATCTACAGAAAACCGAGTCTTTTATCAGAATAAAATCTTCTTGCCAACATTCCGAACCATAAAGTAGGCTACTTTTTCTATAGGACTATATGGACCATCACAATTAATCACAATGTCACCTCAATTCCGTCCGACTACATATAGATACGGAAATAGTAATTGTATCAAGCAATATTGATCATGCGATGAATCGTGAAATTATAGTGACCGCGCGCTCATTGCATAATTGAAAATCTCAACCAATTTGGATTTTCCTAAGACGACTCCCCGATTTACAAAAATGAATTTTCCGCGACGGGGTTTTATAATAATCCCGATTGTAAATTCATGGTACATATTTATACACGTGACATTTTTCATAAATCCGACTCGTTCTATCGATTTCGCTGTAGAATAATTGATTATGAAAACACAAACAAACATTAGAATACAAATACACACAATACCACACGATTCTCGTGTTAAATTAATATATATTGCCCGCCTGATCTGATGATTCAATGTTATTTTTTCCACGCGAAGAAGCGATATCAATTTCAGGTTTCCATTTATTATAACTTAATAACGTCACAAATCTGACACCAGAACTCTGCGTGGCTGCGGTACGTTAATTCTTGCGACTGCGCAACGTAAGCATGCTGAACCCGATCACTTTTCGGGTATGATCGTAAGTTTCACACAAATATATCACTAATTTGACAGTTAAGTATACTGAGGGCTGTTGATTGGGGTAGGCCTGCTAACCTAATTGGGTCTGGAGCTACAAAACAATTCCTACAACTTGAAAGTGTAGAAATGATGTGAAGTCGGGTGCCTCAGCGAAAACATATTTATGATGCAATTTTTGCTATATAGCAGTGCTTTTCGTTCTGATTACAATTAGGTTCGATACGGTTTACAAAGGCCTACGGCACGAGACAGCATTTTCGGCGAAATTGCATCATAAAGTAACCTAAACAAGGCCCTCGCCCACTGTAATATTGCAGCGACACGCAAAAACTCGAACACCATCTGCTGCAACAGCATATTCGAATCCGCAGGGAAATATTAGATGTTTACACGCCACTCAAAGAAACGCAAACCAAACACTCACATGCTGGTGGACTCGGTCCGTCTCATGCGCCGCACAGATTCGTGACTCTGCAGCCTGTTGTTCAGCTCGTCGGTGGCGGAAGACGCGTGGAAGAACGAAGTCAGTTTCGTCCAGTGGCTCATTTTTCTCGTCCTCGTCGCAGGCTCGTCGCCGCGTTTTACGGAGTTGATATTGGTCAGCTCGTCGCTACCGGACGACACAGCTTCTTCGTCGTCGTCTGCTAAACTCTAAATGGCGCGCATGCTTTTCAACGGGTGAAGAAAACCAACGCTCCCAAGGCAATACTGTATCATAATGTCGATCTATAACCGACCAGATTCATGGAAAATTGTTGCACTCCATCAGTGCGATGTCTTTATTCCAAAGCCGTGGAATATATTACGGAAAAGAAGCCTCGCGCAATTATTACATGTGCAAAGCTATCTGCGCATCGATCGGATTTATTGGCTATAGAAATAACGCGCGGTACGCAATATTCTGGTATTGGAGATAAGCGCGCATCTGAACATCAATGGATCGTTGGAGAGCGAAATAAATATTGCATTCGCAGAAATAATATCAATCGACACACATGCCCGCGGACTGGGTATTTCATTTTATATATAGGCCTACTCGCGAATGCTTCTGATTATGGAAATATTTATGATAGTAACCGACTTGCTGCATTTGGTCGAATTGAACATTATCCTGGCGCGTGATTCGATATTGGACATTATACTATGCAATATTGATGGCTTCGTAAAAACGACCGCCAAATTAAGACTAATCATAGTTCACACCCAACGCGCAGTAGCTTCGTATGCAAAACTGTATCAGCTATCGCGCTCTTAAACCCAACAACTAGGAAAACGCGCACTGAAGCTAAGACCAAGTAAGTCTGAGCATGGACTACAGAGACTTAAAGAAAACACGAGATTGTTTAGCGATTTGTTAGATATTTATACTAACGTGTGACCTCGAACTAATTGAATAACCATCGACTCACAACTTCACGCCTAACGCCGAGGAAACGTAATCAAAATACACGTACACACCTTCTGACGGCCTCAATTATCCTGTTAGTCACTCAAGTGAATTTTGTCAATTAGAGTTCTTCGATTTGTCTATTAAATTACCATCTGTCTTCAAGTTAACCCTAATGTCTCGTTAGTTTCATAGATGGTCTTCGTCCCCAGATACTGCCGCGACTTTGAGTCCTAACTCAAAACACGATCCTTTATATTCGTCGGCAGACCAATATCTGGGGATGTAGATCTCTCCCGCGCACTGCGTTTATGTTATAGTATTACAATAGGGTGGCGAGATGAATGCGACGCTGTGCAAACATAATTCAGCCGACAAACCTTCGACTGTATCATAAAGGGGGCAGTCTTTGTTTAATAAAAGCACGATTTGTTAAAAAGCTTAAAGCTAATCTAATCAACGCGTGCCTGATTTAAATAATTAGTTCCAGCAGTGGTCCGCCGGAAATTGCAGAAAGATTGAAAATAAATTGCACCACACGATTCTCTTTACCTGCAAACTGCATAGGAAGACTCGGCTTAAAGCCCGCGCGGGTATAGTGGCACAAAGAAGACCGTCCATGCTGGTTGCTATACGCGCCTGTCTTCTACAAACCCTACATAATCTAAACCGCTAGCTATGTCGATACGGGAAGAGCCGCGGTTGTCATGAACGTGACAGCGATAATGGGGAAGAGCTGTGCTCTGATATCGCGCGAGATACGCATCCGAATTACCTTTTTCCTAAATTTGGGGTAGAGACAGTAGAAGCAGCCGCAGATCACGGATAACAGGCAGACAGCGATCGATGCCATGACGACAGGTGACGAGGCTGAAAAATATGTAAATGCGCGGTCTTGCCATTGAGCCGTGACGGTTTCTGCACAGGATTTCCCGGGCAAATCACGGGAGCCAGGCGCGGACCTGCAAAGTAGCTAATCCTCGGGAATAATGTGATGTAATATCTGGCCGGTTCCGATTTCGGTTCATGAATTTTTTATGCACAATCCTCCGCCCTGCCCGCGGTGCGATGCGTATCTCTAGTGACTGTTCGGCAGTTTGATATTTCAGAATTGCTTTCCTGCGAAGTCACGTCTAAGGTGTCACCACGACAGATACCAGAGGTTGTCAGTAACGAAGTACTTCTAATTTTTTGGAGTACTCAAGTAGGTTCTCTCAACTTGCATTACCTACTCAAGTGGTTGTGCTTTCAAATTACTTACGCTTCTACTTGATAGTTTAAGCAAATCTACTTACTTTCGTGCTCCGGATTTTGCAACGTTAGAAGTAGTTTTGGAGACCGTGATCGAGTCAATTTCACGAGTAAAATAGTCCTAAACTGTATCATGACGACCGATACATTGGAACATAGCACGTATTTGTAGTGTCTTTTGCCATTCGCTTCTACTTTTAATTTAGAGTAAATTTACGGTGCTACTTCTATTTCTACATGAATACCAACGCTGTCCAACTTCGACCACGTCTTGGCGATACACAGAATTTCAGACTTGCAGAGATCATCAAAGATCAGCAATGCAAAAATGCACGACGGACCAACTGCTGTGTATTAAGTACGATAGTATCAGATCATCGGAAACAATACTGTTGTAGTGTACAATGGCCCCACTCTGTGTCTGAAGTATGGTCCAAAAGACAACAGTCACTACGCCACTGGCCATGATAAATAATTAACCATCAAGGCTGATGTATTAAAGAATATCGTAGGTACAATGGATATCCTATGATCCTGATTGCCGAAATAAATCTCAGTTCACAGTTGTCGCGAGAAAAGGCAGACGACTCACGACTCAAATAACCCGCGAATACAGTTGAGCAATATAACGGCATCGGATTGACGTGCTAACAAATTCAGGTATAATGTCTCCAAGTCAAAGGGAGCAATTCAATCGGACAATAATAAACATGCAATCTACCTGAAATTCAAAAGCCTACAGTGGCACCGAAGAGCCACACGACACTGGATTGAGAGCCAGGATATAATACTCGCTAACTATGTGTGGATTGTGCGTTAACCCGCAGGTTCGCACTGTAGCTCGCAGCATCAGCCCCATGATTGTTACAATTGTATGCCCCCTTGCGAATGTCCACTGCTCAGTGTACTGTACGTACATTACATACCCACTCATTTCTGGAAGACACCTATGACGATGTGTTGCCGGTATTTAACTCGGTGAAAAGATTGAGATTTACATACAGGGTTGGTCCGTGAATTACAGAAAAGAACCGAGTTATTTGTTCCCATCCCATATTTATCGGTCCGGATGTTTCGAGGCTACGCGCGCGGTATACATGCGCCTACCTTCAGCGTCTGCCGGTCCGCCATTATACTGAAACTCCCCGTCCATAAGCTTCATGGTGGAGCATGCAAGGTCGATCTACCGCATCAATAATTCCAATTATATCTCGCACACACGCAAGACCAGCTATATAACATCATGAATTTGCCTATCCTCTGAGTGCATGAGAAAACGAAGAGATTATATACATTGAATGAATGCCATTAATGGTCAAATTTCAAGCGCAAAACAGCCCGAAAGTCCACGCAGCCGCGATGCACGTTGGCGTACCGGTAGCGACATCATAGTCAGTCAGATTCTGCGTTCATCCATCTACAGAGGCGGTAATGATGGCAACACCGAGATAACTCCAAGCGCATAATTACATTAACGCGAAGGCCGATCGATATGTATTAGCAGACAAAGGCTCGCGGCGACTTGGAAGGAAATCGTGTCATGTCTCAGATTCACCGAGTGTCGCGGAGTTTGTACGCAGGGTACGACGGCAGTAAGATGAGCCGATTGCAGCCAGTACCGAAGTCAGCCTGGCTACTTGCGAGACACACTTCACGAATGAGTGAATGACACGCCGTGTGCATGCCTCCTCTTTACATCGCCTAGGCCAAGGTGGGTGTCAGATTCCATAGACTACTCCTTGTCGCTTCGACATCTTCCTGTCTTTTCATTGTATCGCATTTTTGTGGTGTATTGAACTGATGAAATTGCTAATAAACCAATGATGATGATGAATTGCTGTCGCCAGCTACCGGCAGGTAATATCATACAATGGCAGACGAGAGATTGTGCTTTTTATAGCTGTTCAGTGTTCACTGTTCAGTGTTCAGACGAGAAGAATTTTGTCCCCGGGCGTCAGAAATTCATAATTCATTTCGTGAGGTAATATGGATTTAGTTGGCTTCACACTCCATCTATCATTCGTGAAGGAACGACAGAGCACGGGAAATTATGACTGATGCTTCGAACTCATCTTCCAAATTCGGATTGCATCTCCTGAACTCTGCCTAGTGCCTACTCCGCTATTAGTCTTCCGAATCCTAAATGCCTCAATACTATACTGCGCCTGTCTGTCCTACACATCTTATAATGAACATATTCAAACTACCTATTTACAATATTCGTATTATGATTGATTGTTAATAAAAACGATGGCATGACACCGTTTTGCTTATGTTTCCGATGCATTCTTGTAGTAAAGATATTGATTGGTTCACGAATAAGGTAGCATCTGAATTGCGAGTATTTCATCAGAACATGGACTTTGCGGAGATGCATTTATTTTTAACTTGAAGTCTTTTCGGGTGTATCTTATCAAGAGTTATCTGCATACTAAATGGATTGAGACTTATGTGTGATAGGATTCTACCGATAAAAGCAATCAGAAATACGAAGCATCTACTGACTAATATAGTTTTTACGGCTACTGGTAGAAGCTGAGTCGCAGTGCAACATGTGATATTTTCTCAAACTCTTCAACAATAACAGTATTCCGATCAATACTCCCCGCTCCCTGTGTGTGGCAGCATGATGACGATTGTAATTGGATAGGAATTATGCACGGCTGGATTCTTGTGTGATGAGTTTGATGGAGTTTTCGCAAAATTTAATTGGATATTGTTATTACTGTGATAGCCTCAGTTCGATCACCAGACGTTTTTCGGTGGCGTGGCGAGTATCGTAATGTTGCAACACCAAGGGGTTTTGGGTTCGCGTCTGATCGACGTGAAGTCCATAATTGCTATATATGTAGGGTTGCATTTAAAACAAATAGTTGTTAAAAACACTTTATTTGAAGCATATTTTAAACAGGGTTTTAAACAAAGGACTTTTTAAAAATGTGCGTTTTGTAAGTTGTATAATTGTGCCATAATTGCGTAAATACTTAACAAAAAATATGCTTTATGAGGCTACGGATGATTACCACCCGATATAGCCGACGTATACAATATGGGATGGTTGGAACCCTCAAAATAGTCGGTTCAACAACTATAGTACGCAGATATTTCGTCAAAGGAGATATATTTACTATATATTTTCAATTGTCAATGTCGATCCATTATGACGTCACACTTGAATATTCGTGACGTCATGGCTTTAAAAAACGGAAAAACAAACAATTAAAAACATGTTTTAAACAGGGGCATTGTTTTAAACATTCTTGTTTTAAATTGATTTTTGTTTTGAATGCCATCCTATATGTGTTCGAGGTCGATCAAGGCTTCTAGTCTCCATTCGATACGCGGAAGCATTAAGCTAAGCAGTGTATTACAGGACGCCTATAACGAAACTGCGTCGTGCTAGAAGTCGGCATAGCAAATATCATAATACATGTCAAAAAAAGTCAAAATTAGGTCAAAATTGTAGCGTTAGGTCAAAATTTGTCAAAATTGTTTACAAAATCAAACATTTTTTGACCTCTACATTTAGTTTGTATCGTAGATTTTGCGCTGCCTGTTAACTTATCATTTGATAATTTACAGCCTGTAGCCTACTTTATAGGCCTACCGTTGTAAACGGCCCATCGTCTGCTCATTGTGAATCATAAACCGTCAAATGAAACAAATAGTGACATGGTTTTATGGTCAACGTACCGCAATATCCTAACTGAAGCAAGACTGCTTGGGAATTGCATGGTTCTTACATCAAGAAGCGCAAGCTGAAAAATTGTGATATAGACAACATTGTCAGAATGAAGCAACACGGTGCATCACCAGCAAGCAGTGTGCACACAACTTCAGTGTTGTCAGCTAACAACTGCTGCTGTTGAACGTTCTTTCTCCATTCTTGACAAGCTACTTAGTAAGAACAGACACTTTCTACCCGAGATAGCGCAGTGGTATAATCCGGGGCTGCAACACCAATGGGTGTGGGTTCGATTCCGACCGAGGTCGACTTCATAATTCCGATAGCTAAGTGTTGGAGGTTTACCTAGGCTCCTCCTCGCCAACTCATCCGCGTAAGCGGCGTCTTACAAAAAAGCCTAGAGGTGGGCCGTGCTATATGTTGGCAGTTACGGAAAATAATGAAGAATATCGGCCTGGTGTAAATGACCATAGTAGTTGACAAACACCTTGAATACCACAAAACAAACAAACAAAACAAACACTTTCCACCCGAGAATGTAGGAAAGTATCTTTCGTTGTACTACAACAAATTTTAATTATTCCACCATAATACGTAATGTAACTACTGCAATTCTTCATAGGGCCCGATTTCGTTAAAATACTAGTTTTTTCATGTAAAAATTTGTCAGTTTTTGAGCCAAAAACGTTCTTTCAGACCAATCTACTTTGTAAGGACAGACAGTTCCATCCAGAAATGAAGATAAGTAGTACAATTTTAACATTATGTGCGAAAACACCTCATTTGCATACGTGAGGTCAAAATTTGGTCAAATTTCAGTTTTTTTAGGTCAAAAAAAGTCAAAATTTAGATTTTTTAGGTCAAAATCTTCCGTTTTTTAGGTCAAAAAAAATCGCCCGAATTATAAGTCACACGCAACTGATTTCTCAAAAACACCATTATTCAGCCAGTAATTGCATGGGCGACACCCCACGACACACATCGAAATAATGAAGGCTCTTAACACCGACTAGTAACGGTGTTTAGTAGTGATCGAGTCATCACGCTGTTTAAAATAGTTATATTGTTATGTAGTGATATATTTTCATATTTCGTATAATACAGTGAATTCGCTCGTTGAGACGGAACTAGTTCAAGTTTTTTGCGAGAAATGATACATTCACGGACGGTCGCTCGTATTTACCGCGGAGCTCGATCTCGGGCACTATCAATGATTCAACATGCTTCGTTCTGTGACGAAACTATTTGAGACTTGTAACATATACTCCAGCGATGATCGGATCCGGACATTTATTGCTTTAGTGTAAACATAACGGTAGTCTTGTAAATGAATTTCGGTAATTTTCAGTGTGATGCCGTTGCGCAGATGGTTCAACGATACAACAGAATAAGCGGCGAGCTACGACTACTCAGATCGATTTCTGTATTTATCAGCTCTTATTTCTTGCATTCATTTAATATTTATTGACTTGAAATAGATACGATCCATCAATCTTATATGCTGAGCCTGCTAATATCTTAATCGCCTTTCCTTTTGATCAAGTATTGCCGAAGACATATCTATATATATTCAAGGTATAGCACGCAAACCATGATCGCAAAAGCTATGAATGTGTAGCGAATCTACTTATAAGTTTAAAATGTCACACGCTTTTACCAATCCAGCATTCAATATCACATATATAGAGCGAATAATAAGCAAGTACTCAACGAGATTACTAATCTATATAGGCAGGAATAGTGGGATTGGAGTAATAATTTCCTTCTGCTGCTTTAACGCTCCGATTTAAGCCAAAATCGAGATCTGAATTTCAGTCGCTAACTTACACACCAGGTCATGGTTTGAGCACATTAAGTCTTATATCTGCATGCTGGTTACGTGACTTCCAAATTGATACTTATACTCGCCCGCGCCTACATTATTGATACGGGAAAATATCTAGAGCATAACGTCTAATGATCGATAGTTAGATAGTATCAATGACAACGAGAAGATATAAATACATGAGTGACGACTCAATGATAATACGTCACAATTTCAGTATCGGAGAGCGACATTGCGGTTTACGCCTGATCTATATCATTTGATGTCTGCTGCTTTGCTGGACTGTTGTAGAAATGCACTTTAAAAGACTTTCATAGTATGCAAGAATGCAAGTGCCAATCAACAATTAGATATCATTTCCTTCAACACTCGTTACACTTACTCCGAAAATCTTTACTAACTGTCTCGCTTTACACAATCGTCAGCTGCGCAACATCAGCATCAGATAACGGCGTTTCACGACCCCGCCGGAGATTTGGCACCGATGAAGATTCCTAAAAGCTCCCCATTAAGACTGATCAAAATACGCGCGTCCCATAAATAATGTACGTTTTCATAAAAGTAGTTCCGCTGTAACGGCGAATCAATCGCGATTCGCACTTTCTGAGGCTCGTTTTCTGTGCGGAACAGAATCGTAAACGATTCCTCCGTGAAATTGGCTTCCCGTAACCGACTATGCCCTCGTAATGCACGGATTTCCTTTGCGAAAATATTTGCGACCATGTCGCGTCACACGACTCTAGCCAACCATAAACTTGTCAGTTTAAATGTCAATAATCCAGGCATATAGCTTCATGCTGTCAGTCACAAGTTTTCTGTAATAATAGGGTATGCGGTTGAAATGGTGCGTTCGGGACTTCGTATACTAACGGCGTGCGAAAAGATTTAATATATTTGTAACAATCGTGTTATTGTGGTTAGATAGCACGGGCGCGTCCGCCATTGTGACGCAGAACAATATATGACGTGATTTCATTTAAGCTCAATATGGCAATACATACGTGGCCTCTGCCACAAGTTATTATAAAGCATTATGGGAAGTCTGATTGAAATCTTATCTGTCAAGCTGAGATCTTGAAGTTCATTCCATATAATCCATAACTCGATCGATTTATCACTATCAAATGACGTGCATGGATTGAAATCACACCACCCGATTGAATGGACCCATAAATCGTTTCCTCGACAATGTTTCATTGCATTACTGTGCCTTGAACGACCAGATAATGAAGTCGTCAAATTCAGACTTTATTTGCAGTGTATATACGTATTTGGTGAACTTTTGCAGCTATAGTTTTAAGCCCTAATTCTACACACGAAATTGCTACACACGATACACTAAAGTTTGATTGCAGTTCCATTAGTGCAATAGGCCAAGTATAGCTATTAATATCTCACGCGATCTGTTGCCAAATAAACTTGCAGGCGTACACATTCGATTTTCTACTATGCCACCTAAAAGTACCTAGTCGCAAGAACTAGAAATTTCTTTTCTGGGCAACTACAACAACAATTCATAGAAGTCACGGATTTCCATTTGAAAATCGATATACACGACTCAAATGTCAGGAGTATAGTGCAGATATATTGCATTACACGTGTTTATACGCGTGACTGTGAAATTCATCATCCATTAGCAAGAGAAAATGATTATTATTGAACTTCCAAAACTCTACATGTACAATAAGTACAGAAATCCACATTTTACGGGGAGCATGGATTTTGATTATATTATGGTGTCATGTAGATTGCGCTTATGACCAAAATAAGCAAGGCAGGGTATTTATCCATAGACTTATAGAATGGGTGAAATTACAGCATGAGTTGAAATTTCAGCATGAGAGAAATGAGACGACCATCAATCGAAACTTGAAACTTGAATTAAAAGAGCAGGTCACATTTTCCGGACAAATCGCAAATCCTGCGTTTAATAAGACTCTCTTGTTCGTGGCGAAGTTCTATTTGTGAGCCAAACAATTACGCCTGCACTTCATTCTGTACGTATTAGGCTAGTGTAGCATTGATATCAGAGCAAGATGCCCCACACGGCGTATAGTAAGACATATCTTTGGCATTAACTTGCGAAGCAAATGCATTAGTACATTGACCTGACTGCTCAACTAACGTGTACCGCGGATTTACTTGACCTGCTACGCATCAATATTCTAAAAACAGCTCAATTCCCGACTCACGGAAGCCGTGGGTCGGTCATCAAGATGGCTAATAGAGAAATTGTGAATTTAGCGTACGGGAATTATCTTAGTAGTCCGAACAGCGAAATTAAATCGTCATCACAGAAATATGTCGTCCCTGTGCCAGATGTCATTTAATTAAAGAAATATGAAAAACCAACAAACACGACGAGGCAATAAAGCAATATTTGCATATCAGATATGAAGTACCCTTCACAGCATATATTTTAAACACATCAAGGCGTCTGTGCGCGAATGTATTGGATATTCCGTCCGGTGAAGTCGGTCATCTTTGTATAAACTGTCTTGCAAAAATCTATATATTTTTCTTTCCGTTAGCAAGTCGGTAAATTCCACATACTGTAACTCCTAACGGATTGCTAGCAATATCTGATCTTCAACATATATATACCGAAAAGTAAAAGATATTTGGGAACTTTATAGTTTATCAGAACCAAGTTCTAACTGTACGCAAAACTATCAAAAAAGTACTTGAACCCTGTACTAAGGACACTGCAAATGATAACAATCCTGGACTTCTCTATTATTCCTATAAAGTACCTTAAAGTCACGAAATCCACCTTGGATAGACACGAAGATTTTGTTTACTTAGCGCGTGCGCCTTTGCGAGATTATCCCGGCCTATTCGCCGAAGTCACATCTCCCCGCGCTGTAAAGGTTGCAAGTTTTCCGGCGAATAGACTCTCCGCTAACTGTTTCAGACTTGAGTCAATAATTGATGTGCGCATGCGGTCGCTATTGGACGAAATAAGACTTTATTCGTTTGATAATGGCATTTGCGGAGCGTCGCAGAGACGCCATGTGTAAATTGACAAACAGGCGTAATAAAAGTATTTTGTGACATGGAGCCGTTCTAACTATAGCACTCTTTCAGTATGGGAATATATCATCTATCCATTCTGGAAGTCTGCTGTTTGTCTGTTTGCCATTTAAATAAATTATAAATCTATACTATCAACTGGCTTATTGTTAAGTTGCTATTCTTAACATATATAATAAAAATAATACACATGTATTGCCGACAGCTGCAATTGCATACTGCTACCACGACGCCTGGCTACCTCACTAAAATTGGACTTACTATACCATGTGAAATTATGAATATGTGTGAATGCATGCTCTGCACCATCCTCACCAGTGACCAGGATAGCTTTATGGCGACACCTCTCGGTCATTAGTATGTGTATGATTGAAAGGATAACACGGGTGGGCAACGGCAACGCATGTTATCGAAAAGTTAACGATTTACCCTGTTCAGTGTTCGTAGCCTATCAACCCGGTTGGATCCGTATCGCGTAATTTTAGGAGTTAAGAGAACCGGTTAGCGTTACTGGTTGCTGTCAATGACTTTTAGAATCAAAACCGCAGAAGTACAACACACGCCTGTCCTCGTCGACGAGATGCGCAATGGTGAAGCGTCCGGCTTGTTGATCGGTAGGTCGTGGGTTCGAGCCTCGGCCTAGTCAGACCTAAGACGTGTTGGCAACACCTGATCATCCATGGCTTCCCCGCTTGGCGCCCATGCATTACTGGGATAGCATGGATGGGTGGTCGTGTTTACTTTCTATGTCAATGATATCTTTGAAACCTCATCATTGAATACAACACTGTTCGCTGAAGATACTCACCTCCTATCTCACGCATCTATTACCGCAAGCTCGAATGCCGTCACCCGTGATAAAATGCCCAAAGTGCATGAGTGGACGTCTCATAATAGCCTTCGGGTTAACGCCGCGAAATCCCAATTGTTGGTCGTGAACTCCTGCAATAACCTCACCGTTGACATTGCTGGCCAACCAATTTCCAACGCTAAAAATGCCAAATATCTTGGTGTTTTACTGGATTCAGACATGTCTTAGAAGAGTCACATAATCACTCAAACCACAACTATCGAAGGTATGTGGTCTGTTTCGCCGCCTTAGCTACACTCTGCACGTTAGAGTTCTGTTGGTACTCTTCAACACCCTATTCCTATCAAAGCTACTATACGGAATTCTTCGTTGGGGTGCTGCCTGCAAGAATACGATTGACCCACTGCAAAAACTTCAACATCGGATCATCCGTATCATTGCCAAAGCCCCACGGGGACCTGGATGTGCAACTGATAAATCGCCACTCAAAAGATTTGGTGTTCTAAACATAGAAGATATGAGGAAGCTAGAAATTGCCAAGTTTATGTATTAGTTCCATTACGATCAATGCTCCTCAAATTTCAACGACTATATACTTCACCTCGGAGTCAAAAGCGCACAAGTACAGCTCACGCGCGTCAACGGAGAACAACTACCATATGGTCAGGACGGAATAAAAAAAAACGCATTGCTCTATCAAGCATGCCGGACCCCAATTGTGGAACAGTATCTCGCCAGCTATCCAACAGTCGTCGAGCATGTCCGCATTCAAGTCGAAATACAAGCAATTTCTTCGAAATGAATGAATACTAGCCAGCCTTCAGGATTACCGGGCAACGACCTAACATCGACCTCGCCTTCCGCCACATGCCACCTCATTTTGTCGCTTGTGTCTTATATACTCTGCATTACTTTTCATTCAGTGCGCATGCCTCTTTACTTCGCCTAGGCCAAGGTGGGTATCTGATTGTAAAGACTACTCCACGTTGTTTCGACACCTTCCTATCTTTTCATTGTATCTTAGTTGTGTGGTGTTATGAAACGATGAAAATATTAATAAAGCTGATTGATGATGAAGAGTGAGAGTTCTTCTAGAGATCCCGTTGCCGAGGGGCGTTTGCATTTTTCACTCATATAGGCTCTTCGTCTCCCATTCTCCGTCATGTGTGAACCTTCATCTTTACTCATTGTTAATAATATATTAGTTTCTATATGGATGTACAGCACAGTATGTCTCAACAAGCACGGGCCTTCGCGGTATCTAGATTTAGATAGCCTTGATATTTCTATATCCGACCACGAACTAACGTGACACACTGACCAATGACCATGTATATGTTTATGTGCTTCGTATCGCTGATTCTGTGTCACGTACCACCGATTTCGCTTGTTCTTCTGGACTAACACCGCAGTTCACACACATAAACAGCTATACAATATACCTATGTTGTCCCGGTAACGTCTTGCATAGGAACGGTGAGGTTTTCGAATAGTTCTACGAATACTTAAATGCCACGAATTGCAAACAATGATTTTACCATATTCTTATACTTGTACTGTAGTAACTGTGTCCTCTACATACTATATGCGGCGCTATACCAACTAACTTATATATGAAAGACAGCGGAGACTCGAAGGCAGATCTGTTATTGTTATCGATCTGTTATTCTAGATTTCCGGATAGCAGAATGTCAACGGTCAAACTATTTTGCACATCAGTGACATGCACTGTGATCATAGTATCCGAAGCATGGTAATCTGAGCGACCGGGTTTCTGAAGATATGCTGTTGTGAGGAGTCATTTTACAAAATCTACACGATTCCACAGTTATCGATGACTTGCTATAGTTGGTAAACGTAGCTGTCAGCCACCCATGTAAGCAAAATCTGTCTTAGACATCGAATGTTATAATGAATAATATATTGTGACAGCGAACTGAATTGCGTAACACCAGCGAACTGTGGCCCACTTATAGAGTCACATAACACAGTGAACTTGGTAACGATCAATGTTGGCGTAACTTAGATCACACGATTGAATTTGTAAATAACATTGTAGAAGAAATTCGGCAAATCTAACAGAGAATCTTAATCTTCGTGAAATAGTTATATCCCTTCTTTAGATCCTGCTTTTCATAATTTGCGAGGTGACTTTGAATTTTGCAAGGCAATTCAAGCTGTAACGAACTTAATCGCGATTAAGTACTTCGCATCATTGTGAACGCATTGGTCTTGCATTCATACGGTGGCAGCGATGACAGAAATATATCTCAAGTATCGCATAATGCTTTACTACCATTAAATTATCGTCCAGTTTGGTATGCCCTGGTTTACGTAGCCGTACTGCGTTGGCTGCGCTGTATCTCAATGTGTTGGTTATTCGGTCTCGGAATATATATCGTGTTGTTGCAAAAGTTTTATAACCAAGTCTGAAGAGCACTATTCTGCATCATACAGCAGCAAAGACAAACATTAATTACATTGAGGAACGTAAAGACTTCATATGTGGAACCCACTACTCCTGACATATTTGTAGTACTTGAATCTAAGTGAAACTAATTGCGTATTGATATCTAAAGTTTGTCAATTTTGAATTACCTGGCGAAACCACTGAAACCTTCTCGCATACCCCCAAGGGGAGCCACTGTTAGGAACAACTGTTGCCGGGTCATGAGAAATATGATTCAGTATACGTAGTACGTACATCGTTTCTCCGCGCCATGTCTGGGGAGATGAGCTTGCCCCAAATCCAATTGTTACTACGGACGAGAAAGTGTAGTCAGAGATCGGTTGGCTGTAGGCACGAACTCCGGTTTGGTCGGACCAAAGACTTGTTCGTAATTCTACTATCTGGATCTGCTGTTTCCTCAGCAAACGTAGAGACGAAACTGGTGGTGCTGACTCAGTATCCGTGTGGTATTCATCGTCAAAGTAGCTCGTTGGTACAGACAAAAATACATGTTTGTTTCATTGGATTGCGTTTATGCGAGCAGCACAAATGAATACAGATGTATTCTGTAATATGCAGTTGCGTTACATGCGTTACATGCGAAATCGCGAATGTGAACACTTATTTCTGTGATACTGCGAAGAAGTCGCAGAAATAAATGAATAATAAGAATGTCAGTCCTGCCTATTGCGTTTCTGAACTGAGAATCCAGAAGTTCGAGTCGCAGTCTAGTTCTCGGTCGCACATAATTTATAATGTTGGCATGAAATCTCAGCATAATTATCGGTTCCTCTTCGAATCCCTCTTCTAAACCAAAATATAACGAATCTAAATTTGCTAATGCAATGCGCAATGGCAATGTGCATTGTGCATGTGCATTGTGCAACCGTACCTAGGTTATCACCTGCAAAGTCACGACCTGCAATATATACCGATCTATAGGATTGTTACCACAACGTGAGTTAAGACAACAATCGATATCCCCCGGTGGGGCCCTGTTCGATTTTAAGTTGGCAATGATAAATCAATGCGATTGTTTGGCGTGTCCCAACAGTGAAATAATCAAGCAGTCACCAGCTGCGGGTGATCCGTCAAAATGTCGTTTCGTCGCCGCGCCAAATTAAGAATTTACAAATCGCTATCAACGCAGTGATTAGACAATTGAAGCTATCCGTTGAAGGGTAGCAGATATCATAAAGGCCCAGAGCCGGTAAACAAGAGTAAGCGTCATATAACGAGAGGTGACGGTCATTATTCCGTTCAATAGCACGGCGCAGTTTGGTTAGGTACCAATCAAGCCTTATTTGCTGAGAAATCGAGTCTCACAACAAGCAGCATGAAAACGATCAATACAAAAATTATCATCGTTATACCGGATCGATATACGACAATTGTCAATATCTATTGGTGACGAGAGCCGCCTTGATATAGCTCGTCCTGTGATGCAGAAGTGCTATTTTTAACGGAGGGCCACGTCTCGTCTCTTATCTAAGATCCGTAAGTGGGTGAAACAGGCTGGTTGCAGTGTCATTTGTCTCGAAGAATCGCAGCTCTGGAAGCGAACGGCACTCATATGCTCGTAACTAGTGTACAAACGGAGGATTACATCGAGCTGAAGGCCTAGGAAGTAACATTTGTATGAGAAACCAGATACTGAATGGTTTGAAATACTGTGACACAATATTTTATTCAACTACGTTTAACGCGTTTGTACTTCACCGTCTGCATGAGATGTATCAGATCTAAAAATGGCGTAAAGATATTGTATACCCATGCAGGTTTGTGTTTAATTTGATGATATATTTAAAACATAGATGCTTAAAAGAATGCCCTTGTTTAAAAAGAATGCGATTTGTAGCCGTGATTACTTGCAGACTAAAATAACATCGGAAATTACAATATTTGTTTCAATATATTGCACTGCATAGAATGCTTTAAAAGTATTACCTGTATCAATAAATAATTATTTTCGACCTTGTATCTTAGAAATATTTGACGAGACATAATCACTACAATGTGTCCACGGTAGACACGAGCTTCGTATATGATAGCAGTTGCTGGACCTTTCTCGCATTCTGTTCGATAATACTGTCATGGCCCGCGTTTTAAAATACGGCCTATGTTAAATGCGACCATATCACTGTTAGTGAATGTATGTATTTAAATGCACTGTACTGCACAAACTTAGAAATTGTTCCATTCCCGTCACAAGAGTGCGCACTGCCTAGCGGTTCAGTTCCGTTTAAATGTTGCTCGTAAACAATAACACATGGCCCTCGCCGATAACATAATCCATTCCTAAAAAACCCGAAAACGAAGGATAGTGTAACCCAGTGATTCCCAGACTTTTAGAGCTTGTGGCACACCAGAAAAATCATCAACTTCCTGCGGCACAATTGGGCCTAGAAAAGTAGATTTAAAAACGATGGATGTGGCTGCTTATATGAACAGAACATATTCAACAGAAACGAGGTTGCATTATTGACATACATATCTGCATTTCGTCATTAATTCCAGGCAGCAGTGACTATTATAATTTCCGTCAAAAAAAAGCCATGCTCAAATAGTCATGAGGATGCAAACGTTAACATAATTTTTATTACTATTGCACCGATGATGGAATCGGATTTGGAAGAAGACAGCTAAAACTCGACCAATTTCTTCTGCAGAAACAGCTTTCATTAAAATGGGCATTTTCTTAAATCAATTAGCAGATCTTTTGCTGAAAGAGTTCTTGACTAACTGCGATGCCATATCGGGTTTCATTATTGTGACATGCGCTTACTTTTCGGCTGTTGAAGAAGTAAGAGCGCCTTCAAGTCACATGTGCTCGTCTCAATATTTTTTCTTCAAAAAAGTCAAGAACATTCGTGACACACCTGATAATATGTGTCGGCACACAGTCTGGGAATCACTGGACCGTAACCTATTTCTGCCCCTTGCCCCGAGACATGTCGAAAGTCGTTCCAGCAATTTTCGAGAAACATCAACGACAAAAAGGCTACCGGCAATTAGACAAGATTCTCACGGTCTTTTCACTCTCAACCTATGTCAACCTTACAATATGTTCTCATTGTTGACGTTGTTTGTTGAGTTTCGAGCTCCGTGGTTATTTTACACCCAGGCCGATATTGCTTGTTTTTATTCCTGATCTGCCAACTTGTAGCACGGCCCGCTTTCGTTCTATAGGCTTTTTGTATGACACCGTTTACGGGAATCAGATGGCGAGGAGTGTCTCCTTATTTAATTTGCAATACGGTATGCTGTATTGCCAAGTCTAAATCAAGTGTAGGTCCAGAATTAATACACTGTTGGGTTCTGTGTGCTATAATTATGCAAGACGCTAATTAACGTGAACGTAACGTTACCCTTCTGTCGGATCCATTGGGTTGTGAGATTATCCGAAGTGGCACGTTGTATCTCCGCTTGTCTGTATTATTCTCATTTTGTTCGCGACTGCATTCTTACACTGCGATTGACAGCCCCAAACAGCAATATGCACCGTGATAAAATCTCACCCAGATATTTATGCATATGAATAATGAATACGCGATAACCTGTTCTTGCGACTTTTAAAATGCACAGATTTTATCCGCCTTGCTGTGTCATGTTTCAATGGTAGTGTAAAGTGCAATGAGCTCATGAAGGCAGCGCAGCTGAAGATGGCCGACGAACTTAAACTGAATCCCGTCAAGTATCCGAACTCGTACAGATGCGATCTGCCTTCCATCGTTCTCGAAAGAGATCGCGACTGCGCGAACGAGGACCAATTCGAAATCATACTGGATAATCGAACTTCCACAACCGAACTCCGAAACCATTACGAGTCTCCGGCGAAGGATTCTGAAGAGTATGACTCCGGGGGATACATTGACGACTCAGATACCGAGGTAAATGCCAAATAACTGAAGCTAGATACAGAACGAAAATTGTAGCACTTTATCGTTCGTTTCGAATTGTAATTGATACACTTTGGCTATTTCCAGCATCTGCTAATGATATGAGCAGCTATTCAATAAACCAGACACTGTCCTTTTGTGGCTTTGTTGCAAACGACTGCTGGCGGCGTTAGTCCGTTGAATGGTTAACGAATACGCGTATATATGAGGCGTCGACTCGCTCAGACAACCGAAGGAAAATTTATACTGCAGTTCAGATGTTCGGAGTATTGAATGAGATAAAGGTGAAGGTCAATGATTCAGTTGCACCTGTTACAAAAAATCGCAGTTGTATCGTAGTACGCTCGTCGCTCGTACGCTCGTACGCTCGTCGCTCGTACGCTCGTATGAATTACTATTAGACAGAAGACTGTTTAGTGATATTGCATGGCACGCGTGCATTTTAATTGTCCAATATCAGACTCGGGTCATATGGTGTTGCGTGTTGTGCTTACTAATCATTTCACGCCATTCGATGATATCTATAGTGAATGCGGAGGATGACTGAGCACGAGCAGTGTGAGCACTGAGCAGTTTTACCTAGTAGAGGCCAGTATACATCAGTCATAAGCTTATATACGCCGCTTTACACGAAAATATGTTATCAATTTTGCAATGCTAACACGCCATGGTTCTTGGTTTAATTTAATTGGTACTTAGCATCTTTAGGACCTTACATATCAGCCAAGTATCCGGTCCAATCGCGTAGTTAAATACATGATTAATGATTGTATGTGTCGTGATTATTCGGGCAATAATGAAATCGATCGCATTTACACAAAATATGATTACCGCACGGTCATAACGCTATATGTAATTTACTTCTATATAGTCGCGTATATAAAGGCATTGAAGCGATTGGTACAATTCCATCAAACATGTTGAGTCGAGATTGCCAGATTTTTACTGAAATAGGTTGCAGCTACGACTACGTGTTGCAGTGTAGTATCTCGGTTTCGTTGTGGTATTGGAAAAACCGCAAAAATGTATGAATATGCAATGGCATACAGGGACGTCAAAATTGTTTTTATTTCAAATAGAGTGCAGAATAGTCGACAATATTCGGTGGAAGAGATATTGCCGCGACTTCTACGCCGAGGACACAGTTATGCGATAAAATTGCCTAGTTTACTGACAGTAGCATCACCAAGACATTTGCTGGTTAGGATTGAGCCAAAGTTATGACTCTTATCTCAATACACGGATTTGCTGACTCAGATACGTACTACGTTAAGAGTTTTGCGTCAAATGAATCACTCGAACGTGAGATACTGCGGGTTGGTGCAGGGACGCAGTATTTAAGAGAGGGAAGATGGAAGAAAGGTCGTGCGTGAATATTTCCCAGCAAATATACCACAAGGAGATGATTTATTAGACATATACATTATAATGTACAAATAATGTATAATCACAAATAAATATTTGTCATAATACACAATCGGAGCCGGCGTGTACAGGATGAATGAGTCAGCGTATGCATGCCAATTGCTAGTCGTGCTCTACAGTCTACATCAGGGGTCACCAACACGCGGGCCGCATGCGGCCCGCCAAGTCATATTCTGCGGCCCGCGACCTGATTTGAGATTTAGGAAGAAAGCTAAGAAAACCATTTTGAAATGCTGACATTAATTACAGTTTCAACATGTTGTTGTTGTTGTTTCAGAATAAGCTATTCTCTTGTGCCCAACATCACTATTCGTCATTATAGCTAAAACGGCTGTGGTGATGGCAACAGCATTCCATCGAGGGAGAATCAGCTGATGTGAATGGGCATATCGTCTTGACTTGCAATGGCCCAAACACTGCCAAGACCGAGACGCATAGAAAACGGCTTAGGGCAGTGGTTCCCAAACTGGGGAGCGCGCGCCCCTTGTGGGGGCGCGAAAGCATCTGAAGGGGAGGCGGAGATGCGCTTAAATGAATTTTTTTCGCGCTTTGCGCGATTTACCTCTGTTTCATAGTTATTGCTATGTTTATAGTCCGGAATTCATCTTATAGAATTATGTTATCAACAGCCATAACCTTCCATGCCATCAAACAAGCCACTGGGATTGCTAGCATTCTGGTTGCATTTTGTGATATGACGACTTTTCAGTATCATAAAGGGGTGTGTTTGAGAACCACTGGCTTAGGGTTCCCACAAGATCAAGCTTTACGTGGAGATGGTCTTTCAGCTCGTAAAGTACCTCGCTAGTCCCAATATCGATTCCTTAGTCGCTGAAAAGCGTTTCCAGGTATCGTGCACAGCTCACAGTTCAAAATAAAATATAATTGGTGATGATGATTTTTTGTTGTATTTGTATTCCTTTAATGAAATATTATTTCTTTTGTGGTCAAATATGCCCATCGCCTATGTTAGATAGCTCACCGTTGTGCTGACGTAGAGTTTTAGAACGTGGTTGCCTATTTTACATCGATATCGAATTCATGCGGCCCGCGGCCTCCACGAAGTTTGGAAAGTGGCCCGCGACCCGTTTTGAGTTGGCGACCCCTGGTCTACATCATTGGTTCTCAACCGCCGATCCGTAGACATGAGCCCGTGTCAAATTTCCTGTCGGTGCCATAGATATATTACATTTTTTATATCTCAACTGCAAAATACAAGAAGTCGAACGCTTGCCCATTTATTGTCGAAATAAAACATGAATTATTTTATTGATTCAGAAATTTGGATGGAATTTTGCAGCATCGCGTCGTTCTATAGAGTTGATGGACTACTTTAGACAGGGATATCTAGAACTTCTAGATATTCCTGTACTTTAGACCTAGAACGCATCACAGAGCTGTGCAGAACTGTTTAATAGTAGCCTACAACTCGTTTAAGATCAGAGATGTGTGATTGCGGAGAAGATTCATTAAATGTTGACGGTACAATTTAGCGGCATTCGCAAATGTAATGGAGGCTAGCCGACATTGAAGTCGCAGCTCTATCAAGAGAGACCGAACAATCACAATCAAGTAACTAGTGTTTAACAGTACTTCACCTAGCAGAAACCTCAATAGAAACACCTTTTACACTTGTATTATCAAAAAGACAGCGAAGAATTTCTCATTAAATTGTAATTTACAATATTTGCTTTTGAGTTGCATACAATTTTCGATTAATTCTGATTTTCCAAGGTTCACCGGTCCACAATATTAGTTTTGAAATTTGACCGTCTCCAAGCTAATGTTTGAGAAGCACTACACAGAAACAGAAAGACCATGATCCACGCGGAATGAATGAATTGGCACAAGTGAATGCCGGGAATCAATTTCCAGCCTTGCCAAGGTTCATTCGAGGCATTTGAGTTATGCATATGTGTACAAGTACACAGTGTTTAGATGCTGCCGAAGTGGCGTGTAATGCTTTACAAAAGATATACTTTGACAGAAGCAGAAAAAATGGGTGAGCCCATCATTTATTATTTAAGCACTTTCACCGCGCAAGAGTCGCTGCATTGATTTAAGCTTAGCTAGAAAATACTATCAACCACTTCCCTTATCGCGTACACATCTGCAAGTGACGTGATTATTCCAAGCGCCCGTATGTGTAGGCCGCGCTACACCTCGTCGGTAAGCGCCAATATATCCATAGCGAAGCTTATTCCAGTGAGTAGCAGCCTCCAGGGATCACAATTATCATGGATGAGCTTACAACAACGCCCAGTAAAGAAATGACACCATATTACAACGTGGGCCACCGTGTGATGTAATCTGTATTATTTTGAAGCTGATTTAACGCCGATTTTGCGTGAGACAGCCATGAACGCCAGCTGAATTTGCACAGAGAGACAAAGGAAAGACATACTTACGGGGGATTTTGCCCCCGCCCGTGAATATAGGTTAGCGTAGCATCGAGGGAGGATAAAAGCGTACTTTAAAATGCTGTGGGCAATTCAAGAATCGCCATAAATGATAAAAAGTTTGTTTATGTCCTCAGACAGCTATAGCTGCATAAATATTCGATCGGAATCCAGAATATTAGTGCCATAGGCGTGCTGAACTTATACTTGATGGCGCAATGGTAGCGGTGCAATGGCAGGGTTGCAGGAAAATTCAATGTTCGTTTTATGACTGACTGTAAGAAAGTTGCATTATCAAATAGTTGGAAAGCAGTGATTCTCATTGACTGCATTTTGAGTACGTTCTTATATGACCAATTGAGCATTTTCCGGGTGCCCGTGAGTACGTTCTATTCTCGGCGTGGGTCTGTTGAGCGATTAGCGGAACGTATAAAGTCATATCGCATTAGCGCACGGCAGATTAACATAACAGTTATGTAGTATGGAGCTAACTGAGTCTCCTAACACGACAGGCATCGATCACATTTAGTGCGGCGATTCGCGTGGACGACAATGATTTAGACGATTACAGTCGTGCATCATGTCAGATTACATTAATCCAATCAGTGCTTAACAATATCCCATATTACATCCACGCCGGATGCTTATAACTGTGAAATCTCAGTGTTTCGCTATCTCTTCGCCATTACAGAGTCCAGCTTGTATTCCTTTCCTAAACGTAGTTTAGAAAGCAGACTTGGACAACTAGCAAATTTTCGGCTTTTTCGTACTAGATTAAAATTTGAATTATAGCTACACAGGTTTTCCAAATTGGCTTCGAATTAGAATTACTGAATTCGTGAAAACTGTGAAATTGAATTAATTTCAACTAGAGCTCATTCTCATAGGCAAGAGAATGGCAAACATCTGCATAGCCAGCTCGACTTCTTCCGCATTACACAGCTCTCATTTCGTATTTTAACCAGAAATTGTATTAGAACTAAATTTGCAGCATAGAAACATTTCACAAATTAGATTACAATTAGATTGCCGCCATTTCTCTCAAATTAGTTAAATTAGACAACTGGAATTGTCTAGTTCTCAAAGTCTGCTAGAAAGCAGTAGTTGCTAACGTGATTTAATTGTCATCCAGATATAGATGTGTAACTTGCTAGTAAAGAAGGTTCTAGCTAGATAATTTGATCGGTGTCTATATTTTCCCAGTATACAAATTCGGGATAGGTTTATAAGACAACGCAGGAGTATGAGCTGAAGACATACGCCGGGATTGTGACGTGAACGTATAAACCTCTTTTCGCCGCAGACCATCGACTCTACGACATCGGAAGCGTGTGACATCTCTCGGCGTCTCAAGATGTTGCAATCATCTCAAGCGGATACCATGTCGATGCAAGGTTCCGAACTAAACAACGCACGCTTATCGGGAAACTATGCACCTCCGGGTATGGACGGCAGAGACCAGGAAAACGTCGAGTGAGAATCCTGTTCCGTGGAAGTGCATGTGGCGTGTTGTCTATGAAGAAATGGTTCAGAAAATAGTTCCTTTTCCGTACGGAACACACTGGCTAGTGTCAATTCTTTATTGATTTCTTTCCAACTTAACGATCTCGTCACACGATCCGCATAGGCTTAGAAGCTTTTTAACGACCCCACAACGCCCGACCGTGTCACACTAAGTGTAATATGCAAATAGTCTCGTACGTATTATTCATTTGGTTGTGTGGATGTAGTTCTGCCAGGGTTAGTGATTAGGATTGGACAAAGTCGAGTACCTGACTGATTCTATTCTGAATCAAGTATTTGGCTTCGATTCTAGCCGAATATCACTCATCATGACATCACGACAGTATTAATGATGGGAAAGCTCAAATATATGTACCATTTATGCGACCAGAAAGAGTAACGCTGGTTCTACAGCACATTATTGATTACTTGGTATTGTTTCGACTATACCCATTCCATGGTACTTTGTGACAATGTTGTGGTTTGATCACGCGACTTTACAGATATGTCATTTCCACTAACGTGTGTAGCATTGTACAACACGTTTCGTATATCCTCCAATACGACCAATCGAGGTTTGTTTGTGGTATTCATGGTGTTTGTCGACTACTATGGTCATTTACACCAGGCCAATAGTCTTCATTTATATTCCCTAACTGCCAACTTGTAGCAAGGCCCACTTCCTGGCTTTCTGTAAGACACCGCTTACGCGGATGAGATGGCGAGGAGGAGGAGACGACCTAGGTCGGACTCGAGCCCGCAACCCATAGGTGTTGCAGCTGTGGATTATACCACTACGCTATTTCGCCACGCACCAATCGAGTATTACATGGGTAAATAATATCAAAACTATAAGTCACATCGATGATTTCAATCTTAGGGACAAGGAGAATTTCAGTAATCATTACTTCAATACTCGTCTTGAATGACTAGAATCAATTCTCTATTCAGAATCAAAGTACTCGAATCACTGTGTCGGCCCCTATTCGTGAGACGTAGCGTAAAATCGGTTAGGATTGAATCAGTTCTTCTTTCTCTTCCTGCTAGTGAAGTTACGCATATCCTTCAGCGTACAAATAATAGTCAAATCTGAAAACTGATTTCGCAGTCATTTTGAAATACCGCATTCTCGTATCGACTGACGTGGCCAGGTGGGAAAATGCTTTTCAGTTCAACTCAACCTTTATATATGTCTGCGCTGCGGCATGTTAGTCAGCCTACGTCGCTTCGTGTTTTGGGTGCACCCGTCGTCCAATCCAATACGCATAACACGATTCATTATATGGACGCCGCGAATAGAGCAACGTAATTTAACAGATGCGACATGCTTCTCTCTACTATTTGTCTTGCACATTGCGGACACTCCACTCTGAAATGCCGTAGTGCAAAATCGATAGCGGCCATTTGTCAAACCAGCCACTGAACAAATCGCGAGTGGCTTGTAAGAAATTGAATTGAACATGCCGGCGATTGCATTTCAGAATACAAATTTACTACTGCGATAGTTGCCAATATGCAATGTATAATACACGACAAACATGTATATGCAATTTATGCATAGTCAGCAAAAATACATCTCATGAATGCGTCCAATATGAACTTATGGCCGACAAGTAGCGTACTGGTGGAGCGACCGGCTTCTTGATCAGTAGGTCATGGGTCAATCCCCTGTCCGTTCGGATCAAAGACCTGATCAGTAAGACTGGTATTTGTGGCTTTCCCGCTAGACGCTCTGTATTTCCGGATTAGCAAGGAGTGTGCTGGAAGACCTAGAAAGCCTTACAAGGCTATTTTAGCACCTTCCTTGTCCAACGGCATATGCCCATCATGCACTCATGGTATGAAACTACGCATATGTACAAGTCGTGTGTCGTGTGTATGTAACTGTATATCATGAGTCGGTGTATATGACGCAAAAACATCAAGGGAAAAATATAAAACGACCTAACGTCCTATTCCTATGACCTTTTCGCTATAACGAAATGTGGATTTCAGATCGCGTGTTCCTCACCACAGCACGGTGTGTGTTCTAGTTTGGTTTGCTACGTGTGAGCGATACCAATATCGCACCGGTAGAGACAATCTTTCCAGGAGGTCACGAAATAAATTATCCTTAAACAAAATAATTACGACAATGGGCTCGCTGGAAGCGTCCATCTGTCTACGGATGCAGGTATCATTCGTTTGACGTCACCCGCAATGTCTCCATCATCGACAAACTTGAGCTATTCATCGCTTGCGAAGCAAGGCTGTCGCGACACTATTATTCTCGTACCGGAATAATAATTATATTTGGGTAACAATTACTTAACGATCTGTACGCGTGGTCGATTTGCTCACACCCTGAACTCGAACAGGGGTTGCAACCGTGACGCTTCGCCATTTTGAATTCAGGACCAGTCTATTTCCATTTACAGAGAATGGCGAAATTCGACATTGCGCGAATTTCTTCGGGACGAGTCCGAAGCGGAGGTGGGAATTCGAAGGCACATGTCGCTGGCCAGAAAGAAAACCAGATTAAAAAAACGCGTGCAGATCTACATATACAACTTTCTGGAACGACCCACAGGCAGGAAGTGCTTAGCGTATCATATAGCGGTGTAAGTGATGGCATATATATTAGAGACGGTGTGAGCCCCTGGAAGTTACTGGTTCGTGCGAATACGTACACTATTAAAAATGTTCATCTGCGGATTCGAACCAATCCCGAAGCATGGTTAATCACAAGCAATTATTGCGTTCTTTCTAAATTATTGGCTCCCTTAACTGAACTATAGCAAAATACGAACTGAATTCCTTCGAATTTTGGTTCGATAGGAACGACATTAGGAAGTGATTTGACCTTTCTGTTCGCGGGTCGGCCCGTATAAAGCAGGCCTGGGCGTTTTACCGCCCGTGGGTGAAATACGGCCCGCAAAAAGTTGCTTGGAATTTAGAACATAAAACCTACGTTTGAGCGTAATGCGTGGAGTAAAACCATAGGATGTGTAAACCGAACGGGACATGCGTTTACTTTGAAGCCTGCTTATTTCTGTACCGTGATCACGCAGCACACGTACGTCGTATGTGCAATCCAGATTCAAAATAATGCCATTATAGCAAATCGTTGGCAGCAAATGAAGAGATAAGTCCCTATGCCATTGTCCATCAGTGCACTTGATTAGCGATTGTCGACAGCTCGACACTCATAAAATGGAGTGTCAAAAATGAAAGGTGCAGGCTGACGGCCGACATTTCAAGTTGATTAGGAGCACAAAATATTTGTTTACTGGCGTCAGTAGACGCGTCTTATTAGTTTATTTTATAGTGATCAGGTCGCCCGGATTAGGGAGTACAGTTGAGTCTCCGCTATGACGAAACTCAGCCTGTGAAATACATGCTCTCGGCGCGAATTTTTAAAGACCTGTTAATAAAGCTAGCAAATCAACAAGGCTGTTTACCACGCAACGCACAGCTTGGGATGCAGCGACCAAGACCAGCTCTGTAAAATCCCAAATACGTTTTGGTGTATTAATAAAAAATAAGTATCAGGGGGATAATGTGCTTAAAATGTTTCGAAAAAGGACGCTGAATAAATATTATTTTTTGTAAATTAATCCTCACTTTCTCATTACCTCCTAGCACACGACTTAGCAGTCTGCTTTAGCGTAATTCACTGCTTTCAGTTTATTAATAAAATTATTTTGCCCCAGAATATTGCTTAAACGTTTGGCTTGGCCCGCCAGCGTATTCTCCGCTTCTCGTTTGACCCACAGGGAAAATATTTGCCCACCACTGCTATAAAGTACTGTCGAATTAGTTTAGTCATAAATCTGAATACACGTAATCCAAAGCATGAGCTGTCACTCATAGCGATGGACTTGGGCGAATTGACTGTCAACTCGTTTACGTAATTCTTATTAGATCCAAGATCGCTTTGTGCTCGTAAGGGACCCGCATTCGCACCTATAGTATATTCCAGGGATACTCAGGGAATCTTCGGAGCCCAGAAACTGCTTTGCAGCACGAATCAACTATGCTGTTTCCGTTTCATCAGATATGGATAACTCTGCGGGCATATAGGCCTATTGGCCAAGAATAGGAGTCCACCGAGTCATATTACTACAATATTAATAATGTATTGCGTGTTATGTCAAGCAAGCATTTCAAAAATTAGCAAAATGTACGTGGGAAAAGGTTCCTCTTAGTTTTGTGTTGAATTTCTTTTTTGTTGTCTTTATGATGCAGGGATTTCTACCGTAGTTGATACTGATACTGATACTGATATTTCACAAAAAACTTCAGGGTAAAGCCTGCTAAGGCTCATATGCGAACGTGAACCTCTGAATTATCTAGGTCAGGGTACCGGATGCAGACTTGAACCCACCGCTTGCACCATCCTAGGTATATGTATATAATGTTAATGAAGTAGAAATTTTCTGAAGCAAAAGAAATTTCCGTTAATCTTTGTCAAAATCTGTAGTGCGACTTGAAATGGATTGCTAATAATCACGCACTTCACGCGGTAGGTTTCTGGTAGTGTTGGCGTGTCTGATATGCAGCGTTTTATCAACCATCGAACCAGGAGACCAAAGAACAAGTGATGCATTACTCATTATGGTAAGTGACAGGGGCAATCGCCGGGATTCCATTATGCATGCAGAGGTCGATTCTTGCTGGCAAGTCCCACGTATACTTGCTCATTGTTTTTGAAAATTGATCACCTTTCAGAAAGGGGAAAGTCACTTGTTTGGGTGCCATAAACACTAATCATTTTCCTGTGATTTACGGGGCTACTCCTGTAACACAGCACGAGAAAAGATTGGCTGTGTGCATCAGCAAATGAAAGACATCAATTATTTAGATTCCGTTTCGACGGGTTTGACTCACGACCGCACAGTGCCAGATTCGAAACCACCTTTTCCGTACGATTGAACGCGCTCTATATCGTGTTCCTCCTGCGCAAATCTTGTATCTTAGCTGTATGTAGCTATAGGCAATATGCTTGTGTTTATCTATATAATAGTTCAGATCGTGCCAAATAAAATAATTCCAAAATGAAGTGTCACCAGGACAATTTATTGCAATATTCTTCGCTCGCCATATTAATCATTGTAAATGCAGCCGTGGGCCTTGCCTATGGTAAATACTCTGGACTAGAGGCGGGTAAGTACGTTCTTGAAGATATATTTTCATATTGAATTCATCCGTCTTCATTGTCAATTGGAGATCATTTCAATAGGTGCGCTGCTGAAATCTCAGTCCGCCAAGTTGGGGATCATTCCTTATCGATGGGAATGTAGGTTATCGCTCCTAAACATGTATATAAGCTATAGGAAAGACGCCAAGGCCAATTAAGCCCATATTCGTCGCGCGCACGTCGTGATCAAATCAATGAAAATCATAGTTAGGTTGGTAAAAGAGGCGATTGGAGTTCAATCTATTCATTATTGTTGCCCAGTGTCCTTAGTTTTTTTTGCCTCATGGTAAGAAAACTTGGGACTTGGGCATCCGGGCAGTCGATACACCAACATAATGCAAAGACATCTGTCGCTTCATGTAGGCCTGCCATTGCGTCCTCTTTTAAGAGGATTTGTCCCCTTTTCTCAAGAAAAGTGAATGGTCCTCCGAGGGTGCTCAAACATGCCCAAAGGTCCTATTTTTTCGCATTTCGAGTTATATGTTCATACTTTCAAAAACGTTTTTATGCGAAACGTCCAAAAATACGTTAGCTCTGAAACATGCTGAACTGCTGGATTAAAAATGCTTTCAAATATATTGCCCTAACGAGACGTATACCTTCTTGTAAACATTGTTCGACGTTCTCTGTAACACGTGGACCTAGTCTTCAACAGAAGTTCGTGGCTTTGCAAACGCACATGTTGAGTTGAGTTCAAACTTGAGCCAGAAAAATTGCAACAGAACCTGTAAAAAGATCCATGATTAATAAAGCTTTTGCGTGCAACTGCCAAGGAAATGCGAAACCACATCAAACTCAAACGCAACAATTATACTTTCGTTTTGCTTGCCAGCAAAAACTGTTCTATTCAGATGGCTGAAAATATGGGAGGCCTACTTTATGTGCGTCATACATGCTTACCCCGTACCATATCTGGGGTCCCTAATAAACCAATTTTCTATTGCAGGAATATTGCGTAGTCGTCTTCTTCGGAGTAGAATACTGCGTCCGGTTATGGTCCGCTGGCAGCGTCGGGAAATACAGCGGATTTTACGGGCGACTTCGATTCGCTAAAAATCCCATTTGCTTGTTAGGTGGGTGTTTCGGCGAGCTTGTGGTGTAGCCCTATCAGGATCGACCCATAATCATGAATGCGATTTCGCCATTTTCACGGCCAAATTGTTAACATATGGCCATATATTTTTCAACGGTAGACCGCGTAGTATTGTTTAACTGTATTTGGTCGACAAAATGAGTATAATTACCAGTCAAATTGCCTGACAATATATTACACAGATCATACACCGAATGGCACTGGTCAAACAACTTTCTAACCGCCAATTCGCACTCAGCTGTAGCTTATTGTAATGTATAACGTGTAAATGTACCAATACCCATTCAGTTTCCCAACATAACAGCAATATATTACTACAATACTGGAAATATTTTGTAATATGGGCATTGGGCAATTACCCGGATTCGCCCGCGATTTGATTTTCAGCACAACATTAGAAACAATGAAAGCTGTTAGACCAGCGATACGGATTGGCGTGAATAATTTATGCCATGGCATACGAGCATAATAGACCTGCGGAAAATGGGTTGAAGGACTGATGTTACACTCAGACGTGCCTTAATATGACGCATTTGTCCGATGTTAGGAGTAGCTGTGAACTGTGATGATGACCGGCTACATCCTTTGAACGCATTATTTTATCAGTCTCGTGTCATGCATTAAGTAATTACTGAAGACTATGGTCCAGGCTTAAATGAGCGACAATATTGACATAAAATCATGGCAAAACGGGCACAAATAAATCAACATGCGTGAATAAGAAGAATCGACGCTGCGATCAACTCGGTAATGTACTTTTGAGAAAACTCTTTCGTAGACATTTGACAAAATATGAAGATCTGAACCTTGACACCACACTGATAGCCTACTTTCTGTGGCCAGATTACAATGAGGCGTATATTAATTCGGTGGTTTATGTTCAAGTCTATGCTACATGAGTTGAGTATACGGTATGAATACTAGTTATTTTCCAGATTTATTTGTCGTGGTCGCCTCCACTGTGGTTCTACTATTCAACAAAAACGGAAATGTCTTCGCTACCTCAGCCATCAGGTAAGACGGAAGTCAGTCTTTGCCGTAACCCATTTGAAACGAAACTGCATTACACAGGGGAATCCGGTTCCTTCAAATATTACGCATGCTTCATATGGACAGACAAGGCGGCACGTGGAGACTATTAGGTGAAACCGCCCGTGTACATTTAGTCGAAACGTGATGAATATTTGATGATAACTTGACGGAGAGCTCAATTTCGCGGGAGTAAAATCTTGAAGGATTCTCGGAATTTAACTGGATAACGCGTTTAGTGACAGATGCGTAAATATTTTGCCTCGTTGGGTGCCTCGGATAACAACACACCGCGTGAAGTCGTTTAAATATTAGTTTGGAAAATGCGTGGTAGTTAATTCTTCAATTATGTCTAAATGAGACTTGGAATCAATAATATACTGCGGTGGACCTATTCTTATACCAAGTAATTGTGTACAGCCTATGGTTGCATTTAAACAAAACGTGTTTTTTCGCTCACCTGTTTAAAACATGATCCAAATTATTTTTACGTAAGTAATTTGGAAAACAAAATTAGATTTCGTTTCAAAGCGGGAATAATCAAGTTACATCTATGTCTAAATATTTTCACAACGCCATGTAGCGTGACTGTAAGGTTGACTGACACTATAGAAAAAGCTGATTTGTTTGGTATGGAACCACGACTTCCTCCTGATGTATTGAATGTTGCGTCTCGCAGGTTATAGCTCAATTAACCCATGATGGCGGGCAACCTCTCCAGCAGCCTGACATGGATAAATGGATGCTTGGCGGCCGGAACGCTGCGTCATCATACTTTTAACAATGAAGTGACGTCGCGGATTAATTTTGACGTAGTGATCACAGACGGGCATACAATGGCAGACTCGCCTGGTTTTGTGGCGCGGGACTATAGGTGCACCGTTCGCATACCTGACCAGTGACCATGCTAGGGTAGTATTGGATATGAACGATATACGAGCATCGGCAACTGAAACGGCTAAATACTGGCCTGTAATATTGAATAAGATCCAGGAAAATGCAATTAGTTGTTAATACACATCAAACATTTTTTCAAATATAAGAGTACAAAGCAGTCATGTTTTTCTACGGAGCATCTTTGAATCAAAATATTTCAATTTTAGATATTCTTCTCACAAAGAGCAATCACGGATGAATACAAAACGACAAAACAATAAAAAATATTGTTCAAAACAAGGATTGTTTTTTTTTGATGCGCCATTTCCACTATAATTGTCCATTTTTATTTATTGCTTAAAATGTCATCACTTCAATACACCACAAGACTGCGATACAATGAAAGATCGGAAGGTGTCGAACGACTTGGAGTATAGTCGTCGAAATCAGACAGCCACCTGGCCTAGGCGATGTAAAAAGGGGGGCATGTAGCCTACACTGTACAGTGTACACTGAATGAAAAGTAAAAGAAGATAATATAAAAGGACAGGTGACAAAAAAGGTGGCATGTGTCGGAAGGCGAGATATGTCCGTGTCAGGTCGTGGTCCGGAAAACTAGAGGGCTGACTAGTATCGTTCATGCATTAGATGACAATGTTCGTTGACCGTGTAACATCTATGACTTCCTTGAAGAGACGTGGGTCTGTTACTAAGACTTCCAGTTTCATTCGTACTTTGATGTGCGAGCATCAAAACAAGGGTCTTATTTGAAATATCCATGTTATAAATTTATTTTAATTTTGAACACAACCCTTTGTACACCCTTGTACTTTCAGGCAGCGTCGTGTACATGCACCGGCAGGAGCTAATCACTACGTTGTACATAGGATTTTTAGCGCTTGTGTTATCGTCGTACTTCGTATATCTTGCTGAAAGGCCTGACGAACACGGTAAGTCACATATATATTTGCTGTATTTCGTCGCTATTCAACAATTCGCTAGAAGTGTCTAGTATACCGATAACATCCTGCATGAAATCAATAACATGGTAGTAAGTGGGGATGGTGTGAACCTCTGCAAGGTTCAGGTTCGCGTGAACGCGAACCTTTTAGAAAGGTTCTGTGCGAACGCGAACGGGAACTTCATGACGTCACGTGACGATATATTGCTAATTTCAACCCTACATTTCAGTGAAGTGATATATATTCATGTACGCGATACCTAGCGACGACACGGGTCACATAAAAAAGCCATAGTGTACATACTAAGTACATACTGACTTTTAAATGTGGCGAAATGTATCAACTGGAGCAATCAAATGATATAATAATCCCATAAAATCAACATCCTTCGTCGCTTGCCAACAATTTCGACGATGACTTGCAAGGGAATATAAGCTTACGCCTCAGCGGTGTGGGCCAGACAGAACAATGTATTCGGCGTCTGTGTGTTGCTACGTTGATATTGATCGGAGTGAAAATGGGTTTTACCCCATTGACCAGTTATACAGCAGTAGCCAGCACCCCAATCGTACGGATTTGGTTTTTATTATAAAATAAACATGGAATCGAGATGGACCCCGTACGCTTGCTAGATTTTCTACATCAGACAACGATATCAATTCGCTGACTATCTACATGTAGCGTATGTCGCTCTCTTGATGTTGTGATTGCGGGTCAAGCTCACAGCAGAGCGTCACTGAATATTTACAAACAGAAAGCTGGATATTTCGAGCAAACATTTGTAACAAAGCAGATACAAGTTTTGAGATTGTCAAGGTACATGCTCGTATAGTCAAGGTACATGCTCGGTGCCATGCATGGAGTGGCCCGCAGTTGAAATGCAATAAGCTTTAACCAAAGATGTTTTAATGACGGTAAAAATTGTAATATATGAAAAAGTTTAACAGTGCAGAACCTACCAAGGTGCGTTTGTGAACGTGAACCTCTAAATATCCGGGGTTCACACTTCACACACAGAACGCGAACGTGAACCTCACGTTCACACCATCCCTAGTAGTATGGTTACCAATATTTCTGTCGTTAGATGTTGCGCTTATATCGCATTAGTGCTATAATCCTACGAACTGTCGATAGGTTTTTAATCAGTAAGCGTGCCAGCTGAATGATGTGGATTATATTACCGGTGTTTATGATCGGTCTTTGAATTGACATTCAGGAAGAATGAGTATATAGTCCACCACTGTTAGAATTAAAGCTTAATATAGTGTCCACGCATTAGTCGATTCTTTGGTGTTATAAGGAATACACGTTTAAAGTGAAACTCAAATAGTCATGTAAACTATAGTTTGGTGCGTTTTCCTTACACGTGACTTTTCGAATTGCATCTGTGATTTGCACTCGAAACACTTTAATCTGTAAACGGAGGCGTTAATTGACATTACTACATGTGGTCAAGGTTGTAATTGTTAACATACCCCAAAGTAAAAGCATAATAATGGATTTCCATTCGTTTATTAGTAGAAATATTGATTTTCAGAACATGCCAAAACTACTTGAGCAATAGTGTCGAAAAGGAAACGTATGAAAGTAAATGTCCCACCCCTGTACTAAGAGGTCTAAATATTCTAGAAACACAAATGTTGCTGGTGAAAGTGGCAAAAACCTTCTACAAATGAAAACTCAGGAAAACTAGAAGTGTTTAGTTGCTGACCAGTGACCACCTCTGCCATATTGTGCTAGCAAAACAGTAGGTATTGGGAACTTGAATATAGGCATATCGATCCCGTATGACATACCGATAACTAATTTCAGGATTTTATAATCACTGAAATAATAACTCGATATCGACTATCCTATTTTGAATCGGGCATTTGCGGACTCATCAGTGCACACTGCACATTCACACCACACACATTCCAAAAATAACTCGGAATTTATTTCAGCAAGTCCAACGTTTCAAAGCGGGAGCAATGACGCCAACGACCTTTCTCTCAACAGCAGTTCAACTAACGGAAGCTGTTTGCCAGCTGTCTCCAACAGCGACTTCAAAAACTACGCGGATGCCTTGTGGTGGGGAGTGGTAGGTAATGCCTATTACAGTGCATCATTAGCCGAAATACATAAGTAAGACCTCCCGCTTGCAACTTTAGGATGTGAAATGAGAATGGATAAAGTTTTTGTTTGAAGTTTTATTCGGTTTCGTCACTTGAATTGTTATTCCAACTCCATAGATACCGTACTTCTGCGAGCATTCCGCATCACAGTGTGTGAAAATCTAATTTTGATTCCGTTTGATAGGATTTCATCAATGAATAGCACTTGAGACACTCAGTTAACTTTCAGTTCAAATACCCTCTAAGTCAGTATTTTCAAAACTTTTTGACACCCCCCTCCCTTGGACAATAATCCAGTCACCAAGCGTCCCCTATAACCTAAAATCGACAAAACGTTGCTTGTCTATCGCTCATAAAACGACGTTGGCGCTTATGGCCTCTTTAGGTTAATAAAATTCATGGGAAGCACGCAACACGCTATTTCAAGGTCACAACTTTGCAGAGATCTCAGGACAAGCATTATCAAGGAATAAAATAGTGCAAGCCAGTTCCCCTTTAAATGTCATTGTACTTCATTGTCGGGTACTATTAGGGTTACCATACGTCCTCGTTTAAGAGGATTTGCCCTCTTTTTTGACTTTTTTGAAAGTGTCCTCGGAGAACGTCTATATGTCCTCTTTTTTGAGAATTTGTCCTCTTTTTTGAAAATTCTGGTTAAATGCACGTGGAAATTGGACTGAGATGTAGGAAATCAGCGCTCAAGTAACGTTCCGGTGGTATTTTCGGGACTTGATCCAGGAAAACGACCTTTTTTTAGTCAACCAACCACAAACTCGGAAAGAATTTACCATTTTTCCGGATTTCACTCCAGTATTGGAAGTCTGAAAATTTTGAAAAAGTGTCCTCTTTTCTAGGCTCCAAAAATTCATCATACTCGCCGTACAGGTGTTATTATATGTGTCTACAGTAAGCCTCTCAGGCTAAGAATTATGTCCTTTAGGATTGACTGGTTAGAAAACTCACTATTTTACGCCGATGAACATTGAACATGCATGACAAATTGAGATTGAATGCGCCTTGTGCAAAAGCTAGTGGCGTTACCACATATCCATACATCACTTCTTAGTGTAAAAATACACACATCAATTAATGGATCTTCCGAACTAATATCTATAGTGCATAACACCTGCCTTTGCCCTCAGTGCCCCAATAATCGCCTAGTTTGTAGCAAGTTCCCGCTTCAATGCCGCTAACGCCACCAGGGGGCGCTGGCGCCCACTGGCAACGACTGGTATAAGTCAAGTTTATCATTGTTCAGTTGTTTACTGTTACGGTCTCGTCCCGTCCACGCAAGCTATCTTCTTGTCAAGCACATGTGTAGATTGTTCCTGTTTCTATTAGATAGGTTGCACATCGCTTTGACATTCCTTACAGTTGCCGTTCGTTGTACAGGTGACTGTCACGACGATAGGATACGGCGATCTGGTGCCGAAAACCTGGGTCGGAAAACTGGTGGCTTCGCTCTTCTCCATTTTTGCAATTTCCTTTTTTGCACTGCCTGCGGTATGTTGAAATTTTCTTAAGTTGAATCCCAAGGCTCGCCCACTATAATCCCTAACACGTTATGAACGATTTTGGTTCATTTGAATTGGAATTGGTCTTATCCGAACCGGTCAAGCACATCATATGTTCGTTGACAACGGGATACTGTTGTTCAGGGAATTCTAGGCTCCGGTTTTGCACTTAAAGTTCAACAGAAGCAGCGTCAAAAACAATTCAACCGTCAAATCCCGGCAGCGGCAAATTTGATACAAGCATGGTAAGTAGGTGTAAATTGTATTTATCTATTTTTCCTGTATCCTTGACTCCGCAAAAGGTTTTAGCGGTTGTAGTTGTATGTCATCCTCGCTCCGTTCACCAGATCTCATCATATAGGTAATTGGGAATTTTCCGACCAATGAACGCATGGTTCAACACAGACCTGGGTGATTTACGAACCGCGGGCAAAATGCGACCCGAGACGCGCTTCTGAGCGGCCCATACGAAAAATTTGTAGGAATTTAAATGTTTAAAATGTTTCATGTTTATCATTGTTTGGAATAATGACATTGCAAAAATATTATTTTATTTTTAATTAATCATCACTTTCTCATTTTCTGATATAAACAAATCTACTTAACAGCCTGTTTAACAATGTAATCACTGCTTTGCATTTAAAAATAATATTAATTGGCCCCAAAATATATAGTTCAATATTTGGGCTCGGCCTGCCAAATATTCTCTGCTTCTCGTTTGGCCTGTCGGGAAACTTAATTGCCTACTTCTGGTTTAACACCACCCTACGTATATGTCTGTCTAATCAGGATGAGTGCATCATAACCTCATCTGAAAGATAATAAAATCACGAGAACCATCTGCTCGTATATCTCACTACTTTTTGGGCGCGCGTGAGTAGAGTTATATGAGTATGAGAGAGAGATAGTCACCAGGTGATAAAAGCTTTGGTGCTGAGTGAACAGTGTGAACACCGAACAGACATGTGCGGTGAACCCGATCTAATTCGATATATATCCTGAGTTTTGCTGGGACTTGATTTAAACTGGAAGTTACTTACTTAGGCAAACTTATATTCCGGATTGCTATTTCAGCTGGCGGTGCTATGCAACAAGGCGTGGATCACAGTGCAAAGCAACGTGGCAGCTCTACGCTTTACCTACAAGGCATCGTAATGACTCGACGGTATCCGGAACCAAGCTGAAACCAATGAAACGAGACAGTCAGAAGGCGAAACGCGCCGACCAGAGAGGCAGTAACTCGAAAGCGATAACCCTCTCGAATTGGAGCGACATTATCCACGAAGTCAGGAGTTGTAACGACACCAAGCCTCTCAAGTAACGTGACTATCATACGAACACAGACTAGAGAGCTTAGACGCTTATCAATTTGTTCTCTTCGCTTTTGCAGTTTACCGAATTCATATAAAAACGTCGTCAGGGCTCTGAGAGTGTTAATCTTCCTTGTTCGAAAGAAGGATTTTCATGTGAGTGCAGCGCTCTTCATCCTTTTCGGGACGCCGTATATGTGAACACGCGAAGCATCCTTCCTTGGGTGCATCGCTATATAGGGGCGGGGTGAGGGTGGTGGATAAGCACTGCGACTATAGAGCTATACGTTCAATGATTCTAGTATCCCTGACTCGATAGCAAATACAACTATCAGCCATTCAGCGCGTTACGCTTGCAAACAAAACTCAACGTTACAAAGACCTTGCAAGTAGCAGTCTGACAAATTTGACGGAGAAATTTGCTCCGCGTTATTTTTCAATTAACACTTTTTACACTCAGTTCATGTTTAGTGTACTGATGTGCGTATTTGATACGGGTATAATCAGAATATAGTTGACTTCTCAGGTCCCATCGATCACTCTTATCCATACCAAAAGACTGTGTGTGGATTTTTCTTCTGGGTCATCTTTGATGCTGTCTGTTTATCATATATTTCGGTTGAATGAAAATTATGGACTCTGTGTCTCTCACACTTGGATTCGATAGACGCATCGTCGCTAATCATGCATTAGCGATGAGGCCGACTTGATGTTAACGTTAGAGGTCACACGAGGCTTCTCCCACAAGTAGATCTAAAGATTTAACCGGCGCATCAGTTCCCATTGAACTTTTTAGCAATGTCGGAAGCCTTACGACGTAAGAGACGTTTTCGAGCAGTACTCCCACGGGTACGTGAACATCACAGTGCGATTGAAAGAGCTGCAGCGTAGACTGGACATGACGCTCGGCAAGCCTGCTTCCTTCAATGACGGTACATGTAGGAAAATTTGCTACTTCGATGAGTATACCGAGAATGACGGTTTGCCTGAATTCAGATCCACTCTCCGGAATCGATAGACAACGCGTAACGGCCGGGTTTCGTTTACGAAGACTTGAACTCAAGGTATGCGCTAGCGATTTAGCTTCGTGACTACAGAAGGGAATCTACTCTACCCAGAGTTGGTTAAATTAGACAGCGTTGCTACTCAAGTATGAACGTAGAATAACGCCGTGAATTTCTATTCAATTCTACGCAATTACTCAAGTAGGTGTTACAATTTCAAAGACATGTCAAAACAAGTCAAAGTAGATTTTGTGGAGGGATCGCATACTTTTCGCGGTTATTCAGAGGTGGCTAGTTTAGAAATTGCAGGATAATCTGGAAAGTATACCTGTAGGCAGTTCTGATAGATGTGTCATATACCTTTAGCAGAAATAGGTTTCCAGTTTCAAAATTGCAGAACGCATATTCGCGAGTAACGCAAAATGACCAATGTCACAAGAAATCAGTGCAATTTTCGAAAATATATGCACAGTTCAATCAATAATCAATATCGTCTGATAATATTTTCATCTGACCAAGACACACACAACTTACAGTGTAATAAGACACAATGCGATGTAATGAACGGATAGGAGGATGCCGAACGACCAGTTGCGATCTCTTAAACTGGCATCCACCTCGACCTCCCGATATCAGCTATATTTTTCGGTGTTATGCTCTTTCCATTCCTTGTGAGTGCGTTCCTTTTTGGGGTATTTTTCTGGGCTTTTTGTCGCCGTAAGAACAGCGACGCGGGGTAAGACGAGCCTAGAATAACCTCCGACGCGGAATCGAACCTGCCGTCAGGGTAGCAGGCGCTTATCGTCACCGCGACGCTATCTGCGTCGCAGGTGTCATGTCAGAGGAGCTCTTGCGATCAGCATATCCTGAAACTACTCTCAAATTTACACGTTTCACCACACTACATAAGTTGGACTAGTGCTGAGTTGTATCCAAATAGCGTATCATTTACTCCGAATATAAGTAATTACTTGAATAACGATTGCAACCCGACCAATATCATAGAATTTTTTCGATAAAACGATATTTTCTACCGATATCAAGATGTGACATATTTCATGTAATACTTGCAATTCTACTTAACTCCAACATCATGCTTTTTGTCGACGTCATCAATCAAAATGACTAATATCGTCTTTTAAACGCTCAAACAGCATGTAATTGTTAGTTAGTAGAAATAGTTAGTAGTTTTGTTTGCTAGAAGTGGAAGAAGTCTACAAATATAACCACTCAAGGGAGTACAACAAGAAGACAAAACCTACTTCAGTACTAGAACAAGTGAAAGTACTTCGTTACTGACCACAGTGACCAGTGACCATACCTGTCTGTGTCCCTGAGTTGTCAAGGGCTAATGAAGACGCTCTTGTGTCTACAAAATACGATTTGACGAGTCTTACTTCATTGTAATGGCTTTCAAGGGTATTTCGGTGCTTGAAGTTTTTTTCCGTTAAAACAAACTGTTGAATTTCAATGACTGACGCCTCGAGTTCAACATAAGGATTCGTCCTCGTCAGCATTAGTGAACTTATTGTACCATACAACTGGTGCAATCGATGTTGTTTCAAACGCAAGAAAGCGACAATAGTGTATGCATGCTACTTGAAAATTGCTGACAGAGGCTATATTCCATATAGAATGTGCGATTGCGTGTCTGGGCCATTTAAACACGGTTCAAACGCACTTCATCCCGTTGCAATTTGTTATTAATGGTGCCGGTAGTGGCATGACCTCACCAAACTCAACTCACTGTCAACAAAACGAAAGACGTAACGCGTTTAAAGAAATCTGAACAACAAAAAACATACCGATCAATTAAGAAAGAAAGGAGGTGGCGTTTAACCGCGCATTACCAACCAGCGTTGTGTTTCAACAGAACAGACACGTCATTTGTTGTACTAGAAATGAAATATAATGGCTTAGTGACTGTGCATTTCAGATGGACGACTACGGAAGACAGTTGCAAGACTGCGGGAGGAAGTTAGACGAAATACTCTCACGGTTGCCCCCCGTCAGTAAGAAGGAAGATTCCACGTGTGATCGCTGAGCGAAAACTATCGACGCGGAACTGCTTCTAGATATTGAAATCGTGTCCTGCACACAGTGTTTACCTTTTTTCGAATTGGCTCGGAATTTGAGCGGTTTAAGGAGTTCTTGGTTTTACGTCGATAATGAATTTTAAATCACGTGCACTCTATTTACGTTTTTCTCGCATAAACTCTGGTGCTGTAGACGTGTGTTTACCAGTAGGGCTGGGCAAAATCGAGTACCTGAGTGATTCGATTCTGAATCACGTATTATGCTTCGAGTCGAGTCGAGTATTCGAGTATCACTCATTATGACGTCACGACAAAATGTAATGTGTCAAAGTTCAAATATGTACCTTTTGTGCCACCACAAAGAATAGAATGCCTGTTATCCATCACATTAAAGACACTTTGGTATTTCTTCGACCACCGATTTCATTGCACTTTGTGACAATGTTGTGGGAGGATCATGACTTCGGAAATGTCTTTCCAGTAACGGCCGTAGCTTTGTACTATACGTGTTTCGTATGCTGCGATACGGCCAATCAAGGTTTCAAGGCTTCCACATTAGAAAATAGCATCGAAACCCTAATCCTCGTTGATAGAATAAATTTCAGTAGCGAAGAACGTTTAATTTCAGTACTCGAAAAAATCGTCTTTTGCTACTCGACTCGAATCATTAAAATATATACTCGATTCAGATTCGAGTACTCGAATCATTGTGCCCAGCCCTATTTACCAGACGTTAGTCGATTGTTGCATCAATGTATCCGATTGCGATTACGAATTCTTCTGAAATGTGCGAACATGATTACAGCAAAAACTCGTACTGCTCCATTACTATTGTATAGAGATGCAATCACGATTACATTTATATTGCTTCCCATATAACTTGAGGATTGAACACATACTCGAAGACACAAGGATTCAGAAGAGACTGCGCCATGAGGGAACAAATTTTTGGAAATTAACAAATGATGTGCTGGTTATGTCGCAATACATTCATTTCGAAAATTTATCGCTGAGGATTTGTCACCCCTTGCACCAATTGTAGTTCAAGTTACAGGTCGAGTGCTCGAACCCCAAACGAGTATAGCCCGAGTCGATCTTTGGAGTACCAAAATTAGTTCAATCCGCAGCAGATAATTATTTGATCAACGAGAATTATCAGTCGATAATTTCTTCCCAACGCGGAAGCCTTTGACAGTATAATTCCAAGCTGCGCACTACGCACATTCGTTAGTGTCGACCGCCGGGTAGTGCTTTTCACACCTGGGACTCCGGAAATTATTCGGCGACATATTCACCGATATCAGTACTGACTACGGTTTTAGTTTAGCTCGTGGCTAATACTGTAACGGAATTCATATATTCGTTCTCCGAAAAGACTCCCTTAGAAAATACATACTACGCGCAGTGGTGAGATTAGGAACGTTTGTTTGTTTGTTTGTGTTTCTCGACTACCAGGCCTATTGTCTTTATTTTGATTCCGTATCTGCCGCCAAGGTGGTTTAGATACCGCGTTCAACGGAAGATGTTCATTCTTCAGTCAGGAGATTTATGTCAAGATCGGGCCTAGTGTATTCTATTTCTGTCGTGTACGACATATTTCCTTCATAACATCGCCTGACAACTATATAACGTTCGATATCTGCGTGACTGCTGGAGCGTGAAGTTCTTGTGGAAAATTCATAAATTGCAGCTCCATTACGGTGGCGTTCTGAAGAAAACGGCTGTGGCCAAATTTTTTTTTATCATTTTGCTATTCAATTTGAGACTATACCTATTTCATTGCACTGTGTGACAATGTCGTGCTGGGTTGATCAAGACTTCGCACACACGTATCATTTCCACTGACTTGCGTAGCTTTGTACCAGATGTTTTGTATTCTGTGATACGACCAATCCAGGTTTACAGCATCCACAGTGGAAACAGCGTTGAAACTGTTATTCTCGTTAATAAAGATATTTTATTGGTAAATAGCGTATAATCTCAGTACTCGAGAGGAAATCATCTTTAGCCAATCGACTTGAGTGATTACAATTAATACTCGAATCATTGTGCTCAGCCCTAGTGTTCTGCCGCATGGCGCATACAGCGCAGAGATACCTGACTCGATGGCGTGTCACGCCAGTCTTATCTGCCGCGATCGTTGTGTAATCGCGACAGGTACAGAGGTACAGAGCGTCCTTTGCACCAATTAGGTCTGATTGGATTGATATACGCAACGTCAGAGCGTGCGTTTCAAAAATGTTAAAGTAGAAGTAGTTGACGTAGAGGATCCAGGGTGTGATCATATTCGATCAAACAATATTACCATTTATGGGAGTTGCGGAATTATGATTGCTTCAAATATCCGGCACTATTCCAAGTAACGGCTCCAGTTAGTAACGATCAAAGGAAGCTTTATACTTCTGGTATGATTCCGCCTCAAAATTGAGCCAGTTAAGTGACGAGTTGGCATTGCATGTCCCTATCACAACCTCACTTTCCCGTTGCGTTGTCACTGGTGACGGAAGCTTGCAGTATTCTTTCTTTCTATCTCATCGATGTTGATTTCTCAATCACCTGATACACGCAATATACAGTTTGATAGTCGCAGCTTCCTGTGACTTGAATGTCTGTTACCTACGCAATAAACACGCGGCGATACGCCACGCAATTTCTATGGACTGGACACTGCACACAGTGCACACTGCACAGTCATATTACTACATCTTACTTACCTTATGGTATATCCAGGATTGCGTTGTTTCTCATCGCAGCAAAATTATTCTGGACAAGGAAGTGTACGACAGGTGTACGACAGGTCAGCTCCGAGATCAACCTCATAATCCTTGTGACAAGAAGTATCAAGTCACATGAGATAGCAACAAAGTGAAAAGTTTTTTTTTGTTATCATAACTATTCGAAAAGCTGGATAGCTAAGAATGGTCATGTTGTTAACTAAACTATGAATCCGGTACATTATTATCATAATTATTAGTATCTGCTATTCTGATTATCTAGTACAGGGGCTCTCAAACAGTGGGCCACGTGAGCATTTAGAGGTGAGCCACAGACCTGGTTGAAAAATTGGAAAATTACTGAAAGTTTAGTTATATTTGTAAAGTTCGCTCAAAAATATAGTCATGTCATCGAATTATACGTAGAATACATAAAACCTTTCATCTGACTCTGGTGAGACGTTGACAAGTGTGGAGTCACATTGTTGTACATAATTTAAGAGTTGTATCATTGGATTGAATGTTCTGACATCGCAACTTCAGTAGGTACAGTACAAGACATTGTACAATGTACAGCTTGCATATTATAAAATTATTTCTCCACTTCTCTGTGGCATCCCATTCACCAAAGGAATGTTCGAATTGGCCCTGAATTGTCATATTATTTCCCACCATATAGTTGAACTAAAACCCCAAGCACACAGTGGATGCGGGGATCAGATCATTGGGTTTCGCGACGTGAGTGGAAAAGTGGATGCCCATAACGTATACAAGAGTTATACGATCTACCAGAGCCGTAACTGCCGTACCCAAACCGTAAATTGGGGGGGGGGAGGGATGGCAGGGACCCAAAATTATTTCGTTGGTCGTATGTTGTTAAACTTGAAATTTGGTTGGTCGTTTGTTGTTAAACTTGAAATTTGTCGTCGCGCGTGACGCGATTTCACGTTCCTAGAGGTCTAGATTTAAATGTGATTAGTAAGAGAAACATATACATATTAGGCATATCAGCGCCGCCGATTACTATCATTGAACAGAACTTTGACTCTAGGCTAGGGTAAGGGGTGGGTCACAGAACATTTTCAAACCTGAAAATGGGCCACGGACAAAAAAGGTTGAGAATCCTTGATCTAGTGCTATATCTAGTATTCGGATTCAACATAACGAAGCTTCTTATCCAGTCCACTACAATAGGCTATATCAGAGGAAACATAGATATTGACTTCCGCCAGAATAAGTCTACCGAGTATTTCATCCGAAGGGTAATGCTGTACGAAGGCTTCTTGCGTGCATTGAAATGTCCACACTCTGACCATATCAGTGCCCATCTCGTACGTGTGCTTATGCAAAATATATGTATTTGGTTAAACAGTTTGGTATTAATCATGTATAAATGGTTACACTTCCGCAAATGATGTCCTTGAGTAATACAATGTAAATCACAGGCCTTACGAGAGTTTCCATTATTCTGTAGCCATAAAATCAGGAATCGTTTCACTCTTGAGGCGACACAGTTGGCAGTATATATTATGTATGGTCGCAAGGCAGCACCGTTCGCTGGATTCGTCAGGTCGTGACTCGCGAATTCAATTCAAGTATCGCGGGGCGGATCCGCAAGCCGCCGGAGTCGAAATCGTTCTGCGTATTTTTTCCGACTTTTCGTAACAGGACAACGCGGTGTGGTGTTCGTGAAGTCGCTCCCAGCAACATCCCAGGTTGTGCAGCACTTCCGCCACTCGCTCGTCGCGATTCGCGCCCTTCTCTGATATATTTTTAGCCATTTCCAAAGCTTTTTCGAACACGATGATGGCCCTGAAAAATAATGACGAGTAAGGAAGTGGATGGCATCCAGGGCCGTTAAAGTATGTTTGAACATTTGAAGGCAATTGCTCGTACTGTGAATATTTCATGGTAAACCTTGTGATTTCCATTCGTTTGAATATCATATAACCACCGCGTCTATAGTGCTCGTTCATATTGCGTTATACTCGGTCAGTGTTATTGTATAGATTACTAACTGACGTAAGTTAGTAATCTATATAGTTATTAGCAAAGCAGCATGACGTCCAGTCATAAAGTACCTGTGTAGATTTTCATATTCGGCCCATGATGTTCCGAGATAGATCAGCGACTCGAGGGTCTTGCAGTGATCAGTTTCCAGGCCGTAAATCACCCGACGCATATGATACGAGTATTCGAAGCAAGTTATAGCTTTTGCCCAGTCCGCAACTTGAAGGCAGATTTTTCCTAGTCTAAAAGGTCGTTAGCAGTTAGATTTAGTTGCGCCCACATAAACGCGCGGGAAATACCTGTCAAGCGCTTCCGCGCTGTCTGATCGCGCGTTGGACAGTTGGTCTCTGGCTTCCGCCATTGTGTGTTGAAACTGCTCTTCGGCGACATGCTTATAACCTGTCAAAGCATATATACTATTTCCCCTGATAGATTCGGAGTATTAAAGCAGTAAAATATTATGGCGTTGATGCATGAAATTACGTAATTTCGGGGTGTTAACGTGAAAGTGACTTTAAAATCAGAGGGGTCAAACTATAGTCAGCATTGCTACTCGAGTACGAGTCGCGGCATAAATTTATAATGAATTACAAGTAAAAGTAGACATTTCTGTGACAAGACCAAACTATAAAAAAATGAAAATTCTGAAAAGTGATACAAACCAATCGTAAAACCCCTCTCTACTCTACAAATGAAAAAAGTGGGAAAAGTAAGTATTTTGCGACAATAGATGCTAAGTAAAAGTGAGAGTATAGCCTGAAAACATACAACTGGAGTAAGAATAGTACGAAACGTATAATAACCTACTTGAGTACTCCTAAAAATTAGCAGTACTTCATTACATGCCAGTGGCCATATTTGTTTATTGTTATTCGTAGCACTCATGGCGTTTTTCGACTGCTGCAATGTTCACTTACATCAGACCGATATTCTCTACTATGATTCCGTAATTGCCGACTTGTAGCAAGGCCTACTGCTTGGCATTTGTAGGACACCGCTGACGCGGATCAGATAGCGAGGAGCCTAGATAAACCTCAAACACTTGAGATGGAATTCTGGAGTCGACCTCTGTCTGACGCAAACCCGCAACCCATTGGTGTTGAAGCTGTGGACCATACCAGCACTACGTTTATAATACAAGATAACCTGACTATACGGCATAAGCTCATATTTATATACTTTACTTATTATGAGTGTATTGTACCTGATTTTATAGCAACAGCGGCAGTCTCTATTCTTTCAATGAGTCTCTTGTTACCGTACATATTCACGCACAGATCCGGTATTTTCTTATGCTGCTTGTGATAGACCCACCGCCTCCAATTTTTGGTGGTCTTGTCCACATGTAGCATATCGCCGGAGCCTGTCGTAAGACTACCCGTGCCGTAGAATTTCACGCATTCTGGGACTCGGCCCCAATCCATGGCGAGTCCAATTTAGGCCTTTACTCGCGGGATAATATACTGGATAATTGGGAGAGATGGCGAGAGTTTATTCGCGTTCACAGGTGATATGAAATTATTAACATAACAAGATCAATTCTTAAAATCATTAAGGCGGGAAGCAATTTTTTGTTCCGCTAAGATTGAAATAGCTGTGATAAATCATATAAATTGGCCTAAACATAGATTATATCGGTTCCTGATCTATGGTCATTGGTCATTGGTCATTGGTCACTAGGAGTATATGGTCATTATATTTTAGTCGTTGCGATTTGACTGATGTAGAAGATGGTAAAAAATAAAATCTTACGTACAATTGAACGTATTCGAACTTCGCACTTGTTCGCAATTTGTTTACAGTAGGTCTGGTTACAGGAAGGATCTCTATTCTATCGGTATATGAATGCAGTGTGAAATAAATGTCGTGTGACGTAGACTTTCACACTATCACAATATTCTTCCGTGCATGCAACTGCATCCATATTATTATTACAGGGTCGTTATTCATAAGAGTGGGGTCACCCGCCTTTGAAAGTCTGAAGTCTACTGAAATATTGTGAGATTGTATAGCATCATTCAGCATCTGAATCGTGTAATAACTGATTTTGTCTAATCTGCAGAATATACTTCGACTGTTGATCAGAATCGTGCTTGACCATGACCAATAATGTTCCGGAAGACACCCGCCCATATCCGCGGTTGCTGCTTATAATCATTACCCCGTAGCAATTTATGAGAGGCACACCCATTAGGTTGCTTTTACGTCCTGTGTCGTAAACTACATTGCGTCAATCTGTGATAAAACTCATCTTTACCTGACATGACTGTTAACTTAACTGTTGGTAAATTTGCATCATTTTACGATAGATCCATACATGCTCATTATCGCCTGACATTGGGTACGTATGGCTGTGTGCAATGGGCCTTTTCTATTCATAATAATGGAACTTGAGTCTAATATGCCTGTCGCCTATATCTGACTGTTATCTGATCAATTTACACAGGGTTTAGATATCACGCCTACTATAAGGTTTGGCATACATGTTCTAGCCCCTCTCTACGTGAATACCTTTCCGCGCTTTCTGGAGATCCTTATGTTATTTCAACCTACTGAGCTGGAGAGGAGCATAAGCTCATTAATTAATGCTAAGTAAACAAGACAATAACAAGAATCTGTGTAACCAGACACTGTCATCAAAAGAATTCTCCCTGTGATCGACAATACCCAATGGCAGAGATCAGTTGCAGTGATACGCTAAAGCTAAAATACGTTGCGCTTACCTGTTGAAGGGCTACCAATATATGATTTACTAGAACATAAATATGCTATATTTTCATATCAACGCCAAAGCTTGTATATATAATAGGCCGCCTGGAGTACCCTAGAGATGGCATAATAGCTCTCTCCATCAAACGGTTGAATTGTATCAAGGTTTAATCAACCTGTGACGTCTCCGTACGGTAAACAATGGTGGACAATTCACCTCAGGTATAAAGAACAAAACTAAACATTCCTAAGTTGGAGTCTACGCGATAAGCGACAGGTCGCAATGGCGTCCAATCGCACTGTTTGTCTTGAGCCACGATCTGATCTTTGCAGAACATGATCTCTATGTAATGTATGTAATAATGCGCTCTAGTACCCCGGGATTTTCAATGCTTCTACGCACTGAACTAATTCCGTGTCAACGACAAGTGCTCATATTATACTTGAATCAATTCAGATCGCTATGAAGCAACGCATTGTATATGCTCGTTTGATTGTACAATGTACTGTACAATAGGGTTATGACTTGAAAAAAAATTGCCTGTAGCAGGAATTAATGAGCATTTTGGTATAAATTAATAAAATTATAATCATTTTGTTCAAATCGTAAAAATGTTCCGCACAAACTAACTTCAATTTTCGGCACTGGTGAAAATATAGAAAAAATTTACAATACAAAGGTATTCTTAGCTACAAATTTAATCTTCATATATATGTCCTTTTGCACTTCTGGTAAAGTTCATCCATCAATTTGACTTCCCTTTCTGTTATTATGTTAGTGCCAAGGACATCTACCACGGGCATATCTGACCTCCAATGGGATTTTACGGCGCTTTATCGCTGCAGGACATTCGAGCGCAAAGATAGCAGCAAATAATCTTTGGTATATTCTAGAGCCCGACCGATATTGGATTTTTGGCTCGATACTGATAAAACCGAAAGCCCTTGACCGAGAACCTTGACACCTTGACCAAGAAACCCAATACATTCAGCCGATATTCAAAAGAAGTTGGATATACATAAGCACATTTTCAAAGCTTCAGAGCATTTATTTGAACATCTTTACAGCCATTGTTATACTTGAACATGAAATAAACTAGAAACGCTACATCTGGACACCTGTTAAGTGTAAGCTATGTGAAATATATCAATATTCTCAGTCTAGCGGTCAAAGATAATAGTTCCCTACCGCCATGTTGTGACGTCACGAAAATTGCCGATAATTTTTCAGCTTCAATGGCCGATACCGATAATTCTTTCAAAGTGTGATATCGTCTCGATATTATCGACGAACCGATAATCGGTCGGGCTCCAGTATATTCCATTTATAGACATCTGCTTAGAATACCAGGCTTCCTGACACGCATTTGGGATGAATAAGCAATAAGCATGATATCTCAAGAGTTACTCGCCATCTGGGGACTTGGAAGTACGGAATTATAGCCCTTGAGCTCCATCTGGCATTGCGTAGAGATGAAAGTTTATGCCATTTGGTTAGTGGTAATCTACTATTTTCTCTGAAAGAGCGGCATGCTCTGCACAGCACATAGATAAACTTAAAATCATCATCCATCCTCGGTTTCTAATATTTTCATTTGAAATTCTGGCTTGGTGGATTGTACCAAGTTTTCGTAGTTTTTTACCATGTCATCTCCAAATTTGTAGCTGAGGGTTGGATTTGTTGAGGATATTGGATCGAAGAACTCTGATATATGCTTTAAGAATTGATAACATTATGTTGGCAACCAATATATTGTGGTTTATGAAAACCCGTGCTCATCATTGCATTTTGCAGTTTCACAACAACGCCATTCCGCCGCCCAGTATCAACAGATGCTGAGTCATATATGATATGGTTTTCTAAACCGCTGAAAATATGTTGAGTTGTTCTACTTTCGTCTTTTCGAACAGCCGGTTGGATTTGTGTCAGACAAATTGAAATTATACGATACATACAGTCTACATCTAAAATCGAAATCAATAATTAATTATTAATTATTTAATTTTGACTGTAAGCAAGAAAACGATCGGATTAATTCAAACTGGGCAATCACAATTTACCAAAATACTATTTTAAATCTTCGCAATTGGAATTGTGTCAGTTAAATTAAAATCAGTCGGTATATATCTTATATAGTCTGTATATACCAAAAAAGCCTATCCAAAATTTTTGTGCGGGAGGTTTCTGTTATTTTGTTAATTTTGAAATCAGGACACAAAAGTTCATCGTTTGTGACTACGGGACACACAAAATTTTGAAATTTTTTTTCTAGTCATAACCCTACTGTACAATGAGCATTGCACAAGCACAATTAGCACATAGATTCCGTCACACGTGATAAAAAGTGGTTTCACTATATCGCAATCTGGTGGTGTTTTTGAATCAACAAAAATATCAATAAAGACTGACTGACTGACACGCGGCGTCAGATGTTATTATTCAAGGAATGCAATTATGAGAATTGTAGGTGATTCTATTATTTTCGTCTAGTTAAGATTCTAGTGGGTATATTATAACCTCGCAATTCACAGACGGTCGGATATATATTTCTTGCTGTTAGTACAACCAGATTCAGTCATGGCCCTTAATTTATGACGACACCAATACATTTGAGGATCGTCGACGTGATCCACTGTGGTAGTAAAGTATGGGTCTGAAAAATGCAGCAAAATTCCTATAACTACAGGTGTTACTCATTACAAGAAACCGGAACTAAGGTTATACCAAATATACAGGCAATGTATCATCTATAGTGCCAGAACGTAATGGATGTAAACAAGAACTTCATCGGAATGATTGTTGACTTTAGTTTGACTACAAGCTCTATATGCGACTACATTTCATCGAATTAAATTCGGCATACTGCGGCAACTGATATCTACAATTAGTATTAATGACACACAACGGTTACAAGCCGTTACAGTTACAGTCATTACCGCGGACTCGGGACTACGATTGACCAAATCACTTAATTCAACGCACATACTCAGCGGCCGTTATTATTTTAATCGTCACATGTCATAAGAACGACCGAAAACACTCACATCAAATGACGGGATGCGTTGCGGTCGCGTCGATAAATTCAAAGTAATCTCATTTGGCACTCGTGCAATCGAAGTGGAAAATGTAGTTTTCCTTAGTCAGCACTCCGTGTAACAGTGTTTAAGTTCGTTTGTAACGGAACAAGCATACATGGTAGGTGGGCTCTTAGGCATTACTGTCTCTGAAGACAAGTTACGCTTTGTGACACGCAGTTGAGTGCAGGACATATTTCGACGTCAGCTACGTCAATCGAACATCGTTTACCAAAACGGATTTGTTGTTGTTACGTCAGATCCAATTTGGTAGTCGAATGCATAATCGGGACGGTTGCAAGCAGTTGCCGAAAATTGCGATGTAGTATAATGAGATTGGACGCGAGCTGTGTATGTGCCACACTTTGTGTATTTTCTCCGTAAGGCAGTGTAGTTTACATAGTAATACATTTAATGTACATTTGATTGTACCGAGATATTTTTGCTCTGTCGGTATCGTGGTCATGGTCACTTATCGGCGGTCAGGCTCTGGTAGGGATTTCAACGCGAAGTTGCCGTGTTACAGTGTCATGGCTCCTTTGCTTCCTTGCGATCCTATATTTTCCAAATAGAAATTGAAAACCTAGCTATGATCGTAGTTACCCGTGTAGGTTGGGGAGTGTCTGCTGTTCATGCCTTTCAAAGCGGTTTTCTGACAGCAGAACCTGCTGCTTAGACAATACTGGTATCATAGTGCTTAACTGTTTATTGCAAATGAATGTACCGGGAGGCAGACTTCGACATTTACTCTCACATTTCGCAATCTAAAAGTTTTATGGTAATAACATCACGGTGCGCTGTGATACGCTCATGCATAACCAGTTAATCACCATTACATCATTTCCGTATACAATAACATGATGGGAATGTATCGATAATCTCATAATATATCCTCTTAATGAGACTACCGGCTGACAGCAGTAATCAGGACACACCGGCGCAGACGTAGAGCTAGAAAGAGAGGAATGTTGTCCCAGTATAAGAGATTTTACACACTCAGCGTGTGTAGCTATCAGTGTATATTTCAGAGCCATTATTTCATAGTGCTAATATCATTTACTTAGCCACTTACAGCACGTATAAATCATTCAGAATATCACCAAGGAAAATCCTTCACAATCTTCGGCATCTAATCACGTACAGGTACAAATATGCGCAATCTGTACCGCCAAACAATCGACTGTAGCGGCATATCTATATTTGACATCTCATACAACGGATAGTGTGTTCTGTAGTGCAACGAATTATCTACTACTGTCTTGGTCTTCTTGACTGGTATCCGGCCCATTCAGCCAATGCTAGGATGCATTTCATACTTATGTTACAATCGAGTCATCTATTGTTTGCTGCTTCCTTGATACTTGATATAGTATACGACAGTAGATAAGAGTAAGTGTTCAATGTTCATAATTGTATAATTTAATGGCGTACTTACTATGTCTTGGCTATCTAGATAATATATCTTTGTTAAATGCTGCCATCATTTTGGATTTAAAACTGTCAACAGTCGCATGGTCAGTGTTGCGCTGATACAAGATGCAATATTGTGATCTCACATCCGTGCACTGCACGCACAAGTGGTTATCTAGCAGGTTATCCTTGCAATGCGTGTATTTTTTCCGATCGCTCGTGCCTGAGTCAATGATATGCCATCAAAGCTGCATTGAAAACATCGCATGGGCTTAATTGGGATTGTGCTGTAAAGAAGGTTCTGTATGACCCACGGAAAACTCAATCCGTGTGAAGCGTTAAGCAGGTTTTCGAAATTAGGTAATCTCTGCCAGAAACGAAATCACACAGCAGCAAAGATCGTAATTGTGGCAATGCGGAACATATTGTGTGAATTCAATCTACTGCTGTCAGGGCTTCGCAGTATATCAATATTACCTGATGTGGTGAAGTGCTGACGTACGCTGTAAATAAATAGGTATGTTCACCAGATTTCTACCTTAGCGTATAGGGCGCAAATCAAGCCCTCGGCACTTTCTGATACCAAATTTTGCTGGCATGTTCATTCTAATGGGTGAAAACGAGCCGATTACACGAATCCTTGGTGTATTTGGCTAATTTTCGCCCATTGTAAGGGATGTGGAAGCAAAAGCATGTGTCAGAAAGTGCTTTTTACCTAATGTGCGCCATACGATGTGCTGAAAATCGCTGAAATGTACCATGCACGATACACATTTGCAGTGTATTGAATGACTGTAATGGCTCGGATATAGCTTACAGAACGGCAGTTACGGACCAGTCTTGTTACCTTGGGGTGATTTGCAAAGATGAGATTCAAAAGCATTTGTCGGATTTGAACTTACGAGATTTGCCTAGCCGGATTAAAATTTTGATTTGGACAGAGAAATTGTAATCATTTTTAATTTTCATGCGACTTCTGATCTACTCTGAGTCATTAACTTGGCGTGGACATGATTTTGGGCACGACACGAAATTAATTACGAAGTCGGATTCGGTCTCTAAACTTAAATCCACGATTTGAATTCGAAAATACAAAGTCCGCTCACCTGGGGCCTAAATTATCGTAGGCCCCGGCTCATCTCTGACTCACAACATTTGGATGCCACAGAGACGGCGAAAGTTTACAGACGCCCGTTAAATAAAAATCTCGTTTTATCGCGATTTGGACGTAATTATGTAGGCGTCAAGTAACGCCATTAAGTCATTATTACACGAGCCGTTACCAATTTGGATTCTGTGACGTACATGTGTCGGACAGAGTCGCAAAACGATAGGTATTCACTAATACGTTTCAAGGTATTCGGAATACGAAACTAATTAACTCTTTTCCCGAAATGTAAATGACGATATTTTGTCAGATATATCTGCGCTTCTGTCGGAGACGAAGCTAAAATGACCCCAATTTCGTTATTCGACCGAATGAAAAGATAACCTTTCTGAAGAAGATATGTGTTTTATTGAATATTTCTCGGCGTTTGTTCAAATGTAATTTGCAATGTGTACGTACAATGTACAATACTACTGGTCAACACAGTTTTTGTTGACTTTGATCAGGCAATTGATTATGACTAACTTTTGGGCGCTGAATTCAAAAATGACTTCCGTTTTTCTCTATCACGTCAAGTTTTTGGGTTAGGCACCCCCCACATTGCCTCAAAACCCACATAATAGCACTACTTTTAATATTTTGTGTTTATTGTATAAAACGTTTCAAAAACTACAACCAGTCGAAAGTAAATCATTAGACTTCAAATAAACATTTGCACTGCTTTATTTGGTTGATTTAAACTGATATTGCTTGTACAGGACAAATAAAGTGCGAGTTTCACGGACCAAATTCACGCTAATAACCCACAATTCTGTAGGTTGTCTAGTCTGATACTCGAGCAATAGTCATCTAACATATGTAAGTTCCAATCTACTCTGGTATTTTATCCCCATCATCTTCAGATGTTGGGGGACATTTTCTCCTTGACCATCTCTGACTATGTCAAGGGTTTCAGGGAAATTATTAAGATATTTTTTTTTTCTAATGTCTTCTGTCCGACATGAACATATGACAGTGGCACAAGTGTATCAGGGTTGCATGTGCTGTGCATCCTTATTGTCTGAAAAACAATGAAAACACAATATTTCAAAGCTGACGCATACGATCCAATCGTGCTCGTGATATTGCAAGAATTCTTTGTTTCTCTATTGTTCTCAATGTTTCTGTATTATTCACGAAGACTAACGGAGTGTGCAATTGTTACTGCACCTAAGACGTTGCCATTTTGGAGAATGCCACACTTTAGGATCCTTTTTGAGCTACCTATAGGCATTTGTCATTCGCTTGAGTTCTAAATGGGGATTCCTAACTCCTCCAGTAATCGAGGGTGACAGTATCATGCCAATACCAGTATCACGGGAATACAAAAAGCTACCGAAAGTAGGCCGACGAAGAAAAGGCTGATTCTCCTGATCGAAAGTGAGATACCTTCTCTACCTTGCCAAGTCATCTTTTCTCACTTCGTAAGGATGTTAAAAGTTCCGAACATTTCTATTCCAAGTCCCAAAACCTATGTCAGATCAATAACTTGTGTTGATGGACTACTCTACATTATGAATCATCTTCAATTTCAAAATCTACATCATTAGGCCTCCTATCCCTAAGATCTTCATCTTGATCCAAATTATCGAGCATATAGCAGTTTGAAGTTACACTGGATACGCTGAATGAGGCATTGGACCTATAGCTGATAGTAAATGTAATGTTCCTTTTTCTTGACATGTCCTGCTGTTTGCATCAAATATGTGTGTGAAATATGCTCGGATGGTTGCATCCTCTAACCAAAAATGGGAGGAAGCATCGGCCTAGATTGATACCACTACCTTTATTCTTTATAATTCAATTGAACCGTTGGCTAGATAACTTATTATATGGCAAAAGTGTAAATTTTCATATGGTATGGAAAAGTAATATGGCTAAATTCGTGAAAATTTGCATATTTTGGGCATATGACGCAGAGCAAAAACTTGACGTGATAGAAGAAAACCAATGGCATTTCTGAAATCAGCACGCCTAAATTAGCCTAAATCAAGTGCAAAATCGAAATCAACAAATTTTTTGTTCAAAGTTGTTGCCCAGTGTTATGTACATACCCGATGATGGTTAGTGGAATGTTCATAAAAATGACTTTTATTCAATCAATCTGCGGCAAATCAGAAATACAGGAATTATTAGCGTATAATTACTAATAGGTGATGCCCCTGTTGAAATTCCCGCAGGAATATCATAACGCCTTATAAGGTAGCATTTGAAAGATTAGCGCGTAGTAACTTCGCTCATAATTGCCTGAGCGGGGCTTGTGAGGCGGCCCATATATGGATACTGGAACGCCATTAATTGGTGATTAGTAGGGCGTTTTTTTTTGACAAGTAAAAATTTGTCAAAATTTTGTCAAAATTGTAGCGTTAGGTCAAAATTTGTCAAAATTTTTCATAAAGTCAAAATTTTTTTGACGTCTGCATTTCGTTTGTATCGTAGATTTTGCACTGTCTGCGAACTTATCATTTGATATTTTACGTCTTGTAGCCTCTCTTATAGACCTACCGTTGTAAACGGCTAATTGTCTGTTCATTGTGAATCATAAACGGTCAAATAAAACAAATAGGTAGACATTGTGTTATGGTCAACGTACCGCAATCTCCTAACTGAAGAAAGACTTCTTGGGCATTGCATCATTCTTATATTAAGAAGCGCATGATGAAAAATTGTGATGTAGGCAACATTGTCAGAATGAAGCAACACGGTGTGTCGCCAGCAGTGTACGCACAACTTGAGTTTTGTCAGCCAACAACTGCTGCTGTTAAACGTCCTTGGCAAGCTTCCTAGTAGGGCCAGATTTCGTTAAAATATTGGTTTTTTCATGTAAAAAGTTGCCTGTTTCTAAGCCAAAAACCTTTTTGCAGGTCAAACTACTTCGTTAGGACAGTCAGTTCCGACCAGAAATGAAGATAAGTGGTACAATTTTAACATTATGTGGGAAAACACCTAATTTGCATACGTTAGGTCAAAATTTGGTCAAAATTCAGTTTGTTTAGGTCAAAAAAAGTAAGAATTTTTTAGGTCAAAATTTTCCTTATTTAGGTAAAAAAAAACCGCCCTAGCGATTAGATTACTGATGATGCACAATAGCAAATACGCTCATTCGTGTTGATTCTCCTTTGAAAATGTAAATACATTGGTTGGAAAGAGATGCATTTGCCATATTTCTATCATAGCGCACGATGCAATCTACAAATCAGGCAATTGGCACTTTCTGATACAGTACCGACTTTTGCATTCACACCCATTCTACTGGATGAAAACGAGTCAAGTGCACCGATAATTATTAAACCCTGTGATATATCCTCATATCAATTTGTGCATTCGATTCGTTTTTAGCCATCTGCATTACTTTGAAACCAATGTTGACCAGAAACTGCAGTTTACCTGATTAGGGCCTCATGCGGTATATGGTGGATATCTGCGATTTTCGTTTACCATATACGTAGTAGCGAGCGATGGTCATGGTCATACAGGGGGCCATGTAATACGTATATTACGCCATATGTGGAATCGATGCATAGGTTCAGAACCTGGTCCGTACCCGACATATTTCATATCGCGTTTAGCCCACAATTTGATGTTTGACTGCAGTCTGATTTGATCCTGAAAACTAGTACTAAGTTCAAAACCTGGATTAGTCCAGTAATCATTCGGGTAGATGAAAATCCGGATTATTTTCGAGCCAGAATCCATCCATACCCTGCCAGATCTAGACCCGAATCAGATAAGCCCGACAAGCCCTGTGTTACGGATAAGCCGCGGTGACACACATTACTTTCGCATGCTGTTGAACTTGGTAGCGATATCACTTTTTATGATACCAGGAATCATAAATATTTAGTTGCAAATTGTACGGATGCTGATGTGTTGGGAGAAGCTTCATTTATATTACATTGGCCTACAATGTTGCGCATTACCACCGTTAAGGCATCAATTCTGTACGATTTACATGCATTTTACATACGTTTTACTCTCTTTTCAATTGGCGATATATCATGAGCGCGTCTAAAAGTCGCCATTGACGTGATGCAACATCATTTGGTGGCTGAAATGGTCGTCCTAATGTATGTAACATTTGCATCTCTTGAATATCACCACAGCTTTGACGCTGTCAGTGTTGAATGGGTACGTGAGAGTGTTGTTATGCGAGCGCTCAGCGTGCGGTTGCATACATGTACAAAAACTTCAATTGCTTATGAAGGAAATGGATAAGCAACGACGACATTGCTTCCGGTAATGGGGATAATGAAGTCGCTTTGCAGAGCTAAAACGTTGCCTCATCTTATATCGGATTTGAATAATTATGTGGTGTGGCTCGTTTGGTATTGCTGCCAGCTCGCTCAGGAGGTATATCTGTAGGCTCATACACGCCGGATGATCCGCAAAACGACAATAGAATGACAATGGCCGTGGTGGAAGTCGGCAGTTCAGCAATCATAGAGAGGAGTATCCGCCTGGTGTAAATGACCAAAGCAGTCGAAACACCATCATGAATATCAAAAACAAAAACAGCTCGCCCAGCAGCTACTTCATGTTGCTCTTTAACATTTCGAAAGTTGATGTGTATATATCACACAGTCCGCGTATATACATCATCTCGTGTACAATTCGTGAGTATATTTGAGGAAGTAACACGGCAAATTTCTGTGAAATGAGCTATTACTTTAATTACAATGCCTCGTTATCATCAGAGTTGGATGTGGCGACATTGACTTTCAGTGTCGAATAGCGACTATAACGGGAGGCGGAGGAGAAACAGAAACAGTAGCAAATTCGGACAACTAGCTTTTCCGAATTAGATTCGAATTAGAATTATAGCTGCACAGTTTATTCCATATTAAACCAGAATTTAAATAAAAGCTACGCAGTTTTTTTTTTCAAATTAGACTAGAATTAGAATTATAGCTACACAGTTTTTTCCAAATTCGATTAGAATTAGAATTACTGAATTCACGCAAACTTGGAAATTGAAACAAGTTCAGTTCATATCAAAAGAGTGCTCATTCGCGTAAACATGAGAACGGCAAACGTCTGTGCAGCAATATGCAGATCTCATGCGGCATTTTTGCGTAAAATCGGAAATTAGATTGGAACTAAAATTAGAGCATAGAAACATTTCACAAATTAGATTGGAATTATAATTAGATCACCAGCATTTCGCTCCAATTAGTCGAATTAGTCAACTACATAATTCTGACAGCATGGATAATTTCGCATGAATGAGCATGGGCAATTTAAAAGGGGCGGAATATGTACGGGGAGTAGTAACGGATAGTTTCTCTGTACGTGTATAATGTATATCCTTTCTGTTATTCCCAGTGTGCGAATATAAGACTTTCAGGATGTCATTTCCTACTCAAAATTACTGAGTTGACCTCTGGGCTCGTTTCGCGCTACAGTTCACCAATAGCATCGCCAGGAAAACCAGGAATTTGATTATAATTAGAATTAGAGCATAGCAGCATTTCGAAAATTAGATTATATTTAGAATTAGAGCAAAGAAACGTTTCACAAATTAGATTAGGATTAGATTACCGGTATTTCGGTCTAATCGCCAGCGGATTCGCCGTGCCACTAATTTCTGTAGTATTCAAAATATCAATATTCTTGTACGGTGACAACGTGAAACATATTTCAGGTCATCTGTTAATGTTACTACTCCACCCGTATAAATATTAGCCAGTCGCATGACTGCTGTATATCGCAGATATTATTGTAGTGACCGATGTAGCATTTAATGACATGTTTTCAACACAGTGCGTTGGGCGATATCCCTGCCGGAAACGCACTGGATTTCAACCGGCACTCAATCTGTATCCCTTTTACGCTGCCGCTTTTAAGTTGAGGTAGTCGGCGCAGTTCGTTCATCCACCGCTTATAGCACTATAGCGATTGCAGTTCCAGTCTCGTTTGTAGCACCCTGTGAAGTGTCGTAGTTTATAGTGACCCACCACAATTGCGTTCAGCTCAGAGAATGGTAAAGTATGTGATAAGAGCGAGGAAATAGTCAAGAGAAAGGTGGCCGGAGGTGGATGTTAGCAGTGGTGGCTTTTGGGGTGGGTGAGGTGGGCGGTCGCCCGCCCCCCTGGTCGAAGGGCCCCCCTCTTCGGTTTATGCGCCTTTTTTCAAGGATAATAGCGAATAAACATGAAAATCGGTGTATACCAAGCAAGAATATGATACCGTGCGTATGTGTCAATCATCATCAAATCTCTGCATTTGTTACAAAAGTCCCGTATCTCGATAAACATCACGTCTACGCATGCGGTTGTTACTTAGTTTTGATGTCGTCTATCCTTTGCACACATGCAATAATAGATATGGCCGAATCCATGACCTAGCGCTAGCCAAACCTTGACCTGGTGAAAGATAGATAATAATAACAGATGCAAAAGGGGGGTCTGGGGGGTCGGAGCCCCCCCCCCCCCCCCATAAGTTACGGTTAGATACTTATAGGGACCCCCCGGTGAGTCTCGCCCAGGGCCGCCCCGTTCGTAGGGCCATCACTGGATGTTAGATTGATAGACGCTGCTGGGTCGTTGCGGCATCCTCTTACCTATTCGTTATCCCATCGCATCTTCTGTACAACGTTTAACTTTGTGTGTCACGAGGAGCAGAGACGAACAACTAGGACATTTTCAGCTTTTATGAATTCGATTAGAATTGGAGTTATAGCTATACACAGTTGTTTCCGAATTCGATTAGAATTACAATAACTGAATTCCAGCAAGCTTAGAAAATGAATAAGTTCTGATCATGTCAAATGAGAATGTATTCTCAATGAGCATGAGTATGACAAACGTCTGTGCAGGAAGCTGGTCTCGTTTCTCACTATGCAGCTCTCATGTAGCATTTTCAAGAAAACCGCAAATTAAATTCGAATTAGTTTTCGAGCAAAGAAACATTTCACAAATTAGATCAGAATGAGATAAACCGGTATTTCACACTTATTAGTCTGAGTCTAAGTCAGGTTAGGACCAAATGAAAATAACATAACTGCCGAACGTAAAGTAACGATGCTACGTCATTGCCGTTTTCCCCTCCTTTATTTTGCTTTGCAATGCGAATTTGCGTAACGAGACATTGCCTAATACCTGATTCAGCTCGTAGTCTCATGTGCAGAGGAATACGTAATATCACGAGGGCGCTGCCGCCAATAAATTCGGCTCAAGTGATATAGGAATGCGGTAAAGGCGAGCACAGTCATAACGACGATCGATTGAGAAATTCAAAGTCAGAGTGACCTAGAGGGCAGAGGTCGTCGGTGACGTAGTAATTCTACTTTTTCGGAGTATACTCAGTGAATGTGTTGCCAACTTGCACTATAATTACACAAGCGGTTATGTTTTAGACTTCTGAAACATATTACTTTTTACAATTTGAGTTTTGGAAAGTAGAATTTAATTATTTTGTGATAAGTTTGCATCACTTTTGTTAGAATTTGTGTCTAGCCCATCATCGTAGCCTCTATAGATATCATACGTGACTAACGGCTTAAAATTCTGCACCGTACAACATCTCTTGCAACACCCTGAATGTGCTAAATATTGTAGTAGCAATCAGTTTTCGATAGTTGCCGGTGGTCGTTCTCATTTTCATTTAAAGGTTCTCGAATCGACTATTATACAGCTGCAACAGCCTGTCCTCTGTCGCCTGTAAGATCGTATTTATACACTGGGAATATTTCATTAGTGTTGTGTTGATAGTTGTTACTCGCCTATGTAAAATGGCCGAATTCGTCGGCTTTACCGTAACTGTGCGTTTGTTTTTGTCGTTCGCGACTCTGCGTACTTGTGATTATTACGTCACAACGACAGAATTCTATATTTCGAGTTTGGTTTACCTCATTTCCTGACATTATCTCCTGATGAGAGTCAGTCGAAAAGCGTAGATTGGAATAAATTTGGCAATATGAATATATTGTTTATTGCTATATTGAAGTTATGTATACTTCCAAGAGCCTATTGTCATAAGAAATGTGTGAAATATCCCCTGTGTCACGGCAACACAATTTATTTTCAAAAACTCCTACCTGCATTCTCCGGTTCAGTTCAGTTTGATATTCGTAATTTTATCATATCAATACACCACAAGAATGCGATACATTGAAAAGATAGTCTTTAGTAGTCTTTGAAATCAGACACCCAGCTGGACCTCGGCGATGCAGTGTCTGCATTCATTTTGCCATAGTGACGAGGATTCATCTTTCAATTTTGACAGCAACCGCATCTGTGCCAAAAGTACGGGAGCCGTCGAACAAATCTACGATTTGAAACTTTTTACACGAATACTTTTCTGACCTTTAATTAGCGACCTCCATACTTGAAGATGTTTTGACATATATCTTACTCTTAGAGATATATACTTCTACTCGTGATAGAGTGGAAATCTGCTGCGTTTTACTTCGACATACACATGAGTAGAAACGTGAGACTGTATTTTGGTCACGTCTATAGGTCACAGTAACATTAATTTGTGGGATCGATGATTATCGCTGTTCTTACAATTTTCAGTTATTCGATAAATAATTCGCCTCGAATGGACATCACTCATGGAAAATAATAACTAACTATAATTAGCCATGGAAAACTTCACGACTCCCGGCACGAACTCATCCGAAATAGATCCCTATTCTTGGGATCTGGAGCTGCAAATATTCGAAGGATTCGCCATATTCCACATCGCCATTGGCGCTTACATTCTGCTGTCGCTGCTCGTGTACGGGACCAAGACGGACAGATGGAGGAAGAAAGCGTACAGATCAAGTTTAAACAACGGACCGACCTACGTTGGATGCTTCGTAGCTGTCGGAATGACTGTCGTCAGACTCATCATCACCGAGACTCTGTTCGCTTTGCCGCGTTTACAGAACGGTCCGCCGCTATGCAATCTCATGTGTGACCTGGCGAACGTGTCGTACGCGGCTTCAACGTGGACCTGCTACGCGTACTTGTGGTTCTTGCAAAGGATAATATACAATCATCCGTGTGTTAAATCAGTTATGCAATCGTGGGTGAATTTGGTCAGCAAGGTGTATATCGTGCCGCACGCTCTAATATGTACCGGACTGATTATTAGAAGCGTTTACATCAACTCTTTCGTCGCGTCTGAAAACGGATGCGTATTAAAACAGAGTCCGCAGTCGACCGCGATTGGCACCAACGCCATTATATCTTCCGTAATTGTGTTGTCCCAATCCGTAATTTTCGCTCTTTCCATGTATCCGCTTTTGAGGAATAATTTTAACGCGCGCGGGATGTCGGAAGACGATGATAGTAATTCTTCAACCAAACCTTCGAAAGTCAAGATCTTTGCCAAACTAGGATGCGCATGTGGGCAATACAAATTAACGCCTTCCCCTATTGAAAGGTCCACGTACAGAGCGTCGGCTAGCGGCGGGTTGATGGTGCTATGCAATATTTTGAGTCTCACGTTACCGTTTGCGGTGTTCCCCACCAACGCCCCAGTCGCCTTGCGACAGACTCTCTACGATATCAGCTCTGTAATCAATATCGTCTGTATTGTGTCCACACTGGGACGCACTGTCAGTATTTTTACGTCGTTGATGCCGAGATGCGTGGTATTTCGAAGGGAGGTTAAAAGCTGCCCGGAATATGACGTGCCGTTGGGCGATATTAATGCGGATACGCCACACTGAATTGTCCTTGAATCGCGTACCTCCTCACTTGAGTTTGATTAATATATTAAGTTATTGTGTGTGTCGTATCTTCTAATCGCATTCACGTCTTTGAGTATTTTCCTCTTGCATACACGCATAGACCGCGAACCGCAACCCGTGCGGAAAGCTCTACATTCTCTTCAATATAGTGAGTTCATTGTAGAAAAGGTGTTCGCACCTTGGGCGCGTGACACGAGTGCTGAAAGTATTCTCAATGCCACCGAAACACAGTCTTGAGGGCAGAGTTGGATAACAAGATTCTTTTCAGCTTTTCCAAGTTAGATTAGAATTAGAATTATAGCTACAGAGTTTATTCTAAATTAGATTAGATTCGAATTAGAATTCTCAAGTCGCAAAAACTTGGGAATTGAATTGGAGCTCTGAATTATAAAGAAATACAACAAGAGATAGCGTATAGTAGTATAATGCACAGCTACGACATCAATGTGTTGTGGGTTCTAGTCCGACCGAGGTCGACTCCAGAATTCCAACCTAAGTGCTGGAGGTTTATCCAGGCTCCTCCTCGTCATATCATCCGCGTAAGCGGTGTCTTACGAAAAGCCTAGAAGTGGGCCGTGCAAACGCCATGAATACCACAAACAACAACAACAAAAATCAAATTCAGTTCATATCAAATCATAGTATATGAGCATGAGAATGGTAAATACCATATCTCTACACCAGGGGTGTCAAACATACGGCCCGCCAGACAATTTAATGCGGCCCGCAAACAATTCTGAGTAGATTGATAAACGTTTATTTTATCCAGCACATTTGTAACAAATTCTAAAATATTTTTGTAGGAAATACTTCAACTACATAATCCTCCAGACAGCAAATGTCGAGCATGCTCGTGGTCGCACTGTTGTGTCACTTCGTACTCAAATGTCCCCGTACTCCAGAGAGGCGCGATTTGAAAATAATAAACCAAAGTCCAACTTCCGCGAATACAATTAATCTCTTGTATTCCTCATAACGCGTACCCAGGACTATCGCCGCGTTATATAACTAAATCAAAAGAAGCGTAGAAGCATCTGAAGGGTGCGCAAAGCCGCCTGAGAGAAATTATGCTCCTTGAACTCGGAAGAGTTAAATCTGTGCTGAAACTTTCAAATTTCGACAACGCCAATAGTCCTAATTATATTACGATTTTAAATGTCATAATTGCGTCGTACCATCCATACATCGATGATAAATCTTCACTGATATCGGACCCTGCACTGACCGGGAGATGTCTCTGAATTAAGAGTAACTGGTGAATGCGTGGGGGACCCGAGCTCGAAGGGGGCCCAAAATTATTTCGTAAATTAGCATAAACTATAGAGTTTTATTTGGAAATTTATGCAACTTTTTTAAACAAAAATCGCGCTATCCGCGATTTAACGTTACCAAATATCTGGTTATTGGATACTCGGGGAAAAAGACAAAATACGCATGCTTTATACAAATGGGCATTTCGGCGTCGGCCATAAACGCGCAACGACGCACCAAGACATATACAGTTTTGGCCAAGACGTGACGCGACTCCAAGACGTGTGCCAGAACGATCGGCGGCGGGAAAACCAGTGGCCGAGACGGACTGTCCTTATGCTGACCGAAAACTTCGATATTTATACATAGGCCTATGTGTTTAATTGTCCATAGGAACCTAAGTGGCTGGCGCTGAATGTTCATGTCCTGACAATCTTAACCCCAAAAGACAAATGCCTACTCACAAGGAAAATTTAATTGCCAGTGAAGAAGTACCAATTTGAAATCGTGTGCGTCGTTTAATTTAGTGCGTTTGGGTGATTTCAATATCTTTTGACACAGCAGACAGGAGGTTACGAAACAACATCATGTAATGAAGGTATTATACCGCCCGAATAAGTTTAATTAATATTTACGGACCCTACAGTTTCCAGACACCTTGTTCAGCTCTACGGGCAAATCTGATTACGTGAGCACTGAGCTCTATATAGACCCACTTTCATATTTTTTTATGCTCTCATCAACATTTATAACCGACCATACCACCAAACAATCTGTTGGGGTTGCTAGCATCCCAGTTGGATTTTGTGATATCACGATAAGGGGGCGCGAAATTTTTCACTATCAAAAAGGGGGGCGTGTCTAAAGAAAGGTTGAGAACCACTGCCCTATGGGGACCCAAGACCAACGTTTGGGGGGGCTGACGAAGTGCTGTTACGGTCCTGCGTGTAGCCTGGTGCTTTTATGGTCTGTATTTCAAGCTTCTGTGCAGAGAGCGTAGAATGGCTCGGAGTTGCGAAGAAATAAGACATTTCCTCAAGAGGTCATATGCCATGCAAAATATCCTTTTTGAATCTATGAAAGTAGGATTTAAATATAACTGGCTTACAACGTTGTAGTAGCCGCTACGTGTATGCTCAATTACGACACATTTTTTAGAATGCCACTCTTAGGAAGCGCATTTTATGGTAACCCAAAAGTACTCCATTGAATTATTCTCTTGCCGAAAACCTGCGACCCGTGGAGAAAAAAATTTGTGCCGTTAACAAGTGCCACGTAACCCACGTTTGAATGGCGTGCGGTCGGCGCCATTGGCTTTTCATTTAGCTTATAGTCAGGTACATTTAATCTAACCTCAAGTTGTGTAATAGAAGGGGATTAGGCACCTAAATCGCTAAACTAACTATGTAGCCTACTACGTACTACCATTCTATATGCATATTTTTGACAAAATTTTCAACTGAAAATTTTTTAGCGTCCTCCCGATTTTCATCCAGCTCATAATTCTATAGTGCTGCGTATAGTCAGAATTTCATAATTGAAAAGTTCACAAACAGTCATAATCTTCCACGCCATCAAACTATGCATTGGGATTATAAAGATTCTGGTCACTCTTTTTAATATGACGATAAGGGGGCGCGAAACATCTCACCATCATCAAGGGGGACGTGCCTAAAAAAAGTTTGAGAACCACTGGACTATAGAGTTGTCTAGCTGTCCGAGTCTGCTTGAGGGGTAAAGCAGCTCTGTTCCTCTGTCAATGTTGCATTCGATTGAATTTTACAGAGTAGGCCTATAATGCAAATTGCTCAGTCGAATTCGTCGTGAGTGACGCACGCGAAGATCCGGAAACCCTTATACTTTCCAATTTACATAATCGAAGTTGTTTGAGAGCAATGACATCGCACGGGACTTGATGTAACTAATATCAACAACTCGCTTTGACGCTGCGCCCGTCGTCCTTCCCCGCCCAATCATTGTGCCTTTTATCAATCTTCTGTGATGACATTCCTATCGGTTTAGGACTTCGGAGAAGGATATCCACGGTTCAAGAAAAAATACTGCCAACTCGACAGTTGGCGCTGTATATCGAATTGATTGTAATTTTACTAGTTGTTCAGTTTCTACGTTTGGTGATAATCACATAAAAGTTTGATGACAAAAGCGTATGTTTCATTGTGCGTGTGGTATTTGTAGTTCACTCTTGATACAGAAAACTGCGTAAAGAGTTAACCGATCTGGGCGACGATCTCACGAATCGCAACGAATATTATTGAGTGGGGTTTGTGACGCCTTTTAGAAAACCTGATTAAAACCTTCTTTCCATTTTGGAATCCGCGGATATTCAGTACTTTTCTTGTGACGAGCATGCATTTAGTGTACATGCAGTATAGTTGAGTTCTGCCAAAAAGTACTCTGGTAATATATTCTTAGGTCACTGTACGTGGGAAGAACTGTGAAAAGTAAATGTACTGGAAGTCGGTCATTTCTGAACGATCCTAATGAATATATACAAACCTTGGTGACTAGACCCCAATGCTTCCACACGGTTCCAGTTATATGATATTGTATCATCGCAAAAGCTATAATGTCAATGCGGCGTAGTACAACCTAACGCATGCGATACGTACATGACAAATTACAATGGACACAGTTTCAATATACCAGCGTCTATAGAACGCGAGATCAAACATTCAGAAATTCTTTAGTTTAAAAGTCCCCATAACATCATCCGAACAAACTTTAGTATTCAAATTCATTTTATTACGTCGACTGTGTATTTGAGGTATTGCCGGTCGCCTACGATAAAGTATAAATGCCATCCAACATATTCCGAAGCCCTAGTAGACATATCAACATTGAACAATCATGACTAATTTTATTGGTGACGTGAAGATTTTATCTCAGAAAACGAAATTTCAAACCCTCCTGAGATCACGACCACTCGGGTCAATGACAATTGCGTATCACTGTTGGTCCTGTTGTTAGAGTTTTTTTTATTTCCATCCAACCGGAATACACAACGAACATACAGCAACAATAGTAATGCGGACCGTAAAAACGCAAGCTCGGTATTTGGTATCGGATAACCGCACGATCGATACGACCTTAGAAGGCAACTAGTATGATCTAGGCTAGAGCCCGACTGATATTGGATTTTTGGGGCGATACCGATAAAACCGATATCTGATATATTCAGCCGACATTTGAATAAGGTGGAATCTATCTCAAAAGGCGCATTATCAAGACTTCAGAGCATTTATTTTAATAGCTTTACAGTCATTGTCATACTTGAACATGAAATAAACTAGAAAGGCTGCATCTGCACACCTTGAAAGTTTAAGATATATGAAATATAGCAACATTCTAAATCTAGCGGTCAAGCATTATAGTTTTCTGACTTGATACTATCATGCTGTGACGTCACGAACATTGCCGATATTTTTTCGCCTCCAATGGCCGATAGCGATAATTCTTTCAAAGTCTAATATCGACTCGATGTTATAGGTGAACCGATAATCGGCCGGGCTCTAATCTAGAGTGCGTGATCACAAGCCGGGTTATTGTGGAGTTTGTCCAATGGTCCGTTGTAAAAATAATGAAGCAAATGCATAAGTCGACAAATACAGTGATATACTAAAGAACTATAATATAGTTAACCGATTTTCTAGCTTCAAATATATTAAATGGGGTTTGGGAATGTTTATATTACAGTGTTATAAATAATACCTTGATTGCAGTTCTCATCGGTAATATTCAAGAAGATTTGCTTCGATATTGAAATTTTCGTAAGAATCGGAAACTAGGAACCATAGTACAGGTTGGTAGTGGCTTCATTCTTTTTGAAACCCGTCGTTCCGTCCTGTCGAGCCGCGTACCGACAGTGCCCAGACAGACATCGATAAGTGGCCAAGCTCACATCTCAGTAAAGTTAGCATTTACCAGAGACTATGCCCGTTATTGACCATTGTTTTAGCGAGATCTATAAATTATTTGGCGACGTTTATCTATACCTATATGTAAAGTTGGTGTTGATGCATATTGCTCATTCTTGAAAACATTCAGAGATCCATCAGTCAGGATCGCACCCACTTTTTTCGGTTTGTGTGGGCTTGTGAGTATACTATTGTACATGTACCGTATTGAGGTAGCCCAGTGGTTCTCAACCAAGGTACCGATTGGACTGATAAGGGGTGCCGCAAGGAAGTGAGGTAAATCATGGGTTGCCGTCGACATGTAATAACTATTAAGGACATTTGGGAAGCTGATGACTAACAAACGTCATAACGGGAACAGCGAGGAAGCCTCAAGACGAAAGTGAACGAGCGAACACTATCGCATCTGGCATTAGGTTGAGTTGGATGCCAGATTAAGAAACCGTACACGGTGGTTTCGGCATCCCCTTATCCATTACGTCTCGCTGTGTCTTGTGTATCGCAATGTACATTGTGTGTTTGGGCGGATAGAAATAATGGTACAGCCGATGACCTTTTGTTTAGTCACCGGGATCAGATTTGCGGATGTGGACATGGCTTGAGATAGTACTTGGTCTTTTAGGCAACCTTATGTGTCTTGTGTATATCACATTGTATATTGTGTGTTTTGCGCAGATAGAAACATTCGTACTTCCGGTGACCATTGACGCAAGTCCGGTTTTGTGACCTTTTCGTTAGTCATCAGCTTCCTAAATCTTGTTGCACCTATGGTACTCGAAGTGATAGGGTGGTGCGAACTATTTTTGCCATTTCCAATGGTGGCGCGAGGTCAAAAAGGCTGCGAAACACTGAGGTAGAATTTAGCAAGCGCCGTGCTAAATTATATCGCTTCAAACGATCACGCTATAGGCTACAATGCATATATACGGCATATGATTTTCCGAGCGATTGGTGTTACGCACAGCTGTTATACGTGGACCAGAATTCCTGGCGAATCGCAGTTTCTAGAATTCCAGACGACATATTTCCATCTTGAATCCGAATATTTGCTGCTCGCAGCTTCTGACCTGGTCGCATTTCGATGATCGCCTAAATTACGTCTGTCCGCACAAGCATGTACATAATGACTAATGCATAACATAGTACTGGTGACACCGATGATAACCAGTACCCCGTGTAGTATATAAAGGTCAAAGTTACACTCGTGAGCGTATTTGGCACCACGAAACGACAGGAACACCAACGCCATCGACGACACCGCGGTGAGACTGCAGAATTGCATCCGCCTGTCGCGAAGCAGCACAGATGTCGCTTCTTTTGACTTAATCTCGTCCATGCCACAAGCTATTAACATCAGTCCGCACCAAATTCCTTGACACGTTGCTGTATATCGCGGATAGATCCAATCGTCCGATTTGGCAATAACGACAGAAATCGTTCCTAATATCACAGACGCGAATCCGTTAAAGACCTCGCAATATCCATGTCTGCGACACGAGCTGAGGTGTCTTTCTGCGTGTCTCTGCTCATCAAGGATGTGCTTCGTATTCTCTTCTGATAGTAGATGATGTTTCATATTGATATTTATCGCGACATATCAAATCAGACCGACCGTAAAGGCTTATGTGTAACGAAATACCTGAAATAATAATGAGCATGTCACTGTTTTTACTGAATAAGCTCGATTCGGAAACAGTCTGTTGTTATCACGTGGGCGCGTTTGATATATAGAGCAAAAGTGGTCCGTGACGCATTGAGGCAGCTCCTCTTTATGGATACAATTGTGCATTACCAGCTATGCTGATCTCGAGCCCATCAACTTTTCCATGTGCTTGCTTACGCAATTCCGCTAATTATCGCCCATGCAGTTCCCTGCTATCACCTCGAATCATTGATGCTAATCTGAAAAGTTTCACGTCCGAGTTTTCTAAAGTTTACGGTCTGCCTAGACCCCAAAATGGGAAGCGGATGCTATAACCATGAAGCTATATACAAAGGGGATCCATCGTACTTTGCAACCCCAGCGACGGGCCGTTAAAGCTGCTTTACACAAATGCATTGTGTTAGTACGACTCGACCTTCCATTGGCATTGACCCAATATGTCCATTTTGACCTACTTTTCAACGCAACGTCGTTTAACTATCACCGACACAGTCAGGGGAAATACGCTCTTGTTCTTCCAAACAGTAATCCTTCATGTTCGCTGGCTACGTTATAATGTACCGAGGACAACAGACCGTCATTTCTTATCTTCGCGAGGATATTGAGAACGCGGGTTATGCATTTCGAATACACTATGTATATGATGCAAAATAGTAGCTGAATTGCTGCCTTAGCCGCTAAAATCGACTATCCCTCGCAAAAAGTTGTGCTAATAACATAGGTTCATGATAAGACTAGTGCTGTTTGCTATACTATAATTCGGATGAATCATGCATAGCTACAGATGCAAAAAGCGTTTCCGGCACATAGTTTCCTGCCTTACAGTGATTAGTAGAAATAGGCAAAACGAAATATACTCAAAGTGATTTCGATGATCGTTTAATTACGTCTTTCCGTACAAAAATGCTCATAATGACTAGGGCTGGGCAAAATCGAGTACCTGAGTGATTCGATTCTGAATCACGTCTTATGCTTCGAGTCGAGTCGAGTTTTTGAGTACCACTCATTATGACGCCATAACAGGATGTAATATGACAAGGCTCAAATATGTACCTCTCATGCGACCACAAAAATATGATGCCTGTTATCGATCACATTAAAGATACTTTGGTACTTTTCGGCCATGCCGATTTCATTGCACTATGTGTCAATGTTGTGGAATGATCAAGACTTCCTACATGTTTTATTTCTAGTAACGTTCTTAGCTTTTTACTATGTTTCGTATGCTGCAATGCGGCCTATCAAGGTATCAAGGCTACCACAGTGGAAATTAATAGCGTAACTTTAATTACCGTTGATGAATTAACACTCAGCGGCGAAGAGCGTCTCATTTCAGTACCCGAAAAAATCGTCATTTACTACTCGACTCGAATCATTAAAATTAATACTCGATTCAGATACGAGTACTCGAATCATTGTGCCCGGTCCTAATAATGACTAAACATAACATCTGGACAGAGTAAGAACAAAAACGTATCGATTGATTAGGTATATAATTGTGATTTGATCATTTTATAAGTTGCTGCCATGCTGAAATAGCGTGAGCAGTGAGCACTGAGCACTAATGTGAGCACCCTTGTATTACACAAATCTGGCACATGAAGCAACGCATTGAAGTTCTGAAGACGAAGTCAATGAAGAAACTCTTCATACTATAAGAATTTATTAAATTATTTCAAACCACTATTCTGGCCTCACGATTACTGCAGTAAATCATGTGAAATCGATCTGAACGAACTCGAAGAAAATATTACAATTTTAGTAGATTATAGAATCACTATATGGTTCGTATTTTGTAGACCCTGCGTGTCACCTGTACCCGGGGAGCCTTTAGGACTGAATGCTATACAAATAAGACAATCAGCACTTTGAATCTTCCTAAACGTGAAGTGTCCTCTGCTTGATGTCTATGCCGATGATAGTTTGTCCTATTCTTGGTATCCCACGCTCATGTAAACGTGTAACCACCTGTCACCTTCCTTTCAAGAGGACCGACAACACACTTTCACAGAGCAGACTTAGTTACTGGCGTTATCCTGCGTTTTCATTAGGCCTACATATCGGAAATGTGACGGTTCTGAATGTAAGTTTTGATTCGAAATAGTGGGACAAAATGCAGCCAAAGAAAATTTCTACGGAATCGAAATATAATACGTGGCGCGATTTTGTAACAGCATATTCACGATATCATTGCTGAAGAATTATGGTCCGACACCAAACTCTGCGCCTATAATAGTGTTGGAGAATAACATATGTTTCTATTCCAGACTATTCGTCACTGCCTAAGATGCGATGTTACAGGATTCGCGACTGAAGTGTGCACAGACTGCACACTGCACAGTGTAGGCCTACACCTACGTCCTACATGGGCATGGGCATGGGCGGTGATGTAAGACTGTCGGAAAGTAATCAGCAAACGATCAACGTAGGGGGCCTGCTGTAATTGTCAGTGATGGACAAATAATTGATATCGTCAAAATAGCATATCTGCGGCCCGTCTTGCTCGCAGTCTTCGACCAACCTGGCCTATATGCAATTTCTATACTCTCGTACGAACGAAGTCGGCTATATCTTTCACATATAGCTCTCGTATGTTATTCCATAGTACGTCTGAGTCGACAGAAAGACAGCATTAGGTGATATTATCGTAATTTTGAACTCCAGTACATTTGATGATATCTGGCAACTTTTTATACCTGAAGCGTGTACGATGAATGAAGTAAGGTTCCTATGCGCGAGCAATGTTAAAACTATAGAGAATATAGATAGCGACTTTATATAAGCTCTTTCCCGTCGTACAATTTATATCATAAGATATATTGTAATTAGCTTTCCACAAAGCCAATATGCTCGGATAAATTCTCCCAAAGATATCCTGACACTTATCGGAATGGCATGATGGCCAAATATAAATAATACTTTTATACAACTACTATTCACCTATATACTAATTTAATACTCCTATTCACACTCGGGACCATTCACCTACTAACCTGCGCCTCGGTAGTAAATCCAAACCTCAGCGAAATTACGTAAACGTAAGGATGCCTATCTGCCGTCGTCATAAAATAAATGAAACGATCCTGGAACCGCCATGTTTACCTTCGTCGATCCAATACCTGGGTAGTTTAATCAATAACTATGTATAGTATAGTTCATTTCCATTCCTACAGCTACACTTTAAGGACTGCGCTTATATTATCGTTACGGTAGAACGCCTACCAAAAACAAAAAGCATTGCTGGACATTCATTGAATATGAAATTGTACAAACAACTGGCACCCAATCGTAACCGATCGCGGGAATGCGTCACTGTGATATATTCTATCAAAATATTGGAAATACATGACTTTACGGGGTTTAATTTAAACAATAATTACTCTGCAACAGTATAAGTATTGAAATTACTTGAAGTACATACTGTCGACAGCCAGAATACTCGATCACCTCTTTAAAACGACGTTAAACAGTGGTGAAGTCATCACCTCGCGACGCCCTACGCTGTAAATATTGAATTTAGTATCAGTTCCTTAGAATAAACCACATGCTAACAGATTAAATCACATGATTTTGTGTATATTAGCTGGAATGATTAGCACGAATAAGCAATAGTTGAGTTTAAACTTTACCACAGTCAGGACCAGGACCACCAATTGATCATATACGGTTGCTCATTTCACGTGAACAATATATTGATATTAATTTTTATTGTCAGCGGCGACCTTCGTTCTATCTTGCCTTTCTCGTTTCGGTTAGACAGATAGATAATATTTCAATACTTGAATGCCGAAGTCAAACATGCGCCATACGCCCGCCCACTGCGACCTTGGTCTGTGCGCAATGCTCAATGCACATATGTAGAGCACATGCCTATTCCTATCTAGCGCCGACCGATCTGCAATGCCTTTATGGTTGCTCTCTCATTGTGAACAATAGCCGCTGACAGTGAATGACAGAAGATGAAAGTTTGTAGGGAATATTGATCGAACTTTATCCTCGTTATGGACAAAAGTAACGAAGAATGGATTTGAACAATTCCGTTTATGTACAATAGATTCACCGACGAGATACCATGTGACCATAATATCGGCTTTCATCCTAAACTGTCCGAATGATTGTTATATTACTCAGCTAATTCTGCTTCAAAATGAGTTATTCGCAAAGTTTGCTACCTCCCGTTATTCACTGAAATCGTAGCCCCATTTTGTTATATTAGAACAGGGGTCTTCAACCTATTTGCTGTTCACGGTCGAATTTCCATTACATATACGTCTGCACTGTAGCATTTCAGCCGACAGTCGTAATGGCATACCTTAACGCCATTATACTTGTTAAATTTGTGGTGTTCTGTGCCATCACTCTTTTCTTGTGAAATTCCTTGCGCATAGAGGTTTCTAATTGTAGAAGCAGACATCCCTCGTATAGGCATACTAAACACACTGAAATCGCGAGTATTAATGTTATGAAACGTTGTTTGGATTGGTTGTTTAGTCGCGCGAACGCGAAACTTTTTACTCCACGAATGAATTTCGTCGATGGTATTGATAGTTGCACAATGCACAATCGCACATATTATGATCATATTATTATATTTATCCCTCCTCAGCCTATGTGATCAGAATTACCGGTAGCGTTGATGGAGGGGGTGCCTTTGGGCACAAAATTAATGATGATGCCTCTTCGCGTAATTAATAATAGTCACTAGGGATGGCGTGAACCCCTGAAAGGTTCAGGTTCATGTGAACACGGGCATTTTTGAAAGGTTCTGTGTGAACGCGAACGTGAACCTCATGACATCACGTGACGTCATATTGCTAATTCATTCTAACCCTCCCAAATGCCAAATGTATCAACTGGGGCAATCAAATGGTATAATAATCCCATAAAATCAATATCTTCCGTCACTTTGCCAACAATTTCGACGAAAACTTGCAAGGGAATATAATAAGCTTACGCCTACCTATCTAGGTTAAACCGGACAATGTATTCATCGTCTGAGTATTGCTACGTTGATATTGATCAGAGTGTAAAACGTGTTTGTGTACTTCCTACCGATATTACCCCATTAAAACAAGTTATACAGCAGTAGCCAACACATCAATCGCACGGATTTGGTTTTTATGATGCAATAGACATATGAAGTCAAGATTGACCCCTTACGCCCGCTAGCCTTTTTTTATATCAGACAATGATATCAATTTCATTGACTGATTGAATAAGCATCATTCGCTGACTACATTTCGCTTTTGATGTTGTGTGATTGCGCGTCCATCTCACAGCAGAGAGTAACTAAATATTCACAAACGGAAAGCTGGATATTTCGAGCAAACTTTTATAACCAAGCAAGTAAAATTTTTGAGATTGTCAAGGTGCATCCCCGTTTGGTTTTGATTTTTATGCGGCCAGCGCCATGCATAGAGTGGCCCGCAGTTGAAATACAATCAATTTCATACAAAGATGTTATAATGAAGTGAAAATTGTAATATATGAAAGAGGTTCACAGTGCAGAGCCTACCGAGGTTTGTTTGTGAACGTAAACCTCTAAATTTATGAGGTTCACACACATAACGCGAACGTGAACCTCACGTTCACACCATCCCTAATATTCACTATGTTGTGTCGTTATTTCTTGACTTCCCATTAGGATTGTTGGTGGAGTCAAAAACATATTGGAATCGCCCCAACGTACCAGAGAAACATTCATTCGCGAGACGCACGCGGTTTCAACTTGGTATTTCTTTATGGGGCGGATCACGTTCCTCTCCGGTTGTCTTTTGGACGTGGAGATGAGATTGCAAGGGCATTACTACATTAAAAGCGTAAAGGCAAATCGCCATGAATCGCGTGAGTGCGGCAAAAATATTTAACTTGAAATATTTTGGAATAGAATTCGTTTATTCACATTTCACGTTGACGGCACCAAACACGTTAATTTGATTATGTTTAGACAGCCACATAATAATTTGTTAGGGCTGCAGGTTGACCACCGCTGTATCAAAGGGACGCTGCGCTCTAAATATCATATGGTCCCATATCAAAGTTGAGACAGCGAAAAAGAGTTTGTCAGCAGCCATTTCCCTCGGAAAGCCAATGTATTCGAATTGCAGCGCAAAGATTTTCACGAAAAATATCATTCCAATCACTAGATCTCTGCTAAATCGAGAAAACTCGTCATCCCTGCGCAAATTATAAATTAGCTTAGGGTTATGGGTACGATCTGAGTAGCCAGGATAAAATTTTTGAGGGACGGTTGAAATCAAATATTTGACATGACGTCATGGACCCTTTTAGATCCGGCGGCACTATGTTAGAGGGGAAATAGTTAGCGGCACCCTAGCACTTTGAGCACCTATGAGGGGCGGGTAGTGTAGTGGTCAGTTGCACAACTCCATCACAGTTGGCTTGTGGATGCGCATCCGACCGAGGTTGATCCTAGAATCCCTTCCTAAGTGCTATAGGTTTATCTAGGCTCCTCCTGGCCTGGCCATGTAATTTTTGTAAGCGATGTCTTACAAAAAACTCTGGAGTGAAAGTGGGTAGAGCTATAAGTTGGCATTTCAGGAATAATAATAAGTATAGGACAAGTTTTTGTTGCACTAAAATCGCGAGAAAGTTGCCTTTAATTTCAACAAAAGTTGCAGTAAAAGTTGCAATTATAATTTTTGTTAACTTATTAGGGTATGAGATAGGCCACTCGAAAGGTTCCGTTGTATAGCCTAGTTTCTGCAGAGCTGACAAATTTGTTACTTCGCCACTTAACAAACGGTCTGGCGACACCGCTAAAAATTACATTCTTTCCCGGCACACAGCAAGAAAATTATGCAATGCGGGAATAATTTTCCCCAAAAGCCAAACAGCATAGCGATAAACCCTCATGTAAAACAAGTAAAATAACACCCCCCCCCCCAAACCCCCTAACTATGCAAACTTGACCCAAGGCATTAAAAAACTCCCTCTCAGCGACTGTAACCGAATCAATAGCCCGATAAATGTGATCCAGTGAAAATGTAATTTTCGGCGGTCTCGCCTGGGTGTTCGTGGAATGGGAAACTATCCCAAATTTAAACGACACAATTAATGAAAGGATTTATTTACATATTGTTAGGGCACGGTCGTGCTTGGTAGGGATGGTTGCACTTCTTGCTTGCAGGCCATTGGGTCATAGATAACAGTGAGATGCAGCTAAGCCATCATATAGCTCTTTGTTATGCAAATCAAAGAGAATAGAACCATGCTAGGAGTAGTTTATAGCATGTTTTTAAATCAATCCTTTACAATTTTATGCAATATCTGATGAAAGTTGCGGTAAAACTTGGCATGAAAAACAGAGAAAAGTTGCATTATAAAATCCCACCAAACACCTTAAAACATCATTGTACATTAGGGTTGTCCATAATTTGGAAAATCTCAATATTTATGCGTATCCATGTCTCACTTTATAGATTATAGATAAAAAAAAACGTCAATGAACCTGCAATAAGCTCACAGCAAAGTCGTTAACATTTGTCTAAATGCGTTTGAAAGTAGCTGCCGTAGAGTGGGCGTGTCAGCGACCATAGAACGGCAAGCAGACTAGTAATCACGAAATCACGGCGCTTGATTGGCTAATCTGCTATGCTTCAATGCTCACGACGGTGGCGGCTTGTTGATCAGCTGGTCAAGGAGTCGGCTAATAGCTGTGATTCTGTAAGCGCATTGTAGGTTGCTCCGCAGATAATGATTCAAGATTAATTCAGAGCATGTTGAGTGACGAAATACATGATGAACAAAGAACAGCTGCTTCACAAAAACTTTAAATACATGACTTGATGGCAACCGTTGTAGCCTGAATGCCTTGTTTGCATCGAGGGAAAGCACAAAAACACGAGAAGAAATATTGCAAAGGCGCTTATGCAAGTGGCGAACGAACTTGTAGTTTCAGAGGGGATATTCCATGATTGAATACAAATATAAAACATGACATTGACACTACTGTGTCTGATATTATCTTGTCGTGGTAGCCTATATAATTGAAGTCTTAAAAGCTGTACGGGCTGGATGAATCTGCCATTTATTCTTGGCACTTGTCACATTCTTGTAGAATAATGAATCATACCCACGAGTGCTGTCTAAGTCCTCAATGATGCCCCGGAAGAAGGTTTAAAGGCAAGCATAGACTATACTGGTAGGACCAGTAAAAAGACTGTTCGCTCGCATTGTGTAGCATGTCCATAATGAATCTTGGATCATTACCGGCTGCATCACGACTAATGCTTGAATCAAACCAGACATGGACATAAAAAAGAATGTATTGAAGCGGTGCGGTAGTTACATTTCCTTAGAGTCCCAATGCAAGCTACCTGGTCGGCCCACATATCTTCTGAGCATACATGGTTGTGTCCAGAATCCATCTCACATGGTGTGCTGCACCAGTTTGGCGATAACTAATATACTTCACCTGCACTGCACCCAGAAAAGCAGGACCACTTGGCGTAATCTCAATCATATCAGATATGTATTTCTGGGATCTATAAGTTCACAAGCATTCGCTGTTTCACCTCTGTCATGCCTGCAAGAGGGTATTGTTGTTCTGAACCTATCGTTATCTAGTTTTAACGCTAAAAATTCAATGACCAAGTGTCTCATTTTAGTATTTAATCACCAACGTACAATGCGCTTACAGAATCATCATTGCCGTTAGCGTACTTCTTGAACTAGTAGAAGCACATAATCAGCAAGCCACCGTGGTCGTGATCATTGAAGCATAGCTGATTAACCAATCAAGAGACGTGATTTCGTGATTACTAGTCTTCTCGCCGTTCTATGGTCGCTGACACGCCCACTCTATGGGAGCTACTTTCAAACGCATTTAGACAAATGTTAACGACTTTCCTGTAAGCTTATTGCAGGTTCATTGACGTTTTTTATCAATAATCTACAGAATGAGACACGGATACGCATCTTTTTTGAGATTTTCCAAATTCTGGACAACCCTATTATACATGTACATATATTCTGCGTATCTAGGAAGCTTTCGGAAGCTGTAAAAAAGTAGGTCAACATCTTGAGCCGAACCGCAACATAACGTTCTCCTAAGTGATAACCTTTACTCTAGTTTTCACCGTCCCAAAAGCTATTATACGTGGGCGAGTTGGCGTTCCACCGCCATTGACGGTGAAGGCCCCTCCCACACGTCGCTCTGCTCACATTGTCGTTACAAACAAACAAAAACGAGAAAAAGACCCGACCAAGAGCGAATTCACGGAAGAGAGTAAAAAAGAACTAGGAAGTAAATAAAAGAAAGCATAGCGATACGTCGGGTATTAGGCTGAGAGGGGTGTTAGTACTTGATCTTTTTGACATTTTCATATCTTCTACTGATACTGATACTTCTATCTGTTTTTATTATATCGCATTCTATATCGTGTGTCTGGAGCGGGTAAAAATGTTAGAACCATCGCCACAGTCATGATTTGTATTCCTTAATTTTTGTCGACCTTATTTATCATGTTGTCAAGCGGCACCCCTGAGCACTGAGCAGTCCAATCGGCACACCGGTTGATAACCACTTTCCAAACCCGCATTCTAGAGTTAACCTATTTCTGCAACACAATTTCCGGTCGCTCTTTAGCGCCCACTAGTGGATTTCAAAATGAGGTATGAGGACATTGTGGATCGATAAGACGTCACACCAGCAAAGCTTTGTCTGTCGACTAGTGGTGGTCACGATCCGGTTCAGGAGAGTGTGGTTGTGTAATGCCACATTATTTCAGCCCATAATCTTGTTTATGTTGATTTAGGAAAAATTTATGAGGTTACTTCAAAATTCCGGACATTTAGGCTTATTTTAGAAATTCCTCCCGGACGCAGTTTTAACAGTGAAATTCCGGACATGTCCGGGAAATTCCGGACGTATGGCAACCCTAACTTAGCCTAACTCAATCTTAATCAACCCGTTACAATAGTATGCCGTGAAATGGCCGATTATATTTATCATATTACAAAAATAAATGATTACATCGCTTACATAGCCGAAGTAGTTGCTGACATTGCCGACATTGTTGACAGCGCCAATTTATATCCACCCTTGCCGTTCGCCGTTGAGATTTGACTTAACGGTCAAATGGTTTCGCAGAGCTCTAATTCAGAATCAAGCAACGTCATCACTCATGATCTCTTTTTATGATTATCACACAACAACATTCAACAAATACTGCTAATGCTAACGTTCGTAGGTTAGCAATCAATAAATATTTATTATTGTATGGTAGTTACTTAGTAGTAGTTGTACAGGCGCAGCGTCGGTCTCAACTGGGCCGTCCTGGATTGAATTGAATATTTGAGTGTTGATTATAGTGAGTTCCTTAAGAAATAATCATCCGTTATAATTATTCTACGTTTTGCTCCCAACGTTATGTGTCGGTACGAACATCCACTCGCCTAGTTATGCAGTTCACGTGGATAACCGAGATAGAAATATGTCACACATATTAAAGACCTATGGTATGCAGTTCTCTGTAACGGGTAACAAATTGAGCGCCTGAGGACTGAGCTCTTGAGTAGTGACTTTCAACCGTGGCCCTCGGTCTTCTAGGAAGGTGTTATTATCCGATTTCATATTTTCCATAGTGTAACGCTTGCAGTTGTTTTCTCGCCCAAAACCTATTTGAAGAGTTGGGGTGCTGACTCTGTTCAGCTATTTTCTTGATTTGTATAGGTATCAGTGTAACCTATAGAGTGGCTGTGCTCTCTACTATAACTGTGGTAAACCCAGTAACTCATTAATTGGGAACCATCGACTCAATAATGGACTGAACATTGCAGTAGTACTCGTGCTCACTGCAAACTTCTTCATAGATACAGGCTTACTGTATTTTCTGTAGGATTCATCAGATTCGAATGTTTTGTCAAGTGCCACTTTCTGCATGCTCAGCATATATTAACCATGGTACATTATACAGTGATTTGGTTTTGTTGCATTCACCTTGATTAGAAACCTGTACATGTTACTATACCCAATATATGTAGCTAAGGAGTAATTCCCTCTCAACATGCAAACGCCCGTCTCCACTACAGTTTTAGATCCAATTGAAAATTTTCACATGGATAGGGTATCAAATTTGGAGCATAACAAACTTTGTTTCAAGAAAATCGGACAATTCGCTGCAGAGTTATTGCAATTTGAAAAATGACACTTTGTGCTCACTCGGCCGTGACGCTATACTGCTTGAAACCTATGTCTAATTGGAATTGACATTATAGTGATAAAATTGCAGCCAGGCAGACTCAAATTTCTGTAGTAAGATATTTTATATATGCTTATTGTGATAGACCTAACTTTTTAACTTTACGACTAGGGTTTAGAGGTCAAATGTCAATTTAAAGTCATCATGTTTTCAAAATCAGTCATGCATAACAAATATTCAACTTTGCCTAGCGTAATTCTATTTAAACCGATTTTTTCGAGAAAGGTGTTGAATGAAAGCTTGAAAAGAGTAGAACACTGCTTAATTGATATTGAATGTGATATTTGACTGCCAATCATCTCAATACTTCATTGAAAAGATATGTTTAAATTTTTCATTTTTTTCTAGCGTTTATAGTTTTTTCCAGATATCTTTCTGTGTCTAAACTGCCTGATTGCCACTGATCTCTGATCATACAATATTTACTAGAAAGCTTATTTTGAAATGGCTGTCATGTTGATTTAAAGATCATATCACTTGCCTGAAACACGGATACGGATAAATATTCACCAGACATTCTGAAAACGAAAAGAGTAGATTAATGTAATTGGTTCATTGAAATCTTCAAATTTCCTTTTTATATATTCCTCAACTACTTTGGGGCCTGGGCAATGAGAACAACGTTGCAACATACAGTCTTTGCTCTTTGTATCACACACCATCATGCTGATCAACTCATGGTAACTCTCCTCAAATTGTGCTGATTTCATCATCAATATCACATTCTGGTGTATTGTACACACGCAAACTGAATGTGTACCTGAGGATCCTGCCAATACACACCATTTTGGCCTTGAAGCTGCAAAGGTTGAAAATCCAACTTTGAGGTCATTGTGCTTCTCTCGAAATAGCTGATACAACTCTTTCAAGGTACATAAAATCAATTTTTTCTGCTGATATACGTTTCTTTTAACTGAGACCTTATCCCGAATTCCAGGCATTGTTCTTGAATTATCATCATTGCAGTAAAATTCTGAGATTGTTTCTTTTATTGACTGACTTAAAGCCTTTCCCTTTCTTGGTGGTGGTTTACTCAAAATACCATTTTCCCCGAGTATGCTTTTAGCAGCAGTCACTAAACAATATGGGACACCAAAATACTCAGATATTTCTTTTTTATTCTACGAATTTGGAGCTAATGTCAGCAGTTGGATTTTCTCTGCTCTTGTTGTATCAGTATGATTTATCTTGGCAAAAATTTCTCCCATTAAGATATCCAGATCATTAGCTTTTTGTTCCAATGATCTGTTGGAATAACTCTCCTCACTGACCTCATCTATTGAGAGGTCTAGTGCAGTTGCAACCTTTTTTGTCATTCTGTTTCTAATCTTCAATAATTTTCTTCTGCCGTACTGAGAGCGTCGATCTTTGGCCATACCATGCAGTTTCAAGGGGGACACTCCAATTTCGTTCAAACTTGAATTCAATACAGAACTTGATACCTGATCAATTGAACATTCTTCCTTACTATCTTCACCATTTTCCTCACTATCTTCACCATTAGAAGAGTCACAGATTTGTGCACACATTGCTTTCAACTTAATGTTGCAGTTATTACAAACTTTCTTTCCTGGAACAACTGTTACCATCTGCTTCTGTAAAGCGTTTGTCTGCTTGAGTGTTATGGCATGGATGTTCTTTCTAATTTTCCTTCTATGACACTTCAAGGGGTCACAACAAGTTACCTGCAATGCTTCGTACTGGTCTATCATCAGTGCTTTGTGGTGTCCACATATTGTTTCAACTTTCCCCTCTTCGCTGATTAAATTTGCTCTGTGTAGAAGTTTCTCTCTTTCCTCAATATCCAATTCTTTACATGGAACCATTGATTTCTTGGTCACGAATGTTAGCTTATGGCACTCGCTGGGCTTATCTAATAGTATTCCAACACTGCAGGATTCTATCGCGTTCATTGTAAATAGCATAAAACCTGATTGTATCTGAACAACAAGACAGCACTATTACTCAACAACTCATAGCTATTTCAAATTATTTATGCCATGTCTACTGATTAACATCGATCGAAAGATTGTAGATCATCAGAGATATCCTACACGGATTGGCAAGACATTAAATAGGTCATAATATGCATACATGACTCGGTGTACGTGATTGGAATTTTGACTGACATCACATGCAACAGTAAATCTTATGATGACATTTTGACACGTTACGTAGACCAACAATCGTATCAAATATTACTCATAATATAGGCATAGGATATAGAGCAAACAATGAACTTGTAGTCATAAAATATACTGTTTAGCATGGATAAAACATGGAATAACTCACTACCTGTCATACTTACAGAAAGTCTAAATATCGTTTGAAAGGTAACCCATAAGTTCACTTGCAAGCATAATGAACATATCCAATTAATAAGATTACTCTCTGAGCATGGCAACAAGTATCTACTAAACGCAAAATCAGATAGTTAGAATTTTATTTTTAATATTTATGAGAAATTGTGCTATTTTTCACTGAGTACCAAATCATATTTTACACTATGCTGTGGTCAAATATCAATATTACTACCAAGTGTATTGTATTCTAATTGGCAACAGCCTTCATATGACACCTTGTTCGTGAATTTTGGTTTAAATAGAATTGCGCCAGATAAGTTTGAAAATAACGTTACGCATCACTGATTTCAACATATGGCAATTTTAAAACCAGGATTTGACCCTTGACCCTATATTGTGAAGCAGGCAAATTCCTAGTAAGTAAAGACCATGCACCGACAATCATTGTTAAACAGCATTCAAACCAATACCTTGCAATACTAATGATCTGTTGCAGTTACAATCATACACAGATTTTGAGCAGTAAAATTTCACGGTTGAGTAAGCACAAAACCATCATTTTTTGAAGTGCAATAACTTGAAGACCGTTCAACGAAAATTTCTGAAATCAATTTCATTTTACTCAGCACTAGTTACTCTAGTTGCACAAGATTTTACAAAAAATTCTTGAGAGGGTGTGGAGACGGATTTAAAAAGTATTTGCATCTTGAGAGGGAATTACTCTAAGGTAGACTGAAGAGGTTTGATTCAAATTGCCATCATCAGTTGACAGTTTTCTGCACTCACAAATTTTATTTTACATATTGTATGATCTACACATGTCACCGCCAGTATGTGTGGATCCGATTTTGATAGACTACTGACACTGGTGTGTGAATCATTGACTTGAAATGTCCTTAATGCTCAAACTAGACGCATTGTTGTGGTAACATTTTCAAAATCTGTAGGCGACCTGACTTCCCCATGTTTTCAACATCCATAACATAACACTTAAGTAACGTAGTACTGTAACATAGTTATGCGTTTAAAAATAACGGATGCCTTCAAGAACGTTTTATAGAGGTCATGACTGTTCTGGTTGTCATGTTCACAGAGTGGGTATCCACAAGGGATGTTACCCCGTACTTCGGGCTACTACTTATGCTCACATTCTTATGGGGTTGGTAGCCCGTCATCAATATGCTAATCTTTGTATGACGCCAGGCATATTTCTTCAAGTTTTCATTTGATGTTCATTGATTCATCGACCGTTTACCCACTATACAACCAAATGACATTTTTCAGTTTAGACGCTTGTTCACAGAATTACTGATATTGCGATAGATCTTGTCTAAGTTGGAGCACGATGGCGAGCTGGAACCGCCCATCCGGATCAGGTATATGCCAGCACTTTACTCATAGTTTTCTGTCAATATCCAGTGCAGAAAACTAACCAGATCTAGAATAAGTGGATGTTCTCTCAAGTTCTTCTACATGCACTTTTAAAATCAGTAGGCCTACCTAATCTTCAGTCCATCAAAGATTCCACTGAAGCACTAAGGTTTTATTATTCAACGTTGAAGGCTTCAAATACAAGAAGTAGGCTATTCAGCCATGCTTAGTTCTTACAACTGGTCTCTTTGTTATTCAACATGATTTTTTTTTCGAACCAGCTCCTGCTCAAACTCAGTTCATTTTATTCAGGCAACTCGTCGAAGACTGAATTGATGATGGAAGCCGAAAATGACCGACTGGCAGATCAATTGGCTGCAAAAGTGTCGCGCTTAAAAATGGTGATTTAGTGATTTTGTTGGCATAACTGAGTTAATGAATGATAGGTCTTGCCTACCCATTGAATTAGTATTTTTATGCAATATAGACGATTACTCCAAGTCGTTTCGACACCTTCGTATCTTTTGATTGTACCACAGTCCTGTGGTGTATTGAAATGATGAAGTTATTAATTTACTAAATTGAATTGAATAGAAAAGGGCTACCGAATTGTGTGTAGGCCTAGTATAGCCTATGATATGATGCAGACAAAGACACAATTTATGATGCCGATGCCGATCCACTTTACAGTGTAAAGCAGTGGTTCTTAACCTTGTCTCCAGCGCCCCCCAGGGGCGATTTTGAATTTGAAGGGGGCGATATGGGGGGCGCTGAAGAAAAATGGCCTCGAAGCTTTTTGTCCAAAATGATTAACTAAATATACTTCTACAAAATTAATCGTTAGAATATTTCTTCATCGTATCATTGTGACCCACATTAATGATCAAGTTAAGAGCTTGGTTCAGTGCTAAGTTGAATGTGGGCAAAGAGATCTATCACATTCTCAGTTGATTTAGTAGTCACACAAAGCAACAAAACAAAACCAAATACAATTAACTTCGCCGTATTGCCAATCGCAGAGGTGAATTCGGGATGAGCCCGTAGGCCTTACCCGATGGTTATTATAACAACCTTGATTTGACCCCGAACATAGCTCATACAATTATTATATCATTAATAAGTCGAGTGGTCCTCGGGCGCAATTCAAGTGCCAAATATTTCTAATATTGAAGTCCCAATCCGAAACCAGACTTCGACCAGTTACCCATTGTTTTTACCACAGTCCATAAAATAGGGGGTGCCAGACCCAGGCAATTTTTGAAAGGGGGCGCTGGAGGAAAAAATGTCAAGAACCACTGGTGTAAAGTGTTCGAATCAGGTCACTAGACCTTTGAGTCACTCTTGAAATCGAGTCGAGATTCCAAGTCAATGCAAATTTTCGAACTACGTCGAGTCATCTGAGGTTGTCTGATTTTGAGTAAATATCAAGTTGTCAAATATTTTCAGTTCTAGTTTGTGTGGGGATGCAGATGTGGTTATGCATATAAGCTAGGCTGTGTAATGTGTCATGCAATTTGTAAACTACTACCACAGTGTGATTCATTGGTTATAATTTGATGAAAATGCTTTGTATAAGATATACTAGAGTAAGGCACTCGTTCTTAACCTTTAGGATACTCCGAACCCCGCAATCTTCATACATTCATTCGACATACCCTTCTCAGTTAGGAAATAAGATGTGCTAGATAGCTGACAGCCCACAATCTAGTCAGGACCATGTAGCCCCCACAATATCACCACAGGGCACTGTGCAATTGTGTAATGCTCACATCTCATGAACACTGCACAGTAGGGCTCTTCAAAAATGACTTTTTTTGTCAAATCGCACTGGCTACTTGATAAAATTGTTAGGTTACCTAATTTAAGCCTACACGCCAAATTTGGTTCAATTCCAACCAGTAGCCGCATTGCTACGGGAGAAAAAAGTTTCTATTTATTATATAAAAATAAATAACAAAAAATTTGCAAATTTTCTGTTCACCCCATGAAAGTGTTAGGTTGTCAATAGAAACGATGTTCACCAAATCTGGTTCAATTCCAACCAGTGGAAGCGGAGTTATTGCCGTCGGAGAATTAGGATTATGAATAAAATAGTATTTACGGTGACCAATTCTTTAATTATTTATGATAGTGGTACCACCGTAAATACTATTTTATTCAAATCCAAATTTTTCGACGGCAATAACTCCGCTTCTACTGGTTGGAATTGAACCAAATTTGGTGAACATCGTTTCTGTAGACATCCTGACACTTTCAAGGGGTGAACAGAAAATTTGCAAATTTTTTGTTATTTATTTTTATATAATAAATAGAAACTTTCTTCTCCTGTAGCAATGCGGCTGGTGGTTGGAATTGAACCAAATTTGGCGTGTAGGCTTAAATTAGGTAACCTAATAATTTTATCAAGTAGCCAGTGCGATTTGACAAAAAAAAAGTCATTTTTGAAGAGCCCTACTGCACAGTGCACAGCCTTCATCAGTATCACTTTAATAATTTTACCTTTCAAAAACACCACAAGATTGTGATACAATGAAAAGATAGGAAGGTGTCGAAACGACTTGAAGTAGTCTTTGAAATCACACACCTACCTACTCGTGTATATTCCGCATAGTTCTGTGGGAATATAGCTAACGTTGATTTTTAGCACGTAATTACATGCTCACAAAACGCCTGGGTGGCGTCCAAAAGTATTTGCGACCCCGTGATCTGGGGTTCAAAAGCTATTTGCGCCCTCTCGAATCAGCATATGCCTACAAACCAGTGGTTTGTAATGTTTACCAACCTGGGAAACCCTTACCCTAATCTGCAAGCCTTGGGCGAATCCCCAATTTTCATTACACATCTAATGTAGGTCTATTATACAATTGAATGGTATATTCATATTGAAATGAACGCAAATATTTGCGGCTGACACTCGTCAGGGGTAATCGTCACCAACTAGTAGGGAATTGGGAAGAACATTGCATATCAACAATCGTATCACCAAATATGACGTCACCGGCACGAAATTTCGAATAATCAGGACTATGGGAGAGGAGCTTAAGCTGTACTATTTTTAGATGGTATATGAACTACTTCTGTAGGCCTATTACTAAATAATGCTGCTGCGCGGAATGTGCATCAACAACAGTCTTGAAAGAACAAAACCATTAAAACATGATTTTCAAACAAAGCACAAAGATCATAATGGATATTTACTACGAAACAGTGTAACCTTTGCTGTATTAGCCTGACGTGTGTCTTGACATTCGGCGAACACCTGAGAGTGGTTCTGTGAACACCGGCTAGAACCGCTGCTATAAACATAAATACATAACCAATAAACCCCGTTTCGTTGCAGATCAGCATCGACGTGAAAGATGATGTCGAAAATCAGAACAAGTACTTGGACGGAATGGTGATGTCGCTTCTGGCTTAGCTTTGATAACCTAATACTTATCAAAGCTTGTCTAATAGGACACGGACTTCATGAGCACAACGGGCTTACTTGGCGGCACGGTTTCGAGGTTCAATAACATGGTGGCTGCTGGACGCGGGAACAGGAAGATGATGTGCTATTTGATCGGGATTTTAGTGGCTCTATTTTTGGTTTTGTACTTTTTCCTAAGTCGTACGAAGACGTGACGCATTTGAGGCGTTGTATCGTACTTGGTATAGTGTTGTAAGCGGGGCGAATGAGTCGCGCAAATTTCTGTGAGGCTGAACTGGCAAGACTGTAAATCACGATTCTGACTCGGACTCTACGAGTTTTGAAGTCGGTCAGTAACTTGGTACTTGTGCTGTTTCTTAGTACTCTAGCAGCTTTTGCATACTTGTACTACTCTGGTTATGTTTTAGACTACTTCGTACTCGAAGCTTTTTTAGGAAGAGTACTCCTTTTTATGATTAAGATTTTGAACAGTGGAAAGTAGTTGTTGGTTTGGGATACTCTCTAACGAGTAACATAGAAAAGAATAACCCCGCGAAGCAGCCATTTTCAGGATGTCTGAATATATTCTCGAATACTATCAATTTATATTATCATTGGTCGCGAATGTGCGACCTGCAATTTCAAAATTAGCCATCTTGGAATAACTGCTGGAATTAGGTGATCCCTCTACAGGTCTAGGAAATTGCTTCTTCTGCTTGAGTAGCAGCGTTGGCTACTTGAACCAACTCTGCTCGTGCACGAACTCCGGAATACTTGCTCAGGTCACCACACCATCAAAAATTGCGACCACGACCCCTTCATACCGAATTTTGAGACTCTGGCTTACCCCGACTCCCTAGCCCTCATTGTTCTAGAAACGGACATTGTGCTTGCCTCTGTCGTAACCGGGTGATACGCTCGCAATGTGTATCACTTTCGTATCGTGTATTTTAAGATCTTGATTACGCGTATTTGAGTTATTGGAAAATTGTGCGCATATTATATTTGTATCCGGTGACGTGAGTATTGTCTCATTCGGTAGCTGTTACGCGGCAGGGAACGATTTGATTGCCGGAAATTCTGCTGGAGTCAGTGTTTGTTTTGGACTGGTGGAAGCACAACTTACTGTATATCTCTCGTAGGCCATGCCTCGTTTAATTTTCTTTTGTAGGGTTATGTGTTCGGGAGTAGTCAGGGTGAAAATTTGGGACGATAAGGTATTGCAGCAATATGATCGTGCTGCGTAATCAATAATGATGTGAATTTATAGATCGTGTGATTGAGGAGCAGCGATGAGCGCCTGTCTAAATGTGGTTTGAATTCGAAGCTTCATTTGTATAAATATATAGACAAGTAACTTCTTACCCGAGGTTAAAGCGAACCCCAGGGGCTCGCTGAGACTATAGTTATCTATACTGAGACAGTCTCAGGGATTCGGCGGAGCAGGGTTGCCTGACATCTTTTGAGATAAAGGGCCAAAGAGCGACGGAAAAGGGCCAAATTGTTCAATAACGTTGCAACATTACCCACAGACCTTTTGTCAATCACCTGGAATTCCTTATATTGTTGATACTGCTGTAGGACACCAAATCAACTAGGTACTACAACTACACTGGATCCAACTACAATAGCTGCTACTATTTCAAGCCTTTTCCAACTGAATATAAAATTGTAAAATAAAACTTTTTGTGAAATAATACGAGAGTGATTAGGTTTTATGAATTTTAATTAAAAATTGAGAGAATAGTTTCTTTACATTTGAAAGTTAATCAACTTATGTACTTAAGTTTTAGGTTTTTCACCAAAAACTCTCCGGTCATGTTGAAGTTTTTTTCTTTAAAATTTCTATCAATAATCAAGTAACATTGTACTATAAGGGTACTCTTCTTCATACTTTTTCTGCTACTTAGCTTCCAGCCATATTCGATGCTTTATCGTCCACCGGTTCACGAATCTGTATTTACAATTCCAACACAGTCTACATTCTACAAAAACAAATCCAAATCTTCATCTTCTACAGTGTTTCCGTTGAATCTTTGACATTGGCATAAACATTGTCAGCGAGATATATTTATTTGAATAGCTAGTTTGATGGTATGTCTCAACTGCTTCCAAAAAGGGCCAAATATTGAAAATAAAGGGCCAAAGGGCCAAATTGATTTTTGGGAGGCCAACTGCCTCTAAAAAGGGCCAAATTTGTGGAATTTGGCCCCAAAAGGGCCAATCTGGTCACCCTGCGGCGGAGGTCAAAACCACATCTGACACGTACGATTGGTGATGACACGCATGACTTGGCCATAAGCCGCTGCGGGGAATTAAATGATGCCAGCAGTCAATTCGGGACTGCTGTGGTGATAGGCCTACCTACATAGTGTGCAGCGGTGGACGCAGCACGCAGGGGAGGTCAGGGTTCAAAATCCCGCCCTTTCAGAATACCGATGTACTATCTCCAATATTTATTAATGTACGTGTCATTAACTATAATAGTCTGCACCAAATACTCTAACGGGCTGCGACTGGCCCTGAAGTCCTCGCGGCCTCTCGTCGTCTCCTCTAGACACACTGCAATTTTGTTAGTATTCACTACCTGTATATTGGTGTGACACAAAAGCCTATCTATATATTAGCCCCTTTTCAAATCAGCAGTTCGTATAACGTTGTTACTAAGCACTTTCACAGGTGAACCGTTAAACCTGTCATTTCTAAACTGGTCTCTGAAACGGAGCAGCATTGATTTGCAGTGAATAGCTAATTCAGCATAATATTTTTTAATTAAATCGTGTTCTGTTCTTCTGACGCTGGTGTTGATGTGCACAGTGCAGTTCCTTTTACGCGCCGGAATTCTTTTCTAATGTATTAGAGATTTTTGTCTTTGTTAGTCACCGAAAATTTGAGGTTCGCTGAAGGCTTGGAGATTAGATTAGTTAGGGTAGGGTAAGGGTTCGCCAAGGTAATAAGGGTAAAGAACCACTGATATAGAGGGAGATGTGAGAAGGCTGGATTTTACGTCCCTAATATATATTGTTTCGTAGTGAATACGAATAATGGCCATGTCGGAAATTTGGAGATAGCATTTCTCCCCTCTCATAGCTACACCACCGGTTGATCACATAATGCATAATGCGATACATAAGACAACGCGGTGCAATGAACAAATAGGAGGATGTCGCAACCACCAAGTGCGATCTATTAGCAGGCAAACATCCACTCCGGCCTACTGCATTTCGATTTGATTGCAGTTAGCTAGCTTATGTAGGCTTCATTCATTATGCTTTAAACCAGCGCTTCCCAACCGGTGGGTTGCCAAGCTATTTCAGGTGGGTCGCGAAGAATTTCTAAATATTTAAGTTTCTTATTACATTTGCCTAATGTTCCAAACACTTATCTTCTCAATATTAGACGAGCAAAAGAACTTCGCCTCTAAATTATATTGCGCCTCAAGCCACGTCCCTGTGCTCACAATAATTCGTGAGACATGTTTTCGTGACGGTCATTTTGATTGGAGAGCAGAGGTGGTCAAAGTAGTCAAGAAAGCTACTCAAGTAGAAGTAGAAGTAGCGACGAAAACATCTACTCAAGTACGAGTAGAAGTACTTCTACAATAAGCCACCTAAAACTACTTGAAGTAGAAGTAGAATTGATTGACTTTAAATCTACTCAAGTAAGTAAGTAGATTTGAAAACAGTCTTAATTCGTTCGCATGAACTGTCAAAAGCTGCGAATTGAGCTATGCGGAAGGTGCAGAGAGCTTGATTCGTATGATGCATCCCAGGAGGTACCAATTTTCGACAGAATAAGCATTGTTTAATGTCATGGGATGCAAATTATAGTATTGATATTAAAATGCGATATTAACCCTTTGTTTACTAGAAGACCCCGTTTTTAGAGAATACCATGGCATGGCGCCCCACCCCAAGTTTAGGCGAAGAGCAATACGTAGAAGTTGTATCAGATACGGTTTCATCACTGCGCGATTAGTATACGTTAATAACAAATATTGTGGATCGTAAAAGTTATATTTAGTGTAGCTTTATTTTCGTAAAGAGGCATTACTGCACTTGCTTTTATGCTTGAACATGTATGTTCTGCAGACAAAAGAACTGAAAGTAATTAGAACTTAAATATGATACTCGCAATTGAAAGTGAAATACAAATACCACTTCTAAAAAGCGGAAAATATATTTGATGTCTCTTGTCCATAAAACTTCAAACGTGATCTGCTAAAACAGGTGTCACGTTGAAAAAAGCTGGATTTTCCAAATTAGCAAGACACGTAATGGGCTGCTAGATTACGATATGATAGGTAATTGCTAGATTGCGAAACGGTAGTTTCAAACGCTATGTTGGGCCATATTTACTGTGCTGAAATATTTGATATGGGCGACAATGCAGTGTGAGAGGAACCAAGCAATCCGGTTACTAAATTATATTCACTTATACTTTCGTGAAAACATATTTGTCACTCCATCACTACTATGCGCGAAGCGCAGCAAAATTTCTGGGCTTTACTTGACTTTTATGAATATTGTATGTTGGTACTCCGTGAAAATAGCCCCGAAATTCCTCAGGCTATCTTTCGTATTGGGGGATTAAACTACTTATATTTGACAAACTGAAAATAGCGGAAAGTAAGTAAGTAGATCACAAAATATTACGAAGTAGAAGTAGAAGTAGAGAAAATCAGATCTACTTGAGTAAGTACCAGAAGTAGAGGAAAACTGCAGTACTTCCAAAAAGTAGAAGTACTTCGTTTCTGACCACCTCTGTTGGAGAGTGAAATAGGACAGTGCGTTATGGTGTATGTCTGAGACTTGGAATTTAATTCCTCCAAACGCTTTGCGAATGTTGATAGGGAAATGCAGCACGTTATAATCAGCAAACAATTGCCGCGACGCAAGATACTCACAACCAATTCGTTTTCGATGTAAAAAAGATGCAAAAGACAACTTGCTGATTAGATACCCGCTTTCTCCGTTTGCTGTTGTTTGTGGTATTCATGATGTTATTCGACTACAATGATCATTTACACCAGACCGATGATATTCTTTATTATGATTCCTCATCTGCCGACTAGGAGCATCGCCCACTTCCATAGGCTTCTTTAAAACACCGCTCACGCAGATCGGACGACGAGGAGGAGCCTAGCTAAACTCTCCTCGTTTGTAATCATATGTTACATGCCGCACCCCGAACCGAAGGGATGTGTCAAAATGATCTGATGAATCAACATACATTATGGGGTGTTTAATTATAGAGAGTTATTCAACATTTTTTTAAATTTTCTTCGCGCGATTTAACGTCATTAGAGGTTTTCATTTTATTATGGGTATATACACCTCCTCCTAATGAAAAATACGCATAATTTCTTTTAATTTCGACTTTTATTAAAATACACCAACCAAAACTCTGTCAACAAAAGGAGTTCGTGTACCACCTAAAAATAGTACATTGAACGCTCTCTCATTCACGAAATTTCATGCTGGTGACGTCATATTTTGTGATACGATTGTTGATATACAATGTTCTTTCCATTTCTCTACTAGTTGCTGACGATTACCCCTGACGAGTGTCAGCCGAAAATATTCGGGTTCATTTCAATATGAATGAACTATTCAATTGTATATTGAAGTTCTGTACCTCCAAGAAGCTCTTGAAATTTGTGATATGACGATAAGGGGGAGGGGGGTGCTGTGTATAGTTGCTATTATTATCGACTTCGTACTTTGGAGACTGCGGTATCGGGAAACAGGGTCAGTGTATTTGTGTTGCAAGTGATGTGATCAAGATATGGTGCGAATCTACCAATATACGTTGTATAATGTATGTGCTGGGTTTACCCTAGCCTAGACACTGCTGTGCTCGTCGTCGTCATTTGTGTGTCGCATCACATTCACATATCATATAACAACACATCTGTCTTTCGCATTTTTCGATATAGACGGGCATCCTGATCATTCCTGATATTAAAAGGGGGCGAACCGACATTTTTAATCGGTACGAAGGCAAATGGTCGGCTCCAAATCTATTACATTACGTCGGTGTCACCAGTTGTTGGCTATTAGCTAAACCCTTTCCTTCAAATATAGCGAATGAATTCGTCGATTGTATACAGCGGTGCATTCATAGCCATTTGGTCAGGCCCTGGTAACATGCAATTGTGACGCAGCGGCGTCTCCAGAGCGCCCACCGTGATGTTGTCTGCTAATTTCTTTTAAAAAAACGAGCGTATTCTCGGAGAACACGCTGCAATAATGGTAAACCCACGCCACGTTATAAATAAACTAATCTGCACTCTGCAGTGGCAACATGAATTTCAACCCCATCCAAAGAATGCGGGTCGCTGGGTGTAACGTGATCGCTTTACCTCAGTGTAGGCCGTGGATACTACGAAAATTATTTTTATAATCATAATTCGCTGATAACCCATGAACTGAAAATCGTATATGCTTCATGTAAGGCAATGGGTCCCCGGGAAAGATTTTTAACTGCGTTTAAAACATTTCTTTCGTCGTCTCGCATGATTTCTGGAATTCACTAAACCAGGGACTATGTCTGACGAGACCATTAAGTGGCAGGTGGAATCCTGGTCAGTTGTCATATTTGAAACGATTTGCTATGACAGTGAAAATAAAGCCCGAAACCAGACAAAAACCTTAAATTATGTAGCTGTAGATTTAACAAGAACTGGAATCGGAAATTGTTTTAAATGGTCGGAGTTTGGAACGAAATATGGAAAGATGCTGCCATATTACATACCTTCTGTCGTTTCCAGCATCATATCGGTACCACGCAGGGTATAGTGCAATGATAGTATCCAAACCAAAGAAGCCGAATCTAGTGCGGTGGTTCCCAAACGTGGGCGATATCGCCCCCCAGTGGGGATTTTGAGAAACAAGGCGGCGAATATACCAAAGGGGACGATGGGGGGCGAATATGTTAGAACGTCCAGTGAGATATATTTAATTCACTCGGCTTATTCTGTATATGACATGAAAATTGACTTAAAAAATCAAGTACACCCAATGGAAAGTAGTCGCGAAAACCGGTTTTCCGAGGACCGTCTCGGAAAATTGACCCTTTTCTAAGTCAACTCACTAGCGATCAGAGTTAGGTGAATATATTTCCCGTTTATATGTCCTATTTTTTGAGGTCCGTTAATATGGAGGGAGAAAATTTGTGTCGAGCTTGATAAGGGGGCGATGAGTATAGAAAAAGGTTGGGAACCCTTGATCGAGTGAGAACTGTGTTGCCTACTACATCATGGTTGCATGTTTCTTTTCTATTCGATACACGCATATTTGCCAATGAAAGTTATTACGCTACCATTAAAATGCAGTTATCTTCAACTTGTACCCAACTCGATCAAGGGCTTGGGTCGAGTAACGCTTACAAACTAAAAATTCGGGATCTAGTTTTAAAATGTTCCGGAATAACTTGTATAGAGTCTGTATATTCTCTACAATTCCCGAGTCACGTTTCCATGGGTCATCCACCATTGCCTATTCTAGTTTACGGCGCGTCAGGAAGTCTACTAGGTGCACTACTGTTGGGTAAATCAAAAACCCCTAATTAAATGTAAATTCTTGCATCATGCACGAGAAATCTAAACAAGATACCCAGATTGAACGAGATTGAAAAGGAGACTATACCGAATTACCACCGAGTGAAGTCATTTCGCGGTGACTCAATACTTTCCAGCACATGGACGTATTTATCAAGTTACACTTTGAACGTGAAATGCGTCCGCGCGGTTATGCTATAATGTCATTCGTCACCGGTGTTCCGCATTTCTTCTCTTCCGGTCGATGACTAACATCGAGTATATCGTAGATTATAAGCGACGTTCTACATGTAGAACCGTCGCAGTTTAGGTGCAGCAGCGGCAAAATTGTCTTTAGCTGAGTTACTTTGAAGTTAAAACTGGCAGCAGTGTATTATATTCTATTGTCGAAGATTGCTGAATAATTCATGTAATGACTAGATCGAGGTAAAATAGAATGCAACGTTCGTAACTATATTCAAAAGAGATTTCGGCCGTGATAAGCAACCACCCATATGCTGTTTATAGCATTTACTTGTTCCCGGGAAATCCTAGTGTGAAATTGGTTCGAAAGACGGCATTGCGTATGAATTATCGATGGAGTTTCAAAAATCGATAGATACTGCTAGACGGGATTTCAATACCGGTTAATGAAAACGGGCCGGGCAGATGATGAACATTGGGGCAATGAAAACTACGTTTCTGATATGCTACGTCATTCTTTAAATTACAGTGATATCTTGAGATTTTGACATTGGAGAAATACAGCCAGGTTTTTGTTTTACAGCTGCATTAATGTATCGTAAATAGACTGCTATTTTAAGACGACGATGACACCATCAAGAGTGTCGAAATGTTTACACGTGTGTGTCTTCATAACAATTCTGCCGACTATCATCTCCTTTGACCAAGGTAGGTACAGCGTGAGCGATTATGATATACTTTACATTATTCGGATTAGATATTATATATATCGTTTTGCATCAACAGCAATCAATAAGTTTTATACTATTATCTGCAGTATGATAACTAGTGTAAAAACATCTCAAATACGAGGAATTGTTCAACCAGCAGTTGAGTTTAGTGAGTAGACACGGACATTTGGAATTTGCGACTATACAATACACCGTTGAGCTCATTCCATATCGGCCTGTAACGTATAATAGGAATTTTATAAATAGTCCTCGCCCATATTTGCTCAAGGCAACTGTGTTCATTTCAACCTAAAACGATTTGTGAGAAGGTACGAATGGACATTGGATAGCTGTACCTGTATACGTATATTTATATAGCCACAAAATCACAGATGAAGTTCTGTATTCCTGCAAAATTCACCCCGTCCATCTTGCGATTTTCTGTCAGGTACTGCTTCATTTTCATACCTCCATGCCCGTGAAGCTTGCTCAAATGTTCATATCCCTACTATTAATTGTGAGACTATAGTCACCTTTGCCTTTGGCCAGAGTGCAAGTCGCTGATAATACTGCACGAGAGCATTCACCATGCGCTCGTGAATAGCAAATAGACTGAGCACCCGAACTGAGGTGTCCAAATGAGCTTTGGTCACACATACCCTTTTCAGAAAAATGCTGAAATTCACCGCACGCATCTCGTATATTCTGTGTGCATGAGCTGTTGTCATTTGTCTCGTATAGTAGTTACAGAACACTTGATACATGATCTATCCTCATTCCCCACCCAAGTAATCTTACCTTTTAAGGAATGTCAATACCGTCTAATGTATTGGGCTAACAGACAATTAATAGCAATACCGTATATATATGTGATATGTATTTCATACATATATTAGAGCACTGAATGTTGCAAGATCCAATAATAATGTGTATAAAACGATGTCGAGGGGGCCTCCGGTGCATAATATCAATCAACCGTATGCAGCTAGAAAATGACGAATCACAGCGCTCAAGACGCAAGCTTTACCTACTCGTCTTGAAGTCTTGATCATTTGAGAATGTTCTTTGATTTATTGCTGAATCCGACCACGATTAGACGACGCGTAGTGCAATCCTTGTTACTGTTGATGCGTGACAAACGATGAGTTAGGAGAAAATGCCGTAAGACGCCAATTAATGCATCAGTATCAGCATCCGCGCTTGTCTGGTTGGATTTACGAAATAAAATTGATGAACGCAGAAGACCTGAACTCGAACTTTCCTGCGCAATACGGGGAGGGCAGTGGCGATGACCTCAGTGGGATGTTGCCGCGTGATGACGAAGACGGAATCTCCGATGATTTAGAATACGATATTTATGACTGGGACCCGATATCAGACGGTGAGAAGGTTTCGCCAGAAGTTCAAAGTTCTTTATTCGTGCGTCGAGGTCAAGCCCACGGTGCCGCCGGCTGGACGTGTATTATTTACACTTGTCTTTAAGCATATAGTGTTATTTCGATATTTCAATAGCACCCTGCGTACATAGTGCATATACGAAAAACACAACAGTGGCGATAATAGCTCTTCCGACTTTCCACGACACAGCAATATTGCAGTTGTTCATTGCATGACTTCTGGTAAGGTCCGTCCGTCGTACCTGTACTCTCCGTCTCTCATTCCCGCGTCCTTTGTCAAATCGTTGCTGGCGACTTGTAGCTCAGCCCCCATTGGGCACTTGCAAACATTACACATGCTGTGAGGTCGGCTATGAGGAACACATTGACACAATGTACTACCGTATTGGCACGTGCATGTAATAGTCTGTCAATTACCTTACCGGCATGCTTTAAAGTATAAACCAATTCGATTATAATGTTTATATCAAGACGACTTGAAGTTATATCCTTGTCATCATTGTTTTGTGATTGATGCTCATGTTTAGGCTGTCCCATTTTGCGATATGAGTCGGTATCCATTGCTGTTTTAAGTGGGAGCATATTATCTATATCATATTCGGAAGGTAGTGGTCTTCAATCAACAAATATTGTCAACTATATAAGTGTTCCTTCAAACTAATGGTAACCGTTTTATGTACGGTTTACGCATCATATAATTATGTGAATATATATAGGTGGAGAAGGATTCGATACAAGCGGTACAAGCCTACCCCCATTTCCTGCACCACCTAAGACACCTTCTCAGGAGATGGGTATGCAGTGCGACGATGGGATGTGGATAGGACATGGAAAGATTTGTAACGGACACGCGGATTGCTATGATTGCTCCGACGAGGAGGATTGCCCTTACGCCAACGACAAAGTTTTCATGTGCTACGGTGAAGGTAGGTCTATATGTACTATTCAAGTATATCCGAGGATCGTGATGACATATGGATGCCGTTTAAAATTATGTGCTATAGGTTGGATGAATTCTCCCTTGGGTATAGGGTTCGGCAATCTTTATGAAAATTAGAATAGGGGGCGAGCCGATCCCGATACTATACTATACTTTACTTTACTATACGTATACGCGATAATCCGAAAAACTATAGTATATGTATTAAAGAGTGGGGAATCATCTCCATAAGTTCCTGTTGTCAAAGATCAATTGTGGGACACAAAATAAAGGCGACGCCGTAATGTTCAAGTCGTAAGTGTGCGGGAGAAGACCCGTTCTTTCAAGATATGGATCATTTAGAAATTGTTACAGTGTGCTCGCGCATTTCTACCGGTGGATGACAATACTTCCATCTTGCAGCAAAGCGAATTATTTAACGAACGTAAAAATCGTTTTGAGTGCTGGAACCGCAGCTGGCGGCACATATTAGGACACATTTCAGTGTGAAATGGATAGAGTTGTGACTAGGGCTGTGTTTAAAACAAAAATCAATTTAAAACCAACATGTTTAAAACAAGACCCCTGTTTAAAACAAGTTTTTGTTCTTTTTCTGTTTTTTTTTCAAGCCATGACGTAACGCATATTCAATTGTGACGTCATAGTGGATTGATATTCACAATTGAAAATATAGGGTTAATATACCTCCTTTTATGAAATAGGCTTCCAACCCCTGAACCAAAAATATCTTTAACCAGGACTGCATCGTCTTGCAGCATTTTTACGGTCGGCTGTCATCATCATCAGAACCATCCCATATCGTATATATGGGATGGTCGACTGTATCGGGTGGTAATCGTCGTCCGTAATAGGCTCATACAACATGTTCTTGGAAAGTATTTACACAATTATGGCATAATTATACAACTTAAAATAGAACACAATTTTTTTTTAAATGCCTTTGTTTTAAATGCAACCCTAGTTGTGATTATTATCCAATGTCCATTAACAAATCGATTATATTTTTATCTCATCTGTATGGAGGAGTATGCAAGATATTGAATCGCTAGGATATTTGTAGCAAGATGCGACAAAAAGCGTTAGTACAAATATAATATGAGTCAACATTCTTCTGTATTTTCTCATTTACCTCTGTTACAAGATCAAACGATCCCAATTCCGAATGATTGACAACGTAACGCACTCGCGCGTAGAATGTAAACACGCCGCGCTTCTAGACGGCTTACCTAATATGGTGAAAGGAACGATCGGGTGACATCACTGTTACAAATTATCGGAGATCATTCTCCGTTGAAGCCGTCGGTTTTTAAGTAATGAGGGCATTGACAGTGACACCTTTTCGAAAGTGCATGACGCACCACAAACTAAAATATGTTCGTGGTGAGTGTTTACGAAGGGAAAGATAATGATGTTCCATCGCACGAACCAAAACTTTGCTAAAATAACAGTTGAAGGTAAAAAAGGGATACATAAATTTTACATTATCCATGATAACCGCACGTAGTATTTTTAGAAATGGTTACGTCATTTTTACACAGAAATGGTAAAAGTAGTAGTCCTCCTTGGTACTCAAGCACAAAGGATCATCGTAAATTTCTACTCAATTATAAGTAAAAGTAGATACTTGCAATACATGTCAACATTACTTCAAGTGGAAGTATGGAAAGTGAAGATCTAAATGCACCCAAATAAGTAATTTAAAAAAAGTAGATTTGGTCAACACGTCGCATACTATATTAGCAGTTTAGACAGAAAGCATCTTTAACACAAAATGATTTGAAACTCTACAAATTAGTGTAATTTGAAAATAGATCCAGTTATTTCTTAATATATGGGCTATTTCGCCCAGTCGTTATAACAATTTAGCTCATAAAATTGAGGCAAACATGTCCCAAAACTAGTTTCTATTTTACAAGAACCAAAGTGAAAAAAAGTAATATAGTTTGGCCTAAAAAGCTGTTGAGTGATTCAAGTGAGAGTAGGCAGAAAGCATAACCTCTCGAGTATAAGTTGAGCAAGTCGGCCAACTTTCTTGAGTACTCTATGAAAGTATACGGTCTATGCTATCGAGCACCTTTGTTCTTACACCAAACCAAGATCAAGTTTCGTGTATATCTTCCAGGTGAAAATTCTCCCACACTTTTCAACCACAGCAACCCAAAGTGCATTCCCCTCGCGCGCTTTTGCGACGGGCGAGTCGACTGCAATACTGGCGCGGACGAGAGACAAATCGGGGTCGGATTTCGATGCCCCGTGGTGAATCGACGCAGGCAATGCATTCTGCCTCAGCGTTATGTGTGTGACGACACTGTGCACTGTGAAGACCGCTCTGACATTTGCCCGGAGCCGTGGATGGAAAAGCACTATCGATATTACGGCGCTAGTGGGATCTTAGCTTCTTATAGATCCAGGTTCATTTGATAATTTATGTTATGTATGTACTGAAAACTAAGGTGGTCAGTAACAAAGTACTTATTCTTTTCTGAAGTCAGCTTTGCCTACTTCCATTGCTTACTGAAGGGGTCACGTTTTTAGGACTACGTGCACTTGTAATTCAACAGGTTTTGAATTCATCCTGCTTACTTCCTACCTTGTAGATATTGCCAAGTACAAAGTCGTAACCTATATACAGCATAGCCTATATTTGTATTATTTTCATGCATGAAATCTCACGACAACGAGGCGATACGCCAAATGTATGACGGTAATAGAATAAAATTTCTAATATCGCGCACACATATTGTGTATTGCACCATTAATCCTTCTGCATTAGTCGCTAAGATTCATCTTACAATTTGGGCTACCACCAGTCTCCGACACCCCGTCCTTATCTAATTTTTGCAACTACTTGAGCCCTATCTGCAGCTTTTGTTTCCTACTTTTACTTGAAGAAGTTATGACGTGTCTTGAAAATCACTACTTCTACTTATGCTGCTACTTGAGTAACAACAATTGCTACTTTGGTCACCATGACAACATAAGAGAGCGTAATGGTTGGGCGTTTGGTTTCTTGATCGATAGGTCGCGGTTCAATCCCCAGCCGGGTCAGATTCAGATTCGTAACACTGGTATCCATGACTTCCCCGCTTGGCGCTCGGCAGTTCCGGGATAGCATAAAAGCGTGGTCCAAGACTAAAAGAGCCTTACAAGGCTATACATCTGTACCTTCCTTGTCCAGCGGCATATATGCACATTGCACATGGACATATCCTGTGTTTGTATATCATGAGTCGGTGAATTAGCGTCAAAATCATCAAGCACAAAAATATACAACGTCCTATCCTATCTTGACTTTATCCCACTGCTGCAAACTATGACCCACCGGTTACATTCGGCCTCAGGCATGTGTCTCGGTATAGTCACTAACAGCATTGAACAATTTTGTGCTTCAAGCGAAGTGGATATTAATCCCAAAACCGCTTGGTCATATATAGCATATATATAGTCATTCCAGATATCTTATCTGACCGGCCAATCTTTCACCCAAAAAGCCAGCTAAGATGTCGTAACGGTTTCAGAATATTCTCACGCTCTTGCCTGCAAAATTACATCATTCACCGAAAGTAGTTCGAAATTTTTTAACTGATTTTATTTTTATCATTGGCGGAACGCTTTCAGATCTATTAGACAGCGAAAAGAATGAGTGCAAATTATTTTAAAAACCACCAGCCGTGACCCCCCGCACAGCGACCGTAGGCTACAGAATGTCTTGACATCAAACAAGATATGTTTTTACTGTTTAACGAAAGCAGTTGTCACTTTTATGATTCATGAAAGGTGTCAAAAATCGGACAGTGGCGTCGATGAATTGAAGATACAAGTCTCATACGTATCAAATCGATTAAACCGACTTATATTTTACTTTCAGCGCGAGAGAAATACCAGACGGATTTTTTCAGTGTCTTGACGGCAAACTACTAATCTCGCAAAAGCAGGTAAAATTGTAAAATATTAGCGTGTTTATCGTCTTTTAAACTCTGTGAAGTGTCTTCTGCGTCACGGTGCATAATATAATCCGTTACAAAACATCTTGGAAAGCAGTTATTTTTATATACAACAAGTTATTTATTACGGAAATCAATGGCATGAAATAACGAGCTTTGCAACGTGGTTAGGGGAATAACTAAGAGAATATGGGCGTAAAGTCATCTCGAGATTATAACAGGATTCGATTGAAAATTAGGCTGAAAATCATTTCGCACAGTTGATCAGAAGCCGAATGAATCATCAGTAACGATCAATCACTTGGTAGCGATTCAGTAGCCTACACGCCGAGGCTCATGTCTAGCACAGTAGATCTGAATCCCAAGTTCCTGCTGCTAGCCTTCGCAGTAATTTGCTCGACACCTTCACCGAGATCTGGCGTGTCGCAAATTACACTTCCCGACTTAACCATGATCTGCTGTGCACTTCAATACATTAATAAAGAGTTGCTAATAACGGTTGTACTACATCACTACATCGCAGTTGCTATACACGATTACAGCCTAAAAGAGTACATTCGATGCAAATCACTCTGCTTTCATCAAATGAAATCTAAGAGAATAACGGCATTTACATTTTTGCATATTCAAATATGCTTGTGTATCGAAGCAAGTCAATTACACCTTCAATGGTTTGGTTAATGTTCATTGTTCAAGTATAACCATTGAGATTCCTGCCAAATGTTGAAACCGAATTGATAGTAATCTCTCCGTCTTTAAGAAAATATAATCGACGCTGCCGCAGCCAGCCTACATCTGTCGCGAGTCAGTCCATATTTCCCTTCCGTTTCGTGTGAAATAATACAATCTTCTATGTCCACAGTTATGCGATGGTACATTAGACTGTGCCGACTTGTCAGACGAATGCCTCTGTGACGCTCAGCGATCCAACTTTGTGGGAAACATCTGCAAAGGTTTGTGCGCTGAACCGGTGTGGCCCGACCAGCCACCGAACGCGAACTGCAACCACTGTAAACACGGAGAAATATATTGGCAATTTCCGGTGATTTTAGCGGGCGAAAAGGGCTCTATTTACGGGAAAGAAGTAGGTTCAGTAGGCTTAGCTGCGTTGAGTATGAATGTGACTGAATATTGCGAATATTGGCCTTAGTGACAATTGCCTACTCAAGTTCTGTACTTCCCGCAATATCTACATTGTTTTCCCAAAGCATCATTTATTGTGCTTCAGAGTCCATTCCGACATTAATGTGATGTAATACATTATTAAAGATATCCATACGGCTCGGTTATGGAGTACTGGCATATGGCCTCCGAGTGTGGCGTGGTAGTGATGGTCGTTTTAGGCAGCTTGGAGTTTGAGAATAGAGTCACGTTGGTCTGGATTAACCCGATCGCAACAGCCGCGAAGCCAAGAGTCGGAGAACACATGCCGAAGGGAAAGTGATGACTCACTACAACATATTTATAATTCACAGTCGCGTCATCAGGGTATAGAATTGCGTGAAATTTTGGAAAATTTACGCCGACGTTTAGGCCTACACAATGGAAATAACCGCTTGATCCTTTCAAGTTTCAAGGATATATAAAAAAATACTATAGAAGTAGAGGCTTTGTGGCGTGAAAATTGCTGAAGTACGTAGTTTAAAATACTAGATTTTTTAGAGAGGTCACACACTTTTAACAATCAGTCAATCGGGGTTAGGCTAAACTTTCGAAGTTGAAGGATGCATCTTTACGTCCAACAGAATATGGCTAATGAGTAATGACACTGTTCGAGAAAGATTCAGTTACCATGATACAGAGGACATTTCGCCGGACTGTTACAGTAATTTCACTACTATAAAAGTGACGTAAAGATATGATCACCTAATAACATTCTACTTTACAATATCCAATCAGTTTCACTTCAATGTCTTACCGTAGAAGTGGAATCATCCACTTGAGCAAGCAACGCAATGACACAGAACCTACTTGAGTACTACGAAAAAGTACTCTATAACCCACCACCAGTTATCGACCAACTCAACATATAGCTGTAAAAAGTACTTATGTCCATTTATGGCATCGCATTATTAATAGAAGATTGTAAACAAGAGCAGTCATTTCGTATATTACCAGTGCCGTATTGGATAAAATATCGGTAACACAATCGATACGTGGACAGGGCACCAATCATCTCACTAATAATAAGACACGGAAGCGAATCGATTTTAAGCTCGATAAAAAACTTTTGCAGCGCATGTGCTACAGCCCACAGGAAATCGTGTTGGAAGTGGAATCGATGCAAGCCGCCGCGAAAAGTGTCGACTCTAATATCGAGGTAATATTGCAGGATTCATAAATCACGACAAAGTTCACTGGAACTTCAAGTTATATCAACTTGGTATATTTGCTCAAATTAGTCTGTTGAGCTTTTATTCGACCATCATTCTCCCGCTAACCTATCAAGAAAATTGAAGTCGACCAATATCAGTGTTGCGGCTGTATACTGGACTAGAATTGCATTCGCAAATCACTAACTATAAGCCGACTTTCTAAAACTTGCAATGACCCTGCTTAGACATTCAATGCACATTAGGGTTGGTAAAAAAAACTTTTTAATTCAGATTTCACTGGTTCTTTGATAAAATTATTAGGTTGGTTAAAAAAACGCTGCACACCAACTTTGGCTCAATTCCAACCACTAAAAGCGAAGTTATTGCAGTAGACAAATTTGGATTTAAATAAAATAGTATTTACGGTGTCTAAAAATGATTATTTATTATAAAATCAGGGAATTAGAATTTTTTTTACTGCAATAACTTCACTTCTAGTGGTTGGAATTGAGCCAAAGTTGGTATACATCATTTCTACTGACCGCCTAACAATTTTATGGGGCCGACAGAAAAATCTTTATTTTTGAATGATAAATTAAAAACTTTCTACTGCAAGAATCTCGCTTCTACTTGTTGGAATTGAGTCAAAGTTGCTGTGCAGCATTTTTTTAACCAACCTAACAATTTTATCAAGTAGCCAGTGAAATCTGAAGGCAACGTTTCTTTGAACAGCCCTAATGCACATTGGTACATTGCACAAATGCAACGGATTAACTTATAGTCCCAACAGCGCCACGATGTGCTTAGCGTTACTAATTCTAGTGATATGTCGGATATAAGTTAGGTTTCAATCAATCTCCACTTTCACTTGATTGCAGACTTGGACAACTAGATAATTATAGTTTCGTAATGAATCTAATAATTAGAGAAAAATATCGGTAGTCAAATTCTAATCTAATTTAAGAAATCTTTCCATGCTCTAATTTTGAATCTAATGTAATTTCTGGTTTTGCTAAAAATGCTACATGTGAACTGTATAATGCGAAACGATCCGAACATGGTGTACGTACACTGTACGGTCGTTTGCCATTCTCGTGCTCATGAGTATGAGCTGTGATTTGATATGAACTGAACTAGATGTTTGCTGCATTTCTTTTGTAATTCAAAATTTAGTTCAATTTCCAAGTTTCCAATTTTCAAATTCATTAATTCTAATTCTAATCTAATCTGAAAAGAATGTTTAGCTATAATTATAAATATAATCTTATTTGGGAACGCTGTAAATTTTGTAGTTGTCCTACTCTGCTTCATTGGCGGAGCGCACACTGCGCTCCTTCGTTACAGGCGACTCAGTACGAGATCATGGAGTTCTTCGACGCCAACATGCGGCCTGTCCGCGCCCGTAAATGCGACGGCCGCCCCGAATTCGTGGACGGCAGCGACGAATGCGGAATCGGATGTAACGAATATCAATCCGGATCCGGCAGCGGAATGGAGTCGGGAGATCTCAAAGGCAAAGGCGGCGACCCCGAATTTTGCAAGCTACTCACTGGCGACAGTGAAACATTCGCGTGCTTGTCGGATTCGATCGATGACGGGCTGGCTAAGACCAGTGGCGACGGGATGGTAAGAAGTGCTGACGTAAAACGCCTTCGATGGGTTTCGTCTATATCAACAATTTGTCCACAGCTCCTTGGCACGAAAAGCATCGTGGTTTGCGATGGAGAGGAAGACTGCGCCGACGGGTCGGATGAAAGGTTTTGTCCAAAAAGAATTCCGTGCTGTAAGTATTCTCGCTATACGTTGTTAACAAACTCGATACTAAAGCTGAGCTAATGATTGTGAATTAAGTATTACGCTCCGTACCAGTAAGAGTTAATTTATCAACGAGAATTATAGTTTCGGTGCTATTTTCCACCGATGATGCTCAATTCCAAGAAATGCAATGTAATGTAAAATGGAATGTCAATTTCTACTCTGGTGTAACAACAGGGTATACCGCATTGAACTGGTCGTCAAAACTACTTTTAGTATAGGTATAAAACGAAAAAATTACGAAGCACCGTAGTGTATACTTGTATACCACGGCCCACTAGGCTTTTATACGACACCGCTTGCACGGATGAGATGGTGAGGAGGAGTAGTGACTACAGTATTATACCAATGCCTTTACTATTATTGCTTCTTGATTTTGAATGTTGCAGAATAGCAGATATGGCTATATTAACCAGAAGTGATGATGAATATATATACAGTGCAAGACATGAAAACGTATCTTCGATCATAAGCCTAATCATAAAAAAGCACTCCTTTATAGTTACTATTAGGGATGGTGTGAACGTGAGGTTCACGTTCGCTTTCTGTGTGTGAACCTCAGAAATTTAGAGGTTCGCGTTCACAAACGAACCTTCGTAGGTTCTGCACTGTGAACCTTTTTCCTATATTACAAATTTTCACGTCATTATAACATGGTTGGTAGAAATTTTTTATGAAAGATCTAGCAGGTGAATGGGATCCATATTGTTTATTATGTTTATTGTATCATGAAAACCAAATCCGTGCGATTGGATCCATGCTACAGCTGTATATCTTGTTAATGAGGTAATATCGGTAGCAAGTATAGAAAGTCGTTTTACACTCAGCTCAATATCAACGTTACAGTATACCCAGACCCCGAATACATCGTCCGGTCTGGCCTATACCGTTAAGGCGTAAGCTTATATTCCCTTGCAAGTCCTCGTCGAAATTGTTAGCAAAGCGACGGAAGATATTGATTTTATAGGATGATTATATCATCAGTTTACCCCAGTTGATACATTTGACGACGTTCAAAACGTCAATATGTACTTCAGCATTGTGGCATTATATGGCCCGAATCGTTGCTACATAATACATATAGGCTATCACCTCACTTCACTGAAATGCAGTATTAGAATTAGCAAAATGACGTCACGTGACGTCATGAGGTTCACGTTCGCGTTCACACAGAACCTTTCAAAAACGTTCGCGTTCACACGAACCTGAACCTTTCAGTGGTTCACACCATCCCTATAGTTACTATCACTGCATGGTACATTGCATATAGTACATGCAGTTTGTAATTGGAGATGTAGCCTACTTCTATTCGTCCGCGAGCGTTACCTTGCACAAGGATTTAGGATTTATCCAAACTAATTCGATTTACGGTGATCATAATAGACCGTCTCTTTTACTGATATTTGAATGCTGCAAAATGCACGTTTCAGTCGAGCATATATAGTTTGAAGCATTGACGATAATCGGGGCTGGAGCGCATCCGCACACAGATAACATAGTCACCATTCACTAAATCCCGCAATCACATCTGCGCAATTTCCGTTCTTGCTGTAGCATCAATTAACTACCAATCGTTTTCAGTATCAAGGATAATAAATGTGGACGTTGTAAACGCAATCTGGAAGCATAGATATTCGAGTACTAGAGCAAGTATGCAATAGCTTACCTATTTGAGTACCCCAAAAAAGTTAAAGCCCTTCGATATTGACCGCCTAGGTGTTTAATAGATGCAAATATCACCACTCCGTCGTTTGATGTGTCGCAACGTTGCGACGGTTATTCACATTGTCCAAATGGCAAAGACGAAGACCCAGACGACTGCGCAAGTCTCCCGCGAGAAAGTATGCTTTGCCAAGAGGAGATGAAGTTGAAGACGAACAACACCGAGTTCACGTGGCAGGAACTTATCGATGGCGTGTCACAATGCGAAACGGGGTCGGACGAGGCTCCACCATATTTTACTGCGATTACGCAACTAAAGGACGAAGTATATGGCATCAGACGGGAAAGCAGCCAAATAGGAATTTCAAGCCAGGATGCAGCGATAGCAGGAGTACCATTGCGGGTAATTCGATTATGATTTCGGGTCGATTTCAGTCAGAGGGGGCCATAGTCGCAGAGTTGGATAACAAGAAATTCTTCAGCTTTTCCAAATTACATTAGAATTAGAATAATAGCGACGCAGGTTTGTTAAGATTAAATTTAGAATTTTCGAATTCGCAAAAACTTTGTAATTGAATTAAATTCCGAATTACAACGAAATACAACAAAAATCAAGTTCAGTTGATATCAAATCAGAGTTCCTGTCATAAGCATGAAAATGGCAAACGCCTGTACACCAAGCTTGGCTCGTCTCTCACTATACAGTTCTCCCGTAGCATTTTAAATAAAACCTTCTAGACCTTGTATCCCGGTGACTTTTAATAATTTTGAAAATTGCAGTCATTTCATCGTCATTGATCATTTTTTGTTAGTCGCGAAGATGCGTACAGCTATTAAATAAATTTCACTAGAGATTTACTTAGAACTGATGTCTGAGACACCTTGTGCCGGTATATTTCCTTAAACCATTTGCTTGTGCACTGCGGCTATTACATACTTATGGTAGTTGGTATTAATGCCTTCAATTCAGATGTATGGCTTAACCACTAACACTGTTGTGGCAATGTATGTATTCCGTCGAACTATCGGGCCTGATCAATATATCTGTGGTACTGGATCGAAAGTGTTTCATTAACGTACCTATACATTCGCGGGGTGTGACATTCCAATCTGTATTTTTTTCTCAGATTTTCTTCGTAGCAATATCATTTCTTGGCGCTTTCGCACTGGCAATGTCGCTGGCGCTCGGATTTTACAACATCACATTGCGGTGGCACTCTCTGTGTAAATCCGGCTCCGAAATCGAGTTTCGTGATTACGTCATTTACGTCCGTGAAATCATCATCAACATCGGGGTGACGATTGCAAAGGGTCTTCTGTGCGGCTATTTCGCCTACGTTATCATTACAAGACGCGAAGAATCAAATTACGCCGGAGTAGATCTCAAATGGAGGTCGAGCAAGTCATGCAGTATCGCTGGCACCGTAGCCTTATTAGGCTGTCAACTACCGGTACTATCGCTGGCTGTATTCGCGGTAGCGTCCATGATATTTGACTGCGTCAGACGCGCCTCACAAAAAAAAGACAAGATTTCAACTACACGCAACATCTGTATCGAAGAAGCTTTCCCAAGGCGAAAAGTAGTAAACATACGCAAGCGGGTGGTAAACCATGTCGTCATGGTTCTGTGCTGTGTCGTTTTAATTGCTATGATATACTGGCCTATCGTGGTAGTAATAACACTGCTACACTCACCGTCAAATTTATATTTGAACACAGCGACGTACGGTTGGGTCGTGCCGAGAGGCGCCCCGCAACTTTTTCGAGCGAACCTACTGAATCAAGACGCAGCCAAAGAATTCGTTAGCAAAGCGGCGGCGCTATCTCCTGACAATCCTTCAAATCTTTCTCGGTCTGTTGAATTCTCGTTCGATTATTTCTCAACCGTTGCCAACAGCGTATCGGAGAATTTCAAAATGGAAACCATAGGCTCGTTCGGGTATTTCTCGCAAAGCGGCTCGTGCCTGCCCGCCTTTTTGGTACACGCGACCGGCGGCGAGGCGCCCTACGATATCGCAGTGTCTAACAGAAGCACAGTTATATTATCTGCGATTATTGTAGCGTTCAACTTCGTTCTAATTTTCTTCACTGGAGCCGTAACTACTCGATATGGCTCTGGGGTTGCGAAAACCTGTAGTCAACCTTCTTCCAGCAACGAGAGGCTTAAAATCTTGGACCGTACGTTTTCTAGATTAGTTATAATAGAGATGGCCACTTGGGCGATAATCACTCTGGCTTTCTTGCTGAAATCGGTCGTTCCCGACATTGCGACGGACCGCGCGTACGCCACGTTGGCTATTGTCGTGTTGGGGTTGAACTGTGGCGTAGCCACCCCTGCCGTAATGTTACTGCGTAAGTTTCGCGTCCGGAACTCATCGACAAGCAAGTTAACAACTTGCTCGAAAAAGTCGCGAAAGCGGCAAAACTCGAACGATTCCAGGCGGATTATTGAAGCCTCTGATACGAGTCAAGAGAGGGAACATTTCACCGAGGAGGACAAGTCACGCGACTCAGAGCCGAGCGAACAGCCTGACGAGTCGGACAGTTTAGTGCAACACGCTGATGATGTCGAACAGCCATCAACTACGAAATAATGATACAGACAAGCGAAAATATTTTATTGTACACTACCGAGCAATAGATAATATATTATGATATATATGTCCTTCTGACCAACGGTATTCCCACGATAACACGCAACGTCAACGAGGACAACCTTGGTAACATTGCATTATGACATGTTAAATTGGAGGTTTCATGGATGGGCGATCAGCGCTGGACTGCTGTCGATCCATACGATTATTTCCCGCGGAAACAGATACCGTTTCCTGATCTCTGGGCTCCAGGTCGAGTCTGTAGTATTGTTAGATTGCGGGTCAATCTAATGTACGTTTTGTTCATGGGTTTTTGTTACTGTGTCGTGGTTTGTTTGCTTTAGTTGCCGCTTTTAGTACCATTTGCACGCTTTAGGATTGCATCTGCTGCGTATAATTGATATCTCATGTTTTGTATTCGGTTTTCTTGGAGTCTTGCGTCGCACCGCGGAGCAATTGCCTTGATGACAGTCAGACTGACAGATTTATATGGATAATATAAAAGCTAGAACGTAAATCACGAAATGAAACGTAGGGTAGCAACTAATGCAATCAATTAAGTATAGCAATGAACGGAGCTGCATGGTGGGATCAGTTGGTCATAAAGTCTGTCGCAGCATAAAATCACTGAATCGTTGTGGACCAACATTCAGAACAATGTGTCGAGCATTGACGGACATTGAAGGGAGTGGTTTCAACTTTCAAGGAACTGACGCACAGCAGTCGTCAGCAGCGTATAGTTATCCAGGCTGTACAGTGAGTCAGTACGACTACATCCAGGGCCAAAACTGTACTTCGTCAACCCCCTACAAGGTTAGTCTTGGGCCTCCATACGACCATAAACCAAACTTCTGGGGGGCGTATAGTCCATAGCTGCATATCGCCGAAAATGGTCCAGATACGAGGAGAAAATGGAATCTATAAACCGCGTCTTCGAAAGGTTCCATTTCCCGGAACTTGGAATGAAGTTCAAGAAGTTACGGCGATGCCGATTTGAGAATGTTAGTGAAACGACTCAACTCCAGTCAATTGAAGAAGAATAGTCTGGATGTGGAGTAGGCTATATATTCAATAATAGTCGAATGCATTTTACCCAAGTATTTCTCCTCTGTCTTCTTTGTAATTTCTCAATTCGCCATTACCATGATAAGATAAGATGCGCTAAAAATCAGCGGTTCTCAACCGTTTTGTGTACGCGGATCCCCGCGAGCCAAATGTTTGGTTCAAATGTAGATCAATTGTCGTGCGATCGTGATAGGCTAGTGATAATCCGCAACAAATTGACTTTGTTGAAAGGATCATCAAACTGTTTCAATGGTTCTCAACCTTTTTGTCCTCGTGGACCCCTTTTGAATCGTTCAAATTTAGCTCAATTATCGAGCAACCCCCATCTGTCATGTGCAAATATTAACCTTAGGCTAGTTATAAACATCAGCAAAACGTCTTTTCTTGAAAATAACATACTTTTTATGTAGAAATTGGGTAAACTTTCATTTGGAAGCGATTTCTGTAGCTGCATTTCTTGAAATACGTGATCGTAACTGGAAAATCCACTCGTTCGATTTGATATGAACTATAGTGCCGTATATCCGTTTCGCCAAATATATAGGGGATGGTGAATGTAACAATACTTCGTAATGCTTTCAACGAGAAATTTGGGTATGATCGCAACATAATTATATAGCACCAAAATTGAGAAATATATTAGGAACATATACCGCCCAACCTAGTCATTTCTATCAAGCAGCTCACCTTTAAGTTATTATTCCGGAATATACTGGTTATGTGTATTGTGTATCATAGGGGGAAATGGATTACCCTCTGATTGACTTGCTCTACTCCGACTTGTTTCCACAACCACTAACAATACGTCCATTCTGTTAATGTGAGTCCTGAAGTCTTAGCAGCGAATAATGTAAGCGCGAATAATCTAAACTGTCTCGTGAATTCCCTAATTCACACAAGTACAAATTTTCCAAATTTTCCAAATTTAGAGGTTTCGTCGCGGAACCCCGGTTGAGAACCACTGCACTTTATGTATAAATTGGGTAGAAATTCGTGGTCGTGTATGTATTGAAAATCCGCAACTTCGATTTGATATAAACGAGTGCCGAAAATCCATTTCCACAAAGATAGGTGGTGGCGAATGTAATATGAACGCGTGATGCTTCCGACGACACCTTCGGGTATGATGGCATCAAATATGGCACCAAAACTGAGGAACAGATTTTTAATGAACGTCCAGCCCAGTTATTTCTATGTAGTTATTCTGGAAAAGTGGTTATGCATATCACAGGAGGAAAAAGATTCCGTGACGAGGTTTCAGTTCCTTTATTGTGACAGATTAGAAAATAAACTTCAAAAATTTCTATATCAAACGGCTGTATGAGCAGGCTATTGGGAATTTGAGAACAAAAATGAGTTTGGACAGTTGGATATTTCATCTCAGACCATCTCATGCCATGCTGTTGATGCGAGTCCTGACGCGAAACTGCCCCGTGATTTCCCTAATAAAAAAGAATACAAATTAGGTTTCGATCATTTTGCAAATTTAGCCGTTTTACTGGCGAATAGCCAGCGATGACACTGTGGTAACCATATACCATCGAGTGCAATAGATGGAATAACCGAATGAGTGCTATTGCTTCTAATCGAATTATAAGTAGATTAGGTCTGAAAAAGTCCATCTTGTGTAGTGCATTTAGTATTAAACGACTGCTTGTAGTACTTGGAAAATTAGAAGTGCTTCGTTTTTAATGCCCACTTCTTGCTATTGATTACACTGGTCAACAAAATGAAAAAAAGTATTTTTTGGTTGAACATCGAGGAGCCGTTTCTGTGGTTTTCAAGGCTGCTGATTACAAATGTCACATTAGTTTTGCCAGATTGGCTCTACAAAAGAAGATATTTATACCCATAAAAAAGCTTCAAATAACTGTATTTACCATTTGCATATTTACCTTGGTAGGAAGTAAATCTTAGATTTTTCTACTGTTATACTGCGCATAAATAGATAATTGATTATGATAAACACTCATGTCGTTCTCATTTATTCCATCAATATTAACATGACCTGATGCAAGAACTTAGTTTGTTATAAAAACAGTTTGTGAAGCCTAAAAATTGTACTCTTGCACAATGGAAATATATATTTCTCCCGTACCAATTGGTCATTCTACCAAGATGAAAGAGGAGTATAAAGCTATCTAGGTTGTCCCTGGAAAGCTTAACTAAAATACTCATATACGTCTCATCTCTTTTCACTCGTAAAGTGATAATTTTCCATAAATCCGACAAAGTGGGTATATACCGGGTATCCATATAAAACGAGAAGCTTAAATCTGGAATCTTTGATGGATCTCAGATTCGAATACGGACTAAGGATTACAATTTCATATCAAGAAAGGTGCTTACTGCATGGAATCGCTTCTAAGATGTTGTAAATAAGACTTTCTAGAAGATCACAAAGCACCCAATTACAAACAGCTGGTCCGAGAACTGGTATCTGTATATGGAAACCTTGGAGCAAACATGAGCATTTAATCCCACTTCCTGTTCAGTCATCTTGATATATTTTCTGATAATATTGTTGATTAGAGGGCATAGAAAGGGGAAAGGTTCCACCAATACACCAAAACAACAAAAGAAAGATATCAGTGCAGATGCGACGAACATATTACGGCAGACTATTGCTGAACCTTTCGAAAAACTGCACTAAATTGCTTTCAACCGATAATAGTACAAGAACCAATGTTGCTTCAAGATAAGTTGGTAATATTATATTCCAACTAATTATGTTGAATTTAAAATATTTGGTTGACATAAAACTGATTCAAATATTGCAACGTTAATTGAGTGTTTGTATTTAGTTAAATACTTATATACAAACATGATTGAAGTTTATTTGTGTACATGATATCCGTGAAAGTCTCCAATTATGATAAATCTAATACCCCGAAAGATAACTCTGTTGATGTAATCTGATTTAAAACAGTCTTCAGCGTGTCAAAATAATTATTTCTGAACTTTATAGTACGACTGAGCCGATTTTGTTATCTTAGTCCATACAGCGAAAATATGAGATTTTAGTCAAAATAGCCCCATGGATTATCTCCAAAAATAGAGCCAATTTGAAAAAACTAAGGTCATATTCGGAATCAGTGCCCTTCAGAACCCCTAAAACCACTTTTACTTTGTCTGCCTAAAAATATGTGTTGACCAGTGTTATTATTGATAAGTGATCGAATGGTATCGTCCAAAAATGCATTACATCGGAAATACGTCAGATTATTATCTGCCTACAACAAAATTGGTTCAATTACGCAGGATAACACTTTGTACAACACTGATTTGACGATAATATGACCGGTAGTCAAGATAAGAAAAAGATTTTATTAACATGCCAATCAAGTAACGCACATCTTTAGTATAGACCTACTACTTTTGGCTAAGCAAATAGTATTATATTATTGCGTATTACGTGCTTTTAAAGCAAATATTATTATATTATTGATGACTCTCCCTCTCTCTCCCTCTTTAGTATCGTATCCTCTGTCATTTGGAGCTAGCATTGGAATAACTTTTCGCATGTTGCAAATCTGATATCTGTACCTTATCCGATGTCTTGGATTCCGATTTGCGTTTACTCTCATCGCGACACCATTGCAAGAAAACATTTATTATAACTTGGAAGACTTGCGTTCAAAACTTTCTCCTAATTGCCTCGCGGTTAATGTTATTTTTTCGAGCTGTTGAAGTTGCTAATGAGTATAGATCAGTGGTTCTCAACGTGGGCGATATCGTCCTCCAGGGAGCGATTTGGCGGTCTAAGGGGGTGAAAATAACGAAGGGGGCGATAGGGGGGCGAAAACGGACGAAGGGGCGATAGGGGGCGAAAACAACGAGGGTGGCATTGGCACGTTCAAACGGCTATATTGAAATCATGACCGTAACTGCCGCACCCCAAACCCCCAATTGGGGGGCCGAAATCGAAGGGGGCCCAAAATTATTTCGTGAATTACCATAAAGTATGGAGTATTTTTTTAGAAATTCATGCAACTTTTGTTAAAAATTTTCGCGCTGTGCGCGATTTAGTATTGTCATATATTTTCATTTTGGGAACCCTTCCCCAAAACAAAAATATGCATGATTTATGGAAATGGAGAAGTAGGCGTCGGCCATCACTGCGCCACGACGCACCAATACATATGAATGTATAGGCCATGTAACATGCAACTCCAAGAAGTGTGCCAGAACGATCAGCAGCGAGAAGACCTTGGACGAAAAGGAATGCCCTTGTGCTGACCGAAAACTGCGATATACATTGTCCTTAGGCGCCTCAATGGCTGGCGTCGAATGTTCCTGTCCTGGCGATCGGAACCCGACAAGACAAATGCCACCCCGCAGGGAAGAATTATATGCCACTAAAGAAATACCCATTCGAAACAATATGCTTCTTTTAGTTTGGTACGTTATGGCGATATGCATATCTTTTGACATAGCAGATATAGGAGGTCATGAAATAGCATCATGTAACGAAGTCAATAACGAAGGGTCCGCCCGAAGATGTTTAATTATTATTTAGGGGTCCTACCTTTTTCAACACACCACACTCAGCTCTACCGATAAATCTGATTACGTGAGCAGAGAGAGGATAAAAAATTGATAGCAATATATATGCAATTCCCGACCATATTGACCGATTCAAGCATGAATTATATAAATCTGTCGCGTTTCGCGCGTTTATGCGAAGTACGGTGACTCACCAAACAGTACATGAAGTAGAGTATATCTGATATGTAACGACAAAAAGCCCACTGGTTGGGGGGGGGGGGCTGGGGTTTGGTTTATCACCCTATCGGGACCCAAGACCAAGGTTTTTTTGGGGGGGGAGCTGACGAAGTGCTGTTACGGTCCTGATGGGAGTCAAGTCGGAGAAATGACCTTTTTTTTAGTCAACTCACGAACATTTAGCTGTATGAAGTGTAATTTCGAAGTCGAGTCGAAAAGTTGACCTTTTTTTATTAGTCAACTCGCCGGTGATCCCAGATTGTATGCCCATTTTTTGGTTCCCAATATTTGGGGGGCGATGATTGGTGTGGAGCTTCAAAAGGGGGCGATGAAACAAAAAAGGTTGGGAACCACTGCTCTAAAATATCGACGAGTCGACTTGCTGTTTCCTGGTCTAATGCGGAGACCACGTAGTAGAACTGTACTGTCTGTTGTGATTCCTCGAATCTGGAATTGGGCCTCGGCCTGGCAAAACCAGGTGCGCGGCTGAGCGACCCAAAAGGAAGGAAGTTTGATAGCCACTGCGTTCTCCGCTGGTGTATCTAAACCTGCCTGGTCCTCGAGATTCATCTAGCTGCATGAACTATCCAGAATTCTCTGGCTCGCGGGGTCACCAGTTAAGCGGGCAACAAGTTCATTGTAAGCAGCACTTGAGCGAACTGCCCATAAGCACAATCAATGGCTTTATATATAAAGAGACATGAAAATAAGAGAAAGCACTGTACGCTTCGATAACCGCAGTGGTGGTGCCGCATGTTGTCGCCACAAGGTTACCCTTAAAAACGCAGCACACCAAATTTGGTTCAATTCTAACGAGTATGAGCAGCGGCAGAACCAAATAAAATTTTTAATTCATTAGGGAAAATCAAAATCAAAATCAAATTTTTCTGTCAACCCCATGAAATTGTTCTTCAAAGGCGATGTAAAACATATTTGACTCAATTCCAACTAGTAGAAGCGGAGTTATTTTTCTTTTTCGTTGATAAGTCTCGGATTATTCGTAATTGGTGGTATTACTTTGACAATTTGGCACGCTGCATACGAAAGGTTGCCGACTCCTGGTCTACTCTGTATCAGACATGGGGTGATTACTTCATGAATGTAATCGATTGCGATTACGATTACTTCAAAATGCTGTAATCGTCGTAATCGATTACGATTACTAATCGCGATTACCCCATGTCTGCCTGTATACTGCCTATACTACGCAGCAAGTCCGAGCTGTAGGTAATCATTACAAGCAATCAGCTAGCAGAGCGAGAAATACAAGTTTGCACTCGGCGACTGACTATGGCGACAAATTAATGTGATGATGGTACCAATATTTACCTACTATTAATGTTTCTCGTTGAGCTTTCTAGTGGGCACTGGAACTAATGTTTACTGAAATCAGAAGCACCGTCGACTTCTGCGAGCATTTATTTTTCGTTATAAGGTAGCGAGCACAGCATGTCAGATACGTCAGCGCATCGGCAACGCTTCAAAGAAGCCCAAGCTGTCAAATTACGGGATGGAATCCTTGAAATGAGATATAGCGAAGAAATAACCGATTTCAAGGTTATGGTCGGCTCAGTTGCGTTTAAAGTTCATCGGCTTGTTCTGGCTGCTAGTTCGCCTTATTTTAAGGCAATGCTATCACACAATATGAAGGAGACTATCGACGGCGAAGTCGTTATGAAAGAAGTTACACCAGGAGCGATAAAGGCGTGTATTGAATTCATGTACGCGGGAGAAGTTGATTTAAGCCAAGCAGAAATTAGTGATATTCTATATGCAGCTGCTTTCATGCAGCTAGACCTATTCCTTGAATTCTGCCGCGAATATCTTGAAGAAAACATAGGAATTAATACCGCGCTCCATGCAAGACGCATGGCATGCGCATACGGTTTCGAAAATGTGGAACTTGAGTCAACGAAATTCATTGAAGGCAATATCAAGGATATATCATCAAGTGATCAGTTTCTCAGTTTATCTGTAGATGAGGTCGCTGAACTCATCAAAATCCTTGATGCAGATAAGGAAACAATGTGGCTAGGGGTGATTAACTGGATCCGTCATGATGCCATCGAAAGGACCGACCATTTAGCGCGGTTGTTGACACTATATTCAGAAAGTAACATTAAGTTGGAAAGTTTCATATTATCATCGTGGTCCGAAGTCGAAGTCAAACATTCAAAACAGTGTCGAGAGATAATACAAGAAAGATTGGTGAAATTGACACCTGATAAATTGGCGCTTATCACCAAAACAGTCTGCTGTCAGTTAAAGGAAATTCTACAACACTGCGAGCTTGACGGTGTCGCTGCTATCAATGACACTCTAAATGAGATTCTGATATCCAACTTCGTAGAAATATCGCGGAAGAACGAATTCAAATCGTTGCTGTATGGCGATGTTGCAACGTGTATCCAGAAAAATAAATGTTCTGAGGAGGTGAAATGGGAGGCTATTTTGAAATGGACCAAGGCCGAGAAGCAAAGAAAAAGTCGCTTCCCCGATCTATTTCGACTTCTAAATTTCGATGCAATGCCTGTAAACTTTATAGAAGCCAATGTACGTAATGAAATACTTGTTCGGAAATCTAGCGAATCCATGGCGCTATTGATGGATGCGTTTGTAGCAAAAGTCCGAAATGGCCGACGTGGTGGCAACGGCATACCTCAGCCACCGACTGGGTCTCACCTAGTTGGTGTCAATAACCGCCCGCCGCCTCCACAGTCATCAAGTCCGCCGCTTCAATTGTCATCGAACCCGCCGCCTCCACCGCCATCGCGTGGGAATGGTGGGCCGCCGCCTCCACCGTCATCGTGCCCGCCGCTTCAATTGTCATCGAACACGCTGCCTCCACCGCCAATGCGTTGGAATGGTGGGCCGCCGCCTCCACCGTCATCACGTGGGAATGGTGGGCCGCCGCCTCCACCGTCATCACGTGGGAATGGTGGGCCGCCGCCTCCACCGTCATCGTGCCCGCCGCTTCAATTGTCATCAAACACGCTGCCTCCAACGCCAATGCGTTGGAATGGTGGGCCGCCGCCTCCACCGCCATCGGGTAGGTATGGTGGGCCGCCGCCTCCACCGCCATCGGGTAGGAATGGTTGTCCGCCGCCTCCATCGCCATCGGGTAGGAATGGTGGGACGCCGCCTCCACCGCCATCGGGTAGGAATGGTGGGCCGCCGCCTCCACCACCATCGGGTAGGAATGGTGGGCCGCCGCCTCCACCGTCATCGCGTAGGAATGGTGGGCCGCCGCCTCCACCATCATCGCGTTGGAGTCGTGGGCCGCCGCCTCCAGCGTCATTGCCTGGGACTCGTAGGCCGCCGCCTCCAGCGCGTGGGCCGTCGCCTCCAGCGTCATTGCCTGGGACTCGTCAAGTTGGTGGTAGGAACGAGGCACCACCGCCGTCTCCGCCGCCGCAACCATCGTCTCAGCAATAAGAAAACACAGATTCGAAGCCGTCTATGCGAGATTTAGAAAATAACTTGGACTCGTAGTTTGGCTGCTGAACCTTTCGATACTTTTGGATTCTGCTCCATACCTTGCTAAACTGTTGAAGAGTAAATGCATCATTAAGCTGTCGTAAATGCAAGTAATGCATGTGACGATAGACTCGTGAATTTGAACATTTGAGTCACATTGTACCCACGCAGTAACTGCGTTTCGGTATTTAAAGTAACAGGGTGCGCGATGCTCATGTATAAAGTTTTCTGATTATGGCTTCGAAACTACAGTTCGGGGAATTCCGGCAGTAGCATAGGCATGCAATCGGTGGCTATTAGCGATCCCACCAAGACCTTGATCTTGTAATAGCATTCATGACCTAAATAGAACATTAAAATAAGGACAGTCAAAATAAATTGTAATTATCGGTTGCCACCGATGCTTAGGTTACACCTCTGTACTCGCGACAGCGACATAATTAATCAATAGTAGAACCAAAGTCATGCAATGCAATAGGCAACAGACAAGTAGTTAAAAATTCCGCCAATACGTTCGTGGCTATATTGAAGTTATTGGAATAACTTAAGGGACCAGTATTTATGTATTACGGGAACCAGAACTGAAAAATGATGTGTAGGCCTATCATAAAATGTCCTTTTCAAAATATTTAGCGTAAAACGTTATTGCGTCTCGGCTAGGGTTACCATATTTTGAGATACGAAAAGAGTATACTTTTCACAAGTCACAAAAGATGAAGTATCATTCATTATTACGAGAAATTTAGAAATTTTACTTCTAATATTGATGGGTTGACTAAGAAAGGTAATTTTTGCGACTCGGCTACCGAAAAACCCGCCCCCACGCATGACCGGTTAAGAGTTGAACTTTTTTAGTCAACCTTGCCGTGGAAATCCAGATTTCACGTCTTTTATGGCATTTTTTACTTTTCTCTGTCCGATCGCCTGACTCTCAAAGCTGTTCAGGATGATATTTGACTGTCGCACAGGAACATTTTACATTTCTTGGAAAAGGGGGACAAATCCGCCGAAAGTAGGACATATAATGGTAACCCTAGGAGACTCTCGATAGCCCCGAATTGCAATTTCGGTATCTCGTACGTACTTGAAAATGTTGATGCGACTATATTAAACATGCGGTCAACGCCTACGTCGAACGATCGATAAGTTTCATTGCTGACGGTTAGGCGTGTATGGACTTTGGACAAGGACATGTTTGCGGAATGGACAACGGATAACTTTAATTGATATGACTTTAATCGTTATTCCGCCGCGGTTTGCAGAGAGGGCAAACATTTACGTAGCATCGCGTCTTGTGTATCACATTCTGCATTGTATCTTCCTTGATAGGATGAAATATACACTGATCATTATTGATTGATTGGCACACTGAAAATCGCAACATTAAGGTGTTATGGTTACAGCGGAAACCCACACCGTATTAGCAGCACCGTAACTGCCGCACCCCAAACCCCCCAATTGGGGGGGGGGCGAGCTCGAAGGGGGCCCAAAATTATTTCGTGAATTAGCATAAATCATAGAGTATTTTTTGAAAATTTACGCCAATTTTTCAAAAAATTTTCGCGCTGGCCGTGAATTCAATTAGCCATTTATCTTTATTATTGGGTATTGGGCCATTACCGCGCCAAGACCAAGACATACGATCAAGTTTTGGCCATATAACATGCGACTCCAAGAAGTGTGCCAGAACGATCGGCAGCGAGAAAACCTTGGCCGAAAAGGTCTATGCCCTTATGCTGACCGAAGACTGCGTTCTACATATAAAATACAAATAGGTTTAATTGTCCATAGGCGCCTAAATGACTGACGCCGAATGTTCCTGTCTTTGCAATTTGAACCTCACAAGACAGATACCATCCCGCTGGGAAAAATTTATGCCAGTGAAGAAATACCAATTTGAAGTCGTGTGCGTCTCTTAGTTTAGAAGCCTACGTTTGGGCGATTCTATATGTTTTGATATAGCAGACTGGAAGTCACGAAATAACATCATGAAGCGAAGTCATATCAACGGGTCCGCCCGCCAGAAGATGTTTAATTATTATTCACGGGCCTTCCCGTTTTCAAGACACTTCACTCAGCTCTACCGGTAAATCTAATTACGTGAGTAGAGAGGAAAATAAATTGGTAGTATAATATATATGCAATCGCCGATCTGATTGACCGATTTTATCATAAATTATCGAAAATTTTCGCGCCTCGTGCTGGCTCATAATACAGTACAGATGATTTCGTGACAAACGCGAACAACGTGATGGGGGGTCGTTTTATCACCCTATGGGAGTCCAAGACCCACGTTTTTGGGGGCCTGACGAGGTGCTGTTTCGTTCCTGCCAACGGGTATACGCCCGAAGATGTTTAATTATTATGGAGTGGTCCTACCTTTTCAAACACACCTCACTCAGCTCTACCGGCAAATCTGATTACGTGAGCAGAGAAAGATAAAAAATGATAACAATATAGGCATTTCCCGATCATACTGACCGATTCAATCATGAATTCTAGAAATATTAGCACGCTTCGCGCGCTTAGGCGACAAAAGCTGATCCACTAAACAAAGTCCGAACGAACAAGATAAATCACGGTCAAGAGTGTATCGCCGGAGGGGGGGTCTGGGGGGCGAAGCCCCCCAGAAGTTAGGTCTACAACCCTATGGGGGGCCCAAAACCAAAGTTTTTGGGGGGGGCTGACGAAGTGCTGTTACGGCCCTGCGTATTAGATAGAGCACATTAGGGATGGTGTGAACGTCAGGTTCACGTTCGCGTTCTGTGTGTGAACCTCGGAAATTTAGAAGTTCGCGTTCACAACAGAACCTTGGTAGGTTCTGCACTGTGAACCTTTTTCATATGTTACAATTTTCACTTCATTAAAACATCTTTGGTTCATATTTATTGCATTTCAACTACGAGCCACCCTATGCATGGCGCTGGCAGCATGAAAAATAATCACTAAACAAGCATGCACCTTAACAATTTCAAACATTTTACTTGCTTTGCTACAAAAGTTTTCTCGAAATATCCAGCTTTCGGTTTGTGAATATTTAGTGACACCCTGCTGTGAGCTTGACCTGCAATCACACAACATCACGAGCTTAATACACTACATGTAGTCAGCGAATGATGCTTATTCAACCAATCAATGAGATTGATATCATTTTCTGATGTAAAATATCTTGCAGGTGTACGGGGTCATTTTTGACCTCATATGTTTACTTCATCATCAAGACCAAATCCGTGCGATTGAGGTTTTGGCTACTGCTGTATAACTTGTGCGTAATATCGGTAGGAGGTACAAAAACCCGTTTTACACTCTGATCAATATCAATGCAGCAATACTCAGATGCCGAATGCATTGTCCGGTCTGGCCTAGACCGTTAAGGAGTAAGCTTATATTTCATGGCAAGTCCTCGTCGAAATTGTTGGCAAAGCGTCGGAAAATATAGATTTTATGGGTTTATTATATCATTTCAATGACTCAGTAGTCAGTTGATACAGTTGACGACGTTTAAAACGCCAATATGTATTTCAGCATTGTGGCATTATGTGGTCCGAGTCGTCATTAGGTATCGCGTACATTATTATAGGCTATCACTTCATTGAAAGATAGGATTGGAATTAGCAATATGACGTCACGTGACGTCATGAGGTTCACGTTCGCGTTCAAACAGAACCTTTCAAAAAGGTTCGCGTTCACACGAACCTGAACCTTTCAGAGGTTCACACCATCCCTAGAGCACATCAAACTGGTCTTATATCATAAATATCATATAGCACAGATCAGGACCGTAACTGCAGCACCCTAAACCCCTCAAAAGGACTCAAAATTATTTCAATTTTTTTCAATTTTTCCGCGCTAGACGCGATTTATTTCTGCCTAATATCATGATTTTCCGGTACCCTTCCCCCAATGAATAATACACATGATTTATAGAAATGAGCATTTCGTCGTCGGTCATTAACGTGTCACGACGCACCAAGACATATGAAGTTTTAGGCCATATAACATGCGACTATGAGATGAGTGCCAGAACGATTGGTAGCGGGAAAACCTTGACCTTTTTTGGAGGGGGGAGGGGGGACTGACTGACTGCTGTTTCGGGCCTGGGCTTAATGTGGTCTGAATCATATCTAGGTATCGTGTACTGCTGTACATTAGTGTACCTCTTCGCTGAAATGTTGGGCGGAATTAGCAATATGACTTCACGTGACGCCATAGGGTCATGTTCGCGTTCACTCAGAGTCTTTCAATAAGGTTCGCGTTCACACGAACCTGAACCTTTCAGGGGCTCGCACCATCCCTACTAAATATGACTTTATCATTTTGAGCTTTGAGCAACTCCTCTGACGCCTCGCAATTGAAAAACCAATGGTAAGATAAAGTTTCAGATACAGGCATAAATATGATGTCGAATCAAGAGGTCTAGGTCAGGGGTCACCAACACGCGGCCCGCGAGGTCATATTTTGCGGCCTGCGACTTGATTTGAGATTTCAGAAGAAAGCTAAGAAAACATTTTGAAATGCTAAAATTGACGTGCAATGGCCGAAACACTGCCAAGACCGAGACGATTATAAAACGGCTTAGGGCAGTGGTTCTGAAACTGGGGCGCGTCCCCTTCTGGGGGCGTGAAAGCATCTGAAGGGGTCGCGGAGCAGTGGTCAACTGAAAATTTTCCGCGCTGGGCGCGATTTATCTCGAATTCATGGTTATAGTTATTGCTCTGTGTATAGTCCCGGAATTCATATTATAGAGTTCTCTTATCAACATTCTCTCGAACTATCCGTTTTCTAGCATTATGGATGCATTTTGTGATATAACGATAAGGGGGAGGGGACAAAATTTTCAGTATCATAAAGGGAGCATGTCTAAAAAGGTATGAGAAGCACTGGCTTAGGGCTTCCCCACAAGATCAAGCTTTACGTGGAGATGGTGTTTCAGCTAGTAACGTATCTCGCTAGCCCCCAAAAGTGTTTCCAGGTACAAAATAAAATGGAATTGGTGACAGTGATCTTTTGTTGTATTTTCATTTCTTTAATAAAATACTACTTCTTTTGTGGTCACTATCGCCATCGCCTCTCCGTTAGGTAGCACAGCGAGTACAGTTTTAAACCGTGGTTGCCTACTTTATACCGATATTGACTTCATGTGGCCCGCGGCCCCCACGAAATTTGAAAAGTGGCCCGCGACCCGTTTTGAGTTGGCGACCCCTGGTCTAGGTGTAATTTAGCTAACCAATGTAAAACATCATACGCTGTTACATTACGATCAAACGTGGTTTTACTGCTTCGCATTCACAACTAGCCTGTTAAATGTGACCATCCTTCTGTCACATGCAACATATTGTCGAAAACATCCACCGATTCGTAAGAAATTAGCTCGTGATTATACCCATATGCCATATGTACGTGCAGTGCGCGCTACGCACTGTGCAGTGTGCAGTAGTACTGTCCAAAAATAACTTTTTTTCTGGAATCCAGCCATTCAGTTCTTAAATTTTCAGTTCACCCTAAAAACGCTGCACACCAAATTCGGTTCAATTTTAAGGAGTATAAGACGCCGCAGATCAAATTAAAAAAATTATTTTATTAGAGAAAATTAAGAAAAAATCAAATTTTTCTGTCAATCCCATGGAATTGTTGAGCTGTCGTAAAATTATCCACCAATCAAGGATGATAATCTAAGAAGTATAGTAGCGTGGTCGAATACGGACACCTTTGAACAAGGTTGTGCTTTTTGTTGTTGTTTTGTTCGAGTTAAGTGGATTTATCTTGTGACACGCGATGTTCATGATTGCTGCAAGTGTCTATAGCCCGTAGCGCCGCTCTATCGAAGTATTTGTTATTATTTTATTATTTTGACATATGTTCCAAAATGGGGTAAATCGGACACTATAGGTGGGGTGAAACGGACACCCCATAAAAAGTACAATATGCAATTATCTTGTGAATACTTTACACTTGACAACTGGCACGACCTTCATAACTATCAGCCCACCCAATGAGAGGAAAATGATCTGCGTGTCCATATTACCCTATTTCCTGCCTACCTATTGAAGAATCAGTCAAACATAGGGCATTGCATGCTCTAAGCAAGTCGGAATGTATTTAAATGTCAAAACTTAAGATAACTTCAGTAAAACTGCGATACCCAAAATAACGTAAAAATATCTCTGAATATATAGATACATAAATAAATAAATTGAGCTACTAAAAATGAACATTGTAATGCCGGTGAGCACTACAGCATAGAACCAAAGTAGTAAACAATCAAGCAGAATATCTGCAAGTTTTAAGGACCAATCATGAGTAGTAGAGATAACTTCAAAGAGAACTATATAAAATGCTAATATAAATGAGATATTAATCTGAAACATTTATAGAAACCAGATATCAAGTTTTTGACCTGTAACAGAGAGAGAACAAACATTTCAATTATAGAAGCAAGTAGGCTTGTTGCTTATGCATAATTGTCACACATAAATGTTACTAAACCTCTACCATAGACACCAGCACATATATCATGGTACCATGTGTCACAAATTTGACATTGAATCCAACCCTCATTCTCCTCATCCTCATAAAAAGTACCACCACATGTACCACAAGTGTTTTCTGAACTTACACTTGCGGTAACTGCATTGATAGTAGCGCAACGATTTTTCTCAACTTGCTTGACTGGCTGAACTGGTTTTGTTGATTGGGCCTTCTCCAAGGCACTCAGCTCATTTCTGTATGTCTGGCCTATCAATACTAGAATTCCAGTCTCAATTGACTTATTTCTTGCTTTTCTTTTCCGAGTGGACACTGGAAATGGTAATATATTCTGAAACGAACTCGCTGCTGCATTTTCATGATCCAATGAACGAGATGAGATGGTGTTGACATATCTACAGAAGCTAGTTGAAATGGTGGAACTACAGCATACGTCTTCAGTCGGCATAGGATCAGAGCTTCGGATCAGTACATCATTTGTCTTTGATGGATCATATGCGACGCCCATAGTTGATTTAAAAGACTGTACAGCATTCCTCATAGTGGCCACTTTCATGTACGACTTGCAGAACAACTCGGGAAAATCAAGCCTTGAAATACCCACTCCGGGATTATTTCGTGGGTGCATTCGAGCAGCCTCCTTGTAGTAGTCCTTGAGCGGTTAAAAATAGATTTTATCAAGCGGCTGAAGATAATGACTGGTATGCGGAGGAAGACTCACAATTTCCACATTTTTCTCCACGTCATACGCAAGAGCTTTTCCACACCTTGTACTAGTTGGAATTGAGTCAAATTTGTTTTGCATCGTCTTTGAAGACAACTTAACAATTTCATGGGGTTGGCAGAAAAATTTGAATTTTTTTACTCTCCCTAATAAATTAAAATGTTTCTGTTGAACTTGAAATCCAACATTATAGTCTGCTTTACTGCAACATTATCATGTGACAGACATATCGAGGTAACTATAAAAAAGCAAGGCTTGTGAGAATACTACCACATCACTGCCATACTTCACAACTCCCATTCCATTGATATACAGTTATTTGTACACTATTATATTATACAGCTTATTAAATCCAGATATTACATGAAAATAATCGAGCTTGGTGGACTTTACAATGTTCCATACCCAGGGATATCTTGAAACTCTTCTTCTAGATATCCCTGTCCATACCGGTATAGTTACCGATTAACATCATAAATCCGATTAATATATGTGTACAGCCCATCATCCCGTAGCATACTACCGGAAAAGTCAGTGCAAAGCGTTCGAGTAAAGCCTTGAGACTGCCCCCGGCTCGACTCAGAAAACGCGCACTCGACTGCCAAGTTCTTAGCTCGCCAGCTACCGCACATCGTCTCTGAATACCAAACAGCTCGACGTCAAGCTCAACAGACCGCGAAGTACGACTCCAGCCAGCCCTGCTCATACTCATTCTTGAATTGCGTTCTCTGAATACCTATCGTTACGCAATTTTGACGCAAAGTGAGCTTGAGTACTGACTGAGGTTTCTTGAATACGGGCCATAGTGTAGGCGTGACGAATATCGACTGAAAAAGTCGGTTGACAATGCTGGTCCCTTTGGGCGGACCGCGATTGTTGAGATATTTATTGGAAGCCGGTAATTCTATGGTACAAGGACCAGGGTACTTCCCAAATACAGAGGTGGTCAGTAACGAAGTACTTCTACTTTTTCGAAGTACTCAAGTAGTTTTCCTCTACTTCTGGTACTTACTTGAGTAGATCTGATTTTCGCTACTTCTACTTCTACTTCGTATTATTTTGTGATCTACTTACTTACTTTTCGCTATTTTCAGTTTGTCAAGTAGAAGTAGATTAACCCTCCAATCAGGAAGATAGCATAAGGAGTTTCAGGGCTGTTTTCACGGAGTATCAACATTTTATTTTCATAAAAGTTGAGTGAAGCCCAGAATTTTCGTCGCGCTTCGCGCTCAGTGGATACGGAGTAGCCAGCATGATTTCACGAAAGTATCGGTGAATATAATTTAGGTGGCGGGTTGGCGTTGGACCGTTCACACCGCATTGTCGCCCTTCGCCCATATTAAATATTTCATCGCAGTACATATGGCTCCTCATGACGCAGTGGCGGCTCGTGACAATATCGGGTGGTGGGGCAAGGGCTGCAAGCGACATCAAGATGACGTCACAATGGCGTTTTCCAACGTAAACAAGTAACTTGGTGGTACGGTAACACGAACGACAACAGTGACTTTAACGTATGTGCCGCGAGAGGTCTGCTGGTGAGCTGTGACTTGAAGTGTGGTAACTGCGTAAACGGCGTGCGGCAGAGATGAGCGGATTTGGAATTTCTATGTCCTAATCCAATCCAAATCCGAAACTTCAAATCCAGATCCAAAACCTAATCCTTAACTTTTTCATTTTATAGTCCATGTCCAATCCTAATCCGATTCCAACTTGAAATTCAGAAAAAATGCTTAATTTATGCAAAGGAGGGATTGGAAAATTTACTCTCACAACCAACGATTCTCTTGATTTAAGATAACTTAGCATAGGGCTGCACCTCTCATGTTCACTTGCACCGAGTGAACCATAGTGTAGTGTACTATAAGTACATCAATAACCAGGCCTGTTTATTTTTGGATATTGGGTTTTATTTTTGGAGATTCTCCAAAAATAAGATTTGAAAACATCCAAAAATAAGCTTTTTTTGGTTGATTTTTTTCAAGTTTTTTAGTGAAATAAACGAGTCAGAGCAGTGTAAATACTGCTGAAACGACCAGGAAACTCACAAAAACACACGCAAAACAGCATGTGTGTGAGGCAGGGGGTCTCCGAAACGCCAAAAGTAGGCTACATCCACTCACTGGAAGGACCAGAGGCGTGGCGACAAGGGTTGAAGAGGCGGCATGGTATGAAATCGTACGAGTGTGGTGCGGGCTGCACCACTGGACCTTGTGGCGCAGACCGAATACCGCCACCTCTACAGCAATCACTTCGTCCACACGATGATGGGACTGAATGCTGGTTACCTCAGACAGCAACAGGACTTGATCCAGGAGATGAAAGTACGTACCCCAAGTTTGTTGACACCTGTTGGTTGTCAATTAAGAAGATGACCACTTGGTTAACTAGACACCGCACCCAACTCCTCGGAGTTATAAACGAGAATAGTCCGGCCTGTGCACCTTAGCCGCAGTGGTGGATCCAACTGATCGTCCTCGATCGCATGGCCACGGAACTGAGCACCACCGTCACGAAGCTTCAGGGACTTGCCCATCTGATGTGGAGCAGCAAGAGAAGCTCCATCGCCTGGTCGAACGCCTTCAAGCTCAGTGCCCACCTGAGGACTGGGACAATGACACCCACGGCAAGAAAGGTTTTCTGGTTAGACGGTGCTGGGCTATCAAGTTCACTGAGGCACGCAACTTCGAGGAGGATCAGGGGTGTGCACTGTGCAGTCCTCAACGTTCTCGATAATATCGACGAAGAGGAGAAGCAGTCCACGTTCGAGGCAGCAGGGAGAATTTATTGCAGGGCTCATCGACGGCATAAAGAAAATTGAAGTTGCCGACAATGAAAGGGTCCTGCCCTGTGGTGCAACTTTGTAGGCAGGACAGAAAAAACACTTCTTGCTCTTTTAGATTCTAATATTATCAACAAGAGTGATACATATATATATGCTACTTTATTTGCATCTCAGTGAATTGGTCGACAAACACCGGGGTGGGCACCTGAGTAAATACAGAATATCAAAGACCAATTCCAATCCATATCTCTCCGATACAAAATGGACGTCACTTTCAAGCGCTTGTCAGGAGCAAAGGTTTGGAAGATTGAAGAGTTTGAAACCATCCGACAGTTCTTTGGACCCATATGGTTTGATGTTTCCCACAACTGCGACGGTCGAAGCCGATTTCTCAAAAATCAACTGGGAGAAGGGTCTCTACCAGGCGTCACTGACTGATTTTTATTTGGAAGCCATTCTTCAGGCCAAATACTTTGTGAAGAAAGTACTGGAAAGTTAGATCAAGATCACTGATGATGTCGATGTGTTGAAGGACATGAATACATGATAATAACATACTTTCGCTGAAGTTTTCTAGTAGTATTAGGGCTTAAAAAGACCTTCAATTCTTAATTTTGGAGATTCTCCAAAACTAAAATTTGAAAACATCCAAAACTAAGCTATTTTTGTTATTTTTGGAGAAATCCAAAAATAAACAGGCCTGTCAATAACTGATCTGAATAAAGTTTGTCGCCTTTCGCCGCACGACATATTAATCTCCGAGAAAATCGGTAAATCCAATCCAAATCCTAATCCGTTCAGAAAAAAATCTCTAATCCTAATCCAATCCAAATCCGACAAAATTTCACAAATCCTGTTTTTTCAAAACCTAATCCTAATCCATGCTCATCTCTGGCGTGCGGAACAAAGATTCGACACGGTTCATGTTCGCACTACACCTGACTAATTATCTGCAGAAATGGAAATGACTATAACTCGAGAGATTGCGTAAGCCTAACTGGAAAGGTCAACGAGTTCGGACACATACGCAATTGTTATCTCATAGATTGGACATTTCATATTGAATCCAAAACATCATTCTGAAGAACTACGGATAGCAGCCTCGGAAATTCGGTCCCGGTACAGCATAGGAGATTTTGGCCTTGAGGCTGGAGGCTGTCACACGACACATACGGCTATATACGGTCTATAGCAGTGGTTCCCAAACGGCGGGGAATTCCCCACTGGTGGGGAATTCGATGGCTTCTGGCGGGGAATAGACGCATTTGTTCAAAATTATAAAGAGGACAGTCTACATATTCACGGAGACGCATGCGCAATTACCGTTACCAGTTAAATGCTCTGGAATGTATGTATCGAAAATTATATTGCGTGTTGTTCACTGAACCTCATTTTTAACTCTGGATGGCCAATGATGGCGTCACAAACGCATCCGGCACGACAAGTTTGACGCGAGATAATGCTTTCGCGAAATTTTGAGCGTTACTGGTATCGGTTCACAATACGTTTTATGATGCAGTTATAGGCGATTGTCTTGGGTACTGGTGTGGTTGTGTAGTCAAACCAGTAAATAGCTGCTCTGTGATGACAAAGTGTTGGGTGGTGAGGAACAGGACCGTAACTGCCGCACTCCAACCCACCCACGATTTAATATTGCCGAATATCTGATTATAGGGTACCCTTCCGCCACGAAAATACGTAGAATTTATAGCAATGGAGACTTCGGCGTCGGCCATTACTGCGCCACGACGCACCAATGCATATGAAGTTATAGGCCATGTAACATGCAACTCCGAGAAGTGTGCCAGAACGATCAGCAGCGAGAAGACCTTGGCCGAGAAGGAATGCCCTTGTGGTGACCCAAAACTTCGATGTATATACAATATACATATATGTTTAATTGCCTAAATGGCTGGCACCGAATGTTCCTGTTCTGGCGATCTGAACCCCAGAGGACAAATGTCATCCCGCAGGAAAAATTATTTGCCAGTAAACCAATACCAATTTAAAATCGTGTGTGCCATTTAGTTTTGGCGGTTTCCATATCTTTTGATATAGCAGATAGGAGGTCACGAAATAGCATAATGTAACGAAGTCAATATACCAACGGGTCCGCCCGAAGATGTTCAATTCTTATTTAGGGGTCCTAACTTTTCCAACACACCTCACTCAGCTCTACCGACAAATCTGATTACGTGAGCAGAGAGGGGATAAAATATTGATAGCAAAATATATGCAATTCCCGATCATATTGGCCGATTCAAACACGAATTATATAAATTTTTAGCGCTTCGCGCATTTAGTCGAAATTAGGCGTCGCACTAAACAGTAGATCCAATGTAACTGATAAGTTGCAGGGAAAAAGCGTACAGACTCGGCGGGGCTGTGGGGGTTCTGGGGGCCCAAGACCAACGTTTTCTTGACGCGGCTAACCAAGTGCTGTTACGGTCCTGGTGGGGAATGAAGGCTCGGAATAAATCTGAAGTGGGGAATGAAGACAAAAAGGTTGGGAACCACTGGTCTATAGTGTCTATATGTCTGCTGCAAAATCGCCTTTGGAAAATATATTACCGAATAAATACGTGATTGAAAGCCGAAAACTTGGTACACTGTTACATAAAATCATCGAGAAGTAGCCTCATGACCGTTTTCGGTATGGTACACTGTCAAAATTAATACGAACAGACCAACACCGAATTTCGCGTAAAATTTACTGAGGAATAGGCTGATCAAGCGATCAGCTGTTAGCCGCCATCGAAAACGAAACAGCTATCGCCAGGCCGTGTTATTTTTGGCATATGCCAAAACTGCCAAAAATAACTTATTTTTGGCATTTTTCGATTTTTATTTTTGGCAGTTTTGGCATCGTCTTCTAAATAGATAGTTTCAGCCTCGAATTAGTCACAAAAACGCTTTATTTGGGCTAGTTTGTCAAAAGACACCACAAAATGTGCAGCATCCACGTATAATCAGTGCCAACAAACAATAAGAAGAAAAAACCTAAAGATTTCATAGGTTAATAATATCAAACGAAACCACAAAATGTGCAGTATCCATCGGAATCGGTGCCAATAAGCAAAAAAAGAAAGAAAAGCCAACAAACACGCTTAACAGCTGATTGTTACAGCTGTTGAATAGACTTAAATCGTTTGCACTGTAACAGTGCATCCAAACTCAGGTCAGCTAAGTTTCTCGTAAATTCATTTCTCGCCCAGCGAATTTGGGAAATATCGGCTTCAACAGTAGCCGTTGAGGGAAAGAATGTTGCCAGTCATCCACAAAAGGTTTTCAGAGCTTCAAAATCTTTGGAGGGCCGAACCGGCTTCCATGCATCATGAAAAGAGATCACTTCGCCAGTGCCGTCGATCTCATCGCGGAAAGAATTTTCTTCCCGATCCTTTTCCACGAGTTTCCTGTGTTGTCTCTCAACACATTCTATTCAGTAGCCCGACTATCATTTCTCCTTCAGTCTACCGATAGATTTTCGGAGGACTTTTGTCACTTCAGGTGGCTTTAATATTACCAACTCGCATGGAAGAGTCCTGGGAAGGTTAGCTTGTTTAAAAACATTGATACAACAAGACTGTCTGGCAAAACGAGACTATGCAGCTCAGAAATAGCCAGACAGTTTGTTGGGTCACAATGTTCAACTCGATCACGATGCAAAAATCTTGGTTGATTTTGGGGGTTCCAGTTCCATGAGCAGAATATAATTTATATTTTATTAATTTGCACTGCGGCAACTTCTCATTGATACCCGTTTCATCGAATTTAGCGCTCGACAAGCCGGTCAAAACTGGTCGTAAAATTGCCTTTGGACAAATGGAAAGTATGAAGTAAACCAAATGCAGTCAGCCGTTCAATCTCGTTGTGCCCACACCATTTAGGACACCATGCTTTCACTCCTAATGGATGGGCAGGACCCAGATTAAGAAACCTGCCTTTCAGAAACGCTCTTCTCGCTTGTAACGCGGTCCTGTTAACGCAACACCATGAACAAAATACACTATTTGGCAGGCCGTGTTATTTTTGGCATATGCCAAAAATTGCTTATTTTTGGCATTTTCAAATTTTTATTTTTGGCAGTTTTGGCATCTGGCTCCTGAAATGCCAAAAATAACACGGCCTGGCTATCGCGCTTGACAGGGGTTGTAATTGTAAGCAAATGGCCTGAAGGCCACAATTGCACGGTGAAATTGACATTGAAAAATATAAAATAAAACTAAATATTTGAATGCAAACCGAGGATGTTAGTTAACCGTTTCATGTTATCATCATCTCATCAACTATCTCAGTATGGAACACAGTTAGCGTTAACACAGATACACCGGCTTTTGCGTGAAATCCGCAATGCGTTAGGTAGGCTAAGTGTCAGATCAGCGCACATCTCTACCATACTCGACCTTGATAACAAAATTGCTGCCCGAATCATTGAGTACCAACCTTGAGACTTGGCACAGCGTTCGATACTAAAATCAAGACATACCATGCAAAAGCTCATGACGGATCTAGCTAAGGAGCATCGTTAAAATCAATGGAGACCAATACCGGCTTTGCGTAAAATATGTTTGCGATAAATGACGAGTCAGCTCTCACTCGACTTAGGAAACGAAATTACCACTAACATAGTTCAGTGACAAACTTGAAACTTGGTACAGCGTTCGATACTAAGATGAAGACTCACCGTACCAAATGTCATAACTGATCTCGGTATGGAACATCGTCAAAATCAATGGACACCAATACCGGCCTTTGAGTAAAATCTGTTTGCGATACATGACGGATCAGCACACACTAAACTTCGGAAACGGAATTACTACGCTAAACTTTGAGTAGAAACCCTGAAACGTGGGACAGTGTTAAATACCACCATCACGACATGACCAAGTTTCAAGAATTATCATGGAGTGAAACACCATCAAAATCGACCTATACCAGCAAAGATCGACTCAACGCATATGACGGTAACCGAGTTCAGATATAGATACGATTGTTACATCACACTTTAAGGGCAACTAGGCTATGTTGCCCCGGTTGCTCGATAATTTTATGAATAGGAGAGAGTAAATCACCGTTTCTTTATTGTGCGCGGCTTTGAGAAAATAGACAGTGAAAGCTTGTTATGAGCGCTACCGGGGCATGCCCCGGCTAGGCATTCGCAAAGCGAAAGCACGAAGAGAATTCGATTTTCGCAGAGACTTCGCTATATATGGGCATTTACAAGCGAAAGGACAAGAAGAATACGATTTTCGCTGTGATTTCGGTGCGTCTATGAATGGTAAAGAATTGTTATTGAACAGAATTTTAGGTGGGGCAATGCCCCAGTTGCCCTATAGGACGAGCCGCCACTGTTATAACGTTTGAAACTGATGTTTCGCAATCTAGCATTTACTTATCAAATCGTAATCTAGCAGTCCATGGCGTTTCCTAATCTGGAAATGTGAACTCGGACGTTTTTTAGTTTTAGAGCTGTTTTAACATACCACCTTTGAAACTTTCTGAACTAAAGACATGAAATACATTTTCCGCTTTTCAATCCCCAGTATCATATACTTTGAGCTCTAATTAATATCAGTTCTTTTGTCTGGTAACATACATGTTGAAGTATAAATGCAAGTGTAGTAATGCCTTTAATTTCCGGAAATAGAGCTACACAATATGGCATTTTTACGATCCACCATATTTTTTACTAATCGCGCAAAGTTTTACACCGTATCCGTTACAACTTCGACTAAACTACGGGCCTTATAATATGGGAGAGTGCGCGATACCATAGTAATTTCTAAAACGTGCTGCTCGATTAAACAGAGTATTAGTATCGGATTTCCATATCAATACTATCATTTTCATCCCATGAAGCTGAAGAATGCTTTTGCTTATGCTGTCGAAAATTGAATACCTCCTGGTATGCATCAATTTGAATCAAGCTCGGCACCTTTCGCATAGCTCAATATGCATCTTCTGACAATCCATGCGAACAAAGTACGATCTTTTTCACAACTACTTACTTACTTGAGTAGCTTTAAAGTCAGTCAATTCTGCTTCTACTTCAAGTAGTTTTAGGTTGCTTATGGAAGAAGTACTTCTACTCGTACCTGAGTAGATTTTTTTCGTCACTACTTCTACTTGAGTAGCTTTTTTGACTACTTTGACCACCTCTGCCCAAACATCTTCTCACACTTCAAACTGTAATTCAAGACCACATCGTATTTAGCGCGCAGTGTCCTTTGATGAAAGTATAGTTTATCTCTTTATAATTAGAAGTTGGGATCGTTTCAAGGAAGTGAAATGACTGCACTCTCCCCCACACCTGTTCGGCCCTTAATACGTTTGAAATGAGGGGAACCTTCGCGGGCATGCACCATTGCTAAAGGAATTTCCCGACCACTGGAATGCTTGCTGTTTAATCAGTTCCGCTTGCTCTCAAGTAAAACAGTCTAAAATGCACTGCGAGACCTCACCCTGTCTACAAAACGGAAAAACCAACACCTCCGTCGGAAGAGTATTTCTTTAATTGCCCGCTAAACAAGACAAACGAAATAATAATAATAATAATACCAACAGAAATATGTGGACGAAAAAAAAAAGGCATCTCTACAAAGTAAATCTGAAAGGAAAGAAGCGATCACGTAAAGACAGAGCGCGCAGCACGCGAAAAAAACACGAGCGCAAAGGCCGCCCGCGCGCCAACCGAAATCAGCACAGTACGCGCGTACCAACCCATTTCGCACGCTACACATACACCGCACGACTGCATAGTATCATAAAATAGGGCGCGCGACAGCAATGTGACGATGCAACTGTTGAATTGAATTGAGAGTTACTGCGAGTCAAGATATAGCAACGGGAGTCGCGTATCAACAAAAGCCTGACTGTATACCGCGCGTTTCGAAGATCAGTACAATAAGGGATGTGACTCGTGAATCAGGGTGGCGAAAAATTGTCGCCCGGCGTCGGAGAACGCGCGCGCACACGCGGCTTGCGTCGAACACGAATTCTACGCCCAGAGGAATCGGAAAATTGCCGCCAGACCGCGGAAAACACGCGCGCACACGCGGGCGTGCGTGTGACGCGAATTATATGCACAAAACGCGAAATAGGATGTACAAACGGAATAGAAATGTGCGTAGGAAACGCAAAAAGTGCGGAAACGACCCCGAAAACACGCTCCGAATTGTCATAACGCAAATATTGCGCATCGAACCAAAGCGGTCCCTACCCAACCGTTTGTGTCGGCAGTCCAACATGGCAGAAACTGCCGCGACACGAAATTTTCGGATTTCAACTCTCGTGGAAAAGAACACACAAATTAGGAACCAACCAATTTCTTAATAGACCTCTCGAGGGTTAGTCTGTGTCCAAACGGTTTCACCCCGAGCTCGATAAGCTCGTCCTTGCCCAGGTCGGGAAGGTGCTCCCCGGCTATTGCGTTCTCCTCGAAAGACTCTGCATACGCGGACAGACCCAACTCGTGAAGCCAGCGAGTCACATCAGACACGGTCCACTCTGCGACTGGTTTTTTGGCAGGGACAGGGTCCGGCTGTTTTGTGGCGGGTTTGTCCTGTTCTTTTACGACAACCGGGGTGGTCTCGACTACCTTCACGGAAGGCGGGGCTATTGGGGCAGGCCCTGATTTTGGCACGGGGGCCTTGCCGAATAACGGCTTTGTGTCGGGGCCGGTCGAGTATTCTTTTGGGGCGGGCGGAAACACTGTTGTGGTCTTGGGCTTGGGGTCGTCTGAATTTACCGGGACCGCTTTCGGGCCGAAAGTCATTTTCGTGACAGTGAAATTTTTGCCGGGGCTCTGCCCGGGGCCAGCGCTTGCCGCGGGGGCGCTCTGCTGGCCCTGCTGCTTGCTTTTTGCTTTCTTCAAAACGTCCAGGTACATGTTCCCGGCAGAGTTTACCGACGAGGTGGCGGGTCGGTCCTCTGGCACGGTGGCTTTTACCTCCTTTAGGGGCCAGGTCCGCTCGGCGGGTGACGAGTAATCGGCGCCAGAGTCCTCGGATGATAGGGTGGATGTGGCGGACAGGCTGGACACTGTCGAGTGGTTGTCGCCCGGGGCGTAATCTGGAATCGAGAAAAGGATTTGCTTACTTTGCATTACTCAGTCCTACTTTAGGACTAATTCCATTATGACTGTTTTCACGAAATTTTTATGCAAAACTACTTACTTCTATCGAAAACTAGTCAGCAGTTTTGTGTTCAGGTTGCCTGAGCAAGTCCTTCGACTTTTTTTGGGAGTGCTCAACTAGATTTTGCTTCCTTGCACTGATTTCTCCTAATCATACTTCCAGCAAATGGCAGCAAGTGCTAAACTTGCAAAATGGAGTACTTCTAATTTGGAAAAGTAGAAAGCACTTGTGCTTAAGTTTGTGCCACTTGGGCGTAACGAAATTGAATCCACGGTGGTATTTGTATAATCCTTCCACAATTTTTCATTAAATCAAAATATTGAGCAAGGTCTGAATTCTCCAACGTGGGCCACAGGTTTAGCCTAAAAACTCAGCGGACCCCGAGCTAAACAGAGACCGCGGAAACTGCGGGCAGGCACAACAAAATAGTGCCTCACCGTGATTGTGACGATGCCCGTGTCCCGAATTGAGACCGTCCCCGGCGACGTCGGCCACCCCGGAATCGGCGTTGCTCAGATTGTCAGCCCCGCCGGGGGACAGGCAGTAGTAGTCTTCGTCCCCGGGTGGAGGCACCGGCGGCGGTGGCAAAACACCGATATGGGAAGACTTCGTTTCGGGACCTTTGAAAAAATGGGCACATTTAAACACTGTCTCATTAACCCAGAAGCTACAACCCAGGGTTGCAACCAAGTCACAAGGCTCCGAGTCACAAGTCAATCTCACTTTTATAGTTACTACTAGAGTCAAGTCGAGTCATTTTTAATTCACCATCGAGTCAAGTCCGAGTCCCAAGTCATTAAGCAGAGGATAGAGTCCGAGTCATTGCGTTGACTGCTCAGTTTTGAGCTAAAGTCTTGTTAAAACCACTCTTTAAATTGGTGATATCGCATAGTTTGCATTTAAAATACACTCATTCATTTTCCACACTTTTAGCAGTTTCTGGTCGCATTTTCAAGTACCAGTACCAATAGACGAAATCCCGATAGGGTGGTAACTTTACTATTCTTCGAAATTACAATGAAATGTCGGTCTTGGCCGTCTGAGTCCGAGTCATATGACTTGGTTCGAGTCATGCGCAATGACTGTAGTCCAAATCGAGTCAATCTCGAGTCAAGTGATTTTTGTAGTTTGAGAAAATGACTCGAGTCAAGTCGAGTCACTAAAAATTCGCGACTCGAGTCATTACACCATTGTCTAAAACCGATAACCTACCGGCAGAATGTGTCCCGCCCCTGACTGGGCTGGGCAGCAACTCAAAAGGCGGAGGCGGTAAGTCCATCGCGTCAAACTGTCCAGGCGAGGGTGGCGGAAACGCCGGCGGCGGTGGCAACGCCAGCCCCGTCACGTCGTCGTAGTCCGAGCGGGGTGGCGGAGGCGGCAGGTTGGACGGTGGCGTTGGCGCCTTGGTCGGGATGACTATGAAAGATTGCTTCTTCGTTTCGGAGGGGTTGGAGGACGAACTGCTCTGTTGGCGGAGCCGGCGTTGCTTGGCCGCGAGCGCGATCGACAGCGCTGGCGACATTTCGCCGACTGGTTTCGATTTTGTTTCTTCCGTCTGTGCCTGATTGGAAGAAAAGCATTAGGTTATGCTTGTACAACATCCGAGCCACGCTCGGACAACATATTTCTACCTGTCCGATGGCACCAATTATTGCAACATGCCGTTAATCTGTTACCTATCTAAATTGTGAAATGTTGCTATGCTCTGACCTTGATTCAAATTCAATTTCTGGATTTCCTGAAAATGCTTCAGGACAACTGCAAAGTGCAAAAAGAGCAACGTGTGTGCAGACATTTGCTATCCTCGTGTTTATAAGAATGAACTGTAATTTGATATTAGAATGAACTTAATTTTTGTTGTGTTCCTTTCTAATCAGAAATAGAAGTCAATTCCAAGTTTTTGCGAATTCAGTAATTTTAATTTACGAGTTACGTAACTTTTGCCAGATGCCTCGATGACCTCACTTCGTCAATAATTGCGTTCGAGCCAAGACGCAATTCTAAAGTTTTTTTATCCCTATTCTTACGCGATTTTTCCTCGTAACGGCGTAAAAAACAGGATTTTCGAACAGGAAAGGTCGTAGTCTATTTTTGTCCTTGATGTTTTTGCGGCATACACACCGACTCATGATACACATACACACGATCTGTGCATATGCATACCAAGAGAGCATTATGTGCAATTGTGCATATGTCGCTGGACAAGGCGCAGATATAGCCTTTACGGCTTTTCAAGTCTTGCGCCACCCCTCCATGCTATCACAGTACTGCATGAGCGCCAAGCAGGGAAGTCATGGATACCAGTGCTACTAATCAGGTCTTGGGTGTGACCGGCCGGGGATCGGACCTACAACTTACCGATCAAGAAGCCGGACCCTTCACTTCACTATTACGCTATCTTGTCGGTGAACAACTTTTCAACATTGCACATTTGCTTCCGGTACAGTACAGTAAAATCTGTCGAAATATTCGAAATCCCTACCTCCGCGTTTTCAGGAATGCTTCGTGACCCGGCATTCGACTCCGCCTTGGACTGGCTGAGTCTTTCCGCCCGGCTTCTGGCGGCGAGGGCCACGGCGGCAGCCATGTTAGACTGGGGCGTCACGGTCCTGCGAATAAATACTGCCGTTAGCGCACCCTGGTAGATCCAAACGACAGATTGCAGACTTACGGTTGGTTGGTGACGCTGTTTGCGACGGGCGCGGCAGGCGTCGGCACGTAGGACGCTACAAAACACAAAAGGGTACATCACGAGCGTGCCCTGGGCTTAGGTTTAGGCAGCAGGAGCACATAATCGCGATGATAAACAGTAAAATAGGTTTGTCATGTAACAAAAGCAACACGGCAGGCTTAGTTCAATTGAATTAGACTAGTAGATTTCTTTCTAATTTCATTTCTAATTTCTAATTTTGTATCAAATCCACTGCACCTTTGCTGTTGAAATAGTCACACATATTTCATTTTTTTATTTACAATTTATAGTAATGTATCGAATTCGGCAGGCCTTATTCTTTCGCAACTGTTAAGTCCGTACATATCTCGATCATTGTATTACTAATTTGCGGCATTGTATCGAATAGAGTATTCCATGGCTATTGTAAAAGACCATGCAATAAACGTCTCAATCCCAAAACCACGAAACATGTCAAAATTCTCATGTTTACCCTTTGAAAGAGACTTGGAGGTACGAAACTTCAGCATACAATTGAATAGTAGCCTATATATGCATATTGAAACAGGCCCATAATTTTCGGTACAATTAGGCTTTATCCGTTACAGTAGTTCACGAAATGAAAAGCAACAATGAAACTTACTTCTGCCGGCTGGTTCCTCCGGTATAGTCATGGAAAGTCGACTGTCGATTCTTCTCGGAGGGGGAGGAGGCATTTTTTTAGACTTTGCCCCGCTTTGAACTGTCAAAAAAAATTCGTTTGAAACCACCGTCCAGAACCAAACGCACGACGCTAGACTTGGCCTAGATAATTCTAGTTGTCTGATCAGACTGTTTGGAGAGAAATTCCCATAATCTAATTCTGTTCAGATCTTTCTTTGCTCCCACATTAACACTAATCCGAGCTTTGGTTTCCCTGAAAATGTATCGGGAGAAGTGTAATTGCCCAGCTTGGTGCACGGACATCGCCATTTTCATGCTTATGCAAATGAAATGAGGTTTGATTGGGATGATTTTTGCTCCATTTCTTTCAAATTCGAAATGTAATTCAATTTCCTGAGTTTTTGCGAATTCATTAATTCTAACTCTAATCATGCTTGGGAAAAAACTGAAAACTATCCCGTTGTCAATTCTGCGGCCGACGTACCCAGCAGTCTTTCTCCGGTGGCGCCGGAAACGGAATGGGCCCGGAACTCTTTCGGGACCACGGGCGGGTTAGAATTTCGGCCCCAGGTCGTGTACGAGGACGAATTCGAGGAGGAAGACGACGACGCGCTGCGGACGCTCCTACAGTCGGAGTCCGTCATGCTGTCCGCTGAACAATACCAAAGCGCACGTTAAAGGGCGCCGAATCTCTCCGAACAATTTCTGGTTTACTTTACAAATTTTAGCGGTTGGGAATTATTTCAACCAAAACGCGTGATGCATCTACTGGGAATTCTTCATTGGTCCAGATTTCATTAAAATAAAGTTTTTTCATGCAACAACGATAAACTACTTCGTAAGGACAGACAATTCCAACCAGAAATGAAGATAAATAGCACAATTTTACCATTATGCGGGAAAACATCATTAATTAAGTTTTTAGGTCAAAATCTTCCCCTTTTTAGGTAAAAAAAATCGCCCCAATTATGAGACATAGGGCGACATGACAATACCGCGGTTCGAGAATATTAGTACTTTCTATCCAACGCCACATAAATCATGAAAAATGCGCTTTTGTCACAGAAGTTTGAAAATATCCGTCGAAACATAAAAACTACGAGATGAGGCCGGCAAAAAGCACGCCAGTGCATTTCAGACTCACCATATTGGAAGGTGTTTGTCGCGGCGATGGTAGGCGGCAACACTCGCAGAGGCTTCTTGTTGGAGAAAGTGCTGTGGGTGGACTGCGGCCTCTGATGAGCCGTGCCGTCCGATCGGAACATGCTCTGAAACGAGACAACGGAATATTCAGAACGGGGGAATTTCAATAAATACTTTGCAAGGTCATGCCAGTTACAGTCAATCTAGTGCATAGATCACTTCCCGCACGTTTCAGCACACTACTGCTCAAGCTGAAAAGCCGACACACACAACTCAGACTTAAGAGATTCTCATTCTTACTTGTAGCTGATCATTTCCGACCTTGCGCCCCGGCACTCGCCTCACTGAGGCTGTCCTTTCGGAGTGGTCCACCTCACCCGCGGCTATCACATTGTCCAGCGTATCTACAGACACACACATATATATATAGCATCAAGTCACAACTTTTTTTTCATGGATAATAAAAGATTAGTATGTTGTAACATATTTCAGTGTTAAGATGTCACTAAGGACAGCGATCAAACTTTTTGAGCAGACATAATATCGGTTAGACCGAAACCTATTTCCGTTTGGCACACGGGAGTGATGGTTTGAAAACGAGGAAGTTGAAATGTTTCCGTGTTCACAATCGCAACATATGCGGGACGAGAATAACAGGTAATTTTCAGATTAACAATTGGAATTTTCAATAAAACGAGGGCTTTTTCAGATTTTAGGGGATCGCCACCCCACAAATCACCCCGCACTGTCAATCGTACACGCGAGGTCGGATTCTTACAACTGAAATCTGTGTGTGACATTACAAACATATTTGATAGAAAACTATAGGTTGACAATTGAAATTTCAAATCGAACAACCGTTATTTGGAACGAAAAAGGGCTTTTCTTCGGATTTATAGAGGGATTTAGACCCCAGTAATCACCCTGTAATGTGACAATATTACAACTAAAACCATGGATCTGTAAAGCATCAAATGCTAACACATCGAACAGAGGCAGGGTGAAGTGAATATTCAACAACATAAATGGGAAAACAAAGTCCACAAACCTAACGCAGAAGTGATGGAATCAGTCTTAGCGTGTCCCTTGACATGCTTCGATATAGAGCCTGCGAACAAAACGAATGAAACATGCATGACATGGACGACAAACTGAAAAATGACAGAACAAAACCAGCGAGAAAGACCGCATTTCCGACAAGTCACACACCGACACGTACGATGCGCCTGTTATGACAGACGACAAATGTCAACGAGCGCGTCACGTAGATTTGGTAGGCGATCAGCGGTATTGATTACGCGGAACGCAAGGAATATTCTGGACTGATTGTGACGCGGGCAATTGGCGAAAAGCATCGTGTTGCAGTCCGAGCGCCGAGCTTGAATCTACACGCGATAATCGCGGGCTGAATTGCGGACTCAATTCTGAACACTATATCGAGGTGGCGATAAATTGCTATTGTACAATGTACATTTACTTTGCATGATTTGGCTCACGCGGTGAATGCTTTGCTGGCAGTACACTGCCTTCGCGGTTACGCGAACATATCATTAGCCGCAACTGGCGCGGTCACATGAGTGCCTGAGCAATTGAGCACGGCGGCGCTTATAAACTTGTTGACCTTGATGTAGTTTCGGCGTCTGCAACTCGCAACTAAGATGCCATACACTACACAACAAACAGACGCGCTACCGGATTGCCGAAACGCATCGATTGCAAACGCAGCGTGTTTAACACACGACCGAATTGTAACCAGGCATGTTCAATTGTTCAGTCGAAAATGCTCTATCCGCAAAGATGTTACACCACTTGTATGGGCGTGAAATAAATATATGTACATTGTACAAACTGCGATGTACGTGATGCCATGCAAAATTAAAAACGACATCTTCAAAACGCGAGAGCGCACTTACTTGAACTGCCGGAACTCAACGAAGAAGTCTCGTCGCCGGGATACGATCTTATCACCGTAACCACCTGGATGTGCAGGGGCTCGCCGCACGCCCTGATCGTGTCCACCAGCTGCTGGTGGCCGTACTGCCGAACGTCTGTGTTGCCGACCTGCGAAAATGAGGTTAGAGGTTTACTATCGCGAAACGTTGATAGTATGACGTCACCATCGAATAAGTCGTGAAATACGCGCGAGTGACTACATAGCGCGTAACGCGATACTGTGTTTACAAGGGAACAGGATTGCTCTACATTGGTTTCATGTAAGAATTGGCGTTCCCGGAGGCTGGGCTATCAAAAGACATACACACGACTGGAGATACACATAACACTGTAACTTTATACAGAGCCTATTCTAATTGTATGACGCTGGTGCATAGGTAGAGTCGGATGAGTATTTTTCAGTTCCTGAATATGATTCTGGTTTTCCTGGCAATATGACAATGACAACATAGTGCGAAACGAGCCAAGCTTGGCGTGCAGACATATCGAATTCTCACGCTTATGAGATTCAACTCTTCACTAATTCGGAATTAAACTCAAATTCTCAAGTTGTTGCAAATTCAGTAATTCTAATCCAATTCGGAAAAATGTGTAGCTATAATTTCAATTCTAATAGTAATTCTTGAAAACATTTGAATTCCTAATTTCGATTTCACTCTCAATTCCTAGTCTGTATCCTACAAAACACGCTACAGAGCCTTGTCTAAATTAGAACACGAATTGTCACATCCAACTTACCGTGATGATGAAATCTCCGGACCGCAACCCCGCGATGTACGCGTTACTCCCTTCCTGCACAGACTCCATGTACTGCAGCCCCGGGTATTTGGGGGAGGGTTTGAATTCGTGAACAGGCCCTTCGGCTGTAAGCAGGAACGAAATACATTTAACATCACGAATTTAATAACAAAACTCATAATAGACGTTGTTGTTCGTATCGCGTGCATTTCTCCTGCCACGGCACGGGTAAAGGCGAGGGCGGTCTCATGCATTATTTACGACCTTTCATAAGTCAAACAGAGTCAGCCAGTACAGTCGTAAAAACTGCACAACGACCAGAGCAAACTTCACTTCATACAGGACGGATTCATGACATATCAATAATAGTACCACAGCCATCTCCTGAACGCCGGATGCAATCAGTCGATCATCAGTCGATCACCGCGAACTTGTACAAACCCTACCAGCTTGAACCCCCACGGGTCCTAATTAGGGCTGGGCAAAATCGAGTACCTGAGTGAATCGATTCTGAATCACGTAATATGCTTCGAGTCGAGTCGAGTAATCGAGTATCACTCATTATGACGTCATAACAGAACGTGGGGTGTGAAGGTTTAAATATGTATCTTTTATGCCACCACGAAGAATATAATGCCTGGTATCCATCACATAAAAGATATTTTGGTATTTTTTAGACCATACCGATTTTATTGCACTTGGTGACAATGTTGCGGGACGATCCTGACTTTGGAAATCTGCTAATTCCAGCAACTTCGTAGCTTTGACCTATATGTTTTGTATGCTACGATACGGTCAATCAAGGTTTCAAGGCTTCAACAGTGAAAATTACTGTCGAAACTATAATTCTAGTTGATAAATTAACTTCCAGTGGCGAGGAGCGTATAATTCCAGTACTCGAAAAAATCGTATTTTACTACTCGACTCGAATCATCACAATTAATACTCGATTCAGATTCGAGTACTCGAATCATTATGCCCAGCCCTAGTCCTAATTACAGCGGTCAGCAATCAATCGCAGTGAAGCAGCATAATTAATCCAGCATTCAACTGCGGAAAAGAACGAGTTCAATGCCCATATCTGCACGACATGGCCTCAAAATTATCAGCGCACAGATTACCACCCGCCGAGTCTTAACATGGAATCCGAGATTACCGAGAACGCTAACTCTAACTAGGGAGTACAGATGGTTAATCGCAATCTTATCCGTCCACATAAACCTGATATTTGACCAATTCATATCGCAAGGTAAATAACATATTCATATAAACTATTACAGTACACATATCAAGCATCGAGTTCCGACACAAGCACGATAGCTATCAACGATCCCACTAACGAAGCCAACAACCAAGTCAAGTACGCCAGATTATATCAAGCACGCGATTCACCGCTTTCCCACACTCTATACATCAGCCGAAACACAGGCGTCAATCACCAGGAAAAAAAAGCAGCAGAAAAATCACCTTTAGCGCCTCTCAATATAAATCCGTATCCATCCGAGCCTTTTCGGATCGCCACGCTTTTGGCGTTGTGATAAATCCCGGCCGACGAGGTGGCCTGATAGTGTGCCATGTCTTCGCTGCGTAGCGATGAAGGCCGCCCTGCGTACAGAATCGGCACTGCGTTATGACAGCGCTAAACGTGATGCAAAAAGCACGCTGTAGGCAGCGCTTCTATACCGCGCGGGCCAGCGGGCTATTTTCAGACGCGGCTAGTCACGTTTTCGACGGAATAGGTTCAAAAACAATTTGCGCACAGGAACAATTCACAAATTCGCGAAACAAGCGAGGCGCTGCCAAAGTGATGTCATAATATTGATCCGATAGAAGCAGATCTCGTCTGATCTGGACGCTATCATTATCATCATCATCATCATCAGATTTGACAGCTATATACTTTAATTAACGAAAGAACTGCGATGGAAATTCCACCCGGAAATAGTGCTTTACAGGGTTCAAGAATTGAGAGCAGCTTGCCTTATGAAGATATGCAACCCTGAAACGTGAGAGGGTCGTAAAATTTCGGCAACAGTTAGCTGATTATTATAAATATGTCGCCCCAGTGTTAACGTAAGACGCAAAAAGAAAATTATACGCGGAAAAAACATTTCGAAACGGTATTAGCGACACAAAACACACACCTGGAGAACTCGAATGATTGTCTTCGTATGATTCGAACGATACGACGCTGGCTGAATCTGGGACTGTACTCCTCTGCATAAAAGCTGCATCGGCACTGCAAGATAACAAAATCAAACGTATGCTCACAGACAGCAAAAAGCACAGCCAGAAAACGCACCATATCGCGATCAACCCACACTTCAAAAGCAGACATACCGTGCCTATACATAAAATCACTTTCACGCCGATATCCTAATAGAACATTATCTCCACAAATTCGATCCAAAATTGGTCGCATTCGACACCAGCGACCCGTAGGGCACAATACCATCATCTCTCTAACAGGAGTCAAGGTGCCATTAAATTTCGCCTCAATAAGGCGCACACAAACACGCGATTACGGTCTAATGACAAGGTACGGTCAGGACAGGGTTATTTGGAGGTAACGTCACACGTCCAGTGATTACAGTATAGTCGTGATGGGCCGACGGATGGAAATTGCAGGCAAATTTTCAATCAATGCGCGCAAGGTTAGAAGATAGGCGGCAAAAAAACTACGCTATCCGTGAATGTCGTTGCGGTGGAATCACTTGAGTCGATTTTTCAAAAACAGACGCCTTTTTAAAATAATTTACACCAGCATATAGTATTCCATTCGCTAACCATGAATATGAATATATCCTCTTTTCCGCCGTACTAAAATACACCCTCTTCATCATACCCTTCCGCTACAAAACACTGTGTTCCGGCAGACTACAAACCGCAATATACACAAAGCAATAAATTTTGAATCGCGACCGAAAACGCGCTTCTGTTACGACACAATCGACACAAAAACAAACGGTTACCTCGAACGATTCTTCTTGATTGAATTCCTCGATTTGACGTGGTTCGCCTCGCTGGCTGGCGCGGGCTGACCTGTGATCGGAGGGGACAGGTCAGACGCGTTTACCGCGTAAAAGTCGTCGCTAACGGCCCATGCAGTCTCCCGCTTTTTCTTAGAGAATATCCTCTCCCTCATGGTATCCCACAAATCACGGTAGACTCGCCAATAAACGTAATATATCTCACGATATCAAAGCTATACTTTCAGGTAATACAATAACCGAAGCGTAGGTAAATGATAGGCTTCAGTCAAGGCAGGTAGTTACGAATAAACTCTGCGAATCGCATGGGCAACAGTTGAAAAAAAAGACAGACTTATCACGACTATTGCTCGCCTGTTCCATGAACTCTCCCGTCTACACACGCGTATCCTACGTTTACATATATGCATTTCCTGTCGGATCTGTCCGAGGTACCGTATTGATTACGAGCGACAGATGCGCCCGATTGGATATTTCGTGCGCCTGATCGCAAGAGAGATGGCCCGGAGCGAGCCAATTTAGCGCGTAAACACTGCAATTCCGCGTACCTGTGTCGTTGAGTGGCCTTCGCAGTTGGACTTCTTCTACGCAGCTTTTCGGGAAAAATCCACGCTGTCCGTCAACCATGCCATCGTCGTAACCGGCTGGGGCGCTCCGTGCGTTTAGCACTAATAGGAAAAAATGTCAAGTAAAATATTATTAAAATACTCTTGGAGGTGAAGAACTTCAATAACGAATTGAATGGAAAACGAAACACTGCAAGCTGCTGAGGTAGCAATTAACAAATGGTATAAAACACGACAGCTGACATAATCACAACTATAATTAAGTTCCACGTAAGCCGTTAGACTGCCTGCCAAAACTGCAACAAACCGATACGTTTTTACATCGAAGAGCACCGCATGCTTTCCAATATCTATGCTCTTACTCCGTAAATAGCAGCTAATAATAATATTCTAACAACGACACGCCGCAAATTCTAGCAAACGCTTTTAATCGTGCCCGAGATACTGTATCTCGACCAGTAGATAAAAATGCAGCTAGACTATTTTGATATATGTAGGCTATATCGATATACACAGAGTCACCGTATTTTAGGAATGGGAAAGGACGACACTTTTCACAGGCTCCAAAAATTACTGAAGCGGAATAGCAAACCATATTTATACAGCCAATTTCATTGGGTAGAATAAAAAAAGGTCACTTTCGGATTTGAATCCCGCGAAACCCGTCTATCGGCCAAAATTCAGCGTCATTCTTGGTCTTTTTGGGCATTTTAGACTAAAAAGGAGGGACAAATTATTAAAAAGAAGGAGGGCAAATCCTCCTAAAGATGCATGGACCCTATTATAATAATACATACGGTTACGGCATATACCGTTTTCACGATCATCTATTATCCAACATACGCATTACAAGATGATCCCCAGTAACACAGCAAAACACGAATCAATAGTAATAAAACTAGTGCCAAGCAACAACTGCATAGGAAATCCACGAATCAATAATTCTACCATATAACTTGTGCCAAGCAAGAACTGCTCTATCTCGACCACTATAGATAAAACGCTGCTAGATTATTATCTAGATTCCAGACATATATACCGCGCTTTCACGATATACACAGAGCACACCCCGGTCACACGCAAAGAAAACACGCATCATAACTTGCACTAAGCAACAAAGACACGCAACAAAACGCATTTTAGCGTCACCATCGCTTAACATCAATGTCACACACTTGCTCACACGCAGAAACAGTCCCGCCGCACAAAGAGCAAGCAAGATAAATAAAATCATCCCGCAGGGTCACCTAGCAGCAACTGCAAAACGGGCATAGTATCCGAGAGCCGCGCAACGCTTAACAACCCGGCGCCGGTGTTTCTTCATTTACGCCACCAAATTTCGATTATGTGCAGTCAAGAGAGTGGCGGGCGAGGGGCGCGCTGATAAAAAGTAACCGCTCAATAATTCATGAGGCCGGCTAAATCAAGGAAGCCAACGAAAAACGGTAGAGTTAACCAGCCCGTCACAGGCTGTCCTATAACGTAAGCGCTAAAGCACAGTCTTTTCACTATACAGTAACATTGCTTGCGCCAGATCAAACAGAGGTAGTCAAAGTTGTCATCATTGGCACTAAAAGTAGAGGTAGTACCGTAATTTTTGCTCGAAATACAATTTCTCCCAAGAAACTAAAAATGTAAGTTTTCTGGAACTAGTATTGCTAAAAAAAAAATCGAAAATTGAGAAGTAGTGCCCCACTCACAAAATTCCAAAATGCAAACATCGTGGATTTAACCTCCCAACAGTTTCCACGTCCGCATAAAACAGCAACTTCCACGCATAAAACCGACCCTAAAACACACCTCCACTAACCACAAACACACACCAAAAACGTGAGAAAAGGCCTCGCGATTCCGTTTCTGTCTGCCACCATTTCCGAATACACGCGCTGAACAACTTGAACAGAACGCAAGCGAGTCTATACCGCGAAGCGTAGGACGTTCGGCAATGTAAATCAACACCGTACGCACAATATTACGATGTAACTCGATAGGGCCAGCTATAGAGACGCAGAATTTGGCTGATCATCGAAATCATGTGATGGATGCATAACTTTCCAACGACCAAACGTACAAAAAAATAGAAGAGGGCCGGGATGCCATCACAAACCAACGCGGAACTGATAAAGTGCAATTTGCATGGAAACGGCAACATCGCATTATTATTAGCCCCTATTCATTCAAGCAGACTACAGAGTACAGACACTTGCGCGACTAAGACATAATCTTAACCAAAGACACTTATCCGAAAACTCCGACTGTAAGGCAACATGAATTCAACACTGTCGCAATTTGACAATCAGCTTACAATCCCAATCCGTTAACGAAGTGCGCGCATCAAATTCAAAACTATGATCATTGGGCGGCGCCTATGTCTACGGAAGTCAAAACTCTAGTAGCTGCCAATTCCCTTTACAGTGACACTCGAAACCCATTGAAAGAGTCATCGAGAAATTGAGGATCCAGTAATATACAACACCAAATCCCGTAGTAGCACAAGCCCGTTACTATCTCCGAATCTAAAACACTGCTACCCGGGCAGCTGAACAGCGCACAACTGAGACCAACGACAGTATTGGCCGTGTCTACCGCCTATTTGTTCGCAGATGACACGATCAAACAACACGAAATCACGATTGGCAACTGCATATAAATCGTAGAATCGCACGATGTCGGGCCGTTTAATCAAAGCGGTATCGATTCCGTGCGGCAGATTCATGCGCGAATGCGGACGTAAATAAAAACCGGTCTTCGCGCGCGATTTTGATGGCTGTCTAAGCGTCTAGAGCCGAAATTTCCCGGGCAAAGACGGACAACTTCAAATATTTTACGGATTACATTAGCATCACAATTACAGCTATCAATTACGCAACAAGAATAATCAGATGTGGTCCAGGTCTCCCTGTAGCTGCGTCGCACGCATGTCATATCGATCGCCCTTGTACCTACGCGATTCGCCCCGACCAAACAAAAAAAAACTGCAACCCAAGAATGCGAGAGTAATGAAACCTAACTGCAATACACATCGGCGCGAACGTAACTCGTGTACGACGAGATGAAATTATCGATCGACACAACTGCGATCAACAGTGGTCTAACGGGTTGCAACTAGATATATCGTGCCGTCGATACGCACGGCCTTGACAGCCATAGCAGGGTCAAGGAGATGGCGTCCCGACATTTGAGCACGCGATAAATGAATAACGACAAGGTCACAACCTGATTAATTCAGATTTAGAGTATGCTAATTAATACATTCTTGTACATGTACGTAATCACCGCTAGAGCACAACCATCGACAATTGACAGCTGATACTTGATATTATCGCGCGTAGATTTTCAGCATTGCCGCAGATTTTACCTTTTCGCAGCTCCTTCTGGGACGCCTTGTGGATCTGCCCCAGATAAGACCATTTCCCGTCCGTCTTCTTCCACGAGTTGGGCGAGGCAATAGTCGGCGTACCGACTTTAACCGGGTTCTTAGGCATAGCTACTTTAAAGCTACCTAAACTCGACCTGAACAACTGCACGACAGAAGAACGATTATGATCAACGCGATGCACATACCGCGCTTCGCGATACTCGATTAATTCTGCCATCCTGCAGCGGACCCAGTTAGTTTGTGGACTACACATTAGGGCTCTTCAAAAATGACTTTTTTTCTCAAATCGTACTGGCTACTTGATAAAATTGTTAGGTTACCTAATTTAAGCCTACACACCAAATTTGGTTCAATTCCAGCCAGTAACCGCTTTGCTACAGAAGTAAGTTTCAATTCATTATATAAAAATAAATAATAAAAAAATTTGAAAATTTTCTGTTCACCCCATGAAAGTGTTAGGCTGTCTATAGAAACGATGCTCACCAAATTTGGTTCAATTCCAACCAGTGGAAGCGGAATTATTGCCGTCGAAAAATTTGGATTTGAATAAAATAGTATTTACGGTGAGCACAACTATAATAAATAAACAAAGAATCGGTCACCGTAAATACTATTTTATTCAAATCCAAATTTTTCGACGGCAATAACTCCACTTCCACTGTTTTGAATTGAACCAAATTTGGTGAGCATCGTTTCTATAGACAGCCTAACACTTTCCTTGGGTGAACAGAAAATTTTCAAATTTTTCGTTATTTATTTTTATATAATAAATAGAAACTTTCTTCTCCTGTAGCAAGGCGGTTACTGGCTGGAATTGATTCAAATTTTGTGTGTAGGCTTAAATTAGGTAACCTAACAATTTTATCAAGTAGCCAGTACGATTTGAGAAAAAAAGTCATTTTTGAAGAGCCCTACTACACATGTAACTATACTACGGTACGCCCATACAGGGCTCACGAATTCATTAACAATCGGGTAATGTCCGTTCCTCATTCAATGAATAGCACCAATCCGTCACGATATTACAGTGTGCATTCCAAACACCAGACAAACACTCACAGAGAGATAGCATTATTCCTAACTAAAGCCTGCAGTCGGAGAGCGACAGACTATTGTCAAAGATTTTTCTATCGACAGACTTACAGCGTTAATATATGTAGGTAATGAATGCTAACTTCAATGCTAACTTGAGTCGAGGCTATTAACAGCCAACGAAACTCGCATTACTCAAAACACTAACGCTGCAAGGAAAATGCATATCGCATAACATTCTCTCAGCTGTCATTTGTTGAGTGATGCTCAAGGCTTCCTATCTGACAAGCGATAGCTTCCAGCAACTCGAAGACTTGATTTTCGCTTCATTCAAACCAGACTCGCTAATTTAAGCCAGACACGGGATCAAGTCAAGCGCGGCCAACAACATCCCGAATTGCGCATCGAATTACCACGCTATGTCCCGCTCGGGCACGCGAACACAAAACAGCCATTTCCTGTCATCGACAACGCTTTGAGTTGCAGCAAACGCAACTGAAAAAATCACGCTGCCATTGCCAGCTTCTTATTTCCAAGATAAAGGTTATTACTGTCGTTAACGGCGTGGGCTAAACGCGATCGAATGTCAAATTACCTACGCCGTAATTATGACGTTAGACGGGACGCCTACGGCGAGGACGATTACGGCTTACGCGATTCGAGAAGACGCAAAATCGGATATTCTTCGCGATTCTTCGCGTTTCGCCGCATTCCTAACGAGCGCAAATGATTACTTTACTCAAAGCGCGTAATTACGGCGCGCTCCACGTCGAGGTATGCAGGTGGCGACTGCGAGTTATTTTAACCATCGTTCTGACTTGTTTTTTTTGGGTAGCATATTCTCTTTCAGCGCTACAGCTTGGGTTGCCGTCGACATCTACCGAAAACTTCGGGCAACCAAAAATTCTCATTAGATTAATAAATTTGTAAACAGATGTCATGTCAAAAAAAGTAAAAATTTCATTAAATGATCGACCACCCGACTATCTTTATTACTGCAAAAAGATTCTAATTTCCATACGATATCGTATGAATATATCGTAACTTAACTACTCGAGTTATTTACAATTCAAAATTTCGTAAAAAAGTCTTTTGAATGTCAATAAAAAGTTAAAATTAGAGGGAACTTTAGGCTTTTGGATCAAAAATAATCGCCCTACCGATGACTGAAAAAGTCCGTACGCTCGCTAACGTCACCTGTTCACGGCCTTTTTGGTAAGCTGTCTACTAAAAAGGAACTGCATCCCTTCCGTTCAGTGCTAATCACGGCCCCAGTGCCCAAAATAAGGACACGACGAAAAAACTTAGGACAGTGCAGATTTACGAGACATCGTCCTTCAAAATAAGTACGAATCTTAGAAATAAGCACGGTATTGCAACCCTGACTATAACAGCGTCTCCGCGAAAATGCATTCCACCCGACCCTCGCTTAGAACGCATTCATCTCCATCCCCGCCACCGATTCAAGGGCTTTTTTCCTGCGCGCGCTATCAAATTCCTTACAGGATATCCCAGAACAGGGAGCTGTGCATCACAAAGGTACGCTTGCAACACGCGTCGATAGAATACCATGAAAAAATCAAACTACGAAGACAAAGCAACGCTACAGAAATAGCACGCGGTCGCACACAACTCCGAAATTCAATGCCCGTACTGCGACACACTATTCGTCAGACGGCCAGCGCGCGCAGCTGCCTGCACATATCGAAATGTCTGAGTAACAAGTGGAAATATATCTGCAGCGGGCGTCTAAAATGCACATTCAGCGCGAGCCGCCCTAAATCAGTCTACGTGTTGCGGCAAAGAACATGCACACGCCCTCATGACGATGCGGTGTTGAATCTCGTGGGACCGCCGTTTCGATTACACAGATATATAACTGTTAGTGCTATGCCCCGAGACGCCCTATTACCGAGCTGTCAAAAAAGTGCCGGTAAGCGAAAGCGGTATCGCAAATTATTATCGAAAATTGAGTTATAGAATATCGCGGCTTGCGAGCGATCCGCGCTACCCAGTAATCGATAACGCGCGGAAAAGCGCGATATCGAACCATTATCGCCGACAAATAATACCGTAACCCTACGGAACATACAATATTTCGACACAGCGCCGAGCGATATTTAACACCCCGAAACGCATCCGATTCCGTGTCCAAGGGCTGCTCGCATTCTCGTGATATTTGTAAAAGCAGATGCAGAAACATGACATGCCTACGAATGAAATATATAGCGGCGCCCACCGGATTTACTGATTATGGCCACTCTATTACGATATAATTATAATTATAACGGCTTCGTCGCAAAGTTATACGCGCCTACGATGTTATTGTACGCTATACTGGGTGCAAGGATAAAAAAGGTCAAAAATTTAAACGGATAGTGAATTGGAGTGAGGTTTCTACCACCATCTGAACGAGGACATATTTCAATCTTATCCATTATATCATGTCCACACAATACACGATATTGAACGGGATACATTACAATACATACAAACGCATACCCATGTGTTTTTGAAATTGAAGACATATCGATTCAGACAGAATGATATAGTTGGATGATAATATATTCATATTGAAATAAACCTATTACAGTAATCACCATTTACCCCGTCAAATACGACATATCATTCTATTCAGCGCGTGCATGATATTCATAGCTGGTGACACTTATAGAAATCAGCCTAATCGGACAGTGCGATTATTCAATTCGACCATTAACAAGTTCACAGCAAAATCGTGATATCACAAGGCATATAGGTAAATCCCACACAGAACCGGGGTCATTCGCGAGCTGAAGGGCGCTTCCGAGGCACAAAGAATTTCAAGTACGTCGCAACAAAAGGACTCCGCGAAAATACTTTCGTCAGCGTTGAACCGACCGACGGCCGTAATAACCCGCCGAGATCTTCCGGAATATTTCCAAGTGCGCCAATTCAATAGAATGATTGATGCCGACTAATATGTATTGTGGGCGAGCCAAAATTTTGCCGTGAGGAATGCGTTCAGCAACACAACCGATAAACGGCGCGCGCTGGACAAACACATCATCGGCCGTCGCAGGCTTTTTAAAATAGTTATTCTGGATCACTTTCTTTACATACAGAACTAACGCATATTTGGATAAGCATTCTTCTCAAACTGCTGTAATAGTCACGCTGTTAACATACATATAGTCCCACACGAAGCAAGCATAAATCGCTAATGCACAACACTCAACGCTGCTGGTGACTAAGATCAATAAGGGATTGAAAACTGCAGTCTTGATCACAAAAATTGAATTAGGATTAGTGTGTTAGGCATAACGATACGAGCAACAATTTTGATATCAGAGTAGTATAGTTGAGTGTTTTCGTGTACAAAAATAACACGCCCTTTGCTACTAGGGAGTATTGACGGAATATTCAATCGTTTCAATACTTTCTTTCTGCAGCAGGAACATAGAAATCTCATCAGGTCTTATCGTGTAACACAGAGCATGCACCATAATGCAACACATGTTTGCAGAGACTATCAATCTGCAGAGTAGCCACCGGCCCATGGATTTTCACGGAACGATATATATGTCAAAGTTTCAACTGATTTGTGGTTGATATACAATGTTCTTTGCTATTCTCTACTAGTTGCTGACGATTACCCCTGACAAGAGTCGGCCGAAATAATTTCAATGCGAATATACCATTCCATTGTAAATTTGAAATCATTCACGTTCGGTATGGATCATTATGCATCTCATGAAACAATAACTCACAACTACATTCTATCCCCACCAGCACTGGTTTAACCGCAAAAGCCAAATACCATAAAATCTGCAGCACCAGTCTTACGGATGAGAACATCTCGAATTGACTCACCTATGACTCGCGTGCCGACTCGCAAAGTCAGCTCGTCTTGGTTTTTGGCGTCGTAATTTTGAACCACGATCCGGACCTTGTTTTCTCCGGCGTAACCGTTATCGACGGCTGTAAAGGACGATAGAGCTGCATCAAAGTACTGATACAGTCGATTTTATGCACGGCAAAATGAATTCCGGGTCGCGGGCGTGCAGAGACCGAAGTCCCGAGAACATATTCGACAAGTATAACTAATTTGATAATCAATATGATACAGTGGGTTTTCTCAGGGACCAGCCACATATAACCCAGGCAGATACGAGCGTACCAGCGTTGACTTGAGAATGTCGCGTGTAAAATGACTGCATAGCAGAATTTTCATCAAAAAATAAACCCATAGAAGCCATAAAATGCACGGTGGTAGCTCGTGAATGCCGTGTAACATCACATAGCGAAATTTGGACCTACAAAACCGCAGCGATGCGTCGTTTGAAAGAAAGTACGAAAATGGCAACTTGAAATATGAATATTGAATACAAAAGTTGACATAGGGTTTCGGCAAAATTGAAATTCCGAATTGTGACCATACAATCGAGAAGTACAAATAGATATAATTCGAAAATATAGTTAAATAATACGAAAACAGCCTAAACGTTACTAAATAAAGATGTATCTGTACATTGAAATTGATATGAAATTTGGATGACAGTAGCACGAAAACAGCGTAAATATAACTAACCAACATCGAATCAAGGGTACAGACTTACATTTCGGATATTTCACGTCCGGCATCTTCGCATTAGGCGGCAGTTTCGAGTCGAATCTGAACATGAATGTGGAACTTCAGGCGCTGACCAACGCTGGCAAAGTATCGCTTATGATTTCATAAATGATCAACTGGGGCACACACGGTATCCCGAAGGTAGGATATTCATTATTCAAACAGAATTAGGGCGGTCGGCAAACAGAAGCCATCACGAAACGGAATCGGGACTTATTGTTTTACCTTACGATAAACGAAACTAAAATCTCCCGAAGTCGCCAATGTTCACAGAAAGCTATGTTTGAATGTGTTCGTTATTACACAAGACTTACGAAATCGTTAGACAGTCGGCGCGATATTTGATGGGGATTTACACAAGCAGCGATGGTTGGGGTTTGCCCAGGGAAACTTAAAACTAGTAGTTCTAGGTATGGACGGATTTGCTAAATCGTTTATGTCACGAGCCCTTGCAATAAAAACAACTTTATGACCTTTAAACATAGGAACATTAGATTAGTATTAAATCACCTGCATTTCGTTCCAATCAGTCTACTTAATCAACTAGCGTAATTACACAAATATAATTATATAATTGTCCAATTCTGATACGCAGCCCGACTGAACGCATAACTGCGACGTCACAAAAGGTCGCGTCCGCAAAACCACGCGAGCATGGCAGCGCGCGCGGGAAGCTCCCGCCTCGCAATACCTCGGCAAGATCTCGAAAGCGCTATCCTTCCCGGTTTTCTCCGCCTGCTTACGCTCCCGCATGAACATCTTGTACAATCCGGCCGTGAGGCTGTTGCGCTTTTTGGGCGGCGCGTACATGGTCTGCCCCTTGGACTGCGCCGGCAGCCCGGACACGGTTCGAGATTTCTTCATGGCGGGTCTTCGGGCAGGGTCTAATCACTACGCGACTATACCGATCGTAGCATACCAATAACGAAAACGTTCTGTTCAACACGAAAAGAGTTCCTGACTGTAACTTTCCATTAATTCTCTACCATATTTTGTGATACATTGTTGATATGCAACGTTCATTCCAATTCTCTACTAGTAGCTGACGATTACCCTTGACGAGTGCCAGCCGACAATATTCGGGTTCATTACAATATGAATATACTATTAAATTGTAAATTGAAGTTCTGTACCTCAAAGAAGCCCATCAAATTATATGTGACTATGATTATTCATTTCGCTTTCAATCCGTGCAAATGAGATCTGCGTTCATCAAGTGGCCAATGTACAATGTACATTGTACAGTAGGGCTCTTCAAAAATGACTTTTTTTCTCAAATCGTACTGGCTACTTGATAAAATTGTTAGGTTACCTAATTTAAGCCTGCACACAAAATTTAGTTTAATTCCAGCCAGTAACCGCTTTGCTACAGGAGAAGAAAGTTTCTATTTATTATATAAAAATAAATAATAAAAAATTTGAAGATTTTTTGTTCACCCCATGCAAGTGTTGGGCTGTCTATAGAAACGATCTTCACCAAATTTGGTTCAATTCCAACCAGTGGAAGCGGACTCATTGCCGTCGAAAAATTTTGATTTGAATAAAATAGTATTTACGGTGAGCACCACTATAATAAATAAACAAAGAATCGGTCACCGTAAGTATCATTTTATTCAAATCCAAATTTTTCGACGGAAATAACTCCGCTTCCACCGGTTGGAATTGAACCAAATTCGGTGAAGATCGTTTCTATAAACAGCCTAATCCTATCATGGAAGGGGGGGGGGGGGGGGAACAGAAAATTTTCAAATACAGAAAATTTTCAAAGTTTTCATTATTTATTTTTATATAATAAATAGAAACTTTCTTCTCCTGTAGCAAAGCGGCTACTGGCTGGAATTGAACCAAATTTTGTGTGTAGGCTTAAATTAGGTAACCTAACAATTTTATCAGGTAGCCAGTACGATTTGAGAAAAAAAGTCATTTTTGAAGAGCCCTATTGTACAGTACATACCAGTTTCTGAGAAGCAATAGTACTACCTTTGATATACGGTGGTCCGAACTCGATTTACAATACTTCGCTACTGACAACATCTGCATCAGAGTTTCTGAGATATAATAACGCCATCTTTTTGAAACGACAAGGTTCACACTGGACTTTTTGCAACGGAACGCAGCAAAGACACAAACTACCGTCGACCGTAAACAAACAATCCGTCGCATTCCGGGCCGGAATAAAAAACCAAAGCAGCAGCCGCGTCAACCTGGTACCAATACACTGTTTCGTCATACGCGCGACCTACATCCACGGCTTATTTACGAGAATTCAAAATATGCAACGCGGCCGCTTTACCGCAGCCTTTCAAAAGCCGATGACCTCGCGGACAAAATATCATACTGCTCCGCACACCCTGTCTGTACTAACGCTTGAATACACTCAATGCACTTTTGCCATGACGTCACGCGACATAATTACCGCTGAATCAAGCCCTGGTACCGTACCGAGTGAGTCACGAGAAATATATCATCACAAAAGGCTTACAACAGCACAGGTGCTTACTACACCACGCACTTTGGGGTGATTAAGGAGGGCTGAAATCAGGCAGCTTCCTACAAGCAAAGAGATTTATAACCCACAACACACAATTCTCACCCCAGACAAGCAATAAATCCGCTTCATACCTACTATAAACACAGCCTCGAGGTAACGCATCACTATCTAACGACGCGACGTACCGCGTATTCCAGATTTTTATCGCGAGTCGACCGCACTCAAAACCTCACCCCTGCCAATTTTCAACAGTCCGCTATCCGCGCAAAGGAAACACAAACCCATGCTCGGGAAATCCAATCGAAACGTTCTCGAGTGCGCTGGCGGTCCGACAAGATAAACGTCGCATATAGTCGAGCTATATTCACGAGAGGTACGACGAGGATTAAGCAAACAAACGCACTAAGACAGCGTTCCTCATGATCCAAGAATTCGCTCGCCTCGCAGTACAGAACAGACGCTAAAAATGACGACGGGAACACTACAAACTGGGACACGACTCCGCCGAGTCAACGATTGAAGTCGCAACTAAAAAGCCAATTCCGATGCGCGCCCCGGCTCAAATTTCACAAATTTCGCCAAATCAAAACTCATGGGAGTATGCGTGTAACGCTTGTATCCTAGCGGGACTGTCAAAATCTCGCCTGCTCTGCGTGTAACGATAGCAAACAACGCCCGATAAGTAGCTTTCCAAAGCCGAAACGACCACTCCAGCAAGAAATAGTCTGATAACGCGCGCGCCGACTCAAAAACGGATGACCTCGAACACGAAGAGCGCCGTTCCCGGGGTCAATTCATATCGAGAATGGAATGATGCGCACAAAAGCAAACTAGTTCACCTTAACACCAACTGCAGCACACACAGTCTAACATAGACTCGATACAATCCATTCTAAACCGGGATGAGGACGAGAGTGGGAATATATACTGATAGAACGTCATACGTCGCATACCATATCAAAGTGAGCACACAGAATCGCCCAGAACAAACATTACACCTTGCTCGGCTCATTTTTTTACTCACGCTCACGCACACGGCGTTGTATCGCGCGATGACACATCCGCCAAAGCTGGGGCCTGGCGAAACGACAGGTTTGTAATCATCACTGTAAGTCACGGGCTCGCGTTCGCGATAATCAATATATCAAGCAATGACAGGTCTTGTTACATAGTTCTGATGAATATGATACCCTAATATCATCACGAAAGCAAGGTTATTTCGGTACGAGATTAGCTTATACGCTAAGCCAGCACAGATGAAGTGAAGGCGCGCATTAAAAGGACAAAAGAATGATCAACACCGCAATACCTGAACTCCTGCTTTCCAAATTATAGTAGAATTAGAATTATAGCTGAAGAGTTATTTCCAAATTAGACTACAATTATAATTACTGGATTCGTTTCACGTCATGTTTGACGATACGATGGTTGACATCAAAAGTTCTTTTGAATTCTCTACGAGTTGCTGACGATTACCCATAACCAGCCGAGTCGAACTATAAAACTTAGAGATCTCTCAAAGTGCTGAACTCGCAAAACATATAAATTGAACGAAACTCCGACTTTACAGGAATACAATAAATATCACGTTCAGTGCGCATCAAACAGGGTTCATTCTTATACGCAAGTGAATGCCAAATCCCCGTATAACAAGCCTGGCTTATTTCGCACTATACACTATACTGCAGCATTTTCAGGGAAACCAGAAACTAGATTAGAATTGAGATAAGAGCATAGCACGATTTCACAAATTATATTACAATTAGATTAACTGTATTTCGCACTAATTTAATTTGATAACAAGCTACTAGCCCAAGTCTGCCTGAATAATACCAAGACCTCCATTCTTAACAACAGGCTACAGCTAATCCCAAACTGATGCCACGCTGAACGAAAGGCATCACTAACGACTAGGGCTGGGCATAATGATTCGAGTACTCGAATCTGAATCGAGTATTAATTGTGATGATTCGAGTCGAGTAGTAAAAGACGATTTTTTCGAGTACTGGAATTATACGCTCCTCGCCACTGGAAGTTAATTTATCAACTAGAATTATAGTTTCGACAGTAATTTTCACTGTTGAAGCCTTGAAACCTTGATTGACCGTATAGTAGCATACAAAACATATAGGTCAAAGCTACGAAGTTGCTGGAATTAGCAGATTTCCAAAGTCAGGATCGTCCCGCAACATTGTCACCAAGTGCAATAAAATCGGTATGGTCTAAAAAATACCAAAATATCTTTTATGTGATGGATACCAGGCATTATATTCTTCGTGGTGGCATAAAAGATACATATTTAAACCTTCACACCCCACGTTCTGTTATGACGTCATAATGAGTGATACTCGATTACTCGACTCGACTCGAAGCATATTACGTGATTCAGAATCGATTCACTCAGGTACTCGATTTTGCCCAGCCCTACTAACGACCGGTTCAAAAGCGACTAACACACGACCGACTAATCTCATCTGCGCTGCGTAAGCGTACCATTAACCCCGCTTCCAAATGATTAAATTCCCGCGCCCGTGACAGAGCACCGCGCCAACAAAAATAGCGCGATAAGCGACTTGTCGAGCGCGGCAATATTGGCGTACGCTTTTAAATATTTATGGCGTGTGTTCGTTTTTAGCAAGAGCGTTTACTGGCTTGTTTGCGTCACGCGGCATCGAAGGCAAATGTCAAGGATACGCGTCCCGACGTGCGCAGGACCTCGAGGCAAGTCGACAACTACGAGGTCTCTTTTTACGATCGAAACAAGTGGGTCGAACTGTGCTAAAGATATTCACTCACAACATAACATGGAGCTTAGCATTTACGACTCACACACTAATAGCGTTATACCGAAAGGAACACCTTGCTTTCCAGATATACTGTAAGACGAGGAGATAGAAGAATGCCGCATCACAATAGCATGACGTAGGAGTGATGTAAGAGCAACGCAGGAGAGTAACCGAGCAAGTCAGCATGTTCAAAAAAATTTCTTCCCTAAATTTCGCTGGCAGCGATTAAACATTCAGGTTACATATGTAAATATGACGCACATCAAATTTAGCTCTATTCCGAACAACTCCAATTTGCAATTTCACCATTATAATAAAGAACGTTATTTACGGAGGAAAATTTCGTCGATTCGTCATGACCCAACATGGACTTGGACACACTGACTCAACCCGGGGTAGCGGCGACGGTATCAAATGCCTCCGGTATGCGCACTGTGACGCCATCAATGCTCACTACGTCGCAATCACTCGTTTCGTCATTTCATTGTGAAACATTTCGCAGACAGCCCCGATTTCAATTCGCCCTTGCCAAATTTTCATACTGGCTACTTCAATCATAGTTATAGAACTAGAAAATTTTCAACTGCTACATATAAGATTGAAACTAGAATTACAGCTACCCAGTTATTTTCTAACTTATGACATGATTAGAATTACTAAATTAGCAAAAACTTGAAAATTAAACTAAATCACGAATTACAAAGAGATACATCAAACTTGGCCCGTTTCGCACTGCAAATTTATCCTGCGGCATTTTCTGAGGACCAGAAATAAAACTAGAATCAACTTAAAGGATATAAACACATCCGAAATTTGACTAGAATTAGACTACCCGCATTTTGTTCAAATTAGTTTATTCAGAGAGCTAGAATTATTTATTTGCAAAGCCCGACTTCGATGCGTGGACACGAAAACCCAGATTTAATACTTTTTCCGAATTAGGACACGTTGTCACATTCCAAATTTGTATTCCGTCCTCGCGATCGCCGAGGACCAATCTCGCACCGAGCTGACCGCACGAACGACCGCCAAAGCGCTATGAAAATATACAAGCGAGCCAACAAACAAAAAAGGCCCCTCCAATTGTGCACACACCGTACGCGCATTTGCGAAAAGTCAAACACGAGTGCGTGTCGGGTTTGGAATAGTTGGCGTTCCGTCGAATGCTACACGACACGACACAATAGCCCGCGCCTGGACGCGATCGCCACGGAGCCGGGAGTACAAACAAACTCCAATGCACAATTACACATACATAAACCCGCGCACGAACTCCACTGAATGTTATTTCTCGGTCAATACGGACGGAATTCCTAGTCACTGCAATGCTCGAAGCATATTTGGACAACTACATAGTTCTAGCTGTTCAACTAGAGCAAAAATGACGGTAATTCAATCGTTTAACTCTATTTCCTAGTATAGCTACAACACTCGCACTCAAGCTAACTATATCGATGACGTATTCGATCACAACCACACAAGGACCGCGCATGCGCAGCGTCACCGATTACACAAAGCTAATCACGCGAATGTCTGTCAGTAACTGCGATCGAAATAATCTAATCCGCGTCCGCGCTAAGAACACGGCAACCGTCAAGTGTCAAAACCTCGCAACAGGAATGTAGCCTACGTACGGCAGGATCCATAATATGGATCCGATATGATGACAGAACAGAAACCCAGTTGACACGCTAACAATCTACAGGGGGGGGGGGTGTTTAAAATTAGTTAAAGTTATCAAACATTCAAAAACTGATTTTGCCTAGCTGCCAATCATTATAATCCGGTTACAATCACTCTTTAAGATGCAAAATGTTATATTTGCAGTCAAAAAACACGCTTCATTAATTACACAAAGACCACACTGTAATCGAGCAATCTCAGAAAACCAGACCGTGATTTTGCAGCGCATGCAACCATCACGACGTCGCATTTAGAACAAGCCTCATCTCACGTAAGCAACCAAAACAAGTCTAGTCGGCGTGCCAAATTAACATCCGCATTTTTTCCCATTCCCGGAAATCCACCGTTATTTACTCATTAAGTTCAAACCGCGATTAAAAAAAACTCGAGGACACTTTTTTTATTACCATTTTCCCAGAGGTGTGGCGCCAACAGCGCAAGCTTTTACGCGTTTCGGACGTTTCGCGAACAAAAACAGCGTTCCGTAACATGACGAAGACCCACGCGAAGAATTATTTCCCGGTCGCTAGGCGACTGGACATTGGACAACTTGTAACTACAGATTAAAACCGGTAATGCTAACATTCCGAAAGCCATTCCGCTCTCGATCAATACAAAAGATCGGCCAATATAAAAACACTTTTCGCAGCGAAACGACAGCAATGTGTTTTCACAGTTGGTAAATTGGTCGATTTGGTGGTTTTACCGTAGAGTACGAGAGCATCGGTGTACTGTATAGGCAACATATTCAATGCTTTAACAGTATCTTAATCTCTAGCGACGCATCGTAAATACCCCGCAACACACCCTTGGTGCAAGGGCAAACCGCGACACTCAACTTGTATCATATATTTTTGTGTGCGTATTTTAAATCGGGGTACTAATGCTGAAATCGACAGTGAAATCTCGCTATACCGATACACACAATGGTCTGGTGGGAATTCAAAATATAAGAGGATGCCTACCTGTTTTCCAAGGGTATCGACGGCGAGAAGTAAGACTCCAACAGGCTGTTCCTTCCCACCGTGCCTTGCTGCTTTTGGGTGAGCTGAACAAGAAAACGCCAAGAATCAGTGCGATGTCGTGGAGCGTACAACTCGTTTTTGCATTGCTTCGGAACAGAAACTAAAAAATCTTAAGGAAATAACATTCGATTATCGATAGCTGGTCACCTAGTAGTACTGTCTTTCGTGTTTTGACGGAAAATCGGAGCTCAGATCAGCCATAGCAACCTCTTATCTTAGCATCTACTTAAAGTCTGGACGGCGCCAATTAAAAGCAACACCAAATTGTGGCTCAAATTAACTGGAGTTGATTTCGGACCACATTAATATAGGGAAGGACACAATATTTTGCCGGTAGCACAAACTCTGGAAGTACACGGGATGAAAACAGGTGTATTTACTAGGTTTCCGCCACAGCGTAGGATGTAACTCAGGCTATCGACACTGTCTCATAGCAAATTTTGCTATCACTTGGGGTGGTACACCCCACCCTGGCATATACTCCAATAGCGACTGTATTTCAATGAATAACAATCCATTTGTTACTCGTGATTGACAATCGCATTGTGTCAGAAAGTAGTCTGATTGTCTGATGATCGCCAACACGCACGCAGGGCGACACAATCTCGACGAAAGCGTGTTTGGTTTGACCGCAGATATAATGCGACAGCCCCAATCATGTCTTTGAAGAGCTTCTTGGAGGCACACAACTTGAATATACAATTGAATACTATATTCGTATTGAAAGGAAACCTGATAGAAGCGGCATACCTCGATTATGACGATACGCAGTTCTAACCGCACGAAAAGAAACATAATGCGTGAAAATGTACGAAATATTTATCCGCGCAAGGCAGAAATTACAGAACCCCCGTCTTTCAACGCGAATTATGGGCGCTTACGCCCGAACAACGATTTTTAATCATCACATATGACATGACGACACGGACCCACACCCTCGCACGCCGCTCAAGAGTTTTTGACTGGATCCTTATATACATCGTCTATTTCTGTTCTATCGCAAAGAGAAAAAGGACTACGCACACAAGGCGCTGTTTGCTGTGTAAACGGCGACTGTTGATCGCGCTTTACAATAACATTGTGTCATCACGGGATTCCGGAGCCAAGGTTGTCTTAATCGCCGCTTAGCTCGCGTCGATCGACACAGCGACAAAATTAACCGGATGTGACCCGAAATAGCGCGTTGTGCAACGGTGAAATGAATTACGTCATCGCACAAAACTGTAATTACGGCGAATTACCGTGCGTCTTCAACATGTTCAACAAGAATTAACCGTGAAGTCTTATTAATTAATAAATACGGGCAGTCGGTATGTTAAAAGTTTCAAGAGTCAGATGCGCCATCTGTATATTAAAAATGTCTGAAGTCGGCGCTAAAGTGACCGACTTGACCGGCCGATTGCCCGTAAAGTACACCACTATGAAACGAACGCGTTACATGATAACCGATCGGCCCGCGGCACCTGCGGCGAAACGGATATTGATATAAACCAGAGGAAGTGTCGAAAACAGTAATTTCGCGGACCCGCAATAAAGAAACCGCGGAGAAGGTAATTAAAAGTCGCCGAGCAACGCACGGCAACCTAACTTCACATATTTTATCGCGCCCGCGAAGAAGTCGGGGATATGTATTTTGTATATGACTCAGGTTTGTAATGACTCGACACATCTCTATGACATTTTCAAGTTTCGCATATCAGGAGTAATGATTGAAAAAATATGCCCAGAAACAGTCTTTAATCTTTTTGAATAAAGATATTCAGAGAGAGAAAAGATGAGTCTCTATTACGAGTCCGAGCATTTCGATATCACCCTAAAGTTTCACAGAAGTGAGTTTAGCCGGACTTGAACTCGTTGCTGAACACTGAAAAGTAAACACTATGACTTGGACTCGGATTCGAGTCTTAACACTGAGCCTCGGACGTGGCCAGTTGCTCCTGACTCGAACTTGACTCGGTGGTGTATTGATAATGACTCAACTTGACTCGAGTCAAAACTACAAAAGTGAAATTGCCTTGTGATACGGAACCTTGTGACTTGGTTACAACCCTGCAGGCATAACTAGAGCTAGATATACTTGAATCTAGATATCCTCGCGTATAAATAAACTCACAATCAAATTCTTAGAGTGTTTCTTCAGCAACCCGGGCGTCCACGTCGACCTGTTGTGCTTCCGCCCCGTCGGTTTCGACCCCGCGTCCAGCGGCGAGGGCGCGGCGCGCGTCTTCCCCGGCACATATTCGTCTCTGGCTTTCAGCAACGCGAACTCGGCTGCGACGGAACGCGCCAAGGGTAAGCGAAAAGCGACCGCCACGAAGCGGCGTCAGAGAGCTAAAAAAAGTGCAGAGACTTACCACGGTCGCGGTTGTCCGGGAAGTCGATGATTTGCTGGGCGATGTTGGCGCTTGATGCTACGTGGGCAACCTGCGTGTAAGAGAGAGAGAGTCTTAATATTCACCTGACCGAAATATATAACAAATAGACAGCATCAATGATGATACAAATGATACTCTTGTAGCACAGAATTTCGATGCACTATTGAATAGTATATTCATATTGACATGAACCCGAATATTTTCGGCTGACACTCGCCAGGTGTAATCGTCCGTAACTGGTAGAGAATTGGAAAGAACATTGTAAATCAACAGCGGCAGCTAAGTTATGAGTCACAATCAGAACCGAACGCGATAGTGTCTCGCTTTGTCTGGCTTCTTCTGGCAATCAATGCCTTTTCTCTTTCAAAGGGCGGAGACACGACTGGTGTTCGCGCACAGGCCGGCGTTAATTAATCTGTATACGCTCCTGGAATTCGTCAGAACACCGTCGGCGCGGCAAGAACGTCACAATCGCTACTAAACCGCCGTAACTAATCCCGCGCCAGACGCGCGACTGATAAAAAATAAAGGGTGCCGTCGAAATGATAGCAAAATATAAATTACAATCTGGATAGGCCACGGGAAGTACCCGGAAATCGCCCTCAAAGTCAGAAATCGAACCGGTTTCTTTTCAAATCACGAAAGGGAATTTGAATCAGTGAATTCATAACAACTTGGAAATGGAATTCAATTCCGAATTACCAAGATACACATCAAAAATCGAGTTGAGTTTATATAAAATCAGAGAACCATTCCCATGAGCGCGAGAATAGGAAATGTCTGCGCGCCAAACTCGGCTCGTTTTGCACTGAACCGTTTCCAGGAAAAGCATAAATTAGATTAGTATTAGGTTACAGACATTTATCCCCGATAAGTCTAATTATACGACCAGAATTATCTAGTCTAGTTGTTCCGGGCATGCCTAAAGGAAGAGTGAGATTTTCTACGCGCTTTCATCTCGAGGAGGGCGTGTGATAGAGTTTGGACGACGGCGTTGCTAATTAACGAAACAGTGTGCGGGTCGCGCAAGATAACCACGACAGCGTTCTTCGACGGTGATTATCAACACTCGCCAACAAACGAGAACATATGAAACGCGCTATCTCCGCAGAATGCCCAATCCAAAACGCATCACTTTCAAATCACAGATTAGATATTACGCCAAGGCAACACATACGGCATATAATTGACAGGCGGAAAACACGCCTCGGGCCGCGACGCCGCTGTCAAAACAGCGCGCGATAATAACCAGCGGCGAATGTCGTTTCGTAGCCTGCCAAGTGCAACCGCGAGTTATGTCAGCGTAAAATAACACAAAATTTCCATATGTCGTGACGAAGGGCCGAGACGGTAAAAGTAGCCAGCGTAAAGTAGACGAAGAAGTTAAGACATAAATTCCTACTCAATTACATATAATAGTAACTATTTCTATAACACGTTAAAACTACTGCGTCCTACGGGAATGTATTTATCCCGGTTTTTATGAAACTTTCGCTCGTAAAAGCGACTGCAAACTACTTTCTACTTCTCAAAATTCCAAAGTACGAGTATTTTCCACTGATAAACCCCCGCGCAGAAGTGGAAACAGTCATAAGACATAACCATTTAACATAATGTTGAATCACATATTCATATCGCAAATATTAAGTATTACTATATCAAACAATTATATATTGATTTCCGTACCACTAGGAGTACAATCATACAACCAATTAACTGAATAACATATTCATATTGAAAAATATACACTGTCATGTTATATATGATGACACGATTGTTGATATACAATGTTCTTTCCAATTCTCCACTAGTTCCTGACGATTACCCCTGGCGAGTGTCAGCCGAAATATTCGGTTCATTTCAATATCAATATATTATTCGATTGTCAATTGAAGTTCTGTACCTCCTAGAAGCTGTGCACAGGATTGTTCAAAAAATAACTCAATTTCCGGGATTCCGGGGATTCACTGATTAAGTTGTTAGGTTGACTTAAAAATCGCTGCATACCAAATTTGGCTGAATTTCAACCAGTAGAAGTTATATGAGTTTTTCATTAATCATTTTGGGATCACCCATCTTCAAATACATAACTTTCCACTGTAATAACTTCGCTTCTACCGGTTGGAAGGGAGCAAAAATTGGAACGCAACTTTCTTTTAGGCAACTTGACCATTTCACGGGGTTGACATTTTTTTTTATAAATTTTTCATGATAAATTTAATAACTTCAATTGGCTCTGCGTCGGCGTCTACCGGTTGGTATTGAGCTAACTTTGGTGTGCGGCGTTTTGGGATGAATGCCTTCTCGTATGCGTTTGGAATTCTGCAGTTCCGAACGTACCTGTACGGCGTCTTGATTCGAAAAATTCTTGATGGCAGTATCGGCGCCGTGCATCAGCAGCGCCAGAGCGCACGCTTCTTGGTTGTACAGCGCGCACACGTGAAGCGGGGTATTACCGGAGGCGTTCCGCGCGTTAATCATGTCCCGGCCGACCTTGTCACAGTTCAGAAGCAGCTCCAGCAAGTGAAGTCTCCCGTATCGGCACGCCTGTATTTCAAACGAGATTTAATGAAATCGAGATAACGCGCTACTTGACCGCAAAAGTCAATTACGCCAAGCCGCAGTCAAGTGTAATTATGAAATAAATCTTGAATTAATTACGAATAAGGCTTATATTAGGTCGTCATATTAGTATGGCTGATGCGAAAATTGAAAATTATGTATCTTTTATGAGAACACATAGAAAATAACGCCAATTCTACATCACGTTAAAGATAATTCAGTATCTTTTCGACCGTGCCTATTTCGTAACACTTTACGACAACGCCGCGCTTTGATCACAACTTGACGGAGATATCATTCCCGCTAACGCGCGTATGGCTTCGTACAACATGATTTGGACGCCGCGACACGACCCATTGAGGTTTCAAGACTTCCACGTTGGTAAAATAAAAAATATTAATCTCTCGCCGCACGCCTCGAATCAGTGTTGAGCGGACGCTTGGAAAATTTTATGCTTTTCCGAAATATATTAGAATCAGAATTATAGCTACACATTTGCTTTCTAAATTAGGATTATAGCAACAGTTTCTTTCCTACGCGTTTTTTTTCGAAATTAGATTAAAATTAAATTACCGACATTTCTGTGTAATTAGTTTAATTAACAACTAGAATTATGTAGCTGTCCCAGGCTGGCCTAGCGGTAATGCCGCCGGGCAATGCGAAACCGCGCATCAATCGACAGGAATAGCACCAAATCCCCAGAGAACAGCAACGAATACAGGCCGACCGCAATGAATAAAGACATTCCGAGCGAATTCTATTTTGGTCACTGTCGCATACCCTTCGACACCACTTTGTCTGTGCGATGTCTGTCATCGTTACCCTAACACTGAAAAGGCGCGTTTGAAGTCGTTTCGGGAGTATTGGGGCTAAAAATGTCTTTGGACATCGGCCGCACGGTGATGCCACGCGAAAGACGTCGCCACATGCTAAATTTCAGAACAATTTTATCACGTTTCCAAACTGTTTGGCACCGGAATTTCACGTTTGTTGACGGTATTTAGGCACTTTCAGCTTTGTTTAACAATCACAGTGAGAACTTGTTTTCGGCACATTTTAGATGGGCGGCTTAAAGACCCAATTTCGCAAATTCACAATTGTAAGCCTTTGCCGACTTTCCATGACCGCTGTAGGACGGCGGTACAGTCGACATTCTGACTATTTATTACAATGATTTTGAACAAAAATGTTAAATGACTTACTACAACCAAATACTCCAAACACGAGCTCACAGGGGAATACCGTATTCGAGGTTATTTAGTTTTCATGAATTGCGGACTCGACATAACTCAATCCTATGCAATGAAAAAAAATCAATTTTCTAGTAGCCAATTCTGGGCGTAATTGAACAGCTAGAACTCTTTCCTCCTCATATAAGGATATTTTGAATATCAACAGTGATTTCACTGATTTGGCACTATTTCACGAAATGCCTGCGTCCTGAGCCTTTCAGAGTCACTGAACGGGTACAGGCATGATCATTTGAAAATTCAAAGCCAAAGACTATTGCTGTACAAGTGTACATTATACCCTACCACACGAAACTAGATAATATCTACCCTGGCAGATAGAAAATACCTGTCGCGCGGCGGAAACACGAATCGCGAATTTGTAAATAATACTTTTCAATCTCGTATACGTGCGGGCTGAAATTATTTGTAGAAACGTGCCGATGACTTTCACGCCGTCAAGGACAGGATATTCGTAATTTCTAGCGTCCGATATTTGGGTGATACGCGGATGTGGTAAGTAACGGGGTGCATCTACGTTTTCGGAGCACTCAAGTAGATTTTGCAAACCTCTATTACTTACTAAAGCAACGTTTTTTTTTTGGCAAAACGACTCGATTATTTACATCCCTGATTTTGAAATTTTTGAAAGTTTTGGATGGACTTGTGATCATTTTACGAACGAAATAACCCGTGTCACGGTAATTGAATATATTTTCAAATATTGCACACTGTACAGATTCGCAGTATGAGAGCTTCTTTGAGGTACAAAACTTCAGTGTTCAATTGGATAGTATATTCATATTGGAACAAACCGGAACATTTTCGGCTGACACTCGACAGGGGTACTCGTCAGCAACTATAGAGAATTGGAAATAACATTGCATATCAACACTTTCATTCGGGTGCCTTGGAGTTGACTTTTATCAAAATACGCAAACCGGCCTGCAAAAAGACTTCGTGTACCATCTAAAAATAGTACGCTGAGCTCTCTTCGCCCCGATTATTCCAAATTTCATGCTGGTGACGTCGTATTTTGTGATACGGTCGTTGATATACAATGTTCTTTCCAATTCTCTACTAGTTGCTGACGATTACCCCTGACGAGTGTCAGCCGAAAATATTCGGGTTCATTTCAACATGAATATACTATTCAATTATATCAAATCTTGAAAATAACTACTTTTAACTGTACTTCAACATAAGTCCCAATGTTGATTACCTTGGCCGCCTCTAATCACCCAAATACCGAACGGGAGAAATGAACCATACCCGAGGCATACTGCAGACGCTGATTAACGTGCCAAAAAGCGACCGGTGATGAAATTACCAGCAAAACCCAAAACAAGGAACAGACGGGATATTCGCACATCAGGAAATAAGCGTTCGCATAATTTGCGTCAGGTGTCTATCACGTCATAAAGTGCGCGGCTCGACCGTGACGAAAACTAGCGACTGGTTTCCATCCCGAGACGCTGTCGCGCATCGGCGGGCAAAAGCTGAGTAAATAGTTGTGTTTACATAGCCGATGATATACAACTGAATATTATATTCGTATTGAAATTAACCCCGAATAAGCCGGTTTTATCGGTATCGGCTCAAAAATCCGATGTCTCGGGCTCCGTTATCAACAGTCGCAACACGAAACGGAACGGAAGACATCCAGCTGTCTGTACCATGCTAGGTTTCGTTACGGACACGGGAACAAGCCGTAGGGATTTGCTGCGTCATTGTTTCTTCAAATACCGAGAGGTCAGCCCTGTCTACGCGGGACTAACGCAACAATCAAAACAGGATATTGACCGGCAGTGGACAACGCCCTAGCATCTGATCGATACCAGCGTTTCACCTTTTATCAAGCGCAGACCCTTATCATTATTTTTGGACGGTCGCGTGGAACCCCTAACCTTGAATATTCGGAACCTGATGACTAAAAAAGGAAAAATGGTCATCGCTTCCGACCGGTCCGAATCATGGCGTCCTGGTCTGGTTGTTGTAAAAAGCTACATGGTGATTAAAAAACGTCATCACTGCAGCCTGTCACGTACGGCGAGAGGAGAAAATAAGTCGAGAAATGGGCCGAAGTCATTCGAAAATAAGGACTGTTTTACAGTTGTAGTTCTAGCACTTTTATGGACTACTTGAAACTAGCCGCGGACCCCAAAGACGTCCATGGACCCATATTAAGAGCCCCCGCACTGCACCGAAAGATGCAGGCCTCAACAAAAAGCAATTAGACTATTTCATGATTTCATATCCTACAACAATCGAAAGTCTCTGAAAACCGGATCGGATACGGAAACGCGGTAATGTATACTGTCAGAGTCAGATACGATTCCGCTTCTCAAATTGCGTATGGATTCGCTATTAGTCTCAAGTCCCATTGTTTTAACAGTGCCCGAGGGTCCGTCGGCTGTATTACCACGTCAACAGCAACAAAACACAGCGAAAATCCTTTATCCTCCCTAAGAATCGAAAGAATCTACAGCCAGGGCGCTCGCAGATCTAGCTGGCAGATAACGGATAAAATTCCGTCACGACCCGCGGCGGAAAACAGGCGGCCCGCCGAGATTCGGTTACCGCGACACGAGAAAACGCCGCAAAACCGATTGTGCGCGCGACAATGGAGATTTATCAGAGATTTACCGATATTGTCTCCGAATTTCGGTTCTCGACAAGGCAAACCGCGCGCGGACCTATCGTTTTCCTTCGCGATTTCGATTACGTCACAAGCGAACGGCCCGAGATAGCGGCGATTCGACTTCGGATTCGGTTCCGAGCAGGGCTGGACTTTTTTATTCGAACACTTTAGTACTTTACAACACTTTAGTACTTTACACTTTACAGTAGGGGTCTTCAAAAATGACTTTTTTTCACAAATTGTACTGGCTACTTCATAAAATTGTTGGGTTACCTAATTTAGGCCTACACACCAATTTTGGTTCAATTCCAGCCAGTAGCCGCATTGCTACATGAGAAGAAAGTTTATATTTTTTTATATAAAAATTAATGAACAAAAATTTCAAAATTTTCTGTTCACCTCATGAAAGGGTTAGGTTGTCTATAGAAACGATGTTCACCAAATTTGGCTCAATTCCAACCAGTGGAAGTGGAGTTATTGCCGTCGAAAAATTTGGATTATCAATAAAATAGTATTTACGGTGACCAATTCTTCAATTATTTATTATAAGTGTGCCCACCGTAAATACTATTTTATATAAATCCAAATTTTTCGACGGCAATAACTCCGCTTCCACTGGTTGGAATTGGGCCAAATTTGGTGAACATCGTTTCTATAGACAACCTAACCCTTTCATGGGGTGAACAGAAAATTTTGAAATTTTTGTTCATTTATTTTTATATAAAAAAATATAAACTTTCTTTTTGCTCATTTATTTTATATATTAACTAGAAACTTTCTTCTCCTGTAACAATGCGGCTACAGGCTGGAATTGAACCAAAATTAGTGTGTAGGCTTAAATTAGGTAACCTAACAATTTTATCAAACAGCTAATACACTTTGAGAAAAAAGGTCATTTTTGAACACCCCTATTTTACAGTGATAGGAATACTGAGATCCCTCATATAATCGATTTTGCTCGGCACAAGTTACTTTTTAGCCTCACCTGATGTAGTTCGCTCCATTCCTGCGAGTCGTAGCATCCCACCAGGCTGTCGTGCTGCAGTAGCGTACGTACGGTCTCGGTAGACGAGCCGAACAGCACGCAGTGGTAAAGCGGAGTGAGGTCTTTACCGTCCGGTACGCTGGGCGAAGCTTGAAATTCCAGCAGCGTCTGATGTGCGGAGGCAAAAACTTAAAATTTCGTACGCGGGGACAGCCAATACAGCGAGGCGACCAGTAATAAAGTACTGCTGCTCTTTTCGAGTAACCAAATATAATTTGCTTAACTGCGCTACCAAGTCGAGTGGCGATAAGTTGGCGTCACGCGTACCAGCGAGATATATCTTGGCGCGCGCGCGAAATAGACCCTGTATCACGTCAACTTCTTCCAACAATCCACCTATTCGTAGTGTCATCAGGGGTTTTGAGTTAATTTTACGCATTTTATGAATCCTAATGTAGCCACAGCCGATCAACTGCTAAAATCGTGATTTATGAAACTACTTCCTTCACACCTTCCGTTTCCGAATTCAAGCGGCTTTCAGATGTCACGGAGATCTCCATTTTTACTTGTAATTAGTGGAAATTTATGGACTTATTCTGCTTCTAACTTCTACACAAACGCCGACGCGCTTTCACTTTTTAGGAGCACCCAAGTAGCTTTCATCTATTTCCGTCACTCGCGCAAATGGTCGCACGGTTTTAAACCGGTGGTATTTAAATTTTGTAGCTTGGACACTAGGGCTCTTCAAAAATGACTTTTTTTCTCAAATCGTACTGGCTACTTAATAAAATTGTTAGGTTACCTAATTTAAGCCTACACACAAAATTTGGTTCGATTCCAGCCAGTAACCGCTTTGCTACAGGAGAAGAAAGTTTCTATTTATGACATAAAAATAAATAATAAAAAATTTGAAAATTTTCTGTTCACCCCATGAAAGTGTTAGGATGTCTATAGAAACGATGCTCACCAAATCTGGTTTAATTCCAACCAGTGGAAGCGGAGCTATAGCCGTCGAAAAATTTGGATTTGAATAAAATAGTATTTACTGTGAGCACAATTATAATAAATAAACAAAGAATCGGTCACCGTAAATACTATTTTATTCAAATCCAAATTTTTCGACGGCAATAACTCCGCTTTCACTGGTTGGAATTGAACCAAATTTGGTGAGCATCGTTTCTATAGACATCCTAACACTTCCATGAGGTGAACAGAAAATATTCAAATTTTTTATTATTTATTTTTATATCGTAAATAGAAACTTTCTTCTTCTGTAGCAAAGCGGTTACTGGCTGGAATTGAACCAAATTTTGTGTGTAGGCTTAAATTAGGTAACCTAACAATTTTATCAAGTAGCCAGTACGATTTGAGAAAAAAAGTCATTTTTGAAGAGCCCTATTGGACACCGCTACGTTTTTTCACAGCGAGCTCAGAACATTCTTTCACAGATCACAATCAACGCAAAATCTAACCACGACAAATGCACGCAATGCACAGACAAATATTCGAATCGAAAAGCAACACAAGATATTATCTGCACTAATCCCCAGTTCAGCGCGAAGCATATAGGCCACATCACAATAAAAACTATACAGAGACTGAGCGCGGGTAGATCAATCTCACTCCGTAGCTGCGCTGCAATTGTGACGCTACACGCCCTCTGTTGAACCGGGGTCCGATCGCGAAATAACGAATCCATCAATCAGTAATAAACGTAAGCACATAGGCACAATATGGTTAGTTTACAATTGAAAAATCCGACAAACGCTTTTGAATTACATATAGGTTATTATCGTATAGGCCTAAAACCATAGTTGATCAACACTTTCGTCGTTCAACACGTCTCGTAAATCAATACATTCGACTTGCACTCAAGTACACAATTACATAAGTTACTCCTACTTCTACAGAGTGCCAAACCACCGATGTCTACTTTGACCCATCTGCACAAAACCCGGAATCCCAAAGCGACATTTTCTCACCCTAATCATTTGCGTGTTGTCGTTGCAGACCGCCACGTGCATGGGCGCGAGGCCTGCCTTGTTCCTGAAGTCCAAATGGGCCTTGCCTCCGAGAAGGGCCATAAAAACCGGCACCGACTCCGGACAGTTTTTACCTTTGCACAGCATGGTGAGCGGCGTTTCTGAAAACATTCCACGGTTTTATTACCCGCCACAAACTATAGATATACGGCGCCGCAACAACGAAACACACACAATAAACGCGACTCCACAAAAAAACCGCAAGCAAACACTTGTATATTGTGACATCAGGCTTGTACAAACTACCGCATTATCAAAATGCGAAGCTAGAACTATAACTGAATTGGTCACTTTTAAAAACTCGCTTGTAAAACTAAAATTAGACCTAACGACCTTTAAAAATCCGCAACTAACCAACTTAAACACAACTATCAAGGTTCGACCCCGCAGCAACTCGCTAATTGCCATCGCTGATGTAATACGAATTAGTAAATTGCAGATGAGCTGACAAACATTGGAGACCGAATTTGCATTGAAAAAGACCACGGGGTTTCTATTTTCAGACGGGACGGGTTTCGACTCCCAAAACCCTCGCTACGCTATAGAACTAAAACTATAGAACTGGAACTATAGAACTGGAACTATAGAACTAGAACTATAGAGCTAGAACTATAGAACTAGAACTATAGAACTAGAACTATAGAACTAGAACGATAGAACGAGAACGATAGAACTAAAACTATAGAACTAAGACTATAGAACTAGAACTATAGAACTAGAACTATAGAACTAGAACTATAGAACTAAAACTATAGAACTAAGACTATAGAACTAAGACTATAGAACTAAGACTATAGAACTAGAACTATAGAACCAGAACTATAACTATAGAACTAGAACTATAGAACTAGAATTAGATTTGTAGTTTCTGTAACAGTCTCACCGCCGGTGGTGGGGCATTGAAAGTTCGGATCGATGCCTTTCCTGATGGCGCTGTATATCTTCTCGGTCGCGCACTGCTGCACGGCCAGGATGAAATCGCGCCGTTTCGCGACGCTCTGCATCTTCGCGTATTGCTTGCCCTGTTTCGCGTTCAGCACGTCGCTGTCCGCAGTTCTGTACTTGTACCGCATCTGAAAGAAAAGATATGCCTGTTGAAATGCGCTGCACTGCTGTAAGTTCACAGGTAAAATCACGGTCGCACCTTGATCGAAACGGAACAAGTTCAGCTTTGAGCGTAAGCCCGACAAAAAACGACAGCTCAAGTTTAAAAATGTAAGTATATACTTTAGTATAGCTGCGACAAAGACAAGCTCAGATTTGAGCGTAAGTTCAAGAACTCCAGCAAACACTTTCTAAAACTGTGACAAATTGAACGCACAGTTAACTTTCGTATGCACTTCATCACGTTCTTGATACCAGCTGTGTACCGAACCGTTTTATTACTCAATCCAACTGTAACCAATATCGACAATAGCATCTTTGTAACATCAAGATGGCATGCGGCGAATGCATTGATATCATCGCAACGTTATTTGACCGTAAGATCATTCTTGATGTATACACCTTAGCAAGGTAACACTGGCTATCTAAACTCGAGCCTGGCCACTAATTTCATTCGGTCACAAATGAGCATTTGATTGCTGCGTTAAACGCACTGACCGCTTGATAAGCAATCAATAACGCGAACGTACCCCTCCAACCCAAACTCATAACTGGTAACGACGCGCGCCAGCTTATGACAGATGTAATATCAGGTTGTACTGGCCAGCACAGAACAAATCATTATGTCGGGATTATGCAATTTGCGACATAGTTTCGGACAATGATTACGCCCTAAAACACAAAGCGAACCGTACGCCCAATAGGGTGGAGTGAAAAATGGAAAATTTTGAATTTCAAAACGGACACTTGATATGTGGTGCCAAATTGAAAAAAAATAATTTCTATAATAATTTTGGGCTCGTGCACCCTCTAGTGGTCGTGCAATTGCACCGAACGAGCCAAAAATAGCTAATTTCGCTATATATTGATTACCGCTTATGCTAGAAAGCTGGTTTTGGGCTTAAAAGATGCGGAAGCAACAAGTTTCTATCTCACTTCCACAGAACTTTTGTCTTAAAAATGAACAGAAAAAAAGTTACAAGCAAATTATTGATTTTTAGGCTGTTTTTAGGTAAAATTAGGCACTGAAGCAGTGGCTATGATGCCAAAAGCTTGTGATTGATCTTATGACTGACAACTCCATATTAAAAGCACATGAATTGCAAATCCATATTGAAAACACAAAAACATCAATTCTATATTGAAAAAAGATATATTTCGAATATGGATTCACTACCAGAGTATTAGTATGCACAAACTTTAAAATCTTGTGTCGTAATAAAGGATTTCATCTGCTTTCGAGATTTCAGTCTTTGTGTGATGAGGCCATCGCTACGTTCAAATCCCGACACATGAGCAATGGGCATATGCTTCGGTCACCACTTTAACGTCTCTTTCCACTGCCTGGTTGTGCCAAGGATGATTGATCTTTAATGGTGATGACCTTAGATTTTCCAGCCCAAGATATGAAAAGCTTTTGATTGCTGGTGGATGTTCCGCATCTTTTAGATGCAACTTGACAATTTGGTGGTATGACTTGGCCTTGATGTTTATAATTGGGATTTTGAACACATAGAAATTCAAAATCCGGCATGTTCTATGTGGGACTGAGTCATCCATAATGGTACCTTTTTATTTCAAACCATGACGGAAAATAAACCTCCATGCAGAATTGAGTAATATAGTTCAGATTTCCTGATTTTTTGAGGTTCTATACATAACATACATGTGCGACAGAGTCATCCATCAAGCAATCTGAACTATCTTGCTTAATTCTGCATGGAGTTTTATTTTCCGTCATGGTTTGGAATAAAAAGGCACAATTCCATTGTTGGTGGTGCTAAAAACTTGTGCAACATAGTTTCCCATATTACAAAGCTTTCTGATACACAAATTCGCAACCTTGCACTACCTTTGCTACAAGGAAAAGCATATTTTGCACATCCGGATAATGTCTTTTGGGAATGCTCGGTGATGATGATGAAGGCCTCGGAAGACTTGCAAGATTACAACTATGAGCAGATCAAACAGAATACCAGATTCCAATTAATGACTTTGAAGGAGGATATGTTAATGAAACGAAACCTAAAAACGACGTTGACACTAGAATCAGATTGTTTAAAATCCCAATTATAAACATCAAGGCCAAATCATACCACTAAATTGTCAACTTGAATCTAAAAGATATGGAACAGCCACCAGCAATCAAAAACTCACCATATCTCGAGATGGAAAATCTAAGGTCATCTCCTCAAACATCCTTGGCACAACCAGGCAGTGGAAAGAGACGTTAAAGTGGTGACCAAAGCATCTGCCCATGTGTCGGGATTTAAACGTAGAGATGACTTAATCAGAGAGAAACTGAAGTCTCAAAAACAAATGAAATCTTTTAATACAAAACAAGATTTCAAAGTTTGTGCAGACTAATACTCTGGTAGTGAAATCATCTTCGAAATATACCTTTTTTCAATATACAATTGAAGGTTTTGTGTTTTCAATATGAATTAGCAATTTATGTGTTTCCAATATGTAGTTGTCAGTCATAAGATCGATCACTACACGCTTTTGGCCTCGTACCCTGCTTCAGTGCCTAATTTTACCGAAAAATGGCCTAAAAATCAATAATTTGCTCGTAACTTTTTTTCTGTTCATTTTTAAGACAAAGTTCTGTGGAAGTGAGATAGAAACTTGTTGCTTCCGCATCTTTTGAGCCCAAAATCAGCTTTCTAGAGGAAGCGGTCATCAATATATAGCAAAATTAGCTATTTTTGGCTCGTTCGGTGCAATTGCACGACCACTAGAGGGTGCATGAGCCCAAAATTATTATAGAAATTATTTTTTTTCAATTTGGCACCACATATCCAGTGTCCGTTTTAAAATTCAAAATTTTCCATTTTTCACTCCACCCTAACGCCCAATCAGGGTGCGCTACGTGCGTCGCCTAGAAACCAGGACAAGTGCATTGCATAATGATCTGATTAAAGTATACATGCGGATTTATATCATCCGCCATAGGCATTGAGTGTCTCCTGCAGACATGTATTTGTTTGTATACATGCCATGGTTAATCTGAAGTTGATCTGTGTATCGGATATATTTGCAGCGAATGGAAAGTTATGTAAGCAGCCAAGGTACCCAACCCCCTAGTAGCTAAGTGAGCCATTTTTTCGGGAACGTGATCTTGTTTGTGAGGTGATAACGGAAGACATTTATTCAAAACCCCTTTCACAAAGTACATATCGACTGCAACCGTACATTGCTTCTCGCAAACGCAATACTTGGAAAAGGGGGAGTGCGAATTTCTGGGAATGCATTACCTGTGTATTGGATTATATTTTAACGTATCTATAACGCACGATCAATTTAATATTATCAAACCACCGCAAAATGCGGGCACCGGAAAAATACCGCACCGGCTGCGGCGGAAATAACGGATTTTGCGAGCAAGGGTGTTTTCTACACGGCGACTGAATATGGTGTTTCACACGCAAATTTTAAATCACCGTTACCGTGCTGTTTTAGAGCAACTTGGGGGTATAGAACTTCAATATACAATTAAATAGTACATTCCAATTGAAATAAACCCCAATATTTGTAATCGTCAGCAACTCGTAGAGAATTGGAAAGAACATTGTGCTGTTAACATGCAGTAACATCGCTCGGATTGGACTGAAAGAATCGAGACCAACAATCACACTGCGGCGTAAACACAATGTTCAGCTAAATCTCGCAAAGTCATATTATTATTTTCCAAGTGTTTTTCTAACGTCACAATAGATATAGTCTCGAGACAAATACGCGGCGTCTGGCGACCTCGTAAAAGTTTCCGCAAATCCACAAAGGAACAATGACAAGCGACACGCCCGCCCTGAGATAAAGGCACAGCAAGAAATCACGAGCGAATAAAGCGGTCAAAAATCCTCAGAATTTCAGGAATGCAACTGTCACATTACCGCGAATACTTCGCAACCGTAGAATATCCATGATTGCTTTCGCTCATATCTATGCTAGTTTACAATAGAGACATGTACATTGTACGTACGTCCGTAGGGCTAAAAAGATGAAGTAGCCTAATCACTATCGCCCGTCTGATCCCGTTCGCACGTTTCCAAAACAAGCATATGTCACATATTTCCATCAATACGGTAATCCGTTTAATGAGATAACAGAGCGCAATGCAATACAATGGATAGTGTTCCAGAATTACGACGCTTCTAACGCAGAGCGTATTATGATTAGAGCCTCAACGATTTTTATCGGTTCGCCGATAATATCGATTCGATAACACGATTTAAAAGAAATATTATCGGTATCGACAATTCAATATATCGGACTAATAAGGAGTAGGAGATCTATAACTAGACTCGGACTATTGTTATATTTCATATAGATTACGGGTGTCCAGATGCTGTATTTCCAGAGTTTATTTCACGACCAAGCATATCAATGGCTGTTACGCTGCTCATATAAATTCTCCGAAGTTTTTGAACTGCGCCTCAAGCTCGATGCCGTGTCTTTTGAACGCGGGCTTAATATATCAGGGTTATCGCGGTGAAAGTGATAGTTATCGGTTTAGTGGCATCGGCTCGAAAATCCAATACCGCTCGGTTTTAATTACAATGTAAATCAGCGCGAAACGCAACACTTAAAGTGCTCGAATAAGAGGCGAAGCACTCGAGTAATTCCTACCTCTGCCCGTGGAATAGAGTAATTTTAATATTTCGAGAAATGAGTAATTAAAAAAAAATATGTATTTTTCAAAGTCGGATAATATCTATACTTGTGGCTAGGAAAATCGAGAATCTGATCAATTCGAGCACCATTCATAATGACGCCACACAGAATAAGAATGAAAGTTAAAAAGTGAACCTTTCAGATAACCAGAAGAAAAATGATTTCAGTTACACTTATCAATATTTAAACGCTTTCTTACTTTCAACATTGTCAAGTCAACAATAACTACGACTATCGAGTGTTTTGCTACAATGTCGTCACACATAAAGGTCGTTTCTCCGAACGCGACATAATTTCGCTAAAATGATAAAGCCACAATCGTGGTTTCAGGGCTGCCATTGTGGAAAGAAAGTGCCAAAACGATAATCCATGTTGATAAAATAGTTCTTCACTGGGGACGCGTACTTTCGTTACTCCGAAAGCCAGACTCTCACGGCTCGACTTGCAACCAGTACTCGGCAACATAACAAAATGAATCAGTTTTGCAAGAATTACTTTCAACGGGGTCGATTTATCGGAAGAAAAATGCCAAGGTACCTAATCACGACAGGATTATTATTATTATTATTATAAAAATGGGACAAGGGTTATTTCAACTCTAAACGTTGTGTAAATATCTCCTTTCGAAGTATGTTGGCTATCTCTCCCTTAATGTGATCGAGGACAATACGATAGAGCAGTGGTTCTCAACCTTTTTGTCTTCGCGGACCCCTTTCGCATCGTCACGGACCCCCGCGGACCCCCACGAAGTTTAACTTCAGATTTAACTCACGTGCAACCGTCCTCTGTCTTGTGCAAAGGACAACCGTAGGCTTAGTGATAAACAGCAACAAAATGAGCGTTCTTGAAAATGAAATCATACTATTCATATAGAAATTGGATTTACTTCTATTATTTCAAAGCTAATTCTGCAACAGCAATTCTTGAAATACGTGGCCGTGTCTTGAAAATACGCGCCTTCGATTTGATGTGAACGAGTGCCGACAATCCATTACCACAAATATAATAGGTGTGGTGAATGTGGCAATAACGTGTACAGCTTCCGAAGACACATTTGGGTATGATCGCAACAAATATGGGACCAAAAAGATTTTTTTAATGAACATATAACGTCAAGCCTGGTCGTTTTTATATAGCAGCTTATCGTGAAGTCATGATGGAAAGATCGTTGTGTATATTACAGGAGAAAATGGATTTCATAAACATTTCGAAGTCACCGTGATTGACGTTACTCATCCAACTTTTCCACAATCCCGAACAAAACATCTTTAAACAGCAAAATGTTTGTATCAGTGGGCTATTGGTAATTTATCAATTAAAATGAGTCAGCACAGCGGGATATTTCATTTTATATCGGGATTCTGTTGATCTGAGCTCTGGAATTTTACTAGTAATGAAGCGAAACTGCCTCGTGATTTTTCTAATTAAAAAAATACCAATTTGGTTATCAATTATTTTGAGGCTTCGCGGACCCCCTGAAAATGCTTCACGGACCCCCAGGGGTCCGCGGACCCCCGGTTGAGAACCACTGCGATAGAGTATGGTGCGAATTATAAACAATAGATGGACACCCTGATTATCATGCTATTTTACAATCTTGGATAACATACATAGAACATATCTCGTCATCTGCATGTCAACGGACAGCAACTAAATTTCAATCTTCATGATAGCGATCAAGATAGCGTAATGGTTAAGCGTCCGGCTTCTTGATCGGTAGGTCGTGGGTTCGATTCCCGGCCGGGTCAGACCAAAGACCTGATTAGTAACACTGGTATCCATGGCTTCCCTGCTTGGCGCTCATGCATTACTGGGATAGCATGGAGGGGTGGTGCATGACTTAGAAAGTCGCAAAGGCTATATCTGCACTTCCTTGTCCAGCGGCATATGCACATCATGCACTCATGGTATGCATATGCGCAGATCGTGTGTATGTATATCATGAGTCGGTGTATATGCCGCAAAAACATCAAGGACAAAAATAAACTACGTCCTTTCCTTTCCTTATGCGCAACGCGAAAAACATACGGCCACCCTGCAAGGTTACTGCATAACGCATCCGGCTACACACGACCCATTACGCCAAAGATTCTCGCATCATGATAGCCATAAAACGCCGCTTCCTGCATACATCGCTAAAAGTCAAGTATAACTCTTTAGACGACCTAATAAAAGGGCCTATGCTTGCCTATGCCTCATTGCGAAGTTTCGATTTGGTTAGCTTGAGCAAACCGTTAAATGTCGTATTCTGTTTTGTAACTCCGTATTCTATCCCGTCTATCCTCACAGCCGAAGAGCTCATCTGCATATGCCAGTTTTTGTTTCGTGTTATCGAATATTATCGCTCGCGAGATAGCCCGGAGGAGTTAGCCGAAATGCATTTCCGCATGTTCCATGACACCTCGGAGATAAACACGATCTAACGTGAGATCGGACTTAGAATGACGGCGTTGACGGTTGCAAATTGGCCGGAAATTATTGTTGTGACATATAGGCTTGCCCGCGCTAGCGCGGCAACACGACTAATCGCGGTTATAGATGCGAACTACAAATCGTGTCAAGATTTCATTAATATTGAGCGAGAGGTCGCCCAGAATAGTAACCTATGTTTAGCTGCGGTTATAATCGAGATTATCACGTAAAACTTGCGCTTTTGATATAACTAACACCTATCGACACAATAAGAGCTGGCTCACAGTACAATAACCGGCCAAGTGGTCATCTAAATATTCTGCATAACACATAGAAGATATTAAAATTAATATAAAATCCAAGCCTGCCTTCCTAGTAACTTTCAAGCCTGCCTTCCTAGTAACTTTCAAGGCGTCAGTATCAACGCAAGAACGATTCGTTGCAGTGTAGCATACCATGACTATTTAGAAGCAACGCGGAAACTTGTCTATTGAAGCCAATGCGTCACGAAACGGACATAGGCAGGCCGTGTTATTTTTGGCATTTCAGGAGCCAGATGCCAAAACTGCCAAAAATAAAAATTTGAAAATGCCAAAAATAAGCAATTTTTGGCATATGCCAAAAATAACACGGCCTGGCAAATAGTGTATTTCGTTCATGGTGTTGTGTTAACAGGACCACGTTGCAAGCGAGAAGAGCGTTTGTGAAAGGCAGGTTTCTTAATCTGGGTCCAGCCCACCCATTAGGGGTGAAAGCATGGTGTCCTAAATGGTGTGGGCACAGCGAGATTGAACGGCTGACTGCATTTGGTTTACGTCATACTTTCCATTTGTCCGAAGGCAATTTTACGACCATTTTTGACCGGCTTGTCGAGCGCTAAATTTGATAAAACGGGTATCAATGAGAAGCTGCCGCAGTACTGATTATTAAAATATAAATTATATTCTGCTCATGGAACTGTAACCCCCAAAATCAACCACGATTTTTGCATTGTGATCGAGTTCAACATTGTGACGCATTGTCTCGTTTTGCCAGACAGTCTTGTTGCGTCAATGTTCTTAAACAAACTAACCTTCCCAGGACTCTTCCATGCGAGTTGGTAATATTAAAGCCACCTGAAGTGACAAAAGTCCTCCGAAAATATATCGGTAGACTGCATGAGAAATGATAGTAGGACTACTAAATAGAATGTGTTGAGAGACAACACAGGAAACTCCTGGAAAAGGATCGGGAAGAAAATTCTTTCCGCGATGAGATCGATGGCACTGGCGAAGTGATCTCTTTTCATGATGCATGGTAGCCGGTTCGGCCCTCCAAAGATTTTGAAGCTCTGAAAACCTTTTGTGGATGACTGGCAACATTCTTTCCCTCAACGGCTACTGTTGAAGCCGATATTTCCCAGATTCTCTGGGCGAGAAATGAATTGAGGAGAAACTTAGCTGACCTGAGTTTGGAAGCACTGTTATAGTGCAAACGATTTAAGTCTATTCAACAGCTGTAACAATCAGCTGTTGAGCGTGTTTGTTTGGCTTTTCTTTCTTTTTTTTGCTTATTGGCACCGATTCCGATGGATACTGCACATTTTGTGGTTTCGTTTGATATTATTAACCTATGAAATCGTTAGGTATTTTCTTCTTCTTATTGTTTGTTGGCACTGATTATACGTGGATGCTGCACATTTGTGGTGTCTTTTGACAAACTAGCCCAAATAAAGCGTTTTTGTGACTAATTCGAGGCTGAAACTATCTATTTAGAGGACGATGCCAAAACTGCCAAAAATAAAAATTGAAAAATGCCAAAAATAAGTTATTTTTGGCAGTTTTGGCATATGCCAAAAATAACACGGCCTGGACATAGGGGACAAAACGACAAATAAAAATTCTAGAGTTGAACGCATATGCGACATCAAATCACAAAGCAACGCAACAGTGTAGGACGTGGCAATGACTAAGTCACATTTCCCGTCGCTCAAATCAACTAATCGCCAAACCCAACTTGACTTTGCGATTGGCATCGGTTTTCCGCGAATCAAAACAACTAATAGATACATCACAATGCTACAGGCTACGTCGACAGACAATCAACTCCATCAAAAGCGCACGCGTAATTGCGACGAACAAGGCCACCAGCCACACTTTTCGGGAAACTGCGACCACTCGGCGCATTAATTACAACCTTCGGTTCCTTACCAGAGCTACCACTTGAAATGGAACGGGCATTGCATAACCACAAACCACGGACTCGAAATCTGTGACAGACTACACAATCACGCTATTCACACACACTGTGTCCTTACGCTATTGCAGAGCTGTCCGCAATTGAATATATTCATATTGAAATAAACCCGTATATTATTCAGCTGTATAGCCTACTGAATTACTGCACCTGTACCTCTTATCCCGTAATGCATAGATTCCTGGACAGGAGAATATCACGAATCGCGACTTACCAAAAACCCGGCCGTTCCGCCGCGAATATTATATTACCGCACCGAAAATCATAAACCATGGTCGATTGAAACATTATACGCGCGTCCTGCGATCAGCCCCAGATAAGCTTTCTGAAACAATTCCCAGATTACCCTAACAACAGCCCGCGAAGACATTTTATCACATATTAAAGCCTCGGGTCATGAACAAAAAGTCGATTTCTATACTTAGGTGTTTATGGCCTTGTACCTCGATGCAAGATCACACGTGCCGATTACATTCCTTGATAGGCGCCGATAATGATGCTGCCAGGATAGCTAAAGCGCACAAAGGCGCGCGGCTATCGGTTGTCGTAAACTCTTGCAAATCGATATCAAAGTATAGAGCTTTTCGGAGTCGAATTGCGAGAGCGTGCAAATAGCAGGAGACTGGGAAGAAATTATAACTGAGCCACGCCACGGTGTAAATTTTGTGCATGGACCGGTTTGGCCATATTCAGGCGCGTAGCCAGGGGGGGGGGTTTCGGGGGTCGAAACCCCCTCCTTTAGAAACGTGAAACCCCCTCCTTTAACGCGAAACCTTGCTCTTTTTAAATGACCGCTCTGACGCTAATACTCGTTTGCAATTCAATAAGTCATATTATCAGTATTGCGCGCGGCGAATTAACAGAAGGCGCGGCCAATTAACGAAAGACGTGTTGCTAATTAGCGAGATTCGTCTGTGCGCTGCGCATTGCACTGCACAATGTAACGCGACACGATCTCCCGCTGAGATGATTGGCGAAATCAGGTCATTCATTGTCGCGCGTTCGGCGATCATTACTAGCCTGATTTACCGCGTCTCCAACAAGCCTAATTCCGCTGGCTTGAATAATCACATCTGCAATAGGCCCGCGTCGCACGATATCGTCACTGGCCTTCACAATCACATCTGCATTGGCTTGGTGTGCACGATATCTTCGTAGGCCTACACAATCGCATCTGGAATAGGCCTAGTACTAAAGATATCGCTAGCCTAACTACCGCGTCTTTGGATGGGCTTTGGCTCCTATTTCTCGATGGCTTAGATAAAATGCTATCAAGTATATGCTGATTAGCGATTGTGATTAAAGAGTGACATCTCGTAACTGAATGACATCGAATGTCCGCAATCATGTTCGACCCGTGCCTACAAACATGCGTAATTGATTTCTGCTAGTCTTCAGTTATAGTCCAGTAGGCTTGAGTTATAAGAGGTAAAGGTTTGAACCACTTGAAATCGGCGTCATTATAGCACATATTCCATAAAAACTCGTGCATTTTTACTTGCCTAAATCGTCGCCGAAGCTATGTAAGACGCAAGACGCATTGATGAGCGGGCGTATTTAATTGTTGGACGCTTTGACAAGCGCGCGAATTTAATTGTTCAGCGCGTTGATAAGCGCGCGTATTCAAATGTTCAACTTGTGCGTATTTCATTGTTCACAACAGATCAGGGAGTCGCTAAGTAACAGCACTTCCGGACTCGTCGACAAGCTTATCATACGCCTATAATCGCCAACACGGGGATGTTGTATAATCGTTATTTACGCATCGCATGTACTTAACCCTAATGAATCAATGCTACGTTACTAAATTCGGAAAAAATCGAACCCCCCCCTTTTATTTCAACCCCCCCCTTATTTTTCGGCTGGCTACGCGCCTGGCCATATTGAATATATCTTCGGAGCACGTGCCGTGGGGGTCCGGGAAACTACCGACTGTTATCCCGGCAATAGAATACAACCAACAAGATGCTATGTTCCCGCATATCACTTGGACAACCTGAAAGTTTTCAGCTTTTACATATTATACTAGAATGATACCTACAGTTTTTTTTCAAATTAGATTAAAATAAGAATTATATATAGACGTTTTTTTCAAAATTAGATTAGAATTAGTGAATCCGCTGAAGCTTGGGCACCTTTTGGACGAAAAATGTGATAAAACACACGTAATTAGCGCCCGTAAAGCTGATAGTGCCCACATCGTTTCAAGACCACGCTAGAAATACAACGCAAACCGTTACAAGCAATCAAGTCCCCCAAAAAGTAACGGATTCCAAACGACCGCAGAATCTAAACGAAAAACGTAACGCACGTGACAATAGATATTATTCTAACGCAAAAATAACGATTAGTATCACCCCGAATTTTCGAGAGCTCGCACGTGTCTGAAGAATTGCACATATTATTGCAATAGAAAAATACCGATTCCTATCGCCACGAATTTTCGAGAGTTCACGCGAGCAATTTCAACGTCGCGTGGACAATCGAAGCCACGCTGCGGAAAAGACGATATCTCAAAATCTCAAGGAACTTTCGAGACGGTATCGTGTTGCATGACATTGCATTGAAAACCAGTAACACAGCCACGACAATGCTAAACCCAAACAGGGATAGAGAGAGAGAATAAAAAATACACCAAATCCAAATAATTCCGTATCACAGGACATCAGCAGAACTAGCGACCAAGATTATAAAGCATTAGTTCCCAACCTCTTTCATACCGCGTGCAACCGTGAGGTTCTACGATTTTGTTGCGTACTAACAAATTACCGAAAACTAAACTTTCCTACAGATGTATATAGGCCTATAGGGCTATGGACGTGGGCGGACTATTAAACAAATCGGCCAGGAAATCTCGACACAAATCCGACCACGGGCTGTTCCGTACGTGATTATCATTGTAATACACACACAAGGAAAAAATTAATGTGCTGATTACAATTGTTTCGACTTCACAAGCTACGAGGTGTGCAGCCGAGTCAAATGACGCATACAGCATTTAACTACGCATTCGATGAAGACATTTTTGCATCAGAAAAAATACGTTAACGATTTGTGAAAACCGTAATTTTACATACAGAGAAATGCATTCACTGCGAACCACCGGCATTGACTTCCAAAGGTTGGAAGTTGCTGCTTCACGCTCGCATCCAGACCAACTTACAAAATACATCACCGCAAAAGTCGATATGAAACCTCGCAGCTAGTAAACGCGCCAGACTTGTTGACAGATGCAATAACAGGAATTGACTCACGCATTCCACACTGAGACACGCCTGACACGATATTGAATATCTCACATCTCGCTATATGCGATCAACTGACAGGTTACGAGATTGCGCTAGTGTGAAGCAACTGAGGTCACGGTTATCGCTAAGCGTCAAGTGATAACGTAATAATGTAAGCTCGCGCACCACCATGAGAAAGAAAAAAACCTGTTGTCACCTCCTCAAAGCTCAAGGTGTGCTATTACTGGCGTGAGCCAGGAACGTAGCGCGGACTTTGAACATCAAAAGTGCTCACCACTTTCACGAGTTATAAATTCTTACGAATCCGGATGAGTACCGCACAATCACCGAACCCGACCCGGTCATTGTACAGCTGCCCGTGACAATAACATCATCCGGTTTGATAAATTAAATATAGCTTGCTCGCGCGCGGCCAAGAACATCAATTCGCTACCGGTAATTTGCAGTACCCAGTTATATAAAGGTAACTTCGCTGTCCATGAGAATCGCATCGCAGGAAATGCGAAGTTACGTCACAATTTGACATCTATTTTTGTGTGCGGGTCCGGCGTTAATGACCTCGCACCTGACTGAGCATGAGCAGTCGTTAATTCATTACGTGAACAGGATAGCTTTTGCAACTTTTATTTACAGCTTCCGGCAGCTTCCTAAATACTCAGAGGTTATGTAGTATGGTGTTTTAGGCTGTTTGGAGAAAACCTATAGCGCACCTTTTTGAAACTTTTCTCTGGTTTATCAGATAATTTCTTCCAACTTTATCGATATTTCATGCAACTTTTTTCTACTTTTCCTGTAAATTTCTGCAAGATTCCTTTCGATATTTCATGCACCCAACTTTTTACCGCAAATATTTGGCACAATATGTAAATAAATCGCTTGATCATTTCACCGTCGTTTGAATTTGAGGTCCTTTCTGATTTGACGTATATTCAGGGTAGACCGCCGAAAGATATATTTTCACTGGGTCAATTTTTTCAGGCTATTGATTTTGATGAGTTCGCCAACACTGAGTTTCGCTACGGTGCCTCGGATACGGATCGATTCGAGTATCTCATACCCTCATATTTTCAAGGAACTTGTCCGTAACTGCAACTTTTGCGAAAAATAAGCGCAACTTTCGAGGGATTTGACTGCAACAAAAACTTGCCCTACCGATTACCGGACTTGCAGAAAGTGATGGATTTAAAAATGCGCTACTAGAACTAGAACTAACGACCGTTAAACATGCGCAACCAACAACTAAAACACAGCTAACCAGATCCGATTCTCAAGCAACTCATTAACGATAATTATATTGGAATCGTGGCTTTCCACACGAACATCAGTACAGGACGGGGTTTCGACCTCCCAAAACGCACCAGGCTACGACGTCAACGCCGGTATTGACGAGTCTGAACTACCAAAGACTGCGAGAACATCAGAACATCGGTATCACGAGTCATGTCAAAGGACATTTTTTAAATGCCAATGCATTTTTTTAAAATGCGAAACTATAATTACTAACTATTTAAAATCCGCAACTAGAACTAGAACTACTCACTTTTCAAAATCTGAAACTAGAACTAGAGCTAAAGCTACTGAAAACAGTAACTAGCTTGGTAAATTGCACAAGTCCGGTGACCTAGCCTGGCGTAACGACCTTGCATCTGACTGAGCTATCGTTAATACTGCTACACGCTGATACATGCTATAGGCGCCGGCATCAGACCTGCTTTACGAGAGCGACGCGGCTGATCCTCGCAATCTGTGACAAGTCCTATTTCGCTTTTGTTTCAGCCCGTAATCGCGTCCAGCCGCCCGCGAAACCGCGTATGGAAACACGTAGCCTTCGGGCGCATGATATCATTTCTGGATTCGACAAGTGACGCGTGGTCGATTCCGCGTTTGCAGTTGAAGGTCCCGGTCCGCAAAATAGTCAATATCAACAGATCAAGCCGCACACGAGCTAATTCTATTCACCTAATTAACCTAATTAGAGCTAAATGCCGGTAATCTAATTTGTCCAATGTTTCTACGTTCATTAGAATCTAATTTCTGGTTTTTAGTTATAATCCGAATTATAGTCTAATTAAGAAAAAAAATGGATAAATTTCTGAATCGGCCACTTTTACTTCCAATTGAGTATAAATTCACAGCATTACTTCTATTTGAGTAGAAACGCTGACTGCTTTGACCCCTCTGCACCGTAAGCTAGCTTTACTGAGTCTCACTGAGTCTCATCTACTCATAAATAACAATCAGAATGTTCTCTCAACCATACATTGGATAACAGTCCCGCGATATTAAACAATATTACAGTCTATAATCGATGTAACGAATTGCGACTAAGTGATGAAGATATTAGTTGACATTTACATGCATCCCGCCTTGCGTTGCTTATAACTACAACAGGCTGTTGTTGATAGCACTAACGATCAACGGGGACTGTTCTCGTCAAAACAGAACAAACAAATTGCTATTCATCGGTGCCATAAGCATAAATGTTCCGTTCGAAATTTCACAAGCGCACTACGCAGGGAGCACACGCGAGGGCGCTATATCAGCAGAAAGCACGCATCTCCGCCAAAAAATCCAAAGGCGAACCACGCAGGCAAAATTCTCAACAAAACCAGAATTCGCTACTAATTTGTGCCCACAGAACGAGTTCGTGCACCATCTGAAAATAGTACATTTGATCTCAAGCCTTGTCTTCGCCCAGATTATTCGAAATTTCACGCCGGTGACGTCATGTTTGGTGATACGATTGTTGATGTACGATGTTCTCTTCCAATTCTCTAATAGTTGCTGACGATTACCCCTGACGAGTGTCAGCCGAAAATATTCGGATTCATTTCAATATGAATATACTATTCGGTTGAAATGTTATCGCAATAACTGTGTTCACGAAGTGTTCACTGTGTCTATGATATATATAATTTCAATTCTAATCAAATGCATAGAACGAAACGAGCCAGGCTTGGCGTATTGTATAGCCATTTGACAATCGTATGATTACGAGAATTAACCCCTGATTTCATATGAACATGATTTTTGTTGTATTTCTTGTATTTCGGAATTTCAGTTTCTGATAATTCAGTAATTATAATTCTAACCTAATTCGGAAAAACTGAAAATTTTCTAGTTTTCCCAGACTGGCACCAGCTCGGTACAAAGGGCAGCGCGTCGAGCCGACTTTTTCAATTCACAAAACACGTAACGGTCATCACAGGACGGCTTCGGTAAAAACCCTTCCGCACACGAGAGTTTTTCTCCAGACGCGCGTCACAGGGCGCTTTCTTTGTTTACAAAACAACTAACGACAACACTCCCGGGTGAAAACCAATGGATACTAGGGAACAATTCGTTACAGCCGGATGTTCAAATCATGACTAATCCCAGTTCAAATCTGGTGATCAGATAACGCCTTGTCCGACACGGGCGCATTCTGGCCGGCGTAAACTCCGCGGGCGAAATATCGCTGCTATTATAATGACGTAGGCGAGGCACGAGAAATCTTCGGCGATATCGAATCTGCAGATTAGGCTACGAAGAACAGCGATCGTAAGTACCGTGTCAGCGGGTTAGACCGAGTTCGAAATGTTAGGAGACAAATCGGCGATTATGTAAATCCGGCGTAATCGGCACGTTCGCGACTCGTGTGACGTAACAGGGGTCGAAGGTCGACGTCTATATACATTGACACGAGAATGACAGATTGCGCGACATCATTTTATTAAATATTCGTCGATGATACGCATCAGGCGCGTAGCCAGGGGGGGGTTTCGGGGGTCGAAACCCCCTCCTTTAGAAACGCGAAACCCCCTCCTTTAACACGAAACCTCGCCCTTTTTAATGACCGCTCTGACGCTAATAGTCGGTTGCAATTCAATAAGTTGTATTATCAGTATTGCGCGCGGCCAATAACGAAAGTCGTATTGCTAATTAGCGAGATTCGTCCTGGCGCATTGCACTGCACAATGTAACGCGACACGATCTCCCGCTGAGATGATAGCGAAATCAGGTCATTCATTGTCGCGCGTTCGGCAATTATTGCTAGCCTCATTTACCGCGTCTCCAACAAGCCTAATTCCGCTGGCTTGAATAATCACATCTGCAATAGGCCCTGTGCGCACGATATCGTCACTGGCCTTCACAATCACATCTGCATTGGCTTGGTGTGCACGATATCTTCGCTTGCCTACACAATCGCATCTGCAACAGGCCTAGTACTAAAGATATCGCTAGCTTAACTACCGCGTCTTGGGCCTACATGCATTGGCTCCTATTTCTCGATGGCTTGGATAAACTGCGATTAAGTGTATGCTGATTAGCGATTGTGATTAAAGAATGACATCTCGTAACTGAACGACATCGAATGTCCGCAATCATGTTCGACGCGTGCGTACGTACAGTACATGCGTAATTGATTACCACTAGTCTTCAGTTATAGTCCAGTAGGCTTGAGTTATAAAAGAGGTAAGGTTGGAACCATCTGAAATCGGCGTCATTATAGCACATATTCCATAAAACCTCGTACATTTTTACTTGCGCAATTCGTCGCCGAGGCTACGTAAGACGCATTGATGAGCGGGCGTATTTAATTGTTCGGCGCGTTGATAAGCGCGTGTTTTCACATGTTCGACGCGTGCGTATTTGATTGTTCACGACAGATCAGGGAGTCGCTAATCAACAGCACTTCCGGACTCGTCGACAAGTTTATCATACGCCTATAATCGCCGACACGGGAATGTTTTATAATCGTTATTTACGCATCACATGTACTTAACCCTAACGAATCGATGCTACGTTACAAAATTCGAAAAAAATCGAAACCCCCCCCCTTTTATTTCAAACCCCCCCCTTATTTTTCGGCTGGCTACGCGCCTGATACGCATGTAGTTGTATACGCCGATAACACCGTATCAGAATCTGTGAAACCATTTTAACCAAGGCGCGCATGATATAAATAAGGCCATGAAATAGGGGCCGCATGTAGATGCTTTCTAGTAGTCGCAAGTCCCACCATCTCATTAGGACGTGGAATTGGGAATACATATAAAAACCGTGAATGCAAGAAGGTATTTGCGCCAAGCGCGCGAACAACCCTTCAGTTTACCGAAATAATTTTGTCACAATATTCATGTACTTGTACAAATTGTACAAAATGAGCATAGGCATATTTTAGTGTTTTAGGTCCGCTCTCAGCGCACTTGAGCAAAGACCTAATGGAACAGGTTAAGCGAAATTAGAACATATTTCGTGGGCCTTATACCCGGTAAAATTGGCACTTCTTCGCGGACAGGGCGATATGTATCTCCGCTGTCAGCGTGGCTCACAATCCCGTTGGACAATTTGTACAGTAGGGTTATTAAATATCAAATATCATAATCATAATGCATTATGAAGAACACGGCCACAAGTTTCATTAGATGATTACCGGATTTCAGTAGGGAAAGTATTTCAATTGTGAATTACACCGCCATTGTTTTAACGGGGCTATCTCAATGAATTAGACTATTTTCCGGCTCATCAGCATCGTAATTACTTCATCAATTAGCAATGTCTCTATCTCTAAACGATACAACCAGCCCATAACAAAATGAAAACGTGTGAAAAACACCGTCAATTACCCTTCAGGCACGCCTGGAACACGACTTCTGATCATGGCGCATGACGAAATTTGACACCGTAGATGTCATTATTTTATAAAACGCTTGCAATTTCGAGTTGTTGTAATTAGTCGTGCACTGATTGGAATCGACTCAAATTTTGTGTGCACCGTTACTTCAGTCAACTAATTCGTTAACTAGCCAGTGAAATTTGGAAGAAAGGTTAATTTTGAATGAATAACCTTAATGTGCATTGTGCGATGTACATTGCAAGCCTTTTTTGTTGACTGCCGGAACCATATCTAGACTTACATCTAAGTGTAGTGTCAAAGCCGATATCGCATTACCCGCCCGTTACAATTTTGGATACGCAATCCACGCGATCTAACTTTGACCTTTCCAGGAACACGCTATATTTAACGAGACAGAAGGCGTCTCGTATACTCAGATTGATTGCTAATGCGCCAGCCAACATTTTAACGGCGCTTCGTTCCTGCGACTTCCGAGATATTGGTGAAGGATAATCCCGCGCGCGTGTAACGGCCGTTCGCGTACGTTCCCAATTGCTCTCAATTTCCCTAATCGCTAGAAAATTAGGTAGGTTTATCAAAGATTACGAACAGATGGTTCAATTTCTAATCCGTTTATTCACGGCGGACTGCAGAACTGTGGAAATTCCTCGTTGAGGCGTACTGCGTGCCTGAAAATTGTTATCATTTACGTCTAACTTCCGGGGAGGGTCATAAAAATTAACGATTCAAAATTTCTCGTCACTTCTCGACGTGCCTACGGGCAATTACCAGACTAGAAAAGATTCGATGATTCGCGGAAGAGAAGATGTGTAATATTCCACTAGGTATGTGATTCCAAAGCGCAATTTCTGTTGTGTGATGTTCTTTCAGCCATCGACAGCTCAGAGCCATCACTACTAACAACCCTTTTACAATGCCGATTGATTCTACAGTATCTCCTATATTTCTCAGCTCATTTGCGATACAATAATACGTATCGTCAGACATTGGATAGCTGTTTTAGTTCGTTAACTGCGAATTTTTAAGGGTCATTAGTTCTAGTTATGGTTCAAGTTGCGCGTTTTGAAAATCCAGTAATTAAACAAGTCTGCGTAGTGTTTGAAATATATTCCAGACCAGAACGCGCCTGGAAGTAGCGGAAAGCACCGCGCCGCGCAATCTTCGAGAATATTCTGAATTCGATATATGCCTGGGAAAGACTCGACTCGAGCACGTTGAATCAACGTGTTTGCCGTTTGATGTGCGAGTTTTCTTGTGACCCGCGAATCAATTGCGAGTCAAGTTTGAGTCACGAAATGATTTCAGAAATCAGTCGACAAACGATGACGTAGTAATCGCGTAACTCGTAATACTAAACTGAGTTTGGTATGGCACGATGCCGTTAATACGTCTACAACGTTTCGCTTGTCCATAACTTGACAAATTCGGCAAGACACACAACACTGACAACAGTTAGGTTATACTATTGATAACTAACCTACGGATAGATACGCAACACCTGTCGTCACGCTTGCTTGCCCGGAGGAAATTACTGCTCAGCAATCTGAAAGCAACATAATGGCTAATCCCATAGCTGACGACGCGAGCGCTCAAATTCAATAAAGTTGATCGTATTTGAAAGCTACTATCGCGCTGATTACGAAAATAGATAATAAAATTTGATCAGGGCAATGAAACCCCCTCGAAACACACCTGAGTCTGAAAATCGGCATTGTTCTGAACAATCGCAACCACGCAAGGGTCATTGTTATGGTCATTGTGCTGCGTTGATGCGATTGTTTAGAACAATGCCGATTTTCATACTTTGAAGGATATTTCGGGGTGGTTCCATTGCCTTGATGGAATAGTAATGCATATTTTCAGAATCAGTGCGACGGTAGCTTTCAAATAAGATCAACTTTATTCAATTTGAGTGCTCGGGTCGTCAGCTATAGGATTAGCAAATACTTTGCTCTCAGATTGCTGAGCAGTAATTCGCTCCGGGCAAGCAAGCGTGACGACGGGTGTTCCGTATCTATCCGTAGGTTAGTTATCTATAGTTGAACCCTATAAAACGACATGAGACACCATATCCGATCATGCCAGGATTACTGACAGTTCGCGAAAACAGTTCCAACGATTTTCCATTCAGCAAAGATCTCTCGGCACGTAAACTACGTAAAAGATGATGAAACACTGACGTACCAATGAAATAACGCGAAAAATGACACGACAATCATCATGATCGACAGTCATAGCTAGTTTTTGACATTCTACGATATCTGACGCGCCATCACACGTAGATGCGATTTTGACAAGGTAATAAGGACATATACGGCATTTGACCTATGACGCAAAAGACAAAAACCGAGCCACGCAAATCTAGTCAAACGAGTACTGGTAACACCGGTACCGATCGATAACAAAAACGCAATCAGCGAAATGAGCCGGCCATTGTCAACATTTTCTATTGACAGAAACCTCGATCAAACGAAAGTAATTAATCAACGCTGAAGTGTATCGATCAACACAGGCTATTTACTCCTTGCAAACACCCGTTCAATATGGAACTTCCCAAAGATATCTACCGCCGAAAACACGCGGTAGTGGAAGTATAAAACGACAATCACTCAGGAAAAAGACATACTTAACCGCGGAATCAGGCTGAAGTGAACACTAGGGGCGATCAAAAATTACTTTTTTTTTCTCAAATTGTATCGGCTACTTGATAAAATTGTTAGGTTACCTAATTAAAGGCTGCACACTGCACACGCACACCAGATTTAGTTCAATTCCAACCAGTAGCCGCATTGCTACAGAAGGTCTTTTTATTTTTTTATATAAAAATAGACCGTAAAAATTTCAAAATTTTCTGTACACCCTATGAGATTGTTAGGTTGTCTATAGAAACGAAGCTCACCAAATTTGGCTCGATTCCAACCAGTGGAAGCGGAGTTATTGCCGTCGGAAAATTTGGATTTGAATAAAATAGTATTTACGGTGGGCACCACTATAATAAATAATTGAAGAATTTGCCACCGTAAATGCTATTTTATTCAAATCGAAATTTTTCGACAGCACGGTGATTCGTGCCGAGCAGGGAGAGTCGGTTTTATAAAAACACCGCACTAAGGAGGATAAATTATAGACTAGAATTCGCCAAAGTCGCCATAACTACACACACAATCAGAATGAACAGCTTTCTGGATGCGGCGCGTGTTCGCCAGAGATAATAACATCAGATAATGCACCGATGATGATTAGTCCATCGATTCAATTCAGAAACTACGCGAAAAACGATGACATACCCAAAACCCGGAAAAGGAATACCGCGATTCGTAACACTAAACTGAGTTTCGTATGACAATACGGCGTTAATAGGCCCTTAGCGTTTCTGTTACGAGAAAGCGGACTATCGCGATCTCGGAAACAAGATATATAGCTTCCAGCTACCGTGACGACACGCCGATTTATTACGTACTACATACCGCAACGGAGCAGATGGATTTTCGAAATTTTTCAGAAACAAGTCAATCGCTCAGCGCAATCCGACCGATGTCACTTTCACAAGTGTAACGACGCAATGGTAACGGCGTAAACTCGCAAAAATCTCATAAAAACAACAAAATCTTACACAACAACATATATTATCCTGCCAGTATGACACAGGCGGGCTTATTGCGAGCCGAATCACGCTTTTGATGTCGCGAAATACACGCGGACGCGAGACGCGCACGCGAAACCGATTATCCGGGAAGCCATAAACAGGTAATCGCGTCAAACCTGCAAATCTCCGACCGATCCGCCTTCGATGTAGTCCGAAATCGGACGGTGGTCCAGCAGAAATTTCCCTTCCTTGGCGGCGTACAGTCCGTAATTCAGAGGGTCGCGTAATTTCTAATAAAAAAAATCGACGTTATTCGAAGTCAACTGCGAAGCAACCAAACTTTGACGGCTGGATAATTCTCGTTCTCTAATTATACAAATTAGAGCGAAACGCCTGCGATCTAATACTAATTTGTGAAATATGCCTATGCTATAATTTTTATTCCAATCTAATTTATGGTTTTCCTGAAAACGCTACAAGAGTACTGTATAGCAGGGGTAATCAAAAATGACTTTTTTTCTCAAATCTTACTGGCTACTTGATAAAATTGTTACATTACCGCATTTAGGCCTACATACCAGATTTGGATTAATTCCAACCAGTAGCCGCATTGCTACAGGAGAAGAAAGTTTCTGTTTATTATATAAAAAGAAATAACAAAAAATTCATAATTTTCTGTTCACCCCATGAAAGTGTTAGGTTGTCTATAGAAACGATGTTCACCAAATTTGGTTCAATTCAAACCAGTGGAAGCGAAGTTATTGCCGTCGAAAAATTTGGATTGTGAATAAAAGAGTATTTACGGTGACCAATTCTTTGATTATTTATTATAGTGGGGCCTACCATAAATACTATTTTAATCAAATCCAAATTTTTCGACGGCAATAACTCCGCTTCCACTCGTTTGAATTGAACCAAATTTGGTGAACATCGTTTCTATAGACAACCTAACACTTTCATGGGGTGGACAGAAAATTTTCAAACTTATTGTTGTTTATTTTTATATAATAATTAGAAACTTTTTTCTGCTGCAGCAATGCGGCTACGGGTTGGAATCGAACCAAATTTGCTGTGTAGGCTTAAATTAGGTAATCTAACAATTTCATGTAGTAGTCAGTACGATTTGAGAAAAAAGTCATTTTTGAAGACCCCTACTGTATAGCGCGAAACGAGAAGAGCTTAATGTAAAAACATTTCCCACTCTGGTGCATGAGCTCTGGTTTGATATGAACTGAGTTTGATTTGGGCAGGGATTCATTTCAGTTCGTAATTTGATTCAATTTCCACGTTTTTGCGGATTCAGTAATTCTAATTCAAATCAAATTTGCAAGAAGCTGTGTAGCCATAATACTAGTTCTAAATTAATTAGGAAAAAACGATGTAGCTAGAATTATAATTCTAATCAAATCTGTGAACAAAAATGTGAACTCCAATTCTTATCAGATTTGGAAAGAACTGTGTAGCTATAATTCTAATTCTAATCTGTTTTGTATAAAACTGTAGCTATAATCCTAATTCTAATTCTAATCTATTTCCTGGTTTTCCTGCTAATGCTACAGAACTTGGCAGTGCGAAACGAGCCAATCTTGGTGAACAGACATTTGCCATTCTGGCGATTTGATATGAACCGAGTTTGGTTTTTGTTGTATTTCTACCTAATTCGGAGTCTTAATTCTAATCAAATTTGTAAAAAAAAGCTGTGCAGCTACAATTCTAATTCTAATCCAATTTGAAAAAATAGCTATAATTTCAATTATAATCTAATTTAGAAAAAAAACTGTAGCTATAGGGGGCTATATATAGGCCTACCGGCTACTGTGATATTAATAATAATCAAATTTGGAAAATCTGAATGGTGACATCACCCACCTTAGCGAGAGATTGAATGATTCTCTGTTTCGCGCTCCAAACGCTTTCGGTTATCTTCAACTGCATGCATTTCTAAAAAAATACACTGTAACCGCACAGGCGGCATCGTAATACCACCAAATTTGAAAGTACCGCTATTTTTTGATCCGGGATCGTAACCTTCGCCACCACGTACTGATCGGAATTTTCATCCCCGATAACCTCAAAAGATGACCCGGAAGACACTGATATCGCGCAGGCAGAAGACGCGTCCGGCTCGGTAGAAGCCTTAATATACTTCTGAGGTAAGCTGATTTCAAGGTACTGGTTAGCCTAAGGGTCAATCTGCACCTCTTCGCTTTCTATTTCTTCCTCCTCTGCTTCGTCGTCGCTAAGCGAGTCATCCGTATCAGAATAGGAGTCGGAAGAATCATCATCGGCAAAGGCTTGTCTGGAAGGCAATGTCCATTATTCAGTATCATTTTCAGAGACCTTACACCAAAATCATTATCACAACAGAGCAACATAGATTAGCCTATAGAGCTAAATCGCATGCAAAAAAAAATTTAACCCCTCTTGCTATGCTACCGTATATATATGAAAGAAATTTGGTAGTGCTTATCCAAAGAGGTTATCATATTATCTACTGACATTACAAAAGCAATCTTACTATTGCCAATTATTACACAAAACCAATTCATGTGATCATCGTAATCTTTAAGATGAAGTCGTAAGATGAGGTCTTGTCACTTTTTGTGGCGACAGACTGTGATATTTCGCAGGGTGATAAAGGTATCAGAAAGGCCAATAAATTTTATAATCATCACCAATGACGTTCTCTGTAACGTAACAGTGAAGAAAATCATTGGTAATTGACGTTTGATCTTTGAAAATTAGGCTGTAACTGGTAACCTCTTTACCACGTAATTACCATATCGTAAATGACTAGGGTTTAGCCTGACACTCTCATGACTCTATAGCACATTCATAAGCTAATGATGCAATTAATTACGGTGATATGTGCGTAAATCAAGACTACATGTATGAATGTGTTAAACTAATAAAAAATTATTATGAAAAACATGTCATGTTCAGCTAAGTATGCTGAACTACAGCTGATTTTGTGACGCAAGGACTATGAAATGGGAGACAGCTCCGCTGATGCGAATCACAGATGACAGATCAGTCACTGACATTACCAAAAAGTCAAAAAATGAACAAAATGCATTATTTTGTCGATCCTTTGTCCGAAAATAATTATGAGGATAAACGAGTTGAGTCGTTATCGGAATTATGCAATATGCACACCATAGAAATAAAAGTGAGGTGAACATAGGGCTAGTGCAAAATCAATCAGTAGAGAGAGTCTCGAGATTATCAATTCAGGCACAATGTCAAAACCTTAGTCTCTCTCTTTTTCTCTAAAAAGTTGCCGCATTCAGAATTTCCACTCCAAGTTACCATCAGACTCACCCTACATCACAACTTTACAAGCGGGAGTATATATCTATGAAATAGCATCATATTTGATTATTTATAGAATGCCATCTATATCCGACCATCTAGTATCGTTATGGATTTTGGTATCTACAACTACAATATGAGGGTTATGAATTTCCATATACTAGATTCATACTCCAAATATCTCATGAAAATAATACAGGTGAAGGGGAATCACATCCTCATAATTGGCTTTATGGATGGCTTACTGCAAAGTGTAATTATTTTATTATTTATGGCTCTGTGTCAATGTTTTGTATACCATTAAGGATTTATCAATAACACTCACACAAACATATGATAGGCACTAGTGTCAAGCAGGAAGCAATATTGGGATCCGATTCACAGCGAAAACTAATTTGCTATGTACTAAAGGTTTCTAAATTGCAACATTTCATTGAATGAATTCATTCTCCCTTGACTTCGCTTCTTAACCCTACAACCAGTTCAACAACATTCTCTGTATATATCCAAGGAGAAGAAGTATCCAATCATGTACCTCACTGAAGGTTTCTTCGTAGGTTCCCTTAGCAGCATCAGATTTCTGAGTTTTGTAGTTCCTGTCATGGTACCATTCCAAGAACTATCAGGTGAAGCATTGTTATTCATATTTCTGTTCACTAGAAAAAGAGGCTTTGCAGGAACAGGTGGCTTCAGAACCCTGTAAAACGAGAATTGAAAATTTGGCTATCACGCTTAATAACGAGCTCATGAATTGAGGAACTGCTTGCTACTAGATCGAGAGAAAACAGATCTAGATTACAAGCGCTGTAAGAGTGAATATTTACCCAAAAGATCTCTGAGTACAAGCCCTAACATTCTACAGTACGCTATGTGTTAGATTCTAAAATTCTAAGTTTTTAGAATTAGAAGTAGCCTGCTCACAAGAAACTACCATCATTTCATGACATTCATCAATTTTCACATAGAGAGCAAAGCATCAATAATTAATTGATTATCATGTTTTGAAAACAATGAGTAGGCCCTACCATTCAACAAACATTAAATACCAATACCAATGCCTAGGTGTAAACTGCACAAACCACAAACTACAGTTTCAAACATCACTATCTTCCTATACCATCACTGAGCCAGCATTACATATACTATACTATCGTTTTGAATCGAAAGCAGATATTTATATACACATCAAGTCCGTCTACACATAGAGCACAGAGAAAGAGCCTTCCTTCAGCAAATAAAACACCCCACCTTGCTCTTATATGTAAGAGTCATAAATTCTAACGTCATAGCAAACTAGCAAAGCTTGGTGAATCTACAAATGTTTGCAGCGTCGCAAGAAAAAGTTATAACTTTTTGAACGATTCCTATTCAATCACACCACCATCATAACCTCACCACTCTACCAAGAGCTATCCTGTAATAAACCAGTACATTATCCTTGAGACAGCGAGCTGTGACAGACTTTGTATGTATCTGTCCTCAGGCCATAAGTGTAATCATACTTGCCTATAGCATGATGGAAAGGTCACAATCCCATAGCAGACGAGGAAGGATATAATTTGGCTGGAATCACTCAAATTACGGTCCATTTAAAAAAATATTTTACATCCCATGACATTATTTATGAAGCAAATTACAAATTCATATACCATACATAATCCTACTTTTGTTACAATGACAATTGTTAAGTTCAAAATTTCTAGGATACCGGTCGGAAAATTTGACACATTATTATACATGAAAGCAGGCAACAGTAATTACCGAATATAATGTTTTATAAAATTAATTCTTACCAGTTTGTAGGTGTGTTTGTGTGATTCGCAGACGGTGAGGTACATGCATAATTTGAAAATTGATCTGGCGGTGGAAGTACAATGTTAGCAAAGCTAACAGGAGGTGGCAGATTTACACTGTGTATAGTATTTACTCCGTCAGACATAAATGTTGTTGATACGCCTTCTGAAATCCTGGTTAAATTGCAGCGAGCTTCACCACTTGTTCCCTTTTTGCCAAAAGACATCTCATCTCTTACGATTGCAAAGTCCAAGTTGCATTGCAATGCAGACTTATGAGTCGAGATTCTGTATCATATAATTACAGGGTATATATACGAAATCTAAGACATATTACAAGTAAAATTGGATCAAGGTCAGGCAGTCACATGGAATTATTGCATCATTTCTTAAATACAAAAGAACTTTAACAAAATTTCCCCTCGCACAAGCATTTTAGTAACTAGCTAATGGCTCGGCATTAGCCTACATCGGTTCAAAACTAGATTTAGCCCACCAAGAATGCTACTTTCCAGTGTGCCCAATGTTAAGGGTTGTAATAAGAAGCTTACATAACAGTTCAATTGACGCTTGAGTATTCTTAGATCATACAAATTCCCTAGTTTTAAGTAGGCATAAGCACTTGACTAGTCCTAATGACAATCAAGCTGCCACACAAACCTCTTCCATTCTTGGTAAATAAATAAAGTCTACCAGCACGGCTACCAACTACAGACTACTTTGTTTACTAAGTACCCATGATAAGGACTAGCCAAATGAACCCACTCAAACTGTCATTTCTACTGAGTACGGTACATACGATATGAATTCAACCAAAACGTGCCAACGCAAGTAAATGCGTTTATGCTACTAGCCTATCTATATTCTGCTGCAATACGATATCATACAATTCACGACTGCTCAATAATAAAGATTGTAACTACGCGATGCGCAAATATATCCAACAATTGCATCGCGCGATAGGAAATTCACAATATGTATTTGTAGCGGTAATCATGCGTTGCGACGCACGTAACAGCAAACGGACAAATTCACTGCATTCGTGGTGATCTCCAGATATGCATTCGACATTCCGTAATCCGCATTATTTGATTCAGTTGGTACAGTACCGCGCTACTAACTTGCGTAACATTCGTTAAGCAGGGTTGATTGAAAGTCATGACAATTCCCAGAACGGTAACCCTGCTATGAAAACGTTCGCGGAAGCTATGGTAATATCCGTCTTCCGTTATGAACTGGCGCGATTACCGAACTATTGTACCCGATGATGGGTGGCGTCGAAATTCATCGAGCGAGGGGAAAAGTCGGTAAATAACGAGTGGTTGAGTCTACAAGCATGCTGAATAGTCGTCTGGATTCTTTGAAAAACTACAGGGGGTGGATATAGGTCGCGCGACCGCGACTAACTTGTGATCAACACACAATTGTTGTCAGTCTTTCATAAGGGAATATCCACTTAGCTTAGCACAATGCGAAAAGCATTACAGACACCCAGATTTATCCAATTTTCATGAAAGCCCACTGGACAATGAACATAAAACATAACAATAATATCCATTTTCCTTTCCAATGGCCAACAAAATGCGTCGTTGTAGAAGTGCCGCAACTTTTGGTCCACCTACGCTAAGATTGCCCTCTGTTTTAATTAGTTACAGCTTTATGACCGAGCAATTCCTTCACCTGTCATATATATTCTCCTCACCAAACATTAACCTACTCGGTGGCAAGTTGTTATAGCTTTGCACTATGAATAGTCTGCCAAAAGTGCATTACGTATCGACAAAAGCTTCACGGTCTCCTGTTTAACGCAACAAACGAAAATTATCCTTTCCCGCTGCTAAGCAGTGATTTCGAATCTCCAATGTTTGGCAACAGAGCTATCCACTCTCCATATATCTTTTTACACGCTTTGTAATCATAATGAAAGCCCACTACGCCATAACCCATTTCGTTATTTCATCACACGAGACCCATTTTCAGCGAAGCGAAGCGGAGTACGGCCGTTGAAATCTGCGATATGTAATATCACATTGGCGCACTCTGGCGGATGCGTTGGTTTGAGATGCCACTATGGAAATGTTAGCAACATGTGATTCGTCGTTTTTTGAATAAGTGCCAATGGGATAGTAGGTATGCAGATCGTGTATCCCTGAGATTGATTCATCGAATGAAACAGCACATTCAGAGATTAATACTCTCCAAAACAAGGGCGATACTTGCACGACAGTGGGAAGGTGTTGCAAAAGAAGGTTCATATGCCGATTTTGCAGCATAGACTTCGTTTATTGATCATCATCAGTATTTGAGCAATACTTGTGTACCAAACTAGAATGATGGCATGTTCATTGTTCATTCACTGTCATTGCGATTGCGAGGGGTAGATGCTTATGGCATTAGAAAATGTTGGAATCAATAATTATTAAACTGAACAATCCCAGTATTGTACTATATTCTGTACAACTTTCAAACCTACCATCAATTTGTTTCATTTTGTGCAGCGTACGCCGATTTGGGTTGCTAATATCATTATACTGTGTACTTCAAAGGTTGTTGTGAGTTGTGACCACTGTTACAATTCGAATTTCACGGTCAGTCATTATGATTTTCACGTTACACTTTGCCATACTGGTTTAGTGTTTCGATAACTCTTGATAAGCGAGTCTTCGCTTTGCTTTATAATAAACGTATTCTTGCGATTCACGTTGTGATGAAAGAAATCGTTAAGTTCTATTCCGTGAACCAGATATTCATAATATTATTGGCAAAACAAATCTGTCTCATTTGGAAGTCGAAGAAATGCAGATTCTAGTCTTCCGTCGCCAGTAACTCATTATAAACCACGTTTTGAATACTAAGTCGTTTCCAAGTTCCAACATAGAATTTATATTGTGATCATGTTGATCCTGCAACAACGACACATCTATCTTACGGTGTGCAGACATTAGAGCATACGGCAGTGGGCTACGTGAGCTAATGATAGGGTTAGCGTTTGCGGATTTTGGGTTAGTATTGGGATGATTAAGTCACGTGCTCTAGTGTCGCACGCCAAACCGTAGACATTATCCTACACCTCGATATTGGATATAAATCCGATTCCCCCCACCAAACACAGACAGCGCCACATTGCTGCGCATACTTACAAAACCCAAAGGCACAAATTACTCGCCTGCTTTCACAGGTATAGTACGCGGTCTATTTTCACATTTCATAAAATTCATAGTCTAAGAAGTATTGCCTGCTCCGATAACGTAAAATACAGCGAATAGAAAACCGATGACATACGGTATGTATTACAAGACAGATATATCACGCGTTCACCAGCATGTTATGTTGCGATGCCGCGCTTTCAACACTGCTAGAACTTATTGCACTGATCGGGCAAAGATCTTCCGTAGTCGAGTGATAAGAAAAGGATGCCTTGCTGCTGTTTGCACGCGGGGAAGCGCTCTTGGTGGATAGCATCCCTTGTGACGTAGATTCCGATACCGTGGATTCGGAAGGGCGGGATAGTTCCGTGGCGCGTTGCAGAAGGATTTCGGCTTTCGATAGCTTCGATTTTGCGGCGGGCCGCCCGGATTTTTTCTTTTTCGCGACTTTCTCGTTTGATTTGTGGACGCGCTCGCCCTGTTGACGGGATTGAAGTTAGGATGTCTGTCTTTACTGAGGATAGGCTCAACGATTCTAGTACTATGATCCAAATCGAGTACTAATCGTAGTGATTATAGAGTTAAGTATATTGAGTGACGATTTTTTGAGTGATGACATAATACGACTTTCCAAAAAGTTATCATTGGTCTACAAATTTCCACTTTTTTTCAGGTTTGGGTTTTGACAACTGATTTTGGCTAATTTCGGGGCGCTGAATTTATGTGAATATAATATAGAATGCTTGTTTGCTAATTAAACTTAGACTATTGCAGGTAAAACAGTGTTTAGTGGTTCAGAATTCCTTGTTTTGACAACAGAATGGGTCAAAAATTGATTTTTTTTTTCAAAAATTAGGGATCTTTCATACCTCAAAAATGTGATGTGCTAGAGAAAATCTGAGGTCATTTACGGATTCAGCGCCGCAAAATTAGCTAAAACCAGTTGTCAAAACCCAAACCTGAAATTTTGTGTAGACCAGTGTTATGAACGAGAATAATAGTGCCTAGATACTTTTTTTCCATTGCGAAAGCCTTGAAACCCTCGACTAGTCCTTATTTCGAGAAATGACTCGAGTGAAGTCTAGTCACCAAAAAACCGCGAGTCAAGTAATTACAACCTCGATACATACCTTAGTATCAGATATTTTATCGCCGGCGGCTTGCACGCTTATCGCCGATTCCGAGTTTTCGGATTTGTCCAACATCGCCGTCGTGTCGCTTGTGATATCGCTGTCCACTGTGCGAATTGACAGGTTGGAGGGATTGGACGAGACTTGCTTTTTCTTCCTCTTGCCCGAGACAGCCGTGGCGGGCGCCGATAGCGACGGGATAATCGGCCGCACGGGAGTCATCTGCAATCGCGAAAGTGCAAGGTTTCAAACTCAGAAACTATAACATTCCACAGCAAAGTATATATTTAATATTCAAAGCGGGCTGGCGTTATATTGCTATGGTGTCTTTAAAAAATCAAGAAGTAGGCCGTGCTACAAGTCGGCAGATACGCAGTCATAATAAGGAATATCGAATATATACTTTTAGATCAAAATATTCCGTTTTTAGGTCGGAAAAATCGCCCTAGATATAACCATGGAGGTCGTCATAGTTGTCAGCGTTGCCATTCCAGTAAAAGTACAAGTAACAGTAAGCCGTTTCAAAAGTGGATTTGCTCAAGGGGGCGCATATACTATTCGTAGTTTATCGGATTTGGTTACATTCGCTCCTTGTCATTCAGAGACAATGTATTAATAGAAAATTATAGCCTCGATAGCAGTTTCCACTGTGGAAGCCTCGAACCTCGATTGGTCGCACCGCAGCTTACGAAACATGTTGCAAAGTTACGCGCGTTAGTGAAAACCATATCAGCAGACTTGTACAAACTATACCCATTTAACGTCTTTTATGGTGTATAGTTCTAGTTCTAGTTGCGGATATTGAAAAGTGAGTGATTCTAGTTTTAGTTCTAATTTTAGTTCTAGAGTGATTAGTTCTAGTTCTAGTTCTAGTTGCGAGTCTTAAAAAGCGATCAGTTATATTTCTAGTTGCGGATATTGAAAAGTGGGAAGTTCTAGTTCTAGCTTGAAGTTTTAAAAAGCGATTAGTTCTATAGTTCTAGTTGCGGATTTTCAAAATACTTTGTTTGAAAATACTTTGTTTGTTTGGATTTTGAAAAGTGAGTAGTTCTAGTTCTAGTTCTAGTAGGTAGTTTTAAAAAGTGATTAGTTCTAGTTCTAGTTCTAGTTGGTAGTTTTAAAAAGTGATTAGTTCTAGTTCTAGTTCTAGTAGGTAGTTTTAAAAAGTGATTAGTTCTAGTTCTAGTTCTAGTTCTAGTAGGTAGTTTTAAAAAGTGATTAGTTCTAGTTCTAGTTCTAGTTGGTAGTTTTAAAAAGTGATTAATTCTAGTTCTAGTTCTAGTTGGTAGTTTTAAAAAGTGATTAGTTCTAGTTCTAGTTCTAGTAGGTAGTTTTAAAAAGTGATTAGTTCTAGTTCTAGTTCTAGTTCTAGTAGGTAGTTTTAAAAAGTGATTAGTTCTAGTTCTAGTTCTAGTTGGTAGTTTTAAAAAGTGATTAATTCTAGTTCTAGTTCTAGTTGCGGATTTTGAAAAGTGAGTACCGGTAGTTCTAGGACCAGTTCTAGTTGCGGATTTTGAAAAGTGACTAATTCTAGTTCTAGTTTTAGTTCTAGTTGGTAGTTTTAAAAAGTGATTAGTTCTAGTTCTAGTTCTAGTTGCGGATTTTGAAAAGTGACTAATTCTAGTTCTAGTTTTAGTTCTAGTTGGTAGTTTTAAAAAGTGATTAGTTCTAGTTCTAGTTGCGGATTTTGAAAAGTGACTAATTCTAGTTCTAGTTTTAGTTCTAGTTGGTAGTTTTAAAAAGTGATTAGTTCTAGTTCTAGTTCTAGTTGCGGATTTTGAAAAGTGACTAATTCTAGTTCTAGTTTTAGTTCTAGTTGGTAGTTTTAAAAAGTGATTAGTTCTAGTTCTAGTTCTAGTTGCGGATTTTGAAAAGTGAGTACCGGTAGTTCTAGTTCCAGTTCTAGTTGCGGATTTTGAAAAGTGACTAATTCTAGTTCTAGTTGGTAGTTTTAAAAAGTGATTAGTTCTAGTTCTAGTTCTAGTTGCGGATTTTGAAAAGTGAGTACCGGTAGTTCTAGTTCCAGTTCTAGTTGCGGATTTTGAAAAGTGACTATAGTTCTAGTCTTAGTTCTAGTGGCGCTTTTTGAAAATCCAGTATAGTTTATACAATTCTGCTTATCAGTGAACTTCTGATCAGCTCACTCATTTTTAATGTGATGCAGAATCGACATTATATTCTTTGCGGTAGCGTGAAAGGCATACATATTTGAGCTTTGTACAGTATAGCTTACATCGTAATCTTCTTCTTGCAGGGTGGAGGAATTGGCCGCGTCCGTGCCTTGATCGGACACGGTCGGATCGAACACTCTGGCCTCGGTTTTAGGGATGAACATATCTTCCGTTGCATGCGGTATCTCGACTTTGTTCTCAGCGGCGCTTGTGAACGACAGCGAAGATTTCGGTCGGAGGACTGTGGTCTGCAAAGGCGAAGAATGTCACTTTACGCGCCGTTGCGAGATAGCGATAGATAGATAGCAACACGAATAGGTTGCGGGTTCAGGTCCGACTGAAATCGACTCCATAATTTCTTCTCAGTGGTAGAGGTTTATCTAGGCTCTTCCTCGTCCTCTCATCCGTGTAAGCGGTGTCCTATAAAATGCCTAGAAGTGGGCCGTGCTACGAGTCGGCAGCTACGGGATAAAAATCCAGAAAATTGGCCTGGTGTAAATGACCAATTGACCATCGTAGTCGACAAACACCACGAATAGCACAAAATAAAAACAAATAAGGTCAGTGATTCTCATGTCGGCCCGTGGCAAGCTTCCTGCCGGTATATGCCATATATACTAGAATTTTATATTTCAATTCCAAAATGCAAGAATTTGGTCGCTTGTTCATTAATTAGTGAAATAAAACGTCACATTGTATATTGATTTAGAATTTTGTGACGTATTTTCTGCATGGTGTCGTAACAGACAGTTCGTGGTCTACTTTCAGCGTCACAATGCTGCAAGTTTTGTACGTAACTGTTCAAAAGATAGCCTACAACACGTTTGGCACAAGTTATATCCGAAATCCACGGAGACTTTTACAAAAACTTCGTTAAATTCCGACTGTGATATTAAGCAACAGTTGACATTATAATAGAGGCCGTGGCAAACGGCAAAGTGGCATTTCTTTCAACAGAACCGAACAATCACAATCAAATTAGTAGTCCTATAGCTGACTTCGCTAGCTTCTCTGAGAAACTCCAATAGAACCAAGTACAAATATATACTATCTGAAAGACAGCATTAAATAAAATTTCCAAGATTACATTTGAATTCCATACATTTATCGCCGTTAAATTAATGGTAAATTTTGATTTTTGAAGGCTCGCCAGTCCGCAACATTTATTTTGAAGTTTAGCCGGTCCGCCAGGTTGAGAACCGCTGATATAGGCTTCTCCTCGCCATCTAATCCGCGTAAGCGGTGTCTTAACAACGTCCAAAAGTGCTGCAAGTCGGCAGACACGAAATAAAAAATGAAGAATATCGGCCTGATGTAAATGAACATCGTAGTCGAAAAACACCATGAATACCGCAAACAAAGTTAACATTCGTCAGAAGGATTGTTGCTGTCAAACACGGATGCTTATCGCGTACTAATACGACGTGTGTGATCGGTTTTCCGAAATCGAAAACATCGGATTTACTACTTCGTCGGCGAAATATAGCGTCGGGTGCGACAGCGATTTTAGATTCGATTGCGATAGCGGTGGATCTGACGTATTTGGTTTGGCCGTTAACCCAAAATGGTAGCTGATTCAGTTGGCGAATTGTTTCTTATGACATTAGCACTCTTCACACGCACACTACGTAAGAAGCTACAACATATCCACGATTGAAGGTAGAATTGGATTGAAAAGCCTAATTTCAAATTCATTGGTGATTTAGGGAGGTTCTGTTGCTCTGATATTATTATTATTTGGATTTTCGGAGTCAGTGCGACAGTAGCATTCGAATAATACCAGTTATTACAAACTCTGAGACGTTTACGACAAATTGCGCTGTCACAGGTGAGGCGCGTCTCTTCTGTGCCTCACATCTCATTTCCCGCTAAACTTTGAACAATAAATACAGGCTACAAATTGTATTATTTAGGGTGTATAGATGTTCAAAACTAGCCGTCTATGAACACCGATACAAAACACCAATAATATGACTATATTTTCGAAAATGAACCTAATTGTGATATTGGGTTAGTCGTGAAGATGCATACAGAAATTTCTATAGCATCCACGTTCAATCGACCGAGGTCGACTCCGGAATTCCTACTCTAGCGTTAGAGGTTCTAATCTCCTCATCGCCAAGCGATCCGAGTAAGCGGTGTCTTACAAAAGCCTAGAACGAAAGTGGGCCACGCTGAATGTCGACAGGTTATGAATCACAATAAGGTCTACCGACCTGCATGATGTAAACGACCATACAATCTTAGCTAAAAAAAAGTGTGTTTTCACGCCCGCGTACCGTCCGTGATAAATGGGTGTGAAAATACGCCCGTGGCGCAAGAAATTAGAACATCCCTCAGACTTACACCCCGGTATAAATCAAACACAACATTATAATCAAAATGATGCTTGCACATAAGGATCAAGGAAGGTGGGATCTGTAACCGCGATAATTGTGGGTTAGGTCCTGCAAATTTTAACCTGGCTACAGCGTACAAGTTTATCAAACATACGCCTTGCCTGGTGTCAATGACCATTGCAGTCGAAAAACACCACGGATACCACAAACAACAACAAAACAACCCACCTTGCCGACGTGTTGCAGCCTCTCGTGAATGGGCAGACTGTTCACGTCGACTTCGACCATCTCGTCCTCGTCGCTAGCCGACACCGAGTCGGGTATTCTGGGCGCGAATTTCTCCGGTATGGGAGTCATGAGAGGGTTTTCGTCGGCCCGCAGCGTTAACAGTCGCCTCATTTTAAAAATCACGGCCGGCAGCTGCATGATACGGTTGCCTGCAAGGAAAATAGAATTTTGTGGCTTCTATTCCGCGCGACTCGCGAAGCAGTATCGGACAACTAGAACTTTTCTCTTTAACAAATTAGATTTAAAGTAGAATTAGAATTAGAGCTACACAGTTTTTACAAAATTGGATTATAATTAGGAAGGTATATGTGTATGTCGTACCGGTAATGTCAATCGCCGTCAGGCTTCGGCACTTGGCCAAACCGGCCGGCACCGTCTTTATGTAGTTGTAGGACAGGTCCAGTTCCTTCAGCGATTTCAGTCTCTCGATTTCGCGCGGGATTTTCTCGACCTGCATGAATCACGAGTGAGAATCGTTATGAGTGCCACTTGACATTTTAGTGTCGTGACAGTGCAGGGCTCATGACAGGCGACTGATTTTATGCACGAGGTTATGTGTACTCGTGTCTTCGTGCGTATCGCCATTGGGGGCATAGCTCAGCGGTAGAGCATTCGACTGCAGATCGAGAGGTCCCTGGTTCAAGTCCGGGTGCCCCCTTCCTTTTAAATTTGCGTGGATTTTGACAGCCGGACTTCAACATTCGATTGGAAGCGAGAAGTGCTTTTGATAGAATGAGAATCTCTGTACCGGACTGCTACCACAAGGGGGCATAGCTCAGCGGTAGAGCATTCGACTGCAGATCGAGAGGTCCCTGGTTCAAGTCCGGGTGCCCCCTTCCTTTTAAATTTGCGTGGATTTTGACAGCCGGACTTCAACATTCGATTGGAAGCGAGAAGTGCTTTTGATAGAATGAGAATCTCTGTACCGGACTGCTACCACAAGGGGGCATAGCTCAGCGGTAGAGCATTCGACTGCAGATCGAGAGGTCCCTGGTTCAAGTCCGGGTGCCCCCTTCCTTTTAAATTTGCGTGGATTTTGACAGCCGGACTTCAACATTCGATTGGAAGCGAGAAGTGCTTTTGATAGAATGAGAATCTCTGTACCGGACTGCTACCACAAGGGGGCATAGCTCAGCGGTAGAGCATTCGACTGCAGATCGAGAGGTCCCTGGTTCAAGTCCGGGTGCCCCCTTCATTTAGTTTTGATTGGAATTCAATAGCCTGACTTCAATATTCAATTGGAAACGAGATGTGATTTTTATAGACTGAGAATCTCTTTACGATCCTACCACTACTACGGGGCATAGCTCAGCGGTAGAGCATTCGACTGCAGATCGAGAGGTCCCTGGTTCAAGTCCGGGTGCCCCCTCCCTTTTAAATTTGCGTGGATTTTGACAGCCGGACTTCAACATTCAATTGGAAGCGAGAAGTGCTTTTGATAGAATGAGAATCTCTGTACCGGACTCCTAACACGAGGGGGCATAGCTCAGCGGTAGAGCATTCGACTGCAGATCGAGAGGTCCCTGGTTCAAGTCCGGGTGCCCCCTTTCTTTTAAATTTGCGTGGATTTTGACAGCCGGACTTCAACATTCAATTGGAAGCGAGAAGTGCTTTTGATAGAATGAGAATCTCTGTACCGGACTCCTAACACGAGGGGGCATAGCTCAGCGGTAGAGCATTCGACTGCAGATCGAGAGGTCCCTGGTTCAAGTCCGGGTGCCCCCTTTCTTTTAAATTTGCGTGGATTTTGACAGCCGGACTTCAACATTCAATTGGAAGCGAGAAGTGCTTTTGATAGAATGAGAATCTCTGTACCGGACTCCTAACACGAGGGGGCATAGCTCAGCGGTAGAGCATTCGACTGCAGATCGAGAGGTCCCTGGTTCAAGTCCGGGTGCCCCCTTCTTTAACAGTTTTTCGTGGAATTGGACAGCCTGCTTGAATATTCAATTGGAGACGAGAATTGTTTTTGATACAATGAGAATCTCTGTACCCTACTGCTACCGCGAGGGGTATAGCTCAGCGGTAGAGCATTCGTCTGCAGATCGAGAGGCCCCTGGTTCAAGTCCGGGTGCCCCCTTGCTTTAGTTTTGCGTGGATTTGGACAGCCAAGCTTCAATATTCAATTTAAGCCATGGAGTTTGAGTGTGTCCGACCCTTTCGCACGGCAATGAGCTTTTTTTTATCAAATAAATCGTGTATTAATGCATGTGATATACGCCAAAAGAATGCTAAGGTAAACGCCCACTCGAGCTCGTAAACACTACAACATCCTATAACAGATTACGTTTCGCAGTGATGATATATCATGGCTATATTTTTGTGGTTCACCGTTTAGTATAGGGTACAGTTACGGAGCCTGGACTCTACGAACGCACCCAGTTTCGCGACATTTTAAACACTTCCATCCTCCGCATCTTATACAGGTCGGACGGCAGCGATCTGATTTGATTCTTGGAACAATTCAGTCGAGACACCTGAAAAGACAACTCCTGATTACGACCCGCGACCCAAACACCTTTCGGACAACGCACCGAAGACAGCAACGCCGTGTTGCCTTCGCATTGACACATGATTTCCCCGAGTCTGTTCCCGGACACGTCGAGGTCGGTGAGGCTTTTGGTGCATTCGACAAGAGTCGGGATGTCGTGCAGTTGGTTGTCGTTCAAACGAATCACCTTAAACGAAACGGGAGGTAACGATATGAAGAAGAGGTTAAGGAGATAGTCAATGTTATAGGCATTTCCGTGGAGCGGACTAAAACGTGGTCGTTATTTTCGGCGCGACGCGGTTCCTACCTTGATGTTAGGCATGGTGAGGACGCGAGGGTCGACGGTTTCCAGCTCGTTCGCCGACACGAGAAGCTTTTCCAACCGCGGGATCATGCACATGTTCTCCGGCAGGCTCGTTAACCTTCGGGGAAATTCGTAAATTCACATCGAAATCTTTACTGGTGATCATGAGCATGGGTTTGGCCGTTTGGGAATACTTCCAAATTAAATTTGAGCCGAGGACTGCACTTGTTTCTGCGTTTCCTTACCAGTGTGAAGTTGATATTAGACTTATGGAGTTCAATTTTAGACCGGGTAGAAACAGGAAGAATGACAATCAGATCAGATAATACCTTATTTGGTTCGACATATACGCACACGATACAAAAATATGTAACAATAACTTCATTCTGTCAATTTATTCGCTAAAAGCTTCTCGACTGACTCATATAGTCATCGAGTTCGGATTGAAGTAAATTTCTTGTCTGGGTGAAAAAGTAATATCGCATACAAACAAGGGTACTCGTGTACCGGTTGATGACGATTACCCCCGACGGGTGTCAGTCGAAGATATTCGAGTTTATTTCAATATGAATATACTATTCAATTGTATATTGATGTTCTGTCTGTACCTCCAAATAGCCCTACATACTAGTGTGATAGTCGTTCGTTTTCGTTTATATTGCTATGTTAAGTTATATAGTTTTATTGTTTGTGTGATAAAGTGTGGTTTTCAGTGATATTGTTCCGAAAGACTTCTTTGGGTAGGCTACAGAACCTGAACATACATTTTGCCAATATTTTCGTAACGAAAATACATGTATATTAAAACCCAAAGATTTTTAGATATATTTATGAAGTTGGATACCTCGAATGTCTTTCTTGTATAGATACAATGGTCAGGCATTCGCATTTTAAGTCGAATGTATATACCGAACGCATAAATCTTAGGAGCCGCCAGAGCAGTAACGCTCACGAGATGACAAATGGTGAGAGGCGGCCGGAAATTTCAATGATTCACTAACCGGTTTTCGGAGAGATCCAGATCCACGAGGTGTCTCCATTTATCCACCCTCTCCGGTATCGTTTCGATCTTGTTCTGCGACAGATCCAGCGAAACCATTTCGTGCAGCTGGTCCGCCGTTTCGGGCACGGACTTGAGGTCGTTTTTCGATAAATTCAGCTGCTTGAGCCAACGCAATTTGCCGATGCTGTCCGGAATCTCGACGAGGGCCGCGTTGGAGAGGTCCAGCTGCGTGAGTTGCCGGAGCTCGTTAAAGAATTTCGTGGATATGGAAGCTGCAATGGATAGTTAGAATACAATTGAATAATATATTCATATTGAAATAAACCCTAATATTTTCGGCTGACATCGCCAGGGGTAATTCGTCAGCAATTAGTAGAGAATTGCGAATAACATCGTATAGCAACAATCGTATGGTCCTTTCACCACGGATACCAATATTTATTCGAAACAGATAATAATAATCGGTCTGGCTCCTCTGATAAGCATTAGGTCGAATACAGCAAAATACAAACCTCCGAGCTTATTCCCTTTAGCGGAAAACTGCTTCATGCCCCGGGGCATCGGGCCCGACCCGACCACCGTGGTCAGTTCGTTTTCGGCCACGTCCGCGTCGCGCAGGGCGTGCAGGAACCCCAGAGGCTGGGGCAGGGAGTTGAGGTGGTTGTTGGATATTTTCAGGGACCGCAGCTTGCGCAGTTTGCGTACTTGAGTCGTGAGGGTGTCCAGTTCGTTGTTGGTGAGGTTTAGTACGCTGACGGACCTGCGAACGGGGTTGCAGTGTCACGATAGAAGGCAATCAGTCAACTGTATATGGTGTGCTATATATTTTAGTTGTATGTACGATAGAAGACAATCTGTATACAATAGTTGTATATATCATACATACAACTATATAGTTGACATATCGTCGCACAAGTTCGGTCAGAAAGCGTAATGGCAGCAACGGTGGTCAGTAGCAAAGTATACTTCTACCAACGTTGGTCACTTTGATCAGATCTGCATAATAGACATTCATCAGCAAACTCCGATAAATATCGAAGTCACGAATAACGAAATGATAGTCAAAAGTCTTGTCCTTGCCGATGTTATGTTAATGAAAAAAGTCCAACCGGGGTCTACGATATACGATACGATACGAATATCGCAGGCCCCGGTCCAACCATTACAACATACAGGTTATAACGTTATTAAACATCATCGCGATGTTTTGTATCCTCAATCTCTTCGCCAGAGTAATTTGATGCTGACGTAAGACGTCTGTGGGATTTCTAGATTTCAGTAAGTCTGCAACCCGTCTTTTCAGACAGTGTCGTAACATTGTGTTGTTTTTGAATGACAAAAGGAACAAAAAAAAACGAAGGAAACCCAATTTTAGAATTCACATTCCGTCTTTTGAAACAGTGTCGCACCAATATAAGAGACAAGCTCTTGAAGATATAGGATTTCAATATACAATTGAATAATATTCATATTGTATCAAACCCGAATATTTTTGGCTGACACTCGTCAGGGGTAATCGTCAGCGAATAGCGAAGAACTGGAAAGAATATTGTATCTTTCCAATTCTCTACTAGTTGCTGACGATTACCCCCTGGCGAGTGTCGGCCGAAAATATTCGGGTTTATTTCGCTATGAATATATTATTCAATTGTGTACTGGCGTTCTGAACCTCCAAGAGACACTTCATATATGCAAAATCGTTTCCATATATCGTATCGTATATCGTATCCACAATCAATGTTGTATCATCCAATTCACCACTGTTTACTGTCCATTACCCCTGGCGAGTGTCAGCCGATAACAGTCGGGTTTATCTCCATATGAATATGTTATTCAATTGTCGCAACATTGTGTTCTTTTGAATTGACAAAACCAACAAAAGAGCGAGCAAATACCAATTTTAGAATCCTAGAATAGGAGCGACTACAAGCTATGACTCACTGCCCACCTCAGTTGACCGATCTCTTTCGGCAAATCCTCCAATCTGTTGTCGGACATCTGAAAGTTTTGCAGGCTCTTCAAATTCGCGATCGAACCCGGTATCGTCCGGATACGGTTTCCGGACATGTTGAGGTTCGCCAGCGCCGCCAGCTCGCCGAAGTCCGACATCTCCTCGATGCTGTTCTGCGACACGTCGATCGTGACCAGGCGCGGCATGTCGCCGAGTTCGGGCATGGCGCGGATTTCGTTGTCCGAAAAGTCGGCGCTCTGAGGGCGGAAAAAGGGCGGGGAGTTCGTCAAAGAGTCGGATATTTTCGGGTTACTTTTAGAAATGTTCAGGATCACTATTTTTATTCCCTAAAACTCCAAAATGTTCACCGATAAATCAGACAGGTACAGTACAAACTATAATCAGTGAAGTAATTATAATGGATTTTGGAGTAATTCCAGTTCTGGTTGAGGATTTTGAACAGTGACTAGTTCTAGTTGTAGTTGGTATTAAAAGAAATAGTTGTGAAACAATTAGAAACCGTTGGCGTGAATCGAAATACCGGTGTTCTGTTGTGTGATGTTCTTGAAGCCATTGCTAGCTGAGAGTCATCACTACACCAACAGTGGCGTAGCCACCAGGGGTGGATTTCGGGTTACGTAATTCTCTCTTTTAAAATTCCTTTTTTATCTCCGATATTTCTTAACTCATTTGCTGTTCAAAAATTGTTTTTCAATTACCTCAATTATCAGGTATTAGTTATAGGTAGGGTTGCATTTAAAGCAAACGGTGTTTCAAAACACTTTGTTTAAAAGATCTAGTTCTAGTTTTAGTTCTAGTTCTAGTTACGAGTTTTGGACAGTAGGTAGCTCTAGCTGTTGTTCTAGTTGCGAGTTTTAAAAACCGAGTAGTACTAGTAGTTCTAACTCATAGTTGCGCATATAGAAAATTCAATAGTTTGTACAGGCGTGCCTTATGCATCTCTACTTTCTTCGTACCTGCAGGCTCTTAATCTCTCGCAGTTCCCCCGGGATGCTTTCGATCTTGTTCTCCGCGCAGTCCAAGGTGACCAGCTGCGACAGCCGGGACATGGACTCGGGCAGGTTCGCGATGTCGTTGTTGCGCAGGTCCAGCACGCGCAGGCTCTCCAGGGCGCCCATGCTGTCGGGCAGGGACTGGATGCGGTTTTCGTAGAGATTCAGGCTGATGAGGTGTCGCAGTTGGCCGATGCCCGGCGGGATGTTGGATATGCGGTTCGAGCACAGGTTCACGGATTGCAGGCTGTAATTTGCGGTTATTTTGTCAGAATAGATTCAAGGCTGTGTCAGAGTTGGTTAGTGACAATGTACTTCTACTGCTGAAGTATACGCATTGATATATACATTGGGGTGGTAGTGCATCACTTAAAAAGCCTTACAAGGCTATTTATGTACCTTCCTTGTCCATGTCCTGCGACATATGTACAATTGTACATCATGCACTCATGGTATGCGTATGCATATGCAGTCCGCATATTTCGCGAGTATGAATGTATTGTATCTGTATATTAGGGTTGTTCAAAAATAATCTTTTTTTCCGAATTCCGGGGTATTCATTGATTAAATTGTTAGGTTGCCTAAAAAAAACGCTTCACACCAAATTTGGCTCGATTCCAACTGATATGAACGCACAGGAGTATCTTTTATTTTATTAAAAATAAGAAAAAGTTTCAAATTTTCATGAAAACCTGATGAAATTGTTGAGTTGTCCAAGAGAACGACGCTTAACAATTTTTCCTCACTTTCAATCGGCAAAAGCGAAGTTATTGTAGTTGAAAATTTTGAATTCGCGAAATTCCAGAATTGTAATAATGCAAAACTCACATAACTTCGCTTCTACGGGTCGTAATTGCGCCAAATTTGTTTCGGATCGCTTTTGCAGACAACTTGACAATTTCATGGGGCTGACAGTAAAATTTGAAACATTAAAAAAAAATCATAATAAATTCAAAATTTTCAAACTTCTGTGCGTTCACATTTACCTCTTGGAATCGAGCCAAATGTGGTGCGCAGAGTATTTTTAGACAACCTAACAATTTAATCAATGAATCCCCAGAATCCGAAAAAAAACTTTTTTTTTAACAACCCTAATTTATATACAATATACATAGGCTATATAGGCCAGAAACAATATTGACTCACCCCGGCACGCAGCCAATGTATTCCGGTATATTTTCTATTCTGTTGCCGACAGCTATGATGCTGCGTAGACTTTGCTTCTCCATTTTCGCCGGCTTATTATCGGGCTCCGGTAAGCGCGATATACTATTATAGCTGACGTTGATCACTTTCTTGATCTGATAGATGGAAACCGGCAATTTCCTGTCGTAAAGCATTCGCGATTAGAACGCAGTCACTCGCTTGATATACTTGTAACTACTACTGGATTTTCAAAATGCGCGGATAGAACTTTAACTATAGAACTACTCCCTTTTAGAAATCATTCACCTAGAACTATAGGGCTACTCAAAAACAGTATAGTTAGTTGACCATCAAATAACTAGATTGCTTGTCTGTAGTAGTCTGTCGCTTACGCAACATTCACGTACTTGAGATGGTTGTAGGACGCCTCCAGTAGTTTGAGTTGCGGCGCCAAGCCGATGTTGAGCGGGAGTGATTTGAGACGATTGTGGTCGGCGTGTATCAACGCCAGCGATGTGCATTTGTGAATGGTGCGCGGTAATGCCAGAAGTCTGTTTTCGGACAGTCGTAATTGCACCAAGGATTCTAATTTGCATACAGAGGCAGGAATCGAAGTCAACCTGAAAGAGACGGACATTCAAAGCTAAAATGCTGATATCCTGTTTCGTATGCAAAATGTCTCTTGGGGTACAAAACTTGAGCATACAATTGAATACGATATTCATATTGAAATAAGCCCGAGTACGGTATTTCACTTTAAGCTTTAAGCAGAGATGGAAACTCTTTGAGTACCATAGAATACATGAATCTGATAAAGATTTAAGACGGGGCAGATTACTTTTTAATTAACAAATGGTTCCTCGCCTGTACATTTTTACGTGTCCAGATGTCAATAAACATGAATACATTGTAGATAACGACATAGGGAATTATCTTGTGTATTATATACGTCAGAAACATAGCAAGCGGTGGAATGTGCGATAATTCGTACGGAAGTTTGACTTGATCAAGTTAAATGTGGATAAATTGATAATATTGATCACGAGTAACTCGAATATGTTTGGTGGTAAAATTTATTCAACATATTTTGCTACGTTGAGTCCAATGGAATAACGTCACGGACCACATTTTGCAATTTACCCAACTTTAGTGAGTAAGTCGTAAACATACTTGTTCTTAGCGCAATTCAAATAGCGCAATTCTTTGAAATCGCCAATCTCCGGATCGAGATGCGTCAGGCCGTTCTCCGACACGTCAAGCGACGACAGGTATTGCTCGCATTTTTCGTACAGGAATTCGTCCTCGAACATTTCGAAGGGCAGCGATTCGAGGCCGCATTTCGCGAAGCTCAGCCCGAAATGGTTGCTCTCTTCGGAGCCTGGGACCTGATAAGTATTGATATTAAGTAAGAGAAGTTCGGTAATGCTTGGTGCTAATGAAACACAAACACAATACAATAAACACGCTGTAATTTAGTGTAGTTTTGATAAACCATTGACAAATACGATTACAATTAGAATTATAGCTACACAGTTTTCTCCAAATTAGAGTAAAATTATAATAACTACAGTGTTCTCCAAAATAGATTAGAATTCGAATTATAGCTAGACAGTATTTAGCAAATTTGATTTGACATAGAATCATTGAATTTGCGAAAACTGAAGTTTAGTTCCAATCAAACCAGAGTTCATAAGCACGAGAATGGCAAATGTCTGTTCATCAAGCTTGACTCGTTTCGCACTATACCAGTTCAGCATTTTCAGGAAACTTATAAATTAGATTAGAATTAGAATTAGTGCAGAGAAGCATTTCGCAAATTAAATTAGAATTTGGTATTTCGCTGTAATTAGCCAGATTAGACAACTAGAATTACATAGTTGTCCGAGTCTGATTTGGAGCAAATACATTTTATCCATTTACAGTTTAATACTTGATCAACGGGACGTGGTACATGGTAGATTCCATTATGAAATGCAATATCGAATACAGATCTGGTTCACTTTAGATACCAAGCTACCTTACCATGGAGAGATAACGTTAGATTCCTATATATGTTTCCTACCAGGTGTTGACAAGATATATATGAAAAGAGCAAGGACCAATTAAAGATTATAAGACTTCAAATTCAAACCTCAACAATGATCCCGCCAGTTCTCTCCAGAACTTTTTTCAGCACTCTGCATGCTTCTCGGTCTCTGGCCTTTGGAGTTTTCAAGTGTCTTCTCCGCTGCATCGTAGCGAAATCCAGACTGCGTTTCACAGTAGCCTTGCGCGGCGGCATTTTCGCAATATACCGGTAATACTTCCCAACCGATTAGAATTAATTCTGTTAGACGGATACGATATGAAAGTAAATCTACCATATCGCGATGGGTCGATGACAGGCAGCTCGAAATCGGTAAACAAGGCTCACCTTAATCGCAAAGCGGATGTTAAATACCCTGTCTACATAACGTTACTGTGTATGCACATTACACAAAAGGTTTCGCCAGTTCGTGGAAGTATTATATGTCCTCAAGATAGCCATAAAAGTCAAACCCTGTTTTGCCATCACTATCCGTAGACATCCCAGCGTCGTTATCAAACATCTCCAAAGGCCTTTATTCAAACATTACGGTATTATTCTGTAGACCGGCGTGATTTATTTGCGAAAAAGTTCAACATCGAACTTTCATAAGTGCGTGTGATGTCACACAGGACACGCAGTGGGAAACAATGCCATTGTAAATCGTACATTTACATCAACAATGAACGACCACTTATCGTTGGGAACATCTAGCTTGGATTACCAGATGAGAAGGTAGCGTCTATGATGTAAGGAATTCAAGTGCTACTCTTGAACTATATTACTGATTCAAATGATTTATAGCGGTACGTCATTCCGTGTAGCTGACACTTAAGGGGGTAATTTGGCTAACTATAAGGTACATCTTCTTTTTTATTAGATCTCTCGATCAGTGCCACACCACATGGTATATCATATACGCCAAATGCCTATTAGCTGTAACATGATATACCGCTTCCAACGTTTCTTGAAATAAAGATAGATAGAGAAAGAGATCAAATAATATTCAGCGGAACTGATCAATAAAGATTCGCCAAACTTCAGCTGCCTTTCTCCGAAAATGCTAATCGAGCAAATTCCGTTGAAATTTTATGCCAATACTGGGAATATCCGGGAAGGCAAACACAGCAATGGCAGCATATCCAACTGTCGGCTCGGCGTGATGTATATTGCTTGCTTCTAGGTTGTAGAATAGCTACTAACTAATATGTATCACTAACCACTCGGGAATACTCACTTAGAATATCAAATCACTGAATACAACTTAGCTTTCACTCAGGCAAACAGTGTGGATATGGCAACTCCAGAAAAGTTTTAGTGCGGAGCTACGTAGTTCTTAGACGATAGGCTATCCCAGGTGACGTTGTCTATAATCGCTTATATATATACTAATCAAGCATAATATAAACAATAGATTGATGTCTTTGTTGTCAAAAGATCATTAGTTTCTCCCTTTAACGAGTCGATGAACATAAATACATTGTTTCACAATTAGTCAAGTAATTGGAAAGCCCGTTGCGAAATGAGGATGTCCACGCGACTTTACGAAATCGGGGTCATGCACATAACAGATAATTGTAAGCTCGAAACAAAACAGATCGCTGTAACGGCAACTGGCGCACGTGCGCTAGCGCCATGTTTAAGCACGAACCTGTCACTCACACGAGATATCAATCACAGAAGCAGTCTCAATTTCCACTTTACAAAACAATACCTAGAACAGGTATACCCGAGATATGTTTGTATTTCCCCGAATGCCTGATGTAGTTCATTCTCTTTAAGTTGGTAAATCCCGTTCATGGAAATAGTTCAACTCAACTGAATCTTCTCCCAATGCTGATCTACATGGTTTACCGGTAGACTGAAGGAACCGCAATAGCAAATCTATACTTTGGCCGTAAGTGTAAGTGGAAGTAGTCTTAAAACGTAATCGCTTGAGTAAGTATAGTTCAAGTATAGGAAAATCGACTTGAGTACTCCGAAGCAGTAGAAGGACTTCCTCAATGATCACCCATGTACCACTTACATATCACTCTGACTCCATTGATGTACCCTTATTAGTAGCAAACAAATATCTAAATGAACCCTCTCGCAATCTCACATTATTTATGCTGCATCAGGTAATGCGGACCCTGGCGCAATCTCCGCCGTATCGTTGACAAATGTAAGCAAAATAGTTTGTTGGTTTTTCCCTCGTATAGATAACACCTCCGCATATCTTCAAAATAATTTCGTCATAAAAATACGTTGTTTGCCATATATAGTCGCCTACACATGTAAAACAATTGGACGCGTGTTGGGGCTGGCGTAACTGATACCGAATCGCTTCTTAGTCATTGAAAATGAAACTTTAAACTGCGTACACGTAAGCAATCGGAAAGGCGACAAAGGTATAGCAATTGAATAAATATATAACATAACTTAATCAACAGTCACCGAAATGTTTTCTGTAACGGAAGTACCGGATGAATCAAATTCCAACACCTAATCGATAACTATTGTCAGAATTTGTCATCACTGTAACAGGTTACCCACAACATATCCAAAGACAATATATCATCGAAGCTGAAAGGAACCATGGCGTTAACATTGTATTATCAGAAATTCTCACTAGCCCTTTCACTGCAATGCCTATCATAGAATTTGCACTCCTGTCGAAACGAATAATTTAGAAGTCTTATCCTAATCAAACTTTCGGCCTGGTGCACAAGGCCACAGTAGCCGGGCACCAATAAAAAAAACATACCAACCAACCAACATATCCAAATGGAGAAATCATACCGACGGAAGCTGTCCCTAGGTGATTATGGTGTCTCATTTATGCGCAAACAGTATATTTTATTTCATACTGTTATGTACTAATATATACATGGACCAACAGCAATAATTTGAATCCATCATCGGTTATCATGACTCCATTTTGTTAATCTGGACCCAAATATACTCTACACATGATTTGGATAAGATATCTACATTTTAATAATATATTCATCGTAAAATATATTAAAACCCGAAGCTTCGGGTTTTAATATATTTTACGATGAATATATTATTAAAATGTATATTAAAGTTCTGTACCCCAAAGAGTCTCTTCGATAAGATATCTGTTTACTATGTTCAATGTTCATCTGCAAGATATTTCGAAGTCTCTCGAGTTCTCTGGAGCAGAATTGGACGACTAGAAAACTTTCAGCTTTTCCAAATTATAATTATAGCTCCACACTCGTTTCCAAATTAGATTGTAATTATAATTGTAGCTTCACAGCTTTTTCAAATTAGATTAGAATTAAAATTACTGAATTCGTGAAAATTCGGATATTGAGTCAAGTTCAGTTCATAGCAAATGAGATTTCGTTCTCATAAGCATAATGTAGGATTTCAAATGTCTGAATAGCAAGCCTGGCTCCTTTCGCACTATAAAGATCTCCTGTAGCATTTTCAGGAAAGCCTGAAATTAGATTTGAATTGAAATTAAAATTAGAGCATAAAAATATTTCACAAAATACATTAGAATTAGATTACCGTCTTTTCGCTCAAATGAGACAACTACAATTTATCTAGTACCATACTATACTATACCATACCGTACCATAGTTGTACAAGTCTGCTCTGGAATTTCTGATTCTGGTTCTGGTCACGTCAAGGTATATTAGTGCCGACACATAATATAGCTGAAAATATCTTGCCCCACCAAATTAAAATGATCACCATCTTGCTACCACCCGTCCCATATAGGTTTCCAACCGGAGGATTCCACACACAATGATAGAAATTGCCAAAGAAACCTTGCCCATCTGGGTATCCTTGGCCCAATATTAAGACTTATCCCTATTCCGCTCGTGTGCAGCCTATACCTGTCACCTATGCTTAAGATCTGGTTTGCCTAGATACCTTTCGACCACGACCAACTTAATGCCAGCTGATATCACCAGACAGGTCCTCGTCGTATTGGATCATGTCGGTATCCATGGGAGCAAAAGGCGGCGATATTTGCACCAGGTTTTACGATATTTTCTTTCGGCAAACACACCTTTCCTGCAGCAGACAATAGACCGCGCGCACAAAACGATTGTTCAGAGAATTATATCAGCTGATATCTGACGGTTCCTTCGAACGTATAAGCCTCACTGCATTATTGAACACTTTAACAGTCACTCCCTTTTATACATCGTTGTGAAGGATTCGAATCGGACAATAACGATCAGGTCGTTCGCATCTTGTAATACAACACAAGAGCATGCAATGAATATATCAGTTTCGCGCGATATCTGTAACCATATATACAACCCATCTGTCTGATAATATCATCATTAATCACTGTGATTTATGGAATCTGGATTGATGATTACTATTACACTGTCGATTCCATACACAATTCAACCACAGTGATACGTTACACCTCGATTTATCACGTAACCCTTTTATGCGAGTCGATATTCACCAACATATCAGAAACCTATTGTGTCAGGAATACCAAAGCAATACGGTGACGTAGGTCACAAAAGGAATCCATTTGATATATTGTTACGGAACACGAACTCAATACAAGTTACTAATATCTATACAATGAATTTTATTGATCATCAGTTAGTACGGCATAGCAATTGTTATGGTCCAATATATATCATTTGCCCATCTTTATAGAATATATGACTTAGATATATTTCAATTGTTTTGCTAACATACAATGAACTCAAAAATGTGTAACACTCCTACTGTCGCGAAGTTTAGGGCATTTTAGAAATCAGAAATGTTAGCGACAACGCTTTTGTCACAACTCAACATTATTGTCTATTACTGTTGCTGTTTTCGGTATTCATGGTGTTTCGACCATGGTCATTTACATCAGGTCGATTTTTATTCTATAATTTCTTGTATGCCAACTTGTAGCACGGACAATTTACATCAGCCCACTTATTGCCCCAATAGTGGCGCTTTTCCGAGTGGTAAATATTCGAAACTACTTTTGTAAAAGTAATTGTCCGTAATTTGGTATAACGCCCGTATACCTCCTAGTCCAGTGCATGGTTCCCAAACTTTTTCGGCTTGTGGCATACTAGAAAAATGATAAAACGATCGCGGCACGCTTACGAGAAAGTTTCCTAAAAATCTATTCACGTGGTCATGCGATGTCTATCCTTGTTTATACGAACATATATTCGACTGAAACGAAGTTAAATTGTTGGCAAACATGCCCGCAATTGTCTCTTTCTTACAGCTTATAATTTCAATAAATTATTTAAAAAAATTCACATACCCATTTAGGTAAAATTGACAAATAATTTTGATTGCCCTTATAATGGTCCGATTTCTTGTAAATAAGTTGATTTGAAACGAATCAAAGATTTTCTTACCATACTCATCGGAAATGCCATGATTAGTTTCATGGACAAGGTCCCATGTACTTATCTCTTAGCTAGAAGTTGAATCGCTTTTAAGTCGGATATGCTCGCATGCAGTTTAGGCTAACATGGGACTCTGAAAAGTGTTCCTAAAATTAGGCAGTGAGAAAACCTTGGCCAAAAAGGATTGCCCTATGTTCAGGTAGAGTTATTTTTGGCATATGCCAAAAATACCAAAAATAGCTTATTTTTGGTATTTTCCAAATTTTATTTTTGGCAGTTTTGGCACGGCTTGAACCTCAAGTCAAATCGAACATGTTCCCAGACCCAATGTTACCTCACGAAGATCTAAATAATTTAAAAATTCGAATGTTTAAAAATATTTCATCAATGGACAAGCCTTCAACATATTGCATCTTGATGTTAAGGTATAAAATTGCAATGCACCTGGCGAACCGGGAGGAAAGTCATCGCGGGCCGGCGGTTGAGAACCGCTGCTCAAAAAAAAACACGTCCCCGGTTAATGAAACTATCTGCGATTCAATGCTTAAACCCCCAGCCGGTTGATCAACATTTTACACAATATGGCTGTAGTGCAGCGGCGCATTGGAAATGGTCCTCGTATAACTTGCAGAACTCAATGATCACTCCCATTTCGAAGGGAAACAGGGAAATGTCATGCACAAAAGATCATCCTAACCTTTTTTTCCTGCAGCGCACCTTTTCGAAAACTTCCTGTCGCCTCCCCCCATGTATGTGACGGGTATTAGTGAAAAAAGGAATAAGAGTTCGAAGTTCAATCGGTCTTTTCGGGTTGGGACTTTACTATTGGAAATACTCTGAATAGCGCCCGATAACACTAATAATTGCATGAGTTATATTCGGGATCAAATCAAGGTTGTTATAACAACCATCGGGTACGGGCTCATGCCATCTGGTTCGAGCCCGGTGTACACATCCCTAATTCGCCTCTGAGACTGGCAATACGGGGACGTTAATTGTATTGATTTTATTGGTAGAGATCTTTGCTCACATCGAATTTAGTACTACAACTGCACCCAGTTATTAACTTTAACATGAATGTATTACAAACAAAGCAAGCCTTATTATATAACCTTCTTGTGAGGTTGCGGGTCACAACTAGGGTTGCATTTAAAACAGACGGTGTTTTAAAAAACTTTGTTTAAAACACGCTTTAAACCGGAGGTCTCAAACACGCGGCCCGCCAGAGCATTTTGTGCGGCCCGCGACGACATTTTAGATTTTTATTAATTTGACAATATATAAGTGTCACTTATATCTTTTCAGGTTATGAAGTGGAAATTCCCTCTTAAATTGATCCGAAAGCCGGAACCAAATAATCAAACTTGACTATCACATCTATTGCAAAGCTACCATGCAGTGGAAGATTCACTACTTCGCCAGATTTCCAATTAATGATGACAAAACCTGACCCTTAGACGATTCGTGACCGACATTTGTGAGTTGGACTTGGACGCGACCTTTCTTAGAATTACTCAGACTCGGGCTAACTCGATGGCAAAATGAAAATGACTCGAGTGGACTCGGAATGCCGTGAATTTGTTAGAACCATGGACGCAACAAAATAATCGCGTATCAGGGGAATAGTAATAGATCAGAATGTCAGAGCTTGGTGTTTCGCTAACTAAGCAAGTAGTTACGGCAACCATTGGCAATCTGTTAGTTTCACCTTTGGTCGCTAAACCTAAGGCCACTTACAGGTATCGAGTACCGTCGTGGTACGCTCCAACGATGTAACAACAATGGGTCGTTCGGCGTTCCGACATTTCAATCACTAGAACCCATTCATTAATATATTTATATTATATTTATATTTTTCTGCTCCTGTAATTGAAGATATTTGGCCATGAGATTAATAGCCTACTTATCGGAAGTATACCTGGATCCTGGATTGGAATTACAATGCTCAACTTAAAAATGTTTTGATATCAGATCAGTCTCTATTATCAATCTGTTAAATTCAAAATATTCATAGTAGCTGCAAAATTATAACCCGATAGCTTTTATGATGGCATCATACATTTGTCCGCCCATATGGCTTCTATATCTTATAATTAATATATATCAAGTACAACAACAACTCTATTCAAATAGTTATAAATGTGATGATTCTTTTCGTGCCAGGCCTAAATTGATACCAGAGTAAATCACATTTTGACGATGTGTGTTTACTGTCAGTCTGCTGGATCGGCTCACTTTCAATAGGACAATTCCCGCCAAATAAGGCCTACTTAGAAAGACATGGAATACCCCGATAAATGCTGCGGCCCGCGACGTCGTCAAAACTGGAAAACTGGCCCGCGAGCACATTTGAGTTTGAGACCTCTGCTTTAAACTATGTTTTGAACAAGGCCCTTCAAAAAAATGTTTTTTTTTAAGTTGTAAAATTATACCATAATTGTACTTTCCGAAAAACATGCTGTCTGAGCCTATGGACAATTACCACCCGATATAGCCGACGTATATCGATATGGGGTGGTTGGAACACTCAAAATATTTGGTTCAACATTAATGGTACAGATATTTCGTCAAAGGAGCTATATTTACGCTATATTTTCAATTGTCAATGTCAACCCATTATCACGTCACAATTGAATATCCATGACGTCATGACTTGAAAAAAAAACGGACATATAAAACAATAAAAATCAAGTTTTAAATTAGGGCCTTGTTTTAAACATGTTTGTTTTAAATTGATTTTTGTTTTATATGTAACCCTTGTTACAACACTTAACAGTATCATCCTCTGTGGTATGGTGAAGAGATATTCTGAAGATTTAAATTTGTAGCTCCTAAATACAAATACATTTAGTTAATCATTTTGACCAAAATGCTTCAAAGCATCTTCTACAAAGGGCTCTCACTCTCAAAAGTGGCAGAGTGCCTCTTTATTCGGTTTTGTCACGCTGTGGGCGACGTCATAATATACCTAGTTCGAAACATTTTGTGGAACATAACCCGAGCTAGCGGGACTTTTCTTTATCGGGAAATTGGCGATTTAAAAGTACTCGCAATTAATTTTATATAAATTAAAATAAATCACTGCATACAAGGAAACATGTTGCAAACATAGTCGGCATATATTTCGCGCGGAGCTCGACATAAAAATCGAGATTTGGCTAATTTTATCGAATGTTAATTTTCAATGAGAACTCAGGGATTTATAAAACTGTTGTTCTTCTATATAATCATTAGGGTTACGACTAGAAAAAAAAATTTCGCCTGTAGCAGTAATTGATGAGCATTTTGGTATAAATTAGAAAAATTATAATCATTTTGTTCAAATCGAAAAAAATGTCCCGCACAAACCAACTTCAATTTTCGACACTGGTCCAAATATAGAAAAAATTTACAATTCAAAGGGTGTCGGTTTAGTGAGTAAGCTTTGCTTGCTTAATCGCGGTAAGCCCGAGAAATTTCGGTAATTCATGACTGAATAGGTCAGTATGATCGGTATTGCTTATATATTGCTCTCAATTTTTATCCTCTCTCTGCACCCGTAATCTGATTTATCGGTAGAGCTGAGTAAAGTGTGCTTGAAAAGGTAGGACCCCTTAATAATAAGTGAAGATCTCCGGGTGTATACCAGTTACATACCAGTTGGCAGGAACGAAACAACAGTTCGTCAGCCCCCCCAAAAATACTTGAGTCTTGGGCTCCCATAGGGTGATAAACCGACTCCGCCCATCACGCTGTTCGCTTTTGCCACGAAATTACAATTGTACTGTTCAGGTAGCCAGCGCTAAGCGCGAAAATTTTTGATAATTCATGATATAATCGGTCAATAAGATCGGGCGATATCGCCCACGTTGGGAGCCACTGGGCTAGAGTCTTGTTCAAGAGAATCCCGCTGAATTGTAGTACACATTCAAAGAGTGTTTAACACACCGCGAATGGTTTGAACAGAAACAAGAACAAGGAACGGGAAATTAAACGGCAAAAACTGGGTTTGTAACTCTGCGTGGAAAAATGAATTTGCTTTCTCAGATATAAAGGGAAAACCGATGTGCCATATATGTCGAGAACATTTGCCGTAACGAAGCGTAGAAGCATAAAATGATACCACGATAGTTTCTTTTGGAGCTATACATATCGCCTGATTCCTAGGAAAAAAACGCTGCTAGCTAGGTGTCAAGCCCAGCAATCCATATTTCGAGACATTGTTAATATTGCCGACGACGCTAGAGTCGCATCATTCAAAATGGCTTGGAATAGCGCTAAACTCAAGAAATCTGCTAAAGAAGGTGCATTTCAAACTCTAACATACTGTGAGAATATTAGCTGTTTCGGGAACTTAATAGCAAGGAAAACAACACCTGACAAATTCCGAAGCTATACAGTTTTCTGATCCAACCGTGACCAGAAGAGTAAACGCAATGTCAGTCGATCTTTTATCGTATATTCTGAAACACGTTGCCGCGTAGACTACAAACCTAACATTGGACGAATCCACCGTCTTCACATACATTACATAGCTCAATTATCTGGGTGCATTTTTATCAGAGTGGACATATTTGTAGAGGAAATGCTCAAGGACAAACGTGGGGAGGGAACCAGAGAAAAACATCAACTTGACAAAGCTGACTTCTGTAACTATATTAGTGCAGGGCTCCAGCCATGCGAGGAAAGGAGAAGGTTTGATTGGTTTGCTTAGAAATGACCCCGAACGCCAAACTTGAGAACCCCTGCCCTATCCTATATATTCTGGATTATACTTCCGTTTTGACACGGTTTATTCTGCGTGCTATATTGATGAATTAATCTGGTAGCCATAGTAGCCCTACTTAGCCAATGTCACGTGTTTTATTTTAGTTTTGAATCTGGTGTCACGCAATAGTACCAACGAGAAATCGTTCCACAGTTGAAGTAATTCTTAGATCGTGTATCGACATTGGATTTAGCTACTGCAATGGAAAGCAATTTGAAGAATAAACACAAGAAAAAACCGTCAAACTGATCGCGTACCAATGCAGTTTGGAAATCACTGCACTGTACTAATCATTGGATATCATCCTTTGCTAGTCAATGTCGACTTTGACTATGTTCCACAAGAAGGTGAGTTGTGAAACTTACGCCATGGATATACCATTCCATGTTTCACGACTCATCCTGGTGTGGAACACCGTCACACTCGAAAATCGACCAGGCAGTAACGGTTGACATTCAATGTCTCAAGATTATCATTCAATGATTAGGGTTGCAATTTCGTTTCCGAATGCGAGTAAGTGCTGACCCATCATATACCCGCATAATAGATTGCTAACTGAAGGCTAAATCCCCCATAACACAATGCTACGGTGGATCCGTACATTTGCGCTATTGTATGTATCGCCATTGTTTCACCCGTGACCTTGTGTGTTAAAATGAACGAAGTAATGTTTATTGTGTCCTAACCTGACGACAGTCAACCTTCCCGTCAATTGTATAGGGAGTCAGTTTTCCGGTGTATTTTCTGTCGATATTATTATATCTAGTTGTCTCTATCACATCGCCTAACATTCACGGCAATAAGAGAGGATATCTGTGCGATGTGTGTCCTCGGACATATGGTACCCCTATAACACAGGTTTACCATATTTTGGAAATGCAAAAAGAGGACACTTTTTCAGAAATTTCAGACATGCAAAACTGGAGAAGAATTCTCAAAAACCGGTAAATTTTTCCCACTTCGTGATCGGTTGACTAAAAAAAAAAAAAAAGGTCTTCACTTCCGCTCAGAGCTCAAAATAACGTTTTTCTCTCCACATTGCCAGGTGGATGACTAAAAAAAAAAAAGAAAAAAGGTCTTCTTTTCGCTCAAAGCTAAAATCACCGCTTTTCCCTCCGAAATACCCGCCGGAGCTTCACTTCTGCTCTAATTTGCGGCATATCACTCGCAATTTCCTCTAAATCTGACCTAAATTTTCGAAAAAGAGGACAAAATCTCAAAAAAGAGGACAAAAGGGCGTCCTCCGAGGACACTTTCAAAAAAGTCAAAAAAGAGGACAAATCCTCTTAAAAGGACGTATGGTAAGCCTACTATATAACAGTGATCTGCGTTATTCGCGACGCATCTTGTAACTTAGGCAATAGTTTCAAACGCCTCGTTGCAATCCTACCTACATCTTTAAGCTACTTAAACAGTGTACTATACATTATGTTTTGTACTTCTATACTGCTACATTCTAGTTCTTTACAATCGGCGCTTGTCCTATCTGGCCACGCCACAGCTGCCAAACACCCTTAACCTTTTTGCTGCAAGTATAACATGCATACAGTTATGAACAATGTTCCCTCTAAGCTGCGCACGTGCGCAAATGCGCAGTGCTGAGACGGTCTCTGCGCACAGAAAATCTAAGTTGCGCACAAAAAATCCGAAATGACGACATTTTTTTAGTCGTTACGCACTGTTTTCCAAGGGTCTGCGCAGTGAGTTGGTGAGTGTGCGCAGACCCGTCCAAAATTAGAGGGAACATTGGTTATCAACATATGAAACGGCTTACGAAAAGGATGTGAGTTTTATTCGTAAGAAACTATTGCAAAGAATATTTTGCTTTCAACAACTTTTGCCACCAAATCACTGAAAATAATAATAAAAATTACATAGAAAAGCACCACGATAAAGAACGAAGATATTACTAGCATATAAAACAAAATGGTCGGACATGATCCGAGACGGAATCATGTGGTTTGCCATACTCGGCTGATGACATGATAGGTTATTGACTAGAGAGATATCAAAGTAAATGCTGAAGATTTTGAAAATCTAAATCAACAACCTTTAGACGGAAAATAACAGAATGATGCTCATTTGGTTGTTTGAAAAAGCAGTCTGTCCGACATCATGGCATTTGCATGCGTTTTACCGCCTTGTCAAATATCTGGAATTGTGTTTTCAATATATTCGAAGCGAATGTGTTCAAGGCCGATTACATCCTTCGTGGAAACGTGAGCTGCTATGTTCAATGTACATTGTACAATGTAAACTCATTATCAATAATGATAACGGATATATTTGTGATTTTCTTGCAGGGAATATTGTAGGCCTATTTAGCTACCTCACCTCTCAGGCAAAGCAATAGGCAAGATTAAGATGTCAAGGACTATAGTTACCTAGGTAGTTATCCAACAGATGTATTCCAAACTATCTTTTTACACGATACTATTAGAAAAAATTCTACACTGTCCCCTAGATGGCGGTAAAGCAAGGATTCGCAAACCGGGGTTCACGAGCACCGATCTGTGCCTTAAACCATTTACACAACACCAGCGAAGAGTGACGACGGGTGTATTCAGATTGTGGTGATTGTGGAATCATTTTAGGCAGAGCAGTCACAATGATATTCCAATGTAGTAGCTCTAATCATTATTGGATGAACGAAAAGTGGATGAACAGGATGTTTGTTCAAAAACAACCCCTTTCTTCCAATTCTATTGGATAAATAAAATTGTTAGATTGGCTGAAAAACGAAGCTTTTAAATTTATTCAAATATTTTTTCAAGTTATACAGGCTAGTGCCACGCCCGTGAAATTGTTTAGTTAGCCAAAATTGTCATGCAGCGTTTTTTGGCTAAGCCAACAATTTCATCGAATAGCCAGAAAATTTGACGATACAATTTAGTTCCCGTAAGCGGCACATAAAACAGTTTAAGCGAATAAAGCCACTAGATTAGTGACATATTGGTCAAGATGATGATAAAACGGCAATGATGAAGCGAACACATGAAAGGCGTGAAAAGCATGATAAGAATGACATGAAAATGCGATATCAAAAGCGTAATGAATCGCTCTTACAAACAATCTATCGTGTAACTGTAGCGTAGCCATAATAATAAACCTTTGACCAAGTTCGCATATTTTTCAAAGTCCTAATCCTTTTTTTATGTAGGATTTCGATCACGAGAGCGAATAGCAAAGACGAGCTGCTATCTTGGCCCGATCTTCGTATACGCGTTTCCGGCAAAGTTCGCCAGGAAAAAAATATTCGTTTTAGGAGAGTAATAGTATCGCATTTTGCGGCGACATCGTGCAAAGACTATACTAGATGCATCCGCTCCGTAAACGATTGAGATTCTTGGCGGTACCGTTATTGGTTTTCTGATATGTGAGTATGAGCATGCGACACCTAAGCATGTCATTTTATATCCCCAAAACTTCACCCTAGCTTTAACCTACAATACAAGTATCGGGTACTGCTGTGTCGCATGCTCACATGCCACCAAAATAACATCGGTGACTCTGTAATTCTACCAGACTGCCTTAGTTCTCTACGAGCCATCGAGAACTAAAATCATTCAGTCCGCAGCTTCATTATCAATGAAATTGTGGAGCTACTGCACCGCCAGAACTGTGTTCAACTACAATAGCATGGATAGCAGGACATTATAGGGCGAAAGAGAAAATGAAATTGCAAATCGTTCTGCGAGAAAAGCAGCAAGCATCGTACATGAACCAACAGTCTACCGCTGGCTGATGCAAAAAAGATAAGTGACTTTACTTCGCGCTGGCGCTATCGTCAAATGCCCAGCAGTTAGTTTAGACCGCGGTATGTCTGCGAATGGTCATGTTGCCATCGCCTCCCATGTTGAATGGACTACGACACTGGATTTCATTTTCCGGAGGATTCACGGAAGACTGGCGTTGAACCGAGGTGTATTTATACCCATCTCGCTGCAGCATTTTCAAAGGGGTTAAATCAACGTTTACGGAATCGTACGCCAACATCGCGTCCCTGTGGCGTGCGCGAGCAAGCAGCGTTTCGAGCTCTACGTCTATGTTCGCCGGCGCCGCAGTGGAATCGTCGCGTGCGCGCGCACCCATCATAACACTTTCGTCGCGCTCCCGCATACGCGCCGGCATGGTGCCATACGGCCTTGTAAAAGCCGCAGCTTCAGCGCGCGAATGAAGCATTTCGGGCGTGACTGTAACGGAATTGCGATCGTTCCACTGCAATTGATTGGAAGGGCCTTCGCCGTAGTGTACGGATGCGGCCAGCGAGGGAGATTCGCGATCTTCGTCTGTCAGAGACGGGCTGTACCGGACGGACGACGATGAAGTGTCGGGTTGTTCGTGGGCGGACTTGGGATCGTGGCGCTCAGACACGCTCTGCCCTTGCGAGCGGTTGTCGACGCTAGATCCGTCGTTGAGTGCGTATGTGTTCCAGCACAGACGTCCCCTCCTGCAAAGTAAATACGCACTTGAGGCGTGTGGGATGTTTGTAACCGTTTACGAAGTTACACTGAATCATAACATCGTGTGTTTCGCCGATCTCCATTCAAGGGCTATATGTAAAGCAGGTGAACGTCACTTTCAGGTACCAATTGTGCCTTCGCGCCCTTCCGCAAGGAGAAAATGAGTCGAATATTCCGATTCGTATGAAGATATATTTACGGGTTGTATAGTGCTGACTGTTACGGGTACCACCCTTTCGGGAATTCCAGGAATATATCTCCGTAAGGATTGGCGTAAGTTACTGATTTCCGCTCATTGGGATGAGTGTGAAAGTACAATTTATTACCTGAAAGGCACGTTCACTTGATTTAAACCCACGCTGTAGCCAAAATCTGATGAATAAACTCATTTTCCGTCCGCGGATTTACAGTGTATGGGTTCGAATAATCGTTACGAGTAGCCGAGTATAGTTGCATTTAAAACAAAAATCGATTTAAGACAAACGTGAGTAAAACATGTCCCTTGTTTAAAACATGTTTTTTTGTTGTTTTATTGTTTTTTTTTATCCATGACGTCGCGAATCTTTAATTCTGGCGTCACAGTGGAGTGACATTGAAAATTGGACATATAGCGTAAATATGGCTCCATTGACGAAAACGACTTCCAGCTCCTGACATAAACGGACCAAAAATATCTTCGACCAGGACTACACCCTGATGTAGCATCTTTACGGTCGGCGGACATCATCATCAGAGCTCAGAACATCCATCATGTTCCAGTGATCTATAACTATTGTTGATCCACGACGACTTCAAGGGTTCGCACACTGTTGGCAGTTATCTGACGTGGCTACTTTCGAAATTACGAGATTAACTTTGAATGATGATTACCTAGGGCAAGTTTTCGCAACTTTTTTTACAGCTTCCGGCAGACTCCTAAACACTCGGAAGTTATGTAGTATGGTGTTTTAGGCTGTTTGTAGAGGAATCCTATAGTGCAACTTTTCTCCATTTTATTCAGACAAATTTTTTCAACTTTATCGATATTTCATGCAGCTTTTTTCGATTTTTCATGCATCCAACTTTTTACTGGAAATATTTGACACTATCTGTAAATAGATCGCTTGATTGTTTCCCTGTCGTTTAAATTTTAGGTCCTTTCTGATTTGACGTACATTCAGGCTAGACCGTCGAAAGTTATATTTTCACTGGGTCATTTTTTCAGGCTATTGATTTTGTTGAGGTCGCCACCACTGAGTTTTGCTAGAGTGTCTTGGATACGGATCGGTTCGAGTGTCTCATACCCTCATAATTACAAGGAGCTTGTCCATAAATGCAACTTTGTAGTGTAACTTTTGTGAAAAATACATGCAACTTTCGTCGGATTTGACTGCAACAGAAACTTTCCCTACTAATAACACTTCAAAAAGACCGATCTTTCGGATACATATATTCAATTACCGAAAAGCGCGTGTATTTTCACCCGTGTACCACCCCTGATAAACGGGTGTGAATATACCCCCATGGCACAGGAAACCAGAATCTGCCTCAGAGTTATACGGCGGTATAAATCGAGTCCAACGTTTCAAAATATTTGCTGTCAAGGCGGTGCTTAGTGCTTACCTGATGTGCTTTCTTCCCAAAAAGACCAATACTGCAGTTACAACGAACACGGCAACGACAACACCTACTACTGCGTATATCCCAGATTGTGTATTTGCGATCTGTGCTAAAGCTGAAAAAAAAATCACCATCAGGCATCAGATAACACTTGTGCAAATTGTATTTTTCTGCGAATATTGGCAGCGGACTTGGCAAGAGCAATCACTGGTCACGATTGCGGAATCTGATTCCGACATTGCGCTTCTTTGTAGGTATTCTACTATAGAACGCTTAGATTTAGCTCAATGCTCAATTTTACTTGAAAAATCAATATTTGCTTGTAACTTTTTTTCTGTACATTTTCAAGACAAAGTTCAATGGAAGTGAGACAGAAACATATTGCTTTCGCAGATTTAGGCCCAAAACTGGCTTTCTAGCATAAGCGGTTATCTAGATATGGCAAAATTAGCTATTTTCGACACGTTCGGTGAAATTACACGACCACTAGAGGGTGCAAGAACCTGAAATCATGATAGAAGTATTCATTTGAGATTTAGGACCAAATATATATCAATTGCACTTTTTGAAATTCAAATTTTTCTTTTTTTCACTCCACCCTATTTAGCACCTGAAATACCTCTTCGACTTCCGAACATTGTGGCGGTATCTTAACGTATTACATAGTTGACCAAGCTGGCGACTCGAGTAATTTTCGATGCCTTCCGTCTTCTACTTGAGTAGTTACCTATAGGTGGTCAGTAACTTTTTTGACAAAACCATCTGCTTTTTACATTTTGTATTTTGAAAAGAAGAAAGTAATTTTGGGAGGAGTTTGCGTCACTTTTGTGAGAGAAACTGTAACTGTAACCATTTAAAACAGCTGTGTTACGGCATTTATAGTCGGGAGGATCAGGATACCTATTGCGATTTCGAAAGAAGCCAACTCAGATTAACTGGGGCTGCTAAAATTATTATGCGAACCGCAAACCAAATGTAATCTTGGAAATCACTTGCTTTTATATTAACTTCTTTTACTTTTCATTCAGTGTGCATGCCTCCTCTTTACATCGCCTACGCCCAGGTTGGTGTCTGATTTCAAAGACTACTCCAAGTCGTTTTGACACCTCCCTATATTTTGATTGTATCGCAGTCTTGTGGTGTTTCGAAATGATGAAATTTTATTAATCAACTGAACTGAGCTAATTAAGCACTTTTTAAACCAGGGGTGTCAAACATACGGCCCGCCAGACCATTTCATCCGGCCCGGAAGGCAATTATGAGCATATTAGAAAAATTATTGTATTATCCTGAACATTTATAACAAATGTTGTTCACAGAAGGCAAAGCGTCAATGCGAAACCCACGAAATCACTTCTGTGGGACTCAAAAGGTCACCGGCCTCGACATAAACACGAATTGCGATTTAATACTAACAAACCAAACTTTACCTTACGCGTTTATAGTTGAATTGTATTCCTCACACCGCATTCCCAGGGCCATGCCAGATTACGACTTCAAGCAAAGGAATCACAGAAATATGCCAATTTATATCGTCGTTAGAGCCTATTTCAGTGGTTTATAACTGTATTCAACCAGCAAATCATCGTACTCATGCCAATTGCATTGTTTGCTAATAACGGCGTTGTTACAATCCCTATGATCAGTATTATGATGTAATATGCCATCCACGTACACAGGCTTGATCATAACGTATTCACGTGAAATACACAAACATGGATTTTCAGGTAACCTTTTGGAACAATTTGCCTGATGCGGCCCGCGAGCGATCTAAAGGTTGGAATCCGGCCCGCAACGCAAGTTGAGTTTGAAACCCTTGTTTTAAACCTCTTACTTTGCGCTTGAAGACGTCATGCGATGTCTGGGGAATAGCTACTTCCACTTATACTAGAGTTTAAATTGACGGCACTAGTCCTACTTTTACTAAAGTGGCAACGGTGATGGGTTCGGGCAGCTCTGGAAATTATTCAGCCAATATAAAAAAGAAGTCAAAATGACCAACACCTCGCTATAATATTAAAAGGCGTTCGACGAGATAATATGTCCATTGTCCAATATTGTCATTCGTACTGACCTTCAAATTCCGGGGTCCATTCGAATTTGGCTCTACTCCCTCCAAGATCGTTCTCAGCAATGCATTCATAGATGCCAACAGGTTTGTGTAACATGGTAAGCGTGGATTGGTTGTCAGAGATTTCTTCGCCTGTAAACGGATTCGTTTTAGTATTCCGCTAGGCCAGGGGCGGGTAACATACGGCCCGCGGGTCGTACCAGGCTCGCGACGGGATTTGGAGAGGCCCGCATACAGTATCTGGTCTTCATTATAATGTGACATGGGCACAGTCTGCCATAATTCCTCAAAACGTACTTACTACGCCAAATTATAGTCATTGTAGGTTATTACGCTATAGTACTTTGTACGACCATGAACACGGGTTTCTCCGTCTGACATCCAGTCAAAGTTAAAAGAACTTGTTGACAGCTTTGCTCGACCACAAATGTCTCATCGATTTCAACAGATATTGAAGTACATAACGTTAATAAATTTATTGAATACCGGTACTGTTTTGGTCTCTATGCTTTTCACTTGATGTTTACACTAAATACGATTTCTTCCTTGTATTGGCGGATTAATACGCGATTGATGTATCGATTTAGGAATCCGTCCCGTTAAGCACGTCATTTTCCTAGGCTAGGCTATATTTTGACCTATAAGGTTAACAAACTTCTCTTCTGCGCTCAATCATTTTATCTTCTACTCATATGTGTTCACAAGAACTCCCTCCAAAGCATTGTCGTGGACCCCCATAGGTTGACCAACACCTATTCTGGAGGAATCGCTTCCCATACCCCTTACTTATTCGGGGCATTCCATCGCTACCCATACATACGATTCAAACACGCACTTTCGCTGGTGAAATATAATTCCAGCATTACGCTATTCACGAACGAGCCGGATTAGGTAACTGCGGACGTAAGACTTGTTTGCTTATGTCTGTCGGCCTACTATACGTAAACGCACCAAGATGGTGGATGTTAATCTTATGAAAACCATTGGGCAGGGTATCTATTTCATAATCACGTATGAATTTGGTCAATAATATTGGAACCGGTATATATTGTATTGTATATACGTGATCAGATAGTGCAAGAAATTACACATCGTAAGCCAGGGGACGCCAACCCCGCCAAACCGACACATGAGATTTACGAACCATTGCGTACAAGCCATATCTTACTAAGCAGCAAAAGAATTACGTCATGAAAACTCAGCGTGCATTAATGTCCTAACCAGGAGCTGGGTCTGGCTAAAATAATAGCATACCAACATTAGAAATACATTCAGTTCAATGTGAGATTTGGGTGTCAGTGTCAATAAAACTCAGAATTTGGTCGCGCTCTAAGAAGTTAACACCCACTGAAACTGCTCTATAAAGTTCTCCGGTAGCATTTCAAAAGAAAACAAACAGAAATTATATTATAATTGAAATTACAGCAATTACACATTTCACAAATTAGACTAGAACAGGTGTGGGCAAACTTTAAGATTCGCGGGCCGCATCATAGTAAAGCGATTTTTAGCCAAAACGCGACATTTTATTCAATTACGTAATTTTCCATGTATAATGCTCAAAATTTACCGATGTTTTGCGCATTATGCATATGGGTACAACATGCCTTGAAAAAATATCCCTCGAAATGAAACCTTTCTTCGTGTTTGTTGTCAATCGCGCATCACATCCAGCGATCGTGCTCGGTAATTCGTATAATCAGCGTAACGCGTTGCCAATTAGCGTGAGTAGTCTGGGCTGCCCAACAGCACGCGATCTCTTTCTGAGGTGGTATGCCATTTGTACGCCAGCGAAATTACTCAAGTCATTGATTGCTGCACGGTGCACGCGCGCGCGACAATCCTCGCTAATTCATCGCGTCAACGACAGGCCTGAACAATGGCATATACATTATACATTGTATTATTGTGTGGCAATAATGGCATTTTTGTATTATACAACAGGCCATGTGCGTAAGATATAATCGCTGGCATAAACATTCGCACCTCCAACAGGCCTGGTGCGCACAATATAATCGCATCTCCAACAGGCCTGGTGCGCATGATACAACCGTTGGCCTGAGCAACCGCATCTCTAATGGGCCTCGTGCGCAAGATATCATCGCTAGCCTGAACTATCGCGTCGCGGGCCTCGCAGGCTTTAGCCACCATCTACATTTCTAAAATAGCTGAGACAATGCCGTTAAGTGTATAATTATTAGCGATGGTTATGTCATGATTGTTCAACAGTGACATCGCAAAGCAGAATGATATCGAATACTAAAACATAACCATCGTTGGTATGTTTGACAACACGAGAAGCTTGTATTGTATAGTCCGCATTTGCGCATGTACTAACTATGCATGTACTGCGAATGCAGGGTGGGTACTGGGTACTATACATGGGTAAAAGCTTTTCCCTAGAAGTTACATGTCATTTTAAGGTTGCGTATTACGCACTGGAGGGGGGCGTATTACACATGGAAAATTACGGTATGTAGTGACCGAGGAAATATGGAGATAATATAAATGTATATTTGAAACAAACTAAATTAACGCGTCAAAAATATTGACAAGATCCTTATAAGCTGGTCGACCTCCATAACCAATTCGTCAAAAATAGCGATGAAAGTCGCTAGTGCAGATTCTTGCAACAGGATGGAAATTTGAATGCATGAGCAACGTTCTGCATGCTACCGATGTGCTGATTCTACTTTTGCTTTCCCTCCGGGACACACAATGCTGACAGCATCAAAACCATGTTACCTTTAAATACGATTTAACAATCTTGAGGGTTTCGGGGGCCCGCAATGATACATTTCGTGAAAATGTTTCAGCAGCGGTCCGAAACCGATGGAATCATGAATAACATGGCTGCTGCCATGTCAAATTTTTTTCACACTATTATCTTTCATTTGAAACCAGATCATATTTACAGCGCGGCGTCCCTTCAACATAAAACAGCCCTATGGATGCATGTTATTCAGTAAGAGCAACCAAGTCCAAGCTGGAAAATTAAAAATACTAGGGCGTGACATGCGGGAATTTTTGCAATCATGTGCAGATACGCGCAATTTATGTTGATCAGACTTCACTCCCATAAAGCTGCTGGATATTGTATTATACTGAATGTTAGTAAGCGAAATTCATAAATTTGCTTTCGAGTCGGAGTACTGAGATGAACCTATGCAGGGTATGCGTGGAAAATTACAGTAACTAAATGACTCAAACTTTCACCTAAGCTGGTGTTGTGGGGCGTGGTGAGTTCTTTTCACGCATGCTACATCACCATTTGGCGCATTCTGGGGGGTTGTATGCACACACAAAACCCAATACACCCGTGGGATATATCTCGATCTGAAACAGTGCATTTGGCTCATTTACGTAACGTAGAACGGGTGTTAAATTAATATATTCTACCGAAAAGTGAAATGATGTCCATTATACTCTAGGCTAGGGTGGAAATCGGTACATTACGCGATTTTCGTTTAATTAAGTAGATAAGCTAAAGTTACTGATTCTTATAACAGATTTCCACTCATATCATAGCTATGTCTAAATCCATGCCGTTCAAGGCAGGTAATAAGGATTGTTAGCAATAACAGAGAGGTCAAATTCGTACACGCTTTGTCGTAATGACACAACCTTGTATTACAGCGTGGTAAGTAGGGCAAGTTTTTGCAACTTTTGCAACTTTTTTTGCAGCTTCAGGTAGCTTTCTAGGTAGTCAGAATCCATCTACTATGATGTTTTAGGCTGTTTGGAGGGATTTTATTGTGCAACTTTTTGCGACTTTAAACCATTTTTCATGCCAATTTTTACTGCAACATTTATCAAATATTGCGTAAACATGTAAATAAGTGATTAAAAAACATGCTATAAAATATTTCTAGTATGGTTCTTTAATTTACATAACAAATATCTATAGATGGGTTGCCGTTGACTGCATCTCACAATTATCTATGTCACAATGGCTTGCAAGCAAGAAGTTTAACTACCTCTACCAAGCACGACCGTGCCCGAACAATATGTAAATGGATCGCTTCATCAGTCCTGCCGTTTAAATTTGAGTTAGTTTACCATATCACGAACGCCCAGGCGAGACCTCCTAATACTACATTTTCAGTGGGTCATTTTTTTTCAGGCTATTGATTTTATTCAAGTCCCCAAGAGTGAGTTTTTCTGCAATGCCTTGGGTCAAGTTTGCAGACCTAGGGGGTTCGGGGTGTGGTATTTGACTTCTTTTCGGTGGCGGGGTAATCGCTGTGCTGTATGGCTTTTTTAGAAGGGGGGGGGGGTGTATTACTTTCTTGCTATGTACCGGGAAAAATGTAATCTTTGGGGGTCCCGCCAGACCGTCCGTGAAATGGAAAAGCAACAAATTTGACATATCTGCAAGAACTAGGTTATACAACGGAACCACCCGAGTATCTCGTACCCTAATAATTTAACAAAAATTACAAATGCAACTTTTTACTGCAACTTCTGTTAAAATTAAGTGCAACTTTCTCGCGATTTTAGTGCAACAAAAACTTGCCTCAGTGACAAGACTGGAAGATGAACCCCGGTTACTTCAGCGTGACAAATTCAATTGAATAAAATGAGGTCGCTAGCACACGGTATACGCGCTGGATATCGCAGCCACCCAGAAGGAGATACCAGAAAAAACCCTTCTCCTAAAATATGTGCCGTTTTCATATTTATTCGCCTTTCGGTAGCAATTCCGTAACGGATATTTGATGCAACGTAGAAGGGCGAATTATTATTAATCTCTCTCTCTCTCGGTACAGAGGCCAGTAAGCGAGTAATGATTAGGGCAAGTTTTTGTTGCACTAAAATCGCGACAAAGTTGCATTTAATTTTAACAAAAGTTGCAGTAAAAGTTGTATTAATAATATTTGTTGAATTCTTAGGATATGAGATACTCGAAAGGCTCCGTTGAATAACCTAGTTCCTGCAGAGCTGCCAAATTTGTTACTTCGCCATTCAACGGTCTGACGAAACCGCCCAAAATTCCATTTTTCTCGGCACACAGCAAGAAAATTACGCAATGCGGGAATAATTTTCCACAAAAAGATAAACAGCACAGCAATGACCCCTCCCTTTAAAACAAGTAGAATAACACACCCCAAAACCCTTAGGTCTGCAAACTTGACCCACGACATTACAGAAAAAATCACTCTCGGCGACTTTAACTAAATCAATAGCCCGAAGAAGGGGACGCAGTGAAAATGTAATCTTTGGCGGTCTCGCCTGGGCGTTCGTGAAATGGGAAACTATTTCAAATCTAAACAACAGAATTAATAAAGCGATCCATTTACATATTTACCGGGCACCGTCGTGCTTGGCAGGGGGAGTTGAACTTCTATCCATTGTGTCATAACAGTGAGGTGAAGCTAACCTTCATATAGTTCTTTCTTATGCAAATCGAAGAGAGTAGAACCATACTAGAAATAGTTTATAGCATGTTTTTAAATTACTCCTTTACATTTTTATGCAATATTTGATGAAATTTGCAGTAGAAATTGGCTATATGAAAATTAGAGAAAAGTTGCAAAAAGCTGCACTATAAAATCCCTCCAAACAGCTTAAAACACCATAGTACATAGATTCTGAGTATCTACGAAGCTGTCGGAAGCTGTAAAAATAAAGTTGCAAAAACTTGCCCTAGTAATGATATACGAGTTGTGCCTGGCATCATTCGTATTATTCCAACCAACCAAAGTGCAGAAATAGCGGGATTATCATTCGTAGGTATTTTGTTACTACGAGTTGCAAACAAACCCCATTGCAGTCGTAAATCACAGGGTATTTGTAATATGACGAGATCCAGTCTTTACCTGGACACCATACTGGGTTAGACAATGATTTCGGAAAATTTATTACAATATGCTTCATAAGTATTATTTACGGGCTAGTGTTGAATCAGGATTTCGTATACTGAATACACACCACATTATTCAGCCTGGATTATATCCACGAATACGCATGATTGCAGCCAGGATTAAAACGTTGAAGGCCAGACATACAGCGAAATGATGCCAAAATGCAAAATGACATAACGAGAAATCTGCATTGCGCCGAGGTATGGGGCACATAATATTTCCTTTCTGTTGACGACAGTGCTTTTATGGGTAATCATAATCACGTAACACGTATCGCAGTTACAATATATTCTAATCAAGTACACTTATATTATAAGGAACAGCTTTCATAGTTTGGATCACCCCTCATATCGAACGCATTTCGGAAATATAGCGACATACGCCGGCCATGTTGATTACGGTATTCGATAAAATCATTTACAGTAACAGTAAATCGCGAGGATTGTTCCTGACGGTTTAACGACACCACGTCTTATTGTGGTCACACAGCGACACAGACATAAACTTTCAGCACAGAAATGAGTAGGAATTATATTTCAGGCTAACGATAGTAATCAAGGTGTGTGCTGCGATTTCCGTTTCACTTACATGACTTATAAGCGGACTCCGAATAGGGCATTCAACCACTGAAAACCGTCCACTTCTGATACAAGCGTACGCGAAGGTAAGGTACAGGACGATCATAAGCACCATTCCCTCTAATTTTTAACCAGTCTGCGCACACTCACCAACTTATTGCGCAGACCCTTGGACAACAGTGCGTAATGACTAAAAAAGGTCATTACTTCGGATTTTTTGTGCGCAACTTAGATTTTCTGAGCGCAGAGACCGTGTCAGCACTGCGCATTTGTGCACGTTCGCAGCTTAGAGGGAGTATTGATTATAAGTACCGGTAAAAAGGATAGCAGATTTACACGGACATATTTCCCGACATAGAGTCGACTCCGTTTAAGGGACAAAAGCTTTATTCGGTCAAAATGCTTTAATTGGGACAATTCTCCGCTTAATTTGAATTCGGGCTTGCAATTCCCATAGTCTGGTTATCGAACAATAAACAGTACTTCGTTCTAACAAAAGATGACGGATTACAGTGATTGGGTACGATTGCGCGCATCTTGTAGAACAGCTTGGTTTGGTACGGGAACGTATAGCAGAAAAAGTGAAATTGCTCAAGTAAACGAAGGAAAAGGGATATATACAGTAAGGCTGTTCCCAAAAAAAACTTTTTTCTCAAATCTTTCTTGCTACCTAGCAAAAAAAGATTTAGAAAAGGAGTTGTTTTTTTAACAGCCCTAATATACAGCTAACTACGTAGTACATGTCCAGGTATATTGGGAATTTCTGGGCAGGGATAGACGTAATAATAATAATGATCACTCTGCGATCGATTCACAGTTGGAAGAAAGAAACTTACCATTTTCCAATATCCACGAAATTTTGGGAGCTGGCCGACACCCACCCACGACTTCGCACTTTAAATTGCCTGTTGCGCGATCACGAGTTATCTTGACTCTCTCGGGTGGGAAATGGACTATGATCTCGACCTCTTTGAAGCTATGGCCGATCTTATTATCAGCATGGCAAGAATACGAACCAGCCATGTCTCTTGACATTTTTCGGACGTGATATTCGTAACCAGTAGCTACCACTTTGCCTGTGAAATGAAGTAATAAATAAATCAATCAATTATTTATTGTGATCAGGTCGGTCATCGAATTGGGGCAGAGAAAATATCTCGAAACAAAGTGAGTCAATATAATTTCAGTAGGCTAGGCGCAGTCATGTGTGGACGATAAATCGATAGTTACCAATGCCAATTCTACCTCTAGCATTTACAACAGTGGTACTTGGACCGCGATCCTAATCTGATTTTCAGTGGCATCTCGCTACGGTTAATTTCAGTCAATGTTTTATCGATGTCAATCTTATCCAGCCGTATGCTGACCCAAACGCAACCACTTATTGCGCACTCCTACACAAAAGCATCCCAACAGCTTCCGATGGTGTTTTCCAGAGACACCAATGTTGGATAAATCTTATCATGAATTCGAACCAATTTGTGTAGCAGCAATGCGATGCCACTTTCCAAGGTCAAGCCTCGCATTTCTGAAGTCAAAAAGCAGTATGAGCAATGTTAAAATGAGCATGACAGTCGAACGTCACGGATTAAAGCAGCAACATAATGCAGAAAGGGCTCTGAGCTGAAATACAGCATAAACGTAGCACGCACATGCCAATATTGGGAGGTAGAATTGACATTCTGCAGAGTTATTCGTCGACAGGTGAAATGAGTCTAGTATTTCGTCATCTCCTTGTAAAAAGGGCTGAATTAAGCAATATTCACAGATATTCGTGGTGATATAGCATGAGTAAATATATTATAAGCTACTGTAAGGTTTCGGGAAACCACGAGAAACCCAAAGATGTCAAAACTACTTGAAGTCGAGTAGAGGTCGGAAGAGGATACGTCGGGGGGTTAGCAACTTGAAAAATGCATCCTTGGAACGAACGCAAACTGACCGCCGGTAATGACGGTGCAAATATAGGTACGATCTTCGACAATATCTTCAGCAGTTACTGTGATGGTCATTTCGCAAGGTGCTTCTGACAGAAAAGTGGTGCCATCTTAGCCCAAAACTATCATTTGATTTTAAAAACAAAACTATGAAAGATAAGTAGCTTTTCCTGAAAAACTTTCCGAGTAGAAGTTGAAATTAGAACCGCTTCATTAAGTAGTGAAAGTAGGCAATAACTACTTAATTGCATCGAAAAATTAGAAATAGCCTACTTCGTTTGTCTGGTTACCAGTATATGCTGGTATTTGGCAAGGAAAACTCGATGCTGTTGGAGCTAAACGGATAAATTTGAGCTTGAAAATAGTTCTTACTGATCTAAGATGTACGAAAATGTTGTTGACGATTGAAATAGCATACCTAATAGTCAGGGCAAATTTTTGTTGCGTTAAGATCGTAAGAAAGTTGCACTTCATTTTAACAAAGGTTTCAATAGATAGTTGCATTTATATATATTTTCAATTATTTGGGTATGATATACCACAAGAATTCCCAGTTATAACCCAACAGTTTAAGATTTGCATGCTGTCTGCTTTCTCCGTTTCTTTCTTCGGTATTCAATCGATCATGCATAAACTTTTACGTTCGTTAATAGATTTGAAACCTAAATGACAGCTTTACGCTGTCGGCTCGGGCAGAGCTGTCAAATTATGTGCTTTCTTATTTCACGGAACGCCAGGCGAGACCGCCGAAAATTACACTTTTGCTGGTACGCAGCAAGAAAATAACGCAATGTCGAAATAGTGTTGCGCTAAAAGTCAAACAGTAAAGCGATCACTCAGTACTTCCACCCCGCCAAAACAATTCAAATACCACACCCACAACCCCCTGGGCCTGCAAACTTTATTCGTGGCAATTCAGCAAAACTCAGTGTTGGTGACTTGAACAAAATAAATAGCTTGATATAGATGACGCTAATCCATCACATAGCTCTTCGCTATGCGTATCAATGAGAATAGAACCTAGAAATAGTTTATAACACGCTATTTGAATCACTCGATAAGAGTTGCAGAGAAGTTGCGTGAAAAATATTATAAAGTTGCACTATAAAATTCCAACAAACAGCTTGAGTATGATTGTGACTGTAAAAATTTGCACTACTAATAGCTATACAATATACATATGCGTATGTATTGCATGAGTGTGTACGTCTATACTCTGTTTTCCGTTGTATCGATGAAAGATATATGTAGTACACTTATAATTTAACGCGAAACAATAACTTCATATTGGTAATTTATTCGCTAAAAGCTTTTCGACTGACTCTCATCAGTAGCGTAACGTCAGTGATAGGGTGAATCAAATTCGAAATGTAATTTAACATCGCGCTAATACGGAGCTATGCTACGTATATCTTTGATTCGAAATCCCGAGGGCGGAGATACGTATTTTAGGCGGAGATAATAAAGTTTCCTGGTCCAATCCTGTGATTAAATACTGCTAATCGCGACGAGTAAAGTTGGAAAAGGTTACGCGCGATGATTAGTCGAGGTGTCTCGAGTTTTCAATCAAGTGGCGTTATTTGTTGCATCACAATACGAAAACGCGTTGTAGGCTGTCAATTGTCAATTTGTTGAATGAAGCAGCAGCCTGCTGAAAACGGTACTGCACTATTGTAGGTAGAATTATCATCGTCGCAAAATGAAAGTCGTCTCCAATTTGTAGGTACAGCTGGGAAACGGATTATAGAATATTGATATCGCTCGGCAATGGTGCGAACATAATCCCTTGATTGTTTAGTGAAGCCAATACATAGGAGACAACGGGGTTGTAATGACTCGAGTCGTTTTCTCAAAATACGGAAATGACTCGACTCGACTCGAGTCAATCTGTGTATTGACTCGACTCAGACGGTCAAGACCGTCATTTCATTGTCATTTCGAAGAACAGTGAAGTAACCGGCCTATTGGGATTTCGTATATTGGTACTTGTACTTGAAAATGCGATCAGAAACTGTTAAAAGTGAGGAAAAAATATATATATTATAAAGGCGAACCATTCGATATCATCAAACAGAGTTATATAAGTGGGCTTAACAGGGCTTTAACTGGAAACTGAGCAATCAACACAATGACTTGGACTCGACTCGAGTCATAATACCATGACTCGGACTCGAACCTCTGTTCGAAGACTTAGACTCGGACTTTGGAATCGCTGGCCTTTTTGCCTGAGATATCAGGTGAGCAGCGATAATTTTCCAAGTTAAAGTAATTTAATAATAAATAAATAAAAAATAAAAAATAGTGTGAGCACATGACACCGATTCCAAGACTCGGTGGTGAATTGAACGTGACTCGACTTGACTCGAGTCTAACCATAAAAGTGAGATTGACTTGGAGCTTTGTGACTTAGTTACAACCCTGGGAGACAATCGGCAAGGTCATTACGGGAATAATTGTGCTAGGAATGGTACGCCAATGAGGGCAGTGTACGCAGTTTTTATAATTAGTTATCTATAGTTTGTTCCGGCTTGTTAAATCATGAGATTACCGCTAACTTTATGCGCTGCGATCAATCGGTTTGCTTAATCATGGGTTGATACATCCTGAAGACCGCGATAATCGATTTCATTGCTAATCCAACTTTATTATCTCCGCTCTCAGATGTCGCGCACAAAACCTGTGGTGTGGTTATCGCCACTACCACGATTTTACTGACAATAAAATAAAAATAATGACAATTCTAGGTAGATTCTCCGGTAATTTGTCATTCCAAAATCGCATTTTGTCTACTCCGTATTAATCGATCTCAACGCTTGCGTGGATGATTAAATTCTATCAAAATGATGCAATGATTTGAATCAGTGATAATGTGCAGTAGGCACTCCCTTCCCTTATCTGAACACTGTTTGAATCACCGAATCTTATCCACATTGCTGTAAAGTATCGAACTAACTTTGTATGTTGTATTGAGTCACTAAACAACTGTCAAAAGCCTCCGGAGTTGGAATAACATCTGGTTAAGTGTCAGACAGTGTTATGGATACTCGTCAATCACGGTATTGTTTTGTCTCGAGCTGGTATTATGATTGATCTTACGCATGGAATGTCTGTTGCACTCGATCGCATACTGTTTTCAAAATCGCAAAACAGGCAATTTCTACAAGACTTACTGCATAGATTCGGGTAGATTTCGAAGGAGATAAATTATGATCGTTCTGACTTCTGTGGCTCCGTCATTCACGCAGAATTATTCATATGATCAATTTGAATTTGGCTTGAAAGCTGAACCCCACAGCAGAATATATCTCGACGAAGGAGTATGCATATGTCATTACAAAATCAGTGATATCTAGTCCTAGAGACGCGTAATATGTGTGGCGTGATGATTGTAACGTTTTGGTTATAGAGCCCGACCGATATTGGATAATTGAGTCGATACTGACAAAATCGATAATTAGCACTTTCACCGATTACCCTGACATATGCAGCCGATATTTCAAAAGTATGAAAACTAGCTTAACTCGTATTTCTAAAACTTTCGAGCATTTGTTTGAAAGCTGTTGGAGCCATTGCTACGCTTGGACAATAGGCCTGTTAAAAAATAACCTTTTTTCCGATTTTTGCTGCTATTAGCTAAAATTGTTAGGTTGGCAAAAAAATTTGGCTCAATTCCTACCAGTAGAGTTGAAGCTACAGGATTTGAAATGTTCAATTAAATCTAATATATTAATTAGTTTTTGAAATATCACTTGCTATTACATCAAATTGTCATTTTGTCTACAAAAACGATGCAAAACAACTTCGACTCAACTCCAATCCGTAGAAGCGAAGTTATTTGAGTTTTTCAAATCCAAAACTTTCAACTGCAATAACTTTGCTTCCGCAGGTTGGAATTTAGGTAAAATTGGTACGCATCGTTTTTTTTTAAACGTGACAATTTCATGTTGTAGCCAATAGAACTTGAAAAGAAGTTCTATATTTTTTATTAAATACAAAAATTTTCAAGCTCATGTAGCTTCATTTCTATGCTGGTTAGAACTGAGCCAAATTTGGCGTGTATCGTTGTTTTACCCGACATAACAATTTCAGCTAATAGCAGTGAAAAAGTCATTGTTGAACAAAGCTATGAAATAAACTAGAAAGGATGCATCTGAAAACCTGTAAGCGGAGGTGATAGGTTCCGTAGTACGTTAACTTTTTTAGACTAATCTAGCAGGATTAGACTACTTGTAATAATGACTCAAGTAGTTACGATAGATCAGAGGTCTCAAACACGCGGCCCGCCAGGGCATTTTGTGCGGCCCGCGACGACATTTTAGATTTTTATTAATTTGACAATATATAAGTGTCACATATATCTTTTCAGGTTATAAAGTGAAAATTCCCTCTTAAATTGCTCCGAAAGCCTAAAACTATTCATCAATCTTCACTATCACATCAATTGCAAACGCTACCATGCAGTGGACGATTCACTATTTCGCCACATTTCCACATCATGATGACAAAACCTGACCCTTAGACGATTCGTGTCTGTTATTTGTGAGTTGGACTTTGACGCGACCTTACTTAAAATTACTCAGACTCGGGCAACTCGATTGCAAAATGAAAATGACTCGAGTGGACTCGGAATACCGTGAATTTGTTAGAACCATGAACGCAACAAACTAAACGCGTATCAGGGGAATAGTACTAGATCAGAAAGTCGCTAACTAAGCAAATAGTTATGACAACCATTGGCAATCTATTAGTTACATTTTTGGTCGCTACACCATGTTATTAAAGCCACTCAAAGGTACCGAGTACCGTAGTGGTACGCTCCAACGATGTAACAACAATGGGCCAGTCAGCGTTCCGACATTTCAATCACTAGGACACATTCATTAATATATTTATATTATATTTATATTTTTTTTCTGCTCCTATTTCAAGATATTTGGCGATGAGATTAATAGCCTACTTATCAGAAGCATACCCGAATCCTGGATTGGAATTACAGAGCTCAACCTAAAAATGTTTTGATATCAAATCAGTCTCTATAATCAATCTGTTAAATTCAAAATATTCATAGTAGCTGAGAAATTATAACCCGATAGCTTTTATGATGGCAACATACATTTTTCCGCCCATATGGTGTCTATATCTTATAATTAATATATATCAAATACAAGAACAATTATATTCAAATAGTTATAAATGCGATGATTCTTTTCGTGCCAGGCCTAAATTGATACAAGAGTAAATCAAATTTTGACGATGTTTATACTGTCAGTCTGCTGGATCGGCTCACTTTCAATAGGACAATTCACTCCAGCCAAATAAGGCCTACTTGGAAAGACATAGAATACCCCTATAAATGCTGCGGCCCGCGGTGTCGTCGAAACTGGAAAAATGGCCCGCGAGCACATTTGAGTTTGAGACCTCTGCGATAGATAGACTACGGGTATTTCTACTTCTGCCTGACAATTTTCAGATTTTCAGGCAAAACTGGGACTAGAGAACGGACATGTTTACTTACTTTGAAATCCCTATTTCTACTTGTCTGTGAGTAGGGGTTTATGATATGATATTACTTATACTTTAACATGAGTACCAACAATGACTACTTTGACCACCTCTTCCTGTAAGCTATCACAAATGGAGCAATATTCCCAGTTTATCAATCGCAGACTTCCTACAATGTTAGCGAAATAGAGTGTGTATTTCCATCCTTACACAACCCCTGCTATGCGGGTGCGAATATACACACGCATGTCACACGAAATCAGAACCTGCCCCAGACTTATACAAATATACAAAGACTTATATAAATACAGTACAACATTTTATTCCAAATTATGCATGTAAATAGAAACGTGTGAAGGTATGTACGTGGGCACGTACAGGATTTATGGCCGCGATATAATTCTGAGTTGGTTTCTCTTTTTGCGTACCACCCTTATGGGGTGAATATACGCTCTTTTCGCTAATGCGTATATTTGACCTAGTACCATCTCACGAAAATTGCCAATATTTTTACCTCTAATTGTCGATACCGATATTCGTATCAAAGTATCGACTCGAGACTATCGGCTAACCGGATAATATGTCGGGGTCTAGTGTTGATAATAAATAACACGCCATCAAAAGAAATGAATGATTACCTGCGAGTTTCCAAATATATGTACTCTTGGGGTAAGCCGGCGCGTCACACGTCAGAAAAAGGCCGTTACCATCACGAATTACTGTTTCTCCGGTAATGTTCACGTCACTGGGAGGGTCTGTGATGAATGGATATTGGTTACGCGCTACTTTGCTAACACATATTCATCTCTTTTGCTTAGCACAGGGGTGGGCAAACTTTTCATCACGCGGGCCGCATTCATCATCTGAATCCATTCGCGGGCCGCGCTATATTAAATTTTGATTATTAGCTAAAGCGCAATATTTTTATGTAATTATATAGGGACAGAGGAATTATGAAGATGCTATTTGTGTATATCATGAAAACATATCAAATAATAATATAAATGCGTCAGAAATATTGACAAGTTTGGTATTGACCTGACGTCTACTCAAACATGACTCAAACCAAGTCACATGACTCGCGACTAGGACGACGAAGACATACATTTCCTTTCAACTTCGAAGACTAGTAAAGTCACCACATTATTAGTATTTCGTCTATCAGTCCTGATACTTGTCAAATAGGGCCAGAGACAGTTAAGACTGAGGAAAATTACTTCATTATGAATGCGAGCCATTCTACATCCCTCGATAGCGTTGAAAAGAGTGGGTTGAACCAAATTGAACTGAAAACGGAACAGTGAACATAATGACTTGGACTCGGAGTCGAATCAAAACACTATGACTCGGACTTGACTCGATGGTGAATTGTAAATGACTCGACTTGACTCGAGTAAAAACTATAAAAGTGAGATTGACTTACAATCGAAACCTTGTGGCTTGGTTACAACCCTTATATTTTTCGAAACGACTTTTTTAGCACTGAAATTATACCAAAGTTTGCACTAACAGGTACAGTGTCAACCTGAACTATGGTTTTGATACCTTTTTTTATCAACTTTGATGATTTGAAACCTCCATTGATCGTGCAACAGCATCCAAAACATGTAATAGAAACCACCCACTCTAATATAAATATTATTTTTGTGAAATCATGTTCTGATCAACCAACAGCACTGTCTGTCACAAAGTGCAATGACATAGTTATGGTCGAAATATCACCATATTATCTTTATGTGGCGTAGACCTGGAACTATTTTATTCGTGGTCGCATAAATGGCACATATTTGAACTTTCCATAGCAACCATTCTCCTATGGCGTAGTAATGAGTATACTCGATTTCGAATAAAATCACTCGGATAACTCAATTTCGCCCAGCACTAGCTACGATAAGGTACAAAACGACAAAAACCATTTCGGAAAATCAAGCCGTTACCAGAAGAGGTCTACTTACACGGGATCCTGGACATGAAGGATTGCGAGTATGTTCTGCCCTCAATTTCCACGACGCAGGTGAATTTCTCTCGGAACGAATTCGGATGTGGCGCCATCAAATATCGAGGTAGAATCAGATCAACTGTTTTTGTATACATGCCAGCAATTCTGCTTCTCTTCATTCTTCCAGGAAGATCCTGCATTCAATGATATTAGCATTGTTGAGACTGAGCCGGTGACGTTGTAAATTTAGGACCCGATCAAGTACCTAAAACATTTTCATCCATTTCACGAATTGGCATAGCGAAAACCTTATTAGAGAGTGATATAATCCTGTGGTTATAGTCGCTATGAAGACGCAATTTCAACAATATTGGAAATGGCAGAGGACGGGTCCTCGGAAAAAAAACTCTATCATGGTATCGGCTGCTATTTTGAGACCTGCAGATAGCCATGGTTCTGATGTCGCTAAAGGGGTGGGCAAACCACCGCTCGCGAGCCCATAAGGCTCCTTCAGCTTTTGATTGCCGCTATGTGATGATTGCACGATGCACATGCGTTTTTTAACGTGATTATCACGAAGGCAAACACCAAAACTTTGCCATGAATTACCACGAAGACAGATTCACAGAATAATAAGATTACCGAGCTGAAATATTCCTTAGTGCTCATTAGCGCTTGAAGGAACTGCTCCGCACCGATTTGACGTCATATTAGCCTGATATCAAACACCTTGCCACCCAGGTGGAGACGCACCATATCACTACCAGGCAGTAATAAACTTTGTTCCATATCCTACATTTCATTGTGACGTAATCAATTCGTAATGTTGAATGTTTGTGTTGTGGCTGTTATAAATCTAAGATTTTTGATATGCTAGCGCATGAAGCGGTTCTGACCACCCCTGGTATAGACTGTAATATATATAAGAGACAACTAAACTCTAATTCCAGATAGCGTTGCACAGAAAAGTTCAATTTGGACGGGACGCTACGGACTAGAAACAACCAATCTGAAGTCTCAAATCACGAATGCCGTTCGCCAATACGAATATGAAGCGAAATCAGTAAAACAATAATCAGTTAGAGATATAGTGGACTGTTACGTTGCAAATTTCGATACCAACGACACCGCGTTTGCATATATCTGGTACACACAGGTCTGCTTTGGCTATTTTTATAACCGGAGGTTCACCATACAGAGTCATCATAAACACAAGGTCGGCTATCAGAAATAAGGAAACCAAACCTTATCGCCCATTTTCCAAAATACTCGTGACTTTTCAGGCGAGTCGACCTCAGACACACACGAGCCCAAAAACGCCGCTGCGGGCTTTCCAATCTGGCGAAGTACTTGTGGTGGCCTGCTACCTGTAATGTTTATATCGGGTTGGCCTGAAAAGAAAATGAAAAGTTCATGGGACATTGCGATTCTGATAAAATCTAACTTGTTTCTAGACTCTCCGCCCGCACACCATTACTTCACTGTAAAACGGGCTTTGACTATTGCATGCGGTGATCAGAAAATTCAGACATTTTCCGTTTCGAACGGAACTTTTCAGATATTTAATTCGTTAAATGGCTAGTTTAGGTACGAGATTATAGGTTAGAGGTGAACTGGGGTAATATTCGGCTATGTGAGAGATTCGGTTTGGGGTGAGTTGATAAGGTTGAATTAGTTAAGGTCGTATTTGGGTTAGGTTAAATTAGATCAGGATTCAGGAGTAGCGTCAAGTTGGTTCGGGGTTGCGTGGGGAGTTAGAATGGAATGACGCATGGATGATGGGTAAGTTCAGATTGGCTCGACTCAAGTTACAGGATAGGGCATAGATTTTCGAGTGGAACTGCAATCCGAGACAAGAGACTATATTGCCCTACAAGCGTGTCAAAAAGTAGATGTCCTTAGCGTTCCCGTCCGAAAGAGCAACTGTCCTATCAGTCTGAGCATTCATCGCGCACGTAATTCTTTTACATCCACGAAGACGAAATAGCGGTGACGCTCTTTGATAGCCACATATACCATGCGACAGATATACAAATTTATGCATACCTTTGACTACTAAAGTAAAATAATTTTCCAGGTACACGTCAGAGTATATGGTGGAGCATGTGTAGTGACCGCCGTCTGACGTTTTGAGATCGGATATGCGTAGCTTTGTCGAAGACGATGATAATCGCCGACCGAGCGATTCGTGGAACCATCTGAAATTTTACCCATCGTGTTATCGATAGGTTCTGGTTATGCAAACACAGAAGAAGAATAGATTGATATTGAGGCAACGCGTCACAGAATTATAGGCAATCGCTGTTCTGTTGATATCACGAAATAACTAGCGCAGCAGCCAAGCTACCAAGCTTTATTAGCTTTTCATTAGCTTCCTCGTTTAATTAGCTTCATTAGCTTTTCTTTAGCTTCATTGTACAAAATAAAGACAGCCTTACATAAGCGCACGAAAGAATGTAAAACTCCCTATGCACCAGTGGTTCTCAGCCTTGGTGACCTCGCGGACCGGTAAAAGTTCAAAACAACTGTTGCATACATCAGGCGAACCTTCAAAAATCAAAGTTAACCCTAAATTTAATCACGTCAAATGTATGCAATCAAATGCAATATTGAAAACTTCATTTGAGGCAGCCTTTCTGATATTAGATATTTATACTTGGTCCTATTGAAGTTTCTGCAATGCGAAGCTCGCGAAGTGCTGTTAGAAACTATTACCTTTATTGCGATTATCCAATGTTCGTTCAATGAAATGGGAATTTGTTGTTTATATGTCTGTATTATACTGTCAATTACCGCTTAATTACACTGTTGTAATTTACCAAAGTTCGTTTAAAAGTATCCGTAACTTTCACATATAAGTTGTCAGCTTTACGTAGGAGGCTTTCGAACAATTTCACACAACACTTGCATTATTATGATGACGTACTCCTAAAGCGGGCCATGAACTCTATTAGGAAAATAGGCAGGAACACAAGTTTCAAACATCATATCAATTTAAAATTTGATGTTATATTTATCTATTTAATGGAAAATCGTCCAACTTCTTGCAATCTAGAATTGAGATATGAAATTCTAGTATACTTGGCGGACCTGCAGGAAAGTTGCCACGGACCGGCGAATCAGAACCACTGCCATGCACTATGAAACAAGCTCACGCCGATATCTCAAATCTGAATTTGAAACTTGAGTGCGTGGTTGACACTGGTGCTTATATCCAGGGCTGTGGAGTCGGTAACTTTTACCATCGACTCGAACTCCGACTCCGACTCGGCGACTCCACACATTTTCAATGGACCGACTCCGACTCCAACTCCGACTCCCGAGTCTTTAAACGTACCGACTCCGACTCCGGCTCCGACTACGATTCATGAGTCGTTAAAAATACAGACTCCGACTCCAACCTCGGCTTCAACAGTATTACCAATTTACTTCGAAAATTAAATGACCACAGTGACGGTTACGGTAAATGACTATCATATAACCAATAAATATATGCAAACATATGATTAACGATGGCATGCAAAATTGTTTCATTATGGCACAGCTCGAATTATTCATTATGCATGAAGGATTGCCTTTCTAAAGTTCCTTCCTTTTTTATATGTTATCAGTTCATAACATGAACTCTATAATAACATAATATGCATGAATCATTCGAACACGACATACATTACATCCCATGCTGCATAGGCCTAATTAAAATGTAGATAAAATAACGGAACTGTTGCTTTTGTGTATTAGTATGAGTCAACATTCAACAACTAATACATAGATGTATGTATGTATAAGGGGTTTTATGGTGCTCGACTACTAGGGTCTTGTGCACCAGGCCTGAGGGAGCTATAGTTGAATCAGATGTGCCTACACAAAACAGCAAATTCTACGATCGCATTAACCATGTGCGGATCAGTTAGCAGACATTCCAACGTAAAGCTCACACTGCTACGTTCGGCTACGTTTTTTAAATATTGTCTTTGGTGATCGTATCGAGGACACGTCAGTAGAAAATGTTCGACAGTTTCTGGTACGCTGCACGTCTCTCATGCATCTTACTAATATTCCCATCACATATTGTACTGATTACAAGCACACACACACACACACGCTCAGTACTAATAGACATTGGTCATAAACGGAATTTAGGAAGTAGTCAAATATAATATGTCTAGCAGGGGTATTCAAAAATGACTTTTTTCTCAAATCGTACTGGCTACTTGATAAAATTGTTAGGTTACCTAATTTAAGCCTACACACAAAATTTGGTTCAATTCCAGCCAGTAGCCGCTTTGCTACAGGAAAAGAAAGTTTTTATTTATTATATAAAAATGAATAACAAAAAATTTGAAAATTTTCTGTTCACCCCATGAAAATGTTAGGCTGTCTATGGAAACGATGATCACCAAATTTGGTTCAATTCCAACCACTGGAAGCGAAGTTATTGCCGTCGAAAAATTTGGATTTGAATAAAATAGTATTTACGGTGCACTATAATAAATATTTAAAGAATTGACCTCCGTAAATATTTTATTCATAATCCAAGTTTTACGATGGTAATAACAGGGTTGCAATGACTCGAGTCATGACTCGACTCGAGTCCGACTCGAGTCACGATTTTCTAATGACTCGACTTGACTCGAGTCATTTTCTCAAAATACCAAAATGTCTCGACTCGAGTCAATCTGTGCATTGACTCGACTTGGACTCGAGTCATTGCGCATGACTCGAACCAAGTCACATGACTCGAGACTCAGACGGTCAAGATCGACATTTCATAGTAATTTCACAGAATAGTAACGCAACCACCCTCTTGGTATTTCGTCTATTGGTATAAGCATTTGAAATTGCGACAAGATACTGCTAAACGTGAGGAAAATTAGTATCTTATGATGCGAACCATTTGATATCACCAAACACAGTTATAAACGTGGCTTTAAGAAGACTTTAACTGGAAACAGAGCAGTCAAAACAATGAGTGCACAAGCGAAGTCCCATGTTGGACGACACGTTATCTCGTAAATGCGAGTATGGTTGAACCCAAAATTCTGTAAATTACGCGTATTTATAATTTCTAGGAGGGTTTCAAATACTAAATGCAAGAATTGTGACAATAGTTCATACGAAGTGCTGAGAAAAATTTCAAGTCAAATAAATCTACTACGGAATATTCTACTTTATGGTCATATACGAAGATCTGCGATGAATGCGGCTGGTCCCTGGTTACGCCAATGCGCCGAAACTGGTGTTTCAGTCATCATCAAATCTCGCGGTCAGGCTAATCAAATTTAGGTTGGCCTTGCAATTTTACCTGATGTTATATCTGATGTAGAGAATTACCTTTCAGGCCACACAAAACCTTCTGGCGGGCCACGTTTGACCTGCGGGGCACGGTCTGGCCGCCCCGATCTGTATCGTTACTGATAACAGTGATTGATAGGACATAAAAATCCCATTATAGTTACCGTATTATTAGTAATTTAAAAGACATCTTTGAAAGCAATTGTTTACATGATAAAGAAGTCGGAGTCGCAGTCATTTTCACTAACTCCGACTCTGACTCCAGTCAGTAAGGAGCAGTCATTACCGACAGAAAGCCATCGTATTCCAACGATATTTAACGAAGCGTTAAAAAATATCTTGTATGCCACCTACTTTAACTATAGCGAAAGAAGCACCTTAGTTCGTCGAAATTTTCAGGAATAATATAACGCGGAAAGAAATCTGATCATTTCAAAAGCATGTTCGTTGGCTTATTATTAGTGGTAGTAGTAGTAGCAGTAGTCTGTTGGCTCTTAGTATTCGTACGCTTTAGAAATGAAAATTTGTAACACACTTACTGACTTACCGGTGTTTTGGTTTCAGTGTCTCGTATAGATGTTGAACGCTGTACTGTGCAATGTGCTCGGATTCTTTAGTCCAGTTGTATGTAACGATGACGCCGTATTCGTGGTCTCTTAGAGGCAAATAGCAAGGCATTTCCACGCTAAAGCCTGCGAATTTGACGAGTCTATCCGCAGTGACGCATACTGCCAAAATATTCATCAGCACAACTTTAAACGCCATTAGTCCATACATCACTGCAAAACGCAATAGTGGCGTAATATACATCGGTACAACGCTGCAGCTATGTATTCGCAAAACAGAATCATAGTTGATTCGAATCGGACTCCGCAATCCGAGCCCTATTCAAAGCAAGTCAGATGTCCATTTCAGTAACTGAAATAAAATAGCAGTACTGCTAGCCGACTCCTGATCTGGAATCCCTAATCTACATCCACACGTTTCACGGTATTGTACCATATCACATTACGAAGCTGTGTCACATTTGCAGATTCAAAAATAAAGCTCATTCTCGGATCACTGCGGTATTCGATTTATTTATTTGGATTTGAATCAAATAGTATTTACGGTGGGCACACTTATAATAAATAATTGAAAATTGGTCACCGTAAATACTATTTTATTATTAATCCAAATTTTTCAACGGCAAAAATTCCGCTTCCACTGGTTGGAATTGAACCAAATTTGGTGAACATTGTTTCTATAGACAACCTAACACTTTCATGGAGTGAGCAGAAAATTTTGAAATTTTTGTCAATTTATTTTTATATAATAAATAGAAACTTTGTTCTCCTGTAGCAATGCGGCTACAGGCTGGAATTGAACCAAATTTGGTGTGTACGCTTAAATTAGGAAACCTAACAATTTTATCAAGTAGCCAGTACAATTTGAGAGAAAAATTCCTTTTTGAAGACCCCTATTGTACATCATTCATGGTTTGGACTGAGCAAAATGGAGTACCTGATTATTCGTTTTGACTATTCAAGTACAAGTTATTATGACACCATATTATTAGGGAAAGAATGCAAGACATTTTGAACGGGCGTTTAGGAAATTCATTTTGTAATACGGTTGAAGCCGTTAACAGGATAACCAAAGATAACTTTAACTAAAGCTGACTCAACTATCTTTCACAACGTATAAGCTCCTAGTTTTGCTGAACTGTCGTCATAAATTCCTATAATTATTAGACGTAATGTTCACGTATAATTCAATTCCAAGTTATTCTGTAACAGCTGGTATTACAGACCGTGGTCACCTGATTTTTATAGGCGTCACCAAACGTTCACCCTTACACCAAGTTGATGATCCCCTGAGATACTTTCTTTAGTATATAATCGTTAGTCAAGGCCGTCGCAAGGCCTACTCGACTTGGGACGTTTCAACTGCGGGTCCTTTCTCGGTTGTGGCTCATTTTTAAGTGTGGGAGGTTTATCCGGTCCCTCCTATACTCCGCGTCACGTATTTACAAAGATGAAAGACGCGGAGACAGAGTTGATAGACCCGACGTATATGACGTGACAAGAAAGAGAATGAAAAGATCAAAGGAGGCGTCAAAAGAAAGACAGCATTTATTCAGACAGAAGTTATTACTAATATTAGTGGTAAAATCAGTAGGTCGCGGTGGATTTGAGATTGATAGACCGTAGTTGGTCGTTTTGAAATACTCCTCTCTGTAGTACACACCCATCGTATTCAACATTTCGGGAATTTCGCGGATGAAACAGTAGAACCGATGATTGTAATAAAATGGCGCCACGGAAGATCGATCAGAAGATGGCCTGGTTAACAGTCATTTCGCGACGACAAATACGTCGAATGCCATCTTTGCCATCAACCATGGGATGGTTCCACTAACTTTTCGAAGGAAACACGTAATCAACTATACCAGTAAATTTGATCACGCATACGCCAGTACCAATATTATGAACCAAATTGGATTCAGACTTGTATAAAAACTATTGGATTTTCAAAAACCACAACTAGAACTAGAACTACTAAATATTCGAAACCCGCAACTATAACTAAAACTAGGACTACTCACTTCTCAAAATCCGCATCTAGAACTAAAACAACTTACTTTTCCAAACCCGCAACTACAACTAGAACTAACGACCTTTAAAAATCTGCAACTAACTAAAACACAATTAACTAGTTCTTGACCGGTGTTTCCCGGCGCACAATGTACGTAATGTATTAAATGTGCACTGTGCATCAGTTGGATGTGTAATGTGGTTGAATATTGTTTCTGTGACTCAATGAAGATTAGGGGCTCCGCGAATGGTTGCATGATCTGCGTATGGCACAACCGGGCATTTTACGACCCGCAGGCCAAATCCGGACCGCGAAAACTTGCTAGGAATTTTGAACTATACATTTTAATGTGTATACTAACACAATGGGATGTATAAATTGAACCTGGAATACGTTTACTTCGAATGCTCTTTAGCGTCTGGTCTTAGTGTTTATTTAAGCACCGTGGTTACGTAGCCTACGTCCGTCGTAAGGCGTAGTTTAGATTCAAAATAAAGTTGATATAACATTGATTGATTTAAGTCGGGATTACGATATAAACAGTTAAACACGCAGTCACTCGGCAGTTGGATGTGGCTGCGAGAAGGCGAATATCGCCAAATCTGCATGCGAAACTACCAACACAACAAGGTACACACATCTCGAGATGTAGTGACCAAGCTGTAATATCCATACATTTTGCTGTCTTATTAGAGGTTCGTGTCTGTGGGTGGGTGTTATTAAAAAGAGTTAACAATGTTTCTCGTTTACCATTGTTTTGAATATTCGCATCAGATAAATATCATATTTGTACATTAACTCGAACTTTCTAATTGTCTAATAGTAAAATTTGAACAGCTTCTTGGAGGTACAGAACTTCAATATACAATTGAATAGTATATTCATATTGAAATGAACCCGAATATTTTTGGCTGACACTCGTCAGGGGTAATCGTCAGCAACTAGTACAGAATTGTTCTTTTCAATTCTCCTAAAGTATTTAGTTTACATTTAGCTCAATTATCGTTCAACCGTCATCTGTTTTGCGCAAACTCAAGACTAGTGATAAACAGCAACAAACCTCAACAAAACATCTTTAAACAGCAATATATTTTTATCAGTAGGCTATTGGCTATTTGGCAATTAAAATGAGTTTACACAGTAGGATAATTATTCTCATACGGACATTCTGTTGATGTGCTTACTGAAGCATTAGCAGCTTGGAAGCGAAAATGCTTCGTGATTTTCCTAATGTGGAAAAGTTATTATATGGTTATCATTCAATTTGCAAATTTAAAGGTTTCGCGGACCCCAGGTTGAGAACCGCTGGTATAGTGCAAAGTTTTAACTTAGCCCGCCCACATATTTCCCTGATTGGAATCGCTGGCCTTTTTGCCTGATATATCAGGTGAGCAGCGATGATTTTCCAAGTTAAAGTAATTTAATAAAAAATAATTAAAAAATATAATATAGTGTGAGCACAGGACACCGATTCCAAACAGGCATATTTCCTGCTTCTCATTCTGAGAAAAATAATTGCCCACCTCTGGCGTAGAAGCTCCCAAGCCATTGAATGTTTAAGGGGCACTGCACTCTAAAAATGATGTGGTCTCAAAATGAAGGGCAAAACGAAAAAAAAATATTGGCCGCAGCCGTTTTCTTCAGAACGCCACCGTAATGGAGCTGCAACGTATTGAAATTTCCACAAACACATCACACTCCAGCAGTCACGCAGAGATCGAACTTTATATATTTGTCAGCCGATGTTATGAAGAAAATATGATGGTGTTGGATATAAGAGAGGAATTATAATGATGCGATGCGCGCTTTCCAGTATGTAATCATCTGTTTTGGCCATTTATTCTTGTCTGCTTGATACACTCGTATTTCTGAATTGTCGAGAAAACAGAACTAACGTATAGCTGCTGATGTACCCTGCAAATCACCGTGGGCGTACACATTATACACAACAATACATCGCTGCTTTCGATATACCTCAGTCCCACCTTGCTAATTATATATTAGTCTGGCCTAACTAAAATATAAACTAAAATACACCATACGACGAACCGCATTAGGCGCCGAGAAAGTTAGGTATTCATTCGTCTGATATGCACGCACAATCACATCTCGCAACTGATCTGCAACTAAAATGTCGACGACATCCGCCCAAAACATGCTGGAAATGCGCTTTCATGACTATAAACTGGCAGACCTGTCAACCGTCTCAAAACAGATTGCCAATTTCAAAATATACCCGATAGCCATCCTCCTTGGAACAGATCGAACACAACACGCATCGTAAATTACAATGCGTCTACTGTGATCAGACCGCTTCCGATCAGGCAGGAACTTTATCCAATTATAATTCAACACTGAGATAACGATTTTAGCCGAAAAAATCGCAATTCGTATATTGCAGCTTAATTTTATACGGTGCCAAAGTCCATAATTTACGTTAGGTTGCAGCGGTGGCTAATGGATCGCAGGGGTATTCTGCTGCCGGCCACAAAGCTATTGGGAGAATACGAAATTTGCAATAAGTTCACTTTTGTTTGTAGTTTTGATGCAATAGACTATAATAACATACGGCCAGAAAGGAGGCGACTGAGTCATTGATGCACAACGTCCCAGTGGAACAGAAGTTGCCGCCTTGCCTGGTAAGTAGTAATAACCGATATTGACATCGTTTTGTGTTGGTATATTTTCTCTTTGCGATAAAGTCCAGTATATCCCTCTTGCCTAATAGAACAATTGAGATGAGACTGCATCGCTCGAGAACATATTATTGAACATCGTGACGTCATTTGCTTGTTCACACTGTATCAATTGTGCAACTTTGTCGTTGACGATTTGTCACTCCCACTATTTTCTGTTTTATCACTACGAATATGACCAGACCATGCTAATGCTAACATAAGTGGGTGCATGACGTCAGATTGCTGTTCGCTTGATGTAGGAGAGTAGTAAAGACACAATTAACGCGAGATGCTGCCTTATGTCGAAGAATTATTCCCTTACACCAAGGGTCGGCAACCTACGGCCCGCGGGCCGGATCCGGCCCGCCATGCGAAATCGTCCGGCCCGCGACATAATAATTAGTTATCACAAGAATACGGCCCGCCGTCTCATAATGAGTTTCAATCTGCAGTGCAGCACTGCATGAAAAAAGTGCGGCATTGCTACGTACGATACAATAGTAGCCTACATCGTATTAGTCTATTGTTACGCCATAAAACGAAGGTGGTTGAAGTAGGAGATGGAGATAGACTAGTCTGGATCAGTGCTTATCAATCGGGTGTATCTCGCAACCGAAGGTGTTGGTGTTCCATACTTTTTGTAAAGGGTTTACCACTCTAACGGGGTGTGACAATAAAGGTGTTAAGGTGTTCTTCCTTTGCTTCAAAAACGTTTGGAATATCTCAGACGCAATGGCGGAATCTCAAACTGTTCAATTATAGATAACTAGCCTCCGTATGTTAGTTAGCCTATCTATAGTTTAATTTTCCAGAAGGCATTGTGTGCCAAGAACAAAAAACACAAATAGTGCTTTGGCCACAATGTTGAAAACTGTTAATCTTATTTTTGTCTCAATAACTGAATCAGTTACGCCAGATATTACTAGAAGCAGAGAATCAACATGGCGACGTCATGCAGGCCTATGCAGCTATGCTTACACGAGTGTATGAATTGAGAAATGAAATAGCAAACACAAATATCGCCGACTCATAATCTTGTAATCGAAAATGGCTATCTCATCTTGCTTTCCTGGTACATTTAACGTCACATCTGAATAAATTGAATTTGCAACTTCAAGTGTAAAACAACTAAATACATGAGATGTTGAGGCGCATTCAAAACAAATCTGTGACTCTGGAAATGTCAACAGTACAAAGAAAATTATGCTCACTTTCCTATACTGGAAGAGAGAAAACCTAGTACCAACACTACATTTGTAACTGTGAAACGAAATTTAACTACTGAATATTCACCCGCTTTTCCGACATTCCTTCTCTACAAAATGAATTCTGACTATTCAGTACTATGTTTAATGCGGACGCCAATACCATTGCCTGAAAATTTCAAATGGGCCTTTCTGAAATGCGATGCAGTTGAATTGAATGGCAAATTTCATACAAAGAGCATATCGCTGCATGACTTTGACAAAGAGTACGTTCTTGAAATTGGTCTTTATCCCAGCTTGACTAGCAATGCAAAAGAAATTGCATCGATTTTTGGAAGCACGTACGCATGTGAACAATAGTTTTGAATAATGAAATTCGCGAAGAGCGAGCTAAGATCACGTATTTAGGACGTCCATTTTGAATAGGGTCTGATTCTTCTTTCATATGACTTGTTACCAGAAGTTGAAAACCTTTCACAAAGCAAGCTGCGTCAATTGTCAGAATTATTCTGTGTTGTTGAAGTGTAAATACATGTGTCTTCTGATTGGTATGATTGAAATTGCAGCAATGTAGGATAATATACCGAAGTGAGCGTAAAATATAGTACTAAGAAAAAATCCGGCCCGCCAAAAAGTTGTACACCCGAAATTTGGCCCGCGACTAGCAAAAGGTTGCCGACCCCTGCCTTACACGTATCGAATATCCACAATCCGTACAAAACGGACACTACAAGCCTTCCTTACACAATAAAAACAAATGACAGTTCGGTTACACATACGATTTAGATGTGCGACCGCTGAGTTCTAACGATTTGATATCTAAATCGTCATGCATTTTATTTGGCGGGTATAAAATTCTCAGTTGCGTAATTGGCGGGGCATCTGTGCGATTTCCGTGACTGGTAACAAAATCCGAACTGCGTCTATCCATCATATAGTGATCAGAGTGAAAACGTAACATTAATTCAGGGTTGTGTGTTTCCATCCGTGTACCACCCCTGATATGCGGGAGTGAATGTACCAATGGCACAGCGCGTAAAAAGAACCATACCTCAGACGGTTGCCAGTGAACCCGGCCCTCGGTGAACCCGGCCCAGTGAACCCGGCCCTCGGTGAACCCGGCCCTCGGTGAACCCGGCCCTCGGGAAATTTTGAAAATTAAGTGTATTAACAAGTATTAACATGAATTATTAAACTAATAATGTTATTATCAACTGATTTGCCGATCTTGTAAGGAGGTCAGGGCATGCGTAGATCACGCAGTCACGGCGTGATCAGATCACGTGATCACGATTGCGTGGTCGGCTCAGTGTTGAATTGACTGCGCAAGGGGCGGACGTGCGAAGTTCGACATCCTCGTATCTAGTCATGACATCGCATTGGGTCTTATCGCATTGTACATTGTGTGTGACTTATTCAGATGAAAAATATATATCAACGATTGTTATTGCTCACATTTCAACCACGCGTGGTCTGCTCGTTATTGCAACTGTAGGTTGAGGTGGGGTGTTAGGGTTGGGTTGGGTATAGGGGGAAGGGCGACATCAGGGTTCGGGGAGTGGGACATTAGGGTTGGGGGAAGGGGGGATATTAGGGTTGCCGGAGGTGGGATATTAGGGTTGCCTGAGGTGGGATATTAGGGTTGGGGGAGGTGGGATATTAGGGTTGCCGGAGGTGGGATATTAGGGTTGGGGAAGGTGGGATATTAGGGTTGGGGGAGGTGGGATATTAGGGTTGTGGGAGGTGGGATATTAGGGTTGGGGAGGTGGGATATTAGGGTTGGGGGAGGTGGGATATTAGGGTTAGGGGAGGTGGGATATTAGGGTTAGGGGAGGTGGAATATTAGGGTTAGGGGAGGTGGGATATTAGGGTTGGGGGTTAGGTTAGGGTTAGGGTTAGGGGAGGTGGGATATTAGGGTTAGGATTAGGGTTACTAGGGTTACCGGAGGTGGGATATTAGGGTTACCGGAGGTGGGATATTAGTGTTACTGGAGGTGGGATATTGATGTGAGCGTCGCGTTATCTTCCCCGCTTACTCAATCCGTGAATACAAAATTTCCAGAGGGCCGGGTTCACCGAGGGCCGGGTTCACCGAGGGCCGGGTTCACCGAGGGCCGGGTTCACTGGGCCGGGTTCACCGAGGGCCGGGTTCACTGGTAATCCCTCAGACTATTACCGCGGTATAAATCGAGTACAAATTTTAATCCGAATGAGCCATCCACGAATGGATGTAGGAAGGCATGCACGTGGGCACGTAGTATTTAGAATCGCAATATAATTTTGAGATAGGTTCTGTTTTCGTGTACCACCCTTTTTGGCCCTTTGGATGTGAATACGCAGTCTTTTTGCTGAGAGTGTACCAGACAGAATACCTGCACTGCACAGTATGAAATCCCGTGTGAATTTTTTACAAGCAGGGATGAGTAATGAGTTATTTCCGGAGACACGAACCTGCTATGTTGGGTACATGTGCTTGTGCTATCCAGGGCACTTTTAACAAAAGTTGAGATGTCAACGTAATAATCTCTCAAGACAGCAAGTGCTGAGCATATTAATTGTTGATTTGTCTCTTCGTAATCGCCCGACTATTAGTTCGGCGCATCTACACCAATTTCTGAGAGTCACATTCAGTTCATGAAATGATGGTCTAAACAGGGGTTGGCAAACTACGGCCCGCAACACTGTTTTGTGCGAACCGCTAAAGGCTCAAGAAACGTATTAAAAATATTGATAAAATGCGTACTAAAAATCTAATTACTGCAAGGACTCGATTAATCTTTTATTATTACATTTAATCACGATGATTATATGTTATATTCTTACTATAGTATACTTCATTGGTGGCGCGGTAGCCCGACCTCAAGGCCAATGCATTTGAAAAGGTTTCAACTGCCAAACATCACAGAAAGTCAAAACGGGAATGACTTTCGATCACAAGTGTAATTTTACATTGGCCACTCCAGCATGTTTATTACTTTTAGTGCTGTACTTGGAAAAACCCGTATGAGGTTGACCAGTTTATGAAATATCGCCAATGTTTCTGACGCGTGTACGATATCATTACATCAATGGTTGGATGCACCAGCCAGCCGGAATTGAATACACAGAAAGAAAATGAATAAGCTTATCACTTTTGTATTGGAAAAGCTTCTTAGAGGTCGAGTGCCTCATTATTTTACATTCAAAGTACCGTATTATTGATTAATCAAGCACTAAAATCACTGCAGCAGAAAAATCACAGATATCGCACTTCCGTTTTTCTCAATGTGTTCGTTGCTTTTTCCGGGGGTAGCGTTCAGTGATTTCCGCCGAAGCTTAAAGGGCGAACCCAAGAACAATATTCACTCGCAACAATATCACTTTCCCCTAAATCGACATGTTACGTCATCGCGATGTGAATGCGTTCGCATTTAGAACGCACAAATAAATGAAACTGCTCTTGAATCGTAGCATCAATGCTGCGACCAGCACCTTTGGTTCATTTTCTGACAGCATTCGAAAATATGCTTATCACCGTACTAAGGTCTGTTAGTCTATTAAAACTTATATTGGGATGCAGGAGGAATATCGAAAGACATACGTCTTGGTGGATTTGATTTTGCTCTGCAGAGGGTGCTTAGGTTAAATCGGTAGAGTTCGCAATATTACAAACCTTGTAGTACAGACAAAGGCGGCACGAATACGAACTAGGCAAAAACTAGTTGTGGATCAGCCTCAGCAGCTTGGTGTCATCACCAATTAATTACATACAGGCCTATGCCTCAACGATCTAGACACGGCCTGAGATCATCAGTCCAAGAACAGGAAAGCGTGTCTAATCCTAAATGATGAAGTTAGCATTACAAACAGGCTATTGCAATGGTCAGTAGATAAACTGCCTAGTGACTTAATAATTCGATGTAATACAAGATGAACATTTATCGGACGTAAGACGCCAATGTGCTTACTCTAATTTTATTTTATAACAGCCTGTAAAACTTGGTTAGGTACACGAGTAAACAACACTTGTCACAGATCGAATGTGCTAATTGTTATAGTTGAAGAAAGTCGAAAGTGCCAACGTGATAAACGCAACATTCTAGTACCAACCAACATGAGTATGTGCCAAAATTCCAATACTTTGCATTCAAATATGGGAAATGTCAACACTGCAGGGTTACCATATTTTTGAATCGGGAAAGGAGGACGCTTTTACCAAATCAGAAAAGTTAGTTGATGAAAACAGAAAACAGCCGATTTCGCAATTTTCCTGTAAAATTTGGTGGAATGACTAAAGAAATGTCGTCACTTTCGTTCGATCCACGAATTTACTATTTAGCGTCATTTACGCTCTCTCCACTATCTTAGCTGGAAACGAGGACGAATTGCCAAAAACAAGGCATTGAGGCGTCCCTGGAGGATATTTTCAAAAACCCGAAAAAGGAGGACAAGTCCTCCTAAAGGAGGACGTATGGTAACCCTAGTCAACACTGGCATCGGCTGCTATTACCTACAAGGTCCGTACACGGCGGATGTTTCCGAGCAACTGATACCGAATTACCGATCCCACTAATTTTCGTTCTAGGCAGTGACGCAATCCTATCGCACGGAAAAATTCTCTTTAACTTTGCACTATAAACGCATCGGGAGCGTTCCTCACTTGTGAACTAGAAAAACACAGCTATCAACAAGTTTTTAGAATTGCGTCGAAACGACAGAAGTTACAGAATCACTGTACTAGGTATCCTATCATGTTTATTTGAATTATTCCGCGCCAGAAAAAGTGAGAAACGCGGACAATTTTCATTCGCACTCATCCTGGATTTTCGTTCGGACCATTCGCACCACGCTTGTCATTCGACCTGAAATTCTTTTATTCGCGTGTGCGAACCGTCACACAGGTTGAAAAGCACTGATATATCATATACGTATAACTGTATAATAGACTTGATAATAATGAAGCATTCCATTGAAATACAGCGGTGTGGATCTGGAGGTTACATTTCCGCATGAATCGACTTGTCCGGCCCGTAAGCGAATAAAAGGTTTGAATCTAACTCGAGGGTAAAATTTACTTTGGCGCCCCTAGAGTATGCTAGGTATTTGACTGATTAAACTACGATATATTACTAGACTCTAGCACAGAGGTTTTTAACCGGGTTGAAATGTGGCCTACTTCTTGGAGGTCTGTCCGGTTTTCCTGGCGGAATATTTGGTTACTCCAACATTAACTTTCAGTTATTATATAATCGAAATTAGCATTGTTGCTGTTAGTCGTGGGCTGTGTTCATAGACGCAGCCAGGGTAAAATGACGCCCTAGTCTTCTAGTCACCCTCTCATTTTTACTTACTACGTCACTAACTCTAGTTTATCGGAGTCAACTGAAAAGTTTATGATAAATAGGTTTTCCAAACCATTAAAATATAATTTTCACACATATCGAAAACATGACGAATATTTATTGAAAAAATCGCTTATGCTGTTTTCATTCAGATAGCAGTTCAGAAATGCGAGTCTTCGCCTTGTTAAGAGTCATGATATTGTTCGGTAGAAACGCAACACCATGATACTAATTGCTTAATTGCAAATGAGCTTATAAATATTATAGATCGGTATCGAATTAGCATTGCGGTTTCGGTTTCGAACCATAACCTTTCCCACGCACGCCACTGCACAGTGCACACGCCGTACCATAAAAAGTCACTATATACCAGGAGTCGGGAACCTTTTTTGTCCGAAGAGCTATATTGGCCCTATTTTTTCCATTCTAACTCTCAAAGAGCCATACCTGCCAGTCAACTGTTACTTGAAAATTGGAAATCCGTGACGTCATGGTAGCACTAATGAACTCATTGGAACTCACTACACCTAGGATCCGTCGTGTACGCCCCATTTTCTCTGCAAAAACTGGTATTTATTGTTCGAAAATAAAGCTCGAAACGTGAGGTAAGGCGTAAGGTAAGCCCCACCATTGATAACGCAATTCATCGTAAATAGCTTGGAATTTATTATAACTGATATTAATAGAATGTCACACTGATTCCGAAAATCTAAATACTGATCGACTTTTCAATTCTCAAAAGTATTCCGCGGTAACATAACGTTGCGCTACGCGCATACATGTTAGCGCCAGTACTATAGAGCTACTTTCCAACCAACAACGTGGATAGCTATGGCGTTGTTTGTAATTCGAGTTTGTAATTGTGAATGTCAAGTCCACGACAGTTCATTTCGCGCCATGGATCAGGAAGACAATGTGTATTTGAAAAATGCGTTGTGATATTGGCGCCGCAATGTCAGCTATGCTCTTTGATTAATCAACGTATCGCACAATCCAAGATTTTGAGACGGGTACATGAAAATAGGAGGTCAGAGCCCCTAAACCTGCAGACGAAATCGTCTTGACCTTTCAAAGACATGTTTATACTACAACGATAATAATTATCCTGGCCGTGATGCAAATCTAGTAACAAGTCGCTGCAATATTGATCAATTCAGTACAAAAATATTAGGCAAAGAGCCATATCTTTTACCCAAAAGAGCCATAGGTATCCGACCACTGCGATATACTGATCGGGCCTAATTACCTGCAACGGTTGCAACCATTGATGGCCAAGACGGGTGTATCATCACAAATCATATATGAGTTTGAGTGTGTGACTTGACCTCTACGGAACCCCTGAGCCTGGCTTTGTATTATAAATGTTTCCCGGAATTCCACGCGATTCCGAGTTTATGAGATATATTATTGCATATCCAAACGCGATCACGTGAGCATCTCTAACTACTATAAGAATTGTTTGAGAAATAGGCCCCACCCAGTTATTGTCATTGTGGAAAGGTATAGCACTCAAAAGACAGGCTCGGCGATGGGTTAACGAAAATAATTCAGCAATAACAAGCGATCTACGAATACTATATCTGCTATTGACCGATGGATCGCGATCGACTTATAAAGTACCCTGGGCTTCCCTTACCTTGTGCTAGTCATAGTCAGAACGTTATATAAAATCTGATAGGATGGCGAATTCGCAGTCTTAGTCATGACATTTACCAAGCAAATAATAGAGCAATGCAATAAATAATCTCATATTCATACATAGTAATTCTGCTTCTTACGACGCTGTGTCGATGGTACTATACACTCCCAAATAGCGGTCCCGCCAGACAATATATTTCAAATGCTGACGAATTCTGAAACATAGTTAAGCTCGTCATAATAAAACTTACACGTGAGATCAGATAAAACACATGTATTATAAATCACCACGTGTTGCCTATGATATCAGACGACTTTGCTGCCGCGATCGGAAGGTTACAAATTTAATATAGTAGATAACCAGGGCCAAATAGAAATAAATACTGACTTCCCCGTTGGTCCGAGAATCGCCATTTTGATATCAAAGCGACATACACCGAACCTGGATATGCTCGGTATTTCGCATACCGTATGCTACTGATGCTTATCTCACCATATTACTGGGGCGTAGCAAGAAAATATTTGTGGAATGGGATATATTGGAAGAGCTTAAGAATTCAAAGTATTTATTTTAGGCAAAGGCGTATCAACATTTTGCCATCCCTCAATGGGGCGATAACTACAGCTTTTTAGGGGGGTCGACCCCCAGATCTAAGCCATTAAATTTTGACTTGTACACAAAACGAAAGCAGTATACTAGTGATTATTCATTGCAAATCTGCTGTTTCCTTTCAGATCCCAGTTCAGAAATGCGAGGTTTCACCGGGAAAGTGTCTTCGTATTATTCGATCAAAAACGTAAGCTTCATACAAATTGCTTGACTACAAATATTGCTTATAAATATTGGGGTTAGAATTGGCATTTCATGAAGACTTCTAGGCTTCGATTTCGAACCCCAACTTCCCGTGCGTATGCCACCGCACTAAGGATAACTAAGGTAAATCGTAGATGCAATTGAATTCAATTTTCCATGATGGACACTAGCGAGCTTCTCGTGATATCACGCCCGAAATACAATTTGCTGTTGTATGTTGTTCATTGTGCAATTGTACATGTACGTCGTACATTGTATACTGTTGTCGTTTCCTGCGCGGCGGTGGGCGCTAATGAAGAGGGAGGTAGATTCCAGCGTCTGGCCCAAATCTGAGTTTAGTGGCATCTCGCGATCCAAGCGTCACACATCATAATGAATGCATTTTAATAGTAAAGAGACTTTTTGGGGTACAGAACTTTAATATACATTCAAGTAATATATTAATTTGTTTCCATGACTTCATAAATGCAAGTTTTGAAATTTCTCGTTGGGTGACGATTGCCCCTGAATGAAAATATTAGTTGAATGCATTTAATATTAGTATACTACGTTTTTCCGGTGCATTATTTTCCTCTTCCTCCTTAGGTCGCATTTGCACTACTAACGACTAAGATTGAAAGGACGGAACTGTGCCCGTGCTGATCATATTAATATCCAGGGTTTTGGCGAACCAACGGTCGATCTTGTTGGAACCGCACTCTGCTTACTCGTATGTTGGCAATATCTTCATGTGTTCCCGTGCGGAAGGGGTTGACCTCGAAATAGCTGTGTGTCATAGTCCCACAACCGCTTGTTGCACACCCCTATAATATATATATATATATCGACTTTTCAATTAGATAAATAAAAATGAAAAGGGCAAAAGAAAACAGGAAACAAAATACATCAAGATAATCAGTTTTAGGCTCGTATTAAGCGTCTCCAACGTAGGCGGTCGTGCGCGTCTTCAAGCGACAGCCCGCGTTGCGCTAGGTCAGTCTCCATTGTCGAGCGCCATGTTTTCCGATTCCAGCCACCTCTGCGCCATGGCTCCGTCGGAATGTGATTGATGATGGCGGCGGCTGGTTGCTCGTCTTGATGCCGCACCAGATGGCCGATTAGGCGGAAGCGTCGTTCAGCTGCCAGTAGACGGCATGGGACCGTTCCTGTGAGCTCTCGCAATGCATTCGTGGATATATGCTCCGGATGGTGAATGCCGAGTGCATAGCGGAGGAGTGCGTCATAGTTAGCGTTGAGCGTCTTAGCCAGCTTCTCTGTCAGCGTGAGTGCCTCTATTCCGTAGAGAAGAACCTGCTCGACAGTGGCACGGAAGATACGGGTCTTGAGCTGGGTTGAGGCACTTGAATGGAAGAGGCTATGTAGCCGTCTTGCCGCGCCCCAGGCCTTTGCTCGCCTCGCCTTGAGCGCTTTTCCAGAGTCGGCGACGTCAATACCGAGGTACACAAAACTCGTTACATACTTGAGATCGATTTCTCCCAGTTGAATCGGTGTCGCGTTCTTCGGTAGATCTGGTATGGCCAGAACCTCAGTCTTCTTGGCGTTGATCTGGAGTCCAACGAGAGCGGCGGCGGCCTCTAGCTGGTTAATGAGGCGCTGTGCCGATGCGGTGTTCGGGGCAAGCAAGGCTAGGTCGTCTGCGTAGGCAAGAATACCTACTTGTATTGCCTCGCGAGTCGTACGCGTGCGCGTTCCTTGCCGTGGCCGCCATTCAAAGAAGTTCGTATTATCCGGGAAGGCCGTTCGCAGGACGAAGTCAAGGATGACCACGAACAGGAATGGTGCCAGGGTGTCACCTTGAAGCACACCAGCCGAAGTGTTGAAATCTCCGCTTGGGCCGTCATCTGTTCGGACTCGAGCTCGTGTGTCAGTGTAGAGGGCCATAATGGCGTACGTTATCACCTCAGGAATTCCGTAGAATCTGAGGATCTCTGCCATGGCTGGGCGCGAGACCGAGTCGAAGGCTTTCGCGAAATCAACGAAGACGGCCACAACGTTCTTTTTGCATGAGCGACAGGTGTCAATGATTGTGCGCAGTGCCAGGATGTGCTCTGTAGTACCGCGAGATGGTCGAAATCCATTCTGAGCATTCAGGAGCTTGGTAGAGAGTTGCTCACGTATGCGAAGGAGCAATACTCGGTCGAACAACTTGGCAGCGGTCTGCATCAGGGAGATGCCTCTGTAGTTCGCTGTAGTTCGCTGTAGTTCGCTCTGTAGTCCCCTATAATAAAGCATCCCAACGGTCTCCGACGGTGCTTAGCAGAGAAATCTTATCATGAGTTCCAACAAATTTGTGTCATACAAAGGTCGACTTTCCTCTGTGTCTCGCTTATTGGTAATGGTACCCAACACAATGACCTCGGTATGCACAAACTAACCAGAGGAAATCGCGCGAAACGAGAAGAAATTCTTCGTAGCACGAAATTCAACAAATATTATATACATATTGACATATCGCTCTGGTGCCATCCCGACACAAAATTATAGCCTTCACGACCCATACAATAAGAACTCCTCCTGCCTTTTAATCATAGGAGTAGTTGATACGTGACAGACGATTAATTAATTGTTTGAATCTAATTGTAGCTGTTGTGACGTGGCGAAATACAACTGATCAGGGATGTTGCTAGCAAGATAGTGTAGTGCAGGGCAGGGCATGGTATAGTATAGTATGGTAGTATGGTATGGAAGGAAATTTCGGTATTGAATATCGAAAAGTGCAAGTATGGTATATGGTATGGAAGTTTCCCCAAGTATGGTATGGAATTGTTTTTCCATACTTCCATACTTTTCCACACTTTGACAGTTTCGCCAAAACCATGACAATGATCCTACTTTCGATTTGTTAAATTGATTGCACACCTCAGAAAATCGCTCACTGTCTGTGTTCATTGCTCATATCTCAATTTGCGATTCATGACTCACCCAGCACGGTCAACATTACCAATCCAAATTTAGGGATGGTGTGAACGTGAGGTTCACGTTCGCGTTCTGTGTGTGAACCTCGGAAATTTAGAGGTTCACGTTTACAAACGAACCTTGGTAGGTTCTGCACTGTCAACATTTTTCATATATTACAATTTTCACTTCATTATAACATCGGGCACTCTCGGCCGAGGTGGATGTAAGAATAAAAGGATCGCTACTGATGCGTGTCGTTCGACATCCTCCTATCTGTTGATGACATCGCGTTGTGTCTTATCGCATTGCATATTGTGTGTGACTTGTTCAGTTGAAAAATATAACCCAACGATGTTATGTTATGTTATGATAAAATCAGTCAATAAGATCGGGGATTGATATATATTGCTATCAATTTCTTGTCCTCTCTGCTCACGTTATCAGATTTACCGGTAGAGCTGAGTGAGGTGTCTTGGAAACTGTAGGACCCGTAAACAATAATTAAACATCTTCGGGCGGGCGGACCCGTTGGTATATGACTTCGTTACATGATGTTATTTTGTGACGTCCTGTCAGGGTTGTAATGACTCTAGTCACGATTTTCTGATGGCTCGACTTGACTCGAGTCTTTTTCTCAAAATACGGAAATGACTCGACTCGGTACAGAGATTGACTCGATTTGGACTAGAGTCATTGCGCATTGCGCAGAATAGTTGAGTAACTACACTATTGGGATTTCGTCTATTAGTACTGGTACTTGAAAATACGACCAGAAACTATTAAAAGTGAGAAAAATTAGTATAATATAAATGCTAACCATTCGATATCCCCAAACAGAGTTGTAAAAAGTGGGTTTAACGAGACTTTAATTGGAAACTGAACAGTAAACACAATGACTTGAACTCGAGTCATAACACCGTAACTCAGACTCGACCCTCTGCTCGCTGACTTGGACTCGGACCTGACTCGGTGGTCAATTGAAAATGACTCGACTTGACTCGAGTCAAAACTGTAAAAGTGAGATTGACTTGTGTCTCGAAGACTTGTGACTTGTTTACAGCCCTGCCTCCTGTCTGCTACATCAAAAAATATAGAATCGCCCGAATTAAACTAAAAGACGCACACGATTTCAAATTGGTATTTCTTCACTGGCATATAATTTGCCCTTCGGGATGGTATTTGTCTTCTGAGGTTCAGATTGCCAAGGCAGGAACATTTGGCGCCTATGGCCAATTAAACCTATATTTATTTTGTATGTATAACGAAGCTTTCGGTCAGCGTAAGGGCAGTTCTTTTCGGCCAAGGTTTTCGCGCTGCCGATCGTTCTGGCACACTTCATGGAGTCGCATGTAATATGTCCTAAATCGTTATATGTCTTGGTGCGTCGTGGCGCGGTAATGGCCAACGCGAGTTTTGTCTTGGGGGAGAGTACCAAATAATGACGACATTTTACAACTTGAATTTTTTGTTAAAAAGTTGCATAAATTTTCAAAAAATACTCTATAATTTATGCTAATTCACGAAATAATTTTGGGCTCCCTTCGAGCTCGCCCCCCACCCCAATTGGGGGATTTGGGGTGCGGCAGTTACGGTCCTGTTCCCCACTACCGAACACTTTTGCCATCACAGAGCAGACATTTGCTGGTTTGACTACACAAGACACACAACCACACCAGTACGCAAGACAATCGCCTATAACTGCAACACAAAACGTATGGTTAACCGATAACAGTAACGCTCAAAAGTTCGCGAAAACGTTATTTCACGTCAAAATAGTCGTGCTGGATGTGTTTGTGACGCCATCATTGGTCATCCAGAGTTAAAAATGAAGTTTCGTGAACAGCACGCAATATAATTTTCGATACATACATCCCAGAGCAGTTAACTGGTAACGGTAATTGCGCATGTGTATCCGTGAATATGTAGACTGTCCTGTATATAATTTTAAACAAATGCGTCTATTCCCCACCAGAAACCATTGAATTCCCCACCTTTGGGAACCACTGCACTAAACCGACAATCCTGATGGGATGTCAAGAAATTACAGCACGTAACAAGGGGACAAATAACAATTGACCCACCCAAAGACGCAGCACACCATTAATAACTTCTCTAAATTTTCGAAGACACCCCCAGCATCAACTCTACCGGTGAATTTGGTCACATGGGCTGAAAAAGGATAGATATTTTATAGTAATATGTGAAACTATACTAATATTAATGACGAAATTCACTAAGAATATGAGAAATTTTTCGCGCTTCGCGCGACTAGACAGCGAATCGCTGCGGCTATACATAACATGACTACTTACGATTTCGGTGCGTATAGTAAGCCGATATGATTGAACAAATTAGTCCGGAGTTCGCCGGTAATAGATATGGACAGGTGGGTATTTTGCCTTCAGTTACCTCATTACGACTACCGTAAGCACTAGGATGCGACCGTAGGCTACATAAGTAATCGAAATGCGGTCGTGAATAGCTAAAAGATTGGCAACCCCGGCCCCGGATTTAGTTGCTGAACAGTGTGTGTATGGTATCGCGTGCAGCTCATAGTTCAAAATAGAATAATATATGTGTTACTAATTGGTCGAGAAATATAACGATATAATACGATGTAGAATATTATACGCATAGATCTGGCGCAAAAGGTCATTAGAAGTCAAGCACCAATACTAAAATCATACAAGTACGCAACAGATGAGCAGATAATTAGAAACGCGAAAACGCGCATTCAATCAGTAGTTTGTCTCATATCTGCCATAGCATTAATTAGCTCGCATCGCGGCAGTTGTTTGCCTATTATTACAACGGCTGAATTCCTGTATTTCGCGATTAACGTGCGCCAAGTCTCGTTGAGTAACTATTATGCGCAGGAATGAATTGTAAATTCACAGACATACACTTGGAAAACAACACATTCGCTTGTAGGTGCAAATGCAATTTAATTAAAAGATGAACGTAAGAATTGGCTCGTATGATGGAGAGATGAGATGGCGTTTCACAGAACCACGCTCGCGTCGAAATCGGCAAGATCGCGTCGGGTGTCGCTTCGTCTGAGTACTAATTACTAGGATAAGTCAAAATCAGCTTCGAATGTTGCATTGTAACGGAGCTTTGCATTGTGACGCATCAATGGAGTCTAGAATAATATGCCGAAGCTGTGGAGCAAGTCCGCAGCGAGCGCGAGAGTGTGAATGCTCATTGCTCCGAGCACCTACTCGGAAATATGACCTTTATTTTTTAATCAATTCACGAGCGACCATAATTTCGTTAATAAATTTCCCATTTATAAACCACGTTTTTCTGATCCGTAAATATGATGGGGGGGGGGGCGAAAATTTGTGCCGAGCTTGATCAGTGGGCGCTGAGTCGAAAAAGGTTGGGAACCGCTGATCGAAATGCTCTGATAAGCATCTGTACGTACTGCGAGAAACATATTCATCTAGTTTTCGAACCACAGGTTGACAGTTTCTAGTGCGCAGCACAGTTTTTCTGTGCACTCAGGACGTGTCAGCATTGCGCAATTGCGTGTACGCGCGCTGTTCAGTGTTCTTGCAACAGCTAAAAAGCCCACCCCTGATTTACAGTTTTTGACAAATGTCGTTTCGTTGGGAACACTACAAAGGTAGCAGTGAAAAGCCCATACGTAAATTGAGCCGAGCTACAAGTCGGCAGCAACGACCACGATCGGGAGGTATGGTAGTGAGAGCGACTGCGAGAGGTAATACGTTCCCGACTATAAAAGAAAGCAAATATCCATGAATATTATGAAATTTGTGTCGTGGAGCAAAAGGCTTAAAAAGACGGCTCAGCTCCACTGTGTTGTGCCCATTATTACAATACAATACAATAAGTAGGCAATATTTAAGGCATTGGCCTAGATATCAGCACTGAGCAACGAGCAATCTATATTTACCTAATAAAATACCATCGCCTAACTAGGTGGAAATGGCTTTCTGCGATCGCTAGTCCAAACCGAGGATCAATACTGCTGAATCCAGATATATTAATTACAGTAGGCAAACGGCGCTCAAATCAAAACAGATAAAATACGGTTGTTCAAGAAATGGCAGCAAAGAAATGAACGCTGTGATTGTCGGAATTTAGGCTACGACTGTGATGAATGAACGTTTGAAAACGATTTCTGCCATATATTGCAACTCAATTGACTTGCTGGTATAGCCTCATACAAACAAATTCTAGACAACTCGGGTTATACTATACCAACTATAGTGTACTAACCTACGGGTCTTGGATCTTAGATCTTGGGGACGACTTCCAGCGCATCGCAGCGAGAAATTGCTCCAGCGTCTACGACACCCCGATCTTAAACTAAGTCGTCTGAAAACGATCAGGCACTTCGCCCGTGCGAAAAGTGCTACCGTTGGCTCGATCGTAGTTTACAGCTCTGCATTCTGCAAAGGGTCAACCTCTTCAGGCCCCACCAGTGATCTAAAGTACGTCTACTTCGACCTCGCTCGCTTCGAGGCACCAAGACATCTCGCTACTTGAGCGTGATTCTGACCAGGGTTGCCAACTACTGGTGGTTCAGAAGAGCCAAATGGCTCTCCAAAATGTGCCAAATGGCCCTTCAAAGAGCCAACGATTTTCGATTTCAACCAATATGCTTATAAATTACACCTAAAACACGAAAATGACACGTTGTCAACAGCCTGCGTGCATTTTTAATTAGAGAGGAGTGAAAATAACTTTTTTTAATCGAAAAAAGGGGGTTCTTAAATCCCGACAAATGACGTGAAACTTCAATAAAAATTGACTTTATGGAATTGCCCCTATTTTCCAGCCAGCAACCCCCCAATTTCAACGCACCAAGGGGTAAAACTCGACAACCACTGCTCGTAAAGTCATGATATATAGAATAGCTCAAAAGCTGCCAAACATCATGTTTCTATCGGTCTTAAGAAGAAAGTTTTCTTTATTGTGAGCACAAAGCGAGTTACAACCAAAAAGACAGTGAAATACTAAAGCAGGCAAATGTCTGGAGTAACCAAGTTACATGTTAGTGTTATTTACACAAGAACAGCTAAATAAATCAATCTCATTATATAAAATATCAATGGTACTCTGTTTTGTAGATCCCTTTCCCTGATCTAGTATATGGGACACGAGGAAAGCACTGTGATGGCAGTAAGCCGCTCAAATGATGATACAGGCCTGCAAATCCTAATATCCAAGGTTAGAACGAGGACTAAAGAAGAGCGATTCGACTTTATTAAAATGCGCCAAATTGGAGCCAACGCGCCAAACGTAATTTTTCGTTGCCAACCGACCTTTAAAAGAGCCAAATTTCCGAAATTTGGCTCTCAAATGCGCCAATTGGCAACACTGATTCTGACCTAGAGACCTTCAGTCACAACCTTCAGCTCTTGTATTGACTCTACTGAGCAGAACTACTATCGCAACAATAATCCATCATTATGATAGAACTATAGATAACTAACCTATATAGGTTCGTTAGGTTAGTAAGAACGTTAGCAGGTAGGTTAGTAAGTTAGTTATCTATAGTAGAACCATAGCAATTTACAGCGTGGTTGGCATGGAGACTGGAGAGTTCCATCTGAATATAATCGATGTTGCGGTTTACAGCGACACCTAGTGCTACAGTAACACGTTGTAGCCGTCCTCGAGAACAGAGATGTAAACAGTAGCAGCGTTGCCAGATTGGCCCTTTCTAGAGGCATTAGGCCCTCGAATAAATTCTTTGGACGTTTGACCTTTTGTTTTCTATATTTGGCTATTTTTGGAAGCAGTTGGCACCAGACATGGGGTAATCATGATTAATAATCGTAATCGATTACGATGATTACAGCATTTTCAAGTAATCGTGATCGCAATCGATTAAATTCGAAAAAATCCGAAGTAATCGTAGTCGTAATCGATTATTTCACATATCTAATCGATTTCTTGGCGAAAGAACGATTACTTTGTATTTGTTAAATGACTATGACTGAAACTGAACAGTGATCATGGAAGAGTGCGATATTATACCATGTTATTGGTCGTAGGTCGGCTTTTCAAGCGCCGTGGCTCATTATTACGTCACAAGCATTAGCTTTGCTCGTCGATGATTACGGAACGAATTATCCACACATAGTAAATAGATTTCGATGTATATGTAGCCCTGTGATGGTAAGAATCGTCGGCATGCCGTATATCAGCTTAACAATGTACTTCACACAATTCTGGTCGGTTGTTACTGTCGATACTTTAGCTTTAGACTGATAAGCGACATTTTCAAATACGTTGTTATGTTGATAACTCAAGGATATTCTTTCAAGTCTTGTGTCCAGAAAACCAGAACTATAGTTGTGTACACGCAGAAGATGACTAGGAATTCAATCACAACTAGAATTCGTGTTAGTGGTTGCGTGTTTTATGTGATTTCTTTGATGGTGTGCGTTTTACAAATAATTCCGGCATGCATTCAGCAAGCGACCTACAATATTCTTTTGTTGTGGTAATGACTTTTAGTAGTTTTTTTAATGATTAAAATTACTTTGGAAGATTCAAATGATAATTTATGATCACTACTTTGAACAACAATACAAACACATTTTGTAGATTTCAGCGTAGGACATATTTCGATTTTGTTAATGCTATGAGTTTTGAGTATTACTCAAGTCTAGTAGAATAGGATGCATCCAGTAAAGATATTCCAAATTGCTTCTGTGCTGATCAAAGTCTTGAAGTGTAAATCTGTAGACTTCACAATGTTTTTACATTTATCACGTACGATAGAGGGTGCGAAAGGAATTACGTATTGATCGCGCGCTTCGAACGGTACTCGATGTTCAAAGTGATATTTTCACACTCTGTAAGTTGTGTATGTTTCAATTCCCTGTCACAAATTACGACAATAAATCGTTGTATCAATTGTTGGATTCAACAGTAACGACATGACACTGTAATGTACTGACCCTATACGATACGTAGTCGTTTCAATTACCCGTCACGAATTTGGATAATAGGCATTTTGTATCGGATCTTCATTGTATCAATAATGAAATTGTTATTACATCTTTAGCGTCGGTTATCACAAACGACTGATTTGTATAATTGTACTGGTTGTTGAATGTAATAATATCGATATTATTGTTTCATCTTTAGTCTTAATTACTGTAAACGATTGTACTTGTAAAATATTTTCTGTTGTCTGCAACACAACGATTGTTTTGTACCAACACGGACTAATTTTCCCAATCAAGAGCATTTCACACATGCTAATCTAGTTTTACAAATCGATGTGTCAATAACAATGTTTCTGAAAAGTTAGTTGATATCGTATTGACATTCACCACAACACCGATCTAATTACGGACATAATTTAATAATCGAGTCATGATCGACTATTACAAAATCTAGTAAGTCAAAGCAGTGTGTTAAGGATATTTACAACATGATAACTTTCAATGTAACACCGGCGTTCGATCGTAAGAAATGAATTCTTAACTATGTTGGTCAGACATTCATCTCTCGCAGGGTTGTAATGACTCGAGTCATGACTCGACTCGAGTCCGACTCGAGTCAAGATTTTCTGATGACTCGACTTAACTCGAGTCATTTTCTCAAAATACGGAAATGACTCGACTCGACTCTAGTCAATCTGTGTATTGACTCGACTTGAACTCGAGTCATTGCGCATGACTCGAGCCAAGTCATATGACTCGAGACGCATACGGCCAAGACCGACATTTCATTGTAATTTCGAGGAATAGTAAAGAAACCATGCTATTGGGATTTCGTCTATTGGTACTGGTACTTGAAAATGCGACCGGAAACTGCTATAAGTGAGGAAATGAGTATATTATAAATGCGAACCATTCGATATCACCAAGCAGAGTTGCAAAAGGTGGGTTTAACAAGACTTTAACTGGAATCTGAGCAGTCAACACAATGACTTGGACTCGACTGAGTCATATTACCGTGACTCGGACTCGACCTTCTTTTCGCCGACTTGGACTCGGACTTGACTCGGTGGTGAATTGAAAATGACTCGACTTGACTCGAGTCAAAACTATAAAACTGAGATTGACTTATGACTCGATGCCTTGTGACTTGGTTACAACCCTGATCTCTCGTATACTCAAACATAATATGTTAATCTGAAGTTGTGTGCACCGAGTAGTAGTTACTTTGTTTTACAAAATACACCGAGTAGTAATTACTTTGTCGTGCAGAATAGACGGCGTAGTAATTACTTCATCCTACAGAATAGTAATAGTAAAGACGCGTCGTCGCAATATGAATAGATTGAATACAACCGAACTTGCTATAGATTTTAGGTTGTAGCGATTGTATGTACTCGCGTAATCTTGTCTACTTTTCAGACGGGTACTCTTTGATTTGGTAGGGTGAGTTACAAACGGATTTACTTGATAATGTTTTCGTGCGTAACCATTTCGAGTATTGTAAGATGCTGAAATGTCGAGGTGTACTAGCGCTTACATTCCCCTAAACTCAGTTGCAACGAAAATAATTGTAGACCACTGATAGAGTTGTAAGTTCCAACGTTTTGTTTCTAATCAGTGTGCGAATAATCCGCCAAACACGCGATCAACAATTCTTAATATTATTGATATAAGTCATTACAATGTTTATAGACTTGGAATAATATTATCTTGATGTCAAGGTTACAAATTACAACATTCGGATACGATTCAACTTCACTCGTACCGCGAGTTTGATTTCAAGTTGGTAAATTAACAGCTTGATTGAATATTCTCATGATTCTTATCGTACAACTAAAGTCAACCGCTATTCTGGAAGTGCGAAAAACATATAGCGATCGCGCGAATTATACGAAACGGAGCTGAAAATTGGTCAAGTCAAGCAATATTCAGTTTCAAAAGGATTATCATGTAAATAAGAGGCATGCACACTGGATTTAGCAAAGGGTAACACAAAAGGAAGCGACTAAATTGAATGCTGCGTAGTGCGTATCAGACATGGGGTGATTACTTTATGAATGTAATCGATTGCGATTACGATTACTTCGGAATCACGCGATTACGATTACGATTACGATTACAGCAAAATCAGGAAGTAGTCGATTACGATTACGATTACATTGAAAAAGTAATCACGATTACTCACGATTACATTTGTTTAGCTTAGGACTATAATCTTAAATGATATATGGGGAGACAATACAAGGACTGCGATGAAAAGGCTTAATGAGATATCAACTTTCTTCATCATGCGTCATTTGCTTATTACGTCATAACATATCAATTGCCCAACTTTATAGTGGATGATTTATCGCATCCAACGATTTGCATTATTGCCAGGTCTTTACATGCCGCGCCCAAAATTCCTTAATAGAGTGGGTGCGTGCTCGAAGGGGGCTCAAAAGTATTTCGTAAACCAACATATATTATAGAGCATTTTCGAGAATTTAATTAATTCTTGTAAATGTTTTTCGAGCTTTGCGATTCAAATATCTCTAGTACAGGGGTCACCAACGCGGACCAAATGAGTCGCCCGCGGTCGCTGTATTAGTGGTGGCTTTTGGGGTGGGCAAGGTGGGCGGTCGCCAGGGGCTGGCCGAAGGGCTCCCCTATTTGAGTTATGCGCTTTTTTCAAGGATAATAACGAATAAACATGGAAATCCGTGTAAGGCAAGAATAGGATTCCGTATAGATGTGTCAATCATCATCAAATCTTGCATTTGTTAGAAAAGTACCATATCCCGATAATCATCACGTCTCTGCATGCGGTAGAATTACTTAGATTTAATGTCGTGTATCACATGAAAAAATAGACATGGCCGAATCCAGCACCTGGCCAAACCTTGATAGATAGATAATAATAACAGATGCGAAAGAGGGGTCTGGGGGGCGAAGCCCCCCATAAGTTACGGAGAGATTCTTATAGGGGGGCCCCGGTAAGTCTCACACCCCGTTCGTATGGCCGCCACTGCGCTGTAGCAAATATCCAAATGAGAGATTTGATAGTTGAAGCTCGTTTCATATGAGCAGCAGTTGAACATGGGTCGGCCGACGCCAAGGAACATACGAACGCAGTCGCTCGGGGCATTGCTTGTCTTCGCCCACGCGGCGGCTCAACGGGAATCTATATAGTTAATATTCCCGAGTCTAGACGCGGAGATCGGCGCTTCTGCGCGCACTGCAGCAACGCCTTGGAGGAACTGGTGTGAGTCCCTGCGAGTGAGCGTTTTTTTTTCTTGGTAAGGGGCGGAAACCCGGCCCAGTGCTCTGATTGTCTTACTCTAAGTGAAGAAATCCAACTGAACATGGATAAACGATGGTACGGGTACGAGGTAACCCGTCGGTCGTCGCAATAATCAGTACACACTACACAAGAAGTAGTTTTTTGTTTCAAAACAGTTGATGACCCCTGCTCCAGTAGATAGCTGGGTTTGAAATGCATACCTCCTTCCCCTCAAGAAAAAACATACATAGGCTATATTTTATGGGAACAGGCATTTCGTAGCCGGTCATTACCGCGCCACGATCCCACATCACACCAAAACACATATGCAGTTTCGGCCAACACGCAACTCCACGGGATGTGATACCAAAGAAATACCTTGGCCGAAACTTAGGGTATTCGTCCATTGTCAATAGCCGCGCTGAGTGGGCGGGACTAATAACTCCTGTCCTTCCAATCTGGGCCCGCAATGCAAATGTCACCCGGCGCATCCACAAAAGAATAAAGCCATGACAATTTGTGTGTGCGTCTCACGAAAGATATTCTTTTAGTCTGCTACGTTTTGGCGAGTACAATATCTTGTGATTATACAACGGACTGGAGGTCGCGAATTAACAACATACAGTAATTATAACAACATACCAGATGCTATGAAGATGAATTACGTGCCCCAGCTTTACAGGTAAATCTGACACTCGGGGCTCAGAGAGGTTATAAATGAATAGTAATATAATGCAATTACCAATATTATTGACGAACGGTTGGACAAGGGAATTGCTGTTTTGGCTGAATTGCTGATTTTAGCTACAACCCACGCTAACATGTCAGGATAAGCGGATGGTTATGGCGGCAGGTCCAAATGCTAAGTAACGAACTGTGAAATAACGATTGACGCCCGTTTCAAGTAGTTATATGAGAATAAGATATAGTTAACATAAAAAGTCTGCCTTCAACTTAATACATATACAGCGAGCTGCTGTTACGAGAAACGGCTAAGCACGGCTCGGTATGATATATATCAGCAGCTGTATATTTGTAATGCTTCGTTGTGGAAACTGCAATGTCTTATTCGACGAGTACAAAATTCCGAATCTTCGTCAGGTGCACGTGCGTACGTAGGCCTCCTGCTCGCCAAGCAGCAATGGTAAACTGCGTTTAACTAAGCACAACCAAACATTAATACATAAGTTACTATTTGAAACTACAGGCAGAGTGGTGATCAATATCCTGCTGCGAGGTAGCGGCTTCTGTAGTGTATTGATAACCTGATATACACCACGGGAGGTGTTCTTACAATCACACTACAATGTCCATCGCATGTCTGTTTACTATGTGTGGATACTTGTTACGCAATGACGAGCGGAGCTAATGCTTCTTTCGTAATAATGAGTCAGTGGCGTTTGAAAACAGCCGTTTGTGCTAACGCAGTGCTTTTCAACCTTTTTGAGCTCCGTTCGCACTTTTTTTGTAAAATAAATTTCATTCGCACAAACTAATCGAAAATTGTTGTACAAAACGAAGATGAAGATAGGCCTACTTAACAATATGTTGTTCAGATGTGCAACAAATTGGCTACTATGTAGCTTGGGCTATCAAGTGTCTCATTAAAAAGGCAACTTTTTTCGCTCGTTTTGCTTTCAATTATTTCATTAAAACCCTTCCCGGCCAAACAATGTTGTTGGGAATTGGTACAAGAACGTCGATTTGTGCTTGGATGGCCAGGTCTTAAAATCTGTTCTGCACTCCTATCCAAAATATAGCGTATTTTTCGCGAGTGAAAAATGCTTGCTGGCAGAAATCGTTTTTGAGAGCTGACACAAATGTCCCGCGAGGCTCCAGTTTTACGAAAGAATGAAAAACACACATGTTTCTGTTGACTCTATTGCCTTATGTCTTTGAAACATAAGGTGCAAACGATCAAGGAGACTAGGCACAATAGAGCTCGCTACCTGATGATACGTTGCTCCAACTTCTGTCTCACAAGTTTATGAGAATAGCAAATAACTCGCGATACTTTGTGTACTACCCTACTCTATCTACTCTATCTAACTTGAGAATTCGTGACAGTTAATTACGGCAAAGCAGCTTTTAGACTACCTCCAAAATCTGAGTTTTTGTGGCATCTCGCGACCCGAGCCTCACCCATGGAAAGGAATTTATTTTTAATATTACAGTTGTATGCTACGACTTTACGGGCATGTATGACATACAGAACGTGCACACCACAATTCTACCCGACACAGCTCTACGTCTGACGCACGCTATTCCAATTAGGGCGATTTAAATTCCTCTGCGTATCGCAGTTGTACTACTGTCTACTCAGATTGCAAGAACGGGACTATTCCGTGCCGACAACGGAGCATCATATCCAATCCATCTCAAAAGGTTTGGCCATCCAGCATCGGTAATTTTTCAGCCGAGGTTTTGTCGCCGCTTATGTTTTTGGCGCCGCATTTTATCAGCGGTTTGTTCGCCAAAACTTTACGTCTTCATGTGCCCCGACGCAAAAGGGTTTGGCCTCGAAATGAATGAGTCGTTGCACGCCCCTACAGTAGTTCATCCCAACGGTCTGCGACCATGTTTTCAAGAAAAAGCAGTCGGACAAATCTTATCATGAATTCTCATGATAAAGCCATATTCAATGCGTGTCTCGCTTATTGGCTACAGTACCCAACACAGTGATCTTGGATATGTAAAAACGATCGCAGGATTTTTTGCAATAAATTCAATAAAGATTACATACATAATAATAGATAGCTCTGGCACCGTGTCGACCCAAAATTATACCCTTTGCGGTCCATACTTTAATAACCCTTAAAGGGGTAAAAATTTGCGTTACAGCAACTTGCAAATGTCAGTCTGTAATGATAGTATTTACTACTATCCTTGTGCATCGCGCTAATCGAACAGTTATTACGAAAATATGATGATTGTTTATCGAAAGAAAGCAAAAAGTCAATTTGATGTCATTTTTCCAGCCTGTCGCAGGCTCAGACGGGCTGATATACTGTATGTCTGCCACTATAGAGATTGTCGAGATCTTTATACTGCCACACCAGCTTCCAAACCCAGCTTTTGGTTACGTGATAATTTTAGTGCATGAATATTAATTCACTTCGGCTTATGACAGCTACGATTAGTGGTGACCGTATTAAGTTTTTACAATTGCGTCGCAACTACAAATGTTACACTGATCTTAAATTTCCTATTAGGTTCATTTGAATTATTTCACGTTAGAAAAGTTAACAATTAATCACGATTTTCATTCGCACTTGATCTGGATTTTCATTCGCACCATTCGCACCACCTTCGTCATTCGCACTTGATCCGGATTTTCATTCGCACTATTCGCACCACCTTCGTCATTCGCACTGAAATTTTTTTCATTCGCACTAGTGCGAACCGTCACACAGGTTGAAAAGCACTGTGCTAACGCTAACGTGGTATATTATCTCATTCTTGTTCACGAATATTCAGTTTATGTCATAGTCCTTGTTTAAACAAAAAGTAATCGTTCTTTCACAAACAAATCGATTAGATATGGGAAGTAGTCGATTACGATTACGATTACTTCGGATTTTTTTCGAATGTAATCGATTGCGATTACGATTACTTCAAAATGCTGTAATCGTCGTAATCGATTACGATTACTAATCGCGATTACCCCATGTCTGGTGCGTATGTCGGTAAGCGAGGTCGAGTTGTCAAATTGTGATAAGGGATCTTGCGGGCTGACTCGTATTGCTTCATAAAAATTGCTTATATTTCGCTTTGAATGTGGACTCTGGACATGTTCGACGACTGTCGGATAGCCGGCGAGATCCTATTCCTCACTACAAGTCCGGCATACTTGATGGAGCGAGTGGCTGCTCAGTGCTCAGTATGGTTACTAAACAACGTTGCCGGATCCATATCAATATCCATGCTACACAAGCGGTGCTAGGAAAACGAAAAAGCGAATACAATGTTGTATCCCGAGATAGAAATTCCAAGGTGTCTCATTGGAAGTAAAGTAATTACTAATGACGTCTAGGTATAATAATATATCAGAATAAGAAACCGCATTTCAATTGACGCGGTCTCGGTCCCTTCAAATTCTGTAGATACCAGTACGTCCCTTGGCATCGAATCACGCCTTGCAGCAGTGGTTCTTGAACGTTCAGGCCGCGACACAAATCTGACGCGATCCAAGCGTCACACATCAAAATGAATGCATTTTAATATTAGCATACTGTATGTTTTTACAAGCATGACATAGAGAACGTGAAGACGACAGATGTACCCATCGCAGCTCTATGACACATTCTGTCGCACCGAGAATGCTATTACCGAGAATGTATATTACCGAGAATAGACATTACCTGGAATGACATTACCGAGAAAGCATATTACCGAGAATGCTATTACCGAGAATGGATATTACCGAAAATGACATTACCGAGAATGTTTATTATCGAGGATGCTATTACCGACAATGGACATAACCGAGGATGACATTACTGAGAATGGACATTAGCGAGAAGGTATGTTACCGAGAATGCTATTACCAAGAATGGGCAATACCGAGAATGACATTACCGAGACTAGTATTACCGAAAGTGGGCATTACCGAGAATTAACATTGCCGAAGATAGACATTACCGAGACTGTTTAATACCGAGAATAGCCATTACCGAAAATGGACATTACCGAGACTGTATAATACCTAGAATGGCCATTACCGAGCATTCATTACCCAAAATGGACATTACCAAGAATGACATTACCGCAAATGGACATTACCGAGATAGTATAATATCTAGAATGGACACTACCTAGAATGGCATTACAGAGAATGTACAATACTGAAACTTTCCTTTTCCGAAATATGAATCCTCCGACGGCAATTAACATGTTTCCTCGCGCGGAAACAATGTACTTTGCCGGTATATTAGTACTTGATTGCTCCACCATTGAGCCACCCACCTCGCTCAGCTGACCAATATTGTTACATCGCATTTGCCCGCATCAACAACTGCGTACGCATATACATTAACCCAGCTATATTAAAATTTATATCCAATGTCGTACAGAAAACACAGCCGGGATTGTGCCTCTAATTACCGAAAGTGAGTTACGACAACCGCAGCTCGTATCACGTTATAACTAAGCGCAGAAGAACTAATAGACCTCGGCTCGATATCAATGTCAATGTCAAAATATTACGAACTGATGTGCCAAACATGTTTAGTTTTGTCGTACTTAGAGTTTCAGGAAAGGAATCATCGGCGGTGTAGTAATTTCTAATAATTCTCATAATCCCGACTTATATTAACCCATGTTATATTGACTTTATTATAAACACAGATTACGCCAGGCATCGGCTACCCCGGGCACGCGTGCCAAAAGTGGCACGCAAGATGATTTTCCATGGTACGCTAAATGATTTGATGTCCATCATTATAATCATGTTTCTTGCAAAAAAGTGAAACAAAAGTTAAAACACATTGAATCCGTGCGGAAGCTACACTTCTTCATATCTCTAATGTAAGCTACCTGTTCGGCCCACATAACATCTTCTGAGCAAGGAGCATACAGTCTTGTGTCCACCATCCATCTGACATGGTGTGCTACACTAGTCAGGCGATGACTATTATACTTTACCTGCATCCAGAAAAACAGGAGTAGCCTACTGGCGTAATCGACAGCATATGTGGCCAGTAGGGTTGTCCAAAATTTTGAAAATCACAAAAAAGATACGTATCCATGTCTCATTCTGTATAATATTGATAAAAAAACGTCAATGAACTTGCAATAAGCTCGCAGGAAAGTCGTTAACATTTGTCTAAATGCGTTTGAAAGTAGCTGCCGTAGAGTGGGCGTGTTACCGACCATAGAAAGGCGAGAAGACTAGTAATCACGAAATCACGTCACTCGATTGGTTAATCAGCTATGCTTGAATGATCACGACCGCAGCGACTTGCTGATTATATGCTTCTACGTGTCCAAGAAGTTCGCTAACGGCAATGATTCTGTAAGCGCATTGTACATCGGTGATTTAATAATAAAATGAGGCACCTGGTCATTGAATGTTTTAGTGCTAAAACTGGGTAGCGATAGGTTTCGAGCAACAATAGCCTCTTGTAGGCATGGCAGGGGTGAGAGCGAATGATTGTGAACTTATGGAACTAAGTATAAGTATAGATCCGAGAAATACCTATCTGATATGCTTGAGATTACGCAAAGTGGTACTGCTTTTCTCGGTGAAGGTAATCTATATTAGTAATCGCCAAACTGGTGCAGCACACCGTGTGAGATGGATTCTTGACACAATCCTGTATGCTGAAAAGATATGTGGGCCGACCAGGTAGCTAACATTGAAACTCTGAAGAAGTGTAACTACCACACCGCTTCAATAGATTCTTTTTATGTCCATGTCTGGTTTGATTCAAGCATTAGTCGTGATGCAGTCGGTAACGAATCAAGATTCCTTAGGGACATGCTAAGCAATTCAAGCGATCTGTCTTTTTGCTGGTCCTACCAGCATAGTCTATGCTTTCATTTAGACCTCTTTCCGCGGCATCATTGAAGGCTTTGACAGCAATTGCCAATAGACTTCATTAGGCTGCGAGAATCTGACAAGTGCCAAGCATAAAGGGCTGATTCATCCAGCCCTTACAGCATTCAAGACTTCAATTATATACCACGACAAGAGCCTAATAAGATCCGACGAAGTAGTATCAATTTCAAGTTTTATATTTGTATTCAATGATGGTACATCCCCTCTGAAACTAGATATTCGTTCTCCACTTGCCCAAGCGCCTTTGCAATATTTCTTGGCGTATTTTTATGCTTTCCCTCAATGAAAACGAGGCATACAGGCAACAAAGGTTACCTTCACAATAAGCCATCTCCAGTCATGTATTTAAAGTTTTTGTGAAGCAGCTGTTTTAGTTCATCATGTATTTCGTGACTCAAAATGTTATGAATTAATCCTAAATCATTATCTGGGGACCATCCTGCAATGCGCTTACAGAAACACCGCTGTTAGCCGACTCCTTGACCTGTTGATCAGCAAGCCGCTGTGGTCGTGATCATTCAAGCATAGCAGATTAGCGAATCAAGCGCCATGATTTCGTGATTACTAGTCTGCTTGCCGTTCTATGGCTGCTGACACGCCCACTCTACGGCAGCTACTTTCAAACGCATTTAGACAAATGTTAACGACTTTACTGTGAACTTATTGAGGTTCATTGACGTTTTTTTTTATCTATAATCTATAGAATGAGACACGGATAAGCATAAATTTTGAGATTTTTCAAATTATGAACAACCCTAATGGCCAGTTAGGCTATTTCTCGGATGTATATTTAGTTCTATGTCTCGGATGTATATTTAGTTCTATAAGTGCACATGTGCACAACTGCACAAGTGCACATTCAGTCACTTCTGTCATGTCTGTAACATAATTGCTCTAACGTATCGTAAACTACTCTTACAACTAAAACATTATATGACCAGTTGTCACATTTACTTATTAAATCACCAACGTGCAATGCGCTGACGGAATCACTGCCTTATTAATCTATAGATTTCTTGAACACATATAGAAGTACCTAATCAACAATCCGCTGCCCTCGTGATCATTGAATCATATCCGGTCAGCCAATCAAGATCCGTGATTGTGTGATTACTAGTCTCCACGCCATTCTACGGTCGCTGGCACTCATCAGCTGCTACTTTCAAACGCTTTGCACGAAATCTTAACGGCTTTTCTGTGGGCTTTTTGCGAGCTCATTCATGTTTTTTTTATCAATATAATCTATAGAATGAGACATTAAAACGCAGCATTTTAAACATTTTCCAAATTTTGAACAACCTTACTTACCGACACAAATCACTGGTGCAATCACAAATTGGTGCAGTTTTTGGAATTATGCCATGATACTGTATAGGGTGAAAGAGTAAGTAAATCGCTGGTTTTGTAAGTGACGACATCACTTGTAAAATTGATGCAAATATCATCAAACGCTGTTTCCCACATGACAAAAATCAAAAATATTTCTTGGAAGTAGCCTATCTCAGTTGGTAGGGTCGAACAAATGTTTAAGAACAAGTGCAAGTATAGTCCTAGTCCAGGAATACTTGACCAAGTGCACGCAGACATATGCTATTTGAATACTTCCGAACTTTCGTTTCTGACCGCCGTATATTAGTAGTGAGAGTTAGAGTGTGTGCTTGTCATCAACAGGACCGTAACTGCCGCACCCAAACCCCCTAATTGGGGGGCGAACTCGAAGGGGCCCAAAATTATTTCGCAAATCAACATAAATTATCGAGCATTTTGGGCGATGTAATTTATTTGAATTCGTGATTTTTAATATGGGTACACTCAGCGTCCAATAAAAAAAATAGGCATTTCAGCGCCGGCCATTACCACTCCACGACACACCAAGACCTCTGAAGTTTCGGCCAACATGCGACTTCGCAAAGTGTGTTAGCAAATTAAACCTTGACCGAAAATGATCACCCCATGTTGGCCAAAACCATCGATATATATATTCACGATTGTGCATTGGCGCGGAATATTCCCGTGCATGCTATCTGAAGTCCCCTACTCGCTCTGCTTTACCAATAAATGTATCCACACGTACTGAGAGAGGATGAAAAATTCATAGCAATATAAGAAATTACCAATATCATAGATAAAGTTCAAACCTGAACAATAATTTTTTTCGCGCGCACGCGACCACGTACATGTATACACAGATTCCCTATAACAGGAAACGTGCTTTTCTGGTAGTGGTAAAATAGTCATTCGTATCGCCCACCATAAGTTTTGTTTCCAATCCTACGGGGGGGGGGGCAGGACCAACGTTTGGGGGGGGGGGGGGGCTGACGAAGTACTGATTCGACCCTGGTCGTCAGTATAGTGTGCGTAGCGAAAAATTTGTACATCTCTGTATTAGTTGCTGACGCATACACAAGAGCTACACTTCTATTGTTTTTTCCGCATTTTAATTATACAGGACGGGACACTTAAATGATTGATAAATATTAGAAGATCCGTGGCTTGTCTTTGTTCTAAAAATTTGTAACATAAGGAAAGGAAGGACATTTCGAAATGAGTACTTCCATGTTAATTGCACGGTGAATATTTCGAGCTGTGCCACAATGGAACAATTTTGCATGTCATTGTTAGTAATATGTTTGCGTAGGTGTAATGGTTATATGAAGGTCATTTAACCATCACTGTGGCATCTAATTTTCGAAGTAAATTTGTAGTCGGAGTAGGAGTTCTGTGAGGAAAATAGTCGGAGTTGGAGTCGGTCTATTGAAAATGCCTGGAGTCGGAGTTGAAGTCGGTGGTAAAATTAACGGACTTTACAGCCCTGGTCACAACACAAACACAGAGGCGCATATCGTCTTTTCGGGCCTTATACACCACGACACGAATTTCACAATGTTCGCGGAGTCTTTGCTTCGACATTGTTTTGGACGTCTCGCAATCTTTCTCGCGGCCATTGTACATTATTACCTCCCTCTTCCATGCGTCCCGATCGTAGTCATTGCTGTCGACTTGTAGCTCGGCTCACCTGACTTGCACAATTTTTCAAATTTGCAACTGTAGTGAAGTCGGTGATGAGGAGCCCAGATAATAATAAAATCCCAGCGGGGCGTTCGAACAGAAGCTGGTAAATGTCTATGTGAGACAAGATGGTGTGAAGGACTTTTCAATGCGCCAGTTGAGCCAATTGTAGCTTGCATACTTCATTGATGCATTTGATTCACAGAATTTGAGATCGAATTAAGCTTGTATGACCATGACCATATAAGCTTGGTGTTCGTTTTTGCGAGCAGTCCCCGAAACTATCCCATTATATTCTACGCATGGCCTACTTGAATTGATTTTACCATTCATTGAAATATTTAACATGAATAAGTTTTGGGCATATCGCTGTATATAGCGTTCTGTGATTTGTAGGTCACTGTATCTTTGAGGCCATCAATCATCACGTTATGATTTTCTAACGTGAAAGTACTAACTTTGTCTGTTATTTTGGTTTGTTATACTTATCAGAAGGGAGGTAGCGAGAATTGAAATTAACATCAATCGTTGAATTCTGTTTTGCGAGCGTCGCCCCTCCCGACATTGCCAGTGTAACGTGTCAGATAAGGTCGTAATTTGTCGTAGTCCCCATATCCCAGAATTCGTGTTTTTTGTTTCTATTGAACAATTTTGGCGCTTATCGCCGATACGGTCATTCGCGCCCGATCATGAATATTGTAATGTTCGTATGTCTTTTGCTGTCGGTACGCTTTGCGGACGACTTCCAGTCACGAATTCATTCACATCTTCCAGTCTCTATCCACGTGTCCTCATCAGAGTCTGTCGCTGCCGATTTTGTAAGCTCGACTTGATTGAATTGGGCTTTTCGTACGACATATGCAGCGAGGTCACACCATTGGTGTCGGGATGCGGGTGTTTAACCAACTGCGCCGCTCGCTTCCCAGTTGATCGCAGTAATCGATGACCGCCTCTAATGGTATGAGAGTTCGAAGGTCGGGATCGAATCGGTGGTAAATGGACTCCTATCGTTTCTAAGTATATCCCTTTTCAGTGTAGGTAGGGTTGTAGTGTAGAAGAGGTATATCACGGAAAAGGCATTTTAAAAGGCAATAGGACACAGTCTTGTTCAAAATTCCGGCACTACATTCGTGCTGGATACTTTCCAGTTTTTTTAACGACTTAAGTGACCAGTTTTATGTATTTTGGGAACCAGAACTGAAGAACTATGCGTATCTTAAAATGTAGTATTTCAGAATATTGATCGTAAGACGTTACGGCGTCCCGATAGCCCCGTTTTGCAATCCCAGTGTCTTGTACAATGTCCATATTTGATCATTTTGATGCGACGTCATTAAACATACCGCCAACGCCTACGTACGTTACGTCGAACTGTAAGTTTGGCTAGATGGCCACGTACGGTTAGACGGTTGTGCAGGCCTGTTTACAGAATGGACTGCTGCGATTGATATGACCTTTGCCGTCATCCTGCAGCGGTTTGCAGGGAGGCAGTCATGGCACGACGGATATCGCAACATACTGTATTAGACAGAGCACATCATACAAGTCTTATATCATAAATATTTTATTGCAACGCCAGTCTGACTGTTTCGATACAGCCAGACCGCAATATATTGGCTCATCATCATGAATGATGTGACAAACTAAAATTATATCACGTGATCTACGTTCAATAGAACATTGCTTTGTTTATCTTCCCATGCTTGGCTGACCACTAGGCATGACGATCGAGTTTATTGAAATTGGAAGCACGGTCGACTTCTGCGATACCTTTTCTATTATGTAGCTAGTACAGCATGTCAGAGAAGTCAGCGCATCGACAACGCTTCAAAGAAGCCCACGCTGCCAAATTACGGGATGGGATTCTCGAAATGAGATGTAGCGAAGAAATAACCGATTTCAAGGTTATAGTCGGATCTGTTGTGTTCAGGGTTCATCGGCTTGTCATGGCGGCTAGTTCGCCTTATTTTAAGGCAATGCTATCACACAATATGAAGGAGACTATAGACGGTGAAGTCGTTATGAAAGAAGTTACACCGGGAGCTATAAAGGCATGTATTGAATTCATGTACTCGGGAGAAGCTGATTTAAGCGCAGCAGAAATTAGTGATGTTCTATATGCAGCTGCTTTCATGCAGCTAGACCTATTCCTTGAATTCTGCAGCGATTATCTTGAAGAAAACCTAGGAATTGATACCGCGCTCCATGCAAGACGTTTGGCATGCGCATACGGTTTCGAGAATGTGGAAATTGAGTCAACGAAATTCATTCAAGGCAATATCAAGGATATATCATCAACTGATCAGTTTTTCAGTTTATCTGTTGATGAGGTCGCGGAATTCATCAAAATTCTTGATGCAGATAAGGGAACAGTATGGCTAGGGGTGATTAACTGGATCCGTCATGATGCCATCGAAAGGACCAAACATCTGGCGCTATTGTTGAGATTATATTCAGAAAGTAACATTAATTTGGAAAGTTTCATATTATCATCTTGGGGCGAAGAGGAAGTCAAACATTCAAAACAATGTCGAGAGATCATACAAGAAAGATTGGTCACATTGACACCCGATGAATTGGCGCTTATTAGCACAACAATTTGCTGTCAATTAAAGCAAATTCTCCATCACTGTGAGATCGGCGATGTCTCTGCTATCAATAACACTCTGAATGAGATTCTGATAACTAACTTCGTAGAAATATCGCGGAAGAACGAATTCGAATCATTGTTGTATGGCGATGTTGCAGCGGCTATCCAGAAAAGTATATGCTCGGAGGAAGTGAAATGGGAGGCTATTTTGAAATGGACCAAGGGCGGGAAACAAAGAAAAAATCGTTTTCCGGGTCTATTCCGGCTTCTAAACTTTGACGCAATGCCTCTCGAATTCATACAAGGCAATGTGAGAAACGAAATGCTTGTTCGGGAATCCAGCGAATCGATGGCGATATTGATGGATGTATTTGCAGCAAAAGCTCAAAATACGAGACAAGAAAGCGACAAAGGCGATGAGGCACTCGCAAAAAAAGACCGTGAAGCAACACAGTTAGTTGAGGAGAATATTATCGAGCAGAGTTTTGCCTCTGTTTCAAATGAAGCTAATCTTACTTCCATGAATAGAGCTAATTTCCAAGATTTAAATAATTCCGAAACTGCCACATTGGAACGTTCGGGTTATTTAGATGCAGAAGTAACCGAACCGGCAGCGAAAACTGATTCGGTCGATCGAGTTTTTGACTACGTAGTCCCGGAAGGGATTGAAGAACAGAATGATGACATATGTTCCCCTGATGACTATGGACCACCTTTCCCGAGTGCCACTTATCCTCATGAAGAATTGGCTGATTTCGACCACGAGTGGAATCACCACTTTATGCATGGTTACCCGCACCCTCATCGCCCCCCACACTCCCGCCACCCACCACCTCCGTTTCATCGCCGACCCCCACATCATATGCGACACCCGCCACCACCACATCATATTAGACACCCACCACCCAGTCATCGACATCCCCTACGGCATGCTCTTCAAGACGACGCGTTGCTATGTAATCAAATGCTACACCGCTCGCGATTAGCGAGACGGTTTAATCATCGAGGTCGACCACGATGACGAGCCAGTCAAGTATAATCCGAAATACAGAAACTATATAATTTAATCCAGTGGTTCCCAACCTTATTGTCTTCTTTCCCCACTTCAGATTTATTTCGAGCCTTCATTCCCCACCGGGACCATAACAGCACTTCGTCAGCGCCCACCAAAAAAACGTTGGTCTTGGGCCCCCACAGGGTGATAAACCCCCTTAGCCCCGCTGAGCCTATATGCTTTTCCCCGCTGCTTATCTCCTACATTGGGTCTACTGTTTAGTGCGTCGTCTTATATCGACTAAACGCGCGAAGCGCGAAACATTTATATAATTTGTGTTTGAATCGGTCAATATGATCGGGAATTGCATATATTTTGCTATCAATTTTTTATCCCCTCGTAATCAGATTACCGGTAGAGCTGAGTGAGGCGAGTCGGAAAAAGTAGAACCCCTAAATAAGAATTAAACATCTTCGGGCGGACCCGTTGGTATATTGACTTCGTTACAATATGCTATTTCGTGACCTCCTGTATCTGTTATGTCAAAATATATGGAAATCGCCAAAATAAAAGGCACACACGATTTCAAATTGGTCTTGCTTTAATTGCAAGTAATTTTTCCCTGTGAGATGACATTTGTCCTGTGGGGTTCAGATCGCCAGGACAAGAACATTCGGTGCCAGCCATTTAGCCGCCGGACAATCAAACATATATGTATAAGTATATTGTATATATATCGAAGTTTTCGGTCACCACAAGGGCAGTCCTTTTCGGCCAAGGTCTTCTCGCTGTTGTTCGTTCTGGCACACTTCTCGCAGTTGCATGTTACCTTGCCTATAACTTCATATGCCACGGTGCGTCGTGGCACAGTAATGGCCGACATCGAAGTCTCAATTTCTATATATGCTACTATTTTCGTGGGGGAAGGGGTATCCAATAATCAGATATCCGTCAATAGTAAAGCGCGAAAAATCTTTGAAAAATGACATAAATTTCTCAAGAAATACTTTAATTCATGTTAATGCACGATATAATTTTGGGCCCTTTCGAGCTCGCCCTCCACAATTGGGGGGTTTGAGGTGCGGCAGTTACGGTCCTGTTCGCCGCTACCCAAGTTTTATAATCACAAAGCAGCTACTTGCTGGTTTAACTACACAAGACACACATAAGCGCACCAACGCAAGACAATCGCCTATATAACTGCAACATAAAACGTATTGTGAACCGATACCAGTAACGCTCAGAACTTCGCGAAAGTTTTATTTCACGTCAAACTATTCGTGCTGGATGCGTTTGTGACGCCATCATTGACCAATGACCATCCAGAGTTGAAAATTAGGTTTTGTGAACAACACGCAATATAATTTTCGATACATACATTCCAGAGCAGTGAACTGGTAACGGTAATTGTGCATGTGTCTCCGTGAATATGTAGACTGTCCTGTATATAATTTTGAGCAAATGCGTCTATTCCCCACCAGAAACCATTGAATTCCCCACCAGTGGGGAATTCCCCACCGTTTGGGAACCACTGATTTAGTCGCTTCTATACTCAGCGAGCCTATCATTGCCGTGAAATCAATGTCGCTTATGTCCATTTTTCAAATTTTGAGATCTATTTTTCAAAATCATATAAAATCGAGTTCTTGTAAAATGTTCATTTTTTCCCGCCATCTCTTGGCCATGTTTATATCGCACCGTTTCACATATAGTTGTCCATTACCAAGTTATGACCAAAAGAAAATGAAAGCTTCACCTTGAGTTAATTTTCTCAAAATGGACATTGCCAATCGATTCCACAGCGACGGTTAAATTTGTTGCCCGGTTACCTTTTCGCACTCATTTATAAGTAGTCATCGAATTATGATGTTGTATAATTATATATTATGCATACATATATGATTATTATTGGTGTTTTGCGTTGCAATTAATCAATACGAGTTTTTGAGAGTTTGTCGTGTGATGTCGACATCGTGAGTATAGGCGCACGTAATGAACAAGACTTCGGTTATTGCAGTACAATTCTTTCGTGTTAAGGAATACCACGACAAAACTGTAAAAATCAGTGCATTTCAGACATCTGTCATCGGTCCCGCGGAAATTATTATCCTATGGCTTCACTGACTGTACGTCACGCTGACACTGATTCAGAGTATAGCGAAATGGTTCCCGATCTTTTTTCCTTCGTTCTCTTAAAAACCTAAAACCCCTCTCTCTATGCAACCCATAAAAATGTTCCCTCCAATAAAATTTCGCAAGAATTGGATAGTAACGACTTGGTATTGGTGCAAGTTAAAGACGCTCAAGAATTGATTATGACGACCCGAGTAAGGAAAACCAACGATTGTAGAAGTTGCTGATATTTTATCTGACGAAACGCTAACCGGAATTCGAGATAACTACGGTCGTATATTCTTTTAACTTTAGTGACTACGTTTTTATCAAACTTCAAGTTCACCGAAGTGAGATGATAAATGACCCAGACATGCTATTTGCTTGGTTGAGTGCACTCAATTACTTAGGGATGTCTGGCAGTAGACAATAGCGTAAATTTATTGTGTACCGGGATACTGCAAGATTATGCGAAAGCGTTATTGCACGTCATGCCGCTCGTGCTAAACGTGTTTGTAATGCCAATATTGGTTTTTCAGAATAAATTTTTGTGTACAACAAGACATAAAATCAGCGACGAATGCAGCCCAGAGCCAGTGAGCCGGTATCAAACTGCATGTGCCTAATTACCTAGTGTGTTCCCACTTGAAAGCCCCGCATTCCCCACCAATTGTGAATTCCACATCGGTTGGGAACCACTGGCACAGGGCTATGTACTTATAGGATTACCCCATAAGTCGGCAGTCTTTCGCATTAGCAAGGAATTACCAATGTACCATGTATCTGGCTTCGTTGGAGCACACGCGCCAGTTGTTGCCAGCGAGGTGAGCATATACTAGGGTTGCCATACGTCAGGAATTTCCATGACATGTCCGGAATTTCACTGTCCAAACTTGCTTCCTGGGGGAATTTGTAAAATATGCTTACATGTCCGTAATTTTGAAAGCTTGACGTATGGTCATAATTTTTCGTAAATCAACATAATAACATTATTTTTGGGAATATATATGCTACATGAAATTTTTCTTCGCGCTGCACGCGATTTACTATCGCATTTACTGTTTTTAATATAGGTACTGCCACCCTCACAAAAACTGCAATAGAATATAAATAACCTTCATTTACTGGAATAAGCCTATAATCGCAATTATAGGGGAACGGTATATTTCTAGAGATGAATAAGGCCGTTCAAATGCTTCATTTAAAGATAGTGGTTCGAAACTTAGGCGTCGTGTATATGCCTTTATTCTGGGATTCGCGAAGATATTGAACGTAATCAGATTCCAAAGTAGCCCGCGAGTAAGTCCGGCAAAGGTTCTGACTTCTTTCAGTAATCAGCTCGTCAATTTTTGATCTGGGCTACGCCGCTATGTTCCCTCTAAGCTGCGCACGTGCGCAATTGCGCAGTGCTGACACGGTCTCTGCGCACAGCAAATCTAAGCAAAAAATACGAAGTGATGACATTTTTTTTATTTGTCACGCACTGTTGTCCAAGGGATCGCGCAATGAGTTGATGAGTGCGCGCAGACTCGTCATAAATTAGATGGAACATTGGGCCACGGAACATTTCAAATTGGAGATGGAGTCACGACCATAAAAGGTTGGAAACCACTAGATGTGGGGTGTGTTTATACATTATTAGACACTATTTGTTACTAATAGCCAGGATATTATAAATTCGGTTTGGAAACGAGAACTGCCAGAAACGGCTTTGGAATGGTTATTATACGCACGGATTGTAACTGGGGTTGCATTAAAACCAGGGCTTCGGAGCCGGAGCCCGGAGCCGGAGCCCCGGAGCCGTGCATTTTTACCGGAGCTGGAGCCGGAGCCGGAGCTCTACTTAAAATTCAGCCGGAGCCGGAGCTGGAGCCAGTTATTTTAGGGGTAGCTCCGGCTCCGACGTATTTCATAAGATCCTATTATATATGCAACAACCATATCTGCTGAGTTCACATAATTCAACAGCAGGCCTTCGCGAAATTAAGAATCTTTTCCTCTTTGGTGCTACCTTTTTTGACTAACCATGTTCGTGGGGATTTAACAGCAGAGCAGTCATATGTTCAATGTTCAATTTTCATACATGAGTGCCGAACCTCGGTATGCGAAATATGCCTGTGAATGTTGTGGGTATTCGGCATACGCGCAACTTCATCATCAGCATAACCTTGTTGGTATACGGTTCGAAAATAATGATCACTATGTATTATCACTATGTATTATGCGAAATGAGAGAGAGGATAAAAACGTGATTTCGTTGCACATGCCGATATGACGAGCAGACATGGGGTAATCGCGATTAGTAATCGTAATCGATTACGACGATTACAGCATTTTCAAGTAATCGTAATCGCAATCGATTACATTCGAAAAAATTCCGAAGTAATCGTAATTGACTACTTCTCATATCTAATCGATTTCTTTGTGAAAGAACGATTACTTTTTATTTGTACAAGGACTATGACATAAACGGAACATTCGTGGACAATGAAGAGATATTATACCAGGCTCGTGATAGCACAAACGTCTGATTTTCAAATGCCATTGCTCATTATTGCGTCAGAAGTAGCCTATTAGCTTTTCTAGTCATTGCGTAAGAAGTATCCACAGCAAATAGATATATTCGACGTACGTACATTAGTCTGATTGTAAGAACACCCGCCGATGCTGTATATCAGGTTATCAAAACGTTCCACAAGTAATTCATAATTATAACGTCTGGTATCCTGTTTTACTTTAGTGTATGTTGTTAATTCGTGACCTCCGGTCTGTTATATAATCAAAAGATATTGTTGTATCCCAAACGTGGCAGGCTAAATGAAAAACTTTCGTGAGACGCAGACACATATTGTCATGTCTTTAATGCTCTGTGGGTGCCCGGGTGGCATTTTCATTGTGGGCTCGGATTGGAAGGACCGTGGAATATTAGTCACGTCCACCCAGCGCGGCTATTGGCAATGGACACATACCCTGAATTACGGCCAAGGCCTTTTTATAGTAGCACACTTCGTGAAGTCGCGTGTTGGTCGAAACTGCATATGTCTTTTGGCGCGTCGTGGCACGGTATTGACTGGAACTTAACTTCCTATTACTATAAACTAGGGTTGCATTTAAAACAAAAATCAATTTAAAGCAAACATGTTTGAATCATGTTTTTTTACGCCATGACGTCACGAATGTGTATTGACATTGACAATAAAAAATATAGGGTAAATATAGCTCCTTTGACGAAATATCCGTCGTATAACTGTTGAACCGACTATTTTGAGGGTTCCAACCATCCCATATCGATGTATGTCGGCTAAATCGGGTGGTTACTGTCCGTACAGGCCCATTCAACATGTTTTTCGAAAAGTATTTACACAATTATGGCACAATTTTACAACCTAAAAAAACACATTTTTTTAAAGTCTTTGTTCAAAACATTTTCAAAGTCAATATTATTATTACTTGGGTATACTGCGGGTCGACTATATACCGCCCACTGGGCTCTGTTTGCAAGGACAAGACTATTCGGCATCTGGAAATATCGATATCGAAGATTTCCGCTAATATACGACAATCATTTTGTGCCTACTTTTCATCGTCCACGATCTTTCTGCGAGCGCAATCGCGAAAAGACTTTCTCTCGTAATTGCGAATATAGTTAGACTCAATCGGCTATATCAGGCGTTTTTTTTTCATTTTCAGGTGGAGGTAGGCAACAAAGAAAGAAATTGTGTGACAATTAAACACGCGCTGCGTGAAGAAAAATTTTACTACTTCATAAGTTTATTGTAATGTACGACGATTTACTAAAAATGTGACTGGACCCTGGATCTGCCAATGCGTCGGAACTGATATCTTAGTCATCAACATCCCAAGTGTCGCGGCCAGACTAATCATATTTTTGGTTGGCCTTGCAAGTTCACAATCTGAGCAATTCAATTTCGATAATATAACAGGGAATCTCGATAATACAATAGGAAATTAGCTCGCGGGCTACTCAAAACCTTCTCGCGGGCCACATATGGCCCGCAGGCCGCGGGTTGCCTACCCCTGGTATAGACAGACACCTTCGATAGTTTTCAGAGCCGGAGCCGGAGCAGTGGTAATGATGCGGCCCTGGAGCTGGAGCCGGAGCTAATGTATGATAGAAGAAAGCTCCGGAGCCGGAGCTGGAGCAATGCAAATTTGCGGCTGCTCCAAAGCCCTGATTAAAACACAAATAATTTTAAAACAAACGTGTTTAAAACAATGCCCTTGTTTAAAGCATGTTTGTTTTTTCAAGTCACGAAGTCACGAATATTTATTTGTGACGTCACAGTGGATTGATATTGACGATTGAAAATATAGGGTAAATATCGCTTCCACGAAATATTTATACGTAGGCCCTACTATAGCTGTTGAACCGACTATTTCGAGGGTTCCAACCATCCCATATCGTACACATCGGCTATATCGGGTGGTATACGTCCGAAGGCTCATACAACATGGTTTTTGGAAAGTATTTACACAATTATGTCATAATTATGCAACTTAAAAAAACACAATCCTGTTTTTTAACAGGCCCTTGTTTTAAACAACGTTTGTTTTAAAAGTAACCGTAATTGAAATATAATCGCTATCCTGATTAAAAAGTAACCGTTCTAAAAAATCGTATTCGGCACAATATGATTAATATGTTGTTTGTTTAGTTCAACCATTCCAAAGTGGAATTTAACCGTTGTCGAAATCCCGAAAAGTATAATATAGCCGAGACTGGTAGAACATGAAGTATTGGATCGGCTGGGATCGTCGTGTAGTACGAAAAAGGTTCAAACAAAATGAACTGTACAACAACAGAGTGTTAAAAAACCAAATCATTAAAATATAATTTTCACAGAACACGAAGACATTATAACGGAGATTTATCGCAAACCAATGACTTCCTGCTGCTGTTAACTATCAGATACCAATTCAGAAATGTGACATATTCTTTGGTCAGACCGCAACACTGTGATGCCGATTGCTTTATTACAAATGTGATTATAAATACCGATGCGTACGCCACGGCACACGACTTACTACCACACCTGTCACAATTGGCCTATACTGATCGTGCCTAATTATGTACAGTCAATGACGGTCAAGACGTATCAGATGTATGACCTGAGTGTGCGTATCTTGACCTCCACTAAACCCGTCTGGAACCGGTCTGGAACCACTGATACTGATTTGTGGCTTTAGAAGAGTATTGTTAGTGAATATAACCGGTAACTAGATTGAGAGGTACATTAAACACTACCATACCCGCGGGCGGCGGATGAATATAGACAGACGGACACGGACATATTACATGTTATATTGGCAACTTTGTCCATCAACTTTTCTTATTTAATATCTTACGCAATTATTTTATAACGTCCCATGTCAAAAGATCTCCCCTTTTCCACAGTATCGGTGCTTTAAATACTTGTTTGTTAAGGAATAGACATATGGTGCGTATCTCCATCGAGGTTTGGTGCACCAAGCACGCTGTATGGTGCACCACTGTATGTATTGTATACTGATTATATTAACACGCATTGGATATATGAATGCGACCTCATTCCTCTCAAGCTGCGACCTCATTCCTCTCAACGCCAACTTCTCTATGAAGCCGAAACGCAGGACAACATTTGACGGTATGCGCCAACGCAAGACACGGCTGGATTATATCTGCTGCAAAGCTCCCGCACGGCGCCACTTCACGAACTGCCGAACGGTGCGCATGCTAACGATGAGGAGTGACCATCGAATGGTGTTGGCCACGCTTCGTGAAAGCCTCCCGTTCGTCCCGAAGCGTGCACCGAACGAGCCCCTACCAAATTGGCTTGATCTCAAGGACGCAAATAAGATGAAAGACTTTACCATGCACACAGTCGACGCCCTCGAGATCCAAAATACTATACCGACCGCCTTTGCGCCACTTGTGGCAGCAGTCAAGAACGCAGCCCGTGAAACGCTCGGTGAGGCACAAAGCAAGTCACGGCCAAAATTAGCCTGGGAGTCCGACCCAGCGGTGCTCACTGCACGCCAGAACCTCAAGACTCTCAGACGTGCCGCGTACACCTCTGGAACACTGGACGCACATAGCGATGCTAACGAGGCCGCTCTGCACTTGACTAACGTTTACAACGCTGCTCGCAAGGAACGAGTCGAAGCTATTGCTCTTTCCGTGGAAAACGAGTTGGAAGCTGGCCGGTCAAGAGCAGCCTGGAAAGCCATCGGTGAACTAGTTGGCTCCAAGAGGACCCGCGTGAAGGCCTGTACGCAAGACCTCGCATCACACTTCGAGACCCTCTTATCTACACCTTCACCGGACATCGATGTGCTCGTTGCACCGCCTTCATTAGCAGCAATTCCTCTCGCGATCAATACAAACCTGATCACGCTAGCTGAGCTCAGGATAGCCATGCGTGATGTACCAAAATTCAAGGCCACCGGTACGGACGGCATCCCAACGGCTGCGTACACCTCGGGCGTTGCACCTTTTCTCCTCGACGTCATGAACGGTGTCCTCGAAGGTGGCCCGGTGCCGCCCGAGTGGCTCGAGAGCGAAATCGTGCCTATCTACAAGAAAGGCGCTGCGAGTGACCCAGCGAATTACAGAGGCATCTCCCTCATGCAGACCGCGGCCAAGCTGTTCGACCGAGTACTGCTCCTTCGCATACGTGAGCAAGTATCTACCAAGCTCCTGAATGTCCAGAATGGATTTCGACCATCCCGCGGTACAACAGAGCATATCCTGGCACTGCGCACAATCATTGACACCTGCCGCTCACACAAAAAGAATGTTGTGGCTGTCTTTGTTGACTTTGCGAAAGCCTTCGACTCGGTCTCGCGCCCAGCCATGGCGAAGATCCTCAGATTCTATGGAATTCCTGAGGTGATAAGGTACGCCATTATGGCCCTCTACATTGACACACGAGCGCGAGTCCGAACAGACGACGGTCCAAGCGGAGATTTTACCACTTCGGCTGGCGTGCTTCAAGGTGACACCTTGGCACCATTCTTGTGCGTGATAATCCTTGACTTCGTGCTACGAACGGCCTTCCCGGACAACTCGGACTTCTTTGAATGGCGGCCACGGCAAGGAACGCGTACGCGTACGACTCGCGAGGCTATCCACGTAGGTATTCTTGCCTACGCGGACGACCTCGCCTTGCTTGCCCCGAATACCGCGTCGGCACAGCGCCTCATCAACCAACTAGAGGCCACCGCCGCTCTTATTGGCCTCCAGATCAATGCCAAGAAGACTGAGGTTCTGGCCATACCAGCTCTGCCGGAGAACGCGACACCAATTCAACTGGGAGAAGTCAGGCTCAAGAATGTCAAGAGTTTTATATACCTCGGTATTGATGTCGCGGACTCCGGAAAAGCACTGAAGGCGAGGCGAGCAAAGGCCTGGGGCGCGGCAAGACGGCTACATTGCCTCTTCCACTCAAGTGCCTCACCCCAACTCAAGACCCGCATTTTCCGTGCCACTGTCGAGCAGGTTCTTCTTTACGGAATAGAAGCACTCACGCTGACAGAAAAGCTGGCTAAGACACTCAACGCCAACTACGATGCACTCCTCCGCTACGCACTCGGCATCCACCACCCGGAGCACATATCCACCAATGCTCTGCGCAAACTCACAAAAACAGTCCCATGCCGTTTGCTGGCTGCTGAACGACGCTTACGCTTAATCGGTCATCTAGTGCGGCATCAAGACGATCAACCAGCCGCCGCCATCATCAACCACATTCCGACAGAGCCATGGCGCAGAGGTGGCTGGAATAGAACCACATGGCGCTCAACAATAGAGACCGAGCTAGCGCAACGCGGGCTATCACTCGAAGACGCCCACGACCGCCCACGCTGGAGGCGCTTGATAAGGGCCCAAAACTGATATCTTGATGTTCCTTTGTTTCCTGTTTTCTTTTGCCCTTTTATTTAATTGAAAGCCGATATATATATATTGGATATACGATTAGAATTAGCGCTGTGGCCTCATGAGTAAGGGCTCGTGTTCTCAGCGAGCTATAAATGCTATTTGGAGCTCACACGAATGCGAAGCGATCTAGGGCTGGCACCATCCCTGAAAAGTTATATTATGGTAAATCGTGTGCCTTCCCTCGTCACGTGCAATACGGAAATGGCAGGTGCGTTCCGTAAAACGGCAGCTGATGAGTCATTAGGACACTCATCAAATTGATGGCTGCTACATTTTCCACTTTGGAATTGAAGCAAAGCCACACAAATTCTAAATTTAGAGACGCTCTGGCGAGAAAGTTGCAACTCCGATTCTCCTATGTTTCACGAGCTGCTACGAATGTTCCATCCTCATCCTCATCAGTTTCATAGTGTTTTCATCATTTCAAAACACCACAAAACTGCGATACAATGAAAAGATAGGAAGGTGTCGAAACGACTTGGAGTAGTCTTTGAATGCAGACACCCACCTGGGCCTAGGCGAAGTGAAGAAGAGGCATGCACGCTAGGGTTATGACTTGAAAAAAAAATTGCCTGTAGCAGGAATTAATGAACATTTTGGTATAAAGTAATAAAATTATAATCATTTTGTTCAAATCGAAAAAAAAATGTCCCGCACAAACTAACTTCAATTTTCTACATTGCTCCGAATACAAAATAAAATACACCTCTATGGTATTCTTTGCTGCAAATTTAATCTTCAAATATATGACCTTTTGCGCTTCTGGTATAGTTTATCCATCAATATGACGTCCCTTTCTGTTATTATGTTAGTGCCAGGGACAACTACAACGGGCATATCCGACTTCCAATGGGGTTTCAAGGCACTTTATCCCTGCAGGACATTCGAGCGCAATGATAGCAGCAAGTAATCTTCTGTATATTCTAGAGCCCGACCGATATTGGATTTTTGGGTCGATATCGATAAAACCAATGTCTCACAGCTTGACCGACAACCGCAATACATTCAGCCGATATTCAAAAGAAGTTAGTTATAGATAAGCACAGTTTCAAGCTTCATATCCTTTATTTGAACATCTTTACTGCCATCATTATACTTGAACGTGAAATATACTAGAAAGGCGGCATCTGGATACCTGTAAAATGTAAGCTATATGAAATATATCAATATTCTCAGTCTAGAGGTCAAAGATTATAGTTTTCTGACTTCCTACCGCCATGTTCTGACGTCACGAATATTGCCGATAATTTTTCAGCTCCAATGGCCGATACCTTCAAAGTGTGATATCGGCTCGATATTATCGGCTCGCCGATAATCGATGGGGCTCTAATATATTCCATCTTTAGACATCTGGTTAGAATGGGAGGCTTCCAGACACGCATTTGCGATGAATAAGCATGATATCTCCATAGTTACTCTTCATCAGGGGGTTTGGAAGTACGTAATTATGGCCCCTGAGCTCCATCTCGCATCGCTTAGAGAAGGAAGTTTATGCCATTTGAATAGTGGTAATCTACTATTTTCTTTGAAAGAGCGGCATGCTCTGCAAGGCTCATAGATAAACCTAAAACAATCACTCCAACCTCGGTTTTCTAATATTTTCACCTGAAATTCTGGCTTGGTGGACTGTACCAAGTTTTCGTAGTTTTTTACCACATCATCTCCAAATTTGTAGCTTAGAGTTGGCTTTGTTGAAGACGTTGGACTGGAGAACTCCGATATATGCTTTAAGAATCGATAATATGATGTTGGCAACCAATATATGTTGTGGTGTATGAGAACCCTTCTTCATCATTCGATTTTGCATTTTCACAACAACGCAATTCCGCCGTCCAGTATCAACATATGCTGTGTCACTTATGATACGACATTTTCGAATTTTCTTATGCATCATATTCCTCTAATCGGTTTTCTGGACCGCTGAAAATATCTTTGAGTTGTTCTACTTTCGCCTTTTCGAACACCCAGTTTGATTTGTGTCAGACAAAATGAAAATATACGATATACACAGCCCACATCTAAAATCGAAATTATTATATATTTATTAATTATTGAATTTTGACTGTAAACAACAACACGATAAGATTAATTCAATCCAGGCAATCACAATTTACCAAAATACTATTTTAAATCTTCGCACTTGGAATTGCGTCAGTCAAATTCAAATCAGTCGCTATAAATATTAGCCTATATAGTCTGTATCTACAAAAGAAAGTCTATCCTTCATAGAGTGAAAACTGGAAAATTTTTGTGCGGGAGGTTTTTGTTTAAACTGTCTTAACTTTAGTGAATTTTGAAATCAGGACACAAAAGTTTAGGACACACAAAATTTTTAATTGTTTTTCCTAGTCATAACCCTAATGCACGCTGCACACAAAACTGAGTGCAAAGTGAAGCAGAGAATATAGAAGGCAAGCAATAAAATGAGGTTACATGTGGCGAATGGCGAGATCGATATGCTAGGTCGTGGTTTAGTAATCTTGAAGGCGAATGTTTCCTCGGTTATTCAATTCAAAGTTATTTTCTTTCCCATTGAACTACTTGAAATGACACATGGAAAACATGGTTTAATGTGCGAAGAAAGAGAGCATTCACCGAACGCATGCAGTAGGCACAGCAATATCTGGATCAATTCGCCGAGATGGATATATAATAATAATAAATGCAGTGTGTTGCCATTCTGCGATGGTGCTGCCTTTGTATTGTGCCCGATGAACTTTGTCCCTAAGGATGGGCAAGATGAGCATTTTCGGGACAAGCAGACGTGACTGAATAATTCAAGTATATAGATCAATGTTCCCGCTAGATAACATCTTTGCAGAGGAAGACATTGGTATTGATGTAAAGATTTTTAGATCCTCTATCCTGCTAATGGACTATACGATACTAAAAATCCTGTATTGTATATGCTACATGCACAATAAAGTTACAATTATGCATCATATACGCACGCACTTACAGGTCCTTATGTCAGTATCGGTCCAAGATTAGTAAAAGGTCCACACGTCGATCGACCCGGTGGAATTATGCGATATCGACATCAGTGTTATTGAGATTGTCAGCCAATGCGACTGCTCATAGCAAAACAGGATACAGTTGGCCATACATGATGGATGTATTAGGATCAGTGGACATGATCGTCCTTGCCAGTAAGTGTATCGAATATTTTGGAACTCAAAATATAATTGTGTACGATCTATATAAGGACAATGGTAGAATGATGATTGAAAATGGGTTCATATATCTCCCGTAATTCGGACTTATTGTAAAAACTCCGGCCATGGTGGCAGAATGGGCAGCGAACTGACATTACGAAATATTCAATACCTCAGCAGATTATGATTTAAAGGAAATAATCACTTGCACTGTAAGTTCTCACAGCTTCCTGAGGGCGTTAGGGAACTAAAAAAAGACGCTACAAACAATTTGGGTGGACATCGGGGTGTTTTGAAAAAAGTCAGGCCTTGAACTATGGAACGCTGTTTAGAAAATCCGTAGATTAATATTAGCCCAATTTGTGTAATAAAATGAGACATGAAGTTACGTCGTTCTCGGTAGTACAAGTTGTTTTCGCCACCAACGCTCGTCGTAGATGTCCAATGTTATGTAACCATAAGTTTTCAAACAAAGTAAATATTCATTCAACGAACAGATATACCAGCTAAGTTTATTGTGAGCAAGTCCTCAATTCATACAGGATATAGTCATACATAAACAAACGGCTGTAAAACGATATGCGTATGCTTTTAAGCGCTTATTGCGTCATAACGATGACGATGGCTTCGGAATGATAATTGCCTGTACGATCTTAACACTTTAGCTGTCAAGGCCTATTATGAAAATTGCCAGTAAAAGCCAGCGAACAATGAATTTTCGACTAGTTGGAAATTTGACTGGAATCGGGCGTGCTGATAAGTGTAAACCTTGTGCAACTTATGAAAAAATTTTTCATTGGTAATGCATTATGAAAATAATTCGATTTTTTGCTGCTCATTTTATGAAAAGCCAACTAGTGGTCAAACCAAAAAAGAGGTTGACCTATTGTATGCAGATGTGATTTTAAAAAAATACTTCCGGCCACGAAAATGATGGTTTATGACCACAAGCCTATTGAGTGGCCTCGGATTCAGCTGCAATCGGGGGATAGAACCAATTCCGGACTTTACTGTACTCATTTCAAAAATATCCTAAATATAGGATCGCTGTCACTTTATGGGATTGAGTAAAATCCTAAATTTAGGATTGTTGGCAGTCAAAGTGTTAATTCGCTAATGGTGGCGGGAGTCCGAGTTCTGTGAACAATATAACGACACGGACCTGGAGTCTTAGACGGTGAGTTTAGAGTTTACAAAGCTGAAGTCAGAGTCAGAGTCGGAGTCGGTATATCGAAAATATCTGGTTTCGGGGTTGGAGTCGATCGTAAAATGTATCTCACAGCCCTCGTTACCAAACTGCGGTAAAGCAAAAGACATCAATAGGAAAACTTGGAAATTGTTCTAATTCCCGCCGGATTCAAACTTAAACCCACTTCAAGTCTATATCGATTAATATTAACATGGTTATGAAATTGATTTTCATCAAATACCGATATCATATTTTTATTAAAAACCTTTTTAGGCCTCTCAATGGTATTTTGTAACCGTGATAATTCACTACATAACAGTTACTTTGCTGATATCGACTTCTATCGGAATCGCATTTGCAATTCGCAATCGGAGTAACAAATCAACAGATGACTACTACTTCGGAGGACGAAAGATCCACCCGGTGACGATTTTTACAAAGTTATGATAGAATTTTATGATGGATGATTTGCAGATCCCTGTCGCCGCCTCTTTGGCAGTTTCATTCGTGTCCGCAATGGCGGTCATAAGCCTCCCAGTGGAAATATATTTATATGGCTCCATATTTGCGTGGAACGTGGTCGCACAGCTTATCGCAACAATGGTCGCCGTTATTTGGTACGTTCCGCTTTATCACAGATTGAATATAACAAGCGTGTATCAGGTAATACATCCCAATTAAAATATATACTATAGACTTTCACTGATTCAATGTGTATTATCAAGTATCTGGAATGGAGATTCAACAGAGCAATGAGAATGATGGCATCCATTTGTTCCTGTATCAATTTGGTAATGAACTGATAAATTTAGACTATAAGAAATATGATATTTTTTACGCATCTTCAACAGTTTTTATATCTGGGATTGATTATATATTTGCCTGCATTGGCATTGAGCGCAACAACGTCCCTCAGTCTACACGCGGCTATTCCCATCACAAGCTTGGTTTGCACTTTTTACACCAGCATCGTAAGTTACGTTTACTTTGAACTACCCTTTCAAATGAGGAACAAATAGTATTCAGGGAGGGATGAATGCGGTAGTGTGGACGGACGTGTTGCAGTGTGTTGTCATGGTGTGCGGGATGCTGGGAGCTTTCGTAATGGCAGTGAAAGAAGTGGGAGGTTTCGACGAAATGATGGAAGCTGCATATCGAGGAGGAAGAATGAATATGAACAAGTGAACTTTTCTTTTATTGAAGTTTTTCCTTTTATTGGAGTTGAGGTAACGATATATGGTACGTTGCAATAAGCAAAAAAAATGCAACTTGGCATTCCAGAATTCCGGCATACCTGATGTCCATTATAAAATAGAAAATACCGAGTGTCTATAGTCTATATCAGTGCTTTTCCATCCGTACTTTCATTTTTGAAAAATTTTCATACTCACAAACCAATCAATAATTATTACACAAAAATATGATGTGAGTTAACACTTATTTATTCAAATGTTCAACATGTAGGCTACCGGTTTATCAAGGACTTGATTAATGCTAAATATTTCAGACCAGTTCGGAACAACTTATTGATCCTAAGCTCTCCGCAATAGGTCATCCGCGCGTTTGACATCCTCGCTGCTATAGTTTTTTTCATTCGCACACCATCCCACGGGTTGAAAAGCACTGCTGGTCTATATTAAGCACAATAGAATTAGAGATAGATAATGACTGTGCCTTATATTGAACAGATCACTAGCAGTCCTGATGATAAGCACAACGTATGGGAAAATATTAATAGTAAATGTCATTTAGATTTGATCTCGACCCTCGTACAAGAAGTACGTTTTGGTCTCTAGTTATTGGAATTGGGTTAAACTCCTGTTATCAAACTGGTTGCGATCAAGTCTACACACAACGGTACCTGTCATGCCGAAATACGAGGTCGGCAAGAATGTAAGTATTCTCTTAATTGCTATATATATCAGAAATGTAGACATGATGTTCATAATGCAGAGCACTGCTGCTAACATTAATACCAGGGATATTTTTCACGATGATCTGTGTTGGAAATGGCCTGGCTATGTATGCATTTTTCGAAAAGTGCGATCCGTACATGTCAGGAGACCTGGATAAAGTTGATCAACTAATGCCGACAATGGTGGTGGCATTATTCCAGGATATCCCGGGAATGGCCGGCCTGTTCGTAGCCGCAGCGTATTGCGGGACCTTAAGGTAAAGTGAATACCCGACAGTACAATCATAGGTCCGTATGCATTGCATTGATTCGCACAGTTCCGTATCATCGGGAATAAATGCAATGTCGGCACTCATTCTTCACGACTTCATCAAGCCATGTTCGGTCGGTTTTGAGAAAAAGACGGAGTACGTCCTGGCAACTTCCATCTGTAAGTAATAGGCTATGTTCATCGTGAAATGAAAGTGAAAAGATCTTTCATCGACTGCAGCAATTCTGCTTGGTGTCCTGATAATGGCGTTGGCATATGTGATGTCGTTCTCCTCGTCGAGCTTAGTCACGATCTTCGTTTCCTTCTCTGGTTGGATTGCCGGTCCAATGATCGGTGTATTCACAATGGGCATTTTCATGCCTTGGGTCAACTCGAAGGTATGTGATCGGTCCTATAAAGTGGTGTTTATTATCCATTCTAAATAGAGAGACAGATTCTGATTGCTATAGTTCAACAGGGCGCCGTCTTCGGTTTTGTGACTGGATGGATTGCTGTTGGTTGGATTGGATTATCAGCGATGATGTCTCCGAATCTATATTCGCCAGAGCCAATGAAAGGAAAACTTACGCTTTCAGTTGATTCGTGTAGAGATGGCAACTTAACAAACAACATGTCAAAGGTGAAGAATGATACGGATTTTAACAGCACCAATATAACAGAGAGGTAAGGTCACGATTAGGAATGGTGTGAACGTGAGGTTTATGTTCGCGTTCTGTGTGTGAACCTCGGAAATTTAGAGGTTCGCATTAACAAGCGAACTTTGGTAGGTTCTGCACTGTGAACCTTTTTCACATATTACAAATTTTCACGTCATTATAACATTTTTGCTTGAAATTGTTTGCATTTCAACTTCCGGCCACTCTATGAATGGCGATGGCACCATACAAAATCAACACTAAACGAGAATGCAGTATGCACCTTGCCAATCTAAAACAATTTACTTGCTTTCTTACAAAAGTTTGCTCGAAATATCCAGCTTTCCGTTTGTGAATATTTAGCGATTCTCTGCTGTGAGCTTGACGCGCAATCACACAACATAAAGGGCGAAATACGCCACATGTAGTCAGTCAGTGAATGATGCTTGTTTAACCAATCAATGAAATTGATAAAAAGAAGACATCGTCGTGTAATGTAAAAGATCGAGCACGCGTATAGGACCAATCTTGATTTGATTGGTTGGAATTGGCAACATGACGTCACGTGACGTCATAGGTTCACGTTCGCGTTCACACAGAACCTTTTTAAAAGGTTCTTGTCCACACAAACGTGAACCTTTCAGAGGTTCACGCCATCCCTAGTCACGTTACAACATTGTTTCTCGTTCGGATCCTCTTCAAATCACTAATCAGGTCTATAATCTAGCTAGAAAGAGGAAAATATGTTATTCTAATGTGTAAATAGCCATTGTTTTTTGTGTACCGGAGACAGAAGAATCATGATTCTCATAGATAAGTAGTCGCGAAAGGCAGCAATATAGCAATCGCTTCTTCCGTTAGTACTGGGTTGTGTATATGTTCTCAACCAGTTTCCCTGGTCCTAAGTTTGCCTTTGGAACGTGCATTCGACGTATGCCTGATTCGTTGTTTAATATCTTTCTCAAAACATAGTCATAATGCTATGTCCACCATCACGGCACGGTTCTAACTGCGCATTCGAAAACCGTGTAGGAGTGTGGAGCAATTGGAGCATTAATCCCAAGCAGGGCTGGGCAAAATCGAGTACCTGAGTGATTCGATTCTGAATCACGTAATATGCTTCGAGTCGAGTCGAGTAATTTGAGTATCATTCATGATGACGCCATGAGATAATTTAATATGTTAAAGTTCAAATATGTACCTTTTATGCGACCACAAAGAATATAATGCCTATTATCCATCACATTAAATATAGTTTGGTATTTTTTCGACCATACTGATTTCATTGTACTTGATGACAATTTTGTGGGATGATCATGACTTCGGAAATGTGCTATTTCCAGTAACGTTCGTATCTTTATACTATATGTTTCGTATGCTACAATACGGCCAATTAACGTTTCAAGGCTTCCACAGTGAAAATTAATATCGAAACTCTAATTCTCGTTGATATATTAACTTTCAGTGGCGAGGAGCGTATAATTTCAGTACTCGAAAAAAATCGCCTTTTACTAGTCGACGCGAATCATTAAAATTAACAGTCGATTCAGATTCGAGTACTCGAATCATTGTGGCCAGCCCTAATCCCAAGTCGGAAGGTTCTTGGCAGGGCACAGATAAGAGTCGTAATTTGGGTAGTATGTCCCGAAAAGAAGTGACCTGGGTTATGTTTTTGATAAGCATGAATTTGACATACTAAAATTTAGTAGTGGTTCAAAGGCACCTGTTTCTCTTGCAGGTTTCCGAAGCAATGTATGAATAGCGTTTTTGTATTTGTATAGGGTAGACATAGCCAATCTTAACGATATCCGCATCGCCTAAGACAGCTCCCGGATTAAAACCGCTGCTACATACAGACGCATGCCATGAAACGGTTTCTTGCAAAGCTCCAGGATGACCAATACCAACCGTGATATGAGGGTGTGAGTATGCACCTGTGGTACACGAAAAATCAGAACCTACCGCAGACTTACACCACGGTATTCATCAAACACAACATTGTAATCCCAATGATGCTTGCATGTAGGAACTAAGGAAGGGATGCATGTTGGCACGTACGATTTACACCCGACATATATTTGTGGGTTAGGTTCCGTTTTCACGTACCATCAATTGCATCCGAATACACCCTCTTTTCGCTAAGAGCGCACTGCCGGTGCATCACAGATATGTTTGAAAAAGCGTACAAGTTACGCCGGGAGGTTTTCTCGTAATTCCTGTCATTCGACTTTTGTCGAAGTCTCTACTTGTCATGTAATCCGATACATAACCAATATTGCTCCACTCGATCGGTACACATTGGCGTAATATGATTGACATTTTCAGCTCGTGGATCACGAAAACAATATATTCGGTATCGCCATTCTGGTACAGTGCAATCGGAGGCTTAGTTTGCCTCTTCGTCGGAAACGCGGCCTCGTTGGTAACAGGCAAGTCAAATGATATCACATACTTGTGTTAGAATTATAAACAATTTCTTGGACTTCGCGCCATTCCGTTGAGGAAATGATACGTCGGAGTTATACGCGGTTTGCAGGTATAGCTAACGGATACGAGCAGAGCCTATATTCGATAACGCAGCGGAGGGGGTCAAAATAGTAGGGTTACCATATTTTGGGGACGAATTCTAAAAAGGAGTACATTCAGGCATCCTCTGAGAACATTTTCGATTTCCGGAAAAAGGTTGACAAATCCTCCTGAAGGAGGACATATGGTGACCAAAAAATAGTCATCGGTGGTAATGAAATTTAAAACAACCATGTTTAAAATATGGCCCTTGTTTAAAACAAGTTTTTTACTGTTTTTTAGTCATAACGTCACGAATATTTAATTTGACGTCACAATTGAACATTGCAAATATAGAGTAAATATGGCTCCTTCATCGAAAAGGGCTTCCGGCCACTATCAGCATTTGCAGCATTTGTAAGATTGGCGGTCATCATCATCAGAACACCAATATCCGCATCTATAATCTCTACCTGCTATAAGTGTTGAACCGATGACGATTCCGAGAGTTCCAGTCACTCCGCATCGTATAGGTCGATTATATTGGGTGAAAATCGACAGTAGGCTGATACTACATGTTTTTTCGAAAGTATTTATACAATTATAGCATAATTATACAACGTTTGAAAAAACACAATTCTCTTTTTTGTGAAAAGACATTTGTTTAAAACACAGTGATAAACATGTTTTAAACAAAGTGTTTTAAAACACTGTTTGTTTTAAATGCAACCCTATATTTAATTGATGTATGATTCATCAAGAAAACACAGGATTCCCAAAATGGCGCTTTCAGGTTGATGCGGGGCCTGCGATAAGTATTCCTAGCCCCGGTTGATGATTGTTATCATTCTATTAGCAGGACGGAATAAGTCATCCAAAATAAACGCGGCGAGCAATGCGGATGAAAATGAAGACGAAGAAACGTGACCATTGCCATATCGTAAAATGAGAAGATAATATTTGATTTTAAACCATGTTTGGTCACAACTTATAAAGAGCTTGTTTTATGATGTGCGCTATTTGCTGTATCGTTAATTCAAAATCACCAATATGTTGGTGCGTTATCATCGCTCATGGACGCCGCAGGAGTATCGTTACGATTTACACGTTACCTTTTCACATTATCTTGCATTATCGTGACAATCAAGCCCATCCGCAGAGGATTCGGATAAAATTTAACTAAGCGATGTGGTCGGCTTATCTCATATCACGTCTGCTGCAGAGGTGCGGTCGGCGGGCACGGTTCGGGCTTGAATATGTCGTACTGAATGACCACTCGAATAATCAACGATACAAAATAGTACGAAATTTCGAGCTCAAATCAAGCTGCAACTAATCCACGTGGCGGTGCGGACCGAATTCTGTCCCAATGCACACATTCCAATTCACCTCTGCTGTTCTATTCTTAACGTGATATTCTACCAACTTTACCCCAGTACCGGGGAGTCGGAGCATAGTCGTTTAGCAGTCAGATTACCAACCTGTTCACCAAATCTTTTTTGTTTAATAAACAACAACAACAACAACAATCAACCAGTTTGAGTCGGAATCAGAGTTGCAATTTCGCCAGGATTAAAGCAGGGCTGTAACCAATTCACAAGGTACCGATTCACAAGACAATTCTACTTTCACAGTTATGCCTCGAGTCCAGTCGAGTAACTTTCAATTCACCTCCGAGTCAAGCTCGACTTCACGTCAGGGTTCAAAGGTTTGAGTCCGAGTCACATTAATGTTGAGACTCGAGTCCGAGTCGAAGTCTGTCGGGTGATATTGAATCCCTTGCATTCATAATATAGTAATTTCATCACTTTAGGCAGTTGCTGGCCGTATTTTACAAAAACCAATACTAATAGAGGTACAGCTTACTATTTTTAGATGTTACAACGAAATGCCTGTCTTTAGTCATCCGAATCTCGAGTCGTATGACTTGGTCTATAGTCATGCGCAATGACTCGAGTACAAGTCGAGTCAATACACAAATTGCCTCAAGTCCAGTCATTACAACCCTGGATTATAAGACAGATGAATCCTAGCCGAACGAGAAAAATAACCCGTGTTAACCTACCGATTTAATTAATGAAATGAAAAGATCAAAACGCCTGCCGTCGGGTAATTGACTTCTATCAATGTATGAATTTTACCGCCAGAATAGTATGCGTTACGGTATACAAAGATAGATGGTGTAGAATAGCCATGATAAGTAACTACTACACATCTACTACGCATCATCCTGTCGTTTCTATTATTTGAGCATGGTGTAATGATGATATTTTGGTATGTAGCTAGAGCACTCGTTAAACGCGTCACATCATAGAACCAGATGGATACATCATATCCACCTACAAGATGAAACAACGGCGTATGTTCATTTGTTCATGTTACCAATACCAACATCGGTTTAGAGGCGTTACTCTACATTATAAAGACAATAGCATTATCATGAATGCCGAAATATGTTGCGAGACATCCGCTTGCAGAATACATCCAAGAATTCGCTACTGTACAATTACTACACAACGTTTCGCCGATTGTAAACAAAATCGTGGACGACCGTCAATTTAATGTGATACCATTTGGACGAGATTGCTATAAGTGAAGGGTATACTACGAATCAAACGTTTGATCACTCATAGCAGGTCAAAAGTTCAATCACGTTTGCTGCGAAAATATAGTCAAATCGCCACGATCTTGAGCATTCCCATAACGACGAGACGATAATTTTGGACAGCAGTTTGATTACGATCAGCTAATGCAAAATATGCCAATAATCAAGTGGATATGTGAATGAATTTCATGCATCAGCGTATTCCACAAGGATACCGGAATAGTCGAATAATTACTGAAGTGAAGCAATTCTATCACGACCTACAATGACAGTTAGACAGCGCTGTGGAGTCGAAGGTCAGATGATAAAAGCATTATTATCAACTACATATCAATGGCACTTGGGAGATATGATGCTATTTCAAATTTAGATCCTGGAAAAGTGTGTGACCTCTTACAGCAATGAATGCTAGTTTAACTAAATAAGAACGCGATACGCTCAAACGCAGATAGATCGCGTGCATCAATGTGCCACCTTCAAATGTTTCAATTTCGACATCCGCTTTGCCTGAAGATGTGGAGTTATCAATTTTGACACATGATGATGGAACTACATTAGTAAACAATTAAAATTCCGACCGGTTACTAAATAGAGTATAGTCACAATCAAATTGGTATGCGAATCCGCTACATCCAGAGGCATTCGTGCTAGAAAATTCGGTAATTCACTCTTGGCATAGGGTCGTAAAACATTGCACAAGTACCGGTAAGTCTGTGACATTAGACACATCAATCGGGATTCAATTATTATCCGCATAAGTGTTAATACAGTGAAGTGGTTAATCTGTTGACGACGGTAATCAAGAGCCCCATTAACGACAAGTGGCAATCACGCGAAATGCCACGGACGTTTCGCATGTTGCAAGCACATCGAGACTTTAATTATTTACAAATGATTCGCGGGTCAAATGCTTTGTTACAGTAACAATTTCCTCTCGGCCAGGTGGTACGCAATTTCCCATTACATCATACTGCGAAGCTATCAACAGAGAATGGTACTGACTCTACTAACGAGGATAGCATTTACGAGCGAATGACATGGGGGCGAGGTTTTGTGTCTGGGAGTTTTCCCGTACAACAGCTGGATTTTTGATGGCGATAGGATTCACTACCATCATCCACGGTAAAGAGAAGTGTTAAGTGAGATTCTTGGTTATTTGAAGGCAAAATCGTATTTGAAGGGATGACGATCAACGGTATTACCAGTGTTAACGTATCCACGATTGAGCGGCGCTTCCACTTCGAGAGCATCTTATCTGGAATTGTCGCATCCGCTTACGACATCACTTCGTGTCTGATATGTCCCCTAATCACATACTATGGAAGAAAACTACATAAACCTCGCATGATATCAGCCGGGATGGTGGTATTTGTGAGCGGATGCATAACCAGCGCCCTTCCTCATTTCGTTTCGGAAGCTTACGAACCTTTACATAATCTCAATGATTCTGGTTGGAATATTTGAAATATTGAGTGTGAAATAGGGTCGACAACATTGATATCATTCAGGTTTGTGCGTGGACAATTATACAAGGGAGGATGTAAATGGAGACCTCTCTTTTTCGCGGATACCATTAGTGTTATTCCTGATTGGAAATATTCTTCTAGGAGTGGGCACTGCTCCGATTCTCACATTCAGTTTGACGTACATCGATGATAACACGACGGAAGGAAAATCAGCTTCGTACATCGGTTAAATTACTGAGAATACTATAGGAAGAGAATCGTATTTCATCTGTCCCTTTGATCAAAGCAGGTATTATCGGTGGGTGCTCATCGATAGGTACAGTATGCGGGTATCTTCTTGGTGGATATTCGCTGTCATTTTTCGTACATCCTGGAGGCAACACAGCCGGGATATCGCAGCAAGACCCGACATGGATAGGGAATTGGTGGGCTCCGTTTGTTTTAAGCTCAATTATGGCAGTTGTTTGCATTTTCCTGTTGCTACAGTTTCCCAAGACGCTACACCGTGAGTTGGAATACGATAAAGCTAAAGATCGATTTTTGTACTTGGGTACATGTAGATCACTTACTCAGGTACCAACGGAAATTTAAGCGGGGATAACAATTCAGTGGTGGATCAAAATACATCTGACGATGCCGCGGGTGAACGCAAAGTCTATCGCTTTTCGACATCAGTAACCGCGTTGTTGAAAAACCGAATGTTTCTCTTTACGATCATTGCGTCGGGATTAGAATGCTTCCTACTCAATGGGTTCTCCGTCTTCCTTTCAAAATTTCTACAGAACCGGTTCATGGTATCGCCGACAGCTGCGTCATTGTTGGCTGGTAAGTAGCGAGTGGTTACTGTACATGTCCATGGTTGCCCAACATATGAAAATCTAACGCAATGAAAGAGAACTATAAAATACAATACTTGACTTGAGCATGTGTCTTTGCAACCCTAAAACTAACCCTATCCCGAAAATCAACTGTTAACCCTACCCATAAATCTAACCATAACCCGAAACTACCATTGCCAAAATCACGTCAATGGAGGCTTAATTCCTGACTATTTTCTTGTGTAAAAATTCGATCAGCGTCGTTGACAGATATATCAATGTAATAAACAAAGTTTCAGCATGTCAAAACCAGAGGTGGTCAAAGTAGTCACCGTCGCTACTCAAGTAGAAGTAGAAGTAACTCCGGAATTTCTACTCAAGTAGAAGTAGGAGTGGTGGTTCACAAGTAAGTAAGTAAGTAGGTATTCTACGCTTATTTTTGCCTACAAAACTGTCAGGTAGAAGTAGAAGTAGTCTAAAATCATAACTACTTGAAGTAGTTTGAGTAGGCAAACCTACTTCAAGTACTTCAAAAAGTAGAAGTACTTCGTTACTGACCACCTCTGGTCAAAACCTATCACATTTCCAAACAAATGCACGTCGAGCATATCTCGGAGTATTCGGAATGGAAATAAACCCATATGCTCGTCAAGGCATAGAGCAGTGGTTCCCAACCTTTTTCGCCTCATTGCCCACTTATCAAGCTTGACACAAATCTTCACCCTCAAATTTACGGATTCGGAAATGTGGAAATATAAACGGGAAATTTATTCACCAAACTCTGATCGCTGGTAAATTAGGCAGGCGCTCGGAAAACTGGTATCCGGTATTACTTTCCGTTGAGTTGACCCTTTCTTCGCGTCATATTCAGAATGAGACGTCTTAACGTGCATATTTTGGCAGAGTTTATTAAATATGTATGTGACTGGACGTTCTAGCATTTCGCCCTCTTTGGCATTTCCGCCCCCTTGTTTCTTAAAATTGCCCACTGGGGGCATAATATCGTCCACGTTGGGAACCATATTGTCGCTGGAAAACCAAACTGTCTTATGTCCGCTTTTCGTATTTTTTAATTTTTTCTTCTATCACTATTTGGACATACATCTTTCGTTTTATCCGGTTTCCAAGTTTCTAAGTAGCCCTAACACGAATTTCCAGTGAAGTGGACATATGAACTTAAGTTTTCAGGGTAAATTGAAAATAAAACTGGTTTATGTCCAAATTATATGGTAAAAGTCAAAATTTCCAAAAAATGGACATAAGACGGTTGGTTTTCTAGCAACGATATGTCTCGTGTTGTTTCGTGTCTGTTGTGTATGCCAGAGGTAGGCAGCCTCCGGATCGCGAGCACTCTTTCGTGCTGTTTACACGCAATCCAACCAGCGACAAAATTTTCTTACGCCTGTGTACTAGTTGTGGTTACGCTGCAATAAATAGCAACAGTAAATTGTATGAAAGCACGGTGAATAACACTGAACAACAAAATGAAAAATTATTTTTTTGGCAGAACATCTGAGAGCCGTTTCTGGGGTTTTTGAGGTTGCTGATTACAAATATCAGATTAGTATTTCCAGATTAGCTCTCGTTCAGGAGATATTTATGCCCCTAAAAAAGCTCAAAATTACTGTATTTACACTTGAATATTTCACTTGATAGGAAGAAAATCGTAGTTTTTTGTAATTTTATACTGCGCATAAATAGATAGTTGACTATGAAGAGCCCTCATGTCGTTCTCAGACATTCTATCAATATTAACATGACCTTGTGCGAAATATTTGTTTGTCAGAAAAGCAGTTTGTCAAGCCTAAAAATTGTACTTTTGCTCAACGGAAATACATATTCTCCTGTATCAATTGGTCATTCTACCAAGATTAAAGAGGAGCATAAAGCTATAAAATTTGTCCGTGAAAAGCTTAACTACAATGCTCAATGCTCATGCTCATGAGTCTCATTTCTTTAGACTTGTAAATGGATAATTTTCCGCTGAATCAACAAAGTGGGTATACCCATAGTATCCCTATCAAACGAGAAGCTTAAATCTGGTATCTTTAATAGATTTCCGATTCGAATACGGATAAAAGATTCCAATTTCATATTAGGAAGGAGCTCACTGCATGGTATTTATCCTAAGATGTCGTAATTAAAATTGTTTGGAGGATCACTGATCACATAGCACCCAACTACAAACATTTGGTCCGAAAATTCGTATCCGCATATGGAAAACCTGGAACGAGCATAAAAGTTCACTTCCTGTTAAGTCATCTTCATATATTTACTGATGATCTTCTTGATTAGCAAGTGGAGAGGTTCCACCAAGACATCAAAACAACAACAGAAAGATATTAGGGCAGATGAGATGAATATATCATGACAGACCATTGTTGGAACCTTTCGAGAAACTGATGCAATAAATTGCTTACAGGCGAAAATCGTGCAAAAAAAACAATTGTGCCTTATAATTAATGAATAGTATTATATTCCGACTGATTATTTCAAATTTACAATAGGTGGTTGACGTAAAACTGTTAGAATTAATGCCACGTTATGTGAGTATCTATGTAAATACTTATATACATGACTGAAGTATATTTATGTACACGATATCCGTGAAAGTGTGTAACTATGATAAATCTAATACCCCTAAATATAGCGCCGTTGCTGTATTTTGATATAAAAGAGTCTTTTGTTTAAAAAGAACAAGTAGATTGAATTTCTAAACTTTCAAGTGCGACTGAGCCGATTTTCTATCTAGCCATTATTGCGAAAATGGGAGATTTTGGTCAAAATAGCCCCAGGGGTTATCTCTAAAACAAAAGCCAATTTGAAAAAACTGAGGTCATATTCGGAATCAGTGCCCTTCAGAACCACCAAAACCACTCTTACTTTGTCCGCGTAAAAATATGTGTTGACCAGTGTAGTTGTTGCTAACGCAATTAGGAAGTGTAATCGCAGCCGTGAATACATGCGACGCATAAAACGAAGTGGAATGTTATCCATTAATCAGTTGCTGGTTCGCTAACGACCGCGATCTATTTTGAGTCCCCATAGCTAAGCGGCGGATGATCATCCGGACTCATCACAGTAATCGAATACACGTATTTTACAAAAGCGTAGATTCCTAGAACGACAGTGCACCGTGTTATAGCCATACCATACGTCTCAGGAATAAGGATAAGTGTCAATGTCGGCCTGATGGAAAATGACCGCGACAACAGCTACTCGGACCTGTATTAGCTTATCGACATTTGAATGAATATTTGCAGATTTATGTTACCAACTTCAATCTCACGAAATAATCCAACTGAGATCAACGATCACATTGAATCGGTTCACATTTCTTATCATAATTGAAAAATGTGATAAATTTAATTCGAATGTAGTTAGCCGTAAATGACGAACCACCGAAGAATGCAAAATAGAATAATCGTGGGCGTGAATTCGACATGATTCAGAATTCTGGTTATTGGTCAGCGTGTATATCCGGCCCGCCTTTACCTTTCCAATTTCTTCCCCAGTTAACAAAAGTGTGTGGCTTGCGGCACCCTAGCAATTCGAGTACCCGGAGTGGCGGCAAGTATTGTAATGGTGCGTTGTACCACTGCAACACGAATGGGTTGTGGGTTCGCGTCTGACCGAGGTCGACTCTAGAACCCCTTCCTAAATGCTACAGTTAGAAGTGTATCTATGTTCCTCATCCCCCTGTGATCTAGGTAAGCGATGTCTTACAACAACTCTTGAGTGAAAGTGGACCGCGTGCTATAAGTTGTTATTTTAGGAATCATAATGAGCAATATGGGTCGAAATAACATAAAGACTATAACAAAAAGTACCACGAGCGCAAGATTTGACAAGAAGACGACTAAAAAAGAAACAGAAAAAGCTCATCAGCCGACGTAATGTCACAGTTCAGCCCTTGATTCTGATGGGGTTGATTAGATAAAAAAAAAAAAGATCAATACCTTCAGACAAACCTCGACAGTCAGCATCACAATAGAATTGCCTCAGTGATTCCCCTTCGTTAAATTATCAACTTCTAAACCAGTAGTTCCCAACCTTTTTCGACTCATTGCCCCCTTTTCTAGCTCAAGGCCGATCATCGCCCCCCAGATTTTGTGAACCGAAAAATCGGTATACAATCTGTAGTCATCGGCGGGTTGACTAAAAAAAAAAAAAAAAAAGGTCAACTTATCGGATCGTTGTCGAATCTTACACTTTTGCAACCAAATTTCCGTGGGTCGACCAAAAAATAAAAAAAAAGGTCATTTCTCCGAATTGCCTCCAAAATAACCGTTTTAACGCGTCATCGCCCCCTATCGCCCCCTTCGCTATTTTCGCTCCCTGTCGCCCCCTTTGTCCATTTTCGTCCCCCTATCGCCCCCTTCGTCATTTTCGCCCCCCTAGGCCGCCACATCGCCCACGTTGGGAACCACTGTTCTAAACTATATTATACGTGGGCGAACCGATGATGGCGGAGGACCCTCCCCTTCGTCGCTATGCTAACACTGTCGTTAAAAAAGTCCAGAGCCAGATCAGATCAAGGACGAATTCAAGAAATAGAATGAAAAGGAGCGATGAATCCAATAACAAAGGAAGAAAAAGATCGAACAATGCTACATAGGGACTTGGGCTGAGGGGGATACAGATTGTGAGACACTACTCGGTCGTTTTTATATTCTCCTGTCTGTCCATTACATTGCATTTCACACTGCGTGGCTTTGAACGGGTAAAATAATTGAACCACCGACAATGCCACAATTGGGGTTGTAGTTAAAACAAAAATCAATTTGAAACACGCATGTTTAAAACATATTTAATTGTGACGTCTCAATGGATTGGCATTGGCAATTGTAAATAAATACGGTAAATATGACTCTTTCGAAGAAAAGGGCTTCCACTGCCGTCATAAACAGACTAAGACCATCATTAGGCATGGCTAAGTCGTTATGCAGCATTTTTATGGTCGGCGGTCATCATCATCAGAACACCCATTCCGTACCAATTATATACATGTACTTACTATAACTGTCGAACCAACGACGATTTTTTAGCCACTCTCTATCGTATACGTCGACTAAAATGGGTGCAAATCGTCCGTAGGCCCATACTAGATACTTTTCGAAAGTGTTTACACAATTATAGCATAATTATACAGCGTTTGAAAAAACAAAAAAAGGCGTTTGTTTAAAACATTGTTTGAAACGCGGTTTGTTTTAAATGCAACCCTAGCTACAATGGTTATCTTTGTTCCCTAATTTATGTTCCACGTCGACCTTATTTACCATATTTACAAGCGGCACACCTGAGCAGTCCAAGTGTGTCACGGCACAACGGCTGAGAACCAGCAGTTCAGCACTATAGGTGAAATTCACATTGAGCAATAGGCGAGTCGGTAAAATTGGCAAGGGGTGCCTTGAACGTCATTTTATCTCAATTTTCATTATTTCTTGATTTTTCTCTGGAAATCAAGCTATAAGGCCTAAACTTGGTCTGATAATATAAACAATATAATGTGTAGGCTCAACTTCCTCATTAATGGTAAATTGCATGTGCATCTGCAATTGTGCATACATGATTTCCTATCTCACTATTTTGTCTGTCATTAGTTTTGACATATCTCATTGTGAGTCGCACAATGATACCCGCGTGAAAAGTGGGTCGTGAACTGCAAAAAGGTTAGGGGGCACCAATTTAAACTACGAATTGATGCTAGCATTACTCTATCACGCTCTGTATATCCATTATATCATGATGCAGGTGGTGTCAGTGTCCCGGGCGCGGCATGTGGTCAAGTTGCAGCAGGGTATACTGTGAGGAAATTTAAAGTGAAAATACGTGGCATTTTGAGACTCGCCTGCATACTGACTGTCATCACAGGACTTCTCAATTTTAATATGCTCCTGTACTGTCCCGGTCTCGTGCACAAGTGAGAAGTCGTGCGCGCCGTGGGTTTGGAATCGTAACTCAATCGTCATTGCAGAGAATCGGAGAATTGTCGGAGTGAAATGAAATGTGAATGCGACCACAAAATTTACAGACCAGTATGCGGGGAAGATGGGATTGACTATTTCTCGGCTTGTCATGCGGGTTGCAAGCGTGTATCCGAAGACCAGGCTGGGTTAAGTTCATCGGACTATGGCTATTGGAATAAGAATGAACACACGATCGACCCAGCTGTCACAACGACGTCAGTTATGGGAGAACAAATTAGACCTGCGCCATGAAAATATGGGGCCATACGATGAAGCATAACCACCACCTGTAACGGGGGCTCCGCGACCCTTGACAAAATTTCTAAACAACCTCCCTACCTTTCAAACTTTGGAAGAAATTAAGAAAATGTCATAATCATATAAAATAGGTTATACAAAAACCGGTAGTTAGAATGATAAAATGGTATAAATTCAACATGATTATACATTAATTAGTTTCGATACATTCACTTAATGTAGAGGTTGAGCTTGTTTTTGCTTACTGGTTTGGTGGTGGAAAAAAGAATGAAAACTCGAGATTAAAAATTAGCTTATTGCTCCACAAGTATTTTGTAATTTAAATTTATGTTTTTGTTATAGTGGAGTAGACATAGAGATGATCAATTATTTCAAATTTTTCCTGCCCCCTGGAAAGGTCTCTTTACCCCTTGGAAGCCATGGCCCAAAGGTTGGGAAACCATGATCTGTAAGATACGAATCGGAAGAGTGAGAACCGAATACGTTACACACAGCTTAGGAGTTGTAAAGTTTGAACGTATATTCTCCATGCCATCAGGTGTTCGAAGCCTGTTCCTGCATACGAAGTAATAATTCAATGGTCGGATCCGCGAGGACGGGAACCTGCCAAAAGCACTGTGACAAGCTCGTGCCATTTCTAATCTTGCTATTCTTCACAATACTGCTCAGTTTTTCTGTGACGAACCTATCCGTTCTGGCTGTAATGAGGTTTGTCGCCTTGACAGAAGGTTCATGTGTCTGGTGGAACTTATTTGCCTTTGTCAGATGCGTAGAGCCAGATTTGAAGTCGTTCGCAATTGGAATTCACTGGTTCGCAATACGCGTGATTGGCAGTATACCGAGCCCGCTGATTATCGGTTACGTCTTTGATGCAAGCTGCGAGGTGTGGATGAGGGGAAAAGGCGAAGGAGAATTTTGCTGGACGTACAACAACGCAAGTTTTTCAAGATCCGTCATTCTAATGGGTAAGTAACATATTGTGTGTATAGTTAGAGGCAAATATTTTCGCTCATCAACTTTCATTTTTAGCGGCTACTGTAAAAGTGTTATCCTTCGGATGCTTTGCAGTAGCGTACAGGCGTTGCGGGACACTGGGACAAATGCGTAATAAAGTACAACAAAAGCAGCTACAATCTTTATCAAATCGTGACAATTCTAGCCAATAGTGAATGACTTGTACTGCGTGTTGAGTAGAATTTAACAATAATTGACTGTTTAGGTATTGATTCGCAGTTGTTTAATAAGAGTTCGTGCTAATACCCTGCTAATCTTGGACAAGGAAGATATGCAGCTATATGAGCAGTGACCACCCATGAACTCGTTAACTACAAGGTACATATTCCGTCTTATTTCGTGTCAAAAGCGAAATATCAATTAGCACGAATGCCAAATAAAATCCGGTTTCATGATGGTATATGCTTAAAATCTTGAATTCTACGACTCAAACACTGCTGCCTTGGAATGGGTTGGCCATACTGCATGTCCACGTGACGTGTTGATTCAGACAGGAAAGAGATTATTTGCGCGCAAAACGAGTCAATCTTATGCAATACTTGGATTTTCCGGGAAATACACTGATCAAAATGCTCGGTTTCCATTGAAAGAATAAGCAAATCACTGGATGAACCGTCGCAATTTCTGTGAATCCAAACTACATCCCCGGAAGAACAGTGCGTCAGAAGCGTATCTGTTGACCGGAGTGGTGCAGATGGGGTGGTCCGTTCGGACTTCCTGCGGATTTTACATCTGTGACGTGACACAGATGGCAGCTTGCGTGAAGATACTTGTGTTTTGCATTCGCCTTTGAGTGACAATTGTTTTTAGCATTGCTTGGCAATGTAGCAGCTGTGCACTGAAATTTTAGTCAATCAAAACTGATAAGGCGGATCTATATTAGGTTGTTAGTATCGAAAAATAAGAAAAGCTAATGGTCGGATTTGCATGAGAAGTCATAAAAGAGAATTTGCCTACCATTCTAGTTTTCAATAAAGCATCGAGATTTCAGAATAAGCAATCCGTGTGAACGTCTTCATCTAAATAGTATAACAGTAAATATAATTCATTTGTCATCACCCAACACAACCAAGTCGAAACCATAACTCTATGCGTACTTTCTCGTAACTTCGCATTACATCACTTCACTCTATCAGAAATATAACGCCGACAGATTGACAAAGGTCGCGAATGCGACCAACACGCATCAAAAGGACAAACGTGTGTTTTCGCATTTGGGTCGCGACGGTTCATCCCATGCTGCCCTGACTTTCGTAACCATCGCACGCAAGAAAATACGTGCGGACTTCAAAACGACGATTATAGTGAAATACATTGAATTTAATAATTTCTAAGGTTCAGTATAGGGCATGGCAGTGACGGATTGAATAGGAATTGCGTCATAAAATTACGAAATAATATAAGATTTCGGTTTCACATGCCCATGATTCGTTTGAAATCAATGTCAACCGGTTCACCGGTAACAATGCACTTCCGGAATACACGCTTGCATGATAGTCATCGATGCTTGTAGTTCCGTGCACGAACATCCTGAAATTTTATGTCTGTTTTCTTTAAAATGCTTACGATATTCAAGCGTCACAGCTTTCAGCAGTCTGTATAACTATTGCGAGATCGTGAAAGTATAAACGCATTTCTATGAATGATGCACATATTAATCAAATCCACAAAGACAAAATGGTCGAGCGGATGTCCGACCAACAAGACCGGAAAGTACGCATATTATTTTATCAAGCAGCATGGTTCGCAAACTATTGGTATTCTGAGAAAGATAAGGAGAAAAGGTATTTGTTGCAACTGCTTTGATGTAAATACGAATGCTCCGTCTATAGATTCCAAAGCATTAATACTGCGTAGTCAATATCTAACGTACAATGAATTTAGGAAAGAATGTTTTTTCATGGAACTAGCCCCTCCCGCTCGGGGAATGTTTTACTTCTGCGGAATTCTAGGTTTTCCAAGAATCGCAAAATCCCCCTACGGTATGAAGTAAAATACTGGCTTGTCTACGAGTTGAATGTTGGCATGGTTGCCATTACCAAATAATTAATTCGAGTTGGCATGATATTGTCATAGTCGAAACAACGGTGATAATATGCATTGTCGGGTTGTGATGAGAAAATAAAACAATCGAAGAAACAGATACACAAGTCCTAATCATCGTGATTATGTTTGTGTTGATTGACCGTATCGTGACATCGTATTTTTATGCACCGGGCATATATGTTTAATCGAGGAACGCCCCTGGCGTGCACTATCAGCGCAACCGCATTATGACTTTGCGAGTAGCATAATCGGACGATGTTATATTGCTACAATCGACACACGCATGTCAATATTGCCATCGCCCAAAATATACCCGCAGATCCGTTTATACATACGCTGTCACGTTCACTGATGGCGTTTAGGACGTTATGTATTTTTGTTCTGGATTTCTGCGGCAAACACACCAACTCAAGATACATGACATGCACAACACGTGATCTGTGCGTATGGACTGCATGAATGCATGATGTACATATGCTCCTGGACAAGGAAGGAGACGCTATAGGCTTGCAAGGTTTTCTAGGTCTTGCACCATCCCTCCATGTTATCCCCGAAATGCTGAGTGCCGAGCGGGGAAGTCACTGGGACCAGTTTTGCTAATCAGGTCTTTGATCTGACCCAGCCGGGTATTTGAACCCATGACCTATCGAACAAGAATACGAACGCTCCACATTACCCTATCTTGACGGAATTCCATTTCGTTCATAAATCAGATTGATTGTATTTATAAAGATGAAATCGTTTGGCTTCTTGACCGAACACGAATATCTAAGCGTGAATAACGTCCAGTGGCGATAACAAAGACGCAACGACTTTACTTACATATGGTATGATACTAGCTGAAAATTGTGGAAGCTATATTCATTGCAAATACAGTGTAAGCATAACTAGACGGGGAAAGAAACTGAAAGATCATGAACACGAAATGGTAATCAAATTATTTTCCATAGAGTACGTTCTAATCGCACTGCAACAGTTGGTATCACAGATTTCTGACGCACGGATATTCCATAAAATACTGCCCCGATACAGTAAGAAATTGCCCGGGGACATATAGTAAATCGGTTTTATTTAAGATTTTAGCCATAAATGGTTGTAACCTCGCAGTGAAGTGCTTGACATATACACTGACGCTTATCGTACTAAGTAATGAGAATAGATTCGTTCGTTATCGATTACCGCGATAGTTCGAGCAAACGTCTGTGGCAGATCACGATTAATTCCAAAGCAAATTATAGCCAACCGTTAATCGATCCATAATTTAATCCCTCGGCGAATTTAGTCGTAGGTCAGGTAAGGATCTACTTGCTGAGTTGTTTTGGCACGCAGAGAGTTATTATACGAATACAAGGAATGTTTTCAAAAAGGACTTATATGCCTTGTTATAAATGTTTCGAAGAAGTTATATATTTACCAAACATGATATTGAGGGCAGAACAAATTCTTTTGCCTAAGTTCTGACGTCCCGATAACTGTCAGGATTCACTGCAAATCTAATATTTATAGCGTCAATACAAGAAAAGAAGAGAAATCTGAATTCTATCAGTAGAACATAAAAACCGCTCTGGGTAGTACTAACTACATATTGCTCCATGAGACACGAGAAATTAGCCAAGCTCCCTTTGAAATCACAAACTTCTCTCGAATGGATATGGAATCTGGCCGAGTCGGCACGTTTATAATCTGATAGATGGAATTTGAGTCCTGCTAAGCCAGGAAATCGAATGGCAATTAATTTACGATACAACAAATATTCTCAATTTTAAACTGTGGTTTCAGAATGAGAAATAAATGTCGCACACAGCCCAGAAGAAACCGATAAGTCCAATGAATCTTCCATATTTTATTTGAAGATTGAACGCTACTAACATAGATCTGTGTCTGTTACCACTATGTACATCATTTGTGATTGTTCATGTCAATATAGGTGTATGGCGGCCGTGACGGGCATAATGAACGCTTCGAACCAGTTGTAATAAATATTGACAAACTACTGCCAACCTATCCGTGAGAATTTATATCATAAAACTTTATCCAGACGTAAACATGTTCATGCCAAGGTCGTAGTGTTAAGAGATACAATCTACCCTCCAGAAACGGGAAGCTGGATATGGTAACGATCATTGTACGCCATTCATTTCACCATATAAACCACGTCCGGCCTAAAAATTAAATAAATCCAAGATACCGAGGTTTACTATTAAAGATGTTTGGAAGCTTTGAAGGTAATAAGAAATTTTATGCTGGGTATCACTATATATTAGTCTATATTGCAGTTTCGATGCTTGTATATGCGGAAAAGCCCATTCCTATTGCGATCAATCCGTTAAAAGGTCCTTCGGCGGAAGTGCATAGCATATAGCATAACGTATAGGCCAATAATTCCGAACATTTTCCGGGAATTGTCGTCAATTACGATGTAGAACTCAGATGGGGATGATCGTATAAGGAGATGGCCAGCGATTTCGGACATTTGCTGAATCAGCATGATGACCGATATACAACTTGCAACAAGACCACGAAATAAACTACTAGATGATTCTACAGCGTGTTTAACGCATGGAAAAATAAGTAATCGATGATACATTTCACGGGACAGCGATAGTCATGATCGCAGCACATTAGAAAAAATATATATGAGCGTATAATTGACCCACAATCGCAAGACTTGTCCCGTGAAACCATGAATCAACGCAATTTGTTAGCAGTAGTATGATACTCTCCATGATAATACACCGTAAAAAAATACATCAATACATTTGTGCTCAGCGGTAAATGCACCGCCGTTAAAAAAGATAAAATCTAAAAATCATGACTGTGTAGAAGAACTCTCGCATTCTGCTTCCAGTCACGAGACATATTTTTACCATACAGACACGGAAACTTTCAGCAAATACCGAACGTTCTTTTTTCTTCTGATTTCAAGCTTGTGTATAGATATAAGAAGCGGGCCGGATGAAAAAAACATTACAAGCGACTTGCGTGATTTGAGAGTATAAAATCAGATATCGGATACTCGCGTGTGTGCAAGACAAGTGATTTAACGAAGAAGAAATGATTTGCAAAGCATCTATAATCATTGCAGCGCTATGCTGCTTGACTAACAGCGCACCGGTTGAAGAGCCAGGTTAGTAACTATATCAGTGGCACAAATTGTAATATCAATTTTACTGTAACAGAAATGTGACATATGGAATTGGCAAACAGATTCATTTAAGACTAATCCGCAAGCCGAATAAATTAATAATTGTTCTATATGCCGGATTTTGACCCATTTTAAGATATTAACTGAAAAAGCAAGAGGGATATTTAATATTTAATAAAATAATATGCATAATATTTCGTCCGGGAATATTGGCGGCCGTATTTTTGACTTTATCTCACGGAAATCCCGATTGATATAAACTGAATGTACAGAGTCAAAAATAATGCAGGGATTGTGCTATACTGATGAGAAATTTATGCGTGTTTCAAGCCATCAGGAAGTTAATCAAGTCTTGGAAAAAGAGTAATTACTATCATTATATTGGGGAAATCTGTACACAGAATTTGTACCTTTCGAGATTAACACCAAGTTGCGCGTCGCATTCCAGGTATCGGCGCGCGTGCCTCTGCAAATAATGCCAACATTCATGATCGACGTGAATGGCTTTATGTCGATAACACATCCGGTGTTCTACCGGAATGTTGACTGGCGACCTCCTTAAATGCCAGTCGCATTGTTTCCGTTCCGAGATCACAAATAAGTGCCAATTAGAAGCAATAAGTTTCAAAGTCATTAACCCCGGCAATAAAACTAAATGAGATAATTTGCATAGCTATCGAGTCCAAGTCAGTATCGATAATATTCCACTTGGCGGAAACGGCCGCTAATTAACATACAACGGTAGCACGCAGCGGAAAACGTGGCCGAAATTCCGCGATATCTTGATCTTATCATGTTCAGTCTACATAACCCACAATCATATATAATATTGCGAAAGTAATAAATTACTTTCCATCGAAACCCCATTTCATGAAATATCATAATATGATCGAAGGACAATGGACATTGCAACATTCGTGATTATTATCGGATCTTTACGTCTTGGAATTCGGCTGTATCGGAATCGAAGCTGTGAGAATTGTATATGCGGGACTTTCACCGCCATTGAGATATGGAAATTATATATTCGACCATTACCTATATCTTGTCGCAAAATCTATGAATTCGCGCTTCCGTTCGTGACTAACATATAGTCTATTTTACTTTCTATTGTCTAACGAAAACACGTCATCAACTACGTTAAAGGAAAAAAAACACACTTAACTACAAAGGCATGCATAAACTATATGTCAATATAATAGACCAAGTACTTAGCAAGACGTGTCTATTGACACATAAAAAGGTAGCCTGCGTGTTAATATATCTATTTTTGTCAAATCCGAGTATATTTATACAGTTAACTATAGTCGCGATACTGACAATGCGCAATAATTTCTGAATTTATGGATTAAAAAATACGTTGATCGAAACACTAAATATTACGTATAGACATTCTTCACTAATATACAATGACTCCACATTGTACGGTTAAATATCTAATCCTCTTAGACCTGTCGCAAAGCAATACTTCATTATATCGAGAAAAATTCCGTAGCGGCGATACCATCTTTCTTCCAAAACGTGATACCATAGCACTGCGATTGCGGCCTGTGATTACACTTGTCGGAACTAAATGAAAGGATCGTGTAATAATAATATGAGGAAACTAGGACGTGTTAGTCTAACTGTACCGAAACCTTTCAAACGAGATAAAACATTTTCGACATGAGAGCAATTTGTGTGCGAAACTACCCTATGTATTGTATTGGTATTCGGACATAATCATATGTTTACATTTTCGTCCATTAGGTTGCAACATTCCCGAATTCAAATCCACAATCTTCAACGAATCTCTATTGTTGGACAATCGTTTCGTGTGCCCCGAAGGAAAAGATAAACTGGGTGCTGATGGATTTTGCCAACACTTGTACAAATGTCCATTGGACTTCAGTAATAAGGTCCGACATTGCGAGGCAGTGTGCCGCGGAGACGGTACTTGGGACTATAAATATCCAACGTGCGAAGACATGCTGCCACTGGTAAGTTAACGCGATGACTACTTCTTAAATACGTTTTATTTTTATTATCATGGAACTTTTTCGTTGTTTCATTGCATGACAACGTGACATCACCCTGTGTTTGACATGCTCATTTTAACTTGATAGGCCGAATACTTAGAAGCGCAAGTCATGATCAGTGTGACGACGGAAAAATTAAACCAGAAGAGGAACAAGCAGATGCCCAAACCTTATATGACCGTACGTTAGAGCATGATCGAAATATCATGCCCGCTTATCGGTGAAATGTTTACTAACCCACCAAATGTATTGCTTGAGTTTTATATAATACTATGTCCGCGATTGTTTCACACAAACGGAAACCATAAATTGTCGCTACTGCACTAACAGGATATATCGATGAATGTATCCTTTATTCTGCATGCATTTTCGATATGAGTTCACTGCATTGCAATTCCACACCGCCGATTAAGGTCAAGTATTTTGTCTTGCGTGGATAAATTCCAACAACTACAGTGGATATATAGGCCTACTCAAAATGGAAGTGCAATTGTCTATTGGGATGTACTGAATATATATATAGCGTAGAATCGCTTATTCTATTACATCCCTGTCGCCTATGCTTCTCTAATTTTATCACGATTTCACGAAGTAAACATCAATCTGCAAGCCATAGACATTTATGAATACCGTAAGCTCCAACTGCAGCAACACACCTAACGTTTAATGCCTTGAGGCAGAAGTACCGATGTTAATTCGAGTGTTCATTTAAAAATGAACAATAAGGCGTCAGATAATAACGATGCAGATTATAACCTCGAGCAGGAATAATCCGTTTTGAGCGGAAAAATCCTCCGAAAAAACATCTTTCTATAATCACCTCTACGAAATTGTTAAATCCTACTTTCTTCTGCAGGCCGACGCGATTATTGACGTACTGAAGGAAAATCATCTCGATGCCGACGGTACCGAAGATGGCACTAAAGCTGACGACAAGGTACGATATTACTGCGCGAACAATCCCGAACATGCACCTATTGATGATATTCACTGCGATATCTTCAATTCCAGATCCCAACCCGTGTAAGAAGATGGTTAGGTCTATTCGTCAAACCACCGCCCAGGATGACAATTGCAGCTACCAGCGAAGAACCGGACACCACCGAAGAACCGGCCACCACTGCAATCGCTACGACTACGACCACAACCACTACTGTCAAAACTACCACAAGGCCGAGAGGACATATCGGTTGGCTGAGACAGTTTTGCATTGCCCCCATATGCGCTATTGCAAATCAAGGAGGATGCGGCAAAATCGGTAGGCATCCTTTGAAATATTTTGATCTACGCTTAAAAATTCTATAAAGCATAGGTTCGCTGCATTAGGTATACTCAGTTGATAAGTCTCCGTATTCAGTGAAACTGCAAGTAATAAGATAATAATAAGTACACTCCTCCTCCCCACACGCGCACAGAGAATGTGTAGCCTACATATGTCAGACTCAGTAATGTCTGACAGAATCTCATTAGTTGATATCTTTCACGAATATTATACATATTTTACATTCATGCGTTAATTGTCATCCGTCTTGTCTCTCAGCAGATTCTCGGATGGCGGATCATGCCGTGCAGATGAAAGTATGTCAGATATGCGTGATGATAAATGAATGTTCTACGAAAGTGGATACCTTCGGAACAAGAGGATAACGTGGTTGGGTCTACTCAACAAACTAAGCGAGAATGTTCGCCGCGTATAATCGAGCGGAGCATCTGAATGACTTCGGGCCATCAACAAACATATCAGTGCCGCTAAATAACGTTTATCTGCTGTAATAAACTGTGAAAAGATTTTAAATTATTCGCAACCAAGTCGCGTTTTATTCTTAATTTATTTTCGTTATAAGGTGCGTATCATAGTGTTTCAGAGGAATGAAGTTAGACCAATGACATTTTCTCGTGGTTTCAATTTTGGGGCCGAGTTGATCCATTCACTGACATCTGTGATATTCGTGTACGTGGTATTGAGTTCATTTGTTTTTGCACTATTATCACAACAGTTTTGAAATCCGCGCAGAATAAACTATTGTTCATAAAATTCAACATGCGTTGTATAGGTCTGTTAGGGGAGCTATAGCTATGGAAGTTTGTCGTGACCAAAGGTCCTATTCATCGTGTAAAATATTGACCAAATAATATCCAGTTCGATGATTTGTAATTTAACATTTAATCTGGTGTTAGTGATTTTTATCATATTAAAAATCACAAGATAGCGACACTGCAAGGAAAAGGAAGATGAATCAAAACAACTTGGTGAAGTATATAATTAATTAATCAAATACATTGGATCGTACGTGGACAATATTCACGGTGATCGAGAATAGTTCGTAATCAGTCTATGGAGCATTCTCAGAGCAAATTTATGCGGCATTTTGTACAGGGATGAGCACAAGAAGCTACCGTTGACGACGGATCAGGAATTTGGTACAAATACAGAATGGGATGAAAATAACATAACATAGAAGAAAAGGTATACGCAATTTGGTCAATAATCCGTTATATGTCAAGAAAGTGGCAAATAGAGCAAAATAAAACGCACTCTGGTAACAGGGCAAAATTTATCCCCGTTACCAGTGGCAATATATCAGCCGTGGTCTCCTACAATATACGTCCTGATGTATAGCGCTTCTTCACATGCCAATGGTTATTTGCAACCTTACGACAGTTCGGGTTAATTAGGGTTAGTTCGGATATCAATAATTTTCCCTATACGGACAACGGATATATCCGTATATTTGAAATTTAACTAACCGGTTAACCGGATGATAACTGCTAAGTGAGACAATCGATTCTTACGAGGTTTACATGAAAAACGAATCGTAAAATCATTACACTGTGTTATTGTAGATCTACGTACACGCGCAGTACGAGCGAATACGAGGACAATCACGCAGATTTAATGTTCACTTCTTCTGCAACGCCCTTCTCATAAAGCACAATGCATCAATAGTGAAATCCTCGACGGGACCGGAGTTTTGTAACAAAGAGTCCCCATGCACTGAATGCTCTTTCCGCTTCGACAGAAGTGGGCTGAATAGTAGCAGAGCTTCGTAGAGAGTCTAAAGCAGCGGTTCTCAACCGGGGGTCCGCGGAGCATTTTCAGGGGGTCCGCGAAGCCTTAAAATATTTGATACCTTAATTTGTATTTTTTTAATTCGGAAAATCGCGAGGAAGTTTCGCTTCATTACTACTAAAACTCCAGAGCTCAAATCAACAGAATGGCCGTCTGAGATGAAATATCCTACTGTGCAGATCATTTTACCGACAAGATAGCGTAATGGTGAAGCGTCTGGCTTCTTGATCGGTAGGTCGTGGGTTCGATCCCCGGCCGGGTCAGACCAAAGACCTGATTAGTAACACTGGTATCCATGACTTCACCGCATGTCGCTCATGCATTGGGATAACATGGAGGGGAGGTGCAAGACTTTGGAAGACGTACAAGGCTATATCTGCACCTTCCTTGTCCAGCGGCATATGCACATCATACACTCATGGTATGCATATGCACAGATCGTGTGTATGTATATCATGAGTCGTTGTATATGCTGCAAAAACATCAAGGACAGAAATAAACTATACGTCCTTCCTTCCTTCCATTTTAATTACTAAATTGCCCACATTTTGCTGTTTAGAGACTTTGGTTGGGGATTGTGGGAAAGAAAAGTAAGATGAGTAAGGTCGATAACGGTGACTTCGAAATGCTTAAAACAATCCATTTTTCCTGTTTGTTTGTTTGTTTGTTTTGAGGTATTCATGGTGTTTGTCGTCTACTATGGTCATTTACACCAGGGTGATATTCTTCATATTTATTCCGTAACAGCCGACTTATAGCACGGCCCACTTCTAGGCTTTTGTAAGACACCGCTTACGCGGATTAGGGATAGAGGAGGAGCCTATAGGTAAACCTCCAACACTGTGATACCGATAGATAACGATTTTTCCCAAAATAATTTCAAGATAAGCTGCCAGATAAAAAAAATTGTTTGTCCATTTTGGTGCCATATTTGTTGCGATCATACCGAAATGTGTCGTCGGACGCGCTCCGCGTTATTATTACATTCGCCACCATCTCTATTTGTGGAAATGGACTTTCGGCACTCGTTCATGGCAATTCGAAGGCGCGGATTTTCAAGACACAACCACTTATTTCAAGAACTACAGTTGCCGAATTCGCTTTAAAATAAAAGAAGTCAACCAAATTTCTACATGAATAGTATGATCTTATTTTCAAGAAAAGACTTTTTGTTGATGTTTATCACTAAGGCGATTAGTTATCATTTGCACACAACAGATGACGATTGCACGATAATTGAGCTAAATTTGAACTAAAACTTCGTGGGGGTCCGCGGGGTCCGTGATGGTCCGAAAGGGGTCCGCGAGGACAAAAAGGTTGAGAACCACCGGTCGAAAGGTTGGCAGGTCGTTTCGCAGAAGCATCAAAGACTTTACATTCCTTTTGAACCATTATTCTGTTTAGGTTCACAGTACTAGAAGGATGAGTAGCTGATAGTGGAATTGATGCCGACATAATAGCTCGCTCCAATCAGAAATTCACGTGATCAGGCGCTTAGCCATCCGCAAAATAATAGGGGGGTTGAAATAAAATTGGATGGTTTCGATTTTTTTCGAATTAAGTATCAGCGGAAATCCATTACGCATGCATGCACATGTTTGAGAACATTCGATGTCATTCAGTTTCGCGATGTCACTCTTTAATCACAATCGCTAATCAGCATACACAGAGTCACATTGGATTTGCATTGACAATTGGAAATATAGGGTAAATATGGCTCCTTCGACGGAAAAGGCTTCCGATCACTGTCAAAAACAGACGAAAAATTTCTTTATCCATCGTTATGCAGCATATTTACGGTCGGCTGTCATCATCATCAGAACACAAATTCCGTACCAAACTGACGACGATTTCCTGGGTTCCAGCCACCCTATATTGTATACGTCGACAATTGTTCCTGCAAATCGTCCATAGTCTCATACTACGTGGTTTTTCGGACGCATTTACATATTTATAGCATAATTAGACAACGTTTGAAAAAAAGGTAAACACCGCTCGTTTTAAATGCAACCCTAGTTGCGTCCATGTCCTACGCCATCATGACAAATGTAACTATAACGGGAGCGTGCAGTCCGTGCAATCGTATACATGAACGAAATCAAGACAAACATACGTGCCGACGTTTTCCCTATCATCGTCTAAGCATGGCTGTACCGCCTATTAATTCCACACGATTTCTCTTGAAATGTAGGGCGTCACTGTGTTGAGAGGTAGGCGTGATTTGTGGGCGAAAACACGCCATCATCAACAGGGATGGCGGTCTAGTCAAAATTTACGAACAATCTGCATCAGGCGCGGTAAATAGTGAATCACAGCGGAGCGGCCTAACTCCATGATACGTCACAAATCAGAAGTGACATGCACATATCGCTATTCAGATAAATGAATTGGTGTCTCTCGGCATTTCATCTTTCAGACGTTGTTTATTTGCCTATGGCAATATCCCAGTTCCCTATCACTGCAGGTGGTCTGACAGTTCTATATCCGTTGAACAACGCGCATCGATACGAGCATATGCTATACAGTCGCCAGCGGAAAGTTTTAAAACATGTGACGCAACCATCGTATAGCGAGATGTAATAGCCAAATCGCAGAAGAGTGATGAGGATGTGATCTCTGTGTGTTTAATTAAATAGAAATATTTTGATTACCAGCTACATCATAGCTAAAACGCACGTAGGCATACTGGTTTCGTGTTCAGTTATTGTCCAGTCCATTCATATTATAGAGTATAGACAATTTATGCATTGAAATAAGAATTAAATGTATCGGGAACTTTCTGTTTTCACTATAATTTGAACATGCTTCACGTCATTGATACAATATTAGACTTCTTTCAGATATATCTGAATAAATACGACTTAAGGATGGGAGGATGCGAAAGCAGTTCCGGTTTACAACGCTTATACCTGATACTCGTGGACATCTGAAACGTATTTACGATACCATAAACATGACCATTACACCAACAGACCTCTTCTATATGTTGGGAGAGAAACTATTCGTTTGCAATGTGCGTCAGTGGACAATGAGCAGAAGAACATTTTTTACGTACAAAAAAACTTGAGAAAAAAAAGAGACTTTCCAAACCGATTTGTATACAATAATTTAGAAGCAGTTTGCCACCATCAAAATAGAAATAAAACAACAACGAAGTAATATTTGCTGATACGGCGGCTAACTTGCACATATAATTATGAATATATAATTTTCGACTCCCCTTAATTCACACAGTTTGGCTCACTTTTGTCCGAGTTAAGCCGACGATCAATTGCTCGCTGCACGGTCGTGGGCATGGGCACACAATGCGCTCAAAATACGGTTCTGTTGCGTTATAAATTAATTGCAGCTGCGCTATACTGCATGGTACAAATCGCATAAAACACACATTAGTAATACCTTCAGGTTAGTTATATGGTACAGTGTGCCAAACCATTCAACAAATACTGTCTGTATTACTGTGTAACGCACGTTAGGTTCAAATAGTACTTTTAGATATCCCACCGACGCAACTAACTGTCGAAATGCCAAGGAAGCGTAGTTACTTTCATCTTCGTTTACATTGGTGAGCAATTCCACTTTTTCTGCTAAACTTTTCAGTTCCAATCTGTTTTACAAGATACACGAAATTGTATCCAATAAAAAGCGGCTGTGAAGCTGCCACGACCTTGTATGAATTAATAGTCGGTTATTACTGCATTGAACATCATTGTTTCGATATAATCACTCACCTTGTGTTCAAAGGTACGACGGACTGTTTATTGTGCCATAACCTAACGATAGTAATTGTGAGTCTGGGTCCGAAGTAAGAGAATTATCCAAATTAACCAGAGTTTTAACGTGCAATTTTTTTTTTACTTTCTTTACGTTCCTGGGCATTTTGGCCAAATAAAGCGGTTGTCTCCGGGTTATCCGGAGTCCGAATTAAGCGGGGCCGACTCTATATAATTTATCCTACAAAACATTGCACTGTGTACCTGCAGAACTTGATTACAGGCCGTTCTGAAATCACGCGACTCGGTGTAATTCAATACGTGTGTCGTTCGCGCGATAACTAAACATTAAACAACCACTACACCTATAAGATCTTAGCATTTTAGGTGTCACCTTCAGATAAGGGAGGTGAAGGCGAAACCGTGAAGGTCCCGTGGCTATATAGTGCCATATTCCGTCTTACCATCGTGAAAATATATTTTGATGAGAGGAAGGAATCTAATTGTAATATTATATGTGCGTGACATGCTACGCACCGCCATAATATACATTACTTATATTTGAATATCTAATATCGGTGATACGTTGATAGTAATGGAATACCCACTACATAGGTCTATTAATATAAGTACCGTTATCACCTGCACATCATCGTGTCTGATGGTCCCATGGGTATGACACTGCCACCGGTTTAACGGTCTACAACAGGTTCAAGGATCGCCTAATCTACTAGGCATGACAAGCTTAATTACAGGTATCACAAACGGAAGCATCGTAGACAGAAGCATTTCATGCAGAAGCAGAAGCAATTCATACTGAAGTAATTGTGTCAGTGAAGGCGTAGCAGATAAATTAACCTCACAAAAGTTTCGCTGCCTAGTCAAAGAGTCATTGTATGAGGTGTAGGCTCAGAGTTAGGACGCGGTGCGATGTCGATTAGCCAGCCGCAATCACCTTACGTAAGCGCTTGAACTTATCACGATTTTCGCATGTCGGTCGCGGTTAAAGCTACGAAACACAAACATCGGCGTGACTGATCTCATGGTATTGTCACCAATGGTGAGTTGCCATAAAGCATGAAGTCATCGTTGGTCACTCTGTAGCTGAAAAAAAAATGAATCAAAGAAACTTTCTTAGACTAAAGAATGCTAATTACAAATATTTTAGGGTGCTTGCGAAAATCTCACCAAACCTAATCACAAGAATCACAAGGTGCTTTGTTTCTAATTCGAAATGGATAGATCTCAAAATTACAAGCACACGTGATAATCAATGTATTTTAACATATGATTGCGAGTACTTGATACAGCAACGTGGATACTAGACTATCGATTGGGTAATCGAAACGTGATATCACAAGGTGGATGTTAATTCCTGTCCAATTTGATCATATTAGGATGCCGTGTATGTATGGCCACAATCCAATGTCGGGAAGGTGCATATTTTCAAACCTAATATGTACAGCACATTGTACAATAGTTATCTATCCGCCACGTGATTCGAGACCGATTGTTGCGTAACCTATTAAATGACATTTGTATTAATCTTGTGTTGCAATGGTCATATTAGCTAAATCATGCTGTTTGAAGTTGATTAATACCGTAATGGTAATTAATAACAGCTACCGGTAGTGGACTTTGATTCCGTTACAAAATAGGCGCTCACGAATTACACAGACAGATAGCGATTTCATGTTATGAATAATGTGTGTACTCTGGAGATAATATTTTTTACGTATCAAAATTGTTATGTTGCCGGCTCTGTTTGATAAGTCACGAGTGGTTAACGTTTTTACATATTGTCCGGGTTCAGTTTCTATACCTTGTGTATACTTTGTTGTGCAGACTTAGATCTGAAAATGTTTGCTTGTTGCTTAAGATAAACTGGACTACAAACTTGACTCTAAGTCAAAATATTGTTGAACATCGGGTGTCGAATAACCATTTTAGAGAAATTGTATACTCGAAAATTGCGTGTTCTCGTGTCGTACTGGCCATTAACAACAGATGATCCGCCATTTAACGGCATTGCCGCAGCATCAGTAATACCTCTTGTTGTTTCTCTTAGTATCTCATTTTTGAGAATATATGTAAGTAAAATCTTGAAATGCGCTACAGAAAATGAAATTAAAATAGAAAATCGACGGATTCGGCGTGAGTTACCCAGAAATATCACACAAATGAAAAGCTTTAAAATCGTATGTCCATTCAACTGCTGTGAAAAACGATACCTCATTTGTATTCTGGGTGACTGAGTATGAACTTTGTAACGCGTATAATGATTTGTATGCGATCAATCCAAGAACTATATGTGTTGGACCATTAGCGCATTTAGACGTCAATTAATGAAGGTACATTCACCATACCTGTTTTCGCCAGTCTTAAACATTCTTATTATAGTACGCACTGTCGCATGTGGACGTCTGAACGAATATAGAATATAGATACGACGGAGGAAAACAGTTTTATTTTGTGTCAACAATGCAATAACAAAAGACTGTAACAAGCGAAAATAGATAAGGGGAAGATTATATTTACAACGTAAATTGTACTTGAAAAACGTGACAAAAATGTACCACATCGCAAAATATATTTGTGCCTATGTGTTTCGATTGAAACCAATACTACCCTAACCTATGATTGTTGAATAGAGTTTTGGATTGGTCTACCAAACGTCCTCTTTTAGGGTGATTTGTCCCCCTTTCTGAGCAAAAGTGAATGGTCCTCGGAGGACGCTCAAAAAATGACCAAATTTTCTCCTTCTCGCATTTCTAGTTAGTTGCTTACACTTTTGAGAATACTTCTCGGCTAGATGTTGCATATATTTCCAAAAAATACTATAGCCATGGAACATGCTGAATTGCTGGCATAAAAAGGGCTCTCTGTAACATCTGGGCATTTTCACATGCGAGGGTTTGTCGCGATATTTTGACGTAATTTCTCTTTGATGCAGTCACAATATTACAAAGAAAGTGACTTGGATCAGTTTCGAGAATCTTGGCGGTTGTGTATAGGCCTATATATAATTTTAATGGCATTTCGTGTAAACAATTTTACGATCTCGTTCACAATGATCATTCACCGTTGGCAAAAGTTAAGTTAACTGTAAACTATTCATGGGGCGAATCTGAAAAGTGAATTTGATTTTTTGATCTTGGCGACGTGACCGTGAGTTGTGACTTTCCCTTTTCTTTTGAAACGTTTGTCTGCAACTACCAAGGATATCTAAAACATCTTCAAACTCAAATGTAACAATTTTACTTTCGTTTTATTTCTTGCCGACAACAATTCTATCCTCTCTTTGAGAGCTGAAAATACGGTAGGTCTTGCCTATAACTCATGTTGAAACATGCCTTTTCAATTTTTTGATTTAAATTGACCTACGCTATCGTTCCGAATTTCCATTAAGAGTGATTGTGGTCTCATTTCAAGGCGTTCTGCAAATCATTATTGCTTTCTATCGGATATGATGGTTGGTGTTTGATTGTTGGTCCTTGCCAATACTTTCTGACCCCTTCCTATATTTGCATAGTGTCGCAGCCTTTGCGGTGGAAATGTTGAAGTGAACTGATTCAAAATCACAACGTTCTCGCGGATATGACTCCATTCTGATGTTGGCAATTCTCGCACGTAATTCAAAATGTTTCACATAAATCAGGGTACTTTGAAGTACTTTGCGGGCCGGATGCCTGAATCGATACATTACGAGTATATCCACCTATACAAGGATTAATTGTATATAAGGTCAAATTAAAGTCTGAAGCATAGAAACCAAACAGTATTCCATATGTAATGTATTTCAATTGCTGTTGAAGTCAATGAAAAACTGTGGTCGATCAAAGTTGTGGAAAAGGTTCTTTGGGATCTGGCTGCATGTCGCACACAAGAAAACAAAGAACTGAAGCTTCACTCTCCCACTCTACTCACACACACGCTAAAGAATAACCCATAGTCACTATTATATGACGTATTAAGCAAGTAGTGGCGGATTGCGGAAGACTGTGGCCGCTGGCTATATTATAATGCATAGTAAGAAACTCTCTGCGGGCAGGTCAAAATCATGTCGCGGCCGTATCCGGCCCGCGGGTCGCATGTTGCCCGTCCCTGACATAAATCGTATGAAGGAACTGTGTCTAGCTAGAATGACACTTGAATGCATACGCCCGTTTTTGCTGCCCGCCAAAAAGATATCGATTGCGCCGTGTGCAAAATGCCTCACGTGATGATCATGTGGCGAATAACGATGAAAAGTGTGTTAGGGATAACCATAGAAATCGTTTCGTGGCCTATACACCGTGTGGCACAATTACCGATTACAGAAGTTACCAATCTATCACACAAAAAAGATTTTTTAGTCGGAATGAGGCTGCCGTGTCGCAAATGCTCACAGGCACATTTGGAAAACCAGAATTTTTTTTTTAATTACGGAATGCGCAATAACTTTTAAATCGCAATAAGTTCCGTATGGGAAAAATACAGCAGATTACTTACAACCAGAGTTAATTCTCATGCACATGATAATGCCTACCCTAAGATGATATAGCATAGAAATATTTCACAAATTGGATTAGAAGTAAAGTATCAGTCTCTGGTGGTTCGAATCTGCTCCTAGGCGGGTTTGACTACGAGTCACTTTCATACCTGTTTTAGGGGAAATCAAGCAATACCTTCGTCCCGGCAAAATCAGCCGATAGGTTGAAGTGGCCCTTGCCCTCTGTCAAACACAAAAATATTGTCGCAAAATTCAAGCACTAGATACGCTTATTTTTTATTTCGTCCCGCATCTCGATTTTCGTCTGTTGGTCTAGTGATTCGAACGCGAATATACGAGATCCAAACGGCGTATGGATCAACGCAAAATCATTTCTGGGTATGCCTCTTCCGTCACATCGGTGCGATATACTAGAGTTCCCTGTTGTAAATCATTATCATTGGTTCACCTTTTCACATCTTTATAAAACCAATGCGGGAATACATGGTTGAGAGGGTATGAGCCTCGTAAGTAAAGTCGGACATGGTCCAACGTGTATTTGTATAAAAGTGTCGTCTGCCTCAACGCAAATAATATCTCCAATATTTATAAGCTCACTTGTAAACAAGCAATTGGTATCACGCTGTTGCGTTTCGACCGAACAATGCGATGACACTTTCAAAGGTGAAGGCTCGCCTTTCTGAACTGCTCTCCGAGAGCGAACAGCTGAAGTCTCCCAGATTGGCAAGAAATATTCATTATAATGTTTACGTTTGGGTGAAAAATATATTTTAATGGTTATGTTCTTTTACCACGGTGTTGCTGCACAGTTCATTTGTGCACCAGTAATCTATAGTAATGTATCGGATGTGTAGTTAGTTGCATATTGTTGTAGATTTATTGTTTTCATGAGTCAGCGGAAATTTGGGATTCCGTGGCTTGCAGATTAGTGTAAATGTTCCACGGGCTGGTAGAGGTTACGAATTAATGCGCTATCGGACCATAAATCTCCTTCAAATCATTGGTTTTACAATGCGGATGTTATTCGTCTGTGATCATTAGGCATGTATACTGACACGCCGCCATTCGAGGAATAAAGACCGAAAGTGAAATGGGTTATTGCCACATAATAGCCGACATGAAAAATAGTTTTCGGAGGCGTAAACCTGTAGCTATGAAACGCAGCTGGCATTGCCAATGAATAACGTTGAACTACTTAAAATACCGTGATATCTAATAGCACACGGGACGAATGACAGTGCGATATATTTCTGCAGCCAATTGAATCGTGATATGTTCTTGCGCCGACATCGAGACTTCGGTTTCAAATGAAAATGCATTTAAAGACATATGTTTTGTTTTCATGTAGCCATGACCACCTATATCAGTGGTGGGCAACTTCTCCGGTCGGCGGGCCTGATATGGCAGAATTAAGTATTTGGCGGGACGGATCACAGAATCGATACATTATAATCGCGTATTACTCCGTCGTCGTAATAAGTCGTACTTAATGAATTTATTAACCTAATGCAGGCCTACTTCAATATAGCTGTTGAGGTCAATAACACATCTGTGGTCGGTCAAAGTTCTTTGAACTCTGGCTGCATGTCGGATGTAGAAACCCTTATATTGGCAAGCAGCCTTGTCTTGTTAGCCTAATGTTCATGGTCGAAATATTTGCTCGCAAATGTATGTAGACCCAAACAGAACAAGTAGTTTCATGACCATCTATCTCAGCTTCGCAAACTGGGATTCATTCTGTGACGCATCAAATGATGACAAAGTCAATGTGCCAGGGACCAGATTCGGTAACATAGATAGTCTACTTGACCAGTTGCTCCAAGATCATGAATTTTATATTCAATTTCAATATCAACACTATAACGTTGCCAGAGGCGGAAATGGTTTAGGTTCGTACACTCTTCCGTTGATTTAATCACAATACCAAGTACAGCGCTTCTTGTAAGGGAGATACGTACTTATGTATTCCTCTGAAGCAACGGAAGTTGAATTTCGCCATGCTTTCAGCATTACAATGATGCAGTCGCTATACCAAGGGGTGTCAAACTCAAATTGCGTCGCGGGCCGGATTCAAGCCTTCAAATCGCCCGCGGCCGGATCAGTAAACTGATTCCCAAATGTTATCTCGTGTCCTTGCTTTTCATTGCAATGCTTTATTATCAAGCATATATAAATAATACACGGATCATAAGGGTTCTATTCCAGCAAGTCGCAACACCTTCATTCGCGAACTATTATATTGGCAAAAATACGATGATTGCCCGGTTGAATGCAGTTAAGAGCCGACAAAAGAGTGGCGCTAACGACGATAGAAGTTGCCATAGTTCTATGCTCCCTTTGCTGTAGTCGTAATCTGGCGAATACAAGATATTTAATGGTATACGCGGGAGTAGGAATTTGGGTTATTATTATTGAATCGCTTGTCGGGTTTCTCGACCCACATCCCGGGACCTATATTTGATGGGAAGTGACGCGGCAGTGCGATCATAGATATTTGAAATATATATTTGTGTAACTAATATATTTTCCATGTAAATTTAATATAACGGTTCCGCATCGACGTTTTTACCTCTGTGAATAGTTACTTTTTCATCCAATTTCCATAAAACACTGAACTCAGTGAGCACTTTTTGCCTACTCGAATCAGAGAGAGTGAAAGCACAACACCGATATAATGTTGCCTAAGAACATGCTTTGCAGTCTTGAGGGAATATTTAATCAAACTATTTCCTGCAGCAAATATCAACATTTGTTACAAACGTCCTGGATAATATAAGAATTTTTCAATATACTCGGAATTGCTTTGCGGGCCGGACGAAATCGTCTGGCGGGCCGGATGCGGGGCGCGGGCCATATGTTTGACACCATTGAGCTGTACGCTAAACAACTATAGGCTATGACCACTGACCAGTGGCCAGGCCATACGATAGCTAATATGCGCAAGGTGCATCATTCGTTACATCGTAGATTTAGAAGAAGATCGACTATACGGAACAAACTCAATACAATACATACACGCACACACGTACTGTTTGGCGTAACAACACGTTATATTTGTACGAACCTCAGCTCCAATGAATTGTTATTTACTTCACAACGTTGCATTTGAAACTATAATTGCGTTTCTCCGTAGATCAGCACAGCCTGGTGAAGCGAAATAAACGACTTGGGGTGGACAATCGGTCATTATAGGTGGACCAGACGTAATTAAATTGGGCTTATTTGTCCCGGTCAAGTGGATTTCGTCGAGAAAGGCCCACGCTCTATCATCATCCCTTCAATATCCAGTTAATTCAGCTACCAAGCTCGATGTGAACTTCTCCACACGTCAGCACTATCTTAATAACAGAGTATAGAGGATGCTGACTTGTATTTCCATTAGAATTAGACGTTTCATAGAATATATGTGCCAGCAGTTAGTGGCTGCAAACTACTGACAAGACTTCGTACTATGACAGCATTATAGTTGGGAATAAATGTAGTATGTTTGTTTGCTATATGGAAGAAGATGCAAATTCTATCGTGGAATATGCTATGAGTAAGAGCATTTCCGATCATAGGAAGTTAGCGATGTAACCAAAGTATCATAGAATGTTCAATGAATTCATGTCGATATACTGTGAAGAGTCATCTCACAGACAGCATTTGTATATACTCCGTCACACTGTTGTGGTATATAGTTTAGTTGGGTTTAAATGCAAGGGTACAATGTACAATGTTGTCAGTGTTTCGACATTTTCAGATCAGTGGACAGGGGACATGGACATTTATTGTACATAAAACGTATATTGATGTTACTGGAGCGGTTGCACTAACTGCGAAATAATAGTTATCGAGGAAGCGACACTATACATCAGAAACCAGGTCTTGGGCCTTCATGATTATATCAGCAGTTGCTATGCATGCTGATTACAAAGTCAGTACAGTTGACTGTGCATTAAATGCGTGGACGAATGCGCAGACGTAGTCACAGAAAACAACATTACACAGATTTGTAGACGTGACATGTACATATTCTTTCTGTAATTGATGAAACATGAAATATTATATTGACATTACTATATCGTGTTTGAACTGCGGCGAGATACAGTTTTATGGCGCCCACGCAACTCAAGGATCAAATGACCTATCATCATATCATATGCGTGATATGATGGTAATAACTGAAATGGAGTGCTTGACACAAAGCCAAAAGTCGACTACAAGGTAGAATTACGTAACCTAGTATTTTCCAATTTGTAGTAGAACAAATCTTAGACATATCTCGCTGCACCCAATCTAAAATTATATATCACGTCCGTGTTATTTCGCAGTTTAAACGCTCTGATTTTGCCCCATCATCGTCTAATTAAAAGCGCAATGAAAGTCGAAGCGCAAAAAACGGAAATAGATGAAGTGGCCATCCCGGATTTGAGGCGTCTGAAAGAATTATCGGAAAGACTGCGATTGCCTTCGAAACGAGAATCCGTGATAGTGTGGAAAAGGGGTTTGGAAAAACTTCAATCCGAAGGGATATATCCGTAAGTATATAAAACTTTGGGAAGCACATAAATTTATCTGCTCATCATAAATACCCACGAGTTCCACAGCAGCATATAATTATATCCAGATTCTTAAACAACTGCACATTCTGCTTATATAACGCGGCTGTTATCGGATCGAGCATCGCCTTGCTTTGGCAGCATGACGTGTCACCGGGAAATTGATATCGCATATTACTGACGTTTTAGGAGAAATGGAGACCGGAATGAAATCCTTTGAAATTCATAGAATCGCGTGTGCTGTGCTGTAAGCTGTGGACAAACGTTCGATTAAGTACGCGTCTGAACATGTAGTGGCGTGGGCAAGGAAGCAGTCTAGTCAGAGAAAAATCTAGTGGCAAAAAATATGTCATAAACGGACAGTAATAGACGTTGCAAACACAGCGCTTCCATGTCCGCGGGGACGGCGAATGCGAAATCTCTGTGCCATAATACATGTTTAATGTGCATTTTCTGAAAGTCCCCGTGCCTCTGTTTTCAAAACCTGAATATTACCCTACACATTACGGCTCCTCAGTGGACACTGCAAGCTGAAGAGTCATATATTCAAAATTAGTCGTGTTATCTTCCTCCCTTGGTGAATATTGCCACGTTCCCGAGACTGTGCATCATTTCATTGTCGTCTATCCGTAATATCAGTTTCATCATGTACTAGGTTCAACCTTCATTTTACACTGTTTGATATGTTATCTTACCCCGCCTATCGTCCGACGTAGCTGAATTTGTTCTCTCTAGCTAGAAGTGGATTCATCTTTATGTTCTTTTTCTGCATCAGTTTGCGCTGTAGTTGGTGGCACACAATACCTTAACAGGTGATAAGTGCCTCTCCAAGGTTTTATTAATAACAATATCCTTCACATTAAGTCTTTTTGCAGCACATAAAAGTAACTAAGCACATGGCCCTGATAGTATAAAATTGCTTAAAAAACGGGACCCAACTTCCGCAAAATCGAATTTGAAAATGAAGGTTATTGCATGCTCATTGGTAGTATTCCATTCGTAAGGTCATTGGTCATACGCGAGTTGAAATCTGAATGAGACGTAAACAGAATGTCAGACAATAGCATACTCCCAGTTTCCGACAATAGCTCAAACACAAATTCTTGCAGGGATAGGATTATTATAGCGTACATAAGCCAAACATGTACGAATGCCACCGAATCCATTTTACATCTGGATATATATTTTCAATATTTATGTGTTCATAAACAGCTATACTTTCGAATGTCACGACATGATATCTGTTACACTTACACACTTTTATGGCTCGTTTGACTTTCACTGTGTAGGGCAGTTGATCTTGAAAACAACGTTCCAAGCATAAGCGATGCAGGACATGAAATACCATCGGGAATATCGACCACCATTGCCGAAATACACGGCGTTGGGCGGACAAGTATCGTAAAAGAAATTCCTGTCGGCATAGGAAGCGAAAATGACACTACAGAGATTACCGCTGAATCAACAACTAACGCCTGTGACGTCGATAATACCTCACCTAAAACAAGAGAAAGTGTCCGAGAGACATACTTCCGTAAAACAACTGTGGAAGAATGTGTCGATTGCATCAAGAATTACGCAGAGATTAAGAAAGATTGTCCAGACGCGGACGGGGGGCACGTCGACACGTCATCAGTTTCACACAGACATCGACTGGTGGAACTAGCATTGCAGCAACTTCGCCGAGACTTGGTGAGAATAATATATCCCCAAGCTTGAAAATTTAGCCATAAATCACCGTTTAAAAGTCACTGAATTAAGATATTATTAATAATATTGTACGACTCAGAAGACATGACCTAATTAAAAGGTCACTTATCTAAAGATAGCACAGAAACTATACATCACGACTTATCATCCCAGGGATTAACTTGGATGCTACGATATTACATAAGCGACAACGAAATTTCCATCCAAAAGGTCCCAAGCGTACAAGCCATGGATATTATTAGTATAATACCTATAGGCAGCATATGGATGAGACATCGCGTATATAGTTCTACAACGCAAAAATCTCATCAAGAAGAGTTCAGGCTCGTACATAAATCAATTCTGCTAAAATAGCGACAGTTCGAAATTGAAATTGACTCATTATTTTATTTACTCAGTCATGCAGCGGACGGGTATAATAATTGATAGCATCTACTGATTGAATTAACCACTGAGAGAATAACAAACATGGTGACAAGACGACGTAATCTCATTTCCAATCCGATCTGCGGATGACATTCATTTCAAATTGATGGACAGCGATAACGTCTTGAACGCATCTTGAACGCGTGCTTAATGTCAACAGATTAGGTTCAAACAATAGCATACTTCATTCATCGGCGGTGACTAGTGTGTTACCTTTATCAATAATTACACAAGCATGAAGTTCGCACCTGATGACATGAAACAGGGAGGTACCTGACAGGGTTAATTATCAAGTGATGGCATGTTTGTTGCGACTTGTCTCGAAAGTACGCGGGATGCTGAGCTTTCCAGGCGCCTCTCAAAGTACTATCTCATTATGCCACTATGCGGCAATTAGCTTATTTGTGATTATAGACGTTTTTGATGGTGCACGATCTGCATTATAACCGTATCATAGCAACATATGCACGACAGGTTCCTGTCGTAATATAAACATCTTTCGACTGTAACCAAAGCAGACAGCAAAATAGTGATTACATCGCTTTATGTCTGCACTACGAAGGTCATGAGGAACGGGGCATCACTGTTGATATGACGATATTGAGTCTTGAGCAATCTGCTGTGTAAGGTGACACAGAAATAGCCAAACGCAGTTATTTTCAGTAGGCTGACATGTTTCTAGGATACACACAACGTTCGTCATGCTTGAAACGACTATAGATACATCAGTTATCTCGGAAACAGCGTAATAAACATGTCCAAGTCGTATGCAATGACTGTATGTATTATTTTTAGAACACCATCCACGCACAAATAGGTGATTTTTGAAAGCGTTAACACGTCCCGATCTTGCAGTGCGGTTCACCGTTAGGATCAACTCTACAGACTATATAGACATTCGGCATATACCCGTTACAGTTATATAAATATGTACCCCGTAACCCTGTATATAGAAATGTTGGTGGCCATTTGCATTTGTGATAGATTTCCGCGGGCGGACTGTCTAACTTGCTTTGCTTGTGCGCAATCACAGCACATGAAGCTATACTTCATTTTCGACATGTTTTTGTTATTCAACTGCGACGCGAAATAAGTTGGTATCGATTTCGGGTTTGATATTACATATTCAACACTCAAATTTCCAGCGTATTTACTGAATCCCGAATAGTTGCATCCGTGTATGAAGAGTGAAACGATAAAGGCGAAATCTCATGTCAAAATTATGTGGCCACTATACTTTTGTACTATTTTTCATAATATCTTGAAGCCATCTTTAATAATAGGTTTCCTGCAATTGATGAAGTAAAATTAAACGGCTAACCGTGGTTAAATAATATTGTTGGACCTAGTAAGTTCAATTCAAAATATATCCAAGTGAATAGCAGAACATAACAAATGACAGAACATCCCCTCTTCCAATCACAACATAACAAGGAATGTTCCGTGATTTAATTTCAGCTCGATATGAGAATACAAGATAACGCAATAGCTCGCAGTTTACTGGAACGACGGCAGGAGGTTCTTCAGGCCAAAGCGGTCACAACATGCGACCAACATGCCACCATGATCGATGATTATTCTTGGGAACTTGAGAAGGAAGACGATATTGCCGAGCAGCTCAGATGTACGAAATATCGATTCAAATTATCGCAACTGAAGAACGACGGTATTGTTATTTTTCAGCATGTGATCTGCCAAGTTCGTTGATGAAACCAACAGCAGTGGTTCGGAGGAGAACATCTCGTTTGAAGCTAATGGGCATAAGTCGAATGACGTTCGATTCGAATCGGTTCTCGGTGATTTAGCCGAAGTTGAATGCATACGAAGAGAAACGATTACTGTGTAGCGTGGACACGAATATTTATGCAGCTCGTATCGAAAGCATTTAGTCATACATTCCAGCGGTTATAAAGCCAAATTGCGCACTGTGTGAACCTTAAATGTGTGGAATTATCGCATGCCGACGTCTCCTTCTGTAAATCAGGCATTTATTCCGCTATAATCACTCATAATAAACAGGCAATTCGTTGCGAAACCCGAGAAACTATTCCGACAATACTGGGAATATATTAACCACTGATTGCGATTTTGCACATTATGTTTATCTGTATTACAGTGATTGATTTATAGTGTACGAAGAGGACGACAACATCATCAATAAATCACTGAATCAAGGTGGACTGCATCCAACTCTCACTTGCAACGTTGCCTCGTCTCAACTTTGTGACATTCTGTATTCTAAAAACTGTCGGTGTTTTTTTATTAGTTTCTCTTTGGTGATTAATATTAACGACGTATCGATCACGGTATTTCACTGTTATTATAGCTTCGATTTGGAGAAAACAACGTGTATACATACAGCAAGCATATTATTTTATACGCTCCTTGTTTTGTAACTTATCATGAATATCGCGACAAATCTTCAGCATATTTTAGTTGGTATACCGAATAAATCAAAATATACAAAAAAATGACTAAATGGGTCCGATATTTCCGTTGGAAAAACTTTAGGTGATATGACAAAAGTAAATACGAATGGTGGCATTCCTTTCCTGATATTGGTAGCTAACCCTTCGAGTTCGAAGTCTATACGAATCGCCGAGCATTGGAATCGATATCTGTGCTACCAGGCGGGTTGACATTGGGGACGCGAAGGTGCGACCACAGACTTGTAACAGAGCATATTATACAACATGGGCAACGGTAGATTATCAACTGCCTATAGTTGACCGCAACACAATACGAGAGATAGAAAGGTATTTTTCAAGCAGAGTGATTGATGGTTGCTAAAATTATGGATACAGAAAGATATGACAAACAAACCACAAATGTTACGGCCATGCGTAGTGGTTATAGATCGACAACGGGATTACAAATGGACCACAGATGCTGTTCTGACAGGGTGGACACTGGACATGTTCCGTCTAAGCGGCGCGCGTGCGCGGCCGCGCACTGCTGAAAAAGTAGCCGCGCACAGAAAAATCTGTGCCGCCCACAAGAAAACCGAAGTGATGACCTTTTTTTTTATAGTCGTTACGTAGCGTTGTCCAAGGGACCTTGCAGTGAGTTGGTGGGTGCGCGCAGACTCCTGAAAAATTAGAGGGAACATTGGTGGACAGGATACTGTTGGTATAGTTCTATCTACGCCAATTAAACCTCACAAGACGTGTATCTAAGAGAAGCCTGAAATCAAATACGGTCGTGCGGGACAATGAAGGTGTGGTGCTGGTGTGATTGAACACAATAATGGAACCATGATAATACAAACAAATATACCGTACTATACGGCAATGAAATACATGTTAGGTAAGAACTGCACATTGAAATTATCGAGCCGTCAAAACCACTATCTATTCAAAGTGTTTGATCGTTGCTGTCAATACTATATCGTGATCAAATTCACAGCAATCGGAGTTGAAGGGCGTTGGATAACAATACACGAGATTTGTCGGTTCATTTCATGAATTATCATCTCATTTCATCACAATATGACGGTTACAAACATTCCAACGCAAGACTTGCTATGATAATGAAACGTACAGCGTCAGCACCATACTTCGTAATAGTTTTATTGTACCTACGTTTCGTTTGTCAGTGGAACAGTAGTGAGCGCAGTACGTGCATTACTGTACTGTGAGACCATACACATAATTACTATAATCTATCACTTTATCTCAGCCTACGTTATATTTCACCAATTGCACATCAGTAGAATGAATTATGCTTTGTGGTATGTAATCAATTGCAATTTAGGCCATGATTATGATAGCCTAATTCACTCTAGTCATGCGATTGTTTCCAAACATGAACAACCACATGTATGAATCATTTTTCATCGCGCACACACAGCTCAGAAGAAGACTTCACGTTGCTCCTTAAATACTTGTTACGTCACAATGACGTTGCTAGGCAGCATCAAGCACATGGTGAAGATTATTTTGGCGCATCTTTATTCTATATATCTGCATCTAATACAGAGCGGTTACGATGACGAACGGATTTCTATTTCATACATTCGCTCTTATCGCATTATTTTCAACCTTCGATGACACCCGATCAATGAAACCACTTTCGAGGAGTCACGGCAGAGCGCGAAAAACACATGCGGATTCGATCCCGATGACCGAATCGAAGCTTGCAGATGACTTTAGTGATTATCCGGATATCATTGTCGCGATTCAAAAGGCCGGATTGTCCGTGAGTGTCGCGGGCGAATATAATCCCTTTCTAGTCTATGTTGTAATGAAAATCATCCTCCTTAATTTCAAAGGACTCCGATTTTGACATGGTAAAAGAATTTATACTGGAATGTGCCAGTTCTGCCAAAGCGATCGCGTCTACAAGAGACAGAACGCGTTTCGCCGTGACTGCCTTCTCAGCGCTGACACAGCATATGATCACATTCAAAGATTGCTGCCAAGATGGGTTATCCCAGCTGGAGGGAATGATCACCAACGACATGGTCATTATCGACGAAGACACCAAAAGATTTTATGACATACAAAACCATTCAGACCTGTCGCCTGACTCCGTCGATGTCGAGTACGGGCTTTACTCCATACGAGGTGAAGTAGTTCTCCATACGAGTAGTTCTGGGCACAATGATACGAGTACTCGAATCTGAAGCGAGTATTAATTTAAATGATGTGTGTCGAGTTTTGTGAGAGATGATGCTTTCTAGTACTGAAATTATTAGCTCTTTGCCGCTAAGAGTTTTTTCGATAAGGCCATTTCCCACTGAGTCTCGAACAGTCTTGTACTGTACAAAACTACTGGATCTTCGAAAAGCGCAACTAGAACTAGAACTAGAACTACTCATTTTTCAAAACTCGCAACTAGAACTAGAACTGCCAACTTTTAAAAATCCGCTACTGAGAACTAGAACTATTCATTTTTTTAAACTCGCAACTATAACTATAGAACTACCAACTTTTAAAAGTCCGCTACTAGAACTAGAACTGTTCAATTTTTAAAACTCGCAACTAGAACGAGAAGTACCAACTTTGAAAAATCCGCTACTAAAACTAGAACTAATCAACTGTGAAAACTCGCAACTATAACTAAAACTACCAACTTTTGAAAATCCGCTACTAAAACTAGAACTACTGACTGTTTCAAAACCGCAACTAGAACTAGAACTAGAACTAGAACTACTACCCGATCTTTAAAAATCCGCAACCTACTAAATAAAACTAAGCAGATCAGTTGTTCTTGACCGGTGTTTCCGGGCGCACAATGTAAGTACCGGTAATGTAATAAATGTGTAGTTAGATCTGTATTGCGGTAGGTTTTTGTGACTCACTGACAATTAGGGGATCTTCAAAGGTTTGCAAATTGGCGGAGGACACACCTGGGTATTTTACGGCCCGCGTGCTAAATCCGGACCGCGGAAAATTGCTTGGAATTTTTAACTATACATTTGAATGTGTATATGCATGGTTGAAAAAATTACAAATTATCTTTGGCGCGATGTAGCATAAAAAGGTACATATTTGAACATTCCACATCTTAGAATACTCGACTTGGCTCGAAGCCTCATATCCTTCATTCGAAATGAAATCGCTTATAGGTACTCGATTCTTACCAGCCCTACTAACAGGGTAAGTGTTAAAAAATACCGACTTTCAGCAAACCTGTTTTTGTGCCAGAGCAACAACTATCCGACGAACACGTGACGACTTACAAGCCTTCTGTGTTGTACCTGCTGTTGAATTTTCAAACGCGCCGGATGAGCTTTAACGTTCTAAACGCGGCGATGTTGGAAGTCGCCAAGTTACAAAAATTGGGACTTCACGTCGTGACGGTCATTGTAGACCCTTTCGAGAATAGGTGAAGTAGGTAAAATGCGACCTTACGAATACGGCAGCGGAAATATTCAATTTTCAGACAGCCTCATATCGACAAAGATTTTAATCTTGCGGGCGGCGGCGTCGAAAGTGACATTGGCGACAACTCAATCTACTCCAGAGAGGAATACGATCAATATGAGAAAGAAATAAAGTAAATATTATTCAGTTCAATGGGATGTTTCATATTTTCAATATCACATTTAAACCATGCTGATGTCGTGGGTACTGATTGACCCATGGCTTACTAAAACTGGCCATGATTCACCAGACCCTGTGAAAGATTTTGTTGCTTAGATGTTATGTCGCGAGGATTCCAAAATGCTACATTACATCAATCTTCCTTATAGGTTAATTCTCGATATATGCTTAATCCTGTAATTCGTGTATCGTATCAGTATAGCTTCGTATTTTGAATACGTTGATGCGATGTGTCGCGATGATCATCCATCCATCATGTTTGAATTTTTGCGTTGATATATTAAGTGTCTCTCTCTCTTTCCGCGACTGTCACGCTACAACCCTAAAACCCTACATGTATCGCAAATTAGGTAACACAATAGGCTCAGAAAGATCTTCGTGATAACCATTGAAGGGGCTAAATAACAGCGATTAGGAAATATGATATAGTCATAGGCTGTGTTCCATTTGAATTACGCCGACTTCATTTGTGATCATGACTGGCGAGTGGTGGCGATGGTCCGTTAGGAACCGACAGCTATACTGAGAAATGCCTAGGACCGAATGGAATCGCAATACAATTAAGTCGATTTGGATACAAATACACAATCTTACGACCATAGCATGTATGAGCTAAACATTCGGGGATATAGATAGTTGTTAAAACACTATGGCATGATAATGATAATTACCAATCGGATTATATAGGCACATGGGCGGATCATTAAGTACCACCGATAAAATGCGGGGGTCAGAGGATATCAGGAAACAAGGATGAAAGCGATATCTATACACTTTATCTACAAAATCGCTTGAAATTAATCCTGATATATTTTCCTTAAAAGGGTTTGATGAAACTCGATAATGTGACTGAACAAGATGCCGCTATCTTGACGTTGTGGCTATATACTGTGTTCCTCATAAAACCAAAGGCGGTGATGATAATCGATTCTTGATAAGTCTTATAGCTCCAGCCGTCAATGCATAAGATGATTATCAGGAACACTCATTTCACGATCTCTATAGCGGTCGCTGGTATGTTTATTCCCGTATCCCATAACTATAAATTATTCGTTTAGCTTAGACCACCCAGGAGATATACCTATATTTGGTCGATGCAAATACCGGGAAACCATAATCATATACCGTCGATGTAATTGCAGCGAAATCCATAAGAAACCAAACGACTACAACTTACATCTGGAGGAATTGATAGAAAAAGACAAAAAAGACAACCAGCCGAAATTCGAGGGAATCGCCAAGTTTGACGAGCCGAGGATTGATGATGGGAAGCTGAGCAAAACTTTAGTTTTGCAGTTCGCGAAGGTGGATAATACCAGCGCCAACAACTGTAACTATAATGTGATTTTTTTTGTTTCGCATCTCAGGAAATGTCGAGCATTCCTGAGCACGGATTCAAGTTGGACAATTATTCACAGTTGCTTAGTAGCAACGTCTTGAATACTCTGACTGGGATTATTTCGAGTCCAATGACTTGGTTTGGAGGTACGGTATATCATCCTAACCAGACGATGCCGTGACTTTGAGATCATTGTGGGTGTGATATATTTTACAGAAGGAGAAGTCGAAACGTCGTGTACAGATACGCGTAATCTTATTCACAGACTAATCTGGACTCCTGACTATTACACCACGCATAAATATCCAAACGCGAAGGACTGCTCGTGGCTGATCACAGTTCCTCGAGGCCAGTTTGTGTCCTTGAGGTTGGTATAAAATTCAAAAATATCCAAGACATTACGCGCGCGCCACCATTATATGCCCGAAATTAACCGGATGAATGAGATAATTGGCAGTTTTGAATCTCAAGTGGATCTGAAGCAGTGGTCCTTAAACTTCTCATGGTCGTGGTTCAGTTTACGTTTCGAAACTATTCCTTGTCTCTAACTACTGGAAATATCTCGATGACGTCATAATATAACGCACACAGTTATTGAAATCAATACTACTGAGGGGGAAGTTTTTTCTTCCATGCTACTAATCATTTGGATTTGTGTCAATTGATACACAAACTTGAAAATATGAATTATAGTTTTTGAAATGAAGATACGAACAAAACCAATCTTTTTACTAACTTCATGAATTTCCAAATAGCTCATTGGCCCACCTTAAAACACCCTCGTGGCGCACAGGTTTAAAAAATCTGATTAAAAGTGTCAGCTGTCAATCAGGGTTGTAACCAAGTCACAAGGTTCCGAGTCACAAGTCAATTTCACTTTTATAGTTTTGACTCGAGCCAATTCGAGTCATTTTCAATTCATCACCGAGTCAAGTCCGAGTCCAAGTCACCGAGTCGAGTGTCGAGTCCGATTCATAGTGTTTTGACTCGAGTCCGAGTCCAAGTCATTGTGTTTACTGTTCAGTTCCGATTTAATGTCATAGCAAACCCACTTTTCACGACTCGGCTGGGTGATATCGAATGCTTCGCATTTATAATATACTAATTTGTCTCCCTTTTAACAGTTTCTGGTAGCATTTTCAAGTATCAGTACTGATAGACGAAATATTAATAGCGTGATACCTTTACTATTCTTCGAAATTACAATGAAACGCCTGTCTTGGTAGACCCAGTCTCAAGTCATATGACTTGGTCCGAGTCATGCGAAATGACTCGAGTAAAAGTCGAGTCAATGCACAAATTGACTAGAGTCGAGTCGAGTCATTTTTCATTTTTAAGAAAATGACTCGAGTCAAGTCGAGTCACCAAAAAATCGCGACTCGAATCTGACTCGAGTCATTTCAACCCCACTGTCAGCCCATTGACTTTGTCAATGAGCGCAGCCGAAAGACACCCGCGTCCCAAGTTGCACATGGCAGAATTAACCGCGAGACAAAACAAACTATGCGATCACCTAGCGTCATCTTGCGGCGACTTCAAAAATTGTTGTTCTGCTCTTTTGGTCTAAAGGTTTGATATGTTCCGAACGGAAAGCGTATTTGATCGAGTGACAATTTACGACGGGGAAACAAAAGAGAAAACTCCCGTTCTAGGAGTATACAGGTGAATTTATTATTTTACTTTCACGATGATACGTCAGGTGGGCAACTTGATCTAGTTTCAACTCGGCACTGCCGTAGACACCGATTTTGTAATTGATAGCACCAAGCAGCGGCCGCAGCAAAATGATTAATACCTACCAATTCCTCTGCTTTGAGGATGCATGGATAAGTCTGGGTAACGTGACGCATATGCTTGTACTGTACATTACGGATGTTCAAAAATAACTTTTTTATTCAACTGGCTACCTGATAAAATCGTGAGCTTGGCTAAAATAAACTCTGCACATCAAAACTAGCTCAATTCCAACCGGGAAAGAAGCATTCTTATTAGAGGATGAAGTTTTAAATTTATTTTAAGTACAGAACTTCAATATTGCAGCAAACAATACGTTGAGAGTCAGTCGAAAGGCTTCGAGTGGAATAAATTTGGCAATGTGAACGTGTTGTGTTATTAGAATTAGAAATACCCTACCCCATGAACTTGTTAGATTGTCTCAAAAAACGATGCATATCAAATTTGGTTTCATTCCAAACCGTAGAAGAAAAGTGAATGGACTAGAGAATTTTGGATTTCATCAAAAACAGTGTTCACGGTGGCGAATTATTTAATTAAATTATTAATAATAAAACCAACCACCGTAAATACTATTACATCGAATCCGGATCCTGGTTAAGAACGCATGCCCAAATAGTAATGATTCAAATAGTTTTCAACAGCCACACTGAGGCATATAACGAATTGAATTATTATGAAATATTCACAGCGGGAATTTGGCATCTGAAGAAAAGCCCTTCACAGTAAACAGCACGAAGGAAAGCGTGATGTTAATTCTTGAAACTGACGGTGGAAACAATGAGCGTGGATTTTTAGCGACCTGGACTCCTCTGACACATTACGATCAGATCGAAGGTAGGTGCGTGAGTTGGGGGTATGCCCACTACTGTTGAAACCCGCCATTAGAATCTACGGCAAATGCTTACATCAAAACACACATTCTCTTTATAGATGGTCACGTAATATTTCTGGTAGACGTATCCGGCAGCATAATCATGGAGGATATCTCGACGTGGATCTATGAAATATCGAAGTTTTTTCTTCTGGATGATACGAGTTCCAAGAAAGGAGTAGAGACAGAAAGTGAATATTCAATTTTGAGTAGAGTTGGCAAAACGAAGTATGTCGATATACTTGTTATTAATTGAATATGTTAAGTGAAGAACAGTTGAATTCAGATCAACAAAAAGCGCGGACAAAAAGTTTCGTTACAAACGTCAATTGAGAAAGGCAAAAGAAAAAGCATCCTCGCACATTGGTATCGTGAAATTCGCGGAAGAAGCCGAAGTCGTCCAAAGTATCGAAGTACCTTCAACAGCGGAGGATCTGCGCGATACGGCGGCAGATTTAGAGAAGACGGAGGAGCCGACTTTCCTGGGAAAGGCGCTAGATTTCACAAGATTAAAGCAGTTTTTGTGAGTTCATCGCGGGATGAAAAATTCAATCCAATGTAATCCGGACGTAACATGTGTTTACAAATATATACAGACGTGTAATGGGAGACTCCAGTCATCTTCGATCCTCCGTCGTTGACGAGACGGCGGAGTTTCCGAAACGAGCAGTGTTCGTGTTATCGGACTGGCATTCCGTCGACGATCCAAAGCCTTTCATCAAGTTACTGTGCGACTGGAATATTGTGCCGATATTCATTGGGTTTGGCATGGTCAATTTACAAGTTAGGGATGATTTAGTTAGCGATTGCGGACTCGCATACCAACGCCACGCTTCTGCAGCTCAAATCATGCAGGACCTGAAAGTAAGTCAACATGATACCCGCAAGATTCGGAAGCACGTAGTGAGAATGAAGTATCCTATTTTGCAATGAGCAGAAGGCGTGGAGAATCACAGTAGTAGAAACAACTACAACGCCATCAAAATCCACAACTACCACCACGATACCAGTAAAATCAACTACAATTTCAACAACCACAGATCCAAATTCACTGTCATCTACTACGCAACGACAATACCCTTATACAGGTATGTACGACAGATAAATGCGAATGAATGAGCTGCGCTGCTAAAGATTACCACTGAATGAAACTATAGATTACTGACCTACGGATAGATACGCAACTCCCGTCATTACGCTCCGGCAAGCAGTTACACTTATTGCTGAGCAATCTAAAAGTAGCGTAATTGGTGGTGCCATAGCTGGCGAAATTTAATGAAGCTGGTCTTAATCGACAGCTACTGTCTCACTGATTCCGAAAATACAAATTAAAATCTTGTCAGGGAAATGGAACCACGTCAAAACAGCCGTAAAAGTCTTTAAATCGGTTTTGTTCCAACAATGGCACCGCCGCAACACAATGAACATATCAATAGCCAATTTCGTTAAGCGATTGGTCGGAACAATGCCGCTTTTCAAATTTTGGCGGCTGTCCTGAGGTGGTTCCATTTCCCTGACAATATTCTAATTTGTATTTTCGGAATTAGTGCGACAGAAGCTCTCGATTAAGTCGACTTTAATTAAATTTCAGCCGTCGGGTCGCAAGCTATAACACCACCAATTACGCTACTTTTAGATTGCTCAGCAATAGGAGTAACTGCTTGCCGAAGCGTTACAACGGGAGTTGCGTATTTATCCGTAGGTTAGTAATCTATAATGAAACTCGAATGACACATATTTCGGACATTTAGCATTTCGCACAGAAGCTTCAGAATTCACTGTGTAATGTGGTTGCATGGATGGATATAGTGCAGTCTCGGATTGCAGGTCTGGTTGATCGTAACATAACCCCCAACCCATCGTCACCTCGTAGTGGCGTTGGACAACTAGATAATTCTGTTCGTCTATAATTAGAGTAAATACCGGTAATCTAATACTAATCTGATTTGTGAAATGTTTCTTTGGTCTAATTCTAATTCTAATCTAATTAATTTGTGAATTATTTCGATTCTCTAATATTAATTGTAATCTAACGTGTGGTTTTCGAGAAAATGCTACAGGAGAGCTGTATAGTGCGAAACGAGACAAGCTTGCTGTGCAAACATTTGTCATTCTCGCGCTTCTGACCATGAACTCGGGTTTGATATGAACTGAGCTTCATTCAATTTCCGAATTAAATAATCCTAATTATGATCTAATTTAAAGAAAGAAACTGTGTAGCTGTAGTTTTAGTTATAATCTAATTTTAAAAGCAAAATATTATCTATGGTTGTCCAACTCTGTTCTCAATGTTCGAAATGCCAAATGTCTGACTTCTCTGGTAACCCTATACACTTCCAGGAACCTATCCCACACTGCCGCCACCTACGCCACATTTTCAGAGCGTTGACAGGTTCGACTATCTCGGACTGGCCATCCTTCTTGCGGTGATAGGTACAGCCATCCAGTCATAATAGCATTTTAAGCAGAGACACGCAATTGATTCCATGTAACAGGTGTTATGGAATCAATTGGCCTCGTCGCGCTGATCCTATACACATCGTCAACGCTACCGCCTTTAATTGCAAGCATCTCCACAGTGTCCATGGTGAGGGAGCGAAAGAAACGAGAAATGATAGAGGTAAGTTCGTATCCGGCAAATGCTCGAAACGGTCAACGCCTGAAAGATGACCATCGTATTGCAGCTTATGAAGTTACCAAGATCGGAAAGGATTAAAATTTTGAAATTCAAACCTCCGGAGGAAAAAGTACCAAATCGACCGAAGACTAGATATCCGGAAGCAGTCAACAGTTTTTTCACAAGGCGTGCAGTCTTACCGAAACATTTCGTTGCTCCATGAGTTCCATGTGCTCCATGAGCATTAAATGCGCAATATATGCAATATAATTTTTTCTGTACGCGGGTATTTATTGCTTCGAAGGAGCAAGGGAAAATGGAACAAAAGTCCCGTGCCTAACTGCCTGATTTAACTTTAGTAACGTCAACAGCAAGTAGCAACAGTAAATTCCCCATTCCTGGTAAAATATATAGCTTGTTTACTGTGAATATCGCAAATGTATGTGTAAATTTCAACAATACTTGGTTGTTTTGGGTATTCATAGTGCTTCGACTAATAATGGTCATTGGTCAGTTACACTAGGTCGATATTCATTTTTTTTGATTCCTCATCGGCTTATTTGTAGCACGGCCCACTTATGCTGTAGGCTTTTTGTAAGACACCGTTTACTCGGTCGTCATTGCGAGGAAGAGCATAGAAAGCATCCAACACCAAGAAAAGGACGTTATGTATTTTTGCGGCTTGTACACCGGACTAGTGATACACATACACACGATCTGTGCATATGCATAATACTATGAGTGCATGATGTACAGTACACATGCCGCTGGACAAGGAAGGTGCAGATATAGCCTTGTAAGGCTTTCTAAGCCTTGCACCACCCCTCCATGTTATCCCGGTAATGCTGAGCGCCAAGCAGGAAAGTCATAGAAGATACCAGTGTTACAAATCAGGTCTTTGGTCTGACCCGCCTGGGATCGAGCCCACAACCTACCGATCAAGAAGCCGGAGGCGTCACCATTACGCTATCTTGTAGGTAACCAAGAATACGTGCACTCGTGCAGTTCCCCTGGTGGGTCTAGTCATACCCAATGTTCCCTCTAAGCTGCGCACGTGCGCAAAATGCGCAGTGCTGAAACGGTCTCTGCGTACAGAAAATCTAGGCTGCGCACAAAAAATCCGCAGTGATGATTTTTTTTCAGTCGTTGCGCACTGTTGTCCAAGGGACCGCGCGGGCGCGCAGAAAAATTATAGGGAACATAGCCAGGGGAAAATAGTGCTATCGCTGAAGTCTGAAGCCGAGGTACAAGTGCTGCCCGCAAAGGTAGATATCGCGCTCCATGAAGAAATAAGAATCTGCAATCACGTGCGCCTCACGAACGAGATTTTTTTTTAGTATGGTCTCGTAGGGCCTACGCATGAGCGATACTGATTTCATTTCAATAGCGCAATCTTTTCTAGGACTGGCGAAATAACATGGTTTAACAAAGTTATAAATAACAATGGGCTAGAAGTACCGAACTATGTACCGAAGTCATTATACCAACGGACGCCTGAAGATGTTTGATTATTATTTAGAGCAGTGGTTCTTAACCTTTTTTCGTCCAGCGCCCCCTTTCAAAAATTATTGTGCTCCAGCGCCCCCCTCAACTTCATATTGTAAGGAATGTAATAAAGACAATGAGTAAGAGGGAGGACCGTAACAGCACTTCGTCAACCCCCCTAAAAACGATTGCCTTGCGCACCCATAGGGTGATAAACCGAACTTCTGAGGGCTTCGCCCCCACGAACCCCATATCGTGATTTTGGTGGTCAGCAAAGTTTGTGTGGCCTGGTCGCCCTAGGTACCAAAATTTGCTATAATGCATGGTAATTGCATATTTTCCATAATGCATGGTAATTACATTTATAAGTCGCTATAAACTTTTTATCCTCTCAGCCCACGTAATCAGATTTACCAGTAACACTGAGTGAGCTGTTGTATAGGAAAATAAGGGGCACGTAATTATTAATTAAACATATTCGGGCGTTCCCGCAGGTACAAATATTCGTTACCAGGGCCGTAACAGCACTTCGTCAGCCCCCCTCCCCAAACATAAAACGTTGGTCCTGGGCCCCCATCGGGTGATAAACCAAACTTCCGGGGGACTTCGCTCCCAGACCCCCATTAGGCTGTCCGCTATTTGCTGATAGCCTATTAGGTATCTACATTGGGTGTCCATTTACTGAGGGAGCTATTCTCGCCTAGTCGCGCGAAGTGCGAAAAATTTCACTAATTAATGATTGAATTGGTCAATATCATCGGGAATTGCATGTAAATTGAGATCAATTTTTATCCTCTCTCTGCTCACGTAAACACATTTACCGGTAGAGCTGAGTTAGGTGCAATGGTCCCTCTAAGCTGCGCACGTGCGCAGTGCTGACACGGTGTCTGCGCACAGAAAATCTACGTTGCGCACAACAAATCCGGAGTTATTACCTTTTTTTAGTCGTTACGCACTGTTGTCCAAGGGTCAGCGCAGTGAGTTGTTGAGTGTGCGCAGACTCATCAAAACTTGAAGCGAACATTGTGAGGTTTCTTGGAAACTGTAGGGCCCGTTACCAATAATTAAACATATTCGGGCGGGCGAACCCGTTGGTATGACCTCGTTGCATGATGTTATTTCGTGACCCCCTGTCTGCAATATCAAAAAATATAGAATCGCTCAACGGGGATATCGCCCAACAGGAATATCCCTGTCGCCCAATCGTACTAAACTAAAAGACGCACACGATTTCAGATTGGTATTTCTTCACTGACATATAATTTTTCCCTGCCAGATGGAATTCGTCTTCTGGGGTTCAGATTGCCAAGACAGGAACATTCGGTGTCAGTCATTTAGGCGCCCATGGACAATTAAACCTATATGTATTTTGAAGGCTATATGTAACGAAGTTTTCGGTGTGAATTTGCTCCCAATACTCATTTAAGATATGTCCTATCACCACATCATCTACTGCGAAGCCATTTTTCTCCAGCGCCCCCCATACCGCCCCCCTGAGCCCAGCGCCCCCCATATCGCCCCCTGAGCGTTTCCGCCCCCCTTCAACATCGCCAGCGCCCCCTGGGGGGCGCTGGGGGCAAGGTTAAGAACCACTGATTTAGAGGTCCTACCATTTCGAACACACTTCACTCGATCAGCTCTACCGGTAAATCTGATTACGTGAGCAGAGAGAGGATAAATAATAATAGCAATATATATGCAATTCCCGTCATATTGACCGATTCAATCATGAATTATATAAAATTTTCGCGCTTCGCGCGTCTAGGATATACACCCACTAAAGGGACACCCAATGTAGATGATAAATTGCGGCCAAAAACGTAGATGCCGAGGGAGGTCTGGGGGGTGAAGTTCGGTTTATCACCATAAGGGGGGCCTGGTTGCGCACTGTTGTTCATGGGCCTGCGCAGTAAGTTGACGTGTTTGCGCAGACTCGTGAAAAATTAGAGGGAACATTGGTCATACCTCCATTACATTAAAATATGTGTGGCGCGGTAGCGTAGTGGGATATTCCACAGCTGCAACAGCAATGGGTTTTGGGCTCGAGTCCGACCGAGGTCGACTACAGAATTCCTACCTGAGTGTTGGGGGTCTATCTAGGCTCCTGCTTGCCATCTCATCCGCGTATGGCAGGGGTCAGCCACCCCGTCACGCGTGCCATTTGTGGCACGCGAGATGATTTTGCATGGCACACCAAATTATTTGACGCACACGGCATAATATAACCAATCACAAAAACAACATCGACGGATTTTTATGTTTTAGCGTTCTTTAATACCCATCGTTCGCATTCCATTCCAATGTTCACAATCCGAATACACGCTTGTCTATGACATCACAATCAGAAACAAAACAAACTTTCTTGGTACCAGCAATCAAAGGTTGTCCATAAGAAAGTTGTGAGCATGGCGTTTCATTCTACTTATTGTATAATTGTAATCATGTGCATATTTGAAATAATGATTACAGCGGTCGCCCAAGAGAGCATCGACTTTCGAGCTGCGGTGGGTAAACACAGCAGCGACATCAGTACCAATTCCGACATCATTTTCCTGTTACAACGCTCCGGGGTTACGGTAATGATTTGATCGCTGGCCTTTCGTAGCAATGAATAATCGCCTGCAACTTCGGTACAGGATGACGACTTCGAAAACTTCAAGAAGTTCGCCATGCAAGGACTGCAAGCAGTGAATATACTGGGCAGTTGGATGAACGAAACCAGAGTAGGACTTGACCTACTTACAGACAAAGCGCAGAACTTCTTAGATTTTGATTCGTGCTGCATAGAAATGACTGTTAAAAATCTTTTGTCGAAAATCAGCGAGGGCTTTACCATGTACAACCAAAGCATAGTAGAAGAACTGCTAATGGGGTATGACGGAGATCTTTCCCCTCATAAAATTGACCTGGAACAAAGTCTGCAGACCATAAAAGGTAATGATTGCGGGATGGAACTATCTTTAAAAACAGGCGATAATCACCAAACGGTCACGTCCAATAACCAAGGAAGTTTACCGTGAACCAGTATGGTAATGAATGTCAATGTAATAATTATTTAATTAAATACAGAATATCGTCGTTGTTGAATCATAGTAGCGTATGTCCATTCTGCAATTAGAAAATCAGCTTTATGTAAAATTTTAATTTTCTGTTGGCCTTATCTTGAACATGATTAACTTTGAAACAATCTGATAAACCTTAACATGGACAAAATATGGCCGAAAACGCGACGATATACCAGTTTTTTCAGTAAAAAAAGTCTCGCGTTACGAAAACGACTTTTCGAATCTGCAGGCCGATATTTGAGCAGTGGATTTGCAAGGAAAAAACCGACATTGATCTTGCTCGTGTTGAATTTTCAAACGCCCTTTATGAGCTACAGTTTGCTGGACGGCGCTGTAGATGAAATTCGAGGACTGAAAGACGCCGGGGCGTATGTCATAACATTTATAGCAGATCCCGAAGAGAATCGACAACCGCGATACCGTCAGAGTGGAGTGCGAGGGCGGTACCAGTCACGGGGCCCACAGCAGATGCGTGGTATTGCGTTCGATACGTACGTATATGTGAATAGAGAAATTATGTATAGGTATCAGTGTTCTATTATATCTGTATAGCAAAGGTGTTATCGTGGGAGAGGACTATGACGAAGGCGTGGACTATTTTCGTGGTATATTCCGTAAGTTTCAGTCCGACATTCAGGAAAATATCGCATTTGCCGACGAAGAAGAAGATCTATCTCGATGGCGGGTTAAGATGAACGACGAATACCAAAAGTTAACAGAGCTGTACGCAAAGGTCAGGTGACATTGTAGGCTTACTCCGTGACGCAGGGTCTGGTGAATCTCGATTTACAGGCAATGTCCAGCAAGGCTGAGCATGGTTTTCGGATATCGCGGTTCTCAGAGCTGGTATCACCTGATTTTCTGCAACTTATAAAAGATTTAATCAGCGTTCCTACGTTATTCTTTGGAGGTCAGTGAGCGACGGTATTCAGAAATATCTATGAAATGACATCAACTAGGAAAATCATGCGCCTGAGTAATCGCACTTTGGTTCAAACTAAGACCTGCCTGATGGCAATTAATACTCTGGATATTGCAGTCAGTGCCAATGGAAGTATTACTGCCTCATTTCACTGTAATTGGAAAAAGAGTAAAGGCTAAATTATATTGACAGATATGTCCTTAACCCAGTGTTGGGATGACTCGAGTCATGACTTGACTTGAGTCAGACTCGAGTCACCTTTTTCGTGTTACTTGACTTGACTCGCGTTACTTTGCTAAAATGACTTGACTTGACTTGACTCGGCGTATCAGAAATGTGGATTGACTCGTAACTAGGAGCAAAATTCACGAGTCAATTTCAAGTCATCAAGTACTCGGTGTTGATGAATATCACTGAATTTTGCCTATGTTCGGATTGTTCGCGAAACGCTGGTGTAACCCGCGAGAGCGAACAATGATTCAATGATCGTGCGTTTTACTGAGCATCCATTGTTCTCTCACAAATAAATTCACCGCAAACGAAGTGATCGAAGCTTACAGCTTACGTTGTCGTAAACTAGTATGGTTAAGTAATGTAATAGCAAAATGTATATTTTTGTACTCTGTTCTTACATTACCCAAACCTCTTGTTTATATAGTCAGCAACCATTGGCGCAGGCTCGAATTGTATCATATCAATTTGTTAATGGGTAATATATTGCATCTTTTCAGTTCATTTCTCTATTACCTATTTGACTGGTAAATATAAACCGAGGTTATGCAATTACTTACGTAGTTAAGCAGTTCTGTGTATATGTAAGCGATACAGCGCCTTCTTGGGCATATATTTAACTCTATATTCGTTCATCCATTCAAAATCAATGACCACTCAATCTGTATTCCAGACAGCTATCAAAATGCAATGACGTAACCATGCCTCATACTACGAAAAAGCAACTTGACTTGAATTGTGACTTGACTCGTGACTTGACTTGACTTGACTCGACTTGACTCGGGTCATCTCCAAAAATCAAGTGACTTGACTCGACTCGAGTTACCTTCGAAAGTCGATTGACTTGACTTGACTCGAGTCACAATGTGCAATGACTCGTGACTCGAAGGTAGTGACTTGTTCCCAACACTGCCTTAACCTGTGCCATAGATGGACATTGGACAACTACAAAACATTCAACTTTTCCAACTTAGAATGACTGAATTAGAATTACTGGATGAACAAAATCTTAGATGATGAATTCAATTCCGGGTACAAAGAAATAAAGCAAAAATGAAGCTTAGGTCATATCAAATCAGAGTTCACTGTCAAAAGCACGAGAATAGCAAAGCTCCGTACACCAAGTTAGGCCAGTTTCGCACCGCAGTTCTCCTGGAGCATTTTCAGGAAAACCAGAAATTGAATCATAATTAAAATTAGAGCATGGAAACATTTTACAAATGAGATTGGAATTATATTACCGGCATTTAGCTATCATTGTTTCAATTAGACAACTAGTAGCTGTCCCGGTCTGACCAGCGCTAACTTGGACTCGGCTCAAAGCAATAATATCACCCGTAAGTTACCTTCTCCTCAGCATATTATCATCATCTTGCGGTTTAAAATTATCCATTTCGACTGATGCTAAATTCGTTCGCAAGTTAATGACGATATTAATTTTGACAAGATGGTGAGCTTCGAGCCTCTTGCCCGGATACGAAAAATCACATCGACAAAGCTATATGGTCGCCGGGCTACTACGATGACATGTACATGGAGAACGTCGACTGCGAATGGCGGCTGGCGGCCAGGAAAGGATTCCGCATATCGCTCGAGTAACTTACTTGGCGATTGAGCTTCGAATATCAAATGAAATACACGGTTTCGACAATATCTAGATTCGACGAGTTTACGACTGAAGAGGCGTTCGATTCGGTAAAAATATATGACGGCTACAGTCAAGAGGAAGACGAAAAGATTGCAGAGATTAGGTATGTTCAGAAAAGGTAGTGAGGTACATACTATAGAGCGGGGCATGGACAGGAACCGGATCGGATATTGCATAATTACTTCAGATAAGGCTTAGACTTGATCTTTGAGTTTTTAATTTAATTTGAATTGTTTCAATCAATATTCAATACCATCATGTGAGTAGTTAATTATCATCGGAGTTTTTCGGACCGGAGCTCGGTCATTTTAGAACCCTACCTAGGAGTCGGACCGGATTCGGACCAGAGCTTTAAAAAGCAGGACCAGAGAATTTGTGGACCCACTCCGCACTATAAATACATGGAGATTATTTGAACGAAATAGTCAGTGACTCAGAGGTTGTCAGTAACGAAGTAGGCTACTTCTACATTTTCCGAGTACTCAACTACATTTTGCCCACCTGCATTACTTACTCAAGTAATCCTGTTTTTAGACAACTCCTACTTTTACTTGACAGTTTTTTGAGGTCTAGGGGAGACCGGGGACAATTGTAACACGTTTTGAATTTTCTAACTTTACGTGTTTTTCTCATGGAAATTTTATTTCTAAAGTTTCATATAAAGAAGCCAATAACTCGATATAAGTTGATGTAAAAACTAAAATGGAACTCAATCAACAATCCATCAAGGAAATTTTGTGTCGCGAAAACCTCCGTTCAAATGTTACAATCGGTCTGTACCGTAACGAAATGAACAACGGAAACGGGAGCACAAATGGTATTATTGCATTAAGAGAAGTTTGAACACTTCCAGGCTATACGCCCCATCGCATTTTGGCGCCTGAATACAGAATCATTCTTCTTGCCTGCTGAATGAGCTCAAAGTGCACAAGAACCACATTTATTCCATCCTCTCCATACACACATTTGACCTCTCCTGCCAAGGTGCTGTTGTTCAGCGTGCATGATGGGTTGGACATTCGGTCACCTGCGAAGGTGCGAAACCGATCTGGCTAAAATATCTTGGTTGAATGGGTCGATGATAGTGTAGGAAAATGAGTACAGAACATTGTGCGGCGTCAAAGCTAATGGCATTCTTCTGTTCTGTACAAAATTAAAATGAATTGTTCACACCAAATAACAAAAGGTAAGTGGGTGATGCTCAAAGTCAGGGGATTAGGATTCAGTCACGGGAAAGTTCTTAAGTGACCATTCAACGTCCACACTCCACCAGTCGATCAACATGAGAAAGGGTGGTGGATTCACGGAAATAACCTAACCTTAAGCTTCAGATCACCACTTCTTCATGGCCATTCCGACAGATGATCATGTTGGAATTGGTATGGCAAGGTAGTACTTGTTCTGGTATTGAACTTCTGGCTGCGTTGCAAGATTAATCTGCTGTAGATGAATGGTTATACCAACATATGAACAAAGATATTCAGCATTCAAAAGATAGTAACGGGGCAAAAGTAACAGAGTGTTAAAATTGCTTCTGACACGCTCGACCACGATTAGTATCCCAGAATGGTACCTCCCGGCGATGTAAGTCCTAGTTTTCCTATCATCACGGTATACTATGGTAACATTGTTCCAGCTACATATATTACGTTGTAATCACTTGAGCTATTATTCTTCTGAACAAGTTATTCCAGACCAGAAAATATTTACCCAAGTGTCCAATATTTCGTGTTTTTTTTAAATTATTCCACCCTCCTTGAGGTGAGGTCGATTGTTACATTTGTCCCCGGTCCGCTACTACAAAGTATAGTTTTTGGATAAGGTTGAATTACGTTTATGAGCGTAAATGTCAGGAAAATAGGACGAACGAGCCCTATATCACGGTTACTAAATTTATTTCAGCCCCTATTTGAAGATGAACCCTGCTATTCCAAAAGGGTCACCACCGATTAACTGCGAAAAGTATGCGATCCGCCGAGTGAATCTATTTTTGAAACTAGATACTTAAGTAGCCTATCTTTGATACCTTCAATTTCTACTCATGAAATAATTTGACATGACTTTGAAATAGCTACTTCTACTTGTAATTGCATATAAATGTAAACCGTTAGTTCTACTTCTACTTGTGTAGATGCGTTGACTACTTTGATCACATCTGGAAACGGTACTTTCGAATTTATTACAAGTGGCCAGATTCTTGCAACATGCACTTACGAACCGAATGCAACTGAACGCGTGGTTGCTATGATTCCGGCTTCCGTGCCCAAAGCTTTGATTTTATTTTAAATATAATCGCAGCGGCCCATTGACGGAATCTGGCGATGTACCTCCCGTGATAAGCACAGAGCAATGGATGTTGGTACGTTTTACCAGTGACGACGCATTTCATAAGAAGGGATTTCATGCCACATGGAAGCCCGTGTTGCAATTACCAAAGATTGACGGTAAGTTATTCCATAAAATGACTCAACACCGTATGCGGTAAACAGTTCGCTGCATCTATGTGCAGAAGCGACAGTGGTGTATTTGGTGGACGTGTCCGCTAGTTCCGAAAGCATAGACACGGGACTTGTCATCAAATGGATGAAGTTGGCCACGAAACACTTTGTATTTGAAGGAGGAGTGGGGTATAATTCGGAGGAGCCAAGGTGGGCATTTTCATTTGCCTTCAAGCCACATATTCGGTAACTAAGAGCTCATTTGATTTCTCATACCCCATCTTATAAGACACGCGAGCATAATTCTGGTTTGTCGCGCAAATATGCATATCTTATGTTGCGTGTAAACGCTGTATTCCAGAAACGAGATAAGGCGCCAGAGGTCAGGGAAGCCACGCGAAACATTTGCTTCATTGTAGGTATCAATTGTGGGCCTATCATATGTCCCCTTTCAGGAAAATTTGCCCTCTTTTCTCAAGAAAGTGAATGGTCCTCCGAGGACGCTTAAAATGCCCATATGTCCTCTTTTTCCACATTTCGAGTTGGCTGCTATTCGCATATGTTCAACAGCAGCAATACGCATTCACTCCGAGTAACAAAACACAAATCAATGCGTGAACATGAACGCAACAGTACGATATTATTGTACTGTCCATTCGACGATGCAGGTCTGCGATAACAGGGAGCAAGTTCGGGCTAGCCACCTTCGACACGGAGACACACGTCATCAAGCACATCGGCGAGCCATCGACCCGAGTGAAATTCTACGATTCCATGCAGTTCATCAACAACACGCACGACGAAACGCACCTCGCCACTGCTTTGGATTATATTAGAACCAATCAATTTCTGTAAGTTAATCCATATTGCGGATGATAATTACATAATTAAAACGCCGTATGTAAGCTTAGATATATCCTCGGAGAAGATGCATTCACGGAACAGACGTATGTCGCAGAAGAGTCAGAAACGCCCCCAAAGAGGTTGCTGTTCTTGGTTTCGGACGGGCACTCGGTTGATGATCCTTCTCAAGCTGCGAGGCGATTATGCGAGTGGGATATTGTTCCGGTTATTGTGGCTACCAAGGAGCTGGATGAGCAAACCAGGCGGCAGTTGACAAGTTACTGTGGACTGGTGATTAATATGGAAGATTCGGTCGCTGAAAGTATGGAGAAAGTGAAGGTGAGCAGTCTGACTCAGTCCTACTAAAATCTGAGTGTCTAAGAATAAATTGATATTATATTATTAATGATATATAGCTTATTCATGTCGCAATGATCTAGCTAGGGTTACCATATTTTGTGACACAAACTCCCGACACTCTCTTGCGCCCACTAGAGGATTTTAAATGAGGTATGTGCATATTTCGATCAATATGACGTCACACCCGCAAAGCTTTGTCTATCGACTAGAGGTGGTCACGATCCGGTTCAGGAGTAAGTGGTTGTCTGTTGTAAGTTGTTACCACGGCCGAAGCCACATTTTTTCAGCCCCCTCCCGCACAAGTAAACACTGATCGGCCCACCGTACAGTAATCGATGCAACTTCTGTTGGCTTACTATATGCATCTGGTCGTAAATGATTTGAATGAATTACAGAAGAGGGCGGAGAACTAATCCTCTTTGATGATCAATAATCGATATCGATAATGATAATAATTAATTATCGCTAAGTTATATTTTATCTGAACAAGACACACACTATGAACAACGAGATAAGACACAATGCGTTGTAATGAACAGATACGCCTAGAGTGCCCGACGTCACAGTTGTTTTCGATGTTGATATAGTTTGAAGCTGCGGCCCTTTCTAGTTCTATCTGTTCCTTGTGAGTGCTTTCTTTTGTCTGATCTTTTTACGACGGGGAAAGAGGAGCCCAGATAAGCCTCCGACGGGAATCATACCGGGGCTGCCCGATTAGTGGGCCCTTATCGTCACCACTACGCCCCCTCCCCCCCGCTCATTGTGGAATTATGTCAATAATATTGGTTCTTCCATATATTACTATATAGATTTGATCCTCTCTCCGCCCACATGATCGGATAGTGGTAGAGCTGGTGGAGGATATGATGACTTCGAAAATGCAAGTAGCGTAATTGTACATCGTTAAGTCATGATCATGTCACACCGACAAGATTATTTATCAGCCTAATACCGGTGGGCACTGCACCACTAAGCTACATAAACACCGCACATCCGGTAGCACTCCATTTCCAACTTGCCTTGGCCAGCTGATTACCAATTAATGGTCGGCAAATTTGCCCAGACTTACTCACAGCCTATGTTGAAAGTTGATTACGTTCAACATCTTCGCAAACCCCAGAATAAAGGGCAAACTATCTTTAAATAAGGCATCCAAACGGCCTCAACCGACTCTATGAATATTCCGTTACCTTGTATTTGCGATTACAATTAGACTTATTTCTGTATATAAATAATATTTTTTTCATTTTTATCGCAGTTTTTGCGAGGCTGGTAGTCCCCATATTAAAACGAAGATATATGATACTAAATCGCGCGTAGTGCGAAGAAAAATTTCATAAATTTGCCCAAAAACAAAATTGTTTATGTTGATTTACGAACAAAATATGAGCTTACTTCAAGCCTTCAAAATTCCGGACATTTAGGCATATTTTAGAAATTCGTCACGGACGCAGTAAAACAGTGAAATTCCGGACATGTCCGGGAAATTCTGGGCGTATGGCAACCCGATGATAGGCGGCTTATCCTCGCATTTGAAGATAGCGCTGCACTCCCGGTTTATGATAGTTACCAAGGTAACATCGCCATAATTGCGACGTCACAATATACTTGTTGACAATAATGCTCTCGCACATAAAGGTATTCTAACTTCTCCGACGATATGAATATCGCAAAAGGAGAAAAGCTTCAAATGATATCATATTCACATAACATAGAGCAAATGCAATCTTGTACGTACGTCAGTACCTACAAAATAAACTCCTAAGCCAGTCTTATCTACCTAGATATCAATGGTCGCCTTGAGTTTTGGATTTTCTTGGCCCGACCGACTTGTGCAGTTTCGTCATTGAAGTGTTATGTAGGACATATGATATATAGTTGGGATGGTGTGAACGTGAGGTTCACGTTCGCGTTCTGCATGTGAACCTTGGAAATTTAGAGGTTCACGTTCACGAACGAGCCTTGGTAGGCTCAGCACTGTTAACCTTTTTCCATATATTACTTCAACGTCATTATAACATCTCTGGTTGAAACTCTTTGCATTTCAACTGCGGGTCACTCTATGCATGGCGCTGGCAGCAAAAAAATATCAACACTAAACCAGCATGCATCTCGACAATCTCAAAAATTGTTTTTGCTTTGTTACAAAAGTTTGCTCGAAATATCCTGCTTTCCGTTTATTTAGTGACTCTCTGCTCTGCTGTGAGCTTCCCAGCAAACACTAGTACAGACCAGGAATGTAGAAAGGCCGTTTTTATTAGGGCGTGTCGGGAATGTAAAAAGACCCTGCCTTGTCGACTCGTTTCAACGTACTTCTAACGCTCTGCAAGACCGTATTAAATAGATCTTTTCAACGTACTTTAAACACTCTGCAAGTGCCGGTTTATTACGGCGTGGCGAGCATGTAAAAATACCCTGCCTTGTCGACTGCACAACGGTACATAATCCCTCGTTCCAACGTAATTCTTTGCTCCGCAGCAGAGATGAGCATGGATTAGGATTTGTAAAAACAGGATTTGTGAAATTTTGGCGGATTTGGATTTGACATTTTTTTCTGAACGGATTAGGATTTATCTATTTTCTGGGAGATTGAAATGTCGTGCGGCGAATGGCGACAAACTTTATTCGGATCAGTTATTAATGTACTTATGGTTACTAGGTTATCTTGAATCAAGTGAATCGTTGGTTGTGAAAGAAAATTTTCGAATCCCTCCATTGCATAAAATTTTTTTTTTTCTGAATTTCCAGTTGGAATCGGATTAGGATTGGACATGGACTTGAATATGAAAAAGTTATGGATTATGATTTGAAGGTTCGGATTTGGATTGGATAAGGACATAGAAATTTCAAATCCGCTCATCTCTGCTCCGCAGGACTGTCAGCACTAGCGGCATAACTGACCTCGGGAACACACAAATCACAGCTTTATATGGCTCTTATTGAATATAATACGAAAAAACTCAAACAAAAAGAAAGAACTTCCAAAACAATAAATTTTCATGTCAGCTTAAAAACGGTTGCCCGACATATGAGCATGCGACACAATGGAAAACGACAGTTCAGAATGGAACACATCAGCATGCGTTACTTCAGCATGTGACTGTATAACCCAAAAACTTACCCTAACCCGAAACATAGCCTAGCCTAACCTAACCCAACCATAAATCCAACCCTAACCTACCCCTAACCCGTAATTTAACCCACATGCTCATGTGCCGCATGCCAAATTGTCACATGCCGAAGTCTCGCATGCTGTAATGTCGCATGCTCATATGTCCACGGACCCTTAAAAACACATCACTTCTTCGTCTTGCTCGTCGTCTGACGATAAGGTGTTATTTCTTTTTCTTTTTTTAGCAACCTCCTGTAAAGACAGAAATATCGATTAGTTGTCGCATTAATTCAAATCCAGGGCATAGCTGTTTTTTGAGGAGAGGGCAGAAAAATGTTTGATGGGGAAATATGAAGATATGAAGAAAAAAATAGAGTGAAAAAACTGTGGTCTTAGGCTCGTAACTGGGTGATTAACACAACTTCAACGGTGATCTTTTTACCCACAGACATAACGTTATGGAAGATCAGTGCTCCTCTACTTCCGCGCAAAGCACATTTTTTTTAAAGATAATGGTCAATAATAGTGATACTTTCACTGATCTGTGGGCAATGGGCACCCAACAGGATGGATCGAAAGCCCCACGTCATTGCCATGTAGGCACACCGTGTATCTCTTGCGGCACTAAGCGCAAAAAAAAACAGACATCACACAAATAGATATACAATTCTGTACATCATGCGTACTATTTACGTCTATTTATATTTTTATCGAGAGGCGGGTACTCAACGATAAAAAATACCGAAACTAAATGGGACACTGTAAAACCCACAAAACCTGTAAAACACGCAAAACTAGCAGGTGATAAAGCGGGTGGCACACATAACAATAGCAACAAAAGCAAGGCATATTCAGGTAATGTGTGTATGTTTTACAATATCATTCCTTCATGGCAAAAGTGTTTTGGTCATCTAATTATACCTTTATCCATTGTTTTGTCACCGATTGGAAAACTCCGCTTTATCACCCGCAGAACCCTGCTATTCACCCCACTTTGTCACCCGCAAAACCCTGCTAGTTCTACAGGTTTTGTGGGTTTTACAGTGTCCCAAACTAAATATAGCGTGTGAAAAAAATTGAAGTTCAAAACATCTGCTCAAAGATACTCCATCTTCTATTAATTTACAGAACAGTTCAAAATATACGGGGGGGGGGGCATGACCCTCTCCTGGCTACACCGATGTTCAGACTGTGAAGCGTTTGCTACTGGACTGAAGAATAGAGCGATTTTTTTACCTAAAAACGAAAGATTTTCACGCGAAAAATCAATATTTTGACATTTGTGACCTAGAAAAATTTGACCACATTTGACCCCAAAGTATGCAGACCAGGTGTTTTGGAATTTTACCAATTACCTTTATTTCTGGTTGTCCTGGTCTGTCCTTATGAAGTAGTTTGTCCTAGAAAAAATACTTTTTTGCCGCAAAAACTGACAATAATAATTCCAGTAGTTACATTACCGCGTGTTGTTACCGCAACCGCCAGAAAATGTTAATATTAAACCAGGGTTGTAACCAAGTAAAAAGGCCCCAAGTCACAAGTCAATCCCACTTTTATAGGTTTGACTCGAGTCAAGTCAAAAAATGTCAAAATTATCTACGTGAAGCAAAACTGCGTGGGCATTGCATAGTTCTTACAAAAATTGATATGTAGCCTGCACCATTGTCAGAATGAAGCAACACTGTGTGCCACTAGCAGAATCAGAGAATCATGGCTATCTAGAACTAGATATCCCTGCTGAGAATGCAGGAAAGTATCTTTCGTTGTACTACAACAAATTTTAATTATTTTAACCATAGTACGTCATGCACTGGAATTCATCATATTTTGTCATGTAAAATTTTGTCAGTTTTTGAGTCGAAAAAGTTTTTTCAGGGAAAACTACTTCGTAAGGACAGACACTTCAAACCAGAAATGAGGATAAGTAGTGCATAAGTAGTTATCACATAAGCACATACACTGAATAGAGTAGCTTGCTAGTCAGTCGTCACTCGTTGATGTGTGCAATCAGTCCCATGAAGTCCTATAATAGGGGTCCGTCTATTTTGTGCATGTCGGCTATGTCAACTATGTCGACTATGTCGGCTATGTCGCAGCTATGTAGCGGCTATGTCAACTATGTAACAGATATGTCGGAGCTATAGGTCGACTATGTTTCGACTAATTATGTTTTCATCGGCGAACCCTCCCTTCGGATGAATTTTCGAATCAGATTGTTCATGTCCATGTTTTACGGTCACCGAATAGGTAAAATAGCTTCGTCAGAGATCACCTCCGTGTGTCTATCGGTGCTGTCAAATCTTCCGGTAGTTTATAGTGTACTGTTAGCCAAAAAAGGTCGATAACCACTGTGCTAGGGTGCCGCTGACTATTTTCCATTTACAGAGGGTGCCGTGAGGTTGAAAATTTTGACAACCACTGGTCTATGTAAATCTGGATTGCCATTATTGCAATCACGATTTAAAAATCCCTATTTGGAATCGAATACCGAGACAATGGTCTCACAATAAAATTCGAATCTGAATTAATTTACCTCATGTTTTATAAGTTTCATAAGTTATCATAAGTTTCATAAGTTTCCTAGCACAAAATAAAGGCACCCCTTCTGGATCCGACTTCGGCACTTAATACTTTTCCTGAAAAATATGTAAGCCAATGTCAAAATTAATATTATTGCAAAATCCACTCCTGCATGCCCGGAGTTGATTACGTAGGCGACATAGCCGAGATAGCGGCTACATAGCCGACATAGCCTCGACATAGCCGCGACATAGCCGACATACTCGACGTATGTCTGCGACATCTGTCACACAGTCGACCTATAGCTGCAACAAAGTCCAAATAGCTCCGACATATCTGTTACATAGTCGACATAGCCGACATACTCGACATATGTCTGCGACATCTGTCACACAGTCGACTTATAGCTGCAACAAAGTCCAAATAGCTCCGACATATCTGTTACATAGTCGACATAGCCGATATAGCCGCTACATAGCTGCGACATAGCCGACATAGTCGATATAGCCGACATGCACAAAATAGACGGACCCCTATAATAGTGCTTCAGCGTACACCGTACGGCGTACATACATAAAAACCCTACCTTCCATCCGCATCCCCCTTTCTGACTTGGGAAGTGCCGCAGTGCTTCCCCGATAACATGAATGTAATCTTTTTCATTTGCCCCAACGTGAATCCTTTTGCAAGCTCCTGAAATGATTTTTGGAAGCGTTGACATCAAAAATGTTAAATTATAACATCAGTGGTTCTCAACCTTTTCGACCTTACGGCATACTTTGAAAATGAAAAGTAGTTCGCGGCACACTAGCACAGTAGTTCTGAACTCTTTTGGCTTACGGCAAAGGCAAACTACCAGAATGCCTACTAGGGCTCTTCAAAAATGATTTTTTTCTCAAATCGTACTGGCTACTTGATAAAATTGTTAGGTTACCTAATTTAAGCCTACATTCAAAATTTGGTTCAATTCCAGCTAGTAACCGCTATGCTACAGGAAAAGTAAGTTTCTATTTATTATATAAAAATAAATAATAAAAAATTTGAAAATTTTCTGTTCATCCCATGAAAGTGTTAGGCTGTCTATAGAAACGATGCTCACCAAATTTGGTTCAATTCCAACCAGTGGAAGCGGAGTTATTGCCCTCGAAAAATTTGGATTTTAATAAAATAGTATTTACGGTGAGCACAACTATAATAAATAAACAAAGAATCGGTCACCGTAAATACTATTTTATTCAAATCCAAATTTTTCGACGGCAGCATATCATGAATGTCCCTTACTTTATATCAGTGATTCCCAACCGCGGCCCTGAGGGCCGCATGCGGCCCCCAGCTACCCGTCTTGCGGCCCCCACAACAATATTGAGAAATCGATTTATGAAAAAATATTATATTTATAAAATACTGTTGTTTGGCTTGGAGTCTGGAGTTTTCAATAAGGATTGCAGGAAAGTTGGGAGTAGACTGCTAAGATTACGTCACTGCTGTTTCAATGCAATGTGCCCTAACTTTCTAGTTGAACGGGCAGTAGCTATAGATATAGGTTTAGATATACGTATTGACATGACCGTAATTGCCGCACCCTAATTGGGGGGAGCGAGCTCGAAGGGGGCCCAAAATTATTTAGTGAATTAGCATAAATTATGGAGTATTTTAGAAAATTTTATGCAACTTTCTCAAAGATTTTTCGCGCTGCGCGCGATTTCAAGTTTCCAAGTACCTTAATTATTGGGTACTCTTCGACCAAGATAAAATACACAAGATTTATAGAAGTGGGCATATCGGCGTTGGCCATTACCGCGCCACGACGCACGAAGACATATACAGTTTTACGCCATGTAACATGCGACTCCAAGAAGTGTGCCAGAACGATCGGCAGCGAGAAAACCTTGACCGAAAAGGACTGCCCTTACGCTGACCGAGAGCTTCGTTATGCAGGCCTATATTAAAAATACATATAGGTAGGCTATAATTGACCATAGGCGCCTAAATAACTGGCGCCAAATATTCCTGTCTTGGCAATCTGAACCTCACGAGACAAATAGGCTACCATCCCGCAGGGAATAATTATATGCTAGTGAAGAACTACCAATTTGAAATCGTTGGCATCTTTTAGTTTGGTATGTTTGGGCGATTCTATATTTCTTGATATAGCAGACTAGAGGTCACGAAATAACAAATAACATCATGTATAACGAAGTCGTACCAACGGGTCCGCCCGTCCGAATATGTTTAATTATTATTTACGGGCCCTACAGTTTCCAAGACACCTCACTCAGCTCTACCGGTAAATCTGATTACGTGGGCAGAGAGGACAAGTAATTGAAAGCAATATATATGCAATTCCCGATCTTATTGAACTATTTTATTTTGAATTATCGAAAATTTTCGCGCTCCACGCTGGCTCACTAAACTGGGATCCTGATTTCGTGGCAGAAGCGCACAACCGGCACGGGTTCCGGTTTATCACCCTATGGGAGCTCAAGACCTAAGTGTTTTGGGGGCCTGACGAAGTGCTGTTTCGTTCCTGCTAACGGGTATACGCCCGAAGATGTTTAATTATTATTGAGTGGTCCTACCTTTTCAAACACAACTCACTCGGCTCAACCGGTCAATCTGATTACGTGAACAGAGAGAGGATAAAAATTAATACCAATATTTTTGCAATTCACGATTATATTGACCGATTCAATCATGAATTATAGAATTTTTTCGCGCTTCGCGCGATTAGTCGAGAGAAGCTGCCTAAAACGGACACCCGATTTACATGATAAATAGCGGTAAACAGCCATCTAGCCTGAGGTGGTCTGGGGGCTTCGAAGCTCTGTTTATCACCCTATGGGGGGCCGAGAGAAACGTTTTTTTGGGGGGGGCTGACGAAGTGCTGTTACGGCCCTGGGTATTGATAACTAATTTACGGATAGATGTGCAACAAGTGACTCACGATTGAATACGCCGATATGCCTACTGTTTAGCCGGCAAAAAGCAGCATAATTTGTAGTCCTATAGCTCGCGACCCAGGCGTCCGAATAATTTGAAATGTCGGTGTTTATCGAAAGCAAGTGTGCACTGATTCCAAAAATACCAATTGAAATCTCACCCGGGCAATATAACTACTCCGAAATAGCCAGCAAAGGTTGATTGTTCTGAACAATGGGAGCGCGGCAACACATTGGCCAATGGCGTCAAACATAAGATCGGAACAATGCCAATTTTCATATTTTGGTGACTATTTTGGCACCTTTCATTGCCTTGGTATTCGTGCGGCCCCGGCCGTACTCTGAAATTCTTAATTTGGCCCTGCCACCGAAAAAGGTTGGGAACCACTGCTTTATATGATCTTGTTTAAATTGAGGTTGATAAAAGCGTCTTTCCCGTTCTTTCCAACTCTGCTATATTGACTCCAGACACCAGCACAGGCGACTTTCTTCATCATGGTTCTTGCCGACTGTCCAATACTGTCTCCGCCTACGGTACTGAGTGCAAATATCTGAAGTGTCAATATAGGAACAGAATTAGTCGACCGTTCATGACCTTCCGCGTTCAGAGAACAGTTGTATCTTAGCATCTTTGCGATAGATGCTAAAACAGTGGTTCCCAACGTGGGCGAATTGGCGGTCTAGGGTGGCGAAAATGGACAAAGGATGCGACAGGGGGCGAAAATAGCGAAGGGGGCGATAGGTGGGCAATTACGCGTCAAAACGGCTGACCTTTTTTTTAGTCAACTGGCCGGTGATTACAGTTTGTATGCCCATTATTCGGTACACATAATTTGGCGGGTGACGATCGGTGTTGAGCTTGAAAAGGGGGCGATGGGTCGAAAAAGGTTGGTAACCACTGTGCTAAAACAAGCCTAAAAATGATCCAAGTAATACGATCGACAACTTTGACTAACTGAATTTCTAAAAATAATAAAACACATTCAACATACCACATCTCTTGCAAAGGCTGTGTTTTCATGCAGTCTGTCATCGAATTTCTTTAAATCGTGTTTTGTGTCGAGTGGCTCTGGTATTACATCTTCTAGGATCAGTTCCGTTCTCTTTTTATCACTTTTCCCTCTCAAACTTGATAAAAAATCAGGATACCAGTATCAAGAAAGGTAACCTACAGATATGTTCTACAGATATATCTATGTGACTTTCACCTATAGAAAATTCCAGCATAAATAATATTCTGATATTGATAAATGCATGCATATGTATGAAGCGGAATGAACAACTGCATAATTCTAGCTGTCTAATTTCACCAAACTATAGCGAAATGTCAGTACCGTAATCTTATTCTATTCTAATTTGTAAGAAACTATGTAGTTCTAATTCTATTGTATTGGATTATAATCTGGAAAAGCTGAAAGTTTTCTAGTTCTACGGTGCAACTCTGGTGTGAAGGAGTCAAGCAGCTCTAGACGTCATATACTACAGGTAATTCGAAATACCCCCTAAGCTACATGCTGCTGTACATACATAGCTTTTGCCCGCTACCTCTCTCAGTCACAAAGTTTATCTTTACGGCATTTACCATAGAGAAATGCAGAATCTGTTGAAGAGCGCCAGCGCCACAATTTTTCTCCAGCACCCGAACATTTTAGTAATTCAACAACCAATCAGAAGCCAGCAGTCGGCGAATCATCTCTCACCGAGCTGTATCAGTATGACGTAACAACACTAGCGATCACAATTCCTTTCCAGCACCCGAACTTTTTAGTAATTCAACAACCAATCAGAAGCCAGCAGTCCGCGAATCATCTCTCACCGAGCTGTATCAGCCTGACGTAACAACACTGGCGATCACAATTCCTTTCCAGCAATGACGTTTTATATTGGATTTGCGAATCCATCGCATGAGATTGATCAACACCGGATAGGAATTCGCTTCTTGATGGAATGTAAACCCAAGACCATCTTTTCTACGTATTTTATACATAACCATGAGCAATAGAAAATTGGCCTGATTAATATACCTACGGGATATACCGGAAGCCTACCGCATGAGATGGAACAGCACTGCGTGGGAATTATTCTAAATGCATATAACTAGAGGACCATCCTTTCTACGTGATTTAGACATACCCCCGAGACATAGAAAATCGGAACCTAATCGAGATGATCCCGGATGATCCTCTTACGGTTTTGTGTTTGCTGGGTTACCCCGCAATCACACAACATCAAGAGCGAAATACACTACATGCAGTCAACAAATGATGCTTATTCAACCAATCAATGAAATTGATATCGTTGTCTGATGTAAAAAATCTAGCAGGCGTACTTGGTCAATCATGACTTCGTATGTTTAACCAAATCCGTGCGATGGGGTGTTGGTTACTGCTGTATGACTTGTTAATGGGGTAATATCGGTAGCAAGTATAGAAACCCGTTTTAAACTCTGGTAAATATCAAAGTAGCCATACTCAGACGCCGAATACATGTCCGATCTGGCCTAGACCGTTAAGGCGTAAGCTTATATTCCCTTGCAAGTACTGTCGAAATTGTCGGCAAAGAGACCGAAGATATTGATTTTATGGGAACATTATATAATTTGATGCATTTGGAGACATTTAAAACGTTAATATGTACTTCAGCATTGTGACATTATGTGCCCCGAGTCGTCGCTAGGTAATGGCTATCACTTCACTAAAATGTAGGGTTGGAATTAGCAATATGACGTCACGTGACGTCATGAGGTTCATGTTCGCGTTCACACAGAACCTTTTAAAGAGGTTCGGGTTCACACGATCCTGAACGTTTCAGAGGTTCACATTATCCCTACTTCACACCATCCCTAAATAGCTCAAAATACATAGAATCCGCAGTGATTTTGACGACAATACACGTAGGTGAGCAATTCTGATCTGTAATTATATTATATTATATAATTATAGTACAAGCTGTCGTAGATTTTAATCGACCGTAACATAAAGTTCAGTGATATCGTTATTATACCATTGAACCCAGACGAACAACAACAATAAACCTAATTATTCTTGATCAGAGCGAGGCTGAATTAAGTAGCCACTTTGTAGCGCACTTAAACGAGCCGTTAAAAGGAATATAATTTGATATCAATACCAAAGTCTGGACAAGTGAATGTCATTGAGGTCGCGAACGTATTTTTCATGTCGGTTTAGCTACATCGCGCCGTATTATATGTAGTGAAAAGCTAGATACGAGGCAATCCCTCAATAATCTTTCAAAATGTTAGATGCATCTATTGCTACCCGTGGACGAGACGGCAATCGACCTGTTAACTCCACCGCATCTACCATCACTGACCCCACCAACGCGAACGACTACAACTACCACGACGACAACTACACCTCCGCCCACAACATGGCCTCCGTGGACAGGTAAGTGTGACAGTAATTATACTGATTTCTTAAAATCTAACTTTACGAGTTATTTCTCCTTGTCAAGGTACGCTTCCAACGATCAAAACACCTACCACGACTCCGCCAGCGCCGATACCGGATATTTTTGACTATTCTGCGATCGCAATACTTCTAGCAGCTCTTGGTAATCACGAGTGGCGTGTGACACATGAAGGGATTTTGTCCTCTAATTGGATTGTAACGCAGGTTTCGTTGAGATGGTGTCTATTCTCATCATGACGTGCTGCCACATTTGTCCGGCGCATCCCAAGTTACCTCTGGATTCATCTAAATCAGCGGTCATGCTACAGCGGAAAATTCAAAAACATCGGAAAATGAAGGTAAGTCTTTGGATGGGCGTATAATAAACATATTGCAAGGTGAATATGCTCTGATGTCTTTCCTCCCGTTTCTTTCCACCGCGACATTAAAACTGGCGCTAAGACCAGCGATTCATTCGGCATCGGCAACATTTGCAATAGTGCGCGGTATCAAAATGGAAATTGAACTGTTGCTCTATAGCCCTTATACTAGGACAACGGTTATTGAATTTTTCATATTATTTGGTGGAGAAATACAACATAATGGCAGTCTGTATATACTATAAAGAACTTTCGATTTTGAAATGGCATGGTGAAAAATACAACCCGGAGTTATACGCACCATTTCATATTATACATATACATACATACCATCGTTTCATGAACAGATCCATCTATAGTTCGTTGTCGGTCAACTAACTACGGTTTTTGGTAGTTCTAGTTTTAGTTGCGGATTTTGAAAAGTAAACAGTTTTAGTTCGAGTGCTAGTGGCACATTAAAAATATTTGTAGATCAACTGGAACCATGTACGTCGCTCGGCGCGAATCGCGATACCGATGTTCTGTAATGTGATGTTCTTACGACCATCGCTAGCTCAGAGTCATCACTAGTAATAGTGGCGTATAGCCAGGGGTGGGTTTGGGGGGGTCGAAACCTCACCCGTTTCAAAATCGAAACTTCGTCCTTTGATTCTTGACTCCAATGTTTCTTAACCCACTTGCGATTCAGTAGTTGGTATTATCAGGTATTAGTTAGTTCGTTGCGGAATTTTAAAGGTCGCTAGTTCTAGTCCTAATTTCGTTTTTTGGAAATTGACTATAGTTCTAGTTCTAGCTACGTAAGCTATTAGTTCGTACAAGTCTGTCTATGAAATGTATAAACATGAATAAAACGATTTGTAAATGAAGACCTACTAAAAATATCACTTGCAATGTTTTGTGACAATCCTTTAGTACGATTCACTTATGTAGTATGAATAATTTCGTCACAGGGGAAATGGCGAAGTGTCTAGTGAATTGCATCCGCCCTTTGCTGGCTTATAAATGGTAGTCCACGGACGGATATGGTATGACTCCACATAACTCCACACGATGGTACATAAAAGTGTCATCAGCAAATTTAAGTGATACGGGATGATGCACCTCTCTAAAATAATGGCACCTTCTTCCGAATTGCATCATGGACTTATCGATGTTTCGATCACAGGAAAAAGCAGAAGAAGCTGCTGCTATGGGTGTTGGTAAGAGCATGTCATCAGTTTCGTTAATTGCCAACGCCAAGTGCCGCAATATTCCTGCAACGTACTCCGACATCGGAGATATGCGTGACAGTCGATATCCCGAAATGTCCGGCAGCTTTTTCGAAAGAGGATCGTTTCTACCCAAGCACTTGCAAGCTATCCAAGACGATGACGCTTACCGATTGTAATACCACGCACGACGCACGCATATGCCAACTTCTTTGTCCGGATGACGGGTTGCTCTGGAACAAGCTCCCAAAGCATTACGATTATAGCGACATAAATGTAGTATTTTTATAACATATTTTAAGCCTTCGATCGCATCTATACAGAATGGAAGCTATTAAGTAGCGCATTGGTTTTATGGTAACTATTGGATGCAATGTTTACTTTCAAATATGATAATAATGATAAATTAGACGGAGATTTGAGAATAAATGTGATCTTACTGTATTTGTGAAAGCTCATCTTGCCATTGAAACCGTATGGATAATGAAATAATAAATGATATCCCAAGTTATTCTTGAAAAGGAAAACTGTCAGCGTAGAAGATAAGTAGACTGCATAGCAAAGGGACATTATTCTACAGAAAAAGACTTGGTACTGAGACAGTTTCATTTTATCTGTGGTTGTCATGTGAATCGAAATACAATTTACCCCAATACACATTAATATACAATACATTATACACGCAGCGCAGCCTAACAGCGACATTAACGGGACGCGTTTCACAGCCATTAGATGTCGCAAATACGCAGTTTCGATCGAGTTTCAATTGGACAATGAGAGTTTGTCATCGCATGGTATATCAATACGAGTCGCCAAGTATTTAGCCCTAATTCATCGCAGAAAGATCGCGTAATGGTGGAGCGCCAGGCTTCTTGGTCGGGTAGGTCGTCGGTTCAATCCCAGGCTGGTTTAGATCAATGACCTAATCAGTAAAACGAGTAGCCGTGGCTTCCGCGCCTGGTGCTCAGCGTTTCCGAACTAGCACGGAGGTGTGATGCAAGACTGGGAAAACCTTACAAGGCTATTTCTGCACTTTCCTTGTCCAGCGACATATGCAAATCATGCGCTCATGGTATGCAAATGTACAGATAGCGTGAGTTGGTACATGCCGCAAAAACACCAGGGACACAAATATATAACGTCTTATTCCTGCATGGTATTTGACTGTTGATTTGAAAATATTGAATAGGAAATTAGTGCATAGCCAGCATATCTAAACATTCCAAGACCTTGCGTCCCTTCTAAACCACGGTAACAACGTTATTATTACCAATGATCTATTGCAAGTTAGCAAATCGTTGGTTTCCTAATAATACTTGATTCTTTCTATGGTGAAAATCTTACATTTTTGGATAATGAATTCATCGTAGGTTTCTGAGGAGCGTTTGGACAATCGTGGTGGATCGGACAAGCCCGAACTCGCAATTTGCACAATCTCGTAACTATGCGTAAGTCACTAATCGTTTGCGTGTACCCGCATTGTGAAACAATCAAGTAGAATTTAGATATTTACCTTGCGTTATTGTCGTTTGACATTCTCCAAAAGTATTTTTATCGTCGTATATAAAGTATTAGTAGAATTTGTGACACGAGAAAAATAGCATTGTTGTATTGTAAAGTATACGCGTCAGCACCGCAAAATTTCTTTTACGTCTGTAGCCTGCTGACCTTGTGGTCTAATGGGAATAGGAAGACGACGTTCTGTATTTTTGTCCTTGGTGTTTTTGTGGCATATAAACCGACTCATAATATACATACATAATTATGATCTGTGCATATGCATACCATGAGTGCATGATGGGTATATGCTGCTGGACAAGGAAGATCCAGATATAGTCATGTGAGGCGTTCTAAGTCTTGTACCACCGCCCATGCTATCTCAGCAATGTTGAGCGCCAAGCGAGGAAGCCACAGATACCAGTGTTTCTAATGCTGTCTTTTGTCTCACCTGGCTAGGGATTGAAACCACGACCAACCGATGCCGAAGCCGGACGCTCCACCGTTACGCTATCTTGTTCTAAGTGTTATCGCTATAGACACACCAAAACCTCAACTGCTAATTGACAAGATTACGTAACCTTCCACGGATTCAAATATCCAAGTGTGACGTCAGTGGAAACTATGATAACGCTTTACCAGCTGCCCTGTTGGCCCTGTAGGAAACTTAAAATTATCTAAGGCAATTCTCTTTCCCATACACATATCAACAGAGACAATACATACATGGACACTGGACATATAGTCAGTAAGTCATTGTCAGTTATTGAAATTTTCATCAGATCGAAACATAACAAGATTGCGATATAATGATAAGATTGGAGGGTGTTGAAACAATTTGTAGTCTTTAAACGTACATGAGTAAGGAGTGTATGGAGTGATCGGGGTGAAATTTAGAAAACGAAATAAACCACCAACCGTTGAATGTTAAATAATATTTGATGCCATGTACGACAACCGAATATGGGCAGAGGGAAGAAGGTAAACAGAGAAAAGCTCATGAATCTCAAGGCCGGACTATCTATGTAAATGCCAAACTGACACAAACTCCACAAACAACAAACATATGCGTATCTGATCTCTCAGTGAAGAGAAATCGCCGACTTTGTCGTAGAAGAAAAAGGCTCCCACTTCACTCGGTGACCGACTTGCAAAGTTCATGGCATCGTTTATAAAAAGAACTCAATTATGGGAATTGAATTGTCGAAGCTAGTCCGCGAGTAGTCAAAGCGCCATGGTTTACTAGTCACGTGATCAGCTACAGAGTATAACATCTCAGACGGCAATATCGTGTAGAAGAAATGCAGTCAGCTTGGCCGAGGATTTTGGATGCGCACCTTCGAAATGAAGGAGTCCAAACCAACAGGGACGTGCACGATGTTAACCAAGAAAAACGAACGCGGAGTGTTGAGTTTACCATTCCAGTTTTAATTGGCAATTGAGAAAACCGCGCCACTCAAGAGACAAGCAGGGACAAAAGACGAAACACTGAATGTTGTCATGGCTAACACCGAGGCACTACAGTTGAGTAAATGAGCATTAATTCTAGATCTTTATGATTATAAATAATTTCACTTCGATGCAACTTGTGTGCTATGATCGTTTCGCCTGAAAAGTGGATAAAAACTGATAAAAGTAGCTCATACGTTATGCGAAAACCTTGAACTTACAAAATTGAGGAATATACCTATCGAATACACTGATTGGCTGGCAATATTTTTCTGAGAAAGATATCCAGTAGTGCTGGATATCGGGTAAATAAATAGGCATATCAAACTTTATCTCTATGAGGTATACCGCCCATTAGACGATAATCCCCGCAGTATTGTTGGTATTGCATTGTCGGTCAGTTAATTTCGTTACATCCTGCCACTTACCAATGTAATTTACCAAGTAAAACTTAGAGCGAATTTCAACTGGTGTATGGTACGATAGCTTGAATAAATCAATAGCAAATTAGGGGCACCGCCGAGACGTCTTTACTCGAATGCTAATAATTGATGATTATAGCCGACAACGTGAAAAGATGGCGCCAGACTGCAGTGAAATATGTAAACAGATATACATTGATAGACACTCAAATTACGGGGATATTTATGTCAGCTATGTGATTTTATCGATATGAGCCGAGATCACGGGCCGAACGCACACATACTGGTTGGGAAGACGGGCAGAAATAAGCGTGCACGTATACTAGACCATAAATATGGAGTATATATTATTTTATAATGAACAAAATGGCGTGAAGCCTTTACGAAAGCAATCTCAAGATAATTGCCGAAATTAATCCGTACCTTGGATAAGAATCTTCTAATATTTTTCGGAGAAAGGATATCACTTATAAATGCCAGGAACCTTCCCACCTTTGATTGTATCGCTACAGAATATGTTACACGCGCGAACATCTGCCGACAAGATCTTCGTTATATTCATTTATTTTAGGCAAATTTGTTCCGAAGGCTCTAATTAGGACAATGCATGCCAGCGCTGTAGTCTGCATCAAACCTCTAATGATGCTTTTTGGATTCATCGGCGACAAATTCAGGCGCGCTCACACGGCAGTTAGTTGTAGCCGGTCGCTTATCATAACCGCACATCAATAACATGCCGCCGAGTATAGTAGGATTTCGTCAAGTCGGTTTCATATATGTCGCTTTTCGAAGTCGTTATCTCTTTTAGACGGCGGTGAATGGGCCCCGCTTGGCGCCTAACATTCGGTGGTCTGTATCCAAACTTCGATGATTAGGTTGCTAAAGCATGAAAGTTCACTCGAATGTAGCCGAGGCGATACAACGAAAACTAGCGTAAAGTGTTACATGTGATTTTTAGTGACTGAGAAGACAGTCTTTTTTCAACGGGTAGGCTTACCATCAAAAGTTATACTGATCCAAACAAGGAAAATCACGTTCAATTAATAAGATAATAGACGACGCTGGAATGCCATGGGTAAATGCCGCGATGTGATAAGCCATACGTGAGACGTCCGTACATGTGAATTTATGGAAATCTATTCCGAAATGAAGTCAATATTAGACCAACAAATTCCCCGTTATTTGCTTAGAAGTCACGGAAACAACGATCGTTTTCTAGAAAGCTCCGTCAATGTTTTCTTAAAAGCGGCGTTTTATCGTTTCACTTCCAAAAACCGTAGATTGTCTAAATAAATTGACAAACATACCAGCTGATGCGCGACTCGAACCAAAACCGAGCGCAATCACATCACGGGCTCTCTATAACCAGTTTCGCTTAAAGTTTTTAATGCGGTCGAGTCCATTTCGAGAGCCAAAGGAAAAACACCCAAGCAATTACGAAATCACAATGTTATTAATCAGGCATAATATGTAGCTTACAACGAGAATACAGTAGAAGTACGTATGTAAAATGTAGTCCAGCATCTGACATGGATTTCGGTGGTAGTACTGCGATAATGATTAGGAGTTAAATGGGGTAACAAAATGGTGTAGAATAAACGCAAACTGCAGTCGCTCACTGAAATAGAGAGGTGATTCGACCTTACGTCATATAATGTGATGATTCTGATGGAACAAACACATACTGCAGCACCTGTAGGCTTTTTTTAGCAAATTTGCTGCGAAATTAATATAGTGACCGTGACACATTTTGGAAACTAACTGCTATAGTAACTGCATTGCATACTCCCTGATTTGGTGGCTGTCCAGAGTAAATATTCCTAATTAAACATCAAAATCTCCAAGTCAATCTGCCCTTTTCATAAGTAAATTTGATCCCGCACAATGTCAGTTTGCTTCTCAAATAACATCTTCGCGGCGGACTTGTAAACAAACCCATCGCATGTTGATAGAGGGTTAATGCCAGTTTTTCCCGCTACCTCAAGAATATGTTATGTTTCTTTTGAAATGGGCCCCAGACAATCGACGCCAAACCATTTAGTCTTTAGCAACGAGCGTGACTGCAAGTTATGGCCGATATACGACATGTTACTGGAATAAAAAGTAAAACTGTAGCTGATGGGAAAGCTATGCATCTGAACGCCTTGCGCTAATTAGATCGCAGACAGCGTGATATCCCATTGAGATTACGGAATATTCATCAAGTGATGCAATTACATTCATTACGGATACGTTAATTGCTCTAGAAAATTACTGGGCATACGCGCCCGCACTCGGTAGCTGCCGATTGAATATGGTTTAGAAGTATACAGCAAGGCGGGCAGCGCTGGCATTGGTGAATTTCTGAAATTCCTAGCAGAAGTTTGTTTCTCGAGGCGTAAATATAGGTTTCTTCGGGCAGCTTCTGGTAATGCAGGGTTATATTTCATTATTTACGTTCAATTTGCTTCTCGCGGCATCGGGTAAATATGTGTATGGCAACGGATATCGTTTATCGTCAAACAATAAAAATACGGATTACTGAAAAGATCATTATTTAGTGACAAACTGGGGCAGCGAGATTTGGGAATAACAATAAAATTGCGCGGATTTTTCTAGGACAAGCAGAATATTAAGGGATAACAGGAATGGATAACAATAGATCAGGAAGGAAAAGCATGAGATATTAACGAACTATTAAGAAATGTTGAGAGCTTGCACGTCATCGTACTAACGTGCGAGGTAATTAGTATTAATTTAGTTTCGACATGGACAAATATAAAACGCTATGAGTAATCACTGATGGGATTGGCACATCCGCAAAGGATGATATTATCCTTATGAATGACGAAATAAGACCTAATAGGCCGGGGTGGTAATTTTATGCATTCACCTAACGGTGTAAGGAAATGTACATACACATAGATTAGCCTTCTCGTTGCTATTTTTGTATGTAGACCGTGGATGACGAAGTCCCCGCCGGCAAGGCCCCGATCGGAAACTAGCAAAACGTGACGCTCAAGTCACGCAATTCCGTTGCTGCATGCAAACAAATATACTCTATGTTTCCCCATGACCGTTGCGCAGTGAATATTTTGACTCTTATGCTTTCAAAGGTTGTAATTGTTTCATTTAATGATTTCGAAAAGTCACTAGTAGATTGTACTGCAGTATTTACTGTCATTGCTTACTTAAAAACTTCGCTATGCAGATTGCATCTTATACGCTATATATTTCATAGTTTATAGTTCATAATATCCTTGCATGTCGCCTAATTTAGTCCCGGATATCGCCCGTGATGTGTTTGCATGAGGCTCAATCAATCAATCTATCAGGTTTAATAATATTTTTATCGTTTCAAAACATCACAAGACTGCGAGACAATGAAAAGATAGGAAGGTGTCGAAACAACTTGGAGTAGCCTTTACGATTAGACACCCACCTTAGCCTAGGCGAAGTAAAGAAGTGGCATGCACGCTGAATGAAAAGTAATGCAGAGAATATAAGACGCAAGAGACAAAATGGGGTGGCATGTGGCGGAGGGCGAGGTCGATGTTAGGTCGTGGTCCGGTAATCCTGAAGACTGGCTAGTATTGATTTAGACGAAATTGCTTGTATTTTGACTTGAGTGCGGACATGCTCGACGACTGTCGGATAGCCGGCGAGATGCTGTTCCACAATTGGGGTCCGGTATACTTGATAGAGCAATGCGTTTTCTCGTATTCAGTCCTGATCAAATGGTAGTTGTTCTTCGTCGACGCGCGTGTGCTGTACTTGGGCGCTTTTGTCTCCGAGGTGAAGTAGTCGTTAAAATATGAGGGACATTGACCGAAACGGAACTGATGCACAAACTTGGCGATATTTTACTAGGATGAAAAGACGATATTCACACCGCTATTATAAATTTCAGCTGTAAGACTCTCTGATCAACTGTCAGCCACAGCGCCCCAGAAATTGCTATTAGTTATCTTCGTTGGTTTACTGTTGCATCGAGGTGCGATTCAGCAGCGCTTCAGGATATTGAGTAAACTCATTTCAAGTGAAGGCAGCGATAAATTGTTTGTCCTACTCTCATGGCAGAGCAGTAAAATTTATGATTGAACGTGACGAAACGTGAGAAATTGACCGCCACTGTATTCCGACGGTCCACATTTCAACAAGAAAACTCGCACTTATTTTGTCTGTCACCATAACACGCAGAATTGAGATAAACTGGGCAAACATAACTGCAGTCACCAGATTTGATATATAGTGTCTTGTGGATGCCAGTGGGTATGAAATATCACTGCACGTATAGCTTCAGAATAAGTTTGTCTAGTATTTGAGATGGTGCGGTTATTGTTTTGGACTCGTAGGAATGCAAGTGCGGGGATATAGTCCGAAAAATTATAGTGGTGTGTTATATGGAGAAAGATGTTAAAATCCACCAACCGTAAATTTTACCAATACATGGTATGGAACTGGAAACGTTGATGTGTTATACACTGCCACACGCCACAACAGCATGCATGCCGGATTGCCGGTATAGATAGGAGGCAGTCTGACTATAGTCAGAGCGGCAGAATATACTCGCGGATATGGCATGGGTGTTTGATAGCTATGTTCTGTGTTTTAGATTTGCTCAGGATTTTAATACCGGGCAGCTATTAAGGCAATTATTGATGTAAGAAGACACACATATATAGGAAAACATTTATACACACTACCGACTAGATCTTTGGATTTGTGCCGTAATCAGGCTATAACTTGTAGGCTAACGCTAGTTATAAATTAATAACTCCAAAGCAGCTCAAGTTCGGAGTGACAGAAGTAGGATATAGTCAAGACACGTTAAGGATTAGGGTTGAATTAATATGGATAATAAACGATCCTATCTTATGAATCAATATGTTCTAATCTTCGTATCTCGGGTATGTGTGGTTACAACATATGATTTGCCAAGACGCGATGCTTTAATAGGTCCACATTTATGTTTTGACGCCAGGCCGTCGAGGTTTGACGAGAAAAATCGCCGTCGTGAAGTCAGACTTGGCGTTTGATTGACATAAAAAAGCAAACGACTCGGAGATTGTTGAGGGTGGATATGTAAATAGTCCATGGTTAAACAGGTTTCGTCATGAATATAACATGTCATGATGTCTCTCGTACGTACTTCTGGCGCAGCCTACTTGTTATGTTGATGCGTTTATACCACAGAAGTTAGCCCTATGCGTGTTTGGTGGGCGGAATGAAATACAAAGCACATGCGTATATATCCGCAATTTTTTCAGGATCACCTGTACAGCTATAGGACCCGAACAAATATGAACGTCACGGATTAGATGTAAGGATTTCTTAAACGCGTCACATAAGCGACTGGGCAATCCTGCGCGATTTCATTCATAACTTTTTCATTGACAATCGTGAAGAATGAATGATGACCAGAATAGGACGCGGTGTGACACCGAGTCGAACGGGTGTATTTCACGTGAGGCGGGGGTCACGCATGAGTCGCAGGTAAAGTTTTGATGTTGGCCGATGTAAGAATTCCGTCTCAAACTATGGAAATCTCCGACTCGCCTGTACCAAAATGCTGGACATCATCAGGACAGCTGTGCTATTCAATTCGTATACGTCAAAACATATGAAACGCTAACACATACATCATATGACGTAGTCCTTCGACTAGTTATCACATGGGATGGCCAAATACGGGGGGTGCAAACCGCATACTGTAAGAATTAGCATCCTTCAATATGTGCGGACGGGAGACATCCGTGACGTAGCAACCCTGCATCGTTTGCAATGCGTAGTAGTCTTTCAAGCTAGACAAACGTAACCTGTACCAGGATTAGAGCCTTCATCAAATATAAAGTGAGAAGTGTGAGTACACCGTATAATGTTCAGTAAAATAATAAATAATAGATTGTACCGAATGCTGTCGATTGGTTCCGATAGACGTTGCTATCTATATGTCGATGTTAAAAAAGGAAAATGGCGGGGAATATGGAAAATGAAACGACTTCAGATAGCGTGTATGCATAAAGTAATCGCTGATAAGGCATTCTATCGCAGAAATACCAGCAGTCGCGCAAAGCTAATTGTACATAAATGTTCAATTTACTTACTGAATAAATAAGCCTTTTCGCCCGTCACAAAATCTTGCATTCTCCGGCAAATATAAGGTACGTAATATTATTGTCAGCTAATGTACACATACATTTTTTTCGCGCGTCCGACTGTTAATCATAGCAGGCTTCGTTGCTAGATATTGTTTTCGGATATCGCAACAACATCTTACACAAAACCAATAAATAATAAAATTCATATGATAAAAGGAGATTGGTATCCTTAGAACATGCATGAACTTGGTAAAATTCGATGCTGTTTTTGATATCACGAATTAAATGAAGAAATATGCTGTCTAGTACGGCGTATCATACCGTAATAAAACATCACACAGAAGGAAGCTCTCGAAATTTACCAGCACTCCCGATATATTCAAAGAATTCAGACTTCTTTTGTCCCTGCATGTTACATTACATTCCGGGGTTTTGAATTTCCCTCATTTCCACATCACAGTAAATTCCTAGTATATGAATCTGAGATTTCCGGGTATGGAGATGAATATTAGAAAACGTTGCGGTCATTTTTGATGGCATTATGTTGAAAACTGTTTAAGTTATCTAACGAAATAATATATTGGTCCAAGAGATATGCAATTTATAGATATGCGGGGCCATAGACAGACAGGTACTGAACATGTTTTCTTCAAGCTATATGAGGAATTTTAATCACTCGTGTTGTGAAAAGAATATGGTCTGTCGATTGATCTGAAATTGAGTTTTTCCTTGATTGAGGCGGTAATTAAGTAGTAATTAGTAAAATTGGGTAGATTTGAGGTAAAGCGAGACAATAACGGGAAGTAAAAACAGTTCATTCATTGTCAGAGCTAGTGCGATATACAGCAGCAAATCCCCAGCGCGATGATGATTAAAATGAAGAATCCCGTGAGGCATTATGATGAAGCGTTTCGACATACATGAATGTATGTTCACTGCCCCGTGGATAATTGATGCTGTAAATTTCTTTTATAACCTCTATAATGAAGAAAGCGTGACAACGGTAGGTGTGTTGTCACCAGTATACTGAATGCCTCCGAGTACCAAATGGTCGATAGGGTACATATATCACCTACGTACCCTCTATGTACCTGTTGTAACTGTAGCTCCAAAACGACGGATTGAACAATATTTGGTCAGCGGCCTGCTGACCAATTACGTACAGCATTTTCCTAACGTGTCGGATGAATAGCATTGTGCGAGTCTAAATTTGTTTTAATTAACGGTTATTGAGGGCTGGGCCGATGAGCGAGGCGACGTGTTGGAGTTAAACTGCGAATTGCAGGCAACAGAAGTTTTATTCTATGCGGAAGTGCCAGGCTGAAAACAGAACGTGATTTTGATATAGATTATTAACGCGTAGCACTAACGAAAAAATAGTCTATATAATCTCAACCAGGTAAACTATCAGGGGTGATTGATTATTCTGCCAATTGCGAAAATAGCTCGTATTCAGTAGTTTAAATACCGCGAGCAATGTAGGCGCAAGATTTATTTGCGGAACATTCAAGATAAATTTCCGCTAATGATATGAAGCGTGCGATCACTTGGCGCTGAACCAATGATCTGCTAGAGTGTTCTGCGTAACGACTTTTTAATCTGCATAGAGACGTTAGCGAGTGCTGTAAAAAAGGGTTTGTTTAAGTTGCTGATTACTCGGTCAGGACCACGGCAGTTTTGGCTGATTAACAGCATGTAGATTATACCGTCGAAATTTGATACAGCTTGGCGGTGAAACCATGATCGCGCCGTCTCTTTACAGCAGGGGTTCTCAACTTCCGTTGTATAACGGGCCGCATTTCAACAGTAAATGACGCTGCGGGCCGCAGAACATAATTACCATGTATTTTTAACTACTATTAAATTTGGGGTTCTGTATAGCCTATCTACCAATCGTATAGGGCATTTAGGACATTTTTATGAATTCTAAAGCATTGATTGACGGCGTTCGTAAGTTTGCAGTTGCTGTATTTTTGTGAGAATAAGTAGGCCTATCTTACAGCGGCGCAAGTAACTCCCTTCATGGAGCGTGCATTGCATTCGTTACCAAGTCTTTATATGCACCTTCAAACTCTTCCACCAGAGAACCGAACTCTGTTTCAATGCGTGAGCGAGCAAGCATTTAATTACTGTCACTTTTTCGGTACAGAGGCAATTATCACTTTCAGCTCGCAAATATATGAGAAGAAGTCTGGCGTTCGGGGTCATTTATGAGCAAACCAATCAACCCTTCTCCTTTTCTTCCATAGTTACAAAAGTCAGCTTTATCAAGCTGATGTTTCTCGTAGGTCCCTCCCCACTTTTGCCCCGCCAGCATTTCGTCTGGAAATATGCCCACTCTGATACATGTACCCAGATGATTAGCTCTGCAATGTATGTGGAGCTAGTGGATTCGTCTAATGCGACGCTAGAGTAGTCTTCGCGGCAACGTGTTTCAGAACATGCGGTAAAAGATCGACTGACATTGCTGTTACTCATCTGGTCACGGTTGAATCCGACAACTGCAGCGTCGAAATTTGTCAGGTGATATTGTCCTTGGTGCTAAGCTCCGGAAAAAGCGAATATTCCCATAGTATGTTAAAGTATAATTGAAATGCACCTTCTCTAGCAGATTTCTTAGGTTTCGCGATATTCCAATCAATTTTGAACGATGCGTCTATAACGTCGTCGGCAATTTTAACAATGTCTCGAAATTTGGATTGCCTGGTTTGACACCTAGGTAGCAGCGTTTTTTCCAAGATCAGGTGATATGCAGTGGTGGCTTTTGGGGTGGGCGAGGTGGGCGGTCGTCCGGGGCCCCCCTGGTCGAAGTCCCCCCCCCCTATTTGGATTTTGGGCTTTTTTCAAGGATAATGACGAATAAACATGGAAATCCGTGTACCGAGCAAGAATATGATTCCGTACAGATGTGTCAATCATCACCAAATCACTGCATTTGTTAGAAAAGTCCCGTGTCCCGATACTCATCACGTCTCTGCATGCGGTAGAATTACTTAGTTTTGATGTAGTATATCCTTGCACACATGCAAAATAGACATGGCCGAATGCAGCACCTAGGCAAACCTTTGCGGTGGTGAAAGATAGAGAAAAATAACCGATGCGAAAGGGGGGTCTGGGGGGCGGAGCCCCCCCCCCCGAAGTTACAGATAGATACTTATAGGCCCCCCCGGTAAGTCTCGCCCAGGGCCCCCCCCCCGTTCGTAGGGCCACCACTGGTGATATGTATAACTCCAAAAGAAACTGTCATGATACCATTGTAAGCTTCAACCCTTATTTACTACAAGTGTTCTTCCACAAATATGACACATTGGTTTACCGTTCATATCCGAGTAAGCAAATTCATTGTTGCGAGCAGAGTTACAAACCCAGTTTTCGACGTTTAATGTCCCGTTCCTTGTTATTGTTTCTGTTCAAATCATTCGCGGTGAGTGAAACACTCTTTAAAAGTGTACTACGAAGCGGGGTCCCCTTGAACCAGAGTCCAGCCGAATAGCGATTCAAAACAATAACAATCTAAACTCGAGCGTATATCAAGAATCCAGAACACATCAAAGAATGAGTAATCAAATGAAACAGAGACGGTGCGATAAGAGAGCCAAGTAGCTAAATTAATATGTAACAATACCGTGCCATTAATAATTGCGTTCATGATGAAAGATGTCGCGGGCCGCAAAATGAACGTCTGCGGGCCGCATGCGGCCCGCGGGCCGCGGGTTGAGAACCCCTGCTTTACAGCATACATGAGGTGGGATAATACATTTAACATCAAATTAAAACTATTTGATCCCTCCTCATCAGTTTCAGGGAATACGGTTATAAACTTTCAATTAACTTATTAATGTGTATCTCGACTTGTGCCTAGAGCAAGCGAAGGTAAAGTAGCAACAAGGTTCAAGAATAACACGCAAAAATCGGGAAGAAACAACGAATAGTATCGATATACGGGACCAAGTGAACTGGATAAGTCTGGCCGCTTTAGCGAGACAGACACTGTCAAACATGGTCATAAGGAGCACGCGATTCCGGAAACGGTATATGCGCCACAAGTTACTGGAATGATGGATGCACTTATGTAGCGCGATACCTAAGCATTCAGTTGAGGTTACGGTTCAAGCATCCTACAAGCAACCCACACATTTTCGTAAAGGATCTGGGGAAAGTGACAATATCGCTCTGATGATACCGACCCAAAAAAACAGTGCGAAACAGATGTCGGGTTTGTGATTTTAGCAGGTATCGTCATGTAAGCCAAGCGGATATCTTCTCGATCTTAACGCCCAGCAGACAGAGTCTTTCACTATTGAATTTCGTCGTTACAAGCTATAGCTACCCGAATGATTCACATCGTCTGAATTGCTAAGTCCCACTCGAGAGACGATCCATCTAAAAATGTAGGCTTAACAATGTAATTCTGTTTATATCGGGCATAGATTATTGTATAAATGGCCTTCCTCGCGAACAACTGATTTTAGGGATCGTGGAAAACGAGGGGCAAAATTACTAAGACACTTGAAATATGGCGTCTTCGCTAGAAGCTAGAATCCGTCATGAAGTGACTCACTGGCTGCAGCGAACAGACTTAAAACGATTCCCGCTACGTTGCCTACGCAGTACAGAAAGAAGATAGCAATTTATTATACAGTTTCAAGATGTTACTATACTTCCTGCGATATCTCGTATATTAAAAAAATGCTTAAAGTCAAAAAAGCTTAGAGTGAATAAATTTCGAATATGAATGTATAGTTCGTTGCAATATTCAAATTGTGTACCAAGAGAAACTTATAAAAAATGTAGTAGTAAGAAATTTTCAAATATCTCTAGGAACGTTTGTACGTATTTTTATTCTGAAGATATACGTAGCCATGAGATTTCTCTACTTTCTACTCCGGAGAAGTGCAACTAGAAGACAATTAGGAATTAGTTGGAAGATCCCACAGACATTTCGTTGAAATTCAAAATGTGGGAACAAAGAACGCGTGTACCTCTAGATATAAATATTGGAGAAAACCACCCACCCACCCACCCTCGTTCTTTTTCCAGACTATTTTAACGGAAAATGTTCCATTAGCTTGTGTAATATAATTTAATTCATGTTGAAATCCAGTGAAGGCGACTGGGAAGTTTCCTTGGCAGCAAACGATGGACAGCACAAAGATTATTCCATGTAAAACAAAAGCCACCGAATGCAAAGGATATTTTCAATCAGTACTGCACAGGAAATGGACTTCGTTTACGAGAGCTAAACTGCACAGACTACGCGGGATTAATAATATTTCATGCTCGAACCATAAGAAAGACATTTCGTCATCCAAACGGGATGGGGTAATGGTTACTCGGAGCACGCACTTCTTTTTAAAGTTTTTGACTTTAATATTAATTTTATTTATGTATTGCAATCACCATGTTCACGCGCATTCAATGGATCAACACAGCAGTAGTTCAATACCTTCATACCAACATAGATCGCTTGGGAAGAGGGAAAGGCGTGAAGTGCAAAAGGAGATTCTATCGGTACTAGGTTTGTCCCACAGGCCCCGGCCGGACGGCGAACCAGCGCGTGGTCTTCAGGAAGAATCAGCGCCTTTATACATGCTTGGACTCTACAACACAGTGTCAGGTTTTTCGGAAATATTTAACACAAGGATACAAAATGAATTGTCACCCCCAGTTTCCGAGTCAAACTCGCCGCAGAAAAGGGGCCCTCCTTTACCGAACACTAATTCACATCCCATGGCACGAATCCCACATAGGCCAGCCGCGCATTCCGTGGGACCATTTAGTGACGAATGGCCAACCGAAGTCCACGTAGCGACTAACTCCGCCTATTATAAATTTCGTGAAGCTCAGATGGTCTTCTCAAATGAAGTCGGAATACCGGAAATAAATGAGCATAATATCCACGACGAAGAAGGTACTGCTCAGAAAGGACTATTGGGAGATGCCGACGTGGTCATGAGTTTTGTAGCCAGATCTCCAAAGGGTATGTGTTTAATGTGGTACGAAAGCGTCTGTTCATGACGTGTATATAATCTAATAATGACGTGTGATTATGACTAGATATAGAGCATATATACTTTGATGGAGAGCTACAAATCGTCGGATTTGCGATGCTAGCAACAATTAAGCTCTTGGACACAACCGACACCACGCATCGTATTACAGAATTACATTCATCGCTTATAACGACAAGATGTAATTACCATAATTTTTCACCAAGCGTGAGGTTAGCACACGAGACTTGCTTTGTTCAAGATTGGAGTATTACGAGTCATAATTCTGGCTTCACTTGTGATAATTAAAAAGGACCATCAGGTCAACGGACGAGCGCTTTTCAAGTGGGCGAAATAATTTCAAGGAGTTTCGCCTCACAACCTCACCTATATAGAGCATGTTGGCTAATTTTCGACGACAGTATAAGTTACGACAAAGCTCCTGAAACTGCACAAACCCATTCACTAACATCGATTAGTATGCATCATATGTTCGTTAATCAACATTTTACCGATGCACGCTGGACCGTGTGCATTCGATTGAAGTAAGAGACATCGTAAATATATATTATTTCATAGTTGATCAGCAGTTACCCTAAAATATAGAATAATACTCTAGAAACTTATTCAGAAATATTTCGACCGACGCAGAAATAGTATACCACTTAAAATGTGTAAACTGATCCAAAGCACACTTCAGGTGATAGGATTTTGTGTAAAACCGCGGGACCACAGAAATAGCTGAACGGAGTATCAAATTTTTGCAAAATTTAGGCGAACTAAATTAGAAATCCAACACTCCTATATGAACCAGGGTATAATGTCCGTCCACACACAAGAAGAGGACGATTTATCTCGACCCGTGATGATCCTTGTTAGCGATATTGATATGGCACACTTTTGCAAGGATCGTAATCACAGCTTTACGACAGTACACAGGAATTTATATAGCCGAGTCCTGACAGTATCGCCTCTTAAACACGTAATAGGGGCAGCTCAGTTATAGGGACGTACGTGCTCACGTTGTTTGTGGTCCCTGTCGGAATTCTTGTACTCGACGAACGAAATAAACAATAGATTTATCTGTATAATTGTGACAGATGACGTCTTAAATCACAGACTCCCAACTTGGGGGGTATTTCAGACTATTACGGGGAATTCGGCGATTCAGAATCACGCTCATAGTTACTCTAAACATGACTCTGCATCGGCGTTCCATCATATATACACTAGCAACATCTATGACCTTTCATTACCGATTCTACAAACTTGATATGCTATGAGATGAACCACCTGGTGGATTCGCGAGGCCATTGTATTCCAAACAAATAGTTATGTATCGTGCATACGCCATTTCACCTCCTATACGGGTTCAAGTGAGACTGCATGCGTTGCAAATTAAGAGCAGCACTTCGCGTACTTCGATTGTGCATCGCATAAGAAATCCAACACTCCGTTAATGTCATAGTTCAATGGGCTTCGTTTAATTTCCAGTATGTCACGGTATTCTTAAGCGGAGATTATGTAGCATGATTCTTATCCTCATCACCCATGCAACCGCAAAAATGCAGGTTATACAACAGATGTAGAAAAAAATATAGACAGTGATATATTGTGGAAGGTCGCCTATATGTTTTGCTGTGTCTGGCACAGGGTAAATTTAACGTTGTGCCAGATTCAAAGTGCTACCAACGTCGAGGAATAGTCTCGCAGATACTGCCCATGCGTAGAATTTGGTGTCGGATTCCTTTTCACAAACCACGTTTTGACCTTCACTAACCATACACTACACACGTACCGTTTAATTTTATGAATCACGAGCGTCTGTGGCAACCCAGAGGACATGATCGAACTGTTTAACTTTTCCATATAAGAAATGATTATGAACGGTTGTTATCGTGACACCAGATTCGTAATGTTTAGGCGTCGTAGATTAGGACTATTACCTCTTGCTTACCCCGTTTTACATTGATGTCAAAACAAACAAAGGAAAAGCCATTAATTGATAACAAGGGCGTGTGTATGTTCAAAACAGGGCGAGGAGATTTCGATGAAACAACGAGGACGCAATTGAAGAGGCATCGACCCTTTTATTTCAAGTTGGACCAAATTCCAAACGAAGATAGACTGACAGGGGCGAGATTTCGAGTTTACAAAAATGCTTCCACGGACAGAATTGAAAATTCAACGCTCAGAGTAAACGTTTACCAAGTCAAACGTAATGATATGCACGGGCAGTAAGTATATGTATTTAGATATGTATTTGGACATAATCGACTATATATAGTTATCATATGGACTGCGCGCGAACCCACTGAATGATGGTTGTAAACATACAACATATCTCCATTTTCAGTACATGTTTCGACATAATTCAGAGGGGATGATCTGAAGTATACCTTAGTTCGAGAGCATCGACGAAAAAACTTGTCAACGTTTGAGATATTTCCTTCAATTGTAACTTAATTGACAGCGTAACAATATAACTTGAGAAGACACAATTCTCAAGTACACTCGGAATTCCTCCGTACAATGGCAAACCCTTGCACCCGAATTGCTCCTTGTGACAAGTGTAATCGAGAAGACAATTTCGAAATCAAAGTTTTTTTATCAAACAAAAGCGGCGATGAAATCAAAGATGGGCGACATTTCGCGTATGTAGCATACGCCCTGCACTGAATATACACCATTTCCGAAATGATGGTCAAGATGCATTGAAAAGGATAGGATGTAAAAGCTTTGGAATTGTCCATATAACTATTATGTACCAATAATACCAGCTAGTTATAATTCTTCTTATTTGGTCACTATATATCTACCATCATTGAAGCTGAATGTTAGTCACTGTGTTCTATCGTTAAATGATTTTCGAGACGTTGTCCTGCCCTAAAAGTATTGTCATACTGATATTCATACAGACAAACATATTTTCACAATTAGATACATAAGTATGTACATAGGTATTTGTTTTTCTACTATACCGGCGTACTATCATCGGCTTGAACGGTGTTAAAGGCTTGGGGACGCCAACTGATACATCACTGTACTCCCAAAACATTAATCGATATTTTTCCCAGGATATCGCTTTTTCTACTGGCTAGTGTAAGAGTACACAGCATGCAAGATGGATGGCTATCGTTTGACGTATATTCAGCAGTGGATGACTGGCTGAAAAATACAAGCGACAACTTGGGGCTGAGAGTTTCCGTCGAGACGTTAGAAGGTAAATATTCTGCGTTGTTATTACTATGATCATAAGCTCACTGCTACGTACGTGACATATCTCGAGAAACACGCATTGGAGAGATCAAAATTCTTAGCTACATTTTTGAAAGCAATCTGTAGCCAGAGTAAACAGCTTTTGAGCATACGAGCACACTTCATTGACTCTGATCACAAAACGCATTGAAGTCACCGATTCGAATTGTTTGGTTGTTAATTTGATGTTGAAAGTGTAAGCTGGTAAGTGGTAATGCTCATCAACGATTTGAGTTGTTATGTAATGCCACGGATAGTTTGGTATGAATTAGTGCGGAGCATGGACCGGGGTCGGATTGGATATCCGGCTGGATTCTTTCAATTTTGGCCGGAGTCGGATCGGAACCGGATCAGTACTCTTTTTATCCGGCTAGCATCTTTATTGATGAACATGACTTTTGTAACTACCAACCAACCACACGCAAGTAACCGCCAAGCCAGAGCGAAAATAAACGAGGCATATTTGTAAATTCAGAGAACCGCCGTACAGTGTAGAGCAGAGCATGGACCGGAGCCGGATTGGATATCCGGCCGGACTTTTTCATTTTTAGCCGGAGCCGAACCAGAGATTTGAAAAACAGGACCGGAGTCGGACCAGAGAATTTGTTGATCTGCTCCGCACCAATATGAATATATAGCCGTAGCACGTAATGATGCTATTACGTTGACGAGCCTATCCTCCCTGATATTTCGCATATACCATAGTGAGGTAACAGAACAAGTCTAAACTAGGACGTCAATCATGGAAGTATAATATTTATATACGCATCCCCATCTCGTTTCATACGACCTGCATTGGAAATAATCATATTATCTTCTACGCGAAAATCCAACACCATATAACCATGCACGATAGAACGCCTCAGTAATACATGCTCAATTGATCATTGGTCAGCTACGGACTGATTACCATTGTACTGAACATACATTACAATTATATAAACTTCAAGATATATTCAAACCATCCATAAATATATGAATGGATAGAACAAATCGAGAAAACCAACTCACAACAATATATAGAATTTTATACACAACTCAATATTATACGGCAGGTCGCTCAATAAACCTGAACAAAGCTGGAATAGTTGGAACCAAGCGTGGCGACTCTTCAAAGCGAGCCTTTCTGGTAGTATTCCTGACGCAAGGGTCGAAAAATCTGCCTCGCAGATTGCGTAGAAGAATCAAACGAAGCTTGACAGAAACTGACTCCGGTGAACGACGCGAGACGGGAAACGAAAGTAATTATCGCGGATTAACAATGTAAATCAAACGAATCCTCAAATTCTTTTTCTCGCTCCAGGCCTGCGAGACAGCGAGAACGCGGTTGGCCATCGTCAGAGCGAGTCACCTCAACATGCAGGCAGGCGTGTTAGCAAACGAGCAAGCAAGGAGAGAAAACGCAAATGTAAGTAACGTGCACATTGCACAACATCCATACCAAAAATTCTCGAGTCTCGAGCCATTTGTATTGTGCAATCAACAGTCCTGTGTCTGAAACCACACTGAATTTGTAGTCGGCATCATCGCTAGCAGTCTTTAGAAATGGGCACAATAATGTCTAAAACATGATGAAATTCTTATATTTTTATTTGTGCAGCAAAATCAAGGAACAGAAACAGAAATCGACTGAAACATAGTAGGGGAGACAGTGATGCTTGTCACAGAGAAGAACTATACGTAAATTTTCAAGACCTAAACTGGGACGTAAGTTCAAAATGAAATTGCAATATCCTATCGTATCGTACTACAGTAAACTGATGGCAAGATAACATAGCTGCTCGATATTTTTGTCCTGTATAGACAGTTTCGTGATTTTATGATTTCATTCTCTGAAATGACACAATTGACACTGAAGCTATATTTATTTTAATGAGAGGATTAGAATATTTCGGAGCCCGAGCAACCATAAATGCAATTCACAACTTGTTACATTGAAATTTTGAACGCGTTCATAGCAAAATGGACCGTGTCACCTGACTGCTAAGATCAAGTAATTTTGCATTTTATTGCTAATTTTCCTGGTCGCGATTCCAGTTGTGATATTCTTACTTCAGGATTTCTGTGCTGCCGATTTATAGCATGGTATACCTGCATCTAGGCTTATGCAAAACGCTGTGTGGGCGGATCGGTGTCGATGATGAGCCTAGAGCAGGCTGGGCAAACTGCGGCTCTTTCAGCCTTTGGTTGCGGCTCTTTGATGATGCACATGCACATGCCGGATTTCAACCACCTTCAGCCCAGGTGGAGATGCACCGTATCACCAGACAATAATAATCTTCATTCGATTGCCTACATTTCATTGCGACGTCATAAATTCGTATCGTTGTATTGCGGATCTTTGAAAGCTAAGACCTTTGATATACGGCTCGCGCGTGAAGCAGGTCCGCGCACCCCTGGCTTAGAGGAACCCAGTAGGGATTCTGGAGTCGACCTCGAACCTGTAATCCAGTGGTTCTTAACCTTTTTCATATCGCTAGCCCCATGAAGAAGATGACGAGATGCAATTACCCCTCTTCCAAAAATATCAAATTACAGCTTGCACTCAATTAATTGTAAAACAGCACAAAGATGACGTCATAATGTACACTGAAATGTCTGTTAAACATATCAAGTCAATGGGAATGCTTCTGCTGTTTTCGTTTTATGCAGTGGTCAAATCTAGACAAAGGGGAATATAATAGACAGCATCTCATGTAATTGACAATCGCAAACTCATTTCGTTTTGATATATACCATTGCAAAAAATCCTACTTCACAGCAGTAAGTGGAAGTAAATCCAATCAGAAAGTTCAATGTCATTATGACAAAGATTGGTTATTCATTTTGAAAGCGAACCCAATAGGTGCCAAAATCTTCCACTCGTTTCTTCGAAGGCATTTTGATGACTCGAGACTTAATTTTACTGACTAGACTAGACCACTACACTTTTCAATGCTAACAACTATATTCCTACGATATTCTTACTGTATTGCAGGTGTAAAGCTAAACTTAGACGCCCCTTGTCTTTCAATTTGCCAACATGCGCAACAATATATGATCCGCAATACTGCAAAATAAATTGGACTTTCCTGCCACTATAATTAACTACATTCGGTCCTGTTATTCATAATCACTAATGGTTACTATGATATCAAAGCAGGCATGATGTGTTAAAGTGAAACGAAATATGTATAATAGCGAAATATAATATGTTAGCCTAAATTCATATTTACGTTTGAAAATACTTCAGTGCAGCGTTATAAGTATATAATAACGTCAATTTGAATTACCCCCCCCCCCCCAAAAAAAATGGTAAATTTCCCCCATCGGTGTTACAGCAGTGTATCATACCATGTCATATATTTGCAACCTCAGTCACATTATATTCGATATTTTTAGGTCTGGATCATCGCTCCTGCTGGATACAGGGCGTACCACTGTATAGGCCTGTGCCAATTTCCGCTGGGTGCCAACATGAATGCGACAAACCATGCCGTTGTACAAACGCTTGCCCATCTTATGGCGCCAGAGAAGTTAGCACAGCCATGCTGCTCCCCAACTGAACTGGAACCAATCTCCGTGCTCTACTACGATGACGACAACAACGTAGTCTATAAAAAGTACACCGATATGGTGGTACACGCATGTGGATGCCGATAATGTGCTATTCGAGATCAGTAGAGATATGGGACGGATACCCGAAAAGTGGATCAAGCGTTGCACGTGTGACTTAGCATGTGTGCGTCACCCGGATCACCGTCGCCGACGACAGAGCGCAGTCCGTTAGAGTGAAGTGCGAAGCATATTCATCTCGTACCCCGGATATTGTGAATAATACTAACAATAAAGTTATTGTATTTAGTTGTATTCTCTCGATACTTTTCATCGCTAAGTTATGCTACGAAACTTCATTTCAATAAACTTTCGAAATCCTTATGACGTTTCTGTTACTTGGATGAGTACATAGCGCGTTCATTCTTGTGCTCTATTTCGTTATTTCAAAACATGACGATCTTGCAGCACCATGGAACGCAGAAAATTCAGGAGATGAGTACCGAAATAGCGTAATTATTACGTCAAGTCCTCAAGCCACTAACACCTGAGGTAAATGCATGAATTCGCACATGCAAGCGTATGAGAAGAAAATTAATGTTATGCGTATTGTGCAAGCGTGTGATATGTCCATATACATTGATATGTCGATATTCATGCCTCACTTATTATGACAGCGTGCACAGAAAATAAAGTACAGTACAAAGGTAGACCTGGTATGTGACGGCAACGACAGGTAACAAGTTGCACCTGATATAAATAACGCTATATTGCGTTGTCGAGAACTGTTTTCACGACAATGTTGATTGTTGCAGCTCTCTACACTTTGAAAAGAAAATGTGGTTTCCGTGAATTCGTGTGCGTTATATACTGTTGATTCAGTTACTATATTGCAAACTCACGTCGCGTCAGAGTTTCATGGCTCCCTCAGTAAATGTTAAATACCTAATCATGGTGATAATCGCCATCGATTGGGATTTGCAGTAGCCTATCTGGGCCATTCAAATATTTCAATTTGTATTCGACACGTACTCTAGTACTCGAATTACTGTTTCCGAACTTAATATTGACTATGGCATCTGCTTTCACAACACTCTTTGAGTGTGGATAATATCCACTGGATATGGGGAACATTTCGGGAAAAAGTTCCTCTAACGGAATTGCAACTTTCAGTGGCGCAACCAAGGGCGATCGGCGCGAATGCACTTCCAAATTTTCGACATGGCCATCATGATTTCATCAGTTTCCACTACTCAGAATGGATATTCGTGACGCCACGTGATTATTTAGATCCCTTCGAAAAGTTTTCATCCCAGCTACGCGTCTGGCAGATTCCACAATGTGAGTGGTTTCGGCACTGATTGAAAACGTTACCCAATCCTGCCCACTTGCGGAAATGGCGCGAGCATCTGTTCTTATCATTATTTTGCCAGCGCTGATCACCATCATCGGGCTATAAATATCATTTCACAACACCACAAGGTTTCCACACAATGAAAAGATGGGAAGTTATTGAATCGACTTGGAGTAGACTTTGACATCAGACTATAGATTACTAACCTATTAATAGATGCGTAACACGTGACTCACGGTTGAATGCGTAGAGTATGAGCCGTCTAAGAGCAGCATAATTGGAAGTTCTGTAGCTGGCGATCCATGCGTCCAAATTTGACATGTCTGGTCTTAATCGAAAGCTAGTTCGCACTGATTCCGGAAATACAAATTAAAATCTCGCCAGGTCAATTTGACCAATCCGAAATAGCCGTCAGAGGCCGATTGTTCTGGACAATGAGAGCGCCGCTGCACAGTGACCAATTGCGTCGACCGGCCATTCAGAACAATGTCAATTTTGAGACTTTGAAGACAAATTTTGAGGTGGTTCTATTATCCTGGCAATATTTTAATTTTCATTCCGAAATCAGTGCGACACTATAGCTTTCGATTAAGACCAGGCATATAAGTTTGTACGCTCGGATCGCCAGCTATATGACTACCAGTTATGCTGCTTTTAGCCGGCTGATCAGCTCACATGCGCATTCAAATGCAAGTCATCTGTTGCGCATCTTTCCGTGCGTTAGTAATCTATAATCAGACATCTACCTAGGCCTAGAGGTGTGGTTTTTTAACCTTGTCAAAAGAACAAAATCGTTAAAATATAACTTTCACACGAAGCGAAACCATGATCACCATTTATTGCAAATCAATGTGGCCTGTATTGTTCCCTTTCAGATACCAGTTCAGAAATACGAGGCTTGACCTTGGAGAGTGTTACCGTATTGTTCGTTGATACCAACAGCATGATACCAATTGCTTGATTACAAATGATTTTATGAGTATTGGAGATAGAATTGACATTTCAGAAGGACGTGGCCTCGATTGCGAACGCAACCTCCTCTACATACGCCACTGTACACGACACTCCCCCACAAAAGTCACAATTCGGCTAATAATAGGGTCTAACTACTTGTACCCTACCCAGTGATCACCAAGACGAAAGCAATGTTGGCATTTCATATCACAATCCGTTCATCTGGTGCTGCAAGTGGTGATGCCGTGACCCTGGGGACGCATGCGACTCTTTTTTGCGTTTACTGTGGCACTTTGCAGCTTTGAGACGAAATTGCGACCAATAATTTTCATCAAATGATATATCTTTCATTTCCTTAGGATGTTACTGCTTATTTCGTGGGTCGGCAACCCTCGGCACGCGAGATGATTTCCCATGGCACGCGAAATGATTGGACGCAAACGACATATTATAACCATGTTTTAACAAACACTGAAAACATGAAGTTTTTTAAAATGTACAAAGCTTGCGAACCAAACTTATTCCGTAAATCAACATAAAATAGAGTCTATTGTGGCAGATTTTATATATCTTGAAAATTTAATTCCGCGCTTCGTGCGATTTATTGGAACCTGATTTCTTGATTACAATGTGGAAACATAATGCACAGAAGTGAATACAACCGTATTAGCAATTATGAAAGAACGGCAACTTATTATCGTACAGAACGGTATGGATGCGCTAGTTTAGGAGTGTGCAGTGTCAGTGACTGTGCAGTGTGCAGTGTGCACTGTGCACTGTGCAGCCTACGGGAGCGTGAATATTATGTGATCCGGCATTTCGGCGTTGGAAATCCTCGCTCTATAGAAGTCACGACCTAGACATAACATTTTGGGAAACATGCGACCATGCGATCCGTGCGGTGTTGCGGTGCCAAAATGATAAACCTTGAACTAAAATAACCGCCGCATGTTGGCCAAAACGTTAGATATTAATATGTCCGCTGTCCGAAATGACCAGCGCCCGCAGCTTGAGCCTCACGTAGCAAATGATCCACCGATGTAACGAGATAGCGTAGTAGTATAATCCACAACTACAACACCAATGGGTTGTGGGTTCGAGTCCGACCGGGGATGACTCCAGAATTCTCCTACCTAAGTGCTGGAGGTTTATTTAGACTCATCCTCGCCATCTCATCCTCATAGGCGGCGTCTTACAAAAGCTTGGAAATAGGCCGTGCTACAAGTATCGGCCCGGTGTCAATGACCATTGTAACCGACAAGCCCCATGAATACAACGAACAAACCCGCCGAGGAAAATAATGAGTCCCTGCTTCGAAATGCTAGTTTGGAAGCCTGTTCGTCTCAGGAAAGGAGATATTCTTTTAGTTTCGACTGGCCCGTGTGATCGATATTTGGAGAAACGACAACCGAGACCTAGTGGCAGACGAACTCTGATGTGACAAAAAACTGACTTGTATGACACACTGATCAGGGATGGGCACATTTTTCATCATTAGGCCAGATCATCGTAACACCATTCATTGGACTGTCACTGATTCGATATGGTACCGAATACAGTTGGCTTGGAAACGACTAAAGCAACCATAGAAGATCGCTCATTGCGCGATTAAAATTAAATGGTGCAAATATTACGTACATTTAAGAATCACCGGCGTAACCGATGCCGTTGCCAGCTGCAGATAAGTTGTTGGTGGGATTCCTTGCTAGAAACGCTAAATATGACAAAATTAAAAATGTTTAGCACGCCAGTTAGTAATAATTTCACATTTTTGACATTTTGGCACGCTGCACACAAAAGGTTGCCGACGAGTACGATAACCAGCACATTCACCTTGGCTTACTGTCATTACTAGTATTAATCCCTGATGTAGAAGTGCTCTGTCGTGATCTTTTCGGCTGTCTTTTCTTTTGACGCTTTCTCAGCTCCGTCGATCATTTTCCTTGCATTCGTCTCTCGCTCTTTTTCTGGGTTTACATGTATAGACGACGTAAGGAAAGCGACGTGAAGGTTTCCAGACAAAACTCGCTCACAAACAAACAGGTTATTGCTGAGATTAGAACCACAATCTCGCGCGAAAATGATGCACTTTTATAGACTTCGTCGATTATGCGAATTCTTACAGCAGTAGCAAAAAGTTGATTCATAAATCCATTTCAACGGAGTTTCTCTTGCTATGGGTTTCATTATTCACATAAATACAAGAAGAAATAGTAGCCTAGCTTGAAATCAACGTCGCCAAGTGTTACAGGCACAGAGATAGATGATTGACCAATTCTAACCGATAGCTAATTGGTAACGAGATTGTACAACGTCGAATGCATTTCTGTTCCTTCTACGATACCGCCGATTACACATTGCTTTTGAAGAAAATTGATCCTGGCTGTTTTCGACAAATTCAGAAGCTTCATGTTATTCAGGTACGAAGTTAACTGGCCGAATGTTATGTTGCATAAAGCTGCATTAAACTCGTCCCTTTCCACGTTGCCCAAATCGCGCCAAGGTCTCAGCGTGCAACGTTGTCTTCGTTCGTGATGTACGGAATCGAGTAATATTTCTTCCCAAAATCCCATCGTCTTCCAAACAACGTGGTTGTTCAGAGATTCGTATAAATAGACGACTGTCTGCGAAGAAGCCGAGTCCGTATCTACTTGCTTTTTGGCGTTGTAGTCATTGATATACGAAATGTCATTGCAGCAAAGCATGTTTTGTTTCAATTTTCTCATCAACGAACGCAATCGCTCACGAGAGGATCCACTCGTAGAATAATTTATGTCATGTACACGGCGGCCTTTTGGTATGTAATGGTAAGTAAATGTCATATTCATCAATATACTTCCAGCTGTGAAGTTTTCGTCCTTGACAGATTCGAAAAACGCAAGAGCCACGCTATGTAGCAGCTTATGGTAGGTATTCTCGTCAACTAGGCAGATATTCCTTCTCCTATCCAGCTCTCGTGCGAATTTCAACCTGGCCCTGCTGCTCTTAATGATTTCACCAAAGCGACACACCTCCTCATGCATCAAGAGCCCTTTCCGATCAAAGATGCCCTCGACATATTTCCTTAGCACCTCTTCCGAACTATCAGCAGCCATATTTTTCAATGCGCGAATCCAGACAATACCAAACGGTAGCGTATACGTGAAGTTGCTCATCGAACTAGAAAGCTTCGTGACGCAGCCATATATATGTATACCAATTCATGGCAGGAAATGGCTAGCGCGGCGCAAGAAACTGATCACATCTTCAGAATGAGTACGATAGTATTAGGGCTTTCAATAAACCTGCAATAATTTGGACTTGAGTGCATTATTACCCAAACACGTGAAAAGGTTAGTTTATCTTTTGCCAATAACGAATCATTTATGGTCATTGGTCAATTGCTGTCGTGGTATAGTTCAATCTCAAGTTGTGCACTGTGCAGAAGGATCGCAACTGATGAATGTCAATCGAATGCTTTTAGTGAATGACTGAAACATATTAACATATCGTTTGGTGTAATTTTGAAGTTCTGTGTCCGGAATTGCTTGTGGATGTCTGATTTCAGAGACCACTCCAAGTCATTTCGACACCTACCTATCTTTTAATTGTATCGCAGTCTTGGGGTGTTTTGAAATGATGAAATTCTGATACTGAAATGTACGTACATATCGATGTGTATATTGAGTCAGATTGAGTGATATCACATTCTTAAACCTACTTGTAGAAATTGCAAGAACCCGAATTGATGGCTTCGAATTTCCCCTATTTAAATTGCCTTTTTCGAAAGAAGTAGTATGGGAAAACGCTCTTAGCCTTCCTTTCCACGTCCTGTCTGTATAACAAGATGTCTCGATGTCGGTAGTATAGCCAACAATCAAAATAATGCGCTTGTCACCATTCACAACATGAGTCATACCGATATTTCTGGACCGAACGTTTTATCATAGGATGTTAGTAACACTCGTTGGTAACATTCATCAATTCTGAGGTCATTTTACTAGGCCTGCAATAGCACCTCCTCCTCCTTCCATCGGGTATTATGAGCTGCCCGAGAAGTATTCGATGAGAGTCCTCAGAGCCCGGGAACAATCTTGCACAACGGAACATAAAAAGAAAAGAAAATTGAATCAGGCGTAGAGCTATAATTGTGTTACTGTACGGGAATATTGTCTCACGATCACGTTCCAACCTCAGTGTGGCGAGATAGAGCAATTCAGAGGTCTGAAACTCAAACGTGGTCGCAGGCCAATTTCCCAAGTAGGCCTTTGTTGATGGGATGAAATTGCCGACGTAAAGTGAGCCGACCCAGCAGACTGACATTCCAGCATGCGCATCGCGGAAATTTTATTTAAAACTATAGCATTTTACGATTGGCAGGAAAAAAGTCACTTTTATAAGTATTTGAGAGTGAATGTTGTACTTGGTGCAATTTTTCACAACTATGAGATATAGACACCATGCGATAGGGATAAATTCATCATGTCATCATTGAATCTGTCGCGTTATGATTTATTTATGGCGACAACACGGTGGAGCTTGTCAACTTTTTAGGCCTTGTGCCCCGCGACACAAATTTCATAATGTTCATGGGATAGTTTGTTTGTGGTATTCAGGGTGTCTGTAATTTTTATGGTCATTTACACCAGGCCGATATTCTTCCTTTTTATTCTATAACTGCCGATATGTAGGCTAATACGACCCACTTCTAGGCTTTTTGTATGACACCGCTTACGCGAGTGACATGACACGGAGGAGCATAGAGAAACCTCTTTCTGGAGTCGCCCTCATTAGGACGCGCAACCCATTGGTGTTGGAGTTGTGGATTATACCACTACGCAATCTCGCCAACCTAATGTTCATAGGTCTTTGTTTTCTTGTATTTCTGTGAACGCCTTTCAATATCTCTCAGTTATGCTTCATTCACTCGTTCCCCCAATGCGTCGCGATCGTGGTCGTTGGTGCCGACTCGTAGCTCGGCTCGCTTTGTATGTGGGGCTGTGGGCTTTACGTTGGCGATGAGGAACCCAGATAATCCTCCTACTTTACAAAAAACACGTTGTATGAGCCTACGGACAATTACCACCCAATGTAGCCGACGTATATCGATATGGGATGGTTGTAACACTCAAAATAGTCGGCTCAACAGCAATAGTACATATATATAGTGAAAGGAGCTATTTTTACACTATTTTTTAATTTGTCAATGCCAATCCACTATGACGTCACAATTGACTATTAGGGACGCCCTGGCTTAAAAGAAACATAAGAAACATTAAAAAATATGTTTTGAATCAGGACCTTGTTTGAAGCATGTTTGTTTTAAGTTGATTTTTGTTTTAATTCCCACTCTACCTGCTGGTCTTGTTATATCATCATAAATAGGCAACGTGACGCATTGGTTACGCCAGTGATTCTTAAATTATTGGTTGCTACTGCACCAGACCTATCGCCTAAATGTACATAATATCTGCCCCATTTATTTTTAATCGCGCAATGATCGGTCTTCTGTGGTTGCTTTATTCGTTTCCAAGCCAACTGTGTTCGGTACCATATATCCTATCAGTTACAAGCCATTCAATGTTGTTACGATGATATGGCCCGATGATGAAAAATCTGCCTATTACCTCTGTACAGTGTACTGTGCAGTGGTGTAGGAGCCACTTGGCGGTTCTGGCTCTGCGCCAGAGGAGGCAGGCTGCAAGGCGGTGACAAAATCAGGCTGCACAGACAGCACGGAAAGATGGCTAATCACGAGCTAATTTGTTACGATTACGATTTGGCCCCGCAGACCAAGAAAACTGTGGAACATGAACCAATCCTGGGCATTTAGACCTTTAACTAAGCTCGAAAAGGTCAATTTTGAGGCGGCTATTGATATTTTATTTGCCTAATACATTTGTGTTTTTGGGCCGTAGCGCTTAGACAGTGAGGCCTCTTTCTCAAGCAAGAGAGAACTTCTGAGACGCGGCACATTATTGGTCTTTATTTTTATTGAAAAGATTGCTTGAACATGAAACTATTTCAAAATTTGCTGCAGTGTAGGTCTACTTAGGGCGGCATGTCCAACGAACGCCAGGGGCGGCAGCATGTGCTCCTACTTCACTGCCCCTGTATCAGTATAGGCTCATTTACATGGCGGTTTTAGTCAGATTCGAAGCTGACTCGTCGATCCGACTCGCTGGAATCGATGAGGAGAAGAAGGCTAACTAATCGGGAATTTTTGATCGCCGACACTGGTTTTGCTGCGCAGGTTCATGGTATCGTAATTCATGTTCTTTCGTATGTTGTGGGGAAAATGGGCAAGTACAGTAAGAGAAAGTGGGGTAACTTTGAAATAAAACCCATGTACCTAGCAATTCCCTATGTCGGTATGACCGAGACGCTTTAATCAGTGTTCTATATGGCGTGGACACAGCGAGACTGAACGGCTCACTGCATTGGAGTTACGTATTACTTTCGATTTGACCATAGGCAACTTTACGGCCATTTTTGACCGGCTTGCCGAGCGCTAAATTCGATAAAACGTGTATCAACGGAAAGATGCTGCTGAACTAATTACGAAAATATCCCGGAACCCTCCAAAATAACCCTCGAAATTTGCATTGTGATCGAGTTTGGCATTGTAACGCAACAGTATTGTCCGGGTCTCTCTTGTTAGCTTCACTCTCGTGTTGTTATTTCACGAACCTCGAGTGGCAACAATGGTCCACACCAGCGCTTTTTAACCTTTTGGAGATCCATTCGCACTTTTGTTGCAAAATAAATTTCTTTCGCACAAGCTAACAGAGAATTGTTATGTAAAAAGAAGATGAAGCTACTTAACAGCGTTATGTTTAGATGCGCAACAAATTGGCTACTATGTAGCTTAAGCTATCAAGTGTCTCATTAAAAATGCAACCTTTTTCGCTCGTTTTGATTTCAACTATTTCACTAAAACCCTTCTCGGTCAAACAATTTGTTGGGCTTTGTACATGAACGTCTACTAATGCTCGGATGCCCAGGTCGTGAAATCTGTTCTGCAGTCCTATCCAAAATGCAGCGTATTTTTAGCGAGTGAATAATGCTTGTTACTAGAAATCGTTTTTGAGAGCTGACACAAATGGGACTCCAGTTTCTCGAAAGGCTGAAAAACTCACATTTGTGTGTTGAGGCTTTTGCATTAAGCCTAGGAAAATACGGTCCAAAACGACCGAGGTAAATAGGGCAATTAGAACTCACTATACCAGGGGTTGGCAAACTACGGCCCGCGGCCGCGAGAGTCTAAAGAAGCTTATTAAAAATATTGACAAAATGCGTACTAAATATCGAATTAATGTACGGACTAATTAAACATTTTTTAGTATATTTCACCTTGATAATTCTAAGGCAGTGGTTATCAAACTGGGGGGCGTTCCCCCCTTGAGGGCGTGAAAGCATCTGAATGGGGGACGAAGCTGAGCCCGAATGAAAAATTATTTCGCGCTCCACGCGATTTACACCCAATTCCTAATTATTGCTCTGTAATTAGTCTGAATTTCATATCTAAAAATCTATCATCCACAGTCGTAACCTACCATGCCATCAAATTATCAGTTAGGTTTTTTAGCATCCTGGTGGCGTTTTCTGATATGACGATAAGGGGGCGCGAAATCTTTCACCACCACAAAGGGGGCGTGTCTTAAAAAGTTTGAGAACCACAGTTCTAAGGTAAATACTTCCTATATTATTTTCATGTTTAATTTATGGCGCGACAATCTCAAAGCCGCCCACAGAGTTTAAAAGGTTTCTACTGCTAAAAATGACAGAAATCCTAAACGAGATTGACATAAATCTGATCACGAGTGTGATTTCAGATAGGCCACTCCAGTTTTAACTATTTTAGTGATGTGCCTACAGATTCGTTCTATGCGTAGACTTAGGGTATTTATATTTTATCTGGAAATAGTAGAAGCGTGTTTGAATCTAACATGGTTATGATGCTGTCAGCATTGTGTGTCCTGGAACTGAACCAAAAGTGGAATTAGTAAATCTATGAACAGATCGCTGCTCACAGATTTGAATTTTAATTCTGTTCTAAGAATCGGGACGACCGACTTTCCTCTCTATAGTTTTGAAAAATTGGTCATTGAGGTCGACCAGCCTATGAAATCTCGGCACTGTTTCTGACACGTGTATGATATCATCAAAGCAATGTTTGGTTTGTTTTAAATAAGCACATATATTATCTCCATGTCCTCACTGTAATAAAATACCAATATTGAATTTTGGTTTATGATCCCAATTTTATATAGTGCGGCCCGCGAATGGATTCAGATGTTGAATGCGGCGAGCGAGCTCAAAAGTTTGCCCTACCCTGCACTATACCTTATGATACGTTGCTCCAACTTGTGTTCTTTTTTTTTCGATTTCCGATTACCGATTTTCTGTCTCGTGAGTAAATGAGAAGAGCACATAATCTCATTAAAATACCATGTGTTCTGCTCTTTAGCTCAATCTAACTTTAGAATTGATAACAATTTAATAACGGTAAAACAGCTTTTTAGACTACCATCCAAATCTGAGTTTTTGTGGCATCTAGCGACCCGAGCCTCACCCATGATAAGGAATTCATTTTTAATATTGGAGTAGTATGCTACGATTTTACGGGCATGTATAACGTACACAACGCGCACACCACAATTCTATACCCAACACAGCTCTACAAAACATGTCTGAAGCACGGGATTTCAAATTACGGTGATTAAATTCCTTTGCGTGTCGCAGTTGTACGACTTTAACTACTGTCTACTCAGATTGCAAGAACGAGGCTATTCCGCGACGACAACGGAACATCTCCATATCGAAAGGTTTGGCCATCCAGCATCGGTCATTTTTTGTAAAAGATTTTGTTGCCGCATTTTATCAGCGGTTTGTTGCCCAAAATTTTACGTCTTGATGTCCCCCGACGCAGAAGTGGTTGGCCTCGAAATGAATGAGTCTCATAGGCCTGAACTCGCTCGTTGATCCCCCCCTACAGTAGTTCATCCCAAAGGTCTTCGACCATGCTTTCCAGAAAAAAAAGTCGGACAAATCTTATCATGAATTCTCATGATAAAGCCATATTTTCTGCGTGTCTCGCTTGTTGGCTATAGTACCCAACACAGTGACCTTGGATATGTAAAAAATATCGCAGGATTTTTTGCAATAAATTCAATAAATATTACATACATATTAACAGATGGCTCTGGCACCGTGTCGACCCAAAATTATACCCTTCGAGGTCCATACTGTAATAAACCTTGAAGGGGAAAAAATTTGCGTTACAGTAACTTACAAATGTGAGTCTGTAATGATGGTATTTACTACTATCCTCGTGCCTCGCGCTAATCGAACAGTTATTACGAAAATGTGATGATTGTTTAGCGAAAGAAAGCAAAAAGCCAATTTGACGTCATTTATTCAGCCTGTCGCAGGCTCAGGTGGGCTGATATACTGTATATATCTGCCACCACACCAGCTTCCAAACCAGGGTTTGGGTTACGTAATAATTATAGTGGGAAAATATTGTTTCACTGCGGCTTGTGAGAGCTACGATTAGTGGTGCGTCGTACGTCAAACAAGCCTCTCAACTAGAACAGTTACAGTGCCCTTGAATTTCCTAATAGGTTTATTTGAATTATTACACGTCAGAAAAATTAAAAATTATACACAATTTTCATTTGCACTCATCCGGATTTGTCATTCGCACAACCTTCGTCATTCGCACTGCAATTTTTTCATTCGCGCAAGTGCGAACCGTCACGCAGGTTGAAAGGCACTGGTTCATACCATATTGGACACTATGGTTCTGCCGCGAGTCATCAGGTACATGAGGTCCCTTACAATTGTAAGCATGTTATGACATTACTTCTCTTACTATTTCTCAGACTACAGTTATAATCTGTGATTTAAAATTTTGCATTTCAGTTCTAAAAACAGCCTGTTCTGTGACGTATTCCTCGATGTTGGGTCATAGCTATAACCATTGTGACGTCATCAAAGGTGTTCAAAGTACTTACCATAGGTACTCTAGTAGAAGTAGAAGTAACGGCGTCAATTTCTGTTCAAGTAGTAGAGAAAGTAACTTTTTATAAATATGTCAAAAAGTAAGTATTATGGGCCTAGTTTTTGATATCAGTATCAATTTATTAGTATTTTTTTCCTTTCAAAACATCACAAGACTGTAATACAATGAACAGATAGAAAGGCGTCGAAACGACTTGGAGTAGTCTTTGAAATCAGACACCCACCTGGGCCTCGGCGATGTAAAGAAGAGGAATGTATAGCCCACTGAATGAAAAATAAAGCGGCAATGAGGCTGTGAAGCATTTGAAAACAAAAATCTTTAGCATTTGGTATGCCAGTGGTTTGGAGAGAGCCAAGCCACATGGACATTAGGGCTCTTCAAAAATGACTCTTTTTCTCAAATCGTACTGGCTACTTGATAAAATTGTTAGGTTACCTAATTTAAGCCTACACACAAAATTTGGTTCAATTCTAGCCAGTAACCGATTTGCTACAGGAGATGAAAGTTTCTGTTTATCAAATAAAAATAAATAATAAAAAATTTGAAAATTTTCTGTTCACCCCATGAAAGTGTTAGGCTGTCTATAGAAACGATGCTCATTTTTTTTAGGGGTAACCTGGAGTAACCGCAGTAAACCTCCACCCCGTTACGCTTGTGGCAGCCCCATGGTACTACACCATGTTACTATTGCCACAAGCGCCTTAATAGGTCACTCTTGGGTCCAAAGTACCCAAGAGCTCCCAAAAGGTTGCTTCTTGTTTGCTTGTTACCTTCTAAGTTGCTTCACTTGTTAGGTGCAAACGGCTGTCACAAGCAGGCTTTGGCTGGGGGCGTCTGCGGAGGATTGTCCCGCCGCCACCATACTTGTGACTGGGATACTGGCCAGTCAAGCTGATACAGATCCCGGGGTCGGAATATGAAGGCCTAAAAGGCCTATTGGTAATATCCCTTTCCGTAGGCCTAATATCCCTTTCTCCACCCTAATATCCCCAATACATCGTTTGCGTCAAATCGTTTGGCGTGCCATGGAAAATCATCTCGCGTGGTTCATATGGCACGCGTGTCGAGGGTTGCCGACCCCGCTGTAAATCGTGGTAGAGAACCTATCGAGACAGAATACGGCTCAAGTTGCAACTGTCGAGTTAAGGATCTGCTCGGTGACAATTTTACTCCAACAGCGAAGACCGCGATTCCTCGAATATTACCGAATTCTACGTATCATCCCGCTACAGCGTTGCCAAATCTGATATCATTACAGGCATCGGGCTGACGGAATTACAAAATACCACAATATATTTCATAAATTTATAACGAACGAGATGAAATCAGATTTTTTTGGTTTGCTTTTAACCAATCCACTAGTAATCGGCACATAATTAGTGGACAAGGATGAAGGCAGCATTCCCTGATATTTATCTTCCTCCATCGAATCCGACGAAAGCCATAGGGTATTCCTATTCCGACGCACGATCTACGAATCAAGCAGAAAATAAAAACACATCCTATGCAGACATGGGGTAATCGCGATTAGTAATCGTAATCGATTACGACGATTACAGCATTTTCAAGTAATCGTAATCGCAATCGATTACATTCGAAAAATTCCGAAGTAATCGTAATCGTAATCGACTACTTCCCATATCTAATCGATTTCTTTGTGAAAGAACGATTACTTTTTATTTGTACAATGACTATGACATATGAACATTCGTGAACAAGGAAGAGATATTATACCATGTTCGTGGTAGCACAAACGTCTGATTTTCAAACGCCACTGTTCATTATTACGTCAGAAGCAGCCTATTAGCTTGGCGCGTCATTGCGTGAGAAGTATCCACAGTAAATAGATATTCTATTTACGTACGTCGTACATTAGCGTGATTGCAAGAACACCCGCCGTGCTGTGTATCAGGTTATCAACACGTTCCACACGCCATGCACTACCTCGCAGCAGTATAATTTGTCTCCGCTCTGCCTAGTTTAAAATAGTAACTTATGTGTTGAGGTCTGGTTATGCTTATTTAAACGCAGTTTAACCGTTGCTGCTTGGCGAGCAGTAGGCCTATCTAGTACGTAAGTACACCGGACAAAGATTTGAAATTTTGTACTAGTCAAATTGCGGTTTCCATAACGAAGCAGTAAAAATCAACAGCTGCTGGTGATATATATATATCATAACCGAGCCGTTTTGGCCGTTTCTCGTAACTGCAGCTTGCAGTACAATATCTGTATTAAGTTGAAGCCAGAATTTTATGTTCGCTTCGTCATATTCTCATATGACTCTACTTGAAACGGGTGCCAATCGTTATTTCACAATTATTTTCTCAACATTGGGACCTGCCGCTTATATATCATGTTAGCGTTGGTTGTAGCTGGAAGCAGGACCAAAATAGCAATTCGTCCCCCAGTCCAGACGTTGGTGAAAATCTCAAGTTGAATTTCGTCAATAATATTAGTAATTGCAATAATGTTTTATCCCCTCTCAGCCCCCGATGGTCAGATTTTCCTGTAGAGGTTGTTAGTCTGACGTAATCATGGTGTTTGTCATTTAGACCAGGTCGATTTTGTACATTTTTGATTCCGTATCTGCCGACTTGTAGCACGGCCCACTTCAAGGCTTTTTGTAAGACACCGCTTACGCGGATGAGGCGGCGAGGATGAGCATAGATAAACCTCCAACACTTTGGTAGTCGACCTCCCGACTTGAACCCGCAACCCATCGGTGTTGCAGCCGTGGATTATATACCGCTACGCTATCTCGCCTCACAGCTACACCTACCTGCAGAGCTGCGGGCACGTATTTCATAATTATAATCGCTGGTATCTTGTCATAATTACTTTAGTGTATGTTGTTAATTCGTGACCTTCGGTTTGTTATATAATCAAAAGATATTGTAGTGGCTCAAACGCAGCAGACTAAAAGAAAAACTTTCGTGAGACACACGAACTAATTGTCATGTCTTCCATCTGACTGCATGTCTAGCAACTCAAGTTCTAAATTACTATAGGATCAGTGGCCTCATTAACTACAATAGGACTTGAAAACAATTTCATCATGGGCAAAAAAGCATTCATTCCGTCAATGCGGCCGTTGAACTTAACAATCAAGTCAAATGATCCATTGGTTTGATGGTCATAGAGCGTTGTAAAACGTGTTGTACTTGATTGTACCTTGTTGTACCTGTGCTTAATTAAATCTGTAACTGAGCAGACTTAGATTTGAGTGCCGATCCAAACGCATTCGAGTGTGAGGATACTTTTTGACGTGAGTTGAATAACGAAATCGTTGCTGAGTAGAGAATCGCTACTCAGCAGCCAAGGAATTGGTCTCCACCCTTATTTATAAACTCCAGATTCCAAGCCAAGCAAGCGTAATTTTTGAATATCATTTTTGTTTGTTATAGATTGATTTTTTTATTACTTTTGTTAGATTTTCCAACGTCAATGGGAGTCGCAAGTAAGCTAGCTGGGAGCCGCGGTTGGGAATCTCTGATCTAGACAGGATTTTCAAGTTAATTAGATCTCTCGAAAATACTCTATAACTTAGGTTTGTTTACGAAATACTTTTTGAGTTCCCTTCGATCTAGCTCTCAACCCTATTGGGAAATTTGGGGTGCGGCAGTTATGGCCCTGACAAGAACGCAAATCGTTGGGCGCGATAAATTGACCTCTATAAAAATGGGCAATGGGTACATCAAGCAAATGACGCATCTTTTTTAAAATGAGTTTGTTATCTTATTAGGCCTTTTCGGCGCAATCCATATATTGTCTTCCAGCATAGTTTCTAAGATGCAAAATAAATGTAATCGTGAGTAATCGTGATTACTTTTCCAATGTAATCGTAATCGTAATCGACTACTTCCTGATTTTGCTGTAATCGTAATCGTAATCGTAATCGCGTCATTAAGAAGTAATCGTAATCGCAATCGATTACATTCATGAAGTAATCACCCCATGTCTGACCTATGAGCTTTTCGCGATGTCGTGGCGCAGCCAGTCGCACATCGATGCAATTGATGTCGTTCAGAAGTTGCCAATCCAGATAGAACGGCAACTGAAAATACGCCCTCGGGCTCGAATAACATTCTGCGAATTGCTGTTCACGAGGGACAGATCGCAACGGCATATAGGAGAGAAGCAGCAAACTCGTTGTGTAACTAAAGAAGAATTAGTTCGATACAGAAGCAATTAGCCTCGAGAAATACGGTGTCAGTGGTGTTCTGGAACTTGCGAATAACGTGTGATTAGTAACGTACTTTTAGTATTGATTCGTTATTAAATAACTCCAATCAGAAGGATATTGTCACAATTAACCAGGGTTTGAAACAGGGACAGGTCGATCATTGAATTTGTTTGTGTAATACGCAGAAAGATGCTGTCGCTATTAACAGCGATAGTCTTGCGACTTTTTCACATCGCAACATGCCAATCGACGCTTACGGAGGAGGGGGTGACAACCGAGCAGTTTTATGCGAAGCCATTGTATACAATCACGTTATCTATGAATCCCACGCGAATCCAAGTGAGAATATTTATATAGTCAGGGTAAATGTACGAGGGTAAAACGCGGGTGCAATATACAGGTCATTGCTGATCCACGGTATAGCATCGAATACTACCCAATATATGAACTCGTCTACGTCTCTGGTCAACCAACGAGTCACATCAGACGGATCTCCCAGTTAAAAGACAAGTTACAGATGCCGGAGGTAAAATTATGACAGCCTTGCGAGATATATATACTATCACATCTTCCAGAGAGATATTCGGTGCTACTGCTGCACTCTGATTTAGATATGGCAGTCCAACACCGACATAGTGGCGGATTATACGACAATCATTAGTCCTAATAAGGTGGGACTGCTCCCGATGAATACAGTTCAAAACCAGCCGCCTTACATTTGGTGGGTGGCGTCTGGTTACCATGATACGAGATCGGTATTCGCATCAAACGTCGGAGGTATTTTCCTCATCAACATGGGAGCCAAAAAATGGAGTAAGTATATTGCAATAATGAGTTTAAAAACATAAAATATCTACATAACTAGTTGGTAAATAGAGCCATCTTTACCGTTTTATGCGTATTGCCAACATGTGAAGAATGGGCTATCCAGGATGATACTCATATTCAGTAGCTTATTAATTACAAAAATATTTAGGAAAAAGATACAAGAACGATCACAAAATCAACAAGGCAAACTGATTTTTTCAGTTTAAGTCCATGAATGCTTTGCGTTTCCTTCAACTGTTGCCAATAAAGAATGTTTATTTTTAACGAGTTCGTGAAATTGTTTACACGCAATTTATGAAAACTACATATAACCGCCAAAATACTCGAAACTGATCCAACTAGTTGGTTTGTTAGGTTCGAACTTGCGCCAGAGACATTACGATAGATCCTCGCTCGTAAAAAGGCCAGGATGTTACAGATAACGTCAATTAATGTTTGCAATAACATCTGAGAAGATAGGGCTGGTGGGGCAATTTTTTAGAATACATTTTTCAAACCAGCTATTCAGTATGTTTCACAAAACGTCTCGCCGGAAATAATATCTTTAATAATAATATTAATAAGCAAATAAGTCGAAATGCGAAAAAAAAGACCATTCACTTGCTTGAGAAAATAGCACAAGCCCTCCTATAAGCATCTTAGCTGAATTCACAGTAAGAATAATAATAATAATTAACTATAAAGTAAAGTAGACAAATTGATATATCTGGTATATTTAGAGTTGCATTTAAAACAAAAATCTATTTAAAACGAACATGTTTAAAACAAGGCCCTTGTTTGAGACATGTTTTTTATTTTTATTTTATTTTTTATTTTTAAGGCATGACGTCACGAATATTCAATTGTGACGTCATAGTGGAGTGACATTGCCAATTGAAAATATAGGGTAAAACAGCTCCTTTGACGAAATATCGACGTATTATACCTGTTGAACTTACCATTTGAGGGCTCCAACCGTCCCATGTCGTATACATCGGCTATATCGGGTGGTAATCGTCCGTAGGCTCATACAACATGTTTTTTGGAAAGTAGTTACACAATTATGGCATAATTATACAACACATTTTTTAAAATGTTTTAAACAAGGTATTTTAAACAACTATTTGTTTTAAATGCAACCTTAGGTATATTACGCCACGGAAAACTGGATCTAACTTTATACACGCATTTATCAGGGCCGGTGGCAATCGCCAATAAGACGGGAAAGGGCTATTCTCATGCGGAATGGATGGACATGGATATTGATGGTCATACGGACTGCATCACCATCGAAGGGAGCAATAGACGTAGGTTGAGTTAATGCATTAAAATATCACATATCCTACTGACAATATAATTCCTAAGTGAACTCTTTGATCTGGCTGCAACAACCGTCCGGCCAGTCGCAATGGATCCGTCATCTTATTAGTGGCGATGATGACGTGGGAGGGACCGACTTTCGGGTGATGAAGCTGCCCAGTAAGGTCACCGAAACGGACCTGAATGTGTTCATAATCGCTGGACGAAAATCAGGAAAACTGACGGCATACTGGGTGGAAGGTGCGTGCAAATACAAATAATACGGTCTTACAGTGCATGTAACTAATACGTATAAGTAGGATTGCATGGAAACAAAAACTTAATTTAAAACAAAGATGTTTAAAACAAGCCCCTTGTTTAAACCATGTTTTTATTGTTTTTTTAGTTATTGTTTAAGACTTGACGTCACGAATATTTAATTGCGTGCAAAATAAAGGGTAAATAAATAGCGCCTGTGACGAAATAAGCTTTCAACCCGTTTATATATACGGACCAAAAATATCGTTGACCAGGACTGCATCGTGATACAGCATTTTTACGGTCGGCGGTCATCATCATGAGAGCATTCAATCCGTACCAATGATCTATCTGTATCTATACGCACCATAGCTGTTGAACCGACTATTTCGAGGGTTCCAACCATCTCATATTGTATACGTCAGCTATGTAGGGTGAAAATCGTCCGTATGCTCTTACAACATGTATTATGAACTTATTTACACAATTATGGCATAATTATACAACTTAAAAACACAATTTTGATTTTTTTTAAAGTGTCTTTTGTTTAAAACACTGTGCAAAACATGTTTTAAACAACGTTCTTGGTATGAGCGTAATGATTAATATTTCCGTTGCCAATTCATTTGCAGAAACCGTACTTCCAATCTTTGATCTTTCACATGAAATCGATCACTACCAAATTAAGACTAAACAAAATACAGGCATGAATGTTCGTGTCCGTCTTATATCGAAGTGGAAATACCGGAGGATACGTCACATAATTACGGTACAGTAACCCTGCGGAAAGTGCAAGATGGGAATATAAACAAGGAAATGAAATCGATATGGCTTCAGCGCTGCTGTAAAATGCACACAGCTCGATAGCTTCATACCGAAAATCACCTCGTGTATTGCTTTCCCGCATGCACTGGACAGCGCGGTTTAAGAATTGCAGTTTAGTGCGAAGCGAACAGAGCAAGATTTCGGAAAACAATATCCTCTTTTTTCGTCGCAAATGCTGACAAATCGATTAGTTTCCATTACCGATTGGGGCTTGAGTACGATCGACCCAATGAGTATATTAGCTTTGCTATATCATACGGGGGTAATTGGCAATTGTGTTTGTGTGTTTGTAACAATCTATAATCCGGTTTAGATTCTAACAATGACTGGTCTCGGGAAAATAAAATCCGATCCCAATTAATCGCTTCGGATGGATACTATGTCGGGCTCGAAATCGTTGATTTGAATATGGATGGACGTCTGGATATTCTAACGTCGACAACTGCAACCGCGAGGAACCGAGGTGCAAATTACTTATCCCTGCATGTCGGTGTAAAATAACTTGACGCGTATATCTGCAGGTATGGTATTGGCTTATGAATATCCGCGCGGGGGATTTGACGATAAAGGAGTCAAATGGAGAAAGCATATACTTTCACAGTGGAATCTGGCTGTTACCAGTTACGATATGACATCACCTGGACCAGTGGTTAGCTTCAATATGTATTCCAGTACCGCGGGCCGATCGTACGTACTTGACAATGCCAAATCATCTCATGCTCCTAACTACGATGCTTTTACGTTAACAGCCAGCAAAAACCTCATTTACTCGTTTCGGGGCAGGATGACGGCAAAGTTTACGTCTTATCTCCTAACACATGGAGCCCGTATATATGGGATTATACCAGACGAGAGGTGAGGCCTTTAAGGTTGAAAGCGAATGCAAGCCTACGATATTTTAACGGGTGACGCGCGGTAACGCTTAGCAATGATACGCAAAAGCAATCAGAAATATAGGCCTATCGCGAGACGACCAAAAAGAAGGATTCTTGATACCGAGGCCTCTAAGCTAAATTAGTAATCACTGCTATCACTGCTGATGCCACATATGCCGCAATAACATAACGCCAGTCGGTCTTGAACAGCAATCATTGCCAATAAACATCGAAGCTACTCTGCATGGCGTGGCCAATACATAGGAATGGGCGTATTGTACTGTATTCCGTAGTAGCGGTCGTTGAAATACGGTAGTCTCTACGTCACGATATACCATGCAGGCTCAAGCAGACATATTCAGCAACTATAACTATCTCAGCTGTCACTATTCCTTCTTCAATACTCCTGATTCATCAGTCGCACACTACTTGCAAAACAGAGCTACGCAAACACTAGCATAGAGAAATTCGCTAAATGCACAGTTGCAGACCTCCGTCGTCAAAGCGAACGAGAGGATAACCGCAATATCCAAGTTTGTCTCTCAACCGCGTCTTTCGTTGTCGTATCCTAATGCTTAATCAACCATCACTATACTTCCACACAGCACCGTAACTGCCGCACCCCAAACCCCCAATTGGGGGGGGCCGAGCTCGAAGGGGGCCCAAAATTATTTCGTGAATTAGCATAAATCATAGAGTATTTTTTGAAAAGTTATGCAGATTTTTCAAAATCTTTTCGCGCTGCGCGCGAATTCAAGTAGCCATTTGTCTGTATCATTGGGTATTGGGCCATTACCGCGCCACGACCCACCAAGACATACAATCAAGTTTTGGGCCATATAACATGCGACTCCAAGAAGTGTGCCAGAACGATCGGCAGCGAGAAAACCTTTGTCGAAAGCGTCTATGCCCTTATGCTGACGGAAGACTTCGTTATATATACAAAATACATATATGTTTAATTGTCCATAGGCCCCTAAATGACTGTCGCCGAATGTTGCTGTTTTTGCAATCTGAACCTCACAAGACAAATACCATTCCGCTGGGAAAAATTTTATGCCAGTGAAGAAATACCAATTTGAAATCGTGTGCGTCTCTTAGTTTAGAAGCTCACGTTTGGGCTATTCTATATTTTTTGTTATAGCAGACTGGAAGTCACGAAATAACATCATGTAACGAAGTCATATCAACGGGTCCGCCCGCCGAAGATGTTTAATTATTATTTACGGGCCCTCCCGTTTTCAAGACACTTCACTCGGCTCTATCGGTGAATCTAATTATCAGAGATGAGCGGATTTGAAATTTCTATGTCCTAATCCAATCCAAATCCGAACCTTCAAATCCAAATCCAAATCCTAATCCATAACTTTTTCATATTCAAGTCCATGTCCAATCCTAATCCGATTCCAACTGAAAATTCAGAAAAAATACTAATTTATGCAATGGAGGGATTCCAAAATTTTCTTTCACAACCAACGATTCATTTGATTCAAGATAACTTAGTAACCATAAGTACATTAATAACTGATCTGAATAAAGTTTGTCGCCATTCGCCACACGACATTTCAATCTCCCAGAAAATAGGTAAATCCAATCCAAATCCTAATCCGTTCCAAAAAAAATGTCTAATCCAAATCCAATCCAAATCCGACAAAATTTCACAAATCCTGATTTTTCAAAACCTAATCCTAATCCATGCTCATCTCTGCTAATTATGTGCATAATATATATGCAATCGCCGATCTGATTGACCGATTTTATCATAAATCATCGAAAATTTTCGCGCATCGCGCTGCCTCGCAATAAAGTACAGATGATTTCGTGACAAACGCGAACAACGTGATGGGGGGGGGTCGTTTTACACCCTATGGGAGCCCAAGACCCACGTTTTTTGGGGCCTGACGAGGTACTGTTTCGTTCCTGCCAATGGGTATACGCCAGAAGATGTTTAATTATTATTGAGTCATCCTACCTTTTCAAGCACACCTCACTCAGCTCTACCGGCAAATCTGATTACGTGAGCAGAGAGAAGATAAAAATTGATAACAATGTATATGCAATTCCTGATCATACTGACCGATTCAATCATGAATTCTATAAATTCTCCGCGCTTCGCGCGCTTAGGCGACAAAAGCTGAGTCACTAAACAAATTCCCAACAATGTGCTAAATAGCGGTAAACAGGGTATCGCCGGAGGGGGGTCCGCCCCCCAGAAGTTCGGCCTATAACCCTATGGGGGCCCCAAGACCAAAGTTTTTTTGGGGGTGCTGACGAAGTGCTGTTACGGCCCTGCTTCCACAACCGGATATAGAACAATGGAAACGGAAGCTAGAGCGAGAGCCGATACCGATTTCTTGATTACAAACCTCGGTCAGATATCCTTGGGTCCAAGACATACAAGGCTATGTTTCTCAGTGGGCAGTGGCCACTGGCCAGCGGGTAATCACATTGCTCCAATAGCAACTCGACTTTCGCGTGACGCGTGTATTAGTTTGACTACTATCCACGGAGCTGGCTTCTAAATTAGGTGAGAATATGTGATCATTTCAACGCTTTGTTTCTTCCAACAACATCTTTCCGCATAAAAACTATCAACGTATACAATTGCGTGAAAGAGACGGCTGAACAATGAACATTAACAAGATAATATCGTGAGATGTCAATCACATATTTACGTATTTTAGATATGGTCATCGGATAAGCGGATCGGAATCCCATCAGTTGCTGATATCGACGGGAACGGCGAAATGGAAATATTCGTACCATCGGATTTCAGCATTAACGTTCTCAAATACGGTATTTGAGAACAACACATAACTTTCTCGTAATACACATTTCAATACGATAGTATGTTTATTCATAGGCCGCGGAAATTCATCCAGCCGACTTGATGCGTCAATGTCAAGCTTGTATGCTTGCTTACTTGGAATCCTGATGCTATTGCAAAGCCACTTCTGCTGAATCTGTGCTTGCAGCCGAACATTCACATTGCACAATGATGTTGAAGAAACGACGGTTGCCAGTCAGGACGGATGTCCATGTCCAGCCGCTAATCAGAGCGTGTACTCATTATTAAAACGCATGTTGTACTACTGACTTTAAACTCGGACATCGTGTAGCTACGATGCTATGCTATGATCCAATATATATTACCCAGATATACCTTATGTGAGTCGGTCCGTGGACAATGGACATATGAGTAGGGCTTCATTTAAAACAAACGGTCTTTTAAAACACTATGTTTAACACCTTTTTTAAACAGTGTTTTAAACAAAGGCATTTAAAAAAGAAATTTGTGCTTTTTTTAAGTTGTAAAATTATGCCACAATTGTGTAAATTCGTTCCAAAAAACATGTTTTATGAGCCTACAGACAATTACCACCCGATATAGCCGACATATATCGATATGGGATGGTTGGAACCCTCAAAATAGTCGATTCAACAGCAATAGTACATGTATTTCATCAAAGGAGCTATATTTCCCAATATTTTCAATTGTCAATGTCAGTCCACTTTGACGTCACAATGAATATTCGTGACGCCATGTATTTTTTTAAAAACACAATAAAAAACATGTTTTAAACAAGGGCCTTGTTTTTAATATGTTTGCTTTAAATGCAGCCCTACACATGAGCAATGTACGTACACGTACGTACATGCAACACTTGAGCATGTGAGTTATATTTACGGTTGCTGTGGTTAGAGTTAGGATTCGGTTTTTAGGGCCATAAATTCACATGGTCAAGTATCGCACATACTAAAGTGTTACCATTTATTATTTCGCATACGCAAATGCCGAGCAACCATTTCAGCTACCATGCTATAAGTGTGCTACTATGCATGCTCATTGCTCAAGCTCATACGCTCTCTCTTGAATTTTATCATGATGGACATTTGGAAATGCTGGCTCCTCGGGAATGTATGACGTTCGAGGGAAACCATCCGAATGGTATATGTAGCTGCTAATACTGGATTTTATTATACTAAACTGATGTTATGAATTCAGTATTCTCTTGAATAAAATACAATAGACTAACAATGTGTTCTATCCGCTATGGCGCGCCACTTTGGCAATTGTTGTTGATCATTATGATTACACGAAAAAATTATCGTATGCCTGAGTCCGGCAGCAAGCACGGACAAATGATTGAGCGAGTTCAAAATGTAACAACACAATATCGAGGACATCATTCCATAGCAGTTAATAACACGCGTAAATCAATGCTGATTCATCCCAATGTTGACAAAATTATCAGGTCAGACAGGCTGCAGCAATATAGTGTCGATGAGAAAGTTAAATTGCCACGTAAAGGTCACTTTTACACTAGAATGAATTCATGTACAGATGCTTTTTGGAGTTATTACACTGTTGGTTTTATATGGTCATACCAAAATCCGCACGAGCTCGTAGTAGTGATGAAGTCTACATATTTCTTGTTGTCGGCTGATGACAGAACAAAAAGTCAAACCCATCTCCGTTGAAACATTTCTAAAATTGAAGATTTCGAACTCACATCGCACCACGTTCCTGTCAATAACATAGCCGATTTATACGCCGATTTATTTAGGTTGGGGGGGTCTTTTGGAATTCCCGACAATTGAAACTTACATTTCCCTGGATATCTAAAGCCATCACATTAAACAAATTCTCTCAGGACTATTTATAAGTGAGGTACTATACTATGCATTTACCTTCTGCCACAATTCTAATGTATACATTCGATTATAATCGGGCGAATAACCCCTAGAAAATTTATACCTTCACCACGGTGACCTCCTGCTAGTTGTAGGCTACATCAACAAGGGCCAAGGACTTCACTCTTTTAGAAAGATTAAATCTTTGCCCAGCTCATTCATTGAATCTGTGGAGCTGCACCTTTGTGGACGATCATAAATCTGATACTATGTCAAGTCGATCAATAACCGGAGGAGTCGTTACCTCAGATGGGCTGGATGTCGTACTATTAATAGTACTCTCACAGCAATCATTTGGAAATACGAAATCATAATATTTTCATATGTAAAGGATATAAGGCTATATACGCGAGAGCCAAAGCCGCTATAGGGACGATAAGCACGTAAACAAAACATTTGAACTTATCACCGGCATCGAACGAGAAAGCATGGAGCAAATGTTTAACCAGCAAACAGTACGAGGAACTGGCGATATGTCTATATATGAAAAAGTACAATACAACTAAGAGTCCTGCCGTTCTGCCCTCAAATATGTCGCAACTTAAACGTCGCTGATAACTGAAACACCGGTTTCGGTCGGTGTCGATAATTCATTTATTAACTTTGGAACACGGTAATAAGATATTAGAGACGTACGGTTACCTACAAATGTGCCGCCGTTAATCAGTTGGACCGACGTCGACTCCAGAAGCTCTTCCTACGTGTCGAAGGATTATGCAGGCTCATCATCGCCATCCGATCCGCATTGGCGATACCTTACGAAAGCCTATGACGAAATTGGATGGCGCTTTATGTCGGCATGCAGCTCGGGAATATTCAATAAGGATATCGATATTAGAAGTAAAAACACCATGAATAGGGAACAACGATTCTTCCTTCGACCGATATCTATCTCTCTGCGGAGCGAAACCTTATGATCCTGCAGCGGGAATGGGGTATAGGGATCTTCAAAGCAGCTTCCCGGGAATTTTCCTAGTAAATCGACACAGATAACTAATCACGCGTAGTTAGCTCGCACATCGTTCTGTTGTCAGTTTATTTCGAAAACATTTGAATAAAGCGCTTTTGACCTTTCTACGAAACCGATAGTTGATTCCGAGCGTATCGAAGCATAATATGTTCCAAATTTCCAGGTCGATTGGTTGCGATCCGCGAAGTTTACATGTAAGTTGGTTGTTAGTCGTGGAAGACAGAGATGGTGGTGCTACCTGAGCTCCGTGGGTGTGCCATATTGCTTTGCGTTCCACTATATGGACTTCTATCCGGATTTATAGTGAGCACCATACTTGAGTTTGGTCTTTTAATAATTATGCATTCAAATAGCTTTCATACTGCTTATGCATAGTATTCTCACTCATATCGGTAGATGACTTGATATCAACTTGATATTAGAGCTCTTAAGTCGCTGTTGACGCTCACTTAATCATTTAGGTATATAGTGCGAGAACGTTTTCGTCATTATGCAGACGTTTGGGATTCAACTGCTTACCATAAGAGTAATTGGAGTATGTTTATACCTTTAACATAATGCAATGGATACTCAGCTTCATTCCGCACCACACTAATATTTATGAGATCCGATTGACCTATTCAGGTGGTAGAATAATTCCTATCCGAATAGCTAAAAATCTTATGATTATTTTGATGATGTGCTATAGTATTATTGAAATTTGCATACTCCTGAATGTGATTCTTCACTATTATTGCTGACTAGTGTAAGTCTTTGTTACTGCTGATCCGAGGGCGAAGGTAGGAACTAAAAAAGCGACATAAACATGTCCCTGTTCCTAATCAAGGCATAAGCTTGCAAGAAAATTGAAGTGTTGTTGATCATGGGCTTAAGGTAAACAAAATTATGGAATACCGTTTCATTTTATTTATTGAAAACAGTTAAAATTCCAAATGCGAGAGCAAAGTTTCAACTTATTATTTTCCCTGTTTCAATACATACAGTTATATAATTACTGATGCTGCTATTCAGTATCATCGAACTGTAACATTGAGATGAGGTTTTCGCGATATGAAATACAACATCAGTGCAATTTCATGATAGGAGAATTGACGAATATGACAATTCCTGTCGTAGCGAACTGGGTGAAAAAAGAATACGGAATTCACCAAAAGGGGATACTCCTTTCTCGCCAATATTATTTCCCCGTCAACAATATACAAGTTGCTGTCGGGAATTTGCGGGAATCGACTTTACTTGCAGAATCAGTATGAGATTACGAATGTTTGGTGTGGCGGGAGTATTGGTTTTACTGCTGGTAAATGTTACCACAACAACACACCGTCACTTCAATTATGCAAAATATTGCGAAGCTTTATTGACTCGGGAGGATGTCAGCAGTTTTGCCCCTCACAATGTTACCGAGTATCATTGCGCAAATGTTTCGCCTTCTGTCTTTTCGATAGCTGAGTGCCAAACCGGATGCAAAGATCCGTGGGGTATTTCGCAGTTTTCTTCGACGAAGTACAAGCAAGAAGCGGTCAAAATTGTTATGTATTTTCAAATTCGTGGAAGGAATTATCTCACAAAGATGCGTGTCACCGTGAGCTGCAGGTGTGTTGCGGCAAGAAGCCAAAATGAACAATCTCCTGAAAACCAAACATCATCATCATCATCATCACGGCACGCCCCGTGACCGCTGTTGAAAGTGCATGCCATTGCATGGACGGCTGGTGAATCAGCGTAATATATTGCATTCGCATTTCTAGCCATACGTATTTGTTCCTGTAAACGATATCATCGAATTATCATTAAAGATTTTAGAAGTAATCCTGACTTGCTCCTGATCCTGTGTCCCTAACTTATTACATTAAGGTTTATGTCCAAGAAAATATCCGGACTTTATTTACAATGCACTTTAAAATAGCTACTTGCATTTTCTCGAGTTTGCACAGAAATAGGATTTTCTATACATGTATCACGATTTCTTTTAACAGTTTAATAGAACTTCGCGTTGATACTATTTTCTTTTATTAATTGAAATACATCATATTATTACAGTTACCCTGAATTGGGAATTTTTCGAAGAGTAAAGATATATGTCAATAATATGCCGTTTTACTGTTAACAACAGACTGTTTCTGGAAAGAGTTGAGAATGAGCATCTGTAGGGATCTATCTGTACTATATTGGACACAATTTTCATTCGGAGCCTGTAGGGATCTATTCGTTTCATACAATCAGTTACGTAATGTATCGCACTTTCAAATTTATCGTCTAGTTCACGTTCAGGCTGCACTGCTAATTACAATGTTGCTCCGAAGCTAATACACATTTCTACTGTTCAGAAATGCAATTTAAAATGGATATAGTTTCAGTCGTAATTTCCAGAGCACGCCTTCACCCACCATGAGTATAAATTAAGCAGTCGAATAATCCAGAGTACTGAATATGAGGTCAATTCTTCTTTATTAACTCAATCAAGATATAACTTTGCTAGATTTCATAAAATGAGTTTCTCTCTCTGAGTTTCTTTCATTTCATCGTCGATATTTCTCAATTGTGTATCCTGTACTGCACCGAAGCTCAAAATAATGAAACCCAACTCTTGACCAACATTGTTTGAACTGAGCTATCCTACTTTCCAGTTCGTAAAAGCAAATTTTCCTCTAGTACTATGTTATGTTGACTTAGTCGTTTTGACGAGTATTTGAATTTATTAATACTGCGGTGCCGTCACGCGTTACGAATTCAAATAAGCTGTAGTAGCGACAGTCTTGTATTTTAAATTCGCAATTGAAATGTCTCGAGTTTGATGTACAAATAATCAATTACTTTCAGTATAAATCTGCATTTTGGAGGTACGAAACAACAATGTCGCACCAAACAATATGTTGATATTGCCAAATTTATTTCACCCCATGCTTTTTGACGGATTAAGGAGCACACGTCAGTAAATGAAAAAAATGAAATACGAAATATGGAAAGGATGTTGTCGATCTGCCGTGATAGTGACAAGTAAACAGTGTCGCGAACAACGCACAGGTAATGTTATAACAGGGACAAAATTTGCCTTTGAAAATATCCGAAAAGGAACACAACACTAATAAAATACTCCCCTATATTCAGGCCGTGTTTTTTTTGGCATTTCAGGAGCCAGATGCCAAAACTGCCAAAAATAAAAATTTGAAAATGCCAAAAATAAGCAATTTTTGGCATATGCCAAAAATAACACGGCCTGCCAAATAGTGTATTTCGTTCATGGTGTTGTGTTAACAGGACCGCGTTACAGGCGAGAAGAGCGTTTGTGAAAGGCAGGTTTCTTAATCTGGGTCCAGCCCACCCATTAGGGGTGAAAGCATGGTGTCCTAAATGGTGTGGGCACAGCGAGATTGAACGGCTGACTGCATTTGGTTTACGTCATACTTTCCATTTGTCCAAAGGCAATTTTACGACCATTTTTGACCGGCTTGTCGAGCGCTAAATTTGATTAAAACGGGTATCAATGAGAAGCTGCCGCAGTACTGATTATTAAAATATAAATTATATTCTGCTCATGGAACTGGAACCCCCAAAATCAACCACGATTATTGCATTGTGATCGAGTTGAACATTGTGACGCAACAAACTGTCTGGCTATTCCTGAGCTGCATAGTCACGTTTTGCCAGACAGTCTTGTTGCGTCAATGTTCTTAGACAAGCTAACCTTCCCAGGACTCTTCCATCCGAGTTGGTAATATTAAAGCCACCTGAAGTGACAAAAGTCCTCCGAAAATATATCTGTAGACTGAAGGAGAAATGATAGTCGGGCTACTGAATAGAATGTGTTGAGAGACAACACAGGAAACTCCTGGAAAAGGATCGGGAACAAAAATTTTTCCGCGATGAGATCGATGGCTTTTCTTTCTTTTTTTTGCTTATTGGCACCGATTGCGGTGGATACTGCGCATTTTGTGGTTTCGTTTGTTATTACTAACCTATAAAATCGTTTTTTTTTCTTCTTATTGTTTGTTGGCACTGATTATATACGTGGATGCTGCACATTTTGTGGTGTCTTTCGACAAACTAGCCCAAATAAAGCGTTTTTGTGACTAATTCGTGGCTGAAACTATCTATTTAGAGGACGATGCCAAAACTGCCAAAAATAAAAATCTAAAAATGCCAAAAATAAGTTATTTTTGGCAGTTTTGGCATATGCCAAAAATAACACGGCCTGCCTATATTATACCAGTTTTTCTGGCGACAGAGGATCCGCTGTTGTAGCTTTATAATGGTTGATTAAAGAATCCTTAAATGAAAATGATAGCGACCACGAGCAGCTATCGAAAATTGATTGCTTTTATAATATATGACACAGGCAGGGTGCTATAGCAGGGGTGTAAGATGATATTTGATCATGGTCGCGCATGTTATTAAGAGATTTTTAGGACAGTAACATCTGCGATATTCTAATTTGACTTGGAAGTCTACTCCGACTCTGACTCTATTGATCGTATCTCAGCATCGGAAAACGTGTGTACAAGGATACAAATGTTATGAGACGACATGTTCGTCAAAAGTAGTGATCGACCCACCCAATGGACACAAAGCGGTTCAGAAATACGAAATTGTATTGAATCGGTAACAGTATATCGGTATCAGTTTATTATGAATTTTACCATTTGAAAACACAACAAAACTGCAATACATTGACTTGACTCGAATCGGCGTTTCAAAATGTGGATTGACTCGTGACTCGAATCAAAAATGTCAAGTCAATTTCAAGTCATCGAGAAGTTGGTAGTTGTCCGTCAGTATGTCACAGATATATTGACCGCGAACGAAGTGATTAGAGCTTACGTTGTCGTAGACTAGTATAAATTTAGCTATAACAGTGTATTTATGTTCCATAGAGTGCTCAGTGATCACATTAACGAACCTATTGTATGACTGAAATCGGACTGATATAATGTAGTTCAGGGGTGTCAAACATACGGTCCGCCAGACTATTTTATCCGGCCCGCGAAGCAATTCCGAGTAGATTGAAAAATTCCTATATTATCTAGCACATTAGTAATAACAAATGTTCATATGTTTTGCAAGAAATACTTCCATCAAATATTACACCGAGCCAGCAAATGTTGAGCATGTTCATTGTTCATAGACCCCATTGTAACTACCCGGTTTCACTCTAGTTACCATTAGAAACAATTCGGTGACATTGACACCCCAATTCGACAAGGCCAAAATTGCACAATGAGTTCAGAGTTTTATGGTGGCTATTCACAGGAGTGAGCGTGCCAATTCGGTCCCGTAATATGCAGTTTATATGGAAAATATCTTCGTTACACAAATAGGTAATTGAAAGATCTATGGTCGCACTGCTGTGTCACATCCCACCCAACGGGTCCCCGGACTTAAGAGAAACCCGATTCGTAATTTAATAATAATAAACCAAGTTCCAACGTCCGCGTTTGCAGTTAAATATCTGAGATTCCTCACAACGCATGGACATGCGCATGGATGACGCCAGATTACGATTAAAGCAAGTGAACTTTAGCATAGAAATAGGCCAAGTTATATCGTCGATAACGCCACTGTTTTATCGGTATTTAACTAGGTTCCTTGTGGTAGAGAATTTGAATATTGCAACGAACAACACATTCATATTCGCAATTTATTCACTCTAAGCTTTACAACTGACACTCATCGGGAGCGGCCGTCAGTAAATACGGAGATTGCAATTCGAACGAATGTGTTGTTCGTTGCGGTATTTAACTATATTCAACCGGGAAATCATTAGGGATGGTGTGAACGTAAAGTTCACGTTCGCGTTCTGTGTGTGAACCTCGGAAATTTAGAGCTTCACGTTAACAAACGAACCTTGGTAGGTTCTGCACCGTGAACCTTTTTTTATATATTACAATTTTCACTTCAATATAACATCTTTGGTTGAAATTAATTGCATTTCAACTGCGCATCAGGGCCACCCTATGCATGGCGCTGGCAGCATAAAATATCAACACTAAACGACCATGCACCTTGACAATCTCAAAAATATTACTTGCTTTGTTACAAAAGTTTGCTCGAAATATCCAGCTTTCCGTTTGTGAATATTTAGTGACTCTCTGCTGTGAGCCTGACCCGCAATCACACAACAGCAAGAGCGAACTAAACACCAATTGATAACGTTGTCTGATGTAAAAATCTAGCAGGCGTACGGGGTCAATCCTGATTTCATATGCTTATTGTGTCATAAAAACCAAATCCGTGCGATTGGGGTGTTGGCTACTGCTGTACAACTTTTCAATGCGGTAATATCGGTAGCAAGTATAGAAACCCTCAATATCAAAGTAGCAATACCCAGACGCCGAATACATTGCCCGGTCAGGCCTAGGCCGTTAAGGCGTAAGCTTATATTCCCTTGCATATCCTTGTCGAAATTGTTGGCAAAGCGACGGAAGATATTTATATTATCGGATTATTATATCATTTGATTGCCCCAATTGATGCATTTGGCGACGTTTAATACGGGAATATGTAATTCAGAATTGTGGCGTTATGTGGCCCGAGTCGTCGCTAGGTATCTTGTATATTATGATAGGCTATAGCACTTCGCTAAAATGTAGGGTTGGAATTAGCAATTAGCAAAATTAGCAATTAGCAATTAGCAAAATGACGTCACGTGACGTCATGAGGTTCACGTTCGCGTTCACACAGAACCTTTCAAAAAGGTTCGCGTTCACACGAACCTGAACCTTTCAGCGGTTCACACCATCCCTAGAAATCATAGTATTTTTGCCTATTCCGTTATTCGCGAATAACGGGTGTTACGATATGCTAGAATTACATCCATATGATCGTGCATATTATCGATATATGTTTGATGTTAAAATATTCAAGGGAAAAGCAAGGGCACGACGAAACATTTTGGAATCAGTGGACTGGTCCGGCCCGCGATCGATTTGAAGGCTTGAATCCGGCCCGCGACGCAATTTGAGTTTGACACCCCTGCCGTAGTTCATACATATGTCGCAGCAAAGGCTTTCGCGATTTACATTCCGTCACAGTCTGTCCGTTTCAGCCAGATATGCCCGAGATTATACTTGGTTTTTAAAATGGAGATGCTATTAGCTATTGTGGATAAAATCAATCATGGCAGTCGAACCGATAAATATGTCATCCTGTCAGACTGTCTCTGTGTTCTGGACACAATCGCTACCTCGAACCGGTCACCGCGTAGAACGTTCAACAGGATTTTCCTTCCGCCGCTTCCGCATTTGATAGCCAGGAAACACTTGATATTACTTAAACATACTGCTGATGTCAAAAACGAAGTACGCAACTACGTTCGAACCGTGTGCCAGACAGAGTACCGAGATACAGAGACGGGAAACCACTACAAACGTTTCCATCAAACTGTGCAAACGACGTTTCCCTCAATGCACGGATAAAACGATACTATTTTGGCCTCGCTCGGGCCATTGCCGCCTAGAAGGGCATTCATTTAAAATAGGCTGCATTGATACGCCTTTGCGCGAACCCGAAACTGTGGATCATTTCCTCCTTGCATTCCCAAAAACACGAGTGTACTGGATTGATTTTTGCTAGAACTAACGTAGAATTTACCACATATAACCTTCTCGTACGGCCGTATTTTACTCCAGTATTCTAAGTTTGAAAATTTTGAAATAGTGTCCTGCTTTTCCAATTCCAAAATATGGTAACCCTAGTATATGAACAATTTAATTATGAACATGTTCGACATTTGCTGTCTTGAGGTATTATTCAAGGGCGGGCAACATACGGCCCGCGGGCCGGATCCGGCTCGCGGACAGTTTCCCGTCTTACATGATAATGTGGCCCGCGGCCACAGACTGCCGAGATTCCCCACTTCTTGCTTAAATGTCAAATTTTAGTGACTCTATGTTAATATATTGCCTACGTGTGTGCGCAGCGTGCGAGAGTAGAGCTTACGCATAAGTTCGTCGAAGCAAGACTTGCATTATCGGCATTTACCACGTATGTACTCAACCCTAATGAATTGATATATTGGTAAATTTGGGGTACCGGGCTTATCGAACGACTTGAAATCTTAATTAAGGATTGCACCATAGTGTCCTATATGGTCTGGACACGAGCAAATCTCACAGCTCAGTGAAATTGGTCTACGTCACACTTTCCATTTGGCTTAAGGCAATTTGGCGGTAATTTTTGACCAGCTTGCCGAGCATTCAATTCGATAAAACTGGTATCAATCGAAAGTTACCGCGGTACTGATTGCGAAAATATAAATTTTTTATCTGCTCGTCGCCCTGGAACCACCCAAAAAAATATGCCTCGAATGTTGCATTGTAACGGATGTGATATTGTGACGCAACGATGCCGTCTGCGCAGCTCAGGAGCAAATGCGTACGAGAGTGAGAGTGTGAATGTTCATTCGGTTGTGCAACGATGGCCAATACGCTTGCGGTTAGCTTGCTCACTTGGTCCCGGAGGGCAATGTTGCGTCACAATACCAAACTCCGTTACAATGCAATAATCGAGGCTGATTTTAGGGGTTTCCGGGGTTACGAGCAGAATAAAATTTATATTTTCGCAATCAGTACCGCGGTAGCTTTCGATTGATACCCGTTTTATCAAATTCCGCGCTCGACAAGCCGGTCACTATAGGACATTTCGATTGCACCGGATGTGTTAATTGATCAGAGAGAAGCCGACATGGCGGCGCCTGTATGACAATGCTGTCCACAAATCAAATCCACATTGTCTTCGTCATTATCGGCGAGAAATGGCTTTGAAGTGACATCGCTGTCGTTAAAATACATTCATTAAATACGATTGACTACGTGTAAATGTCGATAAATGGGCGAATAATGTATCGATTCAGCAATCTGGCCCGCCAAATACTTAATTTTCCTATATCCGGCCCGCCCACTGGAGAAGTTGCCCGCCCCTGTGTTAAAGTATTCAATATTGAATATATTTACTTTCGATAGCAATCTGCTGGATAATACAAGCATTTTTTCGTTTCCTCGGCATTGCTTCGGCGGATGGATCCAGCCCGCAGACCGTAAGGTTCACATCCATGACCTACATTGTAAGAGATTCTTTTTCAACGACGGTGTGTCGTGTCTTCATACCTGCATTCTTCTGTCGTAGTGTTAATAGCATTTATAGGCTATGCTTCTATGACATTTTTTGCAAATCAAATTGGATAGTGTTACGATAATCGATATAAAAAGGAAAGGACTTGGTTTATTTTTGTCCTCGATGTTTTTGCGGCATATACACCGACTGATGATCAATGTTCCCTCTAATTTTTCACACGTGTGCGCAAACTCACCAAATCACTGCGCTGTCCCTTGAACAACCGTGCTCGACTGGACTCCCGATTTACCCGGAAACAGACTTGGACAACTAGATAATTTTGTTGTCTAATTTCACTAAATTAGAGCGAAATGCCAGTAATCTAATTCTAATCTAATTTGTGAAACGTTTCGATGCTCTAATTCTAATTCTAATCTAATTTGTGAAATGTTTCTATGCTCTAATTCTAATTCTAATCTAATTCGTGAAATGGTCCTATGTGCTAATTCTAATTCTAATCTAATTTATTGTTTTCCTGAAAATACCTTGTTGTCCGCGGCATTTCGCAGCGAGTTAACAAGAATATCCCTCTCCCCCAGGGAAATCAAGTGCCAAGCCACCATCGCATTACTTATACCGTAATTACAATCAGAGTAGTAATTGTGACGAATAATAGCCATGCGTTAGTACAAATCCGAAGCCGTTTCATCTAGTGCGGAATAGTGTTGTTGGGCACAGGCGAATAGCATATTTTGAAATAACAACAATAATAATGTGCAACTGAGATCAATTTCAGCATTTCAAAATGCTTTACTTTGCGTTCTTCCAAAATCACAAACCAGATCGCTGGCTGCATGTGGCCCGCGTCTTGGTGACCCCTGGTGAGTGCAAAGCGAGCCAAGCGTGGTGAACAGACGTTAACCATTCTCGTGGTTATGGGTGCGCACCGTGATTAGATATGAACTGAACTTGATTTTTGCCGAATTTATTTCCCATTCACAATTTCATTCAATTTCCAAGTATTTTGCGAATTCAGTAATTTTAATTCTAATCTAATTTTAATTTGGAAAAAGCTGTGTAGCTTCAATTCTAATTCTAATCTAATTTGGAAAAATTGTGTAGCTCTAATTCTTATTCTAATCTAATTTGGAAAAATTGTGTAGCTCTAATTCTAATTCTAATCTAATTTGGAAAAGACTGCGTAGCTCTAATTCTAATTCTAATCTAATCTGGAAAAAAACCGTATAGTTGTAATTCTAATTCTAATCTAATCTGGAAAAGCTGAAAATTTTCTAGTTGTCCAAGTCTGCCCGGAAATGTGTGGTGTTGACTAAAAAAGTTATCACTTTGACTCGGCTCCCGAAATCCCCGTTTTTTCGACTTCCGCTGCGTCGGATTATAGTTTCTCATCGCATTTTCTAAATTTGGTATTGCATCTAAAATGGTCGTCTGTTTGGTTCATCAGTGCCTTCTGCGAAAGCTATAGTGATAATATTGTTTGTGCGCGGCACAGGTTTCTCTGTGCGCGGAGACTTTGTCAGCACGAGCGTCCACGTCGTCCAAACATCATTTGATCGACCGAAAAGATCATCGCTCTATCAAATATGCCGGACCTGACGGCCATCCGGCAGTCGACGAGCATGTCCACATTCAAGTCGAAATACAAGCAATTTCTACCAAATACGTCCAGATACGTTCAGATATTTACTGATGGTTCAAAGACGGAAGATGGTGCCGGACTTGGGGTCTACATCCCAGAATACTCGCATTGCTATAGTCGGGCTTGCCCAACTCTATCGTCCTCATTCTCAGCCGAATTGAAAGCTATAGTCTTCGCGCTGACCTGGATATTACAACTCAGCATTTCCACGAATCGACGCTATGTGATCTTTTCCGACTGCCTGGCGGCCCTGAGGGCCTTGTCAGCCCCGCATACCCGCAAACCGCATAAGGAAATCTCTCTCTTATTTGATATTCTTTCACAGATAAAGACTACGGATGGCATGGTAACATTTGCCTGGATACCAGGTCACACCGGAATAGACGACAGCGAGAAGGCTGACCAACTAGCTCGGGCTGCATCAAGTCAATCGCCGGAACCCGGTATCGATATCCCTACCGTAATATTATCAGAGGCGAAAGCGGTCACCCGTCAGCTCTGCAGAGACCAATGGCAGGCCGAGTTCATTGCAGAGGAGGAAGGGCACCACTACCGGATGTTGCGACCGTCTATATCAACAGTGACGCCTAATTCATGCCCAAATCGCCTATTTGAAAGAATAATGTTTAGCCTCCAAACCGGTCAGTGTCGCCTGGCGGCACAGCTGTTCAATATCGGTTGCTCCGACTCCCCACTTTGTAATGTGTGTTACGTCCCCGACACGGTTGACCACACACTGTGGCATTGCGAAAAATTTGACTTTCACCGAACATTTCTTGCCGACGCATGTACCACGCTCAATATACCGCTTACTTTGACCAATTTACCTACTATGCGGCAATTATTTACCCCGGTCGCCGAGTTTATTATATCATGTAACTTGTATACATAGTTTGAAAGTTATTGTAAACCTATGGCCTAGAGCACGAAAATTCGATCCTTGATAACATATTTTGTCCGTGATGCACAAGGCCGGAAACGGCGCCACGCGCCACTTAAAACTCGTCATTAATAATAATAATAATAAATCAATACTATTCCTTCCTCAAGACTACCTGATCACGACCTGACCTATATCGATCTCGCCTTCCGTGGCATGCCACCCCATTTTTTGTCGCTTGCATTTTTCTATACTATCTTCTTTTACTTTTCATTCAGTGTGCAACTGTGCATGCCTCCTCTTTACATCGCCTAGGCCAAGTCGGGTGTCTGGTTCCAAGGACTACTCCAAGTCATTGCGACACCTTCCTCTCTTTTCATTGCCTCGAAATTTTGTGGTGTATTGAACTGATAATCATTGCTAATATGCCGAACCGAACCAACTGGTTGGTCGTTCGGTATTCCCCTATCTGTTCATTACATCGCATTGTGTGTCTTGCATATCGTATTGTACATTGTGTGTGGGTGTCCTGGGCAGATGGAAATATAATCTGACGATTGATTGGTTTAACTACTGAAGTCTCCAGTCTTAATACAACAAATATGATAATATGGTGCCAATGCCAATCTGCGATTCGATCGGAAAACCGGAGCTTTTTGTTTGGTTCATGAGTGCGAGCTCCTTGGTACGCAGTCTGCTTCGAGACTAGATTAGAGATAGCTAAATAAGAGTCATCGTCAGCCGCGAACGGAGTGCTGCGGTGTTTAGCATTAGCTTTATTTAGCGGTTAAATTGGCGATGCTCTGATGCAGGCTGTGTAGATATCCATTGTATGACAAAGATCCCGTTATTTGGACTACGCTATCTCTATATGAGAACTGTCGTACGCTGACGTGCTGGTGCTGATAACTGATGTGATGAGTGAAGAATTATACTTTCTTTTTAGAAGCTGTGGTAGTAGACATATGTCACACTTGTGTGTGTTCGTGCATTGTCGCACTGTTTTGTTCTTGAATGAGCTCGACCAAGAAATTCGAAAAATCTGCCGTTAATTATTGTGGATATTCTCCAATCAGTTCAGGTAAGGTATACCGGGTCTCGGCAGCTAATTTTATTCTGTATGTTATCACTCTTTGGAATCGTTGTCCTGTGCTCACACTACGTTTTATTTTTTATTGAATTACTTCAACTTGGAAAATCATTGGTGCTCACCTGATATATCAGGCAAAAAGTACCGAGATTCCAATCGGGGATTCCAATAATGCTTTAGGTATGATTTTATAAAAACAATTTGCCATTTTAAGTGCAGTCACGATTCACATACATAAAAATTAATTTAAATTTGTGACAACTTGTTGAAATTAAATTTTATTGATGCTGGTGACAATTTTTGCATAGGTTTGTATCTGTTTCTACTGTGTAAGGCCCCTCTGGAGTCTCGGTACGTTTTGTGCCTAATATAATAGGTGAGCAGCGATGATTTTCCATGTTATAGTAATTAATTAAAAAATAATGAAGAAATAAAACAGTGTGAGCACAGGACACCGGTTCCATACAGGGTGTAAGGCCTATATGTTATCCATTGCTGTATGCTAAGAAAGGGTACAAAAGTATTGCAGGTCTGCTCTGCTCTGCAGGATTGCGACTCAGAATGCAGAAATAGTTTACATTCTTTGCCAGCTCTAGTAATTCATTTCAATATGAAAATATTATTCGAAATTGTATTAAACTGTGAGTTCTCTAGCCTATACCTTCAAGAGTATCCTTTAATGCATGTCAGTTCGCTAATTGAAATGACAGGAATATTTGATTCTTCGGTACCCTGACTCATCTTCATACGAATATTTATAAGAATATATAGGGTACTTGGAAGGGAGCAGAACAGAGTAAGATCATACCCATTTATACAAGATAACATAGGCCTATTATCCATTCATGTATTTAATGGTTCAGGTTGGCTTGAGAAATGTCTTTTTACGGCAATAATGTTTTAGGCGGCTGCATTATATAGGTATACTGAGATGGGCTTAGTATCAAAAATTATTAAAATAATTATAAAATATGTAATTTTTTCTCACTTGTCATTTTAATTTCTAACTGAAAACTGATTAACTGATTAATAATTCGACTCACCTGATCCATAATCTTGAGACATTTTAATGATATTTGTAATACCACGCCAGGCTGGAGCAGTTGGTTGTTTTCAACGACACATTGAGAGGGACAGAAAAGTTTCTGGTGGTGAATAATTATGCAAATAAACAACACATTGCCATCCATCCCATTCTAAATGCTATGAAGACACCACTTTATCTTAATTGCATAGTTTATTGATTTACTGAAAATACTGAATAGTGATGGCAAAATTGCTTGAAATTTTTATCAGCTATATTTTGGTTCATTTGTTGATGTCAGAATCATTGCAAAGAAGTACTTGAATGAAAAGTAATTTTTCTGATATGATAGGCTACTTAGTGATGCACCAAGTTGAACGCTATGTAATCTTATATATAGCTTGGCTGGAATGCAGGTTTTGTGATCCCATTTTCAAGCTCTTATTTTGTGAATCGAAACCTTATTTGTTATTTGTATTTTCGAAATATGGTCTGATGCCAGGCTTCTTGTAACTTTTTAGTCTGTAACCCCATTTTCGAAGTGACGCAATTCCAATTGTCATTTGTAGCGGACTTGCAATGCTTGAGCAGGAGTAATGGCCATAGCCAAGCTATCTAAAGGAAAGTCACAACTTGATGATACCATGACTAGTCTAGAAATCTATTAACAACATGTGCACTAGTCCTGTATAATTGATTAATCATGGACTGTATCTACGTGTTGGCAACAGGAGAATGTTTGCGACCCCAGTTGGGTAATGACCGACAGTTTGAGAAGCCCTAATCTAATGTATTTTGTATTGTATAAATTTTTGGACAGTAAGAACTGCTGTCAGCGCCAAAACAGTTTAAATGGCATTGTGCAGTGCAGGCTGTTTTAACTGAATAGGCTACTGGAATTCTGGTTGCCTGGGGATGCCTAATCCTGCCATTGTATTACTTGTAATTGTTTACAATAACTTAACTTGAAGACAACACTTCTTTCTTGCCATTCGATCACACCAGTTAACCAGCTGTTCAATGGATGGTGGTGTTGATACAATAGGAACAATGATAGGCCCCTTATAAACTGTATCTACAGTCTAGGACTTGTTTCCACTGTTATCTACTTTCGATGTCCTGATCTACATTGTATATTACAGATACGACTGAAATTTTTTGTGGAACCAGTGAAAACAAAATTTACTTTCGTGGCAATAATCCGTAATCTGATAAACCCTACAATGAACGGAAGTTCGCAAGGATCAGGTAAAATCTTCTGATACTCTTGGATTGTAATTAGACCTGCCGAGTGAAATAGATTGATTTGGTGGTTTTACGAGGATCAATATTTGCTATGTTGTCCTGTTTTGACCTCGGCCGATGAATGCATTCGTGGGTGGCGATTCATGGGATTGACATTACATGCATACTCTGACTATTATCTAGGGTATTTGTGGGATGCCCATAATGCAAACATGGATTCTGAAAACTTGTGAATTTCAGAAACTAATGCCTTGTGAGGAAATGTATTGGTATGCCGTTGGTATTAATTTAAATCTGCTGATGCATTTACATACACACGGAATATACCTATTTATATTTTACTATTGAATTTTAGTAGTAGGCAACTGAAGCATATCAAGTCAGAAGTCTGAATATACATATATGTAGTATCTACTTCTTTCATCCCAACCATAAAGTGTAATTATCCAGCTGTGAAACAAGAGGTATCAGAGTTATTGATGGCTTGAACTCCAGTCACCTCATTGATTTGCTGATAATCCCTCAGCAATGTGTGAATTACTTGGTTTCGATTCTGCGGCTTACCTTATCTGAACCTTGTTTTCAGCCCCTGATCAACCGGATCCGGACTCGATAAAAATGTTTGTCGGGCAGATCCCTAAAAATTGGGACGAGACACAGCTTCACCAACTCTTTGAAAAGTATGGGCGGATTTTTCAGTTGAACATTCTTCGTGATAAAGGGATGAATACCAGTAAAGGTACGATTGGCTTACTTTTCGTTACATGGAGCTATACCCATATTAGCAATCATCAGAACTGAAAATATTTCGTATGCTTGTGTTGCTGACTTAGGCTACTTGTTTTCGTTTTTTCCAAGGTTTGATGGATATCTAAACTATCCTACCTATCTCTTCAATTTATCCTTATGGTTATTATCACTTCAAACACAGTTTTCACCATTTTCTGCTGACTTTTCTCAGTAGTAAACTTTTCAGCATGCTGGTTAGACATTTCAAAACAAGAAGTTCACACATTCAGCGCAAATCTCAATTCAAACCTCTAGGTATCACACTCGAAGCATAGCTACAACAAGCAATCAGTTTTTCGCGAAATGATCGTTGGAGGTGTAGGGACAGCCGAGAACTGTTGATACTGAACTGAACGATATTTCGGCAATGTTGACGTTGACTATTATAGCCCACTACTTGAAGCCAGGAGGGTAGTGATTCCAAAATAATCTAGAATCACCTGTATTATCCATTCTCAGAACATCAGTTAGGGGAGTTGAAGATTTTTTCACAAAGCAACTAGTCTTGTCAGTTTCGAATTTACATTTTTCGGCGACTATTATCAGAGCTTCCAAATATCAAGATGTTTCAAATTGAAAGATAACATATTGCGTATTTACGCATTTTCTACGCTTTGTAACGTTTGCTAAATTTTCTGTCTCGTGCAAAATTTTAGTTACCGTGTTATGAGATATGGGCTGTGACTTAGTCATACATTTGTGCAGTTGCAGATTCAAATATTTGCAAAGTGGCTAATTGAACTTTAGCTTTTGAAACAATTTCCACTTCTTATCTTGTGATATGACGCAGTCACGTTTATATTACAATTGACCATGCGAACATGATAGGATACACATTTTCTATGTATGGCTGGTCACAGTGACAGCTATAGCGTTTGTATCATTGTATTGCTTTTAACTTTGTGATGCCGAATTACCAAACTCAATCATTAACAGAATGACCTTGCGTTAAGGTTGCTGCTTTGTAACATTTTACTCGAGGAAATCAGCTCTTGATGCCCAGAATGAGTTGCACAACATAAAGACATTGCCCGGCGTAAGTTACGAGTGTTATGTTGGTTAAAAAATGTTTCATTACATCTGCTAGTTTTGATGCTTCTGCTCCACCCGAGATGTGTTCCTGAACATACTTGTCAAATATCGACTCTTTGATATTGCATTAATATTGCAATAATAATTAAATCACTCTAGAGTAGAAATAAAGATATCGATATGGGAAGATATTTATTGTTAACGTAAAACTGACTTGAACTTATTTAATCTGCAGCTTTTGAGCTTGACTCTAATTATGGTGCTGGTAATGATCTTGTACCAAAACCAGTTGAACCTAGTATGATTGCTGCAATTTGAACTCACCATACACCCAATATACCATAGTCACTAGGATTCCTTGAGTAATCTTGCAATCAAATTACCATTCTTTTGACTGATTGTCATTTGATACTTGAGGAGTTGCTCATCTCCAAGTTTTGTGGCATCTGTTATTTGTCAATTTGTGCTTATGAGTTTAATCAGTAGTTTGCGACTTCTGGATTGGCCTGATATTTGAAAATGAGTGTATGACTTTTGTGATAGTCTATACCGGAACTGATCATACTTTTTGATCGTGCGGGCCACTTATAAAAGAATGAAGTCAAAATGATTCACCTATACCATTTACTTGGTTAACTGTGTACATATTTGTCGTAACCCAAGTTTGCCCAGTGACTTGTACTGAATTGAATCAGCCAAGGATGCGTGGTTCGAAGGTAACTGGCTGGCTTCTCCATATATAAATGATCGAAAGTATGGACAGAATGGGCAATATCGCAGGATCTACCAATGCTATGTTTGCAATTGGTGTATTAATCACCCCTTGTCTATGCGGATGTCTTTCTTCATATGGAAGGCTCCTGTTCTTACCACATAGTATTGGTATATGTTGTCCCCACCGTTACTTCAAATCACATGGTGTCGATGGTCAATGCTTTTTGTATTCAAGATGCACCATCCCGTGCAAGTAAAGCCCGCAGACAGCGAAGGCCGCAACGATGAACGTAAACTCTTTGTCGGAATGATCAGCAAGAAGTATACTGAAAATGACGTGCGGGCAATGTTTGCTTGCTACGGAGACATTGAGGAGTGTCGGGTGAGCGTCCTGCATTATTTTCGCTCAGAGTGTCGATGTGATGTTTTATCGGTGAATTTTGTGGTCCTGCAATGATGGCAACCAAAACAAAACTATGGAGTAGACTGGATGAAAGCAAGTTACTTCAAGTGTAATCAACTTCTATTAACTGAGGATGGGAGTTGCGACTATCGGATTGTAACAAAGCTAGAGCAGAGTTTTGTTTGATTAAATGACAAATTTAAACTTTTACAGGCATTTTTCACTTGATCATTCACTGAAACTCATTTCCTATTACATGCATGATTAAATCTAAAATCATTAAAACAATTTTGCCCCCCTCTACGTGGACCACTGTATTGGACTAGGCTACTGGTAATGTCATTAAATACCTATGTTTCTCGACCGAGCCAGTTCATTTTTATTTCATAATTTTATTTTTTCGTTCTGGTTGATAACCATTGATCCTAGATGTGAAATCTGTAAATTTACTTTTGGACCCAGACTCCATGCATTTTTGTATCCTCTGATTTTGCGGGTGTACCGACACCATCTTGCATATCTCCTGTATGATTTTTCAGGGCTTATTGTCGATTTCACTCTTTTCATCATTCTAGCTGCTGACAAATGCTGAAGGCGGGAGCAAAGGATGCGCTTTTGTGACCTTCTCCAAGAAACATATGGCCCAAAGCGCGATACGCAGCATGCATCACTCCACTACTATGGAGGTCAGTCGAAAGTCTACCTGCTTTATCCGTTCTGGCCAATCCAGACTCGGGTGCTGGGGTCATCTTGTCCTATTATAGAAGCCCAGTGTAGTTGTGTGTCTATTCCAGTGTGGCTTTGCTTGAATTATCGGCATTTACCATGTACTCAACCCTAATGAATTGATATCTTGGTAAATTTGGAGTACCGGGCTTATAGGACGCCTTGAGATCTTATTTAAGGATCGCACTGTGTGTTAATTGATCAGAGAGAAGAAAACATCGCTGCGCCTGTATAACAATGCTGTTCTCAAATCCACATTGTATTCGTCATCATTTGCCTGATATGACTTTGCAGTTACATTGCTTTCGTTAAAATACATTCATTAAATACGACTTATTCCTTGTATATGTGGATGAATGGGCGAATAATGTATCGATTCAGCAATCTGGCCCGCCATGAACCTAATTTTCCTGTATCCGGCCCGCCGACTGAAGAAGTTGCCCGCCCCTGAGCTATACTCTGGGGTGGTTGTCGTCCTATCCTGAAATGTTCATATACCTTAGATTGCCGTGTGCTCATCCGTTAATTCCGCACTATTATGGAGAACCAATTTCGGATGCAGTGTCCACTGTCCAGTATGTTTCGCGACACTAGTATTGTCACTGTTAATCGCACGCAAAAGCTCGTTTAATCGACTAATTTACTCATATTGAAATGAATCCGAACATTTTCGGCTGACAGTCGTCAGGAGTAATCGTCAGCAACTAGTAGATGATTGGAAAGAGCATTGCATGTCAATATGAATATCTTTACAATTCTTTACCTGTTGCTGACATTTACCCCTGATGAGTGTCAGCCGAGAATATTCTGGTTTATATCAATATGAATATTATTATCGAATTGAATGTTGACGTTATTTGCCTCCAAGAGTCTCTGAAAGCTTGTGAACGTATCTTGTGCTGCGCTAGATGAAACAATTCTCTGGCTAAATCACGAGTTGCCAAATTCGAGATTCTCCGTTTTTTTGAAGGGTTGCTCGGCGCCTTTGGTCGTCAAAATTGCCGACACCCCGAAAGACAAGGAGAGGAAGAAAATGCAGGCCCAGGTGCAGACGCAGCTCAACACCCTCACCACCCAATGGAAAAATTTTGCTAATCTTGCCGTTTTAGCCCCGGTAAGCCCGCTTGGGCTTGTTTGTATTCGGTATTCTTACGCTTTTTTATACTTTCTTTGCAGTTTCTTCAACAAGGTGCTCAAAATCATTCTAATCAGTTTGGAAGCAACCCTATGCAAACTCCTAATTTAGGTAAACCTGCATTTATGCTCTCTTATTGATTTTGCGTGTAAGGTTAGCGGAAATTGGTGAGTTCATGGTTAGGTGCTTCTATTGATTCTATGCTTTAGCCTGCTGGGCTGCATTAGGCTCTGGTAATGAATCGTCTGCAATGTTTTGAGAGCTCCGCATACTTATTCATGACTTTCTGGGAGTGATGTGAATGCACAATGTTACATTGGATATCAAAGCAGTCACAATCAGATTTTGTTTGCAAATTCGCATACGTTCAATTCTAATCTAGCTTCTAAAATAGTTTTATGCAACTTTGCACCAGGCAGACAGGTAGTTTCATGGAAGCAAACAAAGTAACCTACAGTATATCAGTAGCTTCTATTGATCGGTTGACATGGCGGTGTGTGACGGTGGACATTTTCCAATTAAGTCGGAACATGCAGTACACTGGAAATTAAATCTTATTAACCGTTATTGATTCCAATTACTCGTCCGGATATGCCCGCGGATGACCTTATGACAAAAAACAATCTCAAGGTATTCCGTTGTCTATCTTATTTGAATGTAAATGGTGACAGATAACCTACCCTGTGTCATGTCCTGTTGAAACTAGCGCAGCGGTGCATAGTTGAGTTTATGGAGTCTGACACATATTGCATTAGGATCATCGCTAGCTTCCATGCAGTCAATTTACAGATGGCAATGATTCGGTTTGCTAAGGTGCTATTGTTTCTTAGAGACACTGGCAATGGTAGTCCCTGCCGATTATGATTTACGTAAGCCTTTTAAGTTGCTGTGCTGACCTGTTGCAAGTTAAAGTTCCTTCCAATGACGCCATTCAAGATCTACAATTCTGTATTTGTTTGGACGAAACATAAAACTCGCCATTTCATTATTGGTGCAATCGAAACCGTTTAAGAAACAACTTACAGAACGTAGGTTGCGGACTGCTAAATTCTCAAAACTCAATATTACACAACTCGAAAGCAAAGATTATAAACTTCAATTGAATGAGAAATTTTTGCCTCTCTGATATTATTCACGTGATTCACGGTGCTATTGAAGTTTCTGCAAGGCGAAGTCCTGGTGGAACTATCAACTGTTGACTTAATTGTTGAAGGAAATGCGACTCTGCCGTTTCATTGATTTTATTATATTGTCAAATGTCTCCAAATTGTACTTTGTTTTTTTTTAATTTCGTTGGATTTTGTTTAAAACTCCCAACTTTCATGTACAACGGGGGGGGGGGGGTACTTCTAAACACTTTGCTAAAATGCACACAGTATTGTGATTTGTGACTTACGATGTGTCTCAGCGCTGCAAATCATGTTATAAATTTCTATATCAGTTTCAAATTTGATGTTTTACGTCGCTGATCAATGGACAAGCATTCAAGTCCTTGCGTTTTGCTATTGAGATATAAAATTGAAATTTATAAACGGCAATCGGCCGAGAACCGCTGATCTAGAACTCAAAGTGATTGCAAAACTCTTCCCTAGGCTCGATCCAGAGTTGATGGTAACTGTTGAGTTTGCTAACTGTTGTATGCAATTGAATGATATATTCATATTGAAATAAAGGCGACGTTAGATTTGGTGATACGATTGTTGATAGGTATACAATATTCATTTTAATTGTTTACAAGGCCACTTGCTGACGGTTACTCAGGACGAATGTCAGCTGAAAATATTCTGATGTACTTCAACTTTAACATTTTCATATTATTGAATTCTATGCTAAACTAATGCAGCCTACCTCCAAGAGTCTCTTTGCTAACTGTGCGCTTGCACCAACTTCGTGACATGCCCACTTTTTGGTTCCAGCACAATTGAGTCCGGCACAGCTGCAGCAGGTCGTGACGCTGGTCGCGGCCGCCCAGTCTATTCTTAACAACAACCAATCTTCCGGGGACCCGATGGGTCCCGTCAGCCCGGGACTTCACAACGCCGCTACCGGGTCAACAGGTGCGCCACTATCGAGCTTATCGTCACCACATGGAGGGAGTAGCATGCATCCGGGTGGGTCCGGGATGTGTGTCTTGTTTTTTTGCCGTTCTCCGGTCCTAAGTTTCGATTCAGATAGAATTGCGCTGTTCTCACTTGAGGATGTCTGTAATGTCTTTGAACTTTATATAAATATTGACTGGAAATGTAAAAATATCGATCTTGCCTGTCAATACCGCAATCGAAATAACATAATAATGTTGTACCGCCCAACGCCTGTGATATATAACACTTCGACCATCTAAATATTCTGGCATCCCCCAAGAGATTTGACTGCAGAATATGTCTGCCATTTGGTTGTAACTGGCCTGACATTTATGGTCGCATGGATAAGCACTAGGGCTGTTCAAAAAAACAACTTTTTCTTCATATTTCACGGGCTACTTGATAAAATTGTTAGGTTGGCGGAAACAACTCTGCACTCCAACTTTGGCTCAATTTCAACCAGTAGAAGCGATTTTATTGCAGTTGAAAAATTTGGATTAGAATAAAATAGTAGGCTGTTTACGGTGGCGGCTTACTCTTTAGTTATTTATTATAAAATCATGGAATAGGAAATTTTTCTACTGCATTCGCTTCCAAGGGTTGGAATTGAGCCAAATTTGGTGTGCTGCGTTGTTTTCACCAATCTAACAATTTTATCAAGTAGCCAGTGAAATCTGAAGAAGAAGTTTTTTTTTGAACAGCCCCAACAAGCACGAATAGTCGTGATACGTTTTCGCCCAACGACTTGGGCCTGATTATGATTATTATAGCGCGGAAATTCGCGATTCTGAATCTATACATACTCTGCATCGACGTTTTGGGTTCTGAAATATTTCGCTGCTGTTTCGTGACGGAATACTGAAAATCTGACAAACTGTGAATTGGTGTGATCGAAACCACGACTGTTATGGTTGCGAGTGGCGTGAAAATTTTTGTGTCGACTGATTGGACCTTGGATGTGACTGATGTCAGTTTGATGGTTTTGGATGAAATTTCTAATTGCCAGTCGGACTCCAGCCTGTTTGATTACTGTGCAATGCTTTTTTAGAATCTCAGCTCGACCAAAAATGCAACAGGCCTACCTCGCACTAATTTAGAATGGGGTAACGCATCAAAATTGATAAGACGACGGTGCTTTTGTGAATTGTCCCACGTCACGAGCATTGTAACTCGGCCGAAACCTCTGTAACATTTTTGTCATTTTTCTGTCACACAGGCGCGTCCAACTACAGGAATCAGAACCGCAATTCTCCGCTGTGGAATCAAAGCGGTGAGTGTGTATTATTTCACTTGGGAGGAGGCGAATAGCGCTCGTCGACTGTTTGCCTCGAGCCTTTGACGGTTTAGCTTGTTGCAAATGTAGTGTATGACGCTCTCCACGCCATTGAATTTCATCGTGCAAGGATCTATATGCTGCTGTTATGTTATGTTTCATTATATCACTTGTTAGTGGATGCCAGAAGTAGTTTGACATGCCTTCACCATCGGGGTTGAGTCGTTTGATTTTTTGACGTGCGAGACTTACATATTTCAACCAGTAATTAGCGGCAGTAATTTGAAAAAATAGATCGATACATACAATGCACAGGCTTCAGTTATTGACAATATCACGCTGGTGAATAAGTAAACATCTATGGTCCTCGTGAATCGAACAGTACTAAACGATGGTCATTGATACCATTCAACATGCTAGTAAATGTAGACCTGAATTGGCTGATAGCAATGTTTCAACGGAGACGAATATCAGCCTTGTTCTCGTTAATGCACAAGTCCGAACTGAGTATTCGTTTTAATGAGTCGAGTCTAGTAACAAGAGGCAAATTTCTTGAGTAGGCCCTGCTGAAATTATAGGTCTCCGCACAAAAGCCGCCCCACACCTGCACTATGGGTTATATTTTTTATACTTATCCCACCATGGCGGCGTGAATCCTCAACTAGTCGTAACACATCATCGAAAACAGCGGTTCCCAAAGGGGTCGATATCGCACCTTTTAAGTAGAAGTAGTATAAAAGTAAAGCTGCTATCTAAAGTAGAATGATAACCTTATTGAGAACAGTAAAATATATTCATCTTGATAAAGGGGCATGAGTCAAAAAAGTTCAGGAACACCGATCTAAATCATAACCCTTGCAAGCTGGGATGCCGCAATTACCGCATTTCACACGGTTCTAATTATACAAGTATTCTATTTAGCTTCGCACAACGGCGCTTCGTCGCTCAGCAACGGGTTTGGAAGCGGCTTGGGTAATCACAACGGCATGCAGTTGAGCCAGATGGCCGCTTCTTTGGGTTTGAGTCCTCACGACGGCGTCAACCCAGGGCCTTCTAACGCCAACATGCTCGCCGGCATGACCGGCTTGCACAACGGAGGTCAGTTACGAATTGTTTCTACATTTTATGACGGCTCGAGTGAGGTTTGCGTTCTCGCGCTGCTTATCAAAGTGTATATGTTTTTAAAGTACTTAACGTTATTTTTGGGTTCAACTTTTTGTTACAGTTTGAAGTTTGAAATGTTGAAAATTGTTTTGCGATGAGCTATAGTCAGTTTTACGAGTGAAATTCTAATAAGATCCGCGCGAGATAATCCCAGTATGGTAACTGAATATAGCTTATCGTGCCTGTTTGTAGCGTCATTAAAAATGTTGCGTTCATCATGATGCATACAACTTCTAATTTCTACTTCTACTTGAGTAGGAACGGCGAATGCTTCGCTCGCCTCTGTCGGCGGCTCTCGTGGAATAAAATTCTTGCCTGTTGTTTCAGCTTACGGTCAATCGATGATGGGACCCAACGGGGTGGCGGGCAGTCAGAAAGAAGGTACGTTTATCGATCGAAGCCAAATTATCTTTGATGTGATGTAGGGCTAGCGGAATACCTTTGTGGTCGCTGAAAAGAGAACCATATTTAAACTTTTAGCATCATACATACTGGTCGTATGTTGTAACGAGGGATTCTTAAATACTCAACTTGACTTGAAACCTAATTCGCATTTTTGAATAGCCCTGCTTGTACCGGGGTCGGAGGGAACACGGAGTCTTGATGCTTCGTGTTGATTCTCTTTTTGCGTACGCAGGTCCGGAAGGAGCAAACTTATTCATCTACCATCTGCCGTCTCACTTTAACGATCGCGACTTGATGGAGAGATTCGTGCCGTTCGGCAACGTTATTTCTTCCAAAGTGTTCATCGATAAACAGACCAACCTCAGCAAATGTTTCGGTAAGTGAAAAATTGTTCTATGAGGCTATGTGTGTGTGGGCTGTTCAGTCGGAGATTCGTTCAATTTTCTATTAATTGAGTCCAGGAAAGATACTGTCTGTAGTGTCCGGTTTCAAATACTTTGTAGTCAAGCCAATTGGTACCCCCAAAATAGTACTAAAAGGTGCAAAAGTTTTACACGTTGGCGGACTTTGACAAACATTATTTCTTTTGCGAGAATCCCAAAAGATAGGTTGATTCACTTGGTTCACATTAGCAATGAAAAATGTTATAAACGTACAATTTTTTAGTAGATTCACAGGAACGTCGGAGTTCTGTGAAGAAAATATCGGAAATCGTAGTCGGTCTATTGAAAACGGTTGCCCGACTTTTGAGCATGCGGCGCAATGATAAAACGACAGTTGGGCATGTCACTTTATAACCCCCCAAATAGCCCTAACCCTGAAATTAACACTTCATTCATCCTAAGCCCAACCATACTTGTAAACATAACTCGACCCTAAGCTTAAATTTGTCGCATGCTAATACATCCATGTCTGAGAACCATCGAAATGCTTAGAGTCAGGATCAGTTGTGAAGCAAACGGACTTCACGACCCTTTTTAAAGCTTCGCTTGCTCTTGACAATCGCGCGAATCGCGGTAATTTTGAACGTTTTCAGGTTTCGTGAGCTACGACAACTGCGTGTCGGCGCAGCACGCGATCCGCGCCATGAACGGGTTTCAAGTCGGCACGAAACGCTTAAAAGTCCAAGTGAAACGGGCGAAGAGCGACGGCAAGCCGTACTGACGCGGTCGCCACCACCATTAACTACTATAGCGTGTTTGTGATACAGTTGTTGCGTTGTGTTCCGCTTTGTTCTAATTATTTGCGTCGTTCTCGTTGGTATCTGTCGGTTAACGTTTGGAATCCGCCGCGCGCGCGGGTTTCTCGCGGTCGCTTTGCACTTGGCGGCGAAATGGTGTCGGTATTCTCTGGCGTGCGCGCGCCCCCGTTCCGATATCTGCGCGCTGCGGGCTTGATCATGTCTTATCTCTGATCGCACTGTGGGGATTTGGAATCGTGAAATTGTGCTTCGAGTCTTGAAAATTACGTGCGGCAGACTAGCCGATTCCGAAAAGCGTCTTAATACGCTTGACTTCGGTATACGATTGAATATGTGGCTCAATCCATTATCAAATTCTTTACCGGTACCTCCAAGAGGCTCAAATGTTTTGACTTGTCACGAAGCGATTTTGTTGCCTGTCGCCACGCCGGGGAATACGCGGCCGATACACATTTCTGTAGTGTTATGAAGCATGCTCATGCTGCCTGGTACCTTATTCGCAAACGCCCGTCGCGCTCGGGCCTCGGTTTTAAAAGCTTTCCTAGTCAACATTTTAAACGCTGCGGACAGTCACATAGTTTCTCTCTCATGCCGCTATGCTTTTAACGTAGATATCACAAGGGTCAAAGACGCTTTTACCCTCAAAGTTAGGTTATTATCGAATACACTTTCCTCCGTATTACAGATAAAAAATCTCGCTCTCCCCTCTTCAGTTTTTTTCCTGGTTCCGATCAGAGTCTTTTTTCTGCTTTTTCAAAGTAATATATCTATATATATATGCTTGTACGGTATATCAATAATTAATTTTCATCGATTCCTTTACGGGACCCTTTCAATATGAAGAATGGCATATGGTCCTCATAAATGTTCATATTTTTGTGAGGCTTGATTGAGGTGTTGTGGCGCTGCTCGATCGAGCGTGCAGCCGTTCAGGTTCTTGTGCACCTGTTGAATTTGCGAATTAGTATTGGTCACAGTCGCTTTGCGGTGCTTGTGGGTCTTTCAAAGGCACGCGCCCGGTAAGTTCATTTCATGTAGTCTATTCCTCGTTTTGTGGTTTATTTATTCACTTTGTTGTTTTAATTTTTTAGTGCAGAGTTCTATTTTAACCGATATTATTATGTGAGAAAAAAGTTATATTTTGCGGTAATTTTCATTTCCGCGCTGTTACGTTTTGTTTTCTTCACGAGTTGTGCGTAAAAGCGGCGGTTTCGCAGCGGTTTTAACCCAAGTTGTAGCCGTTACGATGTGTTACGTTGGTATTTATATACATATATATACGCGTGATTGTTGGTTAATCAACGTCTAACCCGTGTACGTGTCGTGATGATTAAGTGATTGTCTACTGCGTTTTCGTCAGTTTGTAAAAGAGCTATATACTGTATGTAGATTTTATATTCCCTACAAAATATATAATCTTAAAAAAATGCGTTATTTTGTTGCTGTTGCGATTCGAATATTGTTTAATTTGTGTTTATTATATCAATGTTTATTGTGGTAGGTAGTAATCGATGGATTGTCATAGAATAAGCAATGTTACTAATGCGCTAGCTAGAGTTACCCCGGCTGGTTTGACTCGAACGTTTACCTGCAGTATTATACTCCTTCCGACAGGAGATTTTGTGAAACGTAATGAATATGTCACCTTCTGATGGTGACGCCATTTGGGTAGCGACACGCCTATACTTCATATTGCAATGCTTTAACAAGTTGTCGTCACATCAAGGTGTTAATGAATCTTTTCGTCTCCACTGTTCATGCGGAATCGGGCCCGTGTCTATCTGGTAAAACGGCGCACTGTCGAATCACGGTCGTTCTGAAATGTGTCGCGTCTCGGTCTGGTTTTTAAATTCTGTTGTCCGCTACTATTCATGGAGTATCAGTTTAGGTGTAATCGATATTGACTGTAGAGTTGTTTCGTGCGGTTTTCTGTGATGTGGACCCGTCTGAAATATGTGTCGTAATGCTGAATAAATGTGGGCTTGCTACGCACTGTGTGATGAGTTAATGTGCTGCTTAACAACAACCTGCAGATCGGACGATAATTGTCTGGCGCTTGGAGGGCTCATTGAGCAGACGTATTGTCACAGAAATAGTTTTCTGACATTAAGAAGGTTTTCCCCTCACCAAAATGCATCTTGGATAGACTGGTTTACATTGTATCCAGCAGTACATGTACATAATGTTGAGCAAGACTAGCAAAGCATGCTTCGTTGTCTGTCTTGCAGACGGTCGACGTGAGCAATGAGCATTCCCAGAGTGTATGTTCATGAGAGAATCGTCACCGTGGTTGGTTTGAATTCGTTGGCGTTTGTTAATTACCGAAGACAATATCGTTAAAAGATATCTTCCTTTTGGCCAGAGCCAGTCCAAGCGAACTCGGCCGTACGATTTGCATGTGACTATACCTATAGCAGACCTGGGCAAAGAGCGGCCCGCGAAAGGTTGCTTGGAATTCAAAGCATAAAATTTGCCCTTTGAATGACTAAAACCATAGGCTGTATCAAATGAACAGGAAATTCGTTTACTTTGAAGCCTGTTCATTAATATGTCACGATTACGCTGCCGACTTACCTGGCATGTGTATTGTGTAATCAAGATTCAAAATATATGCAAGGCGGCAAAGTAGGAGTAGTCACAAGAAATCACTGTTTCCATGTAGTCTAGTTCGAACCTTATTTGTTGCCATTGTCACATTACGCATTATATATACGGTATGTCTTTCAATTGGTACGTGATACGTCTCCAAATCCCTAATTCGTAAAACAAGTCGATCAATGCTCGCTGTTACTATACGACTCATATCACCCATGAAGGATTAATCGGTATGCCCAAACGAGAACCCCGAAAACAGAAATTCAAAGAAGGTTTATGTTATGTTCGTGCATTTACGTTTTAGTGTCGTACAACTCTTTCTTTCTATAGGATTAGTAATTACAGCCAATCATTATTTCCTCGTGTCGTGCTTGTATTTATACCCTGTGTTCTGTTGTCTCGTGGTCTTTTCGTTTAACTGGACTCTGGATTGTGTCGCTTGTCTATAGTTATTCTGCTGTATAATATACTGATTCAGTATTGCAACCTCGTCGTATTGAGTTAATGTTCAAACAAGATCAAGAACATAACAGTTTAGGTTTGGAATTTAGAGCACTAATTGTATACTGGAGTCAGGGGTATACCCGTCATTTCAGTTTTTGCCGAGCATGTCGCCGGGATTAAAATTTTTAAATGAAGTCGGTCTTATGATAAACACACGAAACAAGGGAGAGCGAAGTTCAGAAAAATGCAAGCTTCGCTCAATATAAAAGCTATTAAAGCTGCACACTGCTCGGAAGGAAGCGACGAAGAAAATAAGCTTTGTGCTATTGCATATACAATATACGTTTCAGTGCAGTGGTTCTCGAACTGAGGGACGTAAAAGCATCAGAAGGGTGGCGCGAAGCCAAAGTTTAATGAGACATTTTTTTTCGCGCTCCGCGCGATATACCCCCTGCATAGAGTTATTGCTCCGTGTATTGCTCCGACTTTGATATTTTAGAATTCTGTCATCAACAGCAATGATCTTCCATGTCATCAAACTATCCGTTGGGAGTGCTAGCATTCTGGTTGCACTTTTTAATATTTTGTGATATCAATTTAAGGGAGGCGCGAAATTGTTCCTATCACAAAGGGAGGCGTAGTACCTAAAAAGTTTGAAAATCACTGCTTTATAATGGTAATAGAAGAAAATGGATAGGGGTTAAAAGATAGGTAAAATGTATCATGTTTAGCATTGTTTCGAATCATGACGGCAAAAAGAAATTTTCTTAATTGACAGTCACTTTCTCATTACTTAATATCAACACATTCACTGAGCAGCATTTATTAACAACGTGATTGTTAGAGTTGATAGACATGCAGTCTGATATCGAGCTCAAGCAATTATTTAAAAGTTAAGACTTACTTGAATTTTGGAGTCAAGATCCATACTTTTGTGGCACAAATTCCGGACGCTCTTCAGCGCCCACTAGCGGATTTCAACATGAGGTAGTAGCACATTGTCGATCAATATGACGTCACACCAGCAAAGCTTTATCTATCGACTAGAGGTGCTCACGATCTGGTTCAGGAGTATGTGGTTGTGTGTTGTAAGTTTGTAACCAGGGCCGAAGCCACATTTTTTCAGCCCCCTCCCGCCCAAATAAACACTGATCTTATTGGGCACGCCGTGGGGTAACATATGTAACTTGTGGGGGTTTACTATACGCATCTGGTTTCTATATGCATCTGGTCGTGGAATGATCTGAATGAATTATGTCAATATTATTGGTTCTTCAATATATATTACTTTGATCCTCTCTCCGTCCACATGATCGGAGTTAGCGATAGAACTGGTGGAGGATGATGAATTCGAAAATGCAAGGAGAGTAATTGTACATCGTTAAGTCATGTTCATGTCACGCTGATGAGATTATTTATCACCCTATTGCCGGTGCGCACTGCACCACTGAGCCAGTGTTGGGATCAAGTCACTACCTTTGAGTCACGAGTCATTTCGAGTCATCGCACATTTTGACTCGAGTCAAGTCAAGTCAATCGATTTTTGGAGGTGACTCGAGTCAAGTCAAGTCACTCGATTTTTGGAGGTGACTCGAGTCAAGTCGAGTCAAGTCAAGTCAAGTCACGAGTCAAGTCAAAATTCAAGTCAAGTCGCCTTTTCGAAGTATGAAGCATGATTAGTGATTACGTCATTGCATTTCGCTAGGTGTCTGAATAACAGATTGATTGGTCTTTGATTCTGAACCGATGAACGAAAGAACGAATATAGAGTTAAATATACAAATACATGCAATAAGGGGCTGTATCGCTTAAATAGAACTGTTAAACTACGTAAGTAATTGCATAGCCTCATTTTATAGTTACTATAGTCAAGATAAAGAATCGAGAAACGAATTGATAAGATGCAATGAATCATCCCTTATACATAATATTGGTATGATACAATTCGAATCTGCGCCAATGGCTGAGGAGTATATAAACTATATTCGATTACAATTTAAATAAAACAAGAGGTTCGGTTAAGGTAAGAACAGAGAACAGAAATATATATTTTGCTATTAAATTACTTTACTACTAGTTTACGACAACGTAAGTTGTAGCTTCGATCACTTCGTTTGTGGTCCATATATTTGTGAGAGAATATTTGACGATCAGTAAAACGCACGATCATTGAATGATTGGTCGCTCTCATGGGTTACACAAGTGTTTGGCGAACAATCCGAACATATGCAAGATAAGGTGATTTTTACTTGATGACTTGAAATTGACTCGTGAATTTTGCTCCGAGTCACGAGTCAATCCACATTTCTGATACGCCGAGTCAAGTCAAGTCAAGTCATTTTAGCAAAGTGACTCGAGTCAAGTCAAGTCATACGAAAAAGGTGACTCGAGTCTGACTCGAGTCAAGTCATGACTCGAGTCATCCCAACACTGCACTGAGCTGTATAAACACCGAACATCCGGTGGTTTCCAACCTTCTATGGTTTCCAACCTTTCAACTTGAAAATGTTCCGAAGCCCAGCTCAAAATTTTTTGAACTTATTACTAATTAAAGGTCGGCACATTTGCCCGCGGACTTACTGACGGCCTATTTTGGAAGCTGATTGCGTTCAAAATCTTCGCGAACCCCAAAATAAGGGCAAACTACTCCCAGGTTCAGAACCACTATCTTTGAATAAAGCATCCAAGCGGCCTAAACCGACTCTGTGAATATAGGTGTCCGGTCAATACCGAGAAAACCATTACCGATAATGCCATTACCAAGAATGGACACCACCGAGAATGGACATTACCGAGTATGGACACAACCGAGAATGGACATAACCGAGAATGCAATATATGCGATGCATGCATGTCATGCATATGCACAGGCCGTGTGAGTGCATCACGGCGTTGCCACATTCGGTATCGATGCTCAGGTATAAATTTCTCGACAACGTCAGTCCCAGTAAGTTATATTCTTGACATTGGCCATTCTCGGTAATGTTCATTCTCGGTAATGGTTTTCTCGGTATTGGTATAGAACCGTGAATATACCGTTATCTTGTAATTGCGATTACAATGAGACTTATTTATGTAAACGAATGATATTTATTTTTGATCGCAGTTTTTGCGAGGGTGGTAGTCCTCATAATAAAAGCAATACATGTGATACTAAAAGAAAAAAATCATGTAGCATAAATCTGACCAAAAATAATATTAAGTTGATTTACGAAAAAACTATACGTTTACTTCAAGCCTTCAAAATTCCGAACAGTTAGTCATATTTTAAAAATTCCTTCCGGACGCAGTTTTAACAGTGAAATACCGGACATGTCCAGGAAATTCAGGACGTATGGCAACCCTAGGCTATCCCTACTTGATAACCAATGCCCAGAAAAGCGATTCTCTATTGTGATCAACTTAAGTATGCGAAGCACTTCTTGAAGCTCAAGGCCAATGCCAAGTTGGGCATTAAATTGATTTGTGTATTTGTTTTTTTGTTAACGTTGCTATTCGTTGGTACGTTGTAGTTGTTGTTTTGTGGTATCCATGGTGTTTGTCGACTAGTATGGTTATTTACACCAGGCCGATTCCGTATCTGCCGACTTGTAGCACGGTCCACTTCTAGGCTTTTTGTAAGACACCGCTTACGCGGATGAGATGGCGAGGTCTTTGGTACGTGGATTCAATATAATTTTTGTTATACCCAATGAGTGTATTCGTGCGGCTCCAAACGTACTCTGCGGTCTAATAAGGGTCTGCGCAGTGAGTTGGTCAGTGCGCGCAGACTCGTCAAAAATTAGAGGGAATATTGGTATTAGACCATTCTTGTGAAAAAGGTATGGATTTGGTAGTAACATTTTGGAATCATTTGAATGGTTCGGCCCGCAAGCTATCCAAAGGATTGAATCCGGACCGCGACCCCAGTTTAGCTCGACACCAATGCTGGAAACCTTTAAATCAACATTTTACCTACTGCATTCGTGGACCAAGTTCTACCCTTCAGGTCAAGGAAACGCTGGCAATGTGTGCTCACTGCTCATACTTACCAAAGCGACTATAAAAAGTACCGACACCCATCATCAACAGCGCAACGTTTCTCTGCGACGCGATTGCACTTCGAAACACAAGCTCATTGTCCATTGCCGCGACGCCAGCTGAGCACTCTCGCTGCGCAGCCACTCATTTCATTTGTTCTGAGCTGCCGTCTCGTTTAGCCGGACTGAATTGTTGCGTCACATTGTTGCGTCACAATCCTAATCTCCATAACAATCAAAAATTCGAATCTAGTTGTGAGGGTTCCAGGGCCATGAGCGAAATAAAATTTATATTTTCGTAATCAGTACGTCGACAGCTGTCGAATGATACCCGTTTCATCAATTTTAATGCGCGGCAAACCGGTCAAAAATTACCGTCAAATTGCCATCAGCCAAACGGTAAGTGTGACGTAGAGTAATCGCAGTGACCACTGAGATTTGCTTGTGTCCACGCCATATAAGACTATATGGTCTACCCGAGAGTTGGACACCATTGTTACACATATTGCTTGTATAATAGGAGTCATACCATGGCCTGTGCGACAGTACACACTGCACACGGTTGATTGTTTCACAGGATTGATCATTGCGAGTGTCCAGAACAGCTAGCGTTACTGGTGGATGAAACTTTTGTTCCGTGAGTGTGATGCCGGTACTACAGTGCTGGGCACGCATGCTTACCCGGTATCTTTCTTGATAGTGTGCACTGGATGAAAAATAACTGGAGAAAACAAAAGGACACGCCATGAAAATTAAGGCTGTAGGTTACTATATTGCTGCAAAGGTGTTGTCTTCACTAGAGCTTAGTATAAAGCAGTGTTCGGGAACCTATGGCTCGCGAGCCATACAGAGGTGGTCAAAGTAGTCAAGGAAGCTACTCAAGTAGAAGTAGAAGTAGCGACGGAAAAATATACTCAAGTACAATTAGAAGTACTTCTTCCATAAGCTACCTAAAACTACTTGAAGTAGAAGTAAAATTGGCTGACTTTAAATCTACTCAAGTAAGTAGTTTTGAAAACAGTCTTAATTCGATCGCATGGACTGTCAAAAACTGCAAATTGAGCTATGCAGAAGGTGTGGAGAGTTTGATTCGTATTGATGCATCCTAGCAGGTATCAACTTTCGACTGGATAAGCATTCTTTCGCATCATGGGATGCAAATCATAGTATTGATATGAAAATGCGATACTAACCCTTTGTTTACTAGAAGACACCGTTTTAGAGAATATCACGGCATGGCGCCCTACCCCATATTATAAGGCCCCAAGTTTAGGCGAAGAGCAATATGGAGAAGTTCTATCGGATAATGTTTCAACAGTTTGCGCGATTAGTATACGTTAATAACACATATAGGGGATCGTAAAATTTATATTTAGTGTAGCTATATTTTCGGAAAATAGAAGCATTACTACACTCGCTTTTATGCTTCAACAAGTAGGCTATGTACTGCAGACAGAAGAACTGAAAGTAATTAGAACTCAAAGTATGATACTCGGAATTGAAATTGGAATACAAATACCACTTCTAAAAAGCGGAAAATATATTTCATGTCTTTTGTCCATAAAGCTTCAAAGGTGATCTGCTAAAACGGGTGAAACGTTTAAAAAAGCCGGATTTTCCAGATTAGCAAGACACGTCATGGGCTGCCAGATTACAATATGATAGGTAATTGCTAGATTGCGAAACGTCAGTTTCAAACGTTATGGTGGGCCATATTTACTGTGATTAAATATATGATATGGGCGACAATGCGGTGTGAACGGAACTAAGCAATCCGGTACCCAAATTATATTCACTGATACTTTCGTGAAAACATATTTTTCACTCCATAACTACTGTGCGCGAAGCGCAACAAAATTTCTGGGCTTACTTGACTTTTATGAATATTAAATGTTGATACTCCGCAAGGCGCGTAGCCAGGGGAGGTTTCGGGGGAGAAAACCCCTCCTTAAACGCGAAACCACGTCCTTTTCAAATGAGCGTTCCATCGCTAATACTCGGTGGCAATACAATAAGTCGTATTATCAGTGTTGCGCGCGGCCAATTAACGAAAGGCGTGTTGCCAATTAGCGAGATTCGTCCGTGCGCATTGCCCTGCACAATGTAACGCGACACGATCACCCGCTGAGATAATTGCGAAATTAGGTCATTCGTTGCCGCGCGCTCGGCAATTGTTGCTAGCCTGATTTCGCGGCTCCGACAAGCCTAGTTCCGCTGGCTTGAATAATCGCATCTGCCATAGGCCCAGTGCGCACGATATCATCGTTGGCCTCTACACAATCGCATCTGCATTGGCTTGGTGCACACGATATCATCTCTGGCCTACACAATCGCATCTGCAATCGGCCTAGTACGAAAGATATCGCTAGCCTAACTACCGCGTCGCGGACCTACCATGCTTTGGCTCCCATTTCCCGATGGCTTGGATAAAATGCCGTTAAGTATATGCTGATTAGCGATTGCGATTAAAGAGTGACATCTCGAAACTAAATGACATCGAATGTCCGCAAACAGGTGCGACGCGTGCGTACGTACATGCGTAATTTATTTCCGCTAATACTTGAACATAACCATTAGAAGCTGTGTGTCAAGGCTTGAGTTATAAAAGAGGTAAGGTTTTAACCACCTGAAATCGGCGTCATTATAGCACATATTCCATAAAAACTCGTCACCGAGGCTACGTAGGACGCATTGATAAGCGCGCGTATTTAATTGTTCGACGCGTTGATAAGCGCGCGTTCACGACAGATTAGGGAGTCGCTAATGAACAGCACTTCCGGACTCGACGACAAGCTTATCATACGCGTATAATCGTCAACACGAGGATGTTGTATAATCGTTATTTACGCGTGTACTTAACCCTGAGGAATTGATTATATATTACTAAATTCAGAAAAAATTGAACTCCCCCCTTATTTTTCGGATGGCTACGCGCCTGGTACTCCGTGAAAACAGCCCCGAAATTCCTCAGGCTATCTTTCGTACTGGGGGATTAAATTACTTCTACTTGACAAATTGAAAATAGCGAAAAGTAAGTAAGTAGCTCACAAAACATTACGAAGTAGAAGTAGAGAAAATCAGACCTACTTGAGTAAGTACCAGAAGTAGAGGAAAACTACTTGAGTACTTCCAAAAAGTAGAAGTACTTCGTTACTGACAACCTCTGGAGCCATATATGGCTCTTTTGGGTATGAGATATGGCTCCTTGCCAAATATCTATTTTTGGTACTGAATTGATCAATATTGCAGCTGCTTGTTAGTAAATTTTCATCACGGCCAGAATAATTATTCTCGTGGCAGTATAAACATATCTTTGGGAGGTAAAGACAATGCCGTCTTCCGGTTTAGGGACCCGGACCCCTCTTTTCAAAATCCTAAAATCCAAGTCGCGCAGGGGACCAATATCAATCGCGGATTCTATGTACCCGACTCGAAATCTTGGATTGTGCGATACGTTGATTGATCAAGAGAATCGCAGACATGGCGACGCCCATATCAGAACACAGTTTTTAGATACACATTTTCTTCATCATCTAAGGCGCAAAATGAACAGCCGTGGACGTTACATTCATAATTACAAACTCGAATTACAAACAACACCATTGCTATCCCTGTTCTTAATTGATAAGTAGCTCTGTATAGTACCGGTGATAAAATGTAGACGTGTAGCGCAACGTTATATGTTACCGCCGAATACTTTGAGAATTGAGAAGTCGATCAGTATTTAGATTTTCGGAATCGGCGTGACAGCTACATTCCATTAATATCCGTTATAATGAATTGTAAGCTATTGATGATGAATTGCGTTATCAATGGTGAGGCTGGGCCCGTCTGTGCCTTACGTCTCGTTTCGCGCTTCATTTTCGAACAATAAACATGCAAATTGTGTGAAATTAGGGGAAATGTTCAAAATGTAGTCATTCATGAACAATTGAACATCGGTAGAAAATTCCTATAGTAATTGAACGTTTCACAATTTTCGTTCACTCGTCCTGACGATAGGTGCTGCCTCACTTGCCTCCCTGGCCCCGCGCCACTGATGTATCACAGCTTAGAGTGGGTAGGCCTATATACTACTGTAGGGACCATGTTTGGCTCCACTTACACATGTGATCATGTGCTCTCGCATTCAAAAGGAGCATCACGACGAACCTACGTTCTCGTTACTCAAGTTTTGCTTGCTAAAATAAGGCAACCCTGCATGATTAGTACGAGTATTTGCAGAGGAAATGTGGCGCACACGACGAATCTCATATAGTGAGTTCGAATAAGTGCTACCTTGACGTCACGAATTTTCAATTGTGACGTAACAGTTGATTGGCATGTATGGCTCTTTTTAAGTTGAAATAGAAAAATAGGGCCAATATGGCTCTTCGGCCAAAAAAGGTTCACGACCCCTGGTGTAAAGTATATATACTCTATTCTTCGAAATGAACTGTATAGCCTATACATGAAAATTATCGATGTGCTTCGAGTCCGGAAGTATGGCAAAACCAAAATGATAACATTTGACGCTGACATTTGGTTTGTTCCGAAGTGGCCTCGTGCTGACGGATAGTTACGGCTTGTAGCTCATGACAATGATCTGATTGGTGGAGTACGCTGGCACAAAGACCTCACAGTATCCGTCGTTGTCCACATCGGCGATTGCAATAGCGCCCACCGTTCCGAAAGCTCTAAAAAACTGAAATAACGAGCGGAAATCAGAAGTTGAATTGCGATGGAAACCAGAGGTTAAGACGCGTTAAGTGATAGATGTGATGGATGGATAGAACGAATATTTGTCAATTGCCGAAATTATGTATATAGTGAGGCCCGGTGGACATGGGCTCAACTATTCAGATATTCGCCAGGAATGATCTTGCGCGGAATCACGAGTGCGAACGACATGTGTTTTGGTGTAGGCATAAAAAGTGGTTCATTTATCAAGTAGAGCCACAGATAATCCGTTTTATGGAAAACTGCACGGTGCAGACTGATATTTTGGCACCCGGAAAACTTGAACCCCGAGAAAGCATAAATATATCAAATTCACAATACCAAACATGTTGCAAAACGAAAACCATGTTTGAAATGGCATCTTTCAAATTCCTTATTATTCAAAACGTCACATTAGCCTTCACGTGAATTCTACGCACAAACTCAATCGCTAACCGTTGATTTCTTGTATTCCCAATTATCTGGATCTTGGTTGAGTGGAACGAAAAGGTACGCATGGCCGTCATCATCGCCGCTCAATATGATGTGAGGTTTTCTTAAAACAATTTGTTTTGAAGATTCGTCATCCCGAGGCTGACAATCCAACATTTAATATTATGGAATGGGATGCGTTCATACTGGCTATTCCTGCATACAATGAACAGTACACGAAATTCTATAAAAGACTTCGGTTCAACACCTATTGTAAATGATAGTCGTCGGGCAACCGTCTTGCATAAAGCTTATCGCTTCGTTTCAATTAGACCAGGGGCCGGTAACGTTTTGTGTGCAGCGTGCCAAAATGTTAAAAAATGTCAAATTATTACCAGCTTGCGAGCCAAACATTCAATTTATTAATATGAAACGTTTCAAGCAAGGAATATCACCAACCGTTTTTTCTGCAGCTGGCAACGGCATCAGTTACGCCAAGGATTCTTGAATTATTGGTCGCGAAGGGAATAAATTTTGGTCGCTACCGCACCCGACCTATCGCTTACATGGACGTAATATTTATACAATTTATTTTCAGTCGCGTAATGATCGATCTTGTGTGGTTGGTTTGGTCGTTTCCGTGTCCACTTTGTTCGGTACCATATCGAATGACAGGCCAATCAGTGTTGTTACGGTGATATGGTCTGTTGACGATAAAAATGGTGCCCACCAGCACTGTATCATTCAAGTCGGTTTGGTGTCACATTAAGGTTGGTCTGACACTAGATTTGTCTGCAAAGGTCGCGGTAAAGCGGTAAAGATTGTCGTTGCTCCAGATATATTGGAATCGCTTGGTCACCAGACGAAACTAAAATAATTATATCCTTCCGAGAGACAAACACCATTCCAAATACGCATTTTCACACGGGGTTCATTATTTTATTCAGCGGGTCTCATTTGATACGTGTGGTTCAAGCTGCGGGCGCTGGACTATTCAGCGATGGTCACTTCAGCGCCCTGACAGTGGACATATCAATGTCGAACGTTTTGGCATGTTGTTCGAATCTTTATGTCTAGGTCGTGTCTCCTGTAGCGTGAAAATGCCCACCGCCGGAATACCGGTTAATATAATAGTTGCGCTCCCGTAGGCTGCACAGTGAACACTCCTAGACTAAAGCATCCAACCGGTTTCAAACGATATTCGGCTGACGTTCCTTCATAACTGCTAACACGGTTGACTCATTTTTGTACATTATGCATATTTAAATTTTTTTTTATATATACATATATATTTATTTATTGGGGGTTTCACATTATAATCAAGACATCAGGTTCCAATAAATCGTGCAAGGCGCAAAAAAATTTCAAGATAAGTAAAATCTGCCCTAAAAGACACTATTTTATGTTGATTTACGAAATAATTTTGGATCACCTGCGAGCTTTGTACATTTTGAAAACTTCTGTTTCCCTTTTCGCAAAAACATGGTCTCAATTTGTCGTTTGCGTGAAATTATTTGGCGTTACATAAAAAATCATCTCGCGTGCCACAAATGGCACGCGTGCCGGGGGTTGCCGACCCCTGAATTAGACCCAATGGCGTCGCACGCTTATGGGTCTGCGCCATGAGCGGCAGGCTACTAGAGGGCGGCAAAATGTCAAGCGAAGAACTTTTTTTAATCAACACTTCTGAAGTACTGAAAAAGAGGGTAATGCGGGAGTCGAAGCGAAGTGATGAATTTTTTTTAGTCAACACAACGTAATTGAAAAGATTGAAAGTATTTCAAAATTTGGACGACATTTTCAACGAAAGCCATGGGCGGCAGCATATGCTCCTGCGTTACTGAGTAGACCTACGTGGCCTATCGGTAATTTGTAAGCCTGCGTTTGCTATAGTTCTGTCTTTAATGTATTGGATGTAATAACATTTATGTATTCCTATCACTTAATCACAATTTAATTGGAATGCGACCGCAGGACTGAGAAAATGCGAATTCACTTGGCCCACCGGGCCGCGCCGCCGTCGAATTCATGTATCAAATTGCGATGGTACAAGCACAATAAATACTCACTGTTGCGGTTGTAATATATCAGTTAGGGTCGCATGGCATGGTCACTTATTATATTTGTAACGAACTCAAATGAACCATGTCAGTTTTAGGCTGAAGTTACGTCTAAACTACGACCTCGCACTGGTACCATCTCTACATATATAGGCTGATCGCACTTACTCGCCATCCAGTTGCATTTGTTTCGAAGGCCAAAAGACATTCACGCCTCCCGGAGCACCGTTTCCCCGAAGGACGTAATTCTCTCGAAAATCATCCGATATCAAGTGCCTGAGAAGAGGCGCGTGAATCAACGGAACACAAATGTTTGTATTGCTTATACCAGATGTTCACAACATGGGCAGTGTTAATTGACAGGTGAGGTAAAAACGAAAAGCTGATTTGGCGTAGGGTGCTTATTAGGGCTGGGCTAAATCGAGTACATGAGTGATTCGATTTTGAATCAGGGAATATGATTCGAGTCGAGTAATCGAGTATCACTCATTATGACGTCATAACAGGATGTAATATGTCAAAGTTCAAATATTTACCTTTTATTTGACCACAAAGAATATAATGCCTGTTATCCATCACATTAAAGATACTTTGGTATTTTTTCGACCATACCGATTTCATTGCATTTGATGACAATGTTGTGGGATAATCATGACTTCGGAAATGACTATTTCCAGTACCGTTCGTATCTTGTACTATGTGTCTCGTATGCTACGATACGGTCAATCAAAGTTTCAATAGTGAAAATTAGTATCGAAACTATAATTTTGGTTATATATATATATATCGACTTTTCAATTAGATAAAATAAAAAGGGCAAAAGAAAACAGGAAACAAAAGAACATCGAGATAATCAGTTTTGGGCTCGTGTTAAGCGTCTCCAACGTAGGCGGTCGTGGGCGTCTTCAAGCGACAGCCCGCGTTCCGCTAGATAAGTCTCCATTGTCGAGCGCCATGTTTTCCGATTCCAGCCACCTCTGCGCCATGGCTCCGTGGGACTGTGATTGATGATGGCGGCGGCTGGTTGCTCGTCTTGATGCCGCACTAGATGGCCGATTAGGCGGAAGCGTCGTTCAGCTGCCAGTAGACGGCATGGGACCGTTCCTGTGAGTTCTCGCAATGCATTCGTGGATATATGCTCCGGATGGTGAATGCCGAGTGCATAGCAGAGGAGTGCGTCGTAGTTAGCGTTGAGCGTCTTAGCCAACTTCTCTGTCAGCGTGAATGCCTCTATTCCGTAGAGAAGAACCTTCTAGACAGTGGCACGGAAGATACGGTCTTGAGCTGGGTTGAGGCACTTGAATGGAAGAGGCTATGTAGACGTCTTGCCGCACCCCAGGCCTTTGCTCGCCTCGCCTTGAGCGCTTTTCCAGAGTCAGCGACGTCAATACCGAGGTATAAAAAACTCGTTACATACTCGAGATCGATTTTTCCCAGTTGAATTGGTGTCGCGTTCTCCGGTAGAGCTGGTATGGCCAGAGCCTCAGTCTTCTTGGCGTTGATCTGGAGGCCAACAAGAGCGGTGGTGGCCTCTAGTTGGTTAATGAGGCGCTGTGCCGATGCGGTGTTCGGGGCAAGCAAGGCTAGGTCGTCTGCGTAGGCAAGAATACCTACGTGGATTGCCTCGCGAGTCGTACGCGTGCGCGTTCCTTGCCGTGGCCGCCATTCAAAGAAGTTCGTATTATCCGGGAAGGCCGTTCGTAGCACGAGGTCAAGGATGACCACGAACAAGAATGGTGCCAGGGTGTCACCTTGAAGCACACCAGCCGAAGTGTTGAAATATCCGCTTGGGCCGTCATCTGTTCGGACTCGCGCTCGTGTGTCAGTGTAGAGGGCCATAATGGCATACGTTATCACCTCAGGAATCCCATAGAATCTGAGGATCTCCGCCATGGCTGGGCGCGAGACCGAGTCGAAGGCTTTCGCGAAATCAACGAAGACGGCTGCAACATTCTTTTTGTGTGCGCGGCAGGTGTCAATGATTGTGCGCAGTGCCAGGACGTGCTCTGTTGTACCGCGAGATGATCGAAATCCATTCTGAGCATTCAGGAGCTTGGTAGAGAGTTGCTCACGTATGCGAAGGAGCAGTACTCGGTCGAACAGCTTGGCAGCGGTCTGCATCAGGGAGATGCCTCTGTAGTTCGCTGGGTCACTCGCAGCGCCTTTCTTGTAGATGGGGACGATTTCACCCTCGAGCCACTCGGGGGGCACCGGGCCGCCTTCGAGGACGCCATTCATGACGTCGAGGAGCACAGGTGCAACGCCCGAGGTGTAAGCAGCCGTTTGGATGCCGTCCGTGCCGGTGGCCTTGAATTGTGGTACTCCACGCATGGCTGTCTTGAGCTCAATAAGCGTGATCAGGGTTGTATTGATCGCTAGAGGATTAGCTGCTAGTGAAGGCGGTGCAACGAGCACATCGATGTCCGGTGCAGGTGTAGATAACAGGGTCTCGAAGTGTGCTGCGAGGTCTTCCGTACAGGCCTTCACGCGGGTCCTCTTGAAGCCAACTAGTTCACCGACGGCTTTCCAGGCTGCTCTTGATCGGCCTGCTTCCAACTCATTTTCCACGGAAAGGGCAATAGCTTCGACTCGTTACTTGCGAGCTGCATGCGTCGTGAACGTTTGTTAGGTACAGAGCTGCCTCGTTAGCATCGCTATGTGCGTCCAGTGTTCCAGAGGTGTACGCAGCACGTCTGAGAGTCTTGAGGTTACGGCGCGCACTGAGCACTGTCGGGTCGGATTCCCAGGCTAATTTTGACCGTGGCTTGCTACGGGCCTCACTGAGCGTTTCACGGGCTGCATCCTTGACTGCTGCTACAAGTGGCGCAAAGGCGGTCGGTATAGTGTGTTGGATCTCGAGGGCGTGGAGTGTGTGCATGGTAAAGACATTCATCTTATTTGCGTCCTTAAGATCAAACCAATTTGGTAGGGGCTCTTTTGGTGTGCGCTTCGGGACGAACGGGAGGCGTTCACGAAGCGTGGCGAACACCATGCGACGGTCACTCCTGATCGTTAGCATGCGCTTGCGCACCTTTCGGCAGTTCGTGAAATGGCGCCGTGCGGGAGCATTGCAGCAGATATAATCCAGCCGTGTGTTGCGTTGGCGCATACCGTCAAATGTAGTCCTACGCTTCGGCTTCATAGAAAAGTCGGCATTGAGAGAAATGAGGTCGCAGTGGTCGAGTAGATTGGTAAAATGCTCCGAGTTGCTGTTCTCGTGGCCAACTGGGAAGCGAACTCGCTGCGAGCGCTCGGCCAACGTGGCATTCATGTCCCCAAGCAGCATGCTTATGTCGCGCTGCGGGTAGGTTGATAGAATGCCTTCTAGTTGGTCGTAGAAGGCGAGCGTATCAGCTGAGAAGGCAGTGGAGTTCGGAGATGTTGGTCCATACGCACAAACGAGGTGCAGTTTGCGGCGACGTAGTTGAATGCTGGCTGTGATAATCCGGCTGTTTATAACGTAAATCTTTGCCCCAGCGTGGAAACGCTGGGACAAGATTAGACCGACGCCTCCAACTCCGCCTTGGTTGGCAGGTGATTGGATCATGATGATGCCTGCGCCTAGGTCTTTTTCGCGGAATGGTTCAGTGAAGTGCTGGCGATGTTCTTGGATTGCCAACGCATCAAGTTTGAGGTCAGTCACAAGTTCGGCAGCTTCTTCCTGGCGCCATACAGAGTTCAAAGTTCTCGTGTTCAGAGTTCCAAGTTTAACTTTTGCATTTAGGCTAATCCTCAGGGATCTTGGTTGAGGCTTCGGGTCCCCGGCTCCGCCCGGAAGATCCCAGTCTTTCTGTTGATATTGTCCCACTCGGCGAGTACGCAGTAACTGAAGGTAGTAAAGTCTTCGTCGCACTTTGCGACTTGGTCTACTCTGTTTACTGCCTATACTGCGCAGCACGTCCAAGCTGTACGTAATCATTACAAGCAATCAGCTAGCGGAGCGATAAATACACGTCTGCACTCGGCGACTGACTAAAGCGTGTGTTTCTGGTTGATGAATTAACTTTCAGTGGCGAGGAGCGTATAATTTCAGTACTCGAAAAAATCGTCTTTTACTACTCCACTCGAATCATTAAAATTAATACTCGATTCAGATTCGAGTACTCGAATCGTTGTGCGCAGCCCTAGTGATTATACGATGAGACGAAGATGTCACAAGGTTCAGTCTATGAGTTAACTGTTAGCTTTCTTGCAAGGTTGAATATATAATCGATGGATGACGATAGACACGTGTCTCAGTGGTTTACTAAACCCAGCCTGCAAGAATGAAAGGGATCACATCGGGGAAATCTGATTTACGTTACAGCAATTGAACATATTCATTCTTTTATCTTCGTAACAACGCGTCGTTCGAAACACTACTTCACTTGACAATATTTAGTTTGATGCAAAAAATAATTTCAGCATCAAAATATTGTTGATGGGCATTAACTTTCAGAGGACGTTAAAATCGTTGAGCTTTGAGTCGAAAATGCTTGTGAACCACACTGGGATAGTCCTACAGAACTACTGGTTAAACAGATATATATCTCACCTTGTCCAGTTGTCAGTTCGCCAGTCACCACCAACGGGCATCTCGTACGCTACGAGAGATCCAAAGTAGTCTGGCCGGTACCAAGTAGATGCTACAATGTCAATCACTCCGTCTTGATTCAAATCCTCAATCTATATATAACATACAATTCAACTCGTATAGATATGTATAACGGGCAACGGCATTCAGGTGAATCTGCAAACTCAAAGGCTGTGGTATAGGCTATAGGTGAAGATATGCCTACCATGACTTCATATATTAATGCAATGGTTCTTAACCGGAGTTGACCGGCTGGGGTTCAAAATCCTCCCCTGTCCATATGAAATACCAATTATATCTCAATATTTATAAGCTCATTTATAATTCAGCAATTACTACCACGCAATTGCATTTCGACTGTACAATATGATGACACTTTACAAGGTGAGGTTTCGCATATCTGAACTGCTATCTGGAAATGAACCGCAGGAGTCACAGGATTTGCAATAAATATTCATTAATGTTATTGTTAACTCTCTGTCGATGCACAATTCATTTTGTGCAGCAGTATCCTAGAGTATAATGAATTCAATGTGCAGCTAGCGGGGTGTTGTCGTACATGTTTATTTTTTATGGCTGCGCGAAGAGTTGGGGTTCCGCGAAGGCTTGCAAATTGGCGGAAATGTACCGCAGGTTAGTAAATGCAGCTGTGGTCATGATAAAACAATAGGGCGCCATTCATAAAGATGATGATATTGACCCAGAGTAGTGGTTCTCGGCCGCCGGTCCGTGACAAGTTTCCTGTCGGTCCGCCAGACATAATATAATGATATATCTCTATTTCAAAATGCAAATAGTTGGCTGCTTGCCCATTGAGCATAGAAATAAACATCAAAATTTTATTTAGAAGTGCGTAACGTATTTTTTGCATGGCGACGCAATATAGAGTTCATAGTCTGTTTCAGGCGTTCGTCACAATGGTACGAGTGTTATAAGAAACTGTCAAAGGTAGCCTACAACTCATTTTGGACAAGTTACATGCGAAAGCTACAGAGACTTTTAAACAAACTTGGATTAGGCAAACATTGGCAGTACAGTAGAGCCTATAGAAAATAGAAAATTCACATTTCTTTCAAAAGACACCGAAAATCACAATCTCGTTAGTGGTCTTTAACAGGACTTCGCGAACTTCGCCTTGCAGAAACTTCTATATAACCACGTTTAAATATCTAGTATTTACTAGTTACCATTAAACGGAGTTATCGATATTTCATTCAGGTTGTCGTACTCAAATGTAGCGTGAAATTTAGTTTTTGAAGGTTCACCGGTCCGCGAGGTCAAATAGGTCAAATAGGTTGAGAACCACTGACCTAGAGTATAGTGGTAGGATGTCTACGATTCATGGGCTAAATTAGTGGTTCTCAACCTTGGCTCAGCCCCGCCAAAACGTTGGTATTAGCCCCCCCCCATAGGGTGACTAGCCAAATTTCTGAGGGGGTTCACCCCCAGACCCCCATCGTGGTGAACGTTTTCAGAAATACTTGGGAGCATGAGTTCTTATGCTAAGTCGGTTATCGGTCTCTGGTCGCGCGGAACGCGGAAAATATTTTACTTCATGATTGAAATTGTTCGATAGCGTTAGTAATTGCATATATGTTGCTATAAATCTTTTCTCAGCCCACGTGATCAGATTTACAGGTTGAAGTGGTGTCTTTGAGATTTTAGGGCAGGTATAATTAATAATTATGCATTTTCGTACAGGCCCGTTATTATTATGTACTTTGTTGACCGAAACTTCATGTCTTGATGTGCCTTGGCGCGGTAACGACCGACGTCGACATGACTATTTCTATAAATCATGCGGGATGGTTACCCATATCAAATCAGCGACATTAAATCGCGCGAGGTGCGAACAAAATCTGAAGAAAGTTGCATAAATATCCAAGAAATACTCTACAGCCTATATCATTTTATGTTGATTCACGAAATAATTTTGGGCCCCCTTCGAGCTCCCCTCGGCCCAGTAGTGTATATAGCGTAAATATTTGATAGTTATGCGACCACTGCCGCACTGTAGTACTTCACAAAACTGTACCGACTGTGACCACAATGTTACCCAGAGATCGAAGTACCATCCGAAGTCATCAATTATGCGATGCTGAATAGAATCTGGATTAGACCAATTGCCATCCACGGTCCACGCAAGTGTGAGCGCTTGCCTGCGACAGCAAGAAATCAGTGCTTTGCATAAAAGAGTTGAATAGATATATCCTACCGAAAGAATCCGGAACTGACAATTACTAAAGTCTCACTGCCGTCAGGTAATGTCATGTTTTGCAACCGAAATGCAACGTCTTCGTCGCCAGTGTGGATTATGTGCGTCTTCCAAAATGGTTGTGCCGTTTCGTCACCCGGATTTTCGAACCACACAAGCTGAGCCTCAAACGTGCTGACTTGCAACAAAATTCATAACTTACATAAGCGCGCGGATTGGCCATGCGAAACTTACCTGCATCTCCGTATGCGCGAGCCGTGATTGCGTCATAATCGCCGTCGTAATCCAAGTCTTCCCACAGTACGCGGTGATAGTACCACTTTATTCCATCATCAAATGGTGATATCGGAATTATATCTATCGATTCGAAATTTGTAAGATCTAGAACTTTATTGGAAAGATCCTAGGTTACATCTATCAGTGGTACGAAACCTTTTGGTGTCGCGGGCTGCGGTCAATGTGAAACATGATAATACTACCACGATCCACCAATCAGGGCATGAATTCTGATTTTAAGCACTGTGGTGTCAATTCCGTGTTTTTCCTGCAAGATGGCATATCATATCGAATCCCACTAGATTTTCTAAATCTTTCGACCCAAATAGCATCTGACAAAACTTATGACGGCCTCACGTGACAACTTTTGAACTGAGTGTGTCGAGAGCCCAATCATGAAAACGAAACAAAGGAGGTTCGCATCAGTTGATCCACTGACCGGTGGTTGGGAGCAACTGCTTTAGCTTGTCGTTATAATGGACGGGATTGTTATTTCAAGCTGTACACGTGACAGGGAACATGAAGGGTCCAATCGACAGATTATATCAGATTTAAAGGATGTCTATCCGGTTTCTAATCAATCTCCGGGTCCTTCATCATGAGCGAGTCTACTCTAGCTGATAATCGCTATACAGGTGGATTGAAAATAGGCCACAAGCCGGTTATTATTACGAGCTATATTTCCGTATACAATTGAATAGTGTATTCATATTGAAATGAACCTACGGTTACCATATTTTGGAATCGGGAAAGGAGGACACTTTCATCAATTCAGAAAAGGGAGTTGATAATAACGGAAATCCGCCGATGTCGCTATTTTTGCTTAAAACATTTGGTGGGTTGTCAGAAAAAAGGCCATCACTTTCGTTTGACTCCCGATTTCCACACTTTTTACTTAAAATTAGTGGTGTCATGGCCAACTAAAAACATGAGGCCATGGTAGTGTTTACTAAAAAAAAGGTCGTCGCTTTCGATCGAACCACCAATTTCCTATTTAGCGTCGTTTATGCCCATTTTTCACTCAAATCTATCCATTATCTTAGGAATATCCATTATCTTTGGAATATTGCTGTATTTCATATAGCTTACACTTTCATGGTGTCCAGATGCAGCCTTTCTAATTTAATTCATGTTCGAGTACGACAATGGCTGTAAAGCTGTTGAAATAAATGCTCAGAAGTATTGGGAATGCGTCTTTTTAGGTAGATTTAACCTTATTTGAATATCGGTGTTATCGGTGAAGGTGTTAGATCTCGGTTTTATAGGTACTGGCCGAAAAATCCAATATCGGTCGAGTTCTAGTCTTGAGATTGACTCAGTCTGATAAAAAAACTGTTATTATCGACGACGTAGCGTTGGGGGCTTGGCGTTTGTCGGCCTTTTCAGCTATTTGTTTGCTTTCAGATAACCATCGCAGCCGTGTCTGTTACGGTTCCGTACGATGGCTACGATGTTTATGCTACTTAATTAGGTCACTTTCGTCTCTCTTGGCTCTTCAAGGCTCTGATGGGGTACGGGCGGTTCTGATGAGCCAAGATTCACCATAGAAACGTAAAAAAGAGACAGGACCGGGATATAAGCTCGATTCGCGGTCTGTCGCTCGTCTTTGGTCAGTTACGGGTATAAGTGATTGTATAAAATAATATAGACTGTCAAACCTTCGCTGGTGACATTGTACGGATTTGTCATATCGATCAAAGATATAGTTCCGTTGTCTTTTCCAGGCAGGAAGAAGGCACTTGCTGACGTCCAGTAATGTGGTTTAAATGCTCCCCCTGAATAAATGCGCCAATGTCATAGCATAGAGTTACCATATTTTCGTGACTCAAATTCCGGACACTCATTAGCGCCCACTAGCGGATTTCAAAATGAGGTATGAGCACATTGTCGGTCAATATGACGTCATACCAGCAAAGCTTTGCCTATCGACCAGAGGGGGTCACAATACGGTTCAGGAGTAAGTGGTTGTGTGTTGTAAGTTATATAATCAAGACAGAAACCACATCTTTTCAGCCCTCTCCCGCCAAAATAAACACTGATCTGGGACCCAGCATAGGGTAATCGATGCAACTTCTGGGGGTTTGCTATATGCATCTGGTTTTTATATGCATCGGGTCGTTAAATTTTTTGAATGAATTCTGTCAATAATATTGGTTCTTCCATATAGTACTAGGCTATATAGTTTTAATCCTCTTTTTCGAGGGTGGTAGTCCTCATACTAAAATCAATACATGTGATACTAATTCGCGCGCAGCGTGAAGAAAAATTTCATGTTGCATTAATCTGCCGAATAATAATGTTGTTTATGTTGATTTACAAAAACATTAAATTATGAGCCTACTTCAAGCCTTTAAAACTCCGGACATTTCGGCATATTGTTGAATTTCCTCCCGAACGCAGTCTGAACTGTGAAATTCGGGACATGTTCGAGAAATTAAGGACGTATGCCAACCCTATCATAGAGAGAGAGAGAGATATGATATTCTTTCTCGCCTGCACCATCGAGATGCTTTGGCGACGGAGTTGCGATACGGCCCCATGAGGTCATCTAGTCTGCGCCCCCGTTTTTTTTCCTCCTCCATGCTATCCGTGATTGCTGAGCGCCGAGCAGGATAGCTGCGGATACCATTTTTCGAGTCTTTGGTATGACACGGCCGGGGATCGAACCCACGATCTACCGCTCGAGAAGCCGGACGCATAACCATTACACTATCTCTCATAGCACAAAACGATCGAACAGCTCAATACTGTAGTCGTACTTGGCACTCCAAAGACCTCATTTGGCCACAGGATCTCGTCAGTCACTACGTGCGATTGCATCTCTGACTTATCTTTGTAATTGAGTGAGACAGACGGTATGCGAATAACCTTGTCGGGGTCGTTTCTGTAAGAGCACAAAAAACAGGTATCGATGTCGGTCATGGATTCACTGCCACCTCGTTTATGAAAATCTATGAAAATGTCGTTGCTTACTCGATCCCCGTGAATGATGAGTATGCGTAGTCGATTTCTTCGGTCAATGGGTTGTAGAGTAAGCTTCCGAATGCTGGTTCGTACGGGGCCGGTACTGAATACAGTGTTGTCGGGTACTCCAAGTTCGTCAACGCGGTGCTATCGCGACAACAACATATCACCAAAATAATATACAGTGACTTCATGTTGTCCAAAAGGATCTGATTTCATATAAAAATCGTGTTCAATGCGTCAGACGGAGTCGATCTCACACGAACAAGTGAGAGTAACGGCTAAAAGTCGATGATTGAGAGATTTACATAGGTAGGCCAACAGCGGAGTGTCGGTAAGACACTGGCTTCCAAAATATAGACTTCTAATAATAATTTTACATATGTTGGTAGCGGTCTAGACTGTTTCCAATGATCAGAGTTCATACGAGAAATGTATTATTCCACGAATATAGCATTCATGACTGTTACACGCATAGGCTTGATAATTCCACCAGTACCTGTTACATATTACGGCGAACGGCTGCGCTGCATATTCAAGAACTAAATACGGAACACTGCTTGTACTTTAATTACTCAGTCTTATTATTTGCCCAACGAGGAAAATATTTCCAAAATCTCATGACAATGAAAGCACTATATTCCGTGCAACTATACAAGGAATATATTGTCGCTGTATCTGACATTAGGCTGCCTAGACAAGGATCCGTAACTGCATGTTCACAAAACTTGCGATGATTAGCCCGTTATTTGATTTGCCATAATGAAATCGGCCTTTCGTTACGCACAGCTGCCTTAAAACAACAGGTTTCATTACAAACAATAACTGTTTCATCACAGCCAAAGTCAACGATTCGCGTGCTTCCCCAACAAACTTATTTGAAGACCCGTTCATTTAATACGTACGCAGGAAAGCAAAGAAGCGAATCTATGTTGACAGCAATTACTTAGGTGGCGGGCCATATAACATAGCTAAATTGTACATTGTACTGAACAGATGTAGGCTACGAAACCTTAATCGATTGCAAAGCTGCGCCACAAAACGTACTTTAACGGATACGGAACTAATCCATGTATCTTTCGATTAAATGAAATGATGTAACTCGTTCGGTTCCGCGAAGCGCTCTGGGGTCATGCGAGGTGTTTGACGTGAAATCCCAACTCCGCCAGCGCCCCTTATCAACTTCTGGGTGCATCCATACATCTCGCCAACTATACACAGGTATACTCTGACCATACCTGATAGCTCGGTGGTTACACCTGTTGCCCTCAGACCAGATGTAGTCAGTTCAATTACCACTGACTCTCCTCTTGGGCAGTTCAAAAATTCCTTTTTTTTTAATTTTAATGGGATTCTAGTGTTTAAGTATGAGGTTGCCTAAACGAAAATGCTGCACGTCAAATTTGATCAACTCCAATCAGTAGAAGAGGTGAAATCCCAAATTGGAATTCCGACTATTTGTTTAGAAATAATAGCATTTGCTCTAGCAAATCTCGTCACTTCGTTTTCCAGGCATGCGTGAAACGAACGTAATTCCTTTTCACGCGTTTTCATCTTCAGAGGGGTCTGTGATAGCGTTTGGATTAAGTCTTCAAAACATTGCTAAGTAACGAAAAGTGATGAAATATGACGATTTTTATTAGTCAACCGACCACTGAGTGGGTAAAATTTACCAATTTTTGAGAATTCTCATCCGGTTTTGCAAGTCTGAAAAAGTGTCCTCTTTTTAGATTTCCCCAATATGGTAATCCTACTATATTGCACACGCCCTACCTGCACGCACTTTTCAGCAGTCATAAATGTAGCAAATCCGGGTCTGCAAGAATAATAACCATGCAATGTAATCATGTCTCCTTTCGCTACTGCAATACGCCAGTACCACGAACTAATGTAGGTATGCAATTCCAAGTCCACTTATCCATTTACTTCCAATTAAAAAACACTCGCACAATTGTACAATATGAATTTAATCACGTTTTCTATTGGGAATCAATCATGAAAAAGTAGTGCGACCGAACAAATATTTTGTGCGCATGACAGCTTGAAAAGCGCGGCGAATCGTAACTAGTGCGTCATGGCGCGCATTCATTTCTTCGTCGTTATTCGCGTGGCAATCATTCTCGCCGAAAGCGCGGCTGCGAGTTATTTCTTCACGATGCGGCCCTTCACGCATTTTTGCCGCGAAGTCTGAAATATGAAGACAATTAATTGAAAGACCGCTCGACGAGTAAGTGATAAAGCTGATAACTATAAGGCTGGAATTAGGGTTGCATTCAAAACAAAATTCAGTTTAAAACAAACATGTTTAAAACAAGGCCCTAATTTATAATTTTTTTTGAAGCCATTACGTCACAAATATTCAATTGTGACGACATGGTGAATTGACATTGACAATTAGAAATATAGGGTAAATATAGCTCCTTTGTCAAAATATCCGTACTATTAATGTTGAACCGACTATTTTGAGGGTTCCAACCATCCCATATCGATATACGTCGGCTATATCGGGTGGTAACTGTCCGTGGGCTCATAAAACATGTTTTTGGACAGTATTTACACAATCATGGCATAATTTTACAAATTGAAAAAAACACCATTTTTTTAAAGCCTTTGTTTAAAACACCATTTGTTTTAAATGCAACCCTAACTGGAATTGAGTATTAATTCTAATGACTGAATAGTGCAGTGACAGATGACTTTTTCGAGCGTCTGGTCACTAATAGTGAATTCATCATCATCAACCATAGTTATAGTTTCAATACCAAATACCATTGTGGAAGGCTGTAAATCTCGATTGGTCGTGTCGCAGCATTCGAAACATGTAGAATAGGGCTACGCAATTTAGTCAGTGGATATGACATATATGTGAAGCCGTGATCAAACCAAAGCATTTTCAAAAAGTGTATATTCCTCGTGTTTGAAGTTTGCAAATCATTCATACAGTGGTTCTCCAACTGTGGTGCGCGTACCACTAGTGGAGCGCGAGAGCATTTTAGGTAGTAGCCTACGCGTACGCGAAGAGTGCTGTGAGAGAGAGAGAGAGAGATGATATTCTTTTTCGCCTGCACCATCGATATGCTTTGACGACGGAGTTGCGATACGGCCCCATGAGGTCATCTAGTCTGCGCCCCCGTTTTTTTTCTCCTCCATGCTATCCGTGATTGCTGAGCGCCTAGCAGGATAGCTGCGGATACCAATTTTCGAGTCTTTGGTATGACCCGGCCGGGGATCGAACCCACGACCTACCGCTCGAGAAGCCGGACGCATAACCATTACACTATCTCGCTCGGCTGAGAGTACTGACATACCTCGGATTGGCGAGCTTCTGCATAAAAGACAGTTTCCATTATATCATTAAATAGCGTTTTCTTGCTATCCGTTGGTGTTGCGGTATAGTACTAACAGGAATAATCAATAAACACCGGTACATTCAAGTGACATAAGTAACTCAGGTGTTACGCCGTGTGGTGAAAAACAAGTTAGTGGTACGCAAAGGAAAAAGTTTGAGAAACACTGATATATACTTTTGTGACGTTGCCATGCGTGATACTCGATTCGGAATTTGCCCAGCACTGTTGATAACATTCTGTCCGCCAGGAATAAGCCTGTCCGGACATAAATATTCAAAGAAACACTCACCGAGAATAATTTAGTCTTGCAGCAGCCTTTCTGCCGTGGATTGTAGGGCTTGGCGGCGCAACATTTTGTCGCACTCTTACCCGCGGGACTGCAAGAAGACGTAACAGTTATATGAAAATCTAAAATAATCTCAACAGTCACCGTGTGGTTACGGCAGCGGGGGTCACTGGTCAGCAACGAAACACCATTACTTTTTCCGAGTATACTCAAGTAGGTTTTGCCGGCTTGTGCCACTTACTCGAGCGCTTATGTTTGTAGACTATACTTCCACTTCTACTTCGTTTTCAGGCCATTTCCATTTCCATTTCTAGTCCGTGTTAACACATTAGATTTTCTTCAATTGATGGCACTCTTAGGATGATATACTTATATCACTTTTATGAGTGAAGAGCTTCTTAGATGGGGGAGATGTGGTACCGATGAGACAGTGGGACCGAAAACACTTGAAAAATTCTCGGTGATAATCCCGTGATTACAGTACGCGAATTTGTCTACAATTTTTGAGCGTATGTCTCATAGGTCCCATGGTCGCCGGGTGGGAACCGATGATACGTTCGAGCAACAAATTTTGAACATTCATAAACATTTTTTTTAAAGACGGATATTCATGTAAATGTAGAGACTCTTTGGGGTACAGAACTTTAATATACATTTTAATAATATAGTCATGGCAGAAATATATTAAAACCCAAAGCTTTTCGAGCTGACCCTCTTGAGGGGCTATCGTCAGCGAATGGAGAATTTCAAAAACATGCATCCAGCTACATTGCATATAACCAGTTATGACGTCATAGAAACAAACAACATACAGACAAACTGCGAGCGCAGATAGTGGCCAATTATTAGATTGACCAAAAATTCCGCGATAGGTAGAGCTTGGATCAAAGTGTTGAGCCAGCAAAAGATCTCCTACTCTCGGCTGAAGATTTGGGGGTCAGAGATCATTTTGCAATTTTTGATCCATCGGTACCACATATCCACTACAGAACTGCAATATACAATTGCATGGTATATTCATATTGAAATTAACCCGAATATTTTCGGCTAACACTCGTCAGGGGTAATCGTTAGCAACTACTAGAGAATTGGGAAGAACATTGTATATGATGAGTGAAATTATCCTGACAGCGTATTTACGAATGAGCCCCCGTATCGCGGTAACCGAAAATATGTTAGAAAATTGCATTATATCTGTGGTGACATTGGTTATTATGCGTTAGTCTCCAAGATGGCCCTTGAAATTTCGATCCATCGACCAAAAAAACTTCTTAAAAGTATAGTCACTAGAGTGCTTTTCTTATCTTCATTTTCTACTTCTGCAGTAATTGAGTAAAAATCTATGGTATTACTTTCACTTGCGTATAGCAATGCTATCTACTCTGACCCCTGATAGGCTGCCGATACTATATTATGAAATGTCAACATACCTCACTACGCCATTGCAACATTTCGCGGAATTTGAATTGAAGGATTTGGCACCGCAACAGGCGTCGTGTTTTTTGTTCCGCATTCTGCACGATTTGGGCGGCTTTGGAGGATCGTTTGCTTCTGTAAGGATTAAACAGCTCATAGCGAAGCTCTTCTGTGAGGTGCCAAGGTGTCGAAGTATTACCAGCGTTTTCTAGATACTGCTATGGATAATCCGAACACTAATTACAAATACGTGAATAAGGAAAATTGATGCTTCGGGAATACATTCGCTATAATGAGATATGAATTACAGAAGTGGATAGCCTATTGCAGACCTACCGTGAGCTGAGCAATGCTGGTTATCGCAAGATATTTCTATTCGTTAAGTAGCCTACATACTACAAGCTGTGTTACAGGCGTAAATAAAATAACTACATGCAGGTAGACATTGCATTAAAGATAATTTGATCTTTTTCGATCATACCTGTTACAAACGAGTTTTATAAGTTCAATAGTCGAATCTACTCGAATCGAATCATTACAAATAATACACAGATGTATAAAGATAAGGATACATACATATATAGTGCCTTTATGTGGGGCATGTTTGAAAATAATATGTCACCTGCACAGGTCGGAAGTTCCTTTTCGTTCGTCCACTTAGAGATGCCTTGACAGATCACCACCGCGTCTCCTTGCAATTCCAGACCTTTCTTGCACGAAAATGTACAAACTGAACCGACAGTTCTACCATTTGAACAAGAGAGAATTTCGTTGCTCTTCTTCTTGGGTTTGATGTCTTTGCAGCGTTTGGCTAAGTAACGTAGAATAAAGATAGAGAGAGTCAGCATCAGGGGAAATCACGAGTAGATCGTGTGGCGGATCTAATTCGTGAATTCATGCAGTAGCAGTAGCCTACCTAATATTCCGCAGATATCGTTACACAACGGAGGTCACGCAGTATAGCCGAAGTGGAGCTGCTATTACATTGCAGCCAGTGTATAAGCAGTTAGAAATAGACGGTTCCGACAGTATAGGTTATGGTAACACGCGAGAGTCTTGAACATCTCAATTAGCCGGTGAAATATTCACAATTGTGATTCAAACTCTGCGAATGAAGCGTATAGTGCCCAAAACCACTGACCATAGAATTCTCGAGTCATCGCAGTGTTTCCAATACAGAAATGATCTTGCTCAGTTCACATGACCGTGTTACTCATAAATGTGCCACAAATCCGCCCATCTTTCACAGTTAACCTGTCTTGACTTGTAGTAGTATTGCTTGTATAGGATGATATATTGATATTGGAATTACCCCGAATATCTCCGGCTGACACTCGTCAGGGGTAATCGTCAGCAACTGTAGCAGCCGTAGTAGAGATCTCAGAACTTTGTATATCGACAGTCGGACATACAAAATTCTTCCGAAACTTCTACTTCGGTGGCGATTACCAGTGGCGAAAATATTCGTGTTTATTTTAATAAGAATATTTTATACATTGACTAATTATGCTTCCAAGATATTCTTCAAGTGGTACTTTTAATATACGGTACGTTTATTCGCTCCAGCAAAAGAACCACGGTAGATTGTGGCTTCTTATTAGCGGACAAGGAAATTCGCTCACTTGTCTTCTGGCATGTTTTACCGCACCACCCATCGCATACGCATTTCTTGTCATCGCCGCAAGCTTTGTCGGTAGAACATTTTCGCGGGCACGATCTCCCGACTTTCTTGGCCTCGGCCACGTTCCGTTCAAAGCATTCCGAGTCGGTCGTCGATGGCTTGAGAGCTAAACACGATAGGTCACGAGAATGGTTTCAAAGTTGAGCGGATTGCGTCTCCCCGCCATAGCTCGGAATCGACTAACAATGTCAAGATTGCCGAAACAAAACTTAAATTATCTCCGTGATCCGATTAAACAGATTTGGTCAAAGCTGTCAGCATTGGTGCTGAAGTGGAAGTGAAACTCCGTAAATCTTTACCAGCAATCTATAAAACGTTATAGTTGTAGATATATAGATATATACAGTTTAAATACCCCTGATTTCTACTTTAAATACAAGTTGAAGTATTTCGTTTACCAAGGCGTGTCAAAAGGGCTTTAAGTGGAACCAGAAAATGAAGGTCTCAAAACTGCTCAAGTATATTAAAAAGTTAGATTTTGACGAGGGGTCACACACTCTTACCAATCAATCGAAAATTTCTAAACTATATTCAGGTGACGCGATACAGGGGCATGGATAGTTCCACCCAGTTGTTTTGACAATTTCACAACCACTTGCGGCCAAGCCTTACTGAGTACTCCGAAAATGTAGATACAATTTGTTGCTGACCACCTCGTGTATTACACACCTTAATCTATTTGGGGAGAGTCTATCTAAGATGGTCACTAATAATACAGTTTTCTGTACCTAACTATCTATGTAAGGGAAAAGTGGCAAGATCACCATGTTGTGTTGCTCTGCGGTACAAACCTGGACATGTGGACTGACACGGACTGGAGTCCTTCTTTTTACCGCGGCATCCTCTTCTGCCTGGTTTTCCTCCATGGCACTCTCTTGTTCTCGTTTTTGTGCCTTTGCCGCATGACACGCTACACGCACCCCAGTCCGTCCAAACACCCCAGCCTAAGTGTTCCAAAATATGATTGGTTTCGCGGTGCGTCATCGTGATTGTTAAATAGTTGGTGCTTATGATATCGGGGTAATAGTTACTGTTAATATATCGAGCTCATAATAGCCATGCATTCAAAATAAAATAGTTAGTGTTAGGGGCCGTATATGCTTATGTTATACCGTACCGTACGGGTTGGAGATTAGGGGTTTGGTTAAGGCAGGGCTGGCCTACCTTTTCCGCCAAACGGCCACATTCGATTGACGAAATATTTCGCGGGCCACTGGCCGCGCCATGCGCGGAAATTTTTTGAAGTTCATATGTCAATAATATTGTCACTTGACTATGTTGCGGGCATGTTGTATATCGCTGCGCTAAGTTTGCGAGGACTGGGCTATTCGGCGCATGGACATATCGATATCGAAAGCTGCGACCAACATACGTCAATCATTTCGTGCCTAGGTTTCATAGTCGACGGTCTTACTGCGAGCGCAAAGGCAATGTCGCATATGTTGAACGACACTTTGTCTCGTAATCGCGAATATAGTTAGACTCACTCTGATACATTAGGTATTCTTCCATTTTCACAAAAGGGCAACAATATTAAAAACAAGAAATCGAGTGACAACATGTTGCGCCAAGCTTGTGGAAAATTTTTACCTTTGATAAATCTATCGCAAATTATTCTGCTTTATTGTAGTGTACGAAGATATACCAATACGTGAATGGCTGATGGATCTGTCAATACGTCGGAACTGATATTTTAGTCATCACATCTCAAGTGTTGCGGCCAGACTAATCAAATTTTTGGGTCGCCTGCAAGTTCACAATCTGTGCAATCTATTTTTGATGATATTAGAAATTTCGGAAATTACCTCGCGGGCCACTCAAAACCTTCTCGCGGGCCACGGGTTGGCCGGCCCTGGGTTAAGGTCTAGCAAGGCCAAGCTAACATAGGGGTTCGCTTGCTTTGAGTTAGGGATATAGGTGAACAGTGAGTGTTATTTTGAATGCTTGCTCCATTAAACTCTATGTTGACACTTTTTGTTTTGAATGACTTGCTAGTTTGAACACGAGTCGGTGGGTATATACAATACTACAATGAAACCATATGCAGTTTCCTTACTAGAAGGCAATACCAGCCGAGTAATGCCCTTTTTGACCATACAAAACCACTTCTATGTATACCAAAGGTAAAGAAAAGACTCATACATCGGGTTAGCCAGTATGAAATACTATCACAATAATATGTATTACATTCATCAACACATGGTGGCGTAACGCTCGACAATAGCCTCGCAACTTCTCTAAATCTAAACCCCGATCCTATCTGGATGTAACTATGGCCTATAATATCCTCACATATATGTATCATAAAGATATTTACGATAGACACTCACCTTTAAGTTTTCCGGCTGTTGCTGTAGTGGCGGTAGCTGGGAAGTAAAAACAACATTTCACGAATTTTTGTCACATCTATACACAACACACAGTTGAATTGCAGTCTATTATAACACAGCACGATTTTATGCAAACCGCTCATTCAGTGTGAGGGAGTTTCACGAACCACATTGAAACAGGAAATAATCTGAAGCAAATGCATCCCATTATCCATATATTGAAGTGGGACGTAATAAACCAGGACCATTTTCACCCACGCAAGTTGATATTCCAGCCAATTGAGTACTAATTTCGCCGAATTAAATGTCGTCAACTTCGCACTCCCAATGGAATCTTTGGTACTTACTGCAGGGTCCTCTGCTACAGTCCTGTTCCTCTCTTATTCGACCTCTGCAGCCAGGAGTTCCAGGCTTTCCACCGATACAGGTACGCCTTCTCTGTTGGGTTCCAAGTCCGCAGTTTTTACTGCACGGGTTCCAATCCGACCATTTACCCCATACTAGATAAAAGAAATATTGCTTTTACGAAAGTGTTTTTAACAATAAGACGTATATCCCATACTTGTTCCACGAGAGCGTGTTACTGGAGGCTTTGTCGTGGTCGCTGAAAACACAGAGCATTCATATAGAATAAATTGTGAAGGCTCAAACAGCGTCAAAGTCAACCGGGGACCAATAACGACCATATCTCGCCCATCGGCTTCTTAGCAATTGCAGCCTGTCGTTTTTATTATTTTTTACAACGATGTAAGAATGAGTAAGGTCTGTAGGATCTACAATCTACATAGGACCAGCTCTATATACGCCATAACGCAACGGGCCTATACCTCATGGAGTGACTATAATACGAGCTACCAAAGAAGTGAAATCACGAGAACGTACAATTTTAGGTATTATCTTTGTCGTTATCACCAATAATATGTCAATTCATTACTTATATCGCATGACTGATCGTTGCAGGTCTGCTTTTCTATAGAATCGCCGACACAGTCCCCAGTGTTGGGTGCACCACCGTCGCAAGTTCTTCGCCTCTCATGAGTTCCTCCACCACAGGTTCTTGAGCAAGATTGCCAGTGTCCCCACTCCCGCCAACCTGCGGGTGAAGCCGTAGTCAGATAATTGCTAGGACTTTAATATATTGATAAGACGAAAATGAGACTCTCTCTTTTTGCAGATCTCTCTTTTTACAGAACATTTACGAGCACGTGATATGATTTATTGCATATATTATCGAAATACAACACGCATTGGAATTGGACATGGAAAACGATAATATATCTTCTAATATCAAAAAGAAATCTTTTTCATGGGTAAAAGTCGCCAATGAATAGCCTTCATCAAGCGTTGTTTGCGATACGGTATCAAAAGAGTCCCCTTTCGTTGGTGTCTGTCTAAAAATATCATCGCATTTCATGTATACAACATGCAAATTGGAAATCGAAGATGTAAAATTACAAATATCCTCCCTTTTCGTTGTATTGCAATTCTTGTGCTATCTTGAATGGATAAAAACATGGTTATGATATGAAAGGACATGATCCTGAAATGCGATTTTAAATAATAAACAGTATGATACACCTCTTCTGAGATTAAATTGAACAAAACAAACCTCTTGGATTGTTCAACATTTTCGCGATGTTCATTGATACACACAATATTGTCTAACACATAACATATGTTGAAATGTGGTGCGTAACTACACCAGTGTTGGGATGACTCGAGTCACCTTTTTCGCATGACTTGACTTGACTCGAGTCACTTTGCTAAAATGACTTGACTTGACTTGACTCGGCGTAGCAGAAATGTGGATTGACTCGTGACTCGGACCAAAATTCACGAGTCAATTTCAAGTCATCAAGTAATCGGTCTGGATAAAAATCACTGTATCTTGCATATATTCGGATTGTTCGCGAAACGCTGGTGTAACCCGTGAGAGCGAATAATCATTCAAATATTGTGCGTTTCACTGAGTCTCGATTGTTCTCTCACAAATAAATTGACCGCAAACGAAGTAATCGAAGCTTACAGCTTAGCCTACGTTGTCGTAACTCGAGTACTAAAGTAATAAAATAGCGAAATGTCTATTTCTGTTCTCTGTTCTTACCTTAACCAAACCTCTCGTCTCATTGACATTGAATATAGTTTATATAGTTCTCAACCGTTGGCGCAGGCTCGAATTGTATCATCAATTTGTAAATGGGTAATGTGTTGCATCTTATCAATTCGTTTGTCTATTCTCTATTTTGGGTGGTAACTATAAACTGAGGATATGCAAATACAAAGTTCAACAGTTCTACGTATATGTGAGCGATACAGCGTCTTCTTGCGAGTATATTTAACTCTGTATTCGTTTATCGGTTCGGAATTAATGACCACTCAATCTGTATTTCAGACAGCTAGCAAATTGCAATGACGTAATCATGCCTAATACTTCGAAAAGGCAACTTGACTTGAAATTTGACTTGACTCGTGACTTGACTTGACTTGACTCGACTTGACTCGAGTCACCTCCAAAAATCGAGTGACTTGACTTGACTCGAGTCACCTTTGAAAATCGATTGACTTGACTTGACTCGAGTCAAAATGTGCAATGACTCGAAATGACTCGTGACTCGAAGGTAGTGACTTGATCCCAACACTGAACTACACACCTTGAATTTAAGGTGTATACACTGTATAGTGTATAGTGATGACAAGATTTGTATATATATCACAAAATAAACCACAAAATGTGCATACTATCGTGTTCGGAAAGTTGAAGACTTTGTACACCCCGTTGGTGTTGCAGTGGAAAGTAGATTTGAGTGATATATTTCCCTCGCGACTTTTCGACTGAGGCTTTTAATAGGACTTTCTCTATCTAAGTACCAAAACTCTGGTAAATACTCGGCTGGATGACAGCTCATTTGAGTAACAAATGTATATGTTGATCATTTACGTGACAAGTATCCCAAGAATCCGTTTTTTACTTTCATTCTATCTTTAAATGCACATGTCTTATGCTCAAACACGCGATAATAAACTGTACCGGGATGCATTGAAATAAATCTATGCTGCTGCCTACAGTATGTAGGTAAATTGACTTTACACTGCAATACTAAATCGAAATCGCCTGGACGTTAAAGATGACATGCATGTTGCATTGTCAAAAACTCAACCACAATTTAGTTGTTTAGTTCAGGAAATGCAACCCTCTCATAATATTTTCTTACGTTGAAGAAGTTTGGGCACGGCCCTTTAGGTCACCTTTTTTGTAGCGGTTTATAGCGGGTTCATTGTCAGCCTATTTTGTCTTTAATTGTGTTTTTTCTGCAGTATTTTATAGTTTCTATATTTTAGTATTATGTCAATTGTTTATTCAACTTTTATGCCAACGGTGTATTCGATTTTTGTTTTCTTTTGTTGGTTCTTTCTTTTTCAAACGACAGCAACAACAACGATTTGACACAGTACTGCAGTTGAGTAGCAAATTAATACAATAGTCAGTAGTATGTTAATTGAGTTTCAGACAAAATTAGGCAGTGATCCGCAGACCTAATAATTTGTCTAGAGGGACAAACAAAAAGGTTGGGAGGCACTGATTGGAATAAAACGTGCCGATGATTTGTTCGAACAACTTTATTTCTGACACTCAAATAAACTATCACTTAGTTGATGTATACCCCACAGCGCCTTATCCTCGTGCCACAACACATTTACGGGCACGCGGTCTACAGCAGTCGCAACACCTATAGCAGGGACGTGATAGTCTGGATTAACATGCGCCTTTGGCTCCAAATATTTCACATTTTGTGTCATATGACTCCATTTCCGCTTATTGCGTCACAATGTGGCGGTGTGATCGCTCCGCTCCGTTGTCGCGTTGTCGATGTTTTCTGCTACGCCCCTGACACTTTCTCCCTGTACTTCCATTTATGCACACTTTTTTACATGGCGAGCATATAGACAAGACTACGCCAATCTATCGCCGTATCATCCTCATATATACTCACGTATGCAGGAGGCGTCGGTGTTGCACGGTACTATTTCTTGATCTCCGTCGCGTGGCATACATCCTTCCACGCCGGGCGCTCCTTTCATGCAGAATCTGTACCTCCGTTTCGTTCCATGGGTACCACAGGGGTGGGTGCAGGTCTGCCATTTCTGCCACTTACTCCAATGTGGTCCTGAAAAGAGAGGGAACATTTCAGATTTATCCCGCAAACTGAGCGGAAATAATGTCGATGGGTTGCTGGCAACAGGCATTATCCAAATGTATATTCAAGGCGGTGTGACTCGGGCAGACGTAATGGTCGTGCTTACATCATCAGCCCGTAATTGCGTCAGTGTGGCTTTCTGCGGAAGAATGAACTACTGTCACGTAAAGGGAAGTAAAAATGGGATTTCCATTTTCCCTGCCGGACAGAATCGTTGGAGATAAGACATTCAAGAGAATCAAAATACGATATATACTAATTACGATTCACGGACCCCTAAAATAATTCTTGTCATCTGATGAGGTGTCAAGAACCTTTATTCTGATAGGAGGTGTGATGGCGAAAATATATGATGTGGCCGTAATAGCAATTCGGCAAGTACTGGTTTCATCCACAAGGGACACAAATTTACCATTCTATTACTTCCTATACAGTCCACCAAATTCGCAAGCAGTGATAAAGCATATCATGTACCATCTTTATGCTTAAAAGGACGTTCAGATGTACGCAGTGGTTGGATTCAAATTTTTGGTCAGCCAGCTCTATCATAATAGTTACATCATTTTCAGTCGGATCTGTTTCTTAAATTCATTGACAGTAACCGGTAATGCTAACCGGTTCGCTGATCTCATAACATTTCCTGAGAGACAGTATTGTAGAACCGATGCGAACCGACTGCGTTTGACCACTGCGTGCCTGGATATTTAACAAAGCCTTTGTTAATGAGTAGTCTTATACCCCAAGAAAAGATAACCTATACATTTGAGCATGAGCACCCCCCGTGTGCAAGTAGTCCTGTAGCATTTTCAGGAAAACCAGAAATTATATTATAATCTAAATAACAGAATAGAAACATTCGGCAAGTTAGATTAGAAGTACATTATCGGCTTTTCGCTCTAATTAATCTTATTAGACAACCATATAGTTGTCCACGTATGTCCGCACCACCAACCTGATGTGTCCACGGTCGTTGGTTTCGCTGTGGTTCTCGCCATGGCCGTGGTAGCCGGTGTGATGGACCACCTGGTACGTGGGGTGAAGCGTGGGGTGAAAGGTGGAGTGAAACGTGGGGTGAAACGCGCAGTTGTCGGCGGTCTCCTTGTCGTCCGCCGGACAGGTCGAACGGGTTTTCTTGTTGGTCTGGCTGAAAGTCTTGGCTTTTTTGTCGTCGAGCGTTGCGGGCGCACCGTTGCCGGCGAATATGGCGTTGTGGTTGGAAGCGGCGGCATCTAGCGATTAACATCGATAACATGGGAGAATGCCAATCAATTGTGGGGGTGGTGAGTAACGAAGTACTTCTACTTTTATTACGTATACTCAAGTCGTTTTTTCTATACCTGCAGTACCTACTCACGTGGTTATGCTGTTTTAGACGACTGACTATTGCGACATTGATATTGAGCAGAGTGTAAGTCGGGTTTCTATACTTGCTACCTATAACCGCATACACAAGTTATTCAGTAGCCAGCACCCTAATCGCTCAAATTTGATTTTTATGACACAATAAACATATCATCCCGTATCCTGCAGGATTTTTTACATTAGACAACGACGTAATCTATATATCAATGTCAATGATTGCTTGAATAAGCATCATTCACTGACTGCCTACATGTACTGTATTTCGCTCGTGATATTGTGTGATTGCGGGTCGAGGTCACAGCAGAGAGTCACTAAAGATTCACAATTGGAAAGCTGAATATTTCGAGTAAGCCTTTGTACCAAAGCAAGTAAAATTTCTGAGATTGGCAAGGTGTATGCTCGTTTTGTGTTGATATTTTGATGCCGTCAGCACCTTGCATCAAAGAATTTCAACCAAAGATGTTATAATTACGTGAAAAATTGTTATGTATGAAGAAGATTCACAGCGCAGAACCTACAAAGGTTCGTTTGCGAACGTGAGTCTCAAAATTTCTGAGGTTCACACACAGAACGCGAACGTTCACACCATCCCTAGTTATTAGTCATTTTGCATTATTCGCGAATTTTACAATTCCGATAATAGCTAACTCCGATTAATGCTAAAAGTAAGCGAATCCCGACCAAATCTACCTGTTGATGCTACTTAATCGAGTATTTTAAAGACTTTGGATTTTGTACTTCAACTTGAAGTAGTTTTGAGATATTATGGAAATTTTCGCTTCCACTTGAAATTGAATAGAAAAATAAGCATTATTTCTACTGCCACTGAAATGTCAACGCTGACTAGATTGACCACCTCTGACCAACTTAGTGTTCAATTTAGATGCTATTTATAATAGTAGGTGATATTCCAAATAGATATCGCATTTTTGATCTCCGGTACCACCAGATTAGTACAGAAGAATTCCATCCTGATATTTGAGAACTCATTGACATTATGACGCTTCAACACGAGAAGCAATTGCAATATGCTGCTTACCGCCTTAGGGACGTTGTTGCAATAGTCGTCACTGCAGCATTCGATTTTGCATGACGCAATTTCATATTGTTTCGCGGAATTCGTGAGATCGGCGCACTTCAGCCTTTCGCATACCGTCAGACTGGCGCATTGAGCTGTGTCGACGTACACTGGAAAACCATTACAACATGAGTGTGAATCCAATATTCTCGGAATACACTATAGATACCTCTTATCGTATTCATTCAGATATTAGTTTTGAGTGTAACTTATTTTATACGTAAGATGCTCCTGGCCTGGGTGACTCGACTTTAATGAGACCGTTATATCGAGCCATTCATCTATTTGATGATATTTGATGAAATTTAATTGAGCTGTATTTTTGTAATGTATACTAGAGCTTCTTGGAAGTACAGAACTACAATATACAATTGATAATATTGAATAGGGCTGGGCATAATGATTCGAGTACTCGAATCTGAATCGAGTAGTAATTTTAATGATTCGAGTCGAGTAGTAAAATACGATTTTTTCGAGTACTGAAATTATACGCTCCTCGCCGCTGAAAGTTAATTTATCAACAAGAATTATAGTTTCGATACTAATTTTCACAGACGAAGCCTTGAAACCTTGACTGGTCGTACCGTAGCATACAATACATATAGTACATAGATACCGGGAATAACGCATTTCTGAAGTCATGATCATTCCACAACATTGTCACCCAGTGAAATTAAATCAGTGTGGTCTAAAAAATACCTAGCTATCTTTAATGTGACTGATAACAAGCATTATATTATTTGTGGTGGCATAAAAGGTACATATTTGTACTTTGAAATACTATATTCGGTTATGACGTCATAATAAGTGATACTCGATTACTCGACTCGACTCGAAGCAAAATGCGTGATTCAGAATCGAGTCACCCGGGTACTCGATTTTGCCCAGCCCTAATATTGAATAATATATTCATGTTGAAATAAACCCCAATATTTTCGGGTGACAGTTGTTAAGGCCTCAGGGGTATTCGTCAGTAACTAGTAGAACATTAATATATAATGTTTATTTGCACAGTTGACAAATAAAGGATTCTTTCTCTCTCTCTCTCTCTCTCTCTCTGATACATATTAAGGAATCGCAATCACCATATCAAAGTAAGACTATATCAATAACAGCACTTATACAAACTTACACGGTATCCCATCGACGTATGACGCCAGCGACGCCACCATGCACTTGTCGGTTGGGGATTGACACGCCGTTGTTAGCATAGGGGTCCCGACCGGCACGTCTGCACTGCGTGTCGATACGCCGGTGTGACATATTCTCTGCGATTCTGAAATAAGCAAAGTCCCGTGCATTCGTGTCGAGTAACTGCACGCACATCGAAGTCGTGTCTTACCCTCCGTGCAGTTTTTGCCAGAAAATCCAGGCGGACATGAGCATAGGTAATCTCCGTCGCTGCCTTGTTTCTCGATACACGAGCCTGAGTTCTGACATGGATTGTCATCACACGGATCTATAGAAATTGAGAGTCAAAATTACTTATCTGGGATGAATCGAGTGGACTAATGCATGGAAATAAGTGTCGTATAATTTCAGACCCGTCACCTGTACGAATATATCTATATTCTTTATCGTCGTCCATGTTTTAGTTTCTGCGATTATTCTATCGTCCAGTGCACATGGCTAAAAGAGTGAACTTCGATGTGCACGCGGGAGCGGGTAATTGGCAGCATATCACCAATAGTTATTTAATCACGTTTTTAGATTGAATACGTGAAAAATACGGCTTATCTATCTCTCCAATTGCTAGCGTTTACGAGTCAATTTCATAAAGCTAAAGCCCTTATGATTAGGTATCGTTGCGAACGATTTCGTTTCAATGTAACATGCAATATATAAAATATAACCGTTGTTGACCTATCGGGGTGACAAGTTCCCGACGAAAGTTGAACTTATGGGCATCACTCGTCCCAAACCGAATACTCACTGGTAGCATTTTCATTTGCGGGATCATTTTTCGTCTTATACAGTCTCGGGTTGTTGCAGCGATCTCTCCCGCAGCACCGCACCTCGCACGATTTAATATTGTGAATGCCCATCATCTTTTTATAACGATCGCAATTCACTTCAGTACACAATTCCTCGTTTAGGCACGTTCCTTGAATCATGTCGACTGGAAAGAAATTCGATTTTTACGTCACATGCCGTTTTTTCAGTGTTACGCGATTGTCGCCAATACTCGCCATTACCGAAGAACACGTAGCAGTCTAGCAGAGTCAGTTCAGTATACTTGTGTGGGACGAGCAAATAAAGAATAGTAGTTCCCTTTTATGAAAGAGTGAGCGCATGTATCAGGGATAGTAATTTGGGTCAGGACATATTATTTTTTATACTATACGGATGAATAGGCCAAGATTACAGTGAACAGACTACATGCATAATGACTGCAAAATAGATTGAAATCGTCAAAAACGAAAGTGGTTAGCTACATAAAGATTGAGCAATTCATAATTGAATGTCTCCACGGGGATGTCGGCATTTTTCCGAGCAGTTGCCGTAATCGGCCACTAACTTAGCTTGTCTCTTGGAATGATTTTGCAAGCCGTTACACGGTGTCTCAAAGGATCAGGATAAGTCACAGTCTCTTTTGTATAGCTTGTGTATTAGAGTTCAATGCGAGGAGAATACTACGATGAAGACTACGTTGCAAGACCATTCTTACATTCATAAACAGATACTTAGTACTCACAAATCATTCCGTTTCTCTCCACCTTCATCAAGGTCGTCGCACAAAACAAGCCTACTCTGCCTTCCGGATCGCGAGTAGCGGGTACTTGCGGAATGTCATCACATTTGCGCAATTGGAACGTGTTAATAGTCTCAAATCCACCGACCGACGCCGAAATACCCTCAAAGCAGTGGAGTCCTGCGTGAATTTATAGAGCAGGTAGGCCTTTACGCAGCTTTACAATGATTGGACATTTGGACAATGGACACAGCCGCATAGGCTGGTGTACTCACCTCCGCACGGCTTCAACGCACACGGAGTGCTCTGCTCAACGAACTCGCCGTTGTCGCACCCCAGCTCAAAGGCTTCGCATGTTCGCCTCCGTACTTTCTTGCCTTGACCGCATGTTACGCTACAGGAACTCCAAGACGACCAAGAGGACGCCGAAGAGGCCGCGAAAAGTTGTATTGTATAAATTACGCCGCAGGTGACCCCTAACCTCATTATCAACGACTGAAATATTTAACGGATTGAAGATATTTGTTACTGCCTGCACATACCCATGAATGTATAAAAACTATTGTTATAAAACGGTACAATTTACATTACTATGGTACCTCTCCAATGCTCGTGATCCTGCTTACTAATCCTGTCACTCTTCCGTGCATCTTCACACAAAACAGCAACAGCGCATTACTAAACTATAGGCACTCTCGCGTCTGAAATAACTAATGCAATCTATCCTCATTCCTGTTGATACGGGCCTGTTCAACGTTCGGCGTATCGTAGTCAAAGCTCTCGAATTGCCGAAGGCTACATTAAACCTGGTTTGGTAGGTTGAATGATTCAGACATGACATCTTACGTAAATGTATATATAAGTTTGATATTAATCTTGGATTGATGGTAGCTAAGGATTCCAGTTCCGTATGCACTGATCATTATCGAGCATATGGATATCAATGAATTTTTCTACCTACTATATTTTGAATTCAAATTGCAACTAAAAGACAAGCTCAAGCTTACATGAATACGATAAAAGTCTCATAACTAGGGCGGTTTTATTTTGACAAGTCAAAATTTATAAACATTTTGTCAAAATTGTAGCGTTAGGTCAAAATTTTTCATAAAGTCAAAATTTTTTGACGTCTGCATTTCGTTTGTATCGTAGATTTTGCACTGTCGGTGAACTTATCATTTGATATTTTACAGCTTGTAGCCTATTTACAGGCCTACCGTTCTAAACGGCTAATTGTCTGCTATTTGTGAATCATAAAAACGGCCAAATAAAACAAATAGGTGGATAACTAGACATAGTGTTTTTGTCAACGTACTGCAATATCCTAACTGAAGAAAGACTTCTTGCGCATTGCATCATTCTTATATTAAGAAGCCCATGATAAAAAATTGTGATGTAGACAACATTGTAAGAATGAAGCAACACGGTGTGTCACCAGCACCAGCAGTGTACGCACAACTTGAGTGTTGTCAGCCAACAACTGCTGCTGTTGACGTCCTTGGCAAGCTTCTTAGTAAGGACATGCACTTTCTACCCAAGAATGTAGGAAAGTATCTCTCGTTGTACTACAAAATTTTTCAATTATTTCTACCATAATACATATTGTAACCACTGGAATTCTTCATAGGGCCAGATTTCGTTAAAATATTTTTTTTTCATGTTAAAAGTTGCCTGTTTCTCAGCCAAAAACTTTTTTTCAGGCCAAACTACTTCGTTAGGACAGTCAGTTCCAACCAGAAACGAAGATAAGTGGTACAATTTCAACATTATGTGGGAAAACACCTAATTTGCATACGTTATGTCAAAATTTGGTCAAAATTCAGTTTGTTTAGGTGACAAAAAGTCAAAATTTTGATTTTTTTAGTTTTAGTTTTTAATAGTGATAATACTGTGGTAAAAAAAAACCGCCCTACTCATAACACATCAGTCAGGCAAGATTGTTAAACCGTTGAAACACCCCTTTATAAATTATGGCCGCGTGAAGATTTGCAGAATAAGCTCATCAGGCATGTAGGTAGGTCTACGCAAGCGATCGATGGTTACCTAACGAGGAGATCACGAGCGACAAGATTAGAATTTCATAGCTTTGAGACCTAAATATGCGTTTGTCACCCGGTGCTCCGCTATAGCGATCGCCGGGTGCTCCGAAATAAACTTGTTAGTTTCATAGGTTCCCCTCGGACCGGTGAACAAAATCATTACTTAAGAGAGTAAAGGGCATGTATGGATATAATCATAATCATCCACTATAAGCAGCTAGAAATGTGATTATTAGCTCTTTCGTTGTTATATAAATAATACAATGGCGCTGCTCAATACAACAGTTTAATTTCAGTATATGTGACCTTTTTCTTATGCTACAACAGTTCAAGTACCGTAATTTTCCATGTATAATGCGCAAGATTTTCACGATTTTTTGCCCTAAAATAGGGGGGTGCGTATTATGCATGGGTACAACAAGCCATGAAAAAATCTCCCTCGATAAAAAACTTGAAATAACGCCTTTCTTCATGTTTGTTTCCAATCGCGCATCACTTTCAGTCATCTCGCACAGTAATTCGTATTATAGAGTGTAACGCGCTGCCAATTAACGAAAAGCGTGTTGCCAACTAACGGGAGTCGTGTGCACAAGCACGCGATCTCCTGCTGAGTTGGTTTGCCGTTTGAACGCGAGCAAAATCAGGTCACTAATAGGTACTCGCGCGCGGCAATTCTCGCTAATTCATCGCGTCAACGACAGGCCCGAACAATCGCATATACATACAATTACACATGTACAAGAGGCCATGTGTGCAAGATATAATCGATTGCGTAATCAGTCGCATCTACAACAGACCTGGTGCGCACGACATAACCGCCTGAGCAATCGCATCTGTAATAGGCGTCGTGCGCAAGATGTCGGTCGTCGGTTCGTTGGCCTCCAGTAGTTCTCAACCTTTTTTTAGACACGCCCCCCTTTTTGATAGTGCAAAATTTCGCGCCCCCCTTATCGTCATATCACAAAATCCAACTGGGATGCTAGCAACCCCAACAGATTGTTTGGTGGTATGGTCGGTTATAAATATTGATGAGAGAATAAAAAAATATGAAATAGGGTCTATATAGAAAGAAACACGCGGGCATTGGAGGTAAATTGCGCGGAGCGTAAAAAATTTTTTCAGGTGACCGCTTCTTCGCGCCCCCCTTCAGATGTTTCACGCCCCCCAGGTTGAGAACCCCTGGCCTAAACTATCTCGCCGCCGACCTCGCAGGCTTTGGCTGCTATCTACTATCGTTTCGAGACAATGCCGTTAATTGTATAATGATTGGCAATCGCATCTGTAATAGATCTCGTTCTGAAGATATCGTGTCGCTAGCCTGAACTATAGTGCCGCCGCCCTCGGAGGCTTTGGCTGCTATCTACTATCGTTTAGAGACAATCCCGTTAATTGTATAATGATCAGCGATCGTTATGTCAAGATTATTCAACAGTGACATAGCAAAACAGAATGACATCGTATACTAAATCGGAACTATTCACGTAGTGAAATGCTGGATGCGTACTATACATGGGTACAGGCTTTTTCTCGGAATTTGCATGCTATTTTAGGGGTGCGTATTATACATGGGGGCGTACTATACTTGGAAAATTACGGGTAACTATCATCGATTCAAACTTGTATAGGCCTAACTATGATTACAACTGATAATATCGGAAACATATCGAGAACGATGGTACGAACGGTCGGTGGATATGGTGATTGTTCATGGTAGAGAATCAGATTATATTACGCTTACTTGGACATGGATCGGTATTACAAAGTCCAGCATCAATGCTCGTCCCGACGCAGCCCGTGCTCCTAGTCTCACCCATCATACAAAGTCGTCGCCGGCCATGAAATCCAGTCCCACACGATTTGGTACACGGACTCCACTGGCCCCAATCTGCCCAATCTTCATTAAAAGACTAATAAAATTATCACAAAGCAATCGTTTAGCATTCGGTATAACATACCTCGACAGGGTTCAAATCTGCAAACTTCTTCTTTCATGGCATCGCCCTCGCAAGTTTGCACTTCGACGCCACCTTGCAGACATTTTCGCGCCTTCGATCGCATACCGCTTCCGCATGTAACGCTGCATGCGGCCTGAGGTCTCCATTCTGTCCACTCTGAAAGGTTAAAAGCAATCGCGATATTAGATTGCATGGTAATATACAACGCAAACACATTATAAATAGCTTATCAACAACGAATTCACCGCACTATATTCGAGTATGGCGCAATAGGTGCAATGACGTTTAACGCCATGGATAATAGTCCCCAAACACCACCCTCCGTACACTCATGATTTCGCTGCTGGGATGGCAACATTAAAGTAAACATTGTTACCCGGACAACTAATTGTGTTACAATTTTCTTCGATAACGCTGCTTCCGCTGCACCCTTGCGATATCTCTCCGCTGTTCAGGCATTTTCGTGACCGGGTTCGCCGCCCGACGCCACACGTTCGAGTACATTCGCTGAAGTCTGACCACTGGGTCCATTCTAAAGGTGTACAATCGTACTCGGATCATGTCACAAGTGATAATATTCGTAATGGATCATAATGACAAATCGATTGTTCAAGATATCAACGTGACATATAGTTGACGTCGACTTGCATGTTATGGCGGTAACCCGAAAAATCGCTGTTCTGGTATACGCTTAATTCAATTAGCCCCGACAGGATCGTAACCCGCTTTTTGACGGAGCATTGTCATCGATGTTCCCTTATAAATGCAAGCAATGACTGGAGTCGTGAAAACACATGGCACATTTGTCGCTTGGTTAGGGAGATGCAACCATTCATTTCCCTCGTATCTGTTCACCGTGACGTTACATATCACATCACGTCATTTTTGTCCCTCAACACCGCTAGAGTATATGGTTTAGAAGCGGATATTTATGTATTCACCAATTTCATACTAGCAATCGATGGGTTGATTTAGTACTGTGCCCCTTATATACAACGGTATTGCTACCAATCAGGGAACATTTACCTTACCTCCACAAGTGGGATTAGTAGGATCCTGACACGGCAAATATTCCGTAGCGTTTCCGAGACATCCAATATCACCAGCCTGAATCGCCGGAATACTGACATTTGAAGCTCTTCAATTTCGGGCATTATGGATTATTTTGTACCTGTCCGCCTTGACACGATCGTGAGCGCGATACTGTGCCATTTCCACAGGTAGCTGCGCACTGACTCCATTGGGTCCAATCGCTCCACACTGGACAATTCTGTTTGTTGCATTCATCTACTTGGATGTATGGTCCTAAGCATCCACGCTGTAAAATTGGAAATGCATGCAATTGACCGGCGGGAATGACTTTGATCGATAAGTCACCCACCTGACCGTAGTTACCGCCGTCACATGTTCTCGCTCTTGTCTTTATGCCTCCATTACAAGAAAAAGTACATGGACTCCAATCTTGCCAATCATTCCACTCTGTATCATAACTCAGTCAGTCATTGGTTCACGAAATATTGATTTACAAACACGGACTTAAGCATTTGTGAGTGTTGCATTCGACTCCTTCGGACGAGCTCCCGACACAGGAAAAGGGTCCTCCACCTTGACATCTGCGTTCCCTCTCCGATCGCCCACCGCCGCAAGTTGCCGTGCATGAGCTCCACGAGGACCACGTTGACCAGTCTGAGTAAGAAGCACTTTTTGTGATAAGTCAATATTTCCCTTTTACATCAATCTTTGAAATCAGAACGGAACTGAGTTGCTTTCTCACCGTTAGTTGCAGAACGAACTGTGGTAGAACCCGCTGTCGTATCTACGCATCCATCTTCATCTTCCCTACGCAAACAGTCCTATGAACATATATAACCTCATGAACAGCGTTACTGACAACCGTACACTTGTTATCTAAGGTATGTACCAGGGCTTTGGAGCCGGAGCCACGGAGCCGTGCATTTTCACCGGAGCAGGAGCCGGAGCCAGAGATGAGCATGGATTAGGATTAGGTTTTGAAAAAACAGGATTTGTGAAATTTCGTCGGATTTGGATTGGATTTGGATTAGACATTATTTACAGAACGAATTAGGATTTGGATTGAATTTACCTATTTTCCGGGAGATTGAAATGTCGTGTGGCGAATGGCGACAAACTTTATTCAGATCAGTTATTAATGTAATTATGGTTACTAAGTTATCTTGAATCAAGTGAATCGTTGGTTGTGCAAGAAAATTTTCGAATCCCTCCATCGCATAAATTAGTATTTTTTCTGAATTTCCTGTTGGAATCGGATTAGGATTGGACATGGACTTGAATATGAAAAAGTTATGGATTTGGATTTGGATTTGAAGGTTCGGATTTGGATTGGATTAGGACATAGAAATTTCAAATCCGCTCATCTCTGGCCGGAGCTCTACATAAAATTCAGCCGGAGCCGGAGCTGGAGCTGAAGCCAGTTATTTGAGGAGTAGCTCCGGCTCCGACGTATTTCATAAGATGCTATTATATATGCAACAACCATATCTGATGATTTCACAAAATTCCACAGCAGGCCTTCGCGAAATTAAGAATCTTTGCCTCTTTGGCGCTACCTTTTCTGACTAACCATGTTCCTGGGGACTTAACAGCAGAGCAGTCATATGTTCAATGTTCTATTTTCATACATGAGCGCCGAACCTCGGTATGCTAGATATGGCTCTGAATATTGTGGGTATTCGGCATACCTGCAATTTCATCATCAGCACAACCTTGTTGGCCAATTGTACGGTTTGACAATAATGATCACTATGTATTACGCGAAATATAGTTAGACTTAATCGGGTACATTCGGCGTTTTTCGTTTTCCGTAGGGGATAGGCTACCAAGCAAGAATTCGTGGGACAATTAAACACGCGAAGCGTGAAGGAAAATTTTACTACTATTTTAGTTTATTGTAATGTACGACGATTTACTAAAAATGTGACTGGACCTTGGATCTGCCAATGCGTCGGAACTGATATTTTAGTCATCAACATTCCAAGTGTCGTGGCCAGACTAATCAAATTTTTGGTTGGCCTTGCAAGTTCACAATGTGTGCAATTCATTTTCGATAATATAACAAATTTAGGAAATTACCTCGCGGGCTATTTAAAACCTTCTAGCGGGTCACATATGGCCCGCGGGCCGCGGGTTGGCCACCCCTCATATAGCCAGTCCAATTCGATAGTTTTCAAAGCCGGAGCTGGAGCCGGAGCAGTGGTAATAATGCGGCTCCGGAGCTAGAGCCGGAGCTGATTAATGATAGAAGAAAGCTCTGGAGCTGGAGCAATGCAACATTTACGGCTGCTCCAAAGCCCTGGTATGTACACTGTACAGTACGGAACTACACGTGCAACTCTCACTTGTTAAATGACGGGTAGCCTACTTTCCAAAATCAAGCGCAACCAATGACACGCTACGACAACAACAACAACAATCATTGAGTTATAATTTTCATCTGAACAAGTTACACACAACGTACAATGCGATAAGACACAATGCGATAATAACCATCTAACATAAATGGCACGTTGTGGGCAAACTTGTGCACAAAGACTCGAAAATAATTGAGATCATCGCCCGACCTGGACATTTTACGGCACCCGGCGCAATTCTGGCCAGTCCGCGAAAAGTTGCTTGGAATTTAGACCATAAAGTCTAATTTTGAATGTTCATTCTTGTACTAACACCATAAGATATATAACCTAAACCGAGAGTGTGTTTACATTGAACCCTGTTTATTTATGTACCTTGATAGTGATTACGCATAGCCGACGTACGTTATGTGGAATCCAGATTAAAAATAAAGCCAATATAAGCCAAAATAATTACCTACCCCTGATATACCCAATGCCCCCAAAATCCTGACATGTATAGCGGTGGCGCTGTTGGGCTACATCTTGAGCTCAGCGTGATGTTTGTGCGGACAAGTTAAAAATTGAAAGTCGTAACACTTACGTATACACCGTCACAGAAATAACTTTTCTCTATGCAATTCCCGACTTCTTTGCACTTGTAGTAACACTTGAAACAGAAATTGAGTTGAAAGTAATCTGAATAACTAACAAGCCACGCTAGAGTAAGTTTACATCTGGCGAAGTCGTCGTCATTAATGTTGTGGGGAGTGTTCTCGGTCTTCTCGTCGTTGCTATAGCGACGGGTCTCTTCCGTCCTCTCCTTGTCGTAGCTGGTTGAGTTGTCGGTGCCTTTGTCGTCGGTACATACACCCACGGCTTCGGACACGGCCTTTTAAGCATTTCAATGTCGTCGATGGCCAAGTCGCTCGTGTAGCTTGTTCCGCGGATGCTCTCGAAGACGAACTGAAAATATCAAGCGGGTCTTACAGCGTCTTTTAGTTATCGACTTTGCGTTGTCAGAGCAGTTAGTATTCGCGGATGATAAAAAGCTTTTATTCGCTCGTGCGGTTACGTCCTCGTACTGGCAATGCGCATTAAACATGAAGGCTACTCATACTTGCGTTCTGTAGTCTGATGCCGATACATTAAGGTCCGCTTTTCTCCAGAGTCTGCCTTGATCGCCGGATTTTGTAAATATCAAAGTATCCGTTGAGTTGTTCTCCGACACCAGCTCTCTTTTGTACACGTTTAATACTCCCATGGCTTCTCCCCGCATGTGATACCTTCAAATGTAGTAATTTCAAATTATATTTCGTACAAATCTAAATGCCAAGATAGGTTCCGACCTGCATCTATCCCCCAGTATATTACCCATCTGTCATTATGAAAAGGAATGGGCAAAGAGCATGGAAAACGAACAATCGATATATAGTTTCAAATTCTGTCTATGCCAAATTAAGATTTTGAACATTACAAAAGGATAGTATGTTCCGGATATGTGGCAGAGCGTAAGACCAACGCTAACTTGCTCCCAATATAGTCGACATGTTACATTAGTCTTCGAGTGTGGGACTAACGATTGCCACGTAACCATCAGAGTCTCAAACTTAGGTGTCTGGAATAGCATTCAAAAATTCTCCATCCATTTGTACATACCAAAATCTCAGACATTGTCCCTTCTTGTTGGTTATACGAATGAACGGACTCATTAGGCCAGCTTTTTCTCCGGCTTTAACACCCGACGCCTCGGTGTACAGGTAAACACCAACTAAAATACATCTGACGGTTTTAACACACTGCTCAATCAACATGATCATATTTACACACTAGCATTTTTCCGCGTGTGGTCCGTAACCGGGCCAGTTGCTGCCGACATGCCCGATCTTGTTTTGCCGTTATGGGTGGTCCAATCGAATTCATCGGTTGTGTTTTGCTCCCAACCAGTGCAGAGACCCTTCACAAGTTCAAAATCGCAATCAAATTCAGCCTCTGTTAAATACCCTCAGTCAAAATCAAACAGCTTCCGAGTGGGCAGTAGAGAGTTGTTACTCGGAGGTGGTACCGCTTCCCAGCGCACAGCGAAGCCTTGTCCTTCAGTGTCTCGGTCAGAACCAAAATATATGTAGACCTTGTTAGTTTTCGAAAACACTGAAGTGAATGTGGTGTCGTTTCCGCAATACCTGGAAATAAAAGATTATCCATCCTACTGACGGTTCAGCACAGTCACTGCTAGTAACTAGCGTTCCTATAACAACGTCACCACAATGGGGGCAGACAGACGTTGTTTCTGCCATTGGCGAAGTGCGGAATGCTACGCAGTGTTCTATTTGATTTAGGCCTATAATACTGCGGTTTCATTACTAGTAAAACACATTTATATATAACAAGATGATTTGATTGTGGATCGACAGTTGCTACAGGATGCTCGCTGTGAGCTTTTATCGCTTGCCGAGGGCCAAGGTGGGTGTCTGATATCAAAGACTACTCCAAGTCGTTTCGAGACCTTCCTATCTTTTCAATGTATCGCAATTTTGTGGTGTTTTGACATGATGAAAATATTAATAAACTGATGCTGATACTGCCGATTGGTGACGTCTCAACGTAACTCCATCTATCATATTAATTTTAAAATTGCGCCAATACGAAACCATGAAATGTTTTTTTCAAACCACCCAGATCATTGCTGTTTCGATCGAGAGCGATCTCAAGCATTAAATACATGATGAAACGCTCTACTTATCCGCACCGAAATACGACAATTGATTCATAGAATGTTTTGCAAATGCAGTATCAGCCAGTGTGAAAGTGTAAATCTGCGCTAGTATCATAAACTATGGTTCATATATCTAAGTGCTCATAAAATGAAATAATATGCAAATTAAAAGAAAGTTGGAAGATAAATACTTTTGTCCACCCACAAGCTCATCGTCTTCTTTTGGACCTTCCATTATCCTCAGATAATCCGCATTGCAACTTCCCCTTTTTTGCATCGGTTCACCTTCCATGTCCATGAAGACAAAGTGAAACTGCAATTGGCACACATAGGTAACCGACAACATAGAAATACAACGTATATTAACTCACGCGTATAACCATACGAGGATACACCGTGATGGTCCAGTTGCATTTTGTGCGCGAGGGATATGCGCTAGCTGGGAAATTGGGAGATGCGATCCAGCCGTTCCTGCCGTAGCTACTCCCTCCACACACTCCAAACACGTTGGCAGCTGCCAAATAAATCTGATCTTATTCTATATCCACCTGCACAAGCGTTGCATATCATACGCTTATATCCTATTGCTCTTTTCTTCCGCTGCAAAGGAGTTTGGTCGAGGTCGGATTGTTTTCGCAGATCGATGTTGAGCGTCAGCATCGTGATCACAATAACCACAACGCAGCAAAGCACATTTCTGTATAGTGCCATGGCTCGTGTGTCCCGACTACAAACACTGTATCAATAGCAATGGAGCAATTGAAACTAACATGACCGTAACTACTCTTCGAGATTTGTCAGTATTCATTACGTGATTCGATTTCTATTCGTCATCGACGACCTTACTTCTATATTGGAGAAGGTTACCTGACCAAACAATCATATATGCATATAGCTGCAGTTTAATTTGCAGCTTGATTATCAGCTTAACTACGGAATAGGTTTCACCATAGTTTAGTTACCTCGGGATAAGAGATCATACAAGCAATGACGTGTCAGACAATTTTATGCATTTGAGGTTCGTAGCGTAGCGTGCTCATCATTTTGATCAATTTAAAGTAGTCCTAAGTCGCTACGGACTGCTATCGTACTGTTGAGACTATAGATATACAATATACATGCGAGACATGCGACTTCGGTAGATCTAAAGCGCCTGGTACCGCGAACGTGATTTGGATTCAATAGGGCAATAGTGCAATGAAGTGACCTCGCGGACATGCTTAGTAGCGTACCAAAATAAATGACCGTGCCATGCGAAACATTTAAAATCTTGGTTTGAGTCGCAGCGATGTCTTTCAAAATTGACATTAGTAGCTGGGATCCTATTGTGATTATTACATAATTTCTCTTATTCTGTTGTTTCTCTCAGCCATATGGGCCATGACACCGGTTAAATAACCTGCTCGAAGACCAAACAAATATCCAACCGACTAATGAGATCGTTGTTGTAAGGGCTTAGCACTCTCGTCTAGAACATAATCCCTGGCACATAGCAGAGAAAGTCAGAGACGATACAAAGATCCGATATCATCCTGTAAGCACCGAGGATAACCACACTAACACTGAGATTATCTGCAAGCCTGGCAGGATTAATCGCACGCGGCAACGAACGCCCCTGTTCTCGATACACGCTTCCCAGACTTGAGGCAAAGATATCGGTGTTGCGGAACCAGCTTCATATCTTGTGCCTCGCAGCATCAGCATCCGGGAACAAAAAACTTGATATGTTGCTCAGGCCGCCGTATAATTTAGATGCCTTCGGGCGTATTAGAGAGACGATATGCATTCGCTCAGCCTGGATATGTGGGTCGTGGCGCGTGGCAGCCAATAAAACAATACTCCGCGATGTTCCGCGTGACATTTCATAATTTACAGCAACACACTATATACATTCACGTTTTGGGTTATGCGCTCGTGATAACATTACGTTATCAATTTAACGAAATTGTGACAGCGAAGTGCCTGAAATTGACTTGGAAAGTGGTTTTGAAAAAGTGCATTCGATTATTTTGGTCGGATATGGAATATGGATTTACGGTTATTTTGAAGCTGGATTTGGTTTGGACATACAATGTCTAATGAACCAATTATGGACTTGTTTTTGAATCTCTAATCCGGAACAGGATTTGGATTTTGGTATATTATATCCGCTCATCTAGGGCAGGGGTTCCCAAACTAGGGGTCGTCACCCCAACCAGTGGCGTAGGATCATATGCTGCCGCCCCTGACTTTCGTCGAAAATGCCGTCTAAATTTTGAAATAGTTTCAATCGTCCCAATTATATTTACTGGAGATCTTGTTTTGTTTACTGAAAAAAGGTCATCACCTCATATTTTGCAGCCCCCTTCAGCCTGCCGCCCCTGGCGCAAAGCCACAGCCGCCAAGTGGCTGCTTCGCTACTGACCCCAACGGGGTCGTATGACTATTCTCTGGGGTCGCGGGGACAAAATTTAAATACCAATTACTATTAGAGGAATGCCAATTCAGCGGATGCTATAGGCGACTCATTTCTGAATATTTTACTTCATTTTTCAAAATAGAAGGGAAAACTAATGCGAACCCTGCAAACAAGATACAATGTCAGTCGAAGCTCCATTTAAAGTGCCGTCAACTATAACGCAAGGTATGTGTCTGGTCATTAGTATCAAGATTAAAGTGTCACGAGAATAGAAACCAATAGGACGGCTATATTTCCATCCGGGAAAATTACAAACGACCGGTAGCGCTATGTGTTAACCAGGGCTGTGGAGTCGGAGTCGTGAAAACCGTGGTGGCAGGAGTCGGAGTCGTGTGAAAAATACTGACTGGAGTCGGAGTTGGTGAAAATGACCCCGACTTCGACTCCGACTGCGATTCCAACTTCTTTATCATGTGAAACATTGCGTTCAAAGATATCTTTTAAATTACTAAAATAAATATAATAGGATTTTTATGTACTATCAATCCCTGTTATTAGTAACGATTTAGATCAGGGGCGGCTAGACTGTGCCCCGCAGGCCAAATGTGGCTCGCGAGAAGGCATTGTGTGGCCTGCGAGGTAATTCTCGAAATTAGATATAACATCAGGTAAAATTGCAAGGAAAACCAAAATTTGATTAGTCTGACCGCGAAATTTGATGATGACTAAAACATCAGTTTCGTCGCATTGGTGTAACCAGGGGCCAGCCACATTCATCGCAGATCTTCGTATATGACCATAAAGTAGAATAATCCGTAGCAGATTTATTTGACTTGAAATTTGTCTTAGCACTTCGCATTATTTATTGTCATAATTCTTGCATTTAGTATTGGAAACCCTCTTTGAAATTATAAATACGCGTAATTTACAGAATTGAGTCCAACTATATACTCGCAATTAGGAGATAACGTGTCGTCCAACATGGGACTTTGCTTGTGCGATCGAAGCAAGATCGTCGGCGATGAAACATTTGCGCAAAATGACAGAGGCATGTTCACCGAAACAGTCGATATTGCTATGTCTAAAACGCCAAATATTCCTGTCCTTGCCAAACGAGCCCATTGCTATACAGAGGTAACCCTCAATATACGCAAGTAATATATTTATTAATCGAATTCATTCATTACCTTGGAAAGATTTTCGTGCTTCGCGCGACCAGGGCTTGACAGCACACTGTCCAGTTCCACACTGAGTGTTCATGACATAATTGTTATCAATTTTAAAGCGTAGTCATATAAGTCTTGTTTTCAATGTTACCGAATTCGTTTCGTCCTATCGTGCGGCTGAAAAAGGTTATCAACATTCAAGTTGCCCGCGCAATGGCTCGTAAATCTCATGTGGCCCTTTGGCCGAAAAGGTCGGCCACGCCTGACATAGATAGATTTTAACATTATTTGCAAAATACAATTCAGTTGCATAGAGCAAGAAAGAAGCAATATGTATCATCGCGAAGCAGTCACAAATTGATGCAATTTTTGGAATTATACCATGATATTGTGACAGAGCAAATATATCGTCTAGTTGTAAAATTGATGTAAATTTAACCAAATGCTCCTTCCCACTTGACAAATTAAGAATATTTGTAGTGTAGCCTAGCTGCTTAGGTCGAACAAATGATTAAGAAAGACGGCAAGTCCTAATCCTTGAATACCTGACTAAGTGCATGTAGACTAGACATATGCTATTTGACAACTTCCTAAATTTCGTTTACGACCAATGTCTATTAGTAGCAAGAGTGTGTGTGCTTGTAATCAGTACAGTGTGTAATAAAATTATGAAGACGCATCTCTGCATTGGTTGCTGACTCATATACAAGATCAACACTTCAAATGTTTTATCTACATTTCAATTATACAGTATGTGATGTATGTCGTGTTTGAATGAATCATACATATCAGGTTATTAGAGAGTCCATGTTATGAAAACTGATAAAATATGAAAAAAGGAAGGGAATTTAGAAAGGCAATTCTTCATGCATAGTGAATAATTCGATCTGTGCCACAATGTAACAATTTTGCATGCCATCGTTAATCATGTGTTTACATATGTTTATTGGTTATATGATAGTAATTTAACCGTCCCTGTGGCATATAATTTTCGAAGTAAGTGGCATATAATTTTCGGAGTCGGAGTCGGCATTCTAAAGACTCAGGAGTCGGAGTCGGTCAATTGAAAATGTGTGGAGTCGGAGTCGGAGTTGGAGTCGGTGGTAAAATTTACCGACTCCAAAGCGCTGGTGTTCACAATATAATACATACACAGGTCACACGTAATGATCAAGTAAATAAACACGTAGTAATCAGCACGCCAAATTGAAAGGTGGGGTCGTGAAACATTTTCAAATCGAAATTTGGGGTCACGAACATAAAAAGCTCGAGAAGCCCTGATCAAGGGCATCATATACCTAAATAGAGTGGGCAGAACTAGTGTACTCCAGTTTCATCGGCTCTTTCTTCGTGTTTCGATGCTGTGTGACCGCAGCGAATTGATGGAGATGGGTATCATGTCATTCGTTTGCGCTTCAAGATAATTGGTCAAAATCGATGCCGCAAACTCTCACACGTTAATGCAAGCGACAAGTTGATGGTCTCTATAGTCAAGCGAATATAGCGTATCATCGACTATATAAAACGACGGATCGACTCGTAAAGGTCGCCATGTCGGGAATGACTACAGTTAAAATGTTACATTTTAAATTTGATCGAAAAGGGATGTGTCTCTACATCAGGGGTCGGGCAACCTTTTGGTAGTCACGGGCCAAATTTCGAGTGTACAACTTTTTCGCGGGCCGGAACTATTCATAATACTATAATTTATGCTCACTTCGGTATATCATCCTTCATTGCTGCAATCTCAATCGTACCAATAACAAAACACATTTATTACACTTCAACAACGCAGAATAAATGTGACAATTGACGCAGCTTGCTTTGTTAAAGGTTTTCAACTTCTGGTAACAAGTTCGATGAAGCAAGAATCTGTCCATATTTTAAATGGGCGTCCGAAATAGTGATCTTAGCTTGTTCTTCGTGAATTTCATTGTTGAAAACTATTTTTTACATACGTACGTGCTACCAAAAATCGATCCAATTTCTTTTGCATTGTTGGTCAAGCTGGGATAAAGATCAATTTCAAGAACGTACTCTTTGTAAAGTCATGCTGCGATATGCTCTTTGTATGAAATTTGTCATTCAATTCAACTGCATCGCATTTCAAAACGGCCCATTTAAAATTTTCAGGCAATTTTATTGGCGTCCACATTAAACGGAGTACTGAATAGTCGGAATTTATTTTGTAGAAAAGGAATTTAGGGAAAGCGGGTGAATATTCAGTAATTAAATTTCGCATCACAGTTACAAATGTAGTGTTGGTACTAGGTTTTCGCTCCTCCAGTATAGGAACGTGAGCATAATTTCTTTGTATTGTTGACATTCCTAGGGTCGCAGATTTGTTTCGAATGCGCCTCCACATCTCATGTATTCAGCTGTTTTCCCCCGAAGTTGCAAATTCAATTTGTTCAGATGTAACGTTAAATGTACAAAGAAAGCAAGATTAGATAACCCTTATCGATTACAAGATTATGAGTCGGCGATATTTATATTTTCGAGGAGAGTTGCTATTTCATTTCTCAGTTCGTACACTCGTGCAAGCATATAGCTGCTCGACTTAATGCGCCAACATAGCAGATATACAGGACATCGCCATATTAATTCTCTGCTTCTAATATTATCTGGAGTAAATGTTGGTGATTCAGTTTGTGAGACCAAATCATATAAACAGTTTTCATCATTGTGGCCAAAACACTATTCAGGTTTGTTGTCTTGGCGCACAATGCCTTCTGGTGAATTTAACTATAAATAGCTAACCTACGGAGGCTAGTTATCTATAATTAAACAGTGTAAGTTTGAAATTTTGTCATTGCGTCTGAGATGTTCCAAGCGTTTTTGGTGGGGGGCATAGCGTACAGTGGTGACGATAAGCTCCTACCAATCTGGCGGCCCGGCTCGATTCCCATCGGAGGTTTATCTGGGCTCATCTTCCCCCGCCGTCGCCGTAAGGTACGGCGACAAAAAAGCCCGTAAAAAGACCCGAGAGAAGAAAGAACGCACTCACTAGGAATGGAAAGAATTAGTAGAAAGGATCGCGGCTTCAAAAAGATCAACATCGAAAAGAACTGTGACATCGGGCACTCTAGGCCGAGGTGGATGTTAGAATGATAGGATCGCAACTGCGTGTCGTTCGACATCCTCCTATCTGTTCATGACATCGCATTGTGTCTTATCGCATTGCACATTGTGCATGACTTGTTCAGATGAAAAATATAACTCAACGATTGATTGATTGATTGATTCCAGCAAGCAGAGGAAGGACACCTTTATTTTCACTCCCCATCAGAGAGGTAAACCCTTTGAAAAGTATGGTACACCTTCAGTTGCGAGATACACCCGATTGATAAGTAGCCTACTGATGTAGTCTACTCTACAGACAATCTCTATCTCCTACCTACTTCAACCACCTTCGTTTTATGGCGTAACAATAGACTAATATCATGTAGGATAGCAATGCCGCATTCTTTCCAAGCAGCGCTGCACTGCAGATTGAAACTCATTATGAAACGGCGGGCCGTATTCTTGTGATAACTAATTATGATGTCGCGGGTCGGACGATTTCGCTTGGCGGGCCGGATCCGGCCCGCGGGCCGTAGGTTGCCGACCCTTGCTCTACATAATGAAAAAGTGCCAAGTGATTGAACCACATTTGCGATTGTTCAAAACACAATGAGTGTAAATAACTTTATATTGTATCGTAACCATGGAACTTGTAATCATTGTAAGGAACTTTCCCCAGGTTAGAGCATGCGTATGCGTGCAAGAAGTTTGATCTTCGTAGAGATGGCACGCATGCCTAAAAGGTTCGGGTCCGTGGGAAGAGGAACCTCAATGAAATTTTCCTTGTAAACACTAGCGTGAACACAAACGCGTGACGTCACAATGCTAATTCAAACACAAAACAATTTTGCCGGCCTGTCTACGCCCTAGCCTCCTTTTGCTGTATAATGTATACCGGCACTCATTAATCAGAGTGCGCTTGGGGCCAGTGGCTGGAGCGGAATCACGCCAACAACTTCTTGTAAAAATTTTAGTTGATCTGCGGTTCGTTCATTCTTTCTTGGCACGGTGATGCAACGAGTTGGAAAGGAAGTTGGAAATTGATTTCCAAGTACTTTTTCTTAAAAATGATTTTCCTTAATTCACAGGTTGAAACTTACCAATATTCTTTTGCGAAAGCTAACCTCAGAATTACCAACGTTTACATACTGAACACAAAAGTTATAGCAGAACGCTCCCACCATTTCTAATATCCACGCCGTTTTGCCGATTACTTATTGATCCGGCACCTTCCTATTAAAAGAATACTATGCTCATCGATGCGTTTTACTAACATCACCATTTTCGTAAAGCATTCCATTTATCAGTCAAATGAGAACAACTTTTCGTGCAAACAATGCAGAAGCTCGAACTTGAGCAACTCTACGACCCCGTTTAGAAATATCCATTGAAATTATAGTCTGTTTACATCGGAATATAACGAAACGTTGAAGGTTGTAATCGGAATTTCTAGAAAACCGAAAACGCATGAAGAATTAGCATTGACAAGCTCACTGAATATCACTATGACGCTGCCAGAATTTGCATCAACTCATGCCATTCTCGCTAATACAAATCACAGGAATTGTACAATCAATTGACGGGCGTTTATATAGCCAAAATTCCCAGGCGCCAAATCGGCAGAGCATGTTCCGGCAGTCACTTGAAAATCAATTCACAAACCAAATCAATTAGGGTCAGATAATTACTTTTCTTCCATGAATATTCTTGTACCTCTGGAGGCTTATGATAGAGCGTTCCAGGCAGATACAACGAGACTTATTTTCGAGCATTACGTAAATCGCAGGTAGATTTGGGGTTACAGGTCCAGATCTGACAGGTATTTTTCCATGTTTGTCACGATGCAAAATCGTCGACACTGAACTTCGTGATGTAAGCGTCGAGATGACAATATTTGGAATCAAATTAGGAATTTACAGCTCTATACAAGTTTTGGAAGTATCTGGCTTGACCGATATGGCTGCGTTGTTGTTTTCAAAAGATTTTATGGAATATATGCAACATTTCTATTTGAAGTGTGTGAGAACCGAAAAACCAGCCGCATTGAGAATTTATACGCTATCAGAAATCGTACGATCAATGTGACATATATTCAAACACAGCCATGTGGCGTGTATGTACTAGCGATTCCATTGTACGCACCACTATTACAGCGATATACGTATAACTGTAAGATTGCATTACCAAGCCATATTCAATGCTAATACACCTCAACATATTATCAAACTGTGTGCGATTAGATTTTGCAATGGCAACGGAGGTGAACAGGTGTGTCCAAATGTTCAAGAACCATCATTCCACGCCATTTCGGGCTGAAATTCCAACAGTCAGGTTGGCGTATTCAAATGCACGGGTTCAAATCGAGTTCAAACAAGTGTCTCATTATTTCGTTCAGTTTACTAATCCAATCAATGAAAACCACTGCGCAGAAATATATACTGCGGCTACAGTCATTAGTAATACTATGTGATTCACCAACAGACTATTCGTTATGCTGAAGAACACTGCAACTTCGCGCAAGCTATTATTGATTTGACTGATTATCTACGAATCTCATTTTAATCAGGTTTCCATCGCCATCAATCTCCTAAAATACATATCCGACTTTACAACGCTTGGCGATAACGATCAACGTCACTCGGATTGCGGTGTTTGATCTTTTGGTGTACAAAAGCTTAGAAAGGATATACTATTGAATTTATGACAGCAAGATAATCCCAATACTTGGCTGGTTTCTCACACGCTTTAGCGTAGGTTTTCTCATGCCTCCAATAAAAATCAACTGTACGGTTCAAGACGAAGTTTATTGATTTTTAGGACTGTTGCACAAAGGCTTATCTCAAGTGTGATACGAAACATTATTCCAGCACAGACTGTTAACCGCAATCTGAAATATAAAAACACCTGTAGCGAGAGCTGATTATCGTCTCTGCTGGTCTGCTGTTTCCGTTAGTTGGCCGTTCCCGGACATGGTGACGCCGTTGAACGGCGTTCTGTCGGAATATGAAACTGGAAAATACTCCGATGACAATCCTGTGACGGATGCAAAGTCGTTCTTCAAAAAAGGAACCGGGAGAAAATTACCAGCGATTCCAAACCAGGATATGTGCGTGTCCACGATTGCATGTGATGGATATCCAATCTTGGACGGAAGCGGTGAGTCCGCAAGGCAAGCGACACTGTCTTACCGTAAAATGTTACCAGGGTTGGTGAACGGAGGTAGTCTTGTAAAAAGCCCGCTCCCATCTTCACATTATTATAAGCGTAAACCAACGCCCAGTACCGACGGAATATCCCGTACTGAGGAGCATACGTTTCACGAAGCAGCACAGTCGACGAGGGAGCGGAAGAAATCACCTGGATATTCACCCGGAAACGTTGAGATAACGGTGAGTAATTCTCATGATATGCGAGGAGGCATCTTGCGCGCCTTCGACTTGCATGGGGTAATATGGACGGGCTGTTCAAACCGTTAATATTGGTTAGAACAGTGTACTGTAAATTGAGGCGCCTATATGCGTAAACTATTTCCCCATCTGGTGTATTACTGGAGAGCTCCAGCGTGAATGAATTTTACAGCACGGAGTGGAGTGGATCAACAAAAACCATATCATGTCCCACTTGCTTTGGTTGCGGATAGGATTGCGTCTAAAACAAAAATCAATTTAAAACAAATACGTTTAAAATAAGGCCCTTGTTTAAAACATTTTTTTATTGTTTTTTCAAAGCCATGACACCCCTGTTATCATACGCCGCGTGCAAAACCAATATTCTGGTATTTTATTATTCCCAATTGATAACGAATATTTTGAGAACCCGGCTTAAGGGTCCAATTGCTCAAATTGTAATACCGTGTAAATATATTCAAGTGTTGTCTTCATGCGGTTGTAGATGGCATAATGTAATGAGTACAGTTTATGCATGGCATATTTCTGGCACGAAATCTGCATTCCTATCATGATCTGTAACGGGGGTATCGTATTGTGGAGTTATAACCATAATGTATTATTCACGAATTAATCAATGAGTGCTACAACCACGATTTAATGGTCGAACTAAAGATGATGAGTGATAAAGCGAATAACTTGAAATATATTCTGCGTGGTAGAATTAAGAAATTCGAATTCCCATTAGAAAATTGAAACTTCGATTACGAGAATATGATAAATCTATTTCATGAAATACATTTACATTTTATTATTGATTCAAAAATTTCTTTCATTTGCATCCCCCATCCTAACATGCATGTGGCCCAAACAGAGGAATTCAAAAGAATAACGGCGATGTTATCATGTGTAAAACTATATGAAATTATAAGAAATTTTATATACAGTATAATGGTTTCTTTGGAACTAGCGATAATGCACCAACTCAACTTAGGCAGGCCGATTTTTCATATTCAATATTAATTCAAGAAATCTATGCCTAGGTCAACATTAATCCATCCATTTACTCCCAATCAAATTATCCAGTACTCTCCGCCGTCGGATAGTGGCCTGTATAAAATAGATTATATAAATATCGATTTTAGTAGACGACCGGACCCATGTTCAACGTTTACTCATGTGTATTCAATGGGTAAATATTGCATTATTACAATATTACATTTACAGGATGTATTTGCGTCTGGGCTTCATTAGTTGGATAATCACATTGACAATTTGTAGTTAATAAGTTCAACTTTCACAACGCTCACACAGCTGTGCGCTGCGATGTAGATATTATGTGAAGGTGGTGGTAAATAGCGGGATTTTTTCATTTTGGAGATCGTTGCGCTGCCAGGACGACTGGCTCGATTAAGTAAAGTGAATATTGACTTTCATGACTTTCTTCACTTTCATGAACCCTGACACCATATTTTATGTGTGTCCATCGACAGAAACCGTAAGTAAAATGTGATGATATTCAAATGTGCGTCTTCGATGCAGCAATGCAGCACGGTAGTTGCTGGGTGCATTGGTTGTTTGTCGTGTAAAGCATGATTTGCAATTGAATAATATATTCATATTGAAATAAACCTGGGTATTTTGGGCTGACGCTCGCCAGGGGTAATCGTCAGCATCTAGTAGAGAATGGGAAAGAGCATTATATATCGACAATCGTTCTGTGTACCTCCAAGAAGCACTTCAAATCATGATTTACTTATGTTCACAGTCGCCGAATTCGGATAATCGCCTACAGAATTCCCCACCTTCTTCAAATACCACCACTGAAAACGACTTTGATTACAAGGAAATAGAAATGTTCTCGATCGACGCAGCACGTGACGCCGCGAAAAAACAGGAGTCGAGCATACCCGGCGATTGTGTCGCGGAGCGATGGCTGAAAACACAAAGCGATCAGGACCTTTCATCGAAGGCAATCGATTACGACTCGATGTATCAAGCGAGCACCCCACGGAAGGTTGCCGGAATTGATGCTGAAAGTGGATTAGAATCGAAGCGAAGCGGACAATTTCACGAGGAATTAAAAGAGCTGGGTAGGTAGTTTGTTGATACCTAACGAGTGGTCGTTCCAATGAAATAGCTCGATCAGGTTATATGATATTCAAGGTGCCATTGAAATGGGGTCCCATTGAAATAACGTAAATATCACATTCTTAAAGCTTGATTTCATTCGATAACTTTACTATGCCAACCTTGGCAATATTCACGTGTCAACTAATTCGACAATGCGGAGGCCCTGAAATCCGCAGTAGTGGTTTTACGACATGCGATAATACGATCAGTGATTAGAACAAAAACTATTTAAGCCATGTCTCAAAATTTGAATTAATCGCGGGAATCATCGGCGCGTGATTCTCTGACAGTTTTCTGGGTGTAACGCATCAGTCCGATCGACAGTGTTCACTCTCTGGCGATGTTTGTCAGACAGATTATATCTTGATATATTCTTGGAGGTACAGAACTCCGGTGAAGATTTGAATAATATATTCATATTGAAATAGACCCGATAATGTTCAGCTGATACGACTCAGTGTTAATCGTCTAGTAACTAGTAGAAAATTGAAGATAACATTTTATATCAACAATCGCATCACCAAATATAACTCCACCAGCATAAAAAATTGAGTAATCGAGACGTCATTTGGGGATACGATTGTAGATATACAATGTTTCCTTCAATTCTCTACTAGCTGCTGACGATTATTCTCCTGACGAGTGTCAACCGAAAATATCCCGGTTTATTTCAATGCGATTATATTATTCATTTGTGTACTGAAGATTATGTCTCCTAACGTCGCGTCAGCAAAAGGTGATTTACCTAACCTGATGCATTAATCAAGCCTAATTTTGCCCAAGTTAATATACAACTCAATTAGAATGCGTTCAAGCTAGAATTAGGATCCTACAAATCGCCCGACCTCAATTTTCAGTCGCTGTCCAGCGAGATCCTAATAACACATCGCCGGCGACAAGATATCTGACAATACATTCCGAAGAGCAAGACGTTTCGTACAGTTCCTACGAGGCAACACCCCTCAAACTTCGAAATACGACACACACCACTGACCAAGGAATAACGACCGCGATATCAAATTCACCCGAAGAACGCGAACTGGACCATGACAGTCAAGCACAGACAGACAAGTCTGAGAACATGAACCGGCTTATGGAACGCATAGGCCACGGGGGAAAACACCCGGACTCAGCGAAAAAATACTTTGAAGAATGCTCGCCCAGACTTGAGGAGAGAATTCCCATTCTCAAACTCAACGGACGGGATATAGTTACCCCGCCGTCGGATCAGAGCAGCCACTTGTCTACCTCCAGCATCACGACATCGAATCTGCAGCAAGTGTGCAATGAGCTAGAAAGAGAGATACCCGATGAAGGGGATCAGTCACTTGTTTCGAGCCAATCGTTGCAGCCAGTCACGTAAGGAATAAGCATATAAAGTAGATTTTATTGCGCACATATCTCTACTTAAATCATGGTGGTTTTTTCGGATACAAAAGTTGCATTTCAAACGAGATGTTTCAAACAAAAACCATATAAAAATGGTCGTTTTATGAGGCGTTGCATGCGTTGCGTCGTGGCAACAACAAAAAGCAATAACAATAAACATGTTTGTTTTAGATGTTTGTTTTAAATGCAACCAGATGCGTCTCGGGCGTGGAGCCCATAAGTAGTCAGCAGATATGGTTATTTTGGACACGGATTTGGATTTGAGAGGATGTCGGTTTCAAGTATTTGGCGTTGCAAATTTCCTTAACTGAATTTGGAATAATTTCCCCGTGAATCAGGCCACGGTGCGAAATAATCGCAGGATGCGCAATTGCACTTGATATTTGGATTTGCAAATAGTACACCGACCCATATTTCTGAAGCTCCGCGACTCGCGCTACATCATAACACCATAAATGATCAGCAATGATCGTTGCTCTTTAATATTCATAATTTACACACCACCTTATGTTATTAGTTTGGAACGCATTTCCATAAAAAAATGTTCTGATATAATTACCCATTTTCCGCCCTTAATGATTATTCCTAAGCAACCATATAACGATACAAACAAACGGTACATCTAATTATCCTAATTACACCATGGATGGTCATGCGAATTGGCGGAATTATGTGAACAAATTGATAGTATATGCGTGATTCATCACCGTGACGCAACTAAACAAATAGTCCAGCGCAGTCAGGTCGATAACGTGAGTATGCCAGGTTTCCGTGAATAAGGATATACGGGATACAACACTGTCAAAACAAACATCTTCCCATCTTTTATAAACCTGAATCACTCCATACACTACGAATAACATTGATTTCTTAAACAATGACATGCGTCTAAACACGTTACTCATCCTAGCCCGGATCGATTTTCAGACGGAGGAATGCGCGCGAAGCATACGCACCCCGTTACCTTATTGGATCTTCCTTCCATCGATTTCACGTAATCTCGTTATATCGCCCATTTTTGCGCAAAATCAATTGACACTAAATATGTAAACCGCTTTTCTTGAGACACTCCTAATGATATGATCCAAGTTCTACCCGCAAGTGGGGTCTTGACCTCGATATTCGTTATTTTTCATTAAGTTTTGGTTTCGCGGGATATATAAAAACCAGAAACCAATTATTGCAAGAAGAACTCTACATATAGTCCTGCGCTATGCCAATTCAATCCACACAGGGATTCGCGATTCGTATTTCGCAGCTTACGCAGGGGTTAAATTAATCACTGACAAGCATAACGGTTCCGCTGCAAAGCTGAGATCGATCAATAGCACCCAATTCGGTACGATGCGACGGATATGATATTATAATCAGAATATTACAGTGCCAAAAGTCTCTATCTGAACCAGCGTGGAGACGACTCGATTCATGACTGAACTTGAACATGAGTCGAGTCACTGCCCTGAAATGACTCGACTTGACTCGGAGACAAATCTTCTAGTCAATTTTCGTGCCATTAAACATTTTTCTTCGCAAAGCATTCTGAACTTGTCAGCAGCACTAAAAATTACCACTTGATCAGTACCAAAATTTTATTATTCAGAATATGGAATATTACATTTATGTTTTCCATGCGGTTAATCTGTCAGAAAACACAGCGCAAACAAAACAGATTTGTCTTCGGCATACATTTACCTGCTAATTTTACTTGCATTACATTGCATATCATTACAACCAGCATACATAAATTAGTTCAATAAGTATCGCTTCTGTTGCGCTGACTGAGGCTCCGCGCAGTTGAACTCTGGTGGGAGACAGGTGCCTGAATACGCCTTGGGCGGTATGATGGTATGTACATAAATGGAGTTTACAAGCAGTCCGAGCACCCATAATGAGCATAGTCTGTAATAACGATACAATTTGTGCGATGTGTCCTAAGTCGATTGTTGAATTTGAAGCCACATCGAAGGCCAGCATGAATACAACTCCAAAGGCAAAAATGTTCAAATCAGTTTAATGGTTGTTAATTACAAAGTTATGTTTTGCTAAGAACCGTTGGTTCTTTCTTGTCTAATTCGACGATATTTACCGGCAACATATTTCTGCTACACGCCCCAAAATTATTTCTGCGCTACTCATACGAACTCTAGACCGCCTACAGTCGTCATGCCGAATTTCATTGAATGAAAGTCGCTATATTGAACTACACTCATATCGTCTGCAGCAGGGTTGTAACCAAGTCAAAAGGTTCCGAGTCATAAGTAAATCTCACTTTTATAGTTTTGACTCGAGTCAAGTCGAGTCGAGTCATTTTCAATTCACCACCGAGTCAAGTCCGTGTCCAAGTCAGCTAAGAGAGGGTCAAGTCTGACTCTTCGTGTTTTGACTCGATTCCGAGTCCAAGTCATTATATAGTAGTCACAATAGTCATAATATATAGTAATTATCCTCAGTCTTGACAGTTTCTGGTCATATTTTCCAAGTATATCAGAACTGACAGACGAAATACCAGATATGTAGTAACCGTACTATTCTTCGAAGTTACAATGAAATGTCTGTCTTGACCGTCCTATAGTCATATGACTTGGTTCGAGTCATGTGCAATGACTCGAGTACAAGTCGAGTCAATACAAAAATTGACTCAAGTAGATTCATTTTACGCGTTTGAAAAACGTACTCGAGTCAAGTCGAGTCACCAAAAAATCGCGACTCTATTCGAGTCATTACAACCCTTGTCTGTGTAGCAAGGAGTATACCCGTGGGTATCCGTGAGTACACAACGACTTCAAAAATATCCTGTGTCTGCAATATTATAAATAGTTTAGAAATGATATATCGAGAACCAACATTGGGAAGGTCTAGCCAACATGCATAGAGCATACATCTGCATCCGCACAATAAATCAAACAACCCAATATGAAAATCTCTGGTGACTTGAAATATATTAATAATCGGGATAATTTGGGACAGCTAGAATTGGTTCATGTCAAAATCTGCGGTGACTCGAAATGGCCCGTGACTTGAAGTTAGTGTCTTGATTCAAACAATTTTATGAATCGAATCTGTACAGTGTACACTCTCATTAGACAGTATGCATGGGGTTTTGCAATGTCCTTTTCAAGGATAGGATGGCACCGCATCGGCATTAAGCCATTCTTCTAGTTTCGCTAAGAACTTATAGGTACATCCGATATCTTTCTCTGTGCGTTTTGGGTTAGGAGTAGGGCTGGGCACAATGATTCGAGTACTCGAATCTGAATCGAGTATTAATTTTGATGATTCGAGTCGAGTAGTAAAAGATGATTTTTTCGAGTACTGAAATTTTGCGCTTCCAGCCGCTGAAAGTTAATTTATCCATGGGAATTATAGTTTCGATACTAATTTTCACTGTTGAAGCCTTAACACAGGGCCGGCCAACCCGTGGCCCGCGGGTCACATGTGGCCCGCGAGAAGGTTTTGAGTGGCCCGCGAGGTAATTTCCGAAATTTCTAATATCATCAAAAATGGATTGCACAGATTGTGAACTTGCAAGGCCCACCAAAAATTTAATTATAGTCTGGCCGCAACACTTGAGATGTGATGACTAAAATATCAGTTTCGACTCATTGACAGATCCATCAACCATTCATATATTGGTATATCTTCGTACACTACAATAAAGCAGAATCATTTGCGATAGATTTATCAAAGGTCAAAATTTTCTACAAGCTTAACGCAATATGTTGTCACTCGATTTCTTGTTCTTAATATTGTTGCCCTTTTGTGAAAATTGAAGAACACCCAATGTATCAGATTGAGTCAAACTATATTAGCGATTACGAGATAAAGTGTCGTTCAACATGTGCGACCTTGCGTTTGCACTGGCAGTAAGACCGTCAACTATGAAACCTAGGCACGAAATGATTGACGCATGTTGGTCGCAGCTTTCGATATCGATATGTCCATGCGCCGAATAGCCCAGTCCTCGAAAACTTAGCCCAGCGATATACAGCAGGCCCGCAATATAATCAAGTGACAATATTATTAACCTATGAACTTCAAAAAATTTTCGCGCTTGGCGCGGATAGTGGCCCGCGCCAGAGTTCGTCAATCGAATGTGGCCCTTCGGCTGAAAAGGTTGGCCAGCCCTGCCTTAACACCTTGATTGGGGTATCGTAGCATACGAAACATATAGTACAAACCCACGAAGGTTACTGGACGTAGCACATTTCCGAAGTCATGATAATCTCACAACATTGTCACCAAGTGGAATGAAATCGATATGGTCCGAAAAATACCAAAGTATCATTTATGAGATGGATAACAGGCATTATATTCTTTGTGGTGGCATAAACGGTACATATCTGAACTTTGACGCATTACATTCTGTTATGACGTCATAATTGTTGGTACTCGATTACTCGACTCGACTCGAAGCATATTACGTGATTCAGAATCGAATTACTCAGGCACTCGATTTTGCCCAGCCCTAGTTAGGAGTGCTACTGGGAAAACTCTTTAGCGCTACCTTGCGGAGTGCACATTACTCCGAGTGAAGAGCCTTATTCGCTTAATCTATCATCTTTGATGTTAATAATTGCGGACATCGGAATTAGAAGATTGCTTCTATGATTATGGATTTCGCGTGGTTGATCCACAAAACTCTCGCTGTCGACGGGACTGACGGATGTTTCACTTTAGCGACGGCTAAGAAGAGAAGGAATACGCTATTCGAAGCATGTAGGCTTATAGTCGCTTGTCTCACTATTTCGGCCTATGCAGTATTTTCCCGTGTGTGCGCGCGAGTGTCTGCTTAAGTATATGAATAAAAGGGGAAACGCGCGGCAAGTTCACTTCAGCTCAGACAGTCCGGTTCATGAGTAAATGTATAGATAAGTTTTTTTTTTCACATAGAAGGATACATTTTCCCATTACGATCGACGTGCTGTGTACTATAAATTTTGTATTTGGATATAACGAAACTGTGAAGCATACAGTGCATTTTCTAGGGTAGAAGCCAAGAATGTAAAGCCTACTACGGAACGTTTATATCGATGATACTAACGAAATAATGAAATCAAGATTCGATATATACATGTCAATTTTAAGAGAAGAATGTCAGAGAGCTTATGGTGTCCGAATTTGCGCGTCAAAACAGCACAGAAAGCGACAAAATCTTAAGGAATTGTTGGGCACTGCGTGGGGGGTTGCTCTGTATCGTAGCAAAACGTATCATCCAGGTCTAATGGTCAAGCGCTGGCAATCGCTGGAGACGATTAGGAAGCCATAGTATGCATTCACTCCTGATTTCATGTTTACGATGCTCTTCTTTCAACTGAGATCGATTAAGTCCGATGCATCACTCCACAGTCTCGGAGTAGGTGTTAAGGGAATGATTTTCGGGCCACATGAATGATGTAAGATGTCTTATTAGTCTCTAGTTGTCTAGTCATCTAAGGATTCGAGGTAAGGATAATTTATGAGCAGGACAATAGACACTGTTGAACTTGAAGCTTGGATGTTATTATTTCGAAACCAGTAAATGTATTAGGAAGATGGAAGCTGATGTAACGTGTGGCATATATCGTTCTGCATGAGTTATTTCCGGTAATTAATGCGTACCAATGCGCAAGAATAGCTATAGCTTTAAGTCAATCTCCAATTAAATCGATGCAGGGAATTTTTTCATATGGTTCGTTTCTGAAGAAACAGTTTTTCTGCATCTAAACGGAGTTGTAGCATTCAACGTTCTACAACTGAACAGCACACTCTTGTAATGTCGGCGAATGAGGATTATATAGCCCTTCTAATTATCATCGTGGTTTATCGGTGTTGGTATATGCAGCATTATTTATTTATGGTGTCCAGTACAGTCTGAAAAGTTTGGGCCAAGTGAACACAACCTTCAATACGGTATTTTGGATGGAATTATCGTTATGCTAGCAGCGCGTAGATATCTATAACGGCGGGTGTCATGCCAGCGAGCTAGTGATAGGATTAGGGTACGAAGCTCAAATTAGGGTTAGAATTAGGGTTGGGTTTATATGTGATGGGTCAGATTAGCTTGTATTAAGATAAGTTTTAGGTTAGCTTGGGTTACATTGAACATTCTTTATCACGACACTTCTTATTGTGAATGAATCGCTGTTACTCGGATGCTGTATATATAACTATGTACCTTCATATCATGACGAAATATTTAATAGTTTAATTTATTATTATTTATTTGGTCATTGTTTCAATATGATAACATTTGAATATGAGCTTTAAAACATAATGGAGATGTATTTTTAGTAGGTCTTAACAAAATTGAGTGACTGAGTGACTCGATTCTAAGTCGAGTATTAGGCTTGAATTCGAGTCGAGTGCACGACATAACAATATTATGAACGGGTGGAAATTTTAATTATCTAGGCTACCTTTTATGTGACACAACGAAAATAAAGCAAGTTCTACATCGTAAAGTTTATTTCATCTTTTTTAGGTCATAAGACGATTTTTTGACATGTCAAAATAAGTCAGAATTTTGTCAAAATTGTAGCGTTAGGTCAAAAAATTGTCAAAATTGTAGCGTTAGGTTAAAAAATTGTCAAAATTGTTCACAGAATCAAATTGTTCTAAACCTGCATTTCGTTTGTATCGTAGATGTTTGCACTGTCGGTGATCTTATCATTTGGCATTTTACAGCTTGTAACCTACTTTACAGGCCTACCGTTGTAGTCGGCCCGTCGTCTGCTCATTGTGAATCATACACGGTCAAATGAAACTAATAGGTTGACATGGTGTTATGCTCAACGTGCCGCGTGGTTTCTGTTTCCTCGTTTTAGATACGCGAATTCCGGTTTTCATTTTTGTAATCATTCTGCTATTTGCATAAAGGGATGAATCATTCCCCGTCTAGTTATTCCCAAGTTTGTAAGTTTTCATTTTCCGCAGTTTTCGCGCTTTAGACCTTCTGTATCTTCCTCCCTTTTAGCGCTTACGGAATCCTGGTTTTTAGCTTTTCCCGCTATCTCCGAGTTTTAGGGTCCGTTTCCGCCGTCTCTGCGTTTTAATCCTGATCCTGGTATTGCTATTTCGAGGGCGTGATGCATGTGACTCAAACTACACAGTTTCATGCTTCGAAGTTTTTTCCAGTGGCCAAGTTTATGCAGAAGAGATCGATAGTGCTTGAGATATCAGTTTGAAATATCTATGCGTCAGCGCACAAGCAAAGTGAAAACAGTTTTATGTAAAATGTATATGAATAGTTCGTTCTCATACGCGGGGTAGGATGACATTGTAAAAAGGATAATAAGCCGATTACCGGTACTTTTCGACGTCCGACCGCGCATGGATGGAGGTATATATGCTAATAAAATAAATTTTCTAATAAAAATGAAGGCAATCTATCGATTATAGACCAATCTCTGCTGACTGAGCTTTCATGGGAGATTGATTTGTTGAAATTTGAAAAAAATCTGTAAATAATAGATGAGGATTTAGTTATGATTAAAAGACAGTAGGCCTAGTCAACACGCATGAACTAGTGTAGAATGACAGCTCCAATTTCAGCGATTCCGCGTTTATAAATCATTTGCCGTATTCAGTGACCCTGGATTCAACGCATTAGTTTGCTATAACGTTATACAATCAATGTCGTAAGTTCTGGGACAAACTTGGTGAAAAGGATAATATTGTTGGGACTCCGATCAATAGAAGAGATAAGATATCCATTGCAGACAGGCTGATATCTGATTAATTAGAACCACAAACTCACACATCAGGCGCAAAAGCATAGGCTTAAACTTTAAACTAATAAGAAATGTCATTTGGGGTACGTACACAAAATGAAATGTTTAGGGATTTATGTAATCCAATTTGCCCCTAGATGACGTGTGCGAAAACGAAAACTGTTACTTAAAGGAACATTACAGATGACGTCGCTCACTCAATATACTAATGTAGTACGTATGTATAGATTCTTAATAAAAAGAAACGCTCGATGTCAAATTCCCGTCTGATCGCACTTATCGAGATTTAAAATCAAGGAAATGGCGACTATAGCTGTACGTATCGGAAGAAGCAATATAATTGAGATCTTTGAAAATCGAATAATAGGTGCCATACTTCGTGAATTATAGCGGCGAGACACGGTTTATCGTCATTCGAAGACGAGATTTCACCCAACCCCTTTCCTTAGACCAGTGGTTCCCAAAATGTGTGCCGCTACATGTTCTCAGGTTTGCCACGAATATTTCCGGATTTCTGGAAAAGAACTGTATTCAATATTTTGAAAAAAGCCTGAAGACTAGCATATGCGCATTACCTTTTTCAACAGCTGATAATTAAGCACACGTGACAGTGAAACCAATTATGTCATCGTAATAAATCAAGGAATAATTCCGCTAACTGATTTACTAAAAGGCCCATTTAAAAAAGCCGTTTCTTTAAAATATATTGGACGAGATTTAGCTGTCTGCTTCCAAATCCTATTCCATGATCGGTACAGAAGTATATCTTCATGGCTACGCGAACGTGGCTATTATTTTTTGACTGATATCAAAAGCTGTAAACGAGAGATACTGCTAGGAATTAATGACAAAATGCGGGTATTCAAGCTCCTTTCTGTTGGATATGTTCTGTTCATTTAAAATAAAATATCGATCTTTTTAGTCACCTTTTCTCGGCCTGAGTGTGCGGCGAGTGATTTATAATTTTTCTGATGTACCACAAGATGAATAAGTTTGGGAACCTTGGACACCCAAGCGTCGTGTCGAAAAGTTGGAAGTCGACTAATTAATTGCGGTCGCCAGACCTCGCTGGCGATCGATAACTATATATCGTAAAAGGTGCCAGTCGAGAACTAAAATCGATCGCATTGTGGATGCTGCGTAGAGAAACTTGCCGACTGATCTTGAAATAAATTCCTGTCTTACGACTTCGTATGTGTTGGTATGTCACGAAGACACATTTCAGCCTGTGCTTGAGTAGAATTATACCATTTCGGACCCGTGCTTTTATCCAGATTCATGTTGCAATACTCGTACACATGTTAGCTAATATAAAAATATGGTAGAGGAATAAGACATATATTTCTGTCCTTGATGTTTTTGCGGTATATACACCGACTCATGGTATGTATGTATACTCGGTATGTGCATATGCAGGCCGTGTGTGCATGATGTGCATCTTCCGCTGGCCCAAGAAAGATGCAGAAAAGGCCTTGTAAGTCATTCTAAGTCATGAACCACCCCTCCATGCCATCCCGCTAATGCTGAATCAAGAAGCCGGACGCGTTACCAGTCACCATTATGCGATCTTCTCGCATGTCGATAAATCCCCAGTTTCCACGGATGGCAACCATTCAGGGTTCAATCTACGTCAGTAGCATTTTGTACGATGTGCACGATCAGAGTTTAAATCACCCCTTTTATTATATTAGTATTAAAATTTGAGGTGTTGTAATGACAGGTTGTATGACACCTTACAGTAACGGCCATCAGTCACTAACAAATGCGATGAACCTAAGGAAGAGACACCTTGTGTATTGGCTAAACCGGAATTCAGACAAATGTGTATTACTCGATTGCTGAGAATATGGCATAGAGTGCTAAGAGTGCCAAAGTGTGCAGAGGAGTTGTGTGAATGATTAGCTGAAAACAGTATCTTGAAATAGTTTCTCGGAGATAGTGGGAGATCAGTGTTGCAAAGTTACTACTGCTGCGCGACTGCGGCTTACTCCGGTGCCAAGTCTACACGTCTTCATCCAGTTCGTAGTAAAGCGTTGATCAATTGATTTGTTTGTCCGTCTTGAGTCGCTAAGAAATATGGGGCCAAAGTAGTCATCGTTGGCGCTGAAGAAGAAGTGGAAGTAAATCGTAAATTTCCGCTAAGGTACTAAGGTGCGACTTCAAAATAAGTAATAACTTGCCTTGTTTGCCGAAAGGTGATGTAGACAGAAGTATAAACTTCAGTATTCCAAAACGTAGAAGTACTCTGTTACTAACCAATGGTCATATATCTGCGTGCTGGATACATCCGTACCAAGGTTAGTCATGAGCACTCGGCACCCATGGTACGAACCCAACGTTATCATTATAGATTGCTTCAAATATGTCTTTCGTGAACGAATCTACGCTATTCCGTAATGCTCGGCCGAAAGTTCAGGTCTTGTGTCGCGAATAGTCTGTTCCGGATTGAATGAATATTCCATGATCATATACTGAATATTTTAACAATTTATGCCTTCCAAACCATCACCGCTGAAGGCTCATGCAATGAAAGCCATTCTGGAAATTTGCCTGTACTTTCAACGACATAAAACATTCGTTGATTTGTACATGGCGAGGATACAACTCATTACGACAAGAAGGCTTTGGAAACAAATAGATTCAGCGAATCAAAATATACGGACTTGTGATATAGGCCTACTGTTATCCATGATTTAAAATGAACAATAAACATCTACATGTATGTTTGTGTCAATAACTTTTTAGTATGTTTTTAGTATATAGACTAAAATGTCCGCTTTTCTTCCCTTATTATATCCGGGACCACAGCGAATTATTGATCGATTTGCACACGTATAAATATTTGGGACTATAGATCAGCGGTATTCGACCTGTACATGGTAACCAAGACCTTTCCTGGTGGCATGCGGGGAGATTCACTCGTCTAATTAATGTTTAATTATTGCTGTCAATTCCTAAAGGTGAATCGTCATCGGTGTTTTCCTTTTTCCCTTCCAACTTTGAAATTCCCCTTCGCTCTCCGAGCGATTCACTCAGACCATTGCCCATTATTTTCAGTAGAGTATTCCTCCAACTAATTTACCATAATCTACAGATCTACGACCTTCACCGTTACAAATTATTACTTACGTTGAATGTAACTTAGCATTGATGGCGGACGTGGTCAATCCAAGACCCCAGTCGCAGGGGCTGCTATTGTGGTGTTATGGCCCTGACTATGTCGCTTGCAGCTATCATTTATTACGTCTGGTTTGTTGATAGGCAGCCACTTTCTTGATCAATATAAATTGAAGCCACCAGAATTCCGCTGAAACTTAATGCCGTGCAGACACTCACTTGAGCATAACAGATACAATATGTGAATATTGATGATAACCTTTGGTGCCATAATATGACGATTTTATTATTATTATGCACGTCTCTTTATAAACGACTACTTTAAATTAAAGTTGCATACGGCGATAAAGCCAGTGGGGCCCCATACCTGACTACGTAACTTTTTATCAACAGGCTATCAATTGGCGCATGGCCGTTGCCGTATGCCGCTGACATGAAATACGAAACTACGTCTATGTCCTATTTTTCACTGCCAGGCGTATCTCTTTAAACAATGAATTTTGTAATTTACAATGCTCATAATTAATTTCGCTGGTGGAATATCAAACCAATGTGAAGGAACGCAGGGTGGTCACATGTGGACTGCCGTTTACCGTGCCGTCTACTGCATGTGTGCAAGCATGATATAAAGCGTACTTCTTTCTCCTTGCTGGCGACACGGCTGTAAACGTATTCATACCGGTCTTGCTTGAAAGCATTGCATTGATTCCGGGAATGTAAATATTATTCTAGTCAGATCATGAGAACCCCCCTCGAAATCGATAGATCCTCTGAATATAGTCGCTGTTCCTGACGACCGCAGCATATAGGGAAGCAATGCGATATCCATTGTGACACAAAATTCATCTAATTGAAATTGAACCTTATTTCCGTGACTCAGTTCGAATTTTATGCCGTAATGCAGAGGCGCAAGGAAGCAATGCTTCGCCAACCGTGCAACTAAGCCCCATGGGTGTATTAAATAAAACAGCATGCGCCAGCGCCTAACAGGATATGGTACAACATATATTAATAGGGTTAAATGTAAAATTACGATACCTCAACCTCTCGCGGCCTTGTGTATTGCAAATGACACGCTACTGATCAAGAGTCTGTATACAAGTAGGTTTTGAATTATTGAACCACTGGTATAGAGTTTTCTGGGGAGTTTCCCCAGAGGTTAGCTGAGCCTGTCTCACGGGTTCTTCTTGAAGTCAAGACATCTACTCAGCTCATACATATGATTCGTGATGACAGGCCAATATATTGGCCGTCATTGACTACATCCAATCAGTCGCAATTAGTAGTCGAATTGTTACTTTCGAGGTGGCACGTACGCATTGGCGTAGGCAGGGCAGGTTAGTCTCAAAAAAATCGAAACCTCGTCCTTCTGAAATGCCAATTATATCTACAATGTGTATACGCTCATTTGCAATTAAGCAGTTCGTATCACGCTGTTCCGTTTCGACCGAACAATACTGTGGCAATTTCTAAGGCGAAAAAGCGCTTGCCTGAACTGTTCTCTGGGAAAAAACAGCAGAAATCACACCGATTTCCGATAAGTATTCATAATAATAATTTCGTTGTGCGTGAAAATCATATTTGAATGGTTTTGGTCTTTTAACATTCTGCTGATATACAATTCCTTAGTGCAGTGTGCACCAGCATTCTATAGTAATGTGATACACGTGTGACGTCACTGACGTATGTTTTTTTTTTGCGGCTCAGAGAAAACTTGTAGTACAGGTACGGCGGTACGGCGAAAGGATTGCAGATTAGCGTAAGGGTTCCTCACAGAGGTGGTCAGTAACGAAGTACTTCTACTTTTTCGAAGTACTCCAGTAGTTTTCCTCCACTTCTGGTACTTACTCAAGTAGATCTGATTTTCGCTACTTCTACTTCGTACTATTTTGTGTTCTACTTACTTACTTTTCGCTACTTTCAGTTTGTCAAGTAGAAGTAGCTTAATCCTTTAATCAGGAAGATAGCCTGAGGAATCTCGGGGCTGTTTTCACGGATTATCAATATTTGATTTTCATATAAGTTGAGTAAAGCCGAGAATTTTCGTCGCGCTTCGCGTTCAGTGGATACGGAGTAACCAGTATGATTTCACGAAAGTATCGGTGAATATAACTTCGGTAGCGGGTTGGCGTGGTTCCGTTCACACCGCATTGCCGCCGGCCTTCGCCCATATGAAATATTTCACCACTGTATATATGGCTCATCATAACGCTTGAAACTGATGTTTCGCAATCTAGCATTTACTTATCATATCGTAATCTAGCAGTCCAAATGTGGAAAAGTGAACTCTGACTTGTTTTTAGTTTTAGAGCTGTTTTAGCATACAACCTCTAAAACTTTTTGTCTTTAGACATGAAATACAAATTCCGCTTTTACAAGCAGGCCTACTATTTATATTTCACTTTCAATCCCCAGTATCCTATACTTTGAGCTCTAATTCATATCAGGTCTTTTGTCTCGATAACATACATGTTGAAGTATAAAAGCAAGTGTAGTAATGCCTTTAATTTCCGGAAATAAAGCTACACAATATGGCATTTTTACGACCCCCCATATTTTTTATTAACGTGTACTAATCGCGGAAAGTGTTCACACCGTATCCTATACAACTTCTCCGTATTGCTCTCCGACTAAACTACGGGCCTTATAATGTGGGGGAGTGCGCCAAACCATGATATTTTCTAAAACGTGGTGTTCGATTAAACAGAGGATTAGTATCGCATTTCCATATCAATACTACCATTTTCATCCCATGATGCGGACGGTTGCTTATGCTGTCGAAAATTGAATACCTCCTGGTATGCATCAATATGAATCAAAGTCGGCACCTTTCGCATAGCTCAATTTGCACCTTTTTACAATCCATGCGAACGAATTACGATTGTTTTCACAACTTCTTACTTACTTGAGTAGATTTAAAGTTAGTCAATTTTACTTCTACTTCAAGTAGTTTTAGGTTACTTATGGAAGAAGTTCTTCTAACCGTACTTGAGTATATTTTTTCGTCGCTACTTCTACTTCTACTTGAGTAGCTTTCTTGACTACTTTGACCACCTCTGGTTCCTCAGGTTAGTAAATGATAACCTCCGTCTTAGTAGAATGTATAAGTTTCCTATCGGTGTTTCTCAAATTAGAAAATCGCAATCATATTATCACGATCCAAACATTGTACCTAATGTTCGTTTCTAATCAGGAGCAGCTCTAGTTTGATTGACAGTGTTTAAAATGCGAATCAGAAAAATTCAGCACTTATCACAGCGGGTTAATTGATCTTAGATGCGGCTGCCTTACAACGCATCTACAGAAATTATTCCCATGGGACCAAAGCGTTATGAAATTTGGCGTACATAGAAATGGGCACGCACGCATCCACTAGAGATGTTATCAAATAATGATTTGGTTGAAGGATATATTCAGTGCATTTGGTCGCTGTGTCGCGGAGTTCAAATAGCTTGGCTGTAGAAGCCCACTGTAAATCATATCGATGTCTAACGAGCAATGACGAGAGTGAGCGCAAAAAAGTATCGCCTTGAAAGAGATATAAGAGACTAAGGAGGTTTTGGATACCATGTATATCTAAGCTAACGTCTGCAATAAACAGTAAGGTTGTGACGTAAGTTATCGACTGCTCGCATTACAAGTAAACACCACTTGATGTATTCAAAATCGAAGATAAGCAACAGTTAAGTTGGTTTGTTTATCATTATTTTGCGTGCCTTTGTCCGAGTTCCTCGCATATATCCGTTAATATTCTGGGGCGCCTAGACATAATTTCAAATGTTTGTAAAGGTATTGTTTTGTGAATGTTTGGGCGTGAGTATGGCTAAACTCATAATGTCATCTTGGAGAAGTGGATTGGATTTATCGCACTGTTCATCTTGTACATTGTACAGTACACTTACACGAAAGGACATTATTAGCATCGAACTGGAGTTATATGACTTTTGTGCACTTGATGCATGCTATTACGAGAATGTACTTTACCGACGTTCCCAAATATGAAACAACACGAATCGTTGTCACACGTTCCAGATGGTTCATCTACGTGAAAATGATATGATTTAGCGTTTCTTGCCGCATGAAAGTACACTCTACCTGCCTGTGATATACAAAAATCCCTGTTGCTTTCCGGGAGATGCACCATTCAGTCGCGCCCTACGACTGCGAAAGTGCAGAAATAGTCAACAGTGGACTGAACATTGGCACAACGACACAGTGAGTGATCATCACTATCAGTGTTAGGTTAATCGCTGAAATATGCGTAGGTACAGAACTGCTTAAAATTTGCTTTGCTTCAGACGTAACGCAAAGGTGTATAAATGGACAGCATATAACAAATTCCTTCGGTTCTCGTGATGTCATGAAACCATGGAAGGTTTGAGTTGCATGAAGTACTGTCTAATGGAGATGGGGCGAACGTCAGAGGTTCTGGTTCGTGTGACAATATGACGGCAGGTCACAATTAGGGTTGGATTATCCGGATAACGGTTAACCGGTTAATCGGTTAACCGCAGGTTTTTTTGTTATCCGATATCCGGATATAAATCTGCCGGTTAACCGGATAAAATAGTATCGTTAATATTGCGTTTTACACTTTTAGGAAGCTTCAATAAATCGTATTATCAGTGTTGCGCGGGGCCAATCAGCGAGAAGCGTGTCTCGAATTAGCGAGATACGTCAATGCAGTGTGTAACGCGACGCAATTTCCCGCTGAGAAGATCGCCAAATTAGGTCATTGATTGCTGCTAACTCGGCTATCGTTGCTGGCCTGATTTTTCGTGTCTTCAACAAGCCTATAGTTCCGCTGGCAGAATCACATCTGCAATAGGCTCTGTGGACTTTATACCATCACTGGTCCACATAATCGCATTGGCTTGGTACTCACGATATTATCGCTGGCCTACACAATCGCATCTGCAATAGGCATGGTACGAACGATATCATCGCTGGCGTAACCATCGAGTCTCGGGCCTGGCATGCGTTGGCTCCTATCTCTTGGTGGCTTGGAGACAATATGCCGCTAAGACTAGACTATTATGATCCGCGATTGTGATTAATTAATGACATCGCGAAACTGAATGACATCGAATGTTCGCATTTCGCAAACATGTTCGTGCGTGCAAGCGTAATTGATTTCCACTGATACTAAATTCGAAAAAAAAATCGAACCCCCCTCGTTCAATTTAAAGCACCCCTCGTTTTATTTCAAACACCCACCCCCCTTATTTTTCGGCTGGCTACGGGCCTGATCATGTGAATTCCCCATGGAGGAATTAGAGCGAGCTATCATGTCGGCCTCAATTCCAGTATCAGCTACTCGTCCTTGCAGTACTGGACACCGAAACAGAAGAATGGGCAAAAAGGAAGCGCTGCTTACTATATCCAGCCCATTTTGTGTAAGCAGAAAGGGCATTTAATACGTGTGGACTCTTTGTTACAAATCTCCGGTCTCGGCTACAGGATACTAGGGATGGTGTGAACGTGAGGTTCCCGTTCGCGTTCTGTGTGTGAACCTCGGAAATTTGGAAGTTCGCGTTCACAACAGAACCTTGGTAGGTTCTGCACTGTGAACCTTTTTCATATATTACAATTTTCATTTCATTATGACATATTTGGCTCGAATTTATTTCATTTTAACTGCGGGTCACTCTATGTATAGAAGAATCAACACAAAACGAGTATGCACCTTGACAATCCTAAAAAAAATTACTTGCCTCGTTACAAAAGTTTGCTCGAAACATCCAGCTTTCCGTTTGTGAATATTTAGGGACTCTCTGCTGTGAACTTAACCCGCAATCACACAACATCACGAGCAAACTACACTACATGTAGTCAGCGAATGATGCTTATTCAACCAATCAATGAGATTGATATCGTTTTTTGATGTAACAAACCTAGCAGGCGTACGAGGTCAATCTTGTCTTCATATGTTAACTGTATCATTAAAACCAAATCCGTGCGATTGAGGTATTGGCTACAGCTCTATAACTTGTGGGGTAGCCTAATATCGGTAGCAAGTATAGAAACCTGTTTTACACTCTGCTCAATATCAATGCAGCAACACTCAGACGCCGAATACATTGTCCGGTATGGCCAAGACCGTTAAGGCGTAAGCTTATATTTCCTGGATAAGTCCTCGTCGAAATTGTTGGCAAAGCGACGGATGATATTGATTTTATGGGAGTATTGTATCATCTGATTGCCTATAGGTTGATACATTTAGCAACCTAAAACACCAATATGTACTTCAGCATTGTGGCCCGAGTCGTCGCTGGGTATCGTGCACATTAATATAGGCTATCACTTCATTGAAAGATAGGGTTGGAATTAGCAATATGACATCACGTGACGTCACGAGGTTCACGTTCGCGTTCACACAGAACCTTTCAAAAAGGTTCGCGTTCACACGAACCTGAACCTTGCAGAGGTTCACACCATCCCTACAGGATACCACTATTGATGTAGTGTACTTTATAAGGAGGGAGTTGCAGAAGCAGTGAACATGAAATTTGCGTGATTTTTCTCGTATTCGCTCGTACTGCGCGTGTGCGTATAAATCTACCATAACACTGTGTAATGATTTTGCGATCCATTTTTCATGCAGACCTCGTGAAATCGATTATCTTACTTAGCATTCATTATCCTGTTAACCGGTTAACTAAATTTCAAATATCCGGATATATCCGTTATCCGGATAGTGAAAATTATTGATATCCGAACTAACCCCAGTCACAATGCTAATTCGAAGCGATTTTGCGTACATGACTTCATACATGCTTATCTATATCATGGAATACCTCATTGTCCCAAAAGTATTGTACACATTAATTACCACCTTAGGAAATGAAGCGTTTGTAATCGGTAATGCGACCTCGTATAAGTTCGTGCGGCATCCTTCAGGAGCTCACTCACGATGACATGCTTTCCTGCTGTAGATTTCTCGACCGTTATATTGTACCCTTCACGCTACATCAATAAACAGGCTTCAAAGTATCGCATTTCCTCTTCAGTTCATGTAGTCTATGGTTTTAGTCCGCGCATTTATATTCAAAAGTAAGTTTCATCGAATTTTTCGCGGGCAATAAAATGCCCTGGTATGATCAAGGTGGTTGGAAATTAATGCCACTAGTCCAAGTCGCTAATACCGTACTAGGAACGTGCGCTTGTCGCCAGAAGCCCAGCTGTAATCAACGGGGACAATGATGTTATGTTAATGTTGCCCACAGGGAGACAGCAGATGTGGTTAATGATAACAAATGGGCGTATGTTTACGCACGTCACAGGAAAACCAACAATCCGAACATACACGTGCTGGAATATCTAATCATTTAGTAAAATTCTTGGATCATGCCAAAAAAACATAAATTATGCAACGGGTATAGAGACGCACTTTTCCTCCTTTCGCTTCGGGTCGATCAAGTAACGTTGGTCAATTTTAAGTGACACTAAGATAGAGCGACGTAATCAGACTAGGCCAAGCCGGAAATTTATCGTGTGATTTTCGATCCATCTTCGTGAAATATCCCCCAGACGATCAATATTCTTTCGCGAAGCCCGCCTTTGAAGATGGAACATAATCGCGACTTCATTCAAATGTATGGTCAGCACCGTAACTGCCGCACCCCAAACCCCCCAATCGGGGGGGGGGGCGAGCTGGAAGGAGGCCCAAAATTATTTCGTGAATTAGCATAAATCATGGAGTATTTTTTGAAAATTTATGCAATTTTTTCAAATTTTTCCAGCAGCCATTTATCTTTATTATTAGGTATTGGGCCATTACCGCGCCACGACCCACCAAGACATACAATCTAGTTTTAGGCCATATAACATGCGATTCCAAGAAGTGTGCCAGAACGATCAGCAGCGAGAAAACCTTGGCCGAAAAGGTCTATGCCCGTATGCTGACCGAAGTACAAAATACATATAGGTTTAATTGTCCATAGGCGTCTAAATGACTGGCGCCAAATGTTCCTGTCTTTGCAATCTGAACCTCACAAGACAAATACCATCCCGCTGGGAAAAATTTTATGCCAGTGAAGAAATACCAATTTGAAATAGTGTGCGTCTCTTAGTTTAGAAGCCTACGTTTGAGCGATTCTATATTTTTTGATATAGCAGACTGGAAGCCACGAAATAACATCATGTAACGAAGTCATATCAACGGGTCCGCCCGCCCGAAAATGTTTAATTATTATTTACGGGCGCTCCCGTTTTCAAGACATTTCACTCAGCTCTACCGGTAAATCTAATTACGTGAGTAGAGAGGACAATAAATTGATAGCATAATATATATGCAATCGCCGATCTGATTGACCGATTTTATCATAAATTATCGAAAATTTTCGCGCGTGGCGCTGCCTCACAATACAGTACAGATGATTTCGTGGCAAACGCGAACAACGTGATGGGGGGTCGTTTTACATCCTATGGGAGCCCAAGACCCACGTTTTTGGGTGCTTGACGAGGTACTGTTTCGTTCCTGCCAACGGGTATACGCCCGAAGATGTTCAATTATTATTGAGGGGTCCTACCTTTTCAAACACACCTCACTCAGCTCTACCGGCAAATCTGATTACGTGAGCAGAGAGAAGATAAAAATTGATAACGATATATATGCAATTCCCGATCATACTGACCGATTCAATCATGAATTCTAGAAATTTTGCGCGCTTTGCGCGCTTAGGCAACAAAACTGGATCACTAAACAAACTCCCAATGATAATGATCAATAGCGGTAAACAGTGTATCGCCGGAAGGGGGTTCGGCAGAAGTTCGGCCTATAACCCTATGGGGGGCCCAAGACCAAAGTTTTTTTTTTGGGAGGGGGCTGACGAAGTGCTGTTACGGCCCTGTGTATGGTAGCGATGTTTATGAATAATCTTAACATGACTGGATAATGGATATACATCAGGGCTGATTGCCAGACAAGATATGTATTAAACGTTTCTATACCAATACCGAGAAAATCATTACCGAGAATGCCATTATCGAGAATGGACATTACCGAGAATGGACATTACCGAGAAGGGTCATTATCGAGAATGGATGCCACCGAGAATGAACATTGCCGAGAATGGATACCACCGAGAATGGACATTACCGAGAATGGCCAATGCCAAGAATCTAATTTACTGGGACGGACGTTGTCTAGATTTATACCTGAGAATCGACACCGAATGGGGCAACGCCGTGATGCACATACACACGACCTATACATATGCCTAACATGCCCGCATTGCATATACTGCATTCTCGGCAATGCCCATTCTCGGTAATGGCATTCTCGGTATTGACCGGACACCGTATTAAACATGGCTTACTTACGGCTTTAATTCCGCCGATTTGGTATTAGCATTTATTTAAAATCATTTCCTCTTGGACTAAATCGAGTCTGTAATAAGGTAATTGGCATTTACTAGTATACATCCAAAACAGGTGAACATTAGTCCGACGGTAGACCAGTCAACCATCAGTGCTATCGGAGCATAGTCTTACAAATTCCGAGATGTCACCTTGGATTACCGTATATTTGAAAAGCTGGCAATCTCTAGATTGGATAATAAGATTATGATTCCATATTAGATGAACATATACCGGGAAGGATAGATATTTAATATTGCTGAAGAGTGTTTCTAAATAGGTATTTGTATAAGGTCAAATATCTCATATTGTCGTTTGACGTATGTTTGGACCAGGTTTTACAGACCATGCACGCCCTGGCAATAGTGCGCATTAAAATATGTCATCCATGTGATGACAAGTATACAGACATATCAATAAAATCGGCAAGGGCGAATTTTCCCATTTCAAACCTTCGATCCTAACGAATATAATCTGATTAGCATACGGCAACAACATCACGTCAACTGTGATCCATACCCGTGATTTGACCTCCACGGGATACGCTAAAATCGATTGAAATCAGTGTACTATACCAAATGCACCTAGATTTCCGGTCACAAAGTTCACGGAAATTTATGGTACCTATTGTTTATATCTTCCTCCAATAATGCAGGATATTTTTTCAAGTAAAAATATCTATAGTAGGGTAGTTCCAAAATAATTCTTTTTTAATTTTATTGGCTATTTGATGTAATGGCTAGATTACCTAAAAATGGGGTGTCAAACTCAAATTGCGTCGTGGGCCGGATTCAAGCATTCAAATCGCTCGCTCGCGGGCCGGACCAGACCACTGATTCCAAAATATTACCCCGCGCTCTTGCTTCTCACTTGAATACCTTAAAATCATATACAGATAATATACACTGATCATACGGTTTTTGAAGTAGCACGTCTCAACACCTTTATTCTCGAACATTGGAATTGGCAAAATACGATGATTGTACGATTGAATACAGTTAAGGACCACTGAAACAGCGGCGTTAGATTAACGACGATATAAGTTGCCAGATTATATGCTCCCTTTCCTTTAGTCGTAATCTGGCGTATGCCCTGCATATGCGTTGTGAGGAATACAAGATATTTAATTGCAGAAGTGGGCCTTGGAATTGGGTTTCGCGAGTTCGGTTTCTCTCGCATCTGGGGATCTATTGGGTCGAAAGTGACACAGCAGTGCAATCATAGATAGTTCAATTATATATTTGTGTAACTAATATGCTGTCCAAGTGTCCATGTAAACTGCATATAGCGGTTCCGCACAGAGGTTTTCGCTTCTGTGAATAACTATATTTTGTTTCATATTTGTATAAAACTCTGAACTTAGTGTGTACTTTTTGCCTTCTTAAAATTAGATGTCAATTTTACAGACTTGTTGCTAGTGGTAACTAGAGTGAAACCACAGCGCCGTAGTCGGGTAGTTATAATGGAGCCCATGAACATGGAAGTATTTCCTGCAAAAAATCTCAATATTTGCTACAAATTTGCTGGAAAATATAAGAATGTTTCAATCTACTCAGAATTGCGACGCGGGCCGGATGAAATAGTCTGGCGGGCCGAATGCGGCCCGCGGGCCGGATGTTTGACACCCCTGACCTAAAATAATGACGCACATCGAATTTGAGGCATTTGCAACCCGTAGGAGTGAAAACATTTGGACTTATTTTTGTAGAAATACAAAGGATATTTTGTCAAATATTACTTCCTACCTCATGAAATTGTTCCGTTGGGTAGCAAAAATTTGGCTCAATTCCAACCCGTAGAAGCGAAGTTATTGGAATGTAAGTTTTTTAATACGATATTTACTAATCTAATAACTTTTCTTCATTGAGCTGTATTGTTTTCGATAGATGTCGTTTGTACAGAACTGTTCATTGTGGATATGGACAACAGCACCAACTCGTGACTACGTCAAGACTAGGGTTGCATTTAAAACAAACGGTGTTTTAAAACACTTTGTTTAAAACATGTTTTGAACAGTGTTTTAAACAAAGGCCTTTTAAAAAAAGTGTTTTTTTTTAAGTTGTAAAATGATGCCATAAGTGTGTAAATACTTTCGAAAAAACATGTTGTATGAGCCTGCGGACAATTACCACCCGATATAGCCGACGTATATTGATATGAGATGGTTGGAACCCTCGAAATAGTCGGAACAACATTAGTAGTACAGATATTTCGTCAAAGGAGTTATATTTACCCTATATTTTCAATTGTCAATGTCAATCCACTATAACGTCACAATTGAATATTCGTGACGTCATGACTTCAAAAAAACAATAAAAACATGTTTTAAATTGTGGCCTTGTTTTAAACATGCTTGTTTTAAATTGATTTTTGTTTTAAATGCAACCCTAGTCGAGACTACGCCATGATATTATTCTCTGCAGTTCACGCCTTCCAAACAACATGTTGTTGTTTTGATATACATGGCGTTTCGGGTACATTGGTCATTTTACACCAGGCCGATATTCTACGTTATGGTTCCGTATTTAACGACAGCAGGGATCACATGGCTGGGAGGAGCCTAGATAAATCTTCAGCACATAGGTATAATACCTGATTTATCGCCTGCAGATCACGCCTTCCAAACAAGATCGAAAGAACACTATCTACAAGGTCCAGGGCTGGTAGTCTCTCGGTCCCGCAAGATACAAACAAAGAGCATAAAGCTAAGAAGAAAGATAAGTCTCCACGCAGGACAAGGTACGAAATATTTTCGTGTAATAGAATAACGTCCAACTTTTCAAATGCAAGAAACTTTGTTGCCCATGAAATTCAGGTTTGTCGCGAAGAATGGAAATTGCAACGTACGTTACGCCAAAGTCGACGAGAGGACGATTTATCTTGCGGACCTGTTCACGACTTTGGTCGATATGGAGTGGAAGAAGAATGTCGCCATATTTGTCTTAAGTTACATCATTAGCTGGATTGCGTTTGCTTTTATATGGTGGGCGATGAACGTACCATCATGGCAAGTACCATTATATATATGTACTTTAGCATGCGTTTTGGATTTCAAACCGATAAGTGGGGCCCCCCGATAACATTTTAAACTTAACAAAGAGAATACTTTGCGAACCGCGAAGAAATGCCAGTTTTAGATGGCGTGCCCTGCCGAAATGAAGAGACGGGCAACAAACTAATATCACTAGAATGTGCACAGACTTAATTTACCCATGAATATTTTCAACAGCATTTGCTCTATAACTTAACGCGATTCACCGCCTACTTTAAACAGTTCGTATGTACATTTCGATGTCGAATGTTATTGATAACTCTAACGAGAAAGTGGACCCCCATAACTACTAAAAATCCCATGCGTCCGCTGTGCTAGACTCGTTACGTAGAGGGTTGCATTTGAAACAAAAATCAATTGAACACCAACATGTTTAAAACAAGACCCTAACTTAGAACATGTATTTTATTGTTTTTTTTAAGCCATGACGTCACGAATATTTAACTGTGGCGTCATAATGGATTGACATTGACAATTAAAAATATAGGGTAAATATAGCTCCTTTGACGAAATACATGTACTATAACTGTTGAACCGACTTTTTGAGGGTTCCAACCATCCCATGTCGATATACGTCTGCTAAATCGGGTGGCTCATATAACATGTTTTTTGAAAAGCATTTACACAATTATGGCATAATTTCACAACTTAAAAAAAAATTACCGGCCTTTGTTCTGAACACTGGTCAAAACATGTTTAAACAAAGTGTTTTAAAACGCTGTTTGTTTTAAATGCAACCCCATAGTTACCTATAACTCACCCCCTTTCTAAAAAGATTGCACACGCCTGCCTTAGAAAGTATCAAATTTACCCAAAGTGTCCTGTCGGTAATGTAATATTCAACCTTGATCATATATCAGGATACATTACTTCTGGCGCGGTCTGGTTTTTGATTCCGCGTTCATTTGTTGTGTGGTGCCCTTGTGGGCGTCATTTCATACCAAGGTAAACTGCTGACTTGTGCATCCCCAATTGCGAATTTAGAAGGTATTAAGTATATTAGGCGGAATTGTAACCGCAAGAAGGACAGGAATCCCAAGTGTTTCATGACTCACTCTTTGGATTGAGCAGAATGATCGGAGCACTCGAATCTGAATCTCGTATTAATTGTAATGCGTGATACTGCTACTCGACTCAACGCTTGATACTCGATTTAGAATAAAGTGTTCAAGATACTCAATTTTCCCCAGTCCTGTACTTATTATTTACTCACTTATAGATAGGGTTGCATTTTAAACAATAATCATTTTCAAACAAACATGTTTAGATGGCCATTTTAAACATGTCTTTTTTTATATTTTTGTCGTGACGTCACTAATCTTTAATGATGACGTCACAGTGTATTGAAATAGGCTATTTTAAATGTAAAGTAAATAAGGCTCTATTGACGAAAAAGGCTTCCGGACCCTGTCATATACCGACCTAAAATATCTTTAACCAGGACCGCATCGTTATGCGGTATTTTACGGTCGGCGGTCATCATCATCTGAGCATTCATTCCGTACCATAGATCTATATATCGGTGTGATGTAACTGTTGAACCGACGACGATTTCGAGGGTTCCAACCGTTCCATATCGTATTCGTCGACTATACTGGGTGCAAATCGTCCGTAGGCTTATACTACATGTTTCTTCGCAAGTATATACACAATTATAGCATATTTGAAGACGTTCCGGGGGGGTACAAAACTTCAGCATACAATTGAATAGTATATTCATATTGAAATGAACTCGAATATTTTCGGCTGACACTCGTCAGGAGTATTTGTCAGCAACTAATAGAGAATGGGAAAGAACATGGCATATCAACAATCGCATCACTAAATATGACGTCACCAGCATGAAATTTCGAATAAGAGAGCGTTCAATGTATTAGTTACTGACGATTACCCCTGGCGAGTGTAAGCCGAATGTATTCGGCTTCATTTCAACAGGAATATACTATTCAATTACGGCATAACTATACAACTTTTGAAAAAATTGCATTTGTTAAAACCACCATTTGTTTTAAATGCAGCCCTTCTTGTAGATGGCTTTCTCCCATTAAGAATAGCCTTATTTCCTGTTTTTATTACTGCTTCAAATTTCAAAACCAAGGTTAGAGGCGGTCATAGCAATCGCTATCACCGCCATGTTATAACGACAGTTTAGGATTGATTTGGCATAAGCAATTATCGCCGCCCTCAAATGATGGACCCGGATAACAGAAAGGGTGCACCAGATACAAATGCTGTAGTCATAACAGGCTCATGAATGATGCCCGCTGCGAAATCAAAAGAAAAATCAAGCGAAATGCATACAGGCTTGCAAATGCTGCATGACGTATTGATGTTCTTGCGCGATGTCTATAAGAGGGCGTCCTGATGCCAGAGATAAATGTGAGCTTCGGCAGCAATGGAAGGGAACCGAAATAAAATGCTGTAATAATATAATCGATAGACATTCGATTTGACATGGTCCAAAAGGTCTGTTTATTGGAAACTGTGCATTGCGCATATTCTACGGAAGGTCTTGAACGCGGCAGCAGATGACCATTTTTGAATCCGGACTCTAAAATCACAGCATGCATTTTGTAACTCCGATTCTTTATTTTCCATTATCTCGACCTGGCTCTTGCTAATTCTTCATATACCACGATTCTGTAACCGTGCGTAATCGTGGGATTTCGTATATGCCTGGTTGATTAATGCTTGATTCCTTCCGCACTACCCAAGCGCCCATCGTAAATAATAGAGAGTTCACTGGTTTTAACCAGTACTGTCATTGTCCCGAAAGGCAATTACGATTATGTTTGCTAGATGCATCCTATTTAGATACTTTAGCTATGTATCCGGAACGCGGAACTTCAATGAAATCGGAAAATTACACAGGAATCTGCAAAATGTATTTTGTATTTCTGCTCATCAGTAGTATAGATACAAAATTTTCTATTTCTATACTCTGTAATGATACTGCAATAAAAATTACCACAAAACCAAAACCACTGTAGATCAAGCTTGAATAATATGAATTTGAACTGTGACTGAATCACTTGCAATTGACTCACGAGTACACCAGTTCTTAAGTACTACACGCAGGGCATAAGCGTCTCACGCGCTTCCCACAGTTGTTGTTATCGATAGCAATTTACCAACTCTAGGGACACGTATCCAAAACTATTGATTACACACACTCATCTATCTATACCTAAAGCAAAGACGAACGGCGGACACAATGTACTACTTGCTGGATTATAGTTCCACGACGTCACGTACCATATTGTAATTTTACTTTTTTTTTTTTTTGGTGAAATGAAATGGATCTCGATCAGGTTTTCACCCAGAACCCAAGAACCTCTGACACGCGCATATAATATGCCGTAATTCTGTCACTTGTCGAATTATGGTACCAATTAGGGATGGTGTGAACGTAAGGTTCACATTCGCATTTTGTGCGTGAACCTCAGAAATTTAGAGGTTCAAGTTCACAAACGCACCTTGGTAGGTTCTGCACTGTGGACCTTTTTCATATAGTACAATTTTCACTTCATTATAACATGTTTGGTCGAAATTTATTGCGTTTCAACCGCGGGCCACTATATGCATGGCGCTTGCTGGCAGCATAAAAAAGTCAACGCTGAACGTAAATGCACCTTTACAATCTCAAAAATTTTACTTGCTTTGTTACAAAAGTTTGCTCGAATATCTAGTGACTCTCTACTGCAGAGGTCTCAAACACGCGGCCCGCGACGGCATTTTGGATTTTTGAGTATTCGACAATTTATTCAACTGCCACATATCTTTGATCGATTTGAGAACTTAGAGTTCACTCTGAAACTACTCCAAAAATCGGAAATCTCATCAGACTTCACTATCACATCACTCTCAAAAGCTATCATGCGGTGGAAGATCAGCTATTAGGTCACATTTTTAGTTCATGATGATAAAACACGACCCGTTGATGATTCCTGACTGAAAATTGTGATTGGGACTTGAGGCCAACATTTCGTAAAATGACTCGAATTCGGACTGACTGGATTATATAATATAAATGACTCGAGTTTAGTTAAACGTTAGAATCACAGAAGGACTTGTGACTGGGAACTCCGTGACTAATTTGTACGACCAGTTATGCAACAAACCATTAAACTATCATGGGAAATACTGAAATAGTAGACTAATATATCAAAATGTCGTTACTTGTGTTACGTAGCATATATAGCTATCTAATCAAGTCAACATGGAATCCATTGGCATTCAGTCACCCCCGATATGTATAGTTAGTTTTACACCTGGGTGATCTTTGGTCTCTTCATCCATATTATTATTGGCGGTGGCGAGTAAGGTAGTGGTACGCTCCGCAGCTGTAACACCAATGGATTATTCGGTGATTGGATGTTTCTATTCTACGGGTTCTTAAGCAAGGGTCTGTGGCCCCTTCGGGGTACGAAGCACCGCATCAGGGGATCCGAGATGCATTATGGAATTATAGGCCTATATGCTATCTAGAACTTGAAATTATGTTGCAAACCAACCAAAAGTGGAATATTTTCTGGGCTAATTTATTCAACTGATAAATATTCTTCGCACTATGCACGATTTAACGAGACTATGCTTTTTGATCCCGCCCCGTCAAATAAAGCCTACTTGGTCATTATACATTAAATACCCCTATTATTGATGGTGCGGCCCGCGGCGTCACCAAAACTAGGAAATTGGCCCGCGAACACTTTTGAGTTTGAGACCTCTGCTCTACTGTGAGCTTGACCCGCAATCACACAACATCAAGAGCGAAATACACTAAATGTAGGTAGTCGGCGAATTATGCTTATTCAACCAATCAATGAAATTGATATCGTTGTCTGATGAAAAAAAATCCAGCGGGCGTTCCGGGTCAATCGAGATTTCATATGTTTTGTATCATAACAAAAACAAATCCGTGCGATTGAGCGGTTGGCTACTAATGTGTAACTTGTTGATGGGGTAATCAGCAGCAAGTACAGAAACCCGTTTTACACTCTGTTCAATATTTACGTAGCAATACTCAGCGCCGAATACATGGTCCGGTCCGGCCTAGACCGGTAAGGCGTAAGCTTATACTCCCTTGCAAGTCCTCGTCGAAATTGTTGGCAAAGTGACGGAAGATATTGATTTTATGGGATTATTATATCATTTGATTGCCCCAGTTGATACATTTAGCGACGTTTAATACATCAATATGTACTTCAGCTTTGTAACATTATGTGGCCCGAGTCGTCGCTAGGTATCGTGTACAAATAGGCTATCACTTCACTGAAATGTGGGGCTGGAATTAGCAATATGACGTCACGTGACGTCATGAGGCTTACGTTCGCGTTCACACAGAACCTTTCAAAAAGGTTCGCGTTCACACGAACCTGAATCACTCAGAGGTTCACATTATCCCCAGTATCAATGTTGCCAGCAGCACCGTTTCGTCGAAGTGGATACTTGTGTTCACAAAATGAATCGGGAGAAATGGTAGATAGATTGGACTTAACCGGAACCATAGTTTCTCAGTTAACCTCTATTTGGTGAATTCCCTTCTCCGAAGACGCTTCTCCGATATTGATTTTTGCAACACAACAATGGAAGCGCAAAACACCATTCCAATATGCCCGAAGACGCTTTTCAGTTACCCGATGAAATTCTCTTACAATAAGCACTGTTTGAAACGACGAGGGTCATAGCTCATAATCTATAGAATCAATGAATGGATAGTGGAAATTTTCATCTAACTGCTAATTATCATTATCAATCTATCTATACCCGATTCATCGCCAATTGCTTCGTCCAAGTTTCGTGACATCAATCAAGTTCCTGGTTTTCCGTTCTCAGGAGTGGAGATGGACAAGAAACATGTATACACGGTGTTAGTTCCTTCACGTCTGCCTTCCTATATTCAATTGAGACCCAAGTGAGAATACTTACTATCATAATACAAACGTATGTACGCAGGGTTTGGTGATATTTCACTAATCGGCAAAATTTCTCATAGGTAACAATTGGGTTCGGCACACGTTATATTACTGACGAATGTGCGCACGCTATGTTGGTTCTGCTAATCCAAAGTTTACTCGGGTCCATTTTGGATGCTTTCATGGTGAGTTTAATATTCGACGGCATTTCGTGTGTCGCAGTGGCTCTGTGGCGTCATTACATTGTCAAGTATATCCCCCCACTGATCCCGCCCACCAACTACCTCATTTATCCATATTAGGTCCGACTATTTAAGAAGTTGTCCGTCCTTAAGCTCTATAGCAATACCGTATGAAATTACAATGGTTATGAGTCTCTATTTTTCCATTTCACTTCATCATAGGCCGCCCACTACACTAAAAGATTGAATTAATAAATAAGTAGATTTTATTTTTATGGTCTGCAGTTAATTTATGCTGACAATTTCATAATCATGATATGCAATGGAATAATATATTAATATGAAACCAACCCAAATATTTTCGGCTGACTCTCGTCACGGGTAATCGTCAGCAACTAGTAGAGAATTAGAAAGAACATAGGCCTATATGAACAATCGTATCACAAATGTGGTGTCACCGGCGTAAAATCTCGAATAATACATGGAGCGAAGCGAACCCATTCTATATCTTCGATTCGTACACAGAATCGATCAAGCTCGACTTGAGTGCAGAGTTTAATAAACGGGTCAATGTTTTACGACGTTATAGGCTTCATCACTCATAGGGCGAAGTCGCTCGTTTTAAACATTCATCTCGGGCTTTAAAGATTCCCGGCGTTTCTTTTTTTAGTTTACTACCTACTTTACAGCGTAGTCAATCTTCAATATCCGGACCCTCGCAATAAATTTCGAAACATAAGTTGATTTGTTGCTTCCCCATATTATCGATCTAGGTCGGTTGCATGTTCGTGAAGATTTCACAACCAAAGAAGCGGGCGGAAACCATAATGTTCAGCAGAACGGCGGTGATCTGCGCACGCGATGGAAAAGTCTGCTTCATGTTTCGGTATGTCTAATGTCCGCGTAACGTGCCTGTACAGAGTTTCAAAGATTTCGTAATGTAATCTGTGCAGCATGCAGCTCGGCCAGTGACGATGGATCTCACCCGCAATTATGACATACATCCTTTTCAAAATTGGATTTTGGCCCATACCAGACTTGAACAATTAGATAATTCTATTAGTTGTCTAATTAAAATAATTAGAGCAAAATAACGGTAATATAATTCTAATTTAATCTAATATAATTTGTGAACAGTTTCCTATGCTATAATTTTAATTCGAATACAATTTCTGGTGTTCCAGAAAATGCTACAGGAGAACAAAATAGTGTGAAGCGAGCCGAGCTTGCCAAACAGACATTTGCCATTCTCGTGCTTATGGGATCTAACCGCGATATCGTGTTATATGAACATGATTCAATTTCCAAGTTTTAGCGAATTCAGTAATTCTAATTATACTATAACTTGGAAAAACCGCTGTAGCTATAATTCTAATTCTAGTCTATAATTTGTAAAAAATGTATAGCTATAAGTCTAATTCTAGTCTATAATTTGTAAAAAATGTATAGCTATAAGTCTAATTGTATTCCAATTTAGAAAAAATGACCTTTTCTAGTTGTCCATGTCTGCCCCTATACGCTAATATATGACACAGCATATGGTTACCGATTAAATTCAACGGAATCTATACATTTACCTGAATAATTAAGATGATAACTAGGGCGGTTTTTTTTACATGTCAAAATTGTAGCGTTAGGTCAAAATTTGTCAAAATTTTTCAGAAAATTAAAAAAATTTTGACGTCTGCATTTTGTTTGTATCGTTGATTTAGCACTGTCGGTGAACTTATAATTTGATAATTTACCGCCTTTAGCCTATTTTATAGGCCTACCGTTGTAAACGGCTAATCGTCTGCTCATTGTGAATCATAAACGGTAAAAAAACAAATAATAGGTAGACATGGTGTTATGGTCAACGTACCGCAATATCCTAACTGAAGAAAGACTTCTTGTGGATTGCATCATTCTTATATTAAGAAGCGCATGATGAAAAATTGTGATGTAGACAACATTGTCAGAATGAAGCAACACGGTGTGTCACAAGCACCAGCAGTGTACGCACAACTTGAGTGTTGTCGGCCAACAACTGCTGCTGTTGAACGTCCTTGGCAAGCTTCTTAGTAAGGACGTGCACTTTCTGCCCAAGAATGTAGGAAAGCATCTCTCGTTGTACTACAAAAAATTTTAATTATTTCTACCATAATACATATTGTAACCACTGGAATTCTTCATAGGGCCAGATTTCGTTAAAATATTGTTTTTTTCATGTAAAAACATGCCCGTTTCTCAGCCAAAAACGTTTTTTCAGGCCAAACTACTTCGTTAAAACAGTCAGTTCAAACCAGAAATGAAGATAAGTGGTGCAATTTTAACATTATGTGGGAAAACATCTAATTTGCATACGTTAGGTCAAAATTTGGTCAAAATTCAGTTTTTTTAGGTCAAAATTTTCTTTTTTTAGGTAAAAAAAAACCGCCCTAATGATAACCTAAATACCAGGGATTCTTGGGGCAAATAGTGTCTGTTACGTTCTCAAAGTCTGCGGTTGCATAAGCGGATAACTAATGCATGGAAGAGAGATGCTATATAGCTCATTCATGTTTCCGCTACGAAGATCATGCCATGTCTTATCAATGCGACGACGCGTGTCTTGTCACAAATACGTCAGAGAGCATACGGCTCATCTCTCAAATGTGACGCCACGTTACATAAATGACTCGCTCTGCAGACACGTGATATACAATTATACAACATACATACACCCAATGTCAAAATTATCAGTGATGGTAATATAGGTTTTTGTACGATATGTTAGCGGTTCGTTCACCACTAATAATATTAGCTCCTACAAGCTATTTGTATGTATGCGGTGAGCTTCTAGGGCAGTGGTTCTCAAACTTTTTTCGACACGCCCGCCTTTATGACAATCAAAAATTTCGCAGCCTCCTCCTCATGGTATCAAAAAATAATAAAGAGAGCAATCAGTATGCTAGCAATCCCAATGGATAGTTTGATGGCATTGAAGGTCATGACTGTTTATGAGAGAATTCTAAAAGACGAAACTCGGACAATATACAAAGCAATATCCATGCAATGGGGGAAAATCGCGAGAAGCGCGAATATTTTTCAAGTTAACTGCGGCTTCGCCCCCCCTCCTTGAGAGGCTTTCACGCCCCCCATTTTGAGAACCACTGTTCTAGGAGATGCAGCGCTTAACTATACAGTTGAATAATGTATTCATATTGAATAAACCGAATATATTTTCGGCTAGCAATCATTAGGGTTAATCGTCAGCCACTACTGGGAATTTGAAAAAACATTGTATATATAGACAATCGTATCACGAAATATGGCGTTACCGGCATGGAATTTCGAGTTATCGACGCGAAGAGATCGCCCAAGTTCAATGTACTAATTTAGATGGTATACGAGTTCATTCTGTTGGCATAAACTAGGTTGGCGTATTTTGCCAAACTTCGACTCCAAGGCATGCAAATGAATGTGTGAGCGGCTCCTAACGACGCGATATCTGTAGTCTCGATAATAACAGAATTATTCAACAAATGTTTGCCGATGACAAAATCCGTGGCCTTTGCATGTTCTAATTTACTTTAGGCTTCAGGGAATGGCGACTTTTTCCCCGAGCGTGATTTACGTGTTACCTATATAAAAACATACCATAATAAATATATATCATGGTATTCAATCGCGATTTAATCGGCCTCGCGCTATAGTGTTGCGTAGCGTGAAAATAATCAGGATGGTGACTGAAGTGTTGAATTTGCCAATACTATTTCTGCGTAGCCGTATATCTAGGATAATCACGACAGCTATCAGTAGCTGGTAATCAGCCATGTTTCGGTTTTAACTGGCAACCCATTTCCCAGGGTGGGAGATTTGAGAAATTCTCATATCGTGGAGGCGCAAATCCGAGCAAAGATGATCCAAGACCGATATTCGCCGGAAGGCGAATTCATGCCGTTAGATCAGACGGACCTGAACGTAGGCTTTAACACGGGAGCCGACCGGCTACTTTTGGTAAGGGTTTGGGACATGCGATAATTAAAAACATTTGAGAAAAGTGGTCGCAATTGACAGGTAACTCCACAAATAATATGCCATGTCATCGATCAAGATTCGCCGTTTTGGGGTATATCGGAAATGCAGTTGAAGAAGGACGAATTCGAAGTAGTGGTTATTTTGGAAGGAATGGTTGAAGCTACAGGTTAGAAATACGACGAAGTTAAGAGTTTCAAAAGTACAATTACTCAGTGTTTTTGAAGTAACTCGAATCGATTTGCAATTTCTCGTGACTCTGCTTAATTGGAGTCATTTTAGAAAAAATCGAAATTGACTCGGACTCGACTTGAGTTATTTTTGACTGTCTCGATCAAATCTTACCACTCGTGGCATATTATATGACTTGATTCTTGTTACATATTTTGATAGTCTTTCGCGGGTGTCTCATATTCTCTTATATTTTCTCACATGTATGCAATGATATACCACCACAGTTCATTCACAATCCTAACTTACAGCATGAGCATTTGAGCACTGCCACGTAATATGATTCAGTTTTATCAAATGAAATCGGCGTCGCTCTAAGACACCAACGTGATTCGGTATGTTGAAATTCACTCGAATCAGCGTGTTCGTTCTCTCTACACGGGAGCACAATAAAATTGGGCCAATTCACAAGTGCCGCATATAGCGCGCATAATGTTACGCTAACGGTCTTGGATTAATCGAAGCCACACTTTTGTACATCATCTCTCTCTCTCTCTCTCTCTCTCTCTCTCTCTCTCTCTCTCTCTCTCTCTCTCTCTCTCTCTCTCTCTCTCTCTCTCTCTCTCTCTCTCTCTCTCTCTCTCTCTCTCTCTCTCTCTCTCTCTCTCTCTCTCTCTCTCTCTCTCTCTCTCTCGTCCCCTACTTAATATTATCACCTCCATGGATCTCACCACTATTATGTTCTATTGATTCCTTTGACATTGATTCTTTTTATTACAAGCATATTCATTAACACTCCCTACCGTGCTGAATACGTTATCAGCGATAATCATACGTGTGCATTCTCATATTTGGTAGCATTATAAACAGGAATGACTTGCCAAGCAAGAAGCTCTTACACCGAAAAAGAAGTTATCTGGGGGCATCGATTTGATCAAATACTAAGAGCGGATAAGGATTACTACGAGGTGAGCGAGAACCCTATATTATAAATACCTCGCTGTGATAAGCACAAGAGCTTTCAATGGTAAACTATACAATTATGGGTCAATTTTCTTCTTCAGATAAACTATTCCATGTTTCATGATACCGCGCAAATGACGTTCGACAAATTCAGTGCCAGAGCCAGAGTAGATCCTGAGAAGGTGGGTTAGCTTGTTTACGCCCGTACGGTTGGTTGGAAACTTGCTCATTACACGATTTCCGTTGAGAGTTTCCACTGTGTAGACGAGAATCGTGCGTCTCGGCGATTCCTATACGATACCTCACCAGTGTAGTGTGCAACTCGTGTAATCGACACTTCCTGGCGCGGTATTTTGCGTACACACCCAATCGATCATGTCAAATACACTAGTTCTTGAAGGAGATATGTGTATCAGAGGTGAAACTGATTATGTTTGTGTACCACCTCAAGGGAACAGCTTAATTGCATGGCCAATTCGTGAAGACGTCATCAGCACAAGCATAACCGACGACACTCTTTTCCGAAGATACATCTACGTATTTCTTTTCGTAATTTTCTTCAATCTCGGGCCCCCAGTGAAACATAATGAACACGTACGCTAATATGGGACCATACGCGGAACATTGAATTTTGGCTGGGACACAAAACAAAAATCAACCACAATACAGATCTAACTACACACCTATTACATTACTATATATTGCTGGTGCACGAAATGAACTGTACACCAGCAGAGCATTAACAGAACAAAAACGGTACAATCTAATTTTTCACACAAAGAAAAACGTTACACCACAACAGCTACTGATCAGCGGTAATTGCCTACAACCAATGATTGTCAAGACGATTGTGTCATCATAAATCATATGTATGAGTTGAGTGTTTGTCTTGAAGTCCACAAGGCAGTGGTTCTCAAACTTTCTGGACAGGCCCCCGTGATGATAGTGAAAAATTTTGCGACCCCCCAACTCATAGTTTGATGTCATGGAAGGTTTTCAATGTTAAGAGACTTCTCAAATATGAAATGAGAGACTTCTGAAAGATGAAATTAAAACTCAACACTGGGAAATAATTATGAGCTGAAGGGGAAGATTTTCACTTCGATACCATGTCAAAAATAATCATGTGCAATGGTAGCAGGTATAGCGTAAACATATTTGAGCGATTTTGGTGTCTAATACCATCTTTTACCCGACTTAAGTTTGGCTTGAAGGTACCTGAGCTTGAGCTAAATTAAAAACTAATAGGGCGGAGCGCACTCAATTCAAACCTGCCTGTTCTTCACGGGACAAACAATTTTTCTCCACGTATCACAGGTGTTCAGAAAGAGAATAATTCAATTGAGTACTTTTCGTCTATAATAAAATGCGCTTCTCAAGAGTGCCATTAACTACGAAATGTGTCCTAATGTAGTATACCCGGAGTTCGTCGTTGTGAGCCACTTCGATTTAAACCCTTGTTTCTTAGATTAAAGGCATATTACACCTGGTACATGAAATGGCCTTATAAGGAAATATCTCATTTCTCTATAACCGTGTGCCTTTTAACGCAACCTGTTATCTGCACATACGCTTTGCAGACAGACCATAATAGCATCAGCTAACAGCTATGTGCATTTACTTAGTTGCTCATAATCCAGATACATCTTCTGATCGGTCGAAATCAAGCAGCGATGTATGGATGCTACGACCCAACTATGACATTCAAATCGTGATATAAGTAGGATTCTTGCCGTTGTTGGAACTTTGAATTTTCAGCCCATATTTACCTCATTCTGAGTTCAAGAAACATCATTTCTCTCAGGTGGCTTCACCCCCTCCTTCACATGCTTTCACGCCCCTCATGGGGGCACTCCCCCGGTTTCAGAACCACTCAAATATGGGCACCCCTGAGACAGGCACTGAAAACCCCTAGAGTTACATGGAACACCGGTTAAATATCACTAATGATTATTGATAAATGGAGTTAAATCGTAACTGCTATCTCTCGATAGAAAAAAGAGGAAATGGCATTAATGGAAAAAGAAGATGATGAACACGGCAAGACACAGGAGGAACCTATCAAGCGTAGACGGAAAAGTATACTTCCACAAGTGCAACAAGTCCCAGTCAGGTATAGTTCCCAAGACGAGCCCCATGTAACATGTCCTGCTGACATGCAGTATCAACTTTAAACAGTGCTTGCATCATTCCGAAAGTAATATTTCATTACGCAGACAAACCTTAATATACGTGTAACACTAAATCCTCTCCGCATTGGCGTTATTGTTCGTTTGATATCATCTACGTCTATCTGTAAATTAGCCGTAATACTCACTTCCTATATCAGCTTAACCATGTTAACTTCGTGATAGAACTTGAGAAAACAATATCGCAAGTTCAATTCTTATCGATGCACTATGCAAATTAGGTACCAATTTCTGAGCAGTAGATGTCGCGCTCGTCAATTGGATTCAATCATAGAGCTATATTTGACCGTGCAAATTAGGTTATAAATTCAGATTGACTATATTCGGGTTAACTAGGATGAACTCAATGGCGTATTGGCATATTGATCTTTTCTCCATTACGAGCTGGAGCGCGGGCACGGCGTCAAGAAAACAATGTCAAGGGGATTATCGGTACTGAATGTACTCTATGGATATTATGTCGCACTCAGTTTTGGACTAAAGGCATGACGGATAGTGTGTAGTACAAGGGTCGGCAAGGCGAGTCATTTCCACTGACCCCCCCCCCCTCCGAGTCAAATCCGAGTCCAAGTACAAAGGTTCGAGTCCGAGCTGAAGTGTTGTGACTCGACTCCGGATCCAAGTCGTTGTGCTCACTGTTCATGTTCGACTCCAACTCTGTTCGACTCACTTTTTACGACTAGGTTCCGGTGATATTGAATTCCTCGCATTCATAATATACTAATTCTTCTCACTTAACATTGCTTCCGGCCCTGTTTCACAAACCCCAGTATACTGGTTAGACCAGTGGTTCCCAAAGGGGGGATATCGCTGCCCTCGAGGGAGATTTTAAGAAGGAAGGAGCGAAATAAAGAATGGGTCGATTGTGGGGTAAATGCTTGGACGTTCAGTAAATTTTATTGATAGAAAAGCGACTCAGTGCTTGACTAATTCTAGCACAGGATAGGAGAAAATGAAGGTGGGGGGACCCACTGGGATAGACGAAATACCTATAATGTGGTAGTTTAGTATTCTTCACAAAGTTACAATGAAATGCCTAATCTTGGCCGTCCTATAGCCTCGAGTCAATAAACAAATTGCTTCAAGTCGCCCAAAAGTCGCGACTTGATTCGGACTCGAATCGAGTCATTACAACCCTGGGAGAGCCTAGGTAAACCTCCGACACTTGGGAAGGAATTCTGCAGTCGGACTCGATCCCAAAAGGTATTGCCGTTACAGTTGTGGATCGCGCAACTACACTATCTTGCCACTACATCTCCTAGTTTCTTTCTCATTGAGTTCCTGCGCTTATGTGCGATTCCTCGTCACAGTTGCTTCACCCGATTCTGGCTGTACTTACGATCGGGACGCCGAGACGGATTACGCAATCAGGACGCCGTAGCGGAAGAAAACCGAGAGATATACGCAAATTCCATTACGAGACCGCGAGCGGGCCAATCGAACTGCGCCAGCGATAACCATTCTTCCGCCAGTGATTCCGATATCACCGAAATGGGCGTGTGCTCCTCAAAACTCTCGATAAGACGCGATGACGGTAGATACTACAGAAAGTCGATAGTGTCGTTATTCGGCGAGAACGATTTAGCCGTCCGCACAGCGGGCAGCGACTTTCGAAGCAATTTCGCCCGCGATCAGAGAACTAACGACGAGGGTGCCTGTTCCGTATCGATGCCTAACGTGGTAGAGCCCTCAGAAAGCGTGCCAGCACTCGATCGACATTTTTCAGAGTATATGAAATCCATAAAACGCCGGCACGAGGAGGTATGAGGATGCGTATACGGTGTCGCAACGTATGTTTTCGAATCTGGAAACGTACACTCTAAACGGAAATCGTGTATTTCGCCGATTTTCACGCTGGTGTATGGTATGTAAATCCCTGCTTCTTAACCCTGTCGCCAGCGCCCCCTGGGGCGATTTGAATTTCGGACGGGGCATAAACGCTCGTGGGCGATGTGGGGCCGCTGGTACGGTATGCTGATGCCCAATACAAATGAAGTATCAGTATAGATAGAAGGTTTAGTAGTTCTGTAGGGGTTCTGGCGTTCCATTTTATTTTAGAAAGTATGAATCATTTGTAGGGATGGTGTGAACGTAAAGTTCACGTTCGCGTTCTGTGTGGGAACCTCAGAAATTCAGAGGAGCACGCTCACAAACGAGCCTTGGTAGGTTTTGCACTGTGAACCTTTTTCGCATGTTATAATTTTGACTTCATTATAACATCTTTGGTCGACATTTCTTGCATTTCCACTGCGGACCACTATATGCATGGTATTGGCAGCATAAAAATAATCAACACTAAACAAGCACGCACCTTGATGATCTCAAAAATTTTACTTCCTTTGTTACAAAAATGTTCTCGAATATTGAGTGACTCTCTGCTGTGAGCTTGACCCGCAATCAAACAATATCCAGAGCGAAATACACTACATATATAGGTAGTCAGCGAATGATTCTTATTCAACCAATCAATGATATTGATATAAAGAATTCATCGATGTCTGCTAAATATCAATGTAGCTCAGACTGTAACTCGGACGCCGAATACATTGCTCGGTCTGGCTTATACCTAGGGTTACCATATTCGACTAACGCTCCGGCGGGTATTTCGAGAGCCGAGTAGAAAGTTGACCTTTTTTCAGTCAACCGACCACAAAGTGGGAAAAATTAAGCATTTTTCGAGAATTCTACTCCGGTTTTGCAAGTCTGAAAATTGTGAAAAAGTGTCCTCTTTTTGGATTTCCAAAATATGGTAACCCTACTTATACCGTTAAGGCCTAAGCTTATATTCCCTTGCAAGTCCTCGTCGAAATTGTCGGCAAAGCGACGAAAGGTATTGATTTTATTATTATTATGTCATTTAAATGCCCCAGTTGAAACATTCGGCGACGTTAAAAACGTCACTATGTACTTCAGCTAGGGTTGCATTTAAAATAAAAATCAATTTAAAACAAACATGTCTAAAACAAGGCCCTAATTTAATACATGTTTTTATTGTTGTTTTTTAAGCCATGCCGTCACTAATATTCAATTGTGGCGTCATAGTGGATTGACATTGACAATTAGAAATATAGGGTAAATATAGCTCCTTTCACGAAATATCCGTACTAATAATCTTTAACCAATTATTTTGAGGGTTCCAACCATATATCGACATACGTCGGCTATATCGTGTGATAATTGCCCGTAGGCACATACAACATGTTTTTTTGGAAAGTTTTTACACAATTATGACATAAATTTAAAACTTGAAAAAATACATTTTTTTAGAGGCCTTTGTTTAAAACATGTTTTGCACGAAGTTTTCTAGAACACCGTTTGTTTTAAATGCAACCCTAACTTCAGCACTGTGGCATTATGTGGCCCGAGTCGTCGCTAGGCATTAATATAGGCTATCACTTCACTGAAATGTAGAGTTAGAATTAGGAATATGACGTCACGTGACGTCATGAGGTTCATGCTCGCGTTCACATGGCACCTTTTAAAACGTTTCGCGTTCACACGAACCTGAACCTTTCAGATGTTCACACCATCCCTAATAATTTGTACAGTAGAGATGCACGGCAGCTTTTTGGCTAAAGTGATCACCCAAATAGTGTATTCGAGAGCTAAAAAATGAAATTAGGATGTGAGATTGAAATCGAGTTGTATAAATCGGGCTCGAATCCGATAGGCTTGATGTGGGGGGGTGCGCGACAGACCATGGAAATATCTGAAAGGGGCTCAGGAAGAAAGTAGGTCATGATGAACCACCGGTGTAGTTCAAGTAACAGGGACTTTCGGGTACAGAATCATGCTTTCACACTCTTCCAATGGATAAAAAATGATTCAAATAAATCACTTCTTCTGGAGAGGTTCTGTTCTGTTTTCGTGTAGCACCTCAATCTATCCTAATAAGGTTTCACACGTAAATAAAACCTAATGCATCCTGAAATATATATCGTGTGTTCCACTCATTCCCACTGATTGGATGAGTGTGAAAGCACAATTTGGCATCTCAAAGTGCCGTTAACCTGATTTAAAGCCGACCCTACGGTGGAAATCCTATAGATAGGCCTACACCTATTTTATAGTCGTGTATTTACAGTGCATCGCTTCAACTGGAAAAAAGTTTTTTCATAGGAAAGTGTGTGAACCAGCGGTGCATTTACACGTAGGCCAATTGGTCAAAGTCACCGGTAACAAAAAATTAAACTGGCATTGAAAAATTGATGGTTCTCCGGATTGTACCTGGTGAACTAAGACTGACAGAATAAAATAGTGCCGCACTCTTTCGGGGGTCTGGCTCCTCCCTCGTTCATGTTCCACGGAACGTATATGTAGGGGTTTTGTTTCAAGCAGTATGGTTCTCAACCTTTTTTCCCTCCAGCGCCGCTTTGAAATATCGCCTATAAATCTGGCGCCTCTATACCCCATATATTCCAAGGAATGTAGTAAAAATGGGTAAGAGGCCGAAGTTCGGTCGATTCATTCGTGTTGGGACTTCACCATTCGAATATTTCGCGTTGGAGTCGCGTGAATGTATTCCAAACGAAGCAACCTTTGTTATTTAACGTTCATTTGAGGTTGTGGGCCGCAACACAAAACATGATCATCCTTTATGATACGATGAAGAGTATTTTGATAATTAAATTTTGTACATCTCAAAGATAGGTATTCATTTTTGCTAGAAAGCTTCAAAGCATCTTTATTGTACAAAGGGATCTCACTTTCAAATGTGGTACGGTGCCTCTTTGTTCGATTTCAACACGCGTCTTTCTTCAGCGCCCCCTTCCGCCATACCGCCCCAGATCGATTTCACCCCCTTCAAAGTCCAAATCGCCCCCTGGGGCGCTGGAGCCGAGGATAAGGACCACTGGTTTAAAATAAAAATGAATTTGGGTCAGACATGTTTAAAACGCGTTTATTTATTTATTGTGTTTAGCCATAGTACCATACGGATACACTCTCAAATTCAAATATTTTTTGCACGGCATACATTGTTCTTTAAGTACTGCTTGTAGTTTATCAGGGGTTCCCAACCTGCGGTCTACGGACCCCTTGGGGATCCGTGAGAAAGCGTTTGGCGTCCGCTATTACCTTGATGAATTTAGGAGAAAAAAAACTAAAAGTGATTTTTTCTACTTTCATTTCTCTCTATAAATGTACATGTGTCAAGCTCAAGCTCACGAGATTACACTGTACCGGTATGCATTAAGATAAATTGATGCTGCTGCTTACAGTGTGTACATTGCCCTTACACTACAATACTACGACTATCTCCACCATATCGAACATCGAATAATTGATTACAGACAATTCATGATTGCCTCGTCTGTTACGTAATAGAAAACATGCGGTTTGGTTCAGGCAAGGCATCAACACCCCTTTCTTTTAATTTGCGTACGTTTACAAAAGTTTCTGCACGGCACTTTGGGTCGCCTTTTTACAATTTATATACCCCAGGAATCCCGCTTGGAGAAGGGCGACCAAGTCCTAACAGTGATGGAGCAACTCCTGCTTAAAAAACTCTGGTCACGTTCCCCTTGTGCAGTTATTTCTTCATTTTAGTATTATATCAATTGTTTACTCAATTTTATGCCAATTGTGTATAAAGCTTTTCTTCTCTCGCTCGGTCGAACGACAATTTGATACAGTACAGTGCTTGGGTAGCATAATTATCACAATAGTCAATAGTATGTTAATAGAGTTACAAGAATAATTTAGACAGGGGTCCGTAGAATTTATAAATATTTCTAAAGGGGTCCGTGACAACACAAGCTGGGGAACCACTGTACTAGATAATGAATTGCCGTTGTTAATATTCATGATATAGTTTCACATGAGAAAATCGGTATGAAAGGGTTTGAAACGCGTCTTGGGAAGATGATTGTATGATATGATTGATATCCAAATTCCTCATCCTGCCTGGTTTTAGGACAGTTGTGGACCGAACCTTCTTATCGTAGCATGAAGTTTGTTATACGAATTCGCATTTTATTTTGAAGTGTGATATTAATCATACCCGCCCTGTATGAGTCAGAATTATTTCATGTTTTGACAAATCTTTAATATATTTCGTTTATTATAATTCGTAATATTGGCAGAATGCACTGATATGCATCACACGCGCATTGAGCGCGAGGAGTTAAGTAGTTTATTGCTGCTAATTTACGTCTCTACTCAACAATATTGTTTCGCGGAGATACCGGTGAATATCCTGGAATCGCGAAACACACGTAGCGACCAAGAAGCTGGGGCGTAGACAGAACTCTATCGCCCCATCAGGTAAGCGGTGATCCAGCAAGATTCAGGGATCAGCAAGATATATGATAACAAATACACTGGCACCGGTGCTGTCAAACTGGCCCCCGACATCGTATGCGCTATTAGAGTACGTCTTGGGATAAGACACGTTACTCGTGTGCAATTACAACCGAATATTAAGCCGACTCCAACAGCGCAATATCACACTATGGTACACAACATGACCCATTACCGTAAGTTTCTACTTCAGTTATACATTGAATTTTGTCTGACATAGGCCCCAAGGATCATTGTTATAATGACCCATGTCATGACCCGACTCTAGTTAACATTTTTTGTGACTCGACTCAAGTCATTTTCGTAAAATACGGAAAATGACTCGAAACTACTTTGAGTCGATCTGTGTATTGACTCGAGTTATACTGTAGCGTCATTGCGCATGACTCGGAGCAAGTCATGTGACTCGAGACTCGGACAACCATGGCAGGCATTTCATTGTAATTTCGAAGAATGCTTAAGTTACCACTAGATCGTATATTGGTACTGGTGCTGGGAAACTATATTAAAAGATTTATTAAAATGATGATGAAGTGAGGAAAATTTCTATATTATGAATGCAAAGCATTCGATATCGCCAAGCATAGTTGTAAAATGTGAGTTTAACAAGATTTTAAATAGAAATTGAACATCCAACTCACTGACTCGGACTCGAGTCTCGACACTATGACTGGGACTCGACCCTGGGCCTCTGCTCGCTGAATTGGATTCGGAGTTGACTCGGTGGTGAATCGAAATAACTCGACTCACCTGCGGAGGTGCGATCGCGTAGTGGTATAATTCACAGCTACAACACTGATGGGTTGCGGGTTCGAGTCCCACCGAGGTCGAGTCCAGAGTTTCTATCCAAGTGTTGAAGGTTTATCTTGGCTCCTCCACGCCATATCATCCGCGTCAGCGTTGTGTTTAAAAAAACTAGATGTGGGCCGCAATATAAGTCGACAACTGCGGAATGAAAATGAAGAACATCGGCCTGGTGTAAATTGCCATTATAGTCGACAAACGCCATGAATACCATAAACAACTCGGCTTACCTCCAGTCAAAACTATATAGCAAGTCACAAGTCTATCTTACTTTTAGAGATTTGACTCGAGTCAAATGGGGTCATTTTCAATTCACCACCGAGTCAAGTCCGAGTCCAAGTCAGCGAGAAGGGGGTTGAGTCCGAGTCACGGTACTATGACTGAGTCCTAGTCCAAGTCATTGTGTTGACTGCCCAGTTTCCGGTTAAAGTTTTGTTAAACCCGCTTTTCATGACTCTGTTTGGTGATATCGAATGGTTCGCATTTAAAATATAAGAATTCTCCTCACTTTTAGCAGTTTCTGGTCGCATTTTCGAGCGCCTGTACCAATAGACGAAATTCCAATACTGTGGTCACTTTACTATTCGTCGAAATTATAATGAGATGTCGGTCTTGGCCTTCTGATTTTCGAGTAGTATGACTTGGTTCGAGTGGTGCGCAATGACTCGAGTACACAGAATACGCAGATTGACTCGAGTCGAGTTGAGTCATTTCCGTGTTTTGAGAAAATGACTCGAGTCCAGTTGAGTCATGACTCGAGTCATTACAACCCCCCTATATAGTGAGATTGACTTGTGACTCGATTACAACCCTGCCAAGGATACTCAATGAGCACTGCTCATCGACAATTCTCTTGTAATAATGCAGTAAATTTTTATTTCAGTAGTAACAGTTATGTTGGTTATGTAATTGCAACTGACAAATTCTGTAATAATCATTGTGAATTACCACAGTTACAAACACCGGAAATTTATAAAATTAAGCACTCAATGTTATAATGCTCTAATGGAAAATAGCAATTATGTAAGACTATGTTTCAGTTGAAAAATGATTGCCACATATTCTCTATTGACAAGCAATCCGTATTTCAATGGTGAACCGAGAAATCTACTCAAGATCTTGCAATTTCACCCTAGGCCTTTTATTCTATACATGTACGGATTACAGCAGATTCACGTCGACGAGTTTCCTGAATGACATTATACAGTTGGACTTACTGTACATATACATTGTAGGCTTATACATAGTTTAAAGGTCATCAAGCACATGCTCGTTCAACATATTCTGCAGTATACTAAACTCGGTATCACTGAATACGCCATATCCGGTTTGCTATATATATGTACTGGTTCTGCAGTAGGTCTACACCTATATACACGATACTGAAATCCATATTCGTCTGACGAATATATTTCAGGTGGCCATAAAGATATTAGTATCGTCTGTAGAATGGGTATAGCATATAATATTGAGAGCTTTCTTTTGTTTGCGTGGAGAGAATTATCGAAAAAAAAATGTGTTGTGCCAATACTTTGTTAATAAATAAATCATCATATAGCCAGACGTCTTCTCAGCAATATAGTTGATTACAAATTTACTCTTATTAAAACAGATATGAAGGAACTATTCTATCATCGTAAAGAGTTAAGCTTTGAGGAAGCAAGGAATTCGTGTCTTACGTTGGAAGGTCAACTGGCATCCATAGACTCTGACATAACGTTGGAATCTATATTGGACCACTTGCCACGGTACGGTAGGAGTTATTGGTGGGTCGGGTTACAAAAGAACCACGGGCTTTGGAAATGGGAGGATGGGACGCCTCTGAATCGTACCCTGATATGGTTCGGGAGTCCGGAGGTTAAATCATGCGGTTGTTTGTTTCAACCAGACGGGAGCAGTCGCGCCGCACTGTACGATTATGGTTGTGAACGTCAGCAAACGCATTATATTTGTGAATCTGTGCCAACCATCGCTTCGGACAGTCAACCATCACCGACGGCAAATTCCCAAATAAATATATTGCATATCATGTTGCCGTTCACGATAATACTTTTTATCTTGGTCGTCATGATCATACTCGCACTGTATGCGAAATACCGCGCAAAACAAATAGTAATTCCGGCATCGTCGGCGAAGACTCAGTCTTTTGAAGAAATGCCCCCAAAGTCGGATATCCACAACGTAGACGATGGCTATGCTACGATAGAACCGGGAGTCGTCTATAGCGAGATTGGAAATGGTTGTGGTCACACTGACGGTAAGATATACAGATATTAGTCTCCTAATTTTTCTTATTTACAGATCAAAACACGATATAAAGCAGGGGCGGGCAACATACGGCCCGCGGACTGTTTTCCGTTTTACATGATAATGTGGCCCGCGGACTCAGTCTGCCGAGATTCCCCACTACTTGCATACTACATGAAATGTTAGTGACTGCATGTTATTTATTATATACGTGTACGCAGCGTGCGAGAGTGGAGCTTACACGTAAGTTCGTCAAAGCGAGAAGACTTGCGTTATCGGCTTTTACGATGTACTCAACCCCAATGTCGTTTGTGATAATCATGATGTTTGTCGACGACAATGGTCATTTACACCAGGCTGGTATTTCTTATTTTTGATTCCATAACCACCGACTTGTAGCACGGCACACTTCTAGGCTTTTGTAAGACACCGCTTATGCCAGGGGTCGCCAACTCAAAACGGGTCGCGGGCCGCATGAATGAAATATCGAGATTAACTAGGCCGCACAGTTGAACAACGACGCCATCTGGTCACCTAATCAACCCTAATGAATTGATATTTTGGTAAATTTGGGGTACCGGGCATATCGAACGCCTTGAAATCTTAATTAAGGATTGCACGGTGTGTTGATCGATCAGATAGAAGCAGACATGGCGGCGCCTGTATGACAATGCTATTCTCAAATCCACATTGTCTTCGTCACTATTGGCGAGAAATGGCTTTGAGATGACATTGCTGTCGTTCAAATACATTCATTAAATACGATATATTCCTAGTATATGTGGATAAACGGGCGAATAATGTATCGATTCAGCAATCCGGCCCGCCAAGTACCTAATTTTCCTATATCCGGCCCGCCGACAAGAGAAGTTGCCCGCCCCTGATATAAAGGATTCTCTCGTACATTCGGGTTACCTGAGATTTCGTGATATACGTAAAATAATAATCAACGTTCAAAGCGCATAAATCGTATTCTGGTATTTCAGAAGATGCGTCTCGTCAGAAGGAGTTGGAGGTTGTCACGTACGCACAAGTAACGCACGAATCTATTTCATCAAGCAGCACCATACCTCTCTACGCCAAAGTCAATAAGGCAAAAGACTGAAGATAATCGCAGCAAGAACTGGAAGGCAACGAGACATAAAGGATATTCTTTAGTTGCTGTGCTGTATATATTTCATGACACAGAACTGTGTTTTTCGGCGTCAATTGTAGCTACCATCACATACACTTGCGATCGGATGTTTTCATGGAATAATGCTGCCTGCTGTACGAATAAATCCCAATGTATCAAACCACATTCCGCTCGCATATCTAGATAGATTGTTCAGTATTTGAGTGCAGCTGTATTAGCTGACATTATCATATAGTCTTCATTCGCGCGTTTCGTGATGTGGAGAGACAGTGCGATGCATAAACTATACGTGCAAATACAAACCGGGTTTCCATGATGGCTTCTATATAGTAAAGAATAACTTATTGGTGCATTCATTTGTAGAAACCATATAATATTTTCTTATTAAATAATCGAAAGTGCATGATACACTTCAAATGTGTTGCAATTCAGTTCCATACCACGTCCACCATAGAAATAAACTGCATTTATTGAATAGAGCACCGTGTTACCAATACTTCCTTTGCCGTCATTCACGAGCAATTGCTCACGCATTGATATTTAGTCTCGGATACATGATGTTTTTATCTCGAGATAACTCATCTACAAATGTCGCGTGTATCCGTATGAAGCATCTTAAAATATCTACTGTTGAGCAAGAGTCAGAAGAATGTTACTGGAGGTCCGTTACAAAAATACGGGAAATCAAAATGGAATGCGATTGTCGCATAGTGCACAAATTGGTATTTCAAAACATTTCGCGGCCAGCTCATCTCACTCATAAAGCGCGCTATGGTTTGATATGATCTTATGGGGATACCGTGTGTCCTCTCTTATGAGCAGTGGCGGCTCGTGACAATATCGGGTAGTGGGGCACGGGCTGCAAGCGACTTTTTATTAAGATGACGTCACAATGGCGTTTTCCAACGTAAACAAGTAACTTGATGATGGTACGGTAACATGAATTTGCCGGCAACAGTGGTTTTAACATATGTGCCTCGAGAGAGCTGTGACTTGAAGTGTGGTAACTGCGTAAACGGCGTACGGAACAAAGATTCAACACGGTTCATGTTCGCACTAGACCTGGAAATGACTATAACTCGAGAGATAACGTAAGCCTAACTGGAAAGGTCAACGAGTTCGGACAGATACGCAATTGTTATCTCATAGATTGGGCCTGTCATATTGAATCCAAAACATCATTCTGAAGAACTAAGAATAGCAGCCTCGGAAATTCGGTCTCGCTACAGCATAGGAGATTTTGGCCTTGAAACTGGAGACTGTAACACGACACATACGGCTTTATTACTGTCTATAGGTCTGCTGCGAAATCGCCTTTGGAAAATATATTACCGAATAAACACGTGGATGAAAGCTTTAAACTTAGTACACTGTTACATGACATCATCGAGAAGTGGTCTCATGGCTCTTTTCGGTATGGTACACTGTCAAAATTAATGCGAACAGACCAACACCGAATTTTGCGCAAAATTTACTGAGGAATAGGCTGATCAAGTGATCAGCTGTTAGCCGCCATCGAAAACGAAATAGCTATCGCGCTTGACAGCAGGGGGTTGTGAGCAAATGGCTTGAAGGCCACAATTTCACGGTGAAATTGACATTGGAGAATATAATATCAAAGTAAATATTTGAATGCAAACTGAGAATGATATCATTATCTCAGTTAACGTTACCGCAGATACACCGGCTTTTGCGTGAAATCCGCAATGCGTTGTATGCTAAAGTGTCAGATCGGAGCACAAGTCATCTCTACCATACTCGACCTTGATAACGAAATTACTGCCCTAATCACTGAGTGTCAACCTTGAGACTTGGCACAGCGCTCGATACTAAAACCAAGACATACCGTGCAAAAGCTTATGACGGATTTAGGTAAGGAGCATCGTTAAAATCAATTGATACCAATACCGGCTTTGCGTATAATCTGTTAGCGATAAATGACGAGTCAGCTCTCACTCGAATTAGGAAACGAAATTACCACTAACACAGTTCAGTGACAAACTTAAAACATGGTACAGCGTTCGATACTAACATTAAGACTTACCGTGCCAAATTTCATAACCGATCTCAGTATTGAACATCGTCAAAATCAATGGATACCAATACCGGCTTTTGAGTAAAATCTGTTTGCGATACGTGACGGATCAGCACACACTCAACTTCGGAAACGGAATTACTACCCTAAACTTTAAGTAGAAACCCTGAAACTTGGGGCAGTGTTAAATACCACCATCACGACATGACATACCAAGTTTCAAGAGTTTTCATGGTGTGAAACACCATCAAAATCGACCTATACCAGCAAAGGTCGACTAAACGCATATTACGGTAATCGAGTTCACATATAGATACGATTGTTACATCACGCCTTAGGGGCGACCAGGCATATTTGCCCCGTTTGCTCGGCCATTTTTGAATAGGAGAGAGTAAATCACCGTTTCTTTATTGTGCGCGGCTTTGAGAGAATAGACAGTGAAAGCTTGTTATGAGCGCTACCGGGGCATGCCCCGGCTAGGCATTCGCAAAGCGAAAACACGAAGAGAATTCGATTTTCGCAGAGACTTCGCTATATATGGGCATTTACAAGCGAAAGGACAAGAAGAATACGATTTTCGCTGTGATTTCGGTATATATAGATTGGTGTGCGTCTATAAATGGTAAAGAATTGTTATTGAACAGAATATTAGGTGGGGCAATGCCCCAGTTGCCCTATAGGACGAGCCGCCACTGCTTATGAGGATATGTCTTCTTTTTACGAGAATACCGAAATGTCGTTTGAGGAAGCCATAATGTTATTTTTTTGGCAATTCGTCCTCTTTTGTTACGTAGATTGTATAGCGAGTACATATAGAGACAACTAGGGCTGGGCACAGTGACTCGAGTACTCGAATCTGAATCGAGTATTAATTTTAATGGTTCGAGTCGAGTAGTAAATTACAATTTTTTCGAGTACCGAAATTATACGCTCCTCTGCACTGAAAGTTAATTTATCAACGAGAATTATAGTTTCGATACTCTTTTCCACTGTGGAAACTTTGAAACCCTTGATTAGCCGTATCGCCGCATACAAAACGTAGTACAAAGCAACGAACATTACTGGGAATCTAAAGTCATTCTCATCCCCCAACATTGTCACAAAGTACAATGAGATCGGTATGGTCGAAAAACATTCAAGTATTTTTAATGTAATGGATAAAAGGCATTATATTATTTGTGGTGGCATAAAAGGTAGGCTACATATTTGAAATTTGACATATTGCATTCTGTTATGACGTCATAATGTGTGATACTCGAATACTCGACTCGACTCGAAGTATAATACGTGATTCAGAATCGAATCGTTCAGGTACTCGATATTGCCCAGCCCTAGAGACAACCCAAAAAGGTCATAGTGCACAGAAATGCATGGGAAATATATGGAATGGAATATAATTGATGCCAAGGTTGACTAAAAAAAGGTCAACCCAACCTAAAGTGGACGTTTTAGGTGTCAAGTCGGAAAAATGACTTTTTTTATTTAGTCAACCTAGTCAACCCTAATTGAACTGAAATTGATTTTTGTTGTAGTTATTTCAAATTCGGAACGCAAGTCAATCTCCAAGTTTGTGCGAATTCGGTTATTCTCATTCTAATCTAATTTGGAAAAACTCAGTAGATATAATTCCAGTGTAGCTAGTATTCTTATTCTAATCTAATGTGTAAAAGCTAACGAAAGCTGACTGTGACGAGTGTCAGCCGAAATATTCAGGTTCGTTCCAATATGAACATACGGTTCGATTGTGTATTGAAGTTATGTACCACCAGGAAGCTCTTCAAAAGCTAAAAATGTTCTAATTGTCCAACTCTGCGACTGGGGACTGTTAAGGAATGGCGGTGAAGTTGTGGTAATCCTGCGTGAGAAGGGGAATTAAAATACCAACATGGTTTCGAATTGTTATAAATTGAAAGTTTCCAATTTGCGTATGAAGAGCACAAAAACTGCAATCCCCCGCATTCGAGTTTGTATTCGAAATACTGGTATGTCGTCTTGTCTCCAGTATGAGGGAGATCGTTGTGGTTGTTGAGATTGATTTGATTGGCGATTTTAACTCAATGGTTTTGTTCGCCATTTTTGCGATAATCGTTCAGGCATTAGATGACTTCATTCGTTGACAGAGTGAAATTGATGACGTCCCTGAAGAGCCGTGGGTGTGTCACAGGGATATCCTTGGTCTGTCGGTAGGATTTCCAATTTCATTGGTGCTTGCGGTGCAAGCTTTTGTTAGTCAGCGCTTTCCCTTGAGGAGTGTACTTTCGACAATCCATTAAGTAGTGTGATACGTCTTCTAGTTCGTTACACCATTCGCAATTTGGAGAATCCGATAAACCAGGGAGATATTGCTTTTTAAGCTACATTTGGACTAATTCTAATATATCGTTCCAGGAACATGGCTCAGATCGAAGTTTACAAAGTAATACCCAATTGAAATGAAAGCTATACCGTTCTGCATGAAATTGCATACATTCGCAAGGCTACCACACGATATGCTAGCAAAAAATAAACAGTGAATTCGGTGGTAATGGCCTGGTATGGTATGGTATTGTATGGAAATACGGTAATACATTGGCGGGGAAATCGAACATTGATCTAAGCCAAGGGTCGGCAACCTACGGCCCGCGGGCCGGATCCGGCCCGCCATGCGAAATCGTCCGGCCCGCGACATAATAATTAGTTATCACAAGAATACGGCCCGCCGTTTCATAATGAGTTTCAATCTGCAGTGCAGCACTGCATGAAAAAAAATGGGGCATTGCTACGATGTAATAGTAGCCTACATCGTATTAGTCTATTGTTACGCCATAAAACGAAGGTGGTTGAAGTAAGAGATGGAGACAGACTAGACTGGATCAGAGCTTATCAATCGGGTGTATCTCGCAACCGAAGGTGTTACATACTTTTTTAAAGGGTTTACCACTCTAACGTGGTGTGACAATAAAGGTGTTCTTCCTTTGCTTCAAAAACGCTTGGAACATCTCAGACGCAATGACGGAATCTCAAACTGTTCAATTATAGATAACTAGCCTCCGTATGTTAGTTAGCCTATCTATAGTTTAATTTTCCAGAAGGCATTGTGTGCCAAGACAAAAAACCTGAATAGTGTTTTGGCCACAATGGTGAAAACTGTTAACATGATTTTTCTCAATAACTGAATCAGTTACGCCAGATATTACTAGAAGCGGAGAATCAATATGGCGATGTCATGCAGGCCTATATCTGTCATGTTCGCTCATTGAGTCAGGCAGCTATGCTTACACGAGTGTATGAACTGAGAAATGAAATAGCAACTTTCCTCGAAAACACAAATATCGCCGACTCATAATCTTGTAATCGAAAATGGGTATCTCATCTTGCTTTCCTGGTACATTTAACGTCACATCTGAACAAATTGAATTTGCAACTTCAGGGGGAAAACAACTAAATACATGAGATGTTGAGGCGCATTCAAAACAAATCTGTGACTCTGGAAATGTCAACAGTACAAAGAAAATTATGCTCACTTTCCTATACTGGATGAGAGAAAACCTAGTACCAACACTACATTTGTAACTGTGATACGAAATTTATCCATTTTGAATAGGCTCTGATTCTTGTTTCATCTGACTTGTTACTAGAAGTTGAAAACCTTTCACAAAGCAAGCTGCGTCAATTGTCACAATTATTCTGTGTTGTTGAATTGTAAATACATGTGTCTTCTGATTGGTATGATTGAGATTGCAGCAATGTAGGATAATATACCGAAGTGTGCGTAAAATATAGTACTAAGAAAAAATCCGGCCCGCCAAAAAGTTGTACACCCGAAATTTGGCCCGCGACTAGCAAAAGGTTGCCGACCCCTGATCTAAGCGAAAGCGTCAGCATGTGATATCCTGCTGACACATATTAGAGTTCACCGTCATCAACGACATATTCGCATTGTAGTAGGGCTGCATGTAAAACAAATGGTTGTTTAAACAAAGGCCTTTTTAAAAAATCAAGTTGTTTAATTATGCCATATTTGTCTAATAAATACTTTCCAAAAACATGTTGTATGAGCCTGCGGACGACGATTACCACCCGATATAGCCGACGTATACGATATGGGATGGTTGGGAGCCTCAAAATAGTCGGTTCAACAGCTACAGTACGTAGATATAGATCATTGGTACGGAATGAATGTTCCGATGATGATGATCGCCGACCGTAAAAATGCTGCAAGACGATGTAGTCCTCGTTTAAGATATTTTTGCTCCGTAAATGACATGGGTTGGAAGCCAATTTATTATATTTCAATTGTGAACATCAATCCACTATGACGTCACGATTGAATATGCGTGACGTCATGACTTAGAAAATAAAAACATATTTTTAACAAGGGCATTGTTTCAGACATGTTTGTTTTAAATTGATTTTTCTTTTAAACACAACCCTATATAGAAGTGTATGTAATGCACCTGGAAGAGAATGGCAATATTCAGGATTTGGCTTATCTCTATGCTAATCATAAGTTACCCCTCTCCCACATCACACAAATGATTTGTATCCTGTACAAAAATAGTTCCGACTTATCATAGGAAATACGCCTTGTGCGAGAGTATACTTGATTCAAAATTACTCAATGAAAACTGGACAGAACATGGAGGACAACTTGGCGATGATTATGTCCCACAGAGTATACTTATACTGATTTATCATTGATATAATAGTGATATCAATATCATTTTTCCAGAAATCAGCTCTTGGGCAATACTGGTGTGAGATATCAACAGAATCAGATGTCAAGTCATGCTCACACCAGGATTTTATTACTTCTTAGGAATTCTCATCATTACGGCCTATACATTTGCACGCACGTACGTCGTATGTACAATTATACATACATGCATGCCCAGACCACATCGCAATTGTTGAAGCGCCAGTTTAGCACAGATTGTTGAAACGTTTATGCTTGCCACCCAGTGTGTTTTCTAATCAGGCTAAACAATGCTGAAGTCGACATACCAGATGAACGGCTGTACGACCGCTGGAGGCTATGTGTACATACAGTTAGTCGATGTGGCTCGGTTAATGAGCTGACGTTGTGCTATAGGCAGGTCGAACGAACGCGGCTCGAATTCCAAATTGTGTGTGGATAGTGAACATCCAGCTGCTATGTGGGATATGCCACGATAGAAGGAATGGCGGATGACGTTGAAAAAGCTCAATTCTGCTCAGCAAAAACTGGATATAAAGCGAATACTATCCGGACGACACTGGCTGTTGTTTTAGTATGTCTTGCATTGCTCAGCACGACAAATTTGCGACAGTACATGAAGAACGACAACAGAGCTCTCGGAAGAAGCTTTGTAAATGCTGGATTAGCGCAAGAAAAAGTACTAGCAAAGCTACGAACGTCTACTGCGACCGAACGTACTGCAAACCAGATTGTGGCTATTCCAACGCTACAAGGACAATGCGAAAACCTACTAGATAACATAACTAACGGGAAATGGGTGGAAGACCCACAAGTGCGGCATTCCTATCTTCGCGAAGTGACTCGAATTCAAAACCATTTTCAAACAGGAAATCAAACACGAGCTCCTGTCCTTTGGCGCGAAGATGGAAAGTGCGGTACAAAAAAGTACGTACATTTATTTGACCGAATTGCATAGAGCACCAACTAGCGGCTGTGTAGGAATATAGTTTCTTTCATCTGTACATAAATAACCAAAGGTTCCGCGAATTTATTGTTCTAGAGCTGCACAGGTAATATTCGTATAATCATTTATATCACGATACGACTGCCAACATGACAGGCCGCATTGAAGAGGTGTTATTGGAAAAATTGCAGCATAACCGAAACGACGTATCACGCTGCCACAGTCAATCGATTGCTTTCCTGAGAGAGAGAGAGAGATATGATATTCTTTTTCGCATGCACCATCGAGATGCTTTGACGCAGGAGATGCGACACGACCGTAAGGTCACCTAGTCTGTCTGTCTTAACTAATTTTGGCGGTCTTTGTTCATTTCATTGGTGTGCTAACAAACATGAAGCACATTTTCTACGCAAAACTTGTCAGACAGAGATACGTTTTGTTTAATATCACCGAAAAGCCTTTGTGACACTGCTTTCTTGACAACTGAAACGCGCCACACGCAGGCATGCCACTCCTGGTTTTTTCCACCCAGATCTGGGTTTTCCGAGCATCACCTATGGGTTTCTGGGTTTTTGTCCTTGAAATCTGTTTTTTTTTTCAACATCATTTTCGTCAGGTTAATTTTATGTTCGAAAATCAATTATATCAGATTTTTAGTAAGACCATAATGTCGAAAAATGCACGAAGCGCAGTTTTCGATTGACTGCTCGATTGCTGCATTGTCGGGGGATTTCGTTGTATTGTAACGGCATAGTCTTGAGAGACTGTTTCACTACTACAATGAAAGGCCTTGACACCATGTGATGGAGCTTTATTGAATACCAATTTCCAGCTCGCAGAAAGTCATGTTCATAAGGCAACTCATTGGAACCGTTTTCTTACAATTTGAATCGATTCAAGACTTGACTGCTATCACTCCAACAAATTTGTCTTGTATCAATAACTAAAGAAGATCTTGGTTGATGGTTGCTTTCACACCTTATTTAACGTCCACTTGCAAAGTAATAATTTCTGTTTATCACGCGAGCTTTTGAAGCGACGCGCACCCATTATTTTCGTAGCAATGTTTCAAAAGGAAACCGACATCTTTTGTGGATTTGCATTGTTAACCAAGCAAAATGCATAGTATGAACTGTCGTAATTTCAATAATATCAAGGGCTAAAACTTAGTTCTACGTCAGTATGACAATAATTAATGACTGTCACTTTCCATTTTCTCAACTATCGTATAGAAATTTGAGTGAAACATAGGATCTGGGTTTTTCTGAGTTTATTTAGCGTCCACATCTGGGTTTTTCCGAAATATTCCAGTGACATCTCTGGCCTTACGTGTGGCTACATTGGATTAGCGAGCACGGAGCACCACACGCACCTATATGGAGTATTTGTGACGAAATAATGATATCATAACCACTTGCTGGTTTCTTTCGTCGGGCAAGTGCGACTGCCGTTGACCAGACTTTTAGGTGCATTTCAGTTACGGCAAGTTATTACGGCTCCTTCGAGACCAAACTCGAATTACGTAGCAAGGCTTGCGGTAGTCCACGTGTTCCACAACCAAACCGCACTTTGTATATCCGTTGACCAGGCCAGGGCACATTGACTTCTTGCAGTAGTGGAATGCGGCAGTGCTACGGTGAATTAGAATATTACACACACACAAAACAAAATCAAATACTAGCCTAGTTTGTCCTATCTAACAATTCAAATCTTACCAACTCATTCCGGCAACAATCCTAAACTAGCGTCATGTATATTTTAACCACAAATTATGCCTGTGGAAAGGTAACTTATAATTACTTAATACTAGGTTTACCATGTTTTGGAAATCCGAAAAGAGGACACTGTTTCAAAATTTTACGTCTTACAATACCGGAGGGAAATCCAGAAATATATGTAAACTTTTTCCTGACTTTGTGGTCGGTTGACTACAAAGAAGGTGAACCTTCCGGCTCAGCTCCCGAAATTGCCGCCTGATCGCTACTTCAGTGCTGATTTACTGTATATCAGTCGAATTCTACCCTATATTTAACTAAAATACCCAAAAAAGAGGATATTTGGGCGTCCTCCGTGGACACTTTGAAAAAAGTCAAAAAAGAGGACAAATCATCTTAAAAGAGTACGTATGGTAACCTTACTTAATACGCTAATCAACCAACATTTCAACAACAAAAAACAGACCAAGAGCATGGCTTAGTGAATACGGATGCCCTGATACTTCTAAATAACGATGGCATGCTATCGTTACATAAGTTTCCCTGACTCTTCCGCTCTTAATATATGCTACATTTTCGTAAAAAAGTGAAGAACTATGCGTTAGCAGGCTAAATGAATATGTAATATGCACAGATCTTGGTTCGGTACTCTCAAGCGCAGTATGTACGAATTGAACCACTTAATTTATAGTTAGTCCTCGAAGCAGAAAAATCATCCTCATTGGCAGCCTCGTGCATAGAGCGTTGATGATATGTTCGGGTAGCAAACCGAACTTAGAACTTGACAACATCCGCAAAATCTTACTTAATAACGGTTACCCTGAACACGTCATCAACCGCGGCATATAGAGGAAATTAACGCAATCCAGCGCAAAAAAGTCAACAGAGCCCACCCAACGGGCAACCAAAGATGTTTATATCCACCTTGGATTGGTCCTATTTCCACCTGCTTTGTAAAACAATTGATTTCCGCGGTCAGTAACTGTTTCGACACAGTAAAAACTAACGTGATTTTTACGACAACGCAACTGCTATCTTCGATACGTCAAGACTTGCTTCCTGCACTTCAACAAAGTAATGTAGTGTGCGAATTTAAGTGCCACTATGATTGTGGTTACGTAGAAAGAACATCGAAACGTTAACAGGAACGCATAAACCAGCACGTCCATAGATTTATCAGAACACGTGCATCACGCTCGGTGAAAGCTCACCCTTGACTCAACCGCTTAAGCTTGACACTGAGCGTTCAAAGGCCATAAATTCTGCCATTGCCAAACATCTGATAGATAATCCCGCCTGTGCGAAAAATTATCAAGACGACAGATTTTCGCGTCTTCGGAAGGGGCCGCTCACACTTTCCTCTGTGTGCCTTGGAGTCGACCTTTATCAAAATACATCAGCCCAAGCTTTGTCAGCAAAAGGAGTTCGTGTACCATCTTAAACTATAGTGCATTGAACGCTCCCTTATTTGATATTTCATTTCATGCTGGGTGACATCATATTTCGAGATACGATTGCTGATATACAATGTTCTTTCCAATTCTCTACTAGTTGCTGACGATTACCCCTTACGAGTGTCAGCCGAAAATATTCTAGTTCATTTCAATATGAATATAGCCTACTATTCAATTGTATATTGAAGTTCTGTACCTCCAAGAAACACTTACTATATCGACTGACCTGATTATTTTTGATTGGCCGATATCATATTTTAGTAGACAGAATAATCGGATTCTTAAATGGGGGCCAACCTCAGCCTGGTGCGACCCGGATTCAACAAACCCTTGCTGCAGTAATGACATGGACGGTGTATGCGGTAACGAATGCGACTGCGATAGGTGACAAGTTATTTTTCGCTTCATAACGCCTTAATTGACTTTTTCCCGTTTTAAATTCAGATGCGTAGATATACGGAAGACGTTACACGCGGAAACCGCTATCTGGGTAACGCGTGATCCACGATGTCAGCTCAAGCGCTACGGCAGAGCGGGAGCTTGCGGCGTGGCGAAACGATTCACGGAGATCTATTTCGCTGGGGATTCCTTCGTCAGAAAAATGTCTCGGGCGTTTCTGTTGACCCTCACTTCGCGACCGTATATCAAGCTCCGACAATCGATAGGTTTCCGCTGCGAAACGACGATCGGGCAGTTCTACTTCGCCCGTTGCCGCTTGACGAACGGTGACCTGGCAGAGCAACTAGTCGACAATCCGCGTTTGTGCGGCGCGGGACGCCTAAAGGTATTCCATTTGTTTCCCAACAGAACCAGCGGATTGCGGATCGACTGGGGATCGCGCACTGCGCGGAAAAAAATGAAGGATTATTTTAACAGATTTCGCACCGTAGTAAGGACGCTAGCAGGCAAACAAGGAACAGTAATAGTGCTGAGTTCCGGCATATTTTTCAACTGCAACGCGACCGATGTGCTATCGCGTATAAAACCCGCGGTTAACTTTCTGAAAGATTTGTATAATGTCACGACCCTCAAACAACATAACGGCAATATCGTTTGGCCTCACATAATATACGCCACCCCCGACATGCCTGGACTTTTGAAGCGTTCAGAGTTCTTGCCACTCCAAAACAGAGACGCTTGTGGTTCGTTCGTCGACGAAGTAAAAAGGTATCTTGACGAAAACGGAATTCCCATATTGGACTTTCGACAGCTTACTACGGGAGTTTATAGTTTTGACGGAACGCATTATGGACTTGGCGTTAACATGATGAAAGTCCAAATATTGCTCAATTACCTTGACACGGTCCATAGGTAGTGATGGTAGTGATAATGCATATTGGTTCGATCCCAGATGGCGTGTTATTCGCACCGGGAGAAACTGATGCTGATGATGAGAGGACCCGCCGCTCCTGTATCACGGGATATATCAATGTGGAAAGTTATGAAATTTTCAAGTGGAAAATGCTTTATTTTTGATCAATCATGGACCCAAAGGAGCAGTCAAGTTTGGTATCTCCGCATGCGCAATGGCTATGCTGTCTCAAGCGCTTCTGTGTTATGATGACCAGTGCGCCCGAAATATCTATCAGGATTTGTAACCGATACCGATATCGAGTAATTTCGGCCGATTTAAAATGTGAAATTTATCTGGTAGAACTTTTGACTTGTGACACTATCGTTTTAGATACATTCCATATGAACTTCATTTATAACATATCTGCAGTAAAAAAACTAGCATCTCCATTTCCAAGGGGTATTAGTATTAAGTATTGAGGAAACGCAACTTTCCCGCATTTTGATCATGATGTGAACTGCTATCGTCTTTACAGTTCAGTCCTCCCGCAAGTGAAAACAGGGAAGAACTGTAATACTTTACAGACTTAGTGAATCGGCAGCACATAGCATTGTCTTAAAAGGGCAAAGAACAGGGAAGCAGAAAGTGAACAAAGCACAAAAAAGCCAAAGTGATGACTATTTTTCTTTAGTCGTTACGCACTGTTGTTAAGGGACCGCGCGGTGAATTGGTGAGTGCGCGCAGACACGTTAATAATTAGATGGAACATTGCTGCTGACCTCGACATATCAGATTTTGAGCCCTCAACTCACGGCTACATAACCACATGCAGCTGTTTCACGCATCTGATGCGGGTTGTCGTAGCTTCGAAGCATAGTAAATGTGTATTGAATGTGTAGGTTTCATGAAATAAAACTTCTCAGCTGGTCACTCGGTAAAGCAGATTGGGAAACATTCAGAAATAATGTAGGTACCAATAGTCATTCAGAATCGAATGCTAGTATTGATGCCGTTGTAAATGAATTCACGGAAAGCATTCTCCATGCTTCTAGTATATCAATTCCTATGACTCGCAACCAGTGGTGGCCTTACGAACGGGGGGGGGGGGGCTGGGAGAGACTTACCGGGGGGCCCCTATAAGTATCTAACCGCCAGACCCCCCTTTCCCGCGGTAAGGTTTAGCTGCTGGATTCGGCTATGTCTATTATTGTATGTGTCTAAGGATAGACTACATCAAGACTAAGTAATTCTACCGGATGCAGAGACGTGATGATCATCGGGATACGGGACTTTTTAAACAAATGCAGAGATTTGATGATGATTGACACATCCGTACGGAGTCATGTTCTTGCTTGGTACACTGATTTCCATGTTTATTCGTTATTATCATTAAAAAAAGCGCATAACCCAAATAGGGGGGGGGCTTCGACCAGGGGGGCCCCGGGCGACCGCCCACCTTGCCCACACCAAAAGCCACCACTGCTCGCAACCAATGGAAATCTCCGAATCCTTGGTGGAATGAAGAGTGCTCTAGGGCTGTAAGAAAGAAGAAAGCAGCATTTATGAAAATGAAAAGAACCTTTAATCAGCATGACATTCTTCGATTCAAAAGGGAACGTGCTCGATGTAAGAGGGTAATATTGACGTCAAAGCGAGATTCTTGGACGGCTTTCTGTGGAACCCTTGAAGCACGCACTAATCTACAAAAGGTATGGAAAGTAGTTCATTCAATTTCCAATAAACATAATCACCGTGGGATACCTTCATTGAAAGTAAATAGTAATTTAACTACAGCCGACCATGAAATCGCTAATGAGATCGCTTCAACGTTTAAAAATGTAAGCAGTGATTCGAATTTCCCGTCGAATTTTATTGCAACGAGACAAAGTCTTCTTTTGACTGATAGTTACAGTTAGGGATGGTGTGAACGTGAGGTTCACGTTCGCGTTCTGTGTGTGAACCTCGGAAATTTAGAGGTTCGCGTTCACAACAGAACCTTGGTAGGTTCTGCACTGTGAACCTTTTCCATATATTACAATTTTCACTTCATTACAACATCGTTGGTTCAAATTTATTGCATTTCAACTGCAGGCCACTCTATACATGGCGCTATAGGCATAAAAAAATCAACACCAAACGAGCATGTACCTTGACAATCTCCAAAGTTTTACTTGGTTTGTTGCAACAGTTTGCTCGAAATATCCAACTTTCCGTTTGTAAATATTTATTGACTCTCTGCTGCGAGCTTGACCCACAGTCACAAAACATCACGATCGAAATATGCTACGTGGTCAGCGAATGATGCTTATTCAACTAATCAATCTAGCAGGCGTATGGGGTCAATCTTGACTTCATATGTTTACTGGATCATTAAAACCAAATCGGTGCGATTGAGGTGTTGGCTACTGCTGTATAACTTGTTAATGGGGTAATATCGGTAGCAAGTATAGAAACCCGTTTCACACTCTGCTCAATATCAATGCAGCAATACTCAGACGTCGAATAGATTTTCCGACCTGTCATACGAAAAAGGTGACTCGAGTCTGACTTGAGTCAAGTCATGATTCGAGTCATCCCAAAACTGCTACAAGGCTATATCTGCATCTTCCTTGCCCGACGGCATATGCACATCATGTACTCACGGTACGCATATACGCAGATTGTGTGTATGTATATCATGAGTCGGTGTATATGCCGCAACAACATCAAGGACAAAAATAAACTACGCCCCTTGCTCCCTTATATTCCCTGGTAAGTCCTCGTCAAAATTGTTGGCAAAGCGACGGAAGATATTGATTTTATGAGATTATTATATCATTTGATTGCCCCAGTTGATACATTTGGCGACGTTTAAAACGTCGATATGTATTTCCGCATTATGACGTAATGTTGCCCGAGTCGTCGCTAGGTATCGCTAGGTATCGCTAGGTTGGAATTAGCCATATGACGTCCCGTGACGTCACGAGGTTCACGTTCGTGTTCACACTGAACCTTTCTAAAAGGTTCGCGTTCACACGAACCCGAACCTTTTAGAGGTTCACACCATCCCTAGTTACAGTGGCCCCGGTAATGATCAACTTAATATCGCTTTTTCATTGACGGAACTGGCCATGGCTTTAAGAACCAAGAAAAACACGTCACCTGGGGGCGACCAATTATGCTATGCTATGTTCAAAAATCTTCCGCACCAAGGTTTACTGAGATTGCTTGAGATAATAAATTACTCTTGGTCAACGGGTACTATTCCGAAACACTGGAGTCATGCGGTGATAATCCCTATCTTGAAGCCGGGTAAAGATCCTACCTCTGCCAACTCTTATCGGCCTATTTCCCTGACCAGCCATATGTGCAAAGTAATGGAAACTATGGTGGCGAATAGACTTTCATGGTACTTGGAAAAGAATGGATTACTACATACATCACAGTCCGGGTTTAGGAGAGGGAGACGAACCCTCGATCACGTTCTTCGATTGCATGACACAGTTTATCGAGCAATTAACAATGGACGGGTTGTATTAGCGGTTTTCCTTGACATTAAGCGGGCTTATGACATGGTATGGCGTGATGGATTAATTTTGAAACTGAAACAACTCGGAATTTGTCGAGAAATGTTAAATTGGATAAAATGCTTTTTATCAAACCGAACATTTCAAGTAAGGATTGGATGCACTCTCTCAGGAATCCATGAATTAGAAAATGGTATCCCACAAGGAAGTGTACTATCACCTTTATTTTTTTCAATTATGATTAATGACCTTCCTCAAGTTATATGTTCCCAGCTTGGACTATATGCTGACGACTGTGCAATCTGGCAATCTGGGCTCAATATTATTGAGCCGACGCAAAGTATTCAATCTAGCCTTACTGCGGTCTCCAACTGGTGCGCTAAACGGGGTTTTGTTATATCGAAGGAGAAGACGGTCGCCATGCTCTTTACAAGAAGGCGTAAAGTCACGATCCCTGAATTACGCATTGATAATCATATTATCAATTTTGTGGGCAATTTCAAGTATCTGGGAATTATTTTTGACAAGAAACTGAACTACAATGGGCACATCGACTACGTAGCGACGAAATGTGCGTGCCGCATCAATTTACTCAGAATGCTTTCAGGTAGCACATGGGGAGCATCCAATAATATTCTAGTTGTGCTCTACAGGACTCTCATCAGGTCAGTAATCGAATACGGTATGGAAGCATACTTCTTCGCTCCGAAGACATATCTGAAGAAAGTCGAGACTATTCGCAATCAAGCTCTACGTATATGTTGCGGAGCGATGGTCAGTACACCAATTTCTGTAATTGAAATTGAATGCAATGATATGCCTCTATCCCTACGGCACTTGTATCTGTGTTTAAAATATAGATATTGTCTCAGCACCCAACAATCTCACCCAACTAGTTCGATATTGGAAGAATCATGGGAAGATATATACAGCTTAATAAATGAGAGATTTTCAACCTTTCGAACCTTAACCAGTGGTGCTGACCAGGGTTGTAACCAAGTCACATGGTTCCGAGTCACGAGTCAATCATACTTTTGTGGTTTTGACTCGAGTCCAGTCGAGTCATTTTCAATTCATCACAGACTCGAGTCCGAGTCCAAGTCACCGTTTAAAGGCTCAAGTCCGAGTCATGGTATCATGACTCGAGTCGAGTCCAAGTCACTGCATTGAAGTCATGTTCAACTCATGTTTTCAATCCTGCTTGGGTAATATCGAATTCCTTGTTTGCGAAACATGCTCATTTTGTCCCTATCAGAGTCTTGGCACGTGTTTATTTAGGCAGATAACGGACAGGTCCTGGCCTCATTTACCGATGCTAAATATAACTTTACTAATCTTAGAACTTAAAATCGAATATCTCTCTTGTCAGTCTGATACATCACCAATACAAGCATTCAGTTTTTATTATGAGCACATCGACGATAGCTCACGAATAGCTGATAGAGAACCAACGAATTCACGTCAAGATACTAGTTGATAGAAAATCAATAGATGCATGTTTATGTAGAGGTATTTACAACAGGCCAGCATGCTGTAAAAGCGTGCATGCAACTATGTGCATTGTGCAGTGACAACAGAACAGATACCTTTTGATTATACTGAAGGTTTTCCCAATTGCATTACAGACTACATCGCAGTTACAGCATTGGATAAATAATTGTACAATGGGGCTGTTCAAAAACATTTTTTTCAAATTTTCCGGCTACTTCTTAAAATTGCTAGATTGCCTAAAAAATCAAATTTGGCTCAATTCCAACCAGTAGAAAGCAATGCTATGAAAGAAAATTTTAGACTAATTACAAATAGAGCTTTTAGAATTTTACCGGCTATCTCATGATATTGTTACATTGTGTAAAAATATGATTCATAGCAAATTTGACTCAATTCCATCTAGAAAAAGTGAAGTTATTAGAGTAGAATGTTTTGGATATGAAAAAATAGTCGGCTTACTACTATGTAATTAAATTATATGAAATAATTTCTCACTAAAATACTCCATATATTTTCAAATCCAAAATATTCTCCTCTCACATCATTGATTCCACTTTTTTCAAATTAAGCCAGATTCAGTGTTCCTTTTATGCAACATAACAATTTTATCAAGTAACCACCCAGTAAAATAAAAAAGAATTTATTTCAGAACAGCCATATTGTACAAACATCACACAACATTAGCCATTCATCATTATACTCACGTGCACAATGCACATACCTAACAAAACGTCAAATGGACGAGGGGCATTGTGTGTTTTCACAGACAGCACATCAAATCAATGAGTTACACCTCAAAAATACTAATGTGGAAAGGAGATCCTCAGATATGTTAAAGCGGCATGGCCCTAGAATGAATCCACATCTACTGAATACACGTTCCACGAGTGCACTAGATGCAGGAATTGACAAGCATTTTTGAACCACACTGAAGAGCATTGAATACTCATTCTTTCTAGTCGCCCAAAAATGCAAAGAATCATCGCCTTCAAATCTACACATGAGCTGATCAGTCTCTTGACCATCTGAGTCATTTCATTGGCTCTAATTGAACTTTGCTTCAATTGTTTGCTTGTATAATTGAAGAGTCTTGAGTACTTTAATTGCGGAGGATCTATTACCTCTTCATCACTGGACGATTTTGTACAATGCATTATTGCTACTATGTATCATTTTCTGTTGTTTTTACGGTGGCATATCTGATATCAGACAAGTGCAACGAAAGCAGTATTGACAAATAGCGATGTCGGCAGAATTCGTCGGATGCGTTGATCTAGCCATTACGATTCGCAAATTTCTTCATCTTCAAGTCATATAAAATAAGCCGAGTCAATGACTTGGGTCGAGTCATGCGTAATGACTCGAGTACAAGTCGAGTCAATCCAAATATTGACTCGAGTCGAGTCGAGTCATTTTCCCATTTCAAGAAAATGACTCGAGTCAAGTCGAGTCATTAAAAAATCGTTACTCGAGTCTGACTCGAGTCGAGTCATGACTCGAGTCATTACAACCCTGGTGCTGACCTTCGCGATTTGCACGCAACTGGGCAAGTCGTATTAAAAAACCATCCGTGGATTGCTCATAGAACCTGATGTAGACTCATCATTGACAAAATAATTTGGCAGAAATTCCCCTGCAGAAATTGTTAAGGTGGTATTCCGGGAATATATTTTCTCGAACTACAGTGATCATACACTTGTATAGACGGATGGTTCAAAGACATTGTCAGGATGTGGTTATGCCGTATACATTCCTCGGTTGAATGTAAAATTGTCTGCGACGCTTCCTAAATATTTTTCAATATTTTATGTAGAGTTGCATGCCATCAAAGATGCATTATCGTGGGTTGAAATGAACACGCAGAGTAAAATTGCTATAGTAAGTGACAGTTTGAGTGCCCTAACCGCTATCGCCAATCATGGATCGGTCAATGACTACGTTGTGAACGATATATTAGAATATATTGCAATAACAATAAATCAATCACGTTCATCTGGATACCTGGGCATGCTGGTATTCGTGGTAACGAAATCGCCAATCAATTAGCCAAAGACGTCAAGAAGGGATGAGGGAAACAATCGCTTATTACCTCTGCGTGATGCACTGTCCGTCTTAAGACACCATTGTAGATGTGAATGGGATCAGATATACCGAAGCACTGACACCAGAAGAGCGTATAAGAATCTGCGACCATCAATTACCGACGATATAGCTCAAATTGGAACACGGCGAAGAGACGTAATTCTACTGAGTTTAAGAAGCGGCCATTGCAGACTGAATCAACATCTGCATAAGATCCGTTGTTCTGAGACTCCACTATGTCAGCAATGTAATGCAGAAGAATCTGTAGAACACTTTTTGTTACATTGTGTGAGATATCAACATCAAAGGAGACAACTATACATCATGCTGCGCGAGTGAGCCGAATAAATTGAGAGTTGAAAGACGTTTTAACAGAACCAACGATATTGGATAATGTCGTACAGTTCGTGATATCTTCGGGACGACTTATAGCTTATAGTATAGCTAATACATGTTGTATATTCATTATTTGTATAACCAAATGTCGTGTTTGTATATTGTCGGCTAGCTCCTTATATTGAATGTGTGCATGTTGGTATACCCATAGAACTGAACGATGCTGTATATATTTGGATAATGCAAATTCATTGTAAAATCAAGTATAGAAGTGGCGCACAAAACCTGTGCCGTGATAAGCGCCACTATCACGATTTTTACTTATAATAATAATTGTCGTAGGTTCGAAACATAGTAAATGTGTATTGAATGTGTAGGTTTCATGAAATAAAACTTCTCTTTGGTAATTATATTTTTCTCATGAAGGTTTTCGTGTATTTTATGCTGTTTGGAAACTGTCAATGCAGTATAGTATTGCAGCGCAGCCTCATACGACATTGCATTCTCTAATTGATCGTGAGATAACACGAGATTAGTAAGTCTTCTAGCGTTACGCCCGTGTACGGTCAGTGATCAGCTGTAGTGTTCTCAAACCCGACAAAGCATGGGTCGCGACCTCGCGATGCCTCCAACAGACTCGGACTTTTTTCACTAAATTAGAGCAAAATGCCTGTAATCTAATTCTAATTTAATTTGTGAAATCTTCATATGCCCTGATTCTAATCTAATGTTGCAATACTGTAATTTTAGTTCTAATATAATTTATTGTTTTCCTGAAAAGGCCCTTTGTCCGCGACATTTAGCACCGAGTTAACAAGAATATCCCTCTCGCGCAAAGGAAATCCAGTGTCAAGTCCCCATCGAATTACTTGCCGAAGTCGTAGTAGTTATTGTGACGAATAATAGCCATTCTGGCATAGTATAGTCTGTAATCTGCTCTGGGAACAACATTCTAGTTTCGATCACAAATAGAACAGCAGCGGTAGCGGTGTGAAACGCAGGCTTGTTTACTTTGATGTCGCCCTCAACTACATTAAGATAAGAGGATGATTATGCTACAAATCTAACCAAAGAATATATATTAGAGGATGAGAAAATGTGTAGCTCTAATTCTAATCTAATTTGGAAAAGCTGTGTAGCTCGAATTCTAATGTTATTTGAAAAAAACTGTGTAGCTCTAATTCTAATTCTAATTCTGATCTAATTCGGAAAAGCTGAAAATTTCCTAGTTGTCCAAGTCTGGCCCCCACAATTGGCTGCAGGGATCAAGTTTCATATAAAATTTCCTCGAGCTTATCTCCCCGTTATTTGCGCGAAGACTCACCACCCAAATTTCGTACATTGTGTTTACCTTCTTACACTACCATGATAATTTTCGGGACTGATTTATCGAACTTGAAACTTGTCCCTGGCGCTGCACAGGACAATTTGCCGTAAAAGCAGAACACTAAGTACATCCGTGCACGCGCGCAACCACCAAAAGGATCCCAATAAGGAGAAGCACGAAGCAGGCGTGCGATAAACTCGGAGTTGCATATATGCCCGATTTTGGTTTACTCGTGACACGGTATCAGACCTGCGTTAACGTCGTCAAAATCAGACAATCTGTGATCGTAGTTGATTCAAAGTGTTTTTATTATTATATCACAGTTTTCACAGATAAGATGACTACGATAAATTTAATATCACTGGTTAAGTCAGTGATTTAATAGATTATTCGGAATAGGTAAAATGATGCAGTGGGATGATCGTCATTTCAGAGGGGGAACAGAACTTGCTTACGACTCTCAATTAGTTTTATGCGACGTGAAATGGGTTAAATGACTATTTGTATGCCGAAGGTTGCCGACCACCGTAACAGATGAACATCTTTACGATCGCTGGAGGCTATATAATTGGTCGATGCAACTCACTCAATGCGGTGACAATGTGGTAGGAAAGTCGAATGCGATCTGACTCTCAAACTGGCAACAGTTATCAAGAATTATAGTGCAGCTGCTATTTAGCATATGCGAGGATGGGAGGAATGGTGGGTGGTGTTGCGGATAAAGCACAGTTCTTCTCAATGCCAAGTAGATACCGGACACATGCCATCCGTGTGACGCTGGCCGTAGTTTTCGTATGCCTTTCATGGCTCAGTACGGCAAATTTGCGACAGCACATGTACAATTACAGTAAAGACCAGGGGAGCAATATTGTAAATGCCAGATTAACGATGGATCAAGCAACGGCAAAGCTCCGAACGTTTACTGCCAACCCTATTACAAATCACGTAGGCTCGATGCCGGCGCTGCAAGGACAATGCGAAAACCTACTTGACAACATAACTAGCGGGAAATGGGTGGAAGATGCCAGATTGCGGTATTCATATCTTGACCAAGTGACTCAGATTCATAACCGATATCAAACAGGAAATGAAACGCAATCCCCCGTCCTTTGGCGAAACGATGAAAAGTGCGGCTCAAATAAGTAAGTCTATTCAATATACCCTATTGGCGAGTATATAACAACAAAAAGACGTCTGTGTAGGAATATAGCTGTTGTCAAGTACCTCAGCAAAACAAAAGGTTCCGTGAATTCTTTTTGCAAGACGTATATACTGCACTCTCAATGAATTATATCCTGGTTATAAATACCACGTGCCTACTGCCTATATACGTGGATACGCACGTACCTTCATACTTTCCTTCATGCAAGCATCATTTGGATTAAAGAGTTGTGCTTGATTTATAACTGTATAGTGTATTGTATATGCACGCCTGCATATCACGGTTGGTACACGGGTGTGAATTACACACTGTTTTCGCTCAGAGTGTGTACAGTACACAGGCTATTCCAGTTCAAACTGCGGTATACGCCTACCAATAGTGGCATACGAATCCATTTCAGTTGGTAGGCATTAAATGCATTTCTTTCTAATCGACTACAATTTTCACAACTCGGTAAAGTTTTTTTTTCTAGTGTAAGATATGTCTTTGTCGAATGCATAGATAAATACTTCGTTCATCATTCGACTAAGCTGCACTCCGCCTAGGCCAGCTTGTGGAGAAGAAACAATTGCAACCATCACATAAAATATTTCCTTGTTATTGTGCGTTATTGATAATATATCAGCAGGGAATTAGCTCGCTGGTCGCATTTGTTTCAAAATTTCCGTGCTGAATTATGTGCGAATGCGACCATGTCTATAATTATATTCCTATAAATAGGGTTGCATTTAAAACAAACGATGCTTTAAAACACTTTCTTTAAAACATGTTTTAAGCAGTGTTTTATAAAAAGGCCTTTTAAAAAACAATTTATTTTTAGGTTGTAAAATTATGCCATAATTGTGTAAATACTTTCCACAAACATGTTGTATGAGCCTAGGTACAATTGCTGCCAGATATAGCCTTCGTATATCGATATGGGATGTTCAGAACCCTCAGAAATAGTCGGTTCAACATTAATAGTACAGATATTCCGTCACAGGAGCTATATTTACTATATATTTTCAATTGTCAATGCCAATCCACTATTGAATATTTGTGACGTCATGGCTTCAAAAATAAAAATAAAAATTATGTTTTAAATTAGGACCTTGTTTTAAACATGTTTGTTTTAAATGCAACCCTACCTATAGCCTATATTTGGAGTACAGTTGAGTTTTTTCGTCAAGTTGCTGGTACACAACAAATTCATTGAACCTCAAGGTGATACGCGGTCAAAAAATGCCGAGAACTATTGGACTATATTCGTATAACCTTGTGTACCTCGGTGGTTCAAGAGTGCCAGCAACGCGGGCCGCTGAAAAATAAGGAGAGTCTTCTTGGCGTTCCGCAAAGGGCAAAACTCCAATCTTATCAAAGCGACTTATCTCGCTGCCATGGTCTATCGCTGTGCTCTTCAATTTTTTTCGTCGTGGTACACCCTTTTAACATTTTCTCAAAACTCGTACACCCCTGACCATATAATATACCGATAACGCAGAAAGTTGCATTTTGATTGCATATACAATACGTCCGGATTCCAGCGAGGAGTCGCCTTGGCCCATGGACGACAAATATTCATATGAAATTGAATACTGGAAACTTAACACCGCGGAGAGCCCATGTGGTGTTCTGTGCCTTCACTTATTTCTTGAGATATGACTTGCGTAAATTTTCTTATTGTAGAAGCAAAACATCCCAGCAGGCTTACAATATATAATTTATGTACCAAAATCGTGAATATAAATGTCAAGAAAAGATACCAGAATTATGTGTGTAGTCGCGCGGAGCGCGAAAATTTTGTCCCTTGAATGGATTTCATCGACAATGTTGGTAGTCTCACATATTATTGTCCAAAGTTTATTCATTCTCAGCTCACATGATCAGATTAACCCGTAAAGCTGATGGAGGGGGTCTTCGAAAATATTGGGCACAATATTAATGATGATGCATCTTCCGGTTTTAATTAATCACTTAGTTGCATGTTGTTATTTCTTGGCCTCCCACCAGGATCGTTTGTATTGTTATTATTAATATTTCGATTACACATCAATGACAGTGGCGATAATCGCATGTTTAGAATTTGTGCGCCACGACGGTGCATTTCTTAAAGTTTAGTGTCTTTACTTGGGTAATGAGGACGACTTTCGCTTGCACGCACACTCCCACTCTTCATTCTCTCTCGCTGACGTGCGTCCACTTTCATGACTGGGCTGCTGACTTTGGAGCTCGGCTCACTCTTCTTCTAGCTAGGCTTTTCAAGATCGACGCTATGACGGCGACGAGGAGCCTAGTTAAACCTCCGACACATAGAAATATGGCTGAGCCGAGACTCGATCCAGCAACATTGGTTGCATAATGACGGCCGCCAACACACGATAATTTAAATATGTGTAGACTGTAGAAGGTCGCAAAATTATGGGTTTGCGGCTGAAGGAGGCCGTACGTCCGCAGGTTGAGCACCCCTGGCCTAGCCGAAATAAGGATGCACATTTGAGCAAGGCTGCAACGTATAGTAAATGCTAAATACGAATCAGGGCTCAAGGTTACTGGACCACCATCTAACGCAGTGATTCGCAAACTCGACCCCCTGGCTGCGCAAGTGCGCATAGCGCAAGCATCTATTCTGCGCTATTCATAAGCTTGCCGCAGGAAGCACCAATTCAAAATGTCTGAGCTGTAGCGGTGGTTTCCTCGAGAATCATCAGACAGATATCGCCAGCTGAACAAATGCTTGCTCTACTCGAAAAGGGTGTCCGGTCAATACCGAGAATGGACATTACCAAAAATGGACACCACCGAGAATGAACATTACCGAGAATGCAATACATGCAATGCAGGCATGTTTTGCATATGAACAGGTCGAGTGTGTGCATAACGGCGTTTTCGGTATCGAAATTCGTTTTCGGTATCTTGGCATTGGCCATTCTCGGTAATGTCCATTCTCGGTAATGTCCGTTCTCGGTAATGTCCATTCTCGGTAATGTCCGTTCTCGGTAATGTTCATTGTCGGGAATAGCATTCTCGGTAAAGTTCATCTCGGCAATAGCATTCTCGGTAATAGTATGGAACCCTCGAAAAGGAAGTAATAAGTCCATTACCAAAGGTTAACCGATGAGAAACATTTGCTTATGACATCACATTGTACTATATTACACATCCAGTCGATCTGTTTTGAAGCGTAAACAGGCGTATTTATTGTGATAGCTATAGTCATCGTATCATCGGTCCATCATAATGTGGATCTGGTACACCCGTACACCCAATCCGAGTGGTATAAACACTTCAAAAATTATGGTACACCCTGGGGTGTACGAAACACCCGGTTGAAGAGCACTGCCATATTACTCATTAACATGTGCGTCAAACTGCACTGACGCATAAACCTGCCTTTGTGATAGCTAGCCATCGGCTCAGGGTTGTAATGACTCGAGTCAGACTCGAGTCACGATTTTTTTATGACTCGACTTGACTCGAGTCATTTTCTTGAAATGGGAAAATGACTCGACTCGACTCGAGTCAATATTTGGATTGACTCGACTTGTACTCGAGTCATTACGCATGACTCGACCCAAGTCATTGACTCGGCTTATTTTATATGACTTGAAGATGAAGAAATTTGCGAATCATAATGGCTAGATCAACGCATCCGACGAATTCTGCCGACATCGCTATTTGTCACCACTGCTTTCGTTGCACTTGTCTGATATCAGATATGCCGCCGTAAAAACAACAGAAAATGATACATAGTAGCAATGCATTGTACAAAATCGTCCAGTGATGAAGAGGTAATAGATCCTCCGCAATTAAAGTACTCACGACTTTTCAATTATACAAGCACACAATTGAATCAAAGTTCAATTAGAGCCAATGAAATGACTCAGACGGTGAAGAGACTGATAAGCTCATGTGTAGATTTGAAGGCGATGATTCTTTGCATTTTTGGGCGACTAGAAAGAATGAGTATTTAATGCTCTTCAGTGTGGTTCAAAAATGCTTGTCAATTCCTGCATCTAGTGCAGTGGCTCTCAACCGCCGGTCCGCGGACCGGTGCCGGTCCACCAGGTATTTTACAATTTTATACATTAATTTCAAGATACAATATGTTGAAGGCTTGTCCATTGATAGCTGACAAGCTGACAAGCTGACTCGCTAAATGCGCAATTTGCACGAAGTTCGTTTTGCATTCATTCATTTTGGGCAATATGACTATTGACTAGCCTAGGACGTATAGTAACTGCCGCACTACAAACCCCTAATTGATAGGGGCCGAGCTTGAAGGGGGACCAAAGTTATTTCGTGAATGAACATAAATTATAGATTATTTGTGTCACTAAATAAATTGAATATTGGGTGCCCGTCCGCCAAGAAATGCGCATGATTTGCAAGATCAGGCATTTTCGGCGTCAGCTATTGCCGCGCCACGACGCACCTACACATGATGAAGTTTGGGCTAACACAGGACTGCGAAAAGTGGGCTAAAAATTTGGCAGCGAGAAAACTTGGCCGAAAACGACTGCCATTTTGTAGTCCAAAAACCTCGATATACATGTCAAATTGTCCATAGGCACCTACATGGCTGGAGCCGAATTTCGCTGTCCTGGCAATCTCTACCCAACAGCAAAAACGCCACCCACAAAGAAAAGTTATTTTCCAGTGAAGAAATAGCAATTTGGAATCGTGTGCCTCTTTTAGCTTAGCACGCTTGGGCGATTTCAATATCTAGTCACTATATAGCAGACAGTAGGTCATGAAATAATGACATGCAACGAAGTAATTATTGCAACAGTCCAGCCCGAATAAGTTTAATTTGATTTCGTGCCATAAATTTTCCACGACGACATCTCACTCAGCTCTACCGAAGAATCTGATAATTCTGAGAGGATAAAAAAATCATAACAATATGTACGCAATTACCAATATTATTGACGGATTCGGTCATGAATTATAGAAAATTTCCGCGCTTCGGCTGCGTAAACTCTCTGCCTGCACTTAGTAGAATGGATGTGCTCACGTGGTGGTGAAAGCATCCATCTAGCTGTGGGGCCCACGACTAACGATTTTCGGGGGGTTGACTGACGACGTGCCTTCTCGGAACGGTTTTGTATATATGGCCATTGACCAGCAGGTATAGCTGTTGCCAGGTGTTTTCGTGCGGCGCATTGTATTCGTATAGTAGCATGAGTAGCCTACGCTTAATGGTATTGAGCAATGAACATTCAGCAAGGTATAGCTCGACAAGGCGCTTAATTCGTCTCGAAACCACTTCTTCTCTCGATACTGTCGAAGAAAACAATATTATTCGAGTTGGCGTGGTCGGTTAAATCCACGGCATACGGCGCGTAAGACTGTAAACGACTCGCGGCGGTAGCACGTTTATATGGGAAAGGCAATTTTACCTCGACTCAGCAGACTCACTACCGTAAAATCTCATGGATACCATCATGAACATAATCAATTACGATATTACGATCTACACTCTAAAAATGTCACTTTCTAGCACCATATACTTGCAAAAAACGGCTTCATACTCTGCATTTTGAATTGATTTCAATTTCTCAAAGTCCACCGGTCCACCAAATATTTTTTGAAATTTTACCGGTCCGCGAGGTGAAAAAGGTTGAGAACCACTGATCTAGTGCACTAGTGGAACGTGTATTGAGTAGATGTGGATTCATTTTACGGCCATGCCGCTTTAACATATTTAAGGATCTCCTTTCCACATTAGTATTTTTGAGGTGTAAATCATTGATTTGATCTGCTGTCTGTGAAAACACACAATGCCCCTCGTCCATTTGACGCTTTGTTAGGTATGTGCATTGTGCACGTGAGTAATAATGAATGGCTAATGTTGTGTGATGTTTGTACAATATGGCTGTTCTAAAATAACTTCTTTTTTATTTTACTGGGTGGTTACTTGATAAAATTGTTATGTTGCATAAAAGGAACACTGAATCAGGCTTAATTTGAAAAAAGTGGAATCAATGATGTGAGAGGAGAATATTTTGGATTTGAAAATAAATGGGAGTATTTTAGTGAGAAATTCTTCTATACAATATAATTACATAGTAGTAAGCCGACTATTTTTTCATATCCAAAACATTCTACTCTAATAACTTCACTTTTTCTAGTTGGAATTGAATCAAATTTGCTATGAATCATATTTTTACACAATGTAACAATATCATGAGATAGCCGGTAAAATTCTAAAAGCTCTATTTGTAATTAGTCTAAAATTTTCTTTCATAGCATTGCTTTCTACTGGTTGGAATTGAGCCAAATTTGATTTTTTAGGCAATCTAGCAATTTTAAGAAGTAGCCGGAAAATTTGAAAAAAATGTTTTTGAACAGCCCCATTGTACAATTATTTCTCCAATGCTGTAACTGCGATGTAGTCTGTAATGCAATTGGGAAAACCTTTAGTATAATCAAAAGGTATCTGTTCTGTTGTCACTGCACAATGCACATAGTTGCATGCACGCTTTTACAGCATGCTGACCTGTTGTAAATACCTCTACATAAACATGCATCTATTGATTCTCTTTCAACTAGTATCTTGACGGGAATTTGTGGTTCTCTATCAGATAGTATGTAGACGTGAATTCGTTGGTTCTCTATCAGCTATTCGTGAGCTATCGTCGATGTGCTCATAATAAAAACTGAATGCTTGTATTGGTGATGTATCAGACTGACAAGAGAGATATTTGATTTTAAGTTCTAAGATTAGTAAAGTTATCTTTAGCATCGGTAAATGAGGCCAGGACCTGTCCGTTATCTGCCTAAATAAACACGTGCCAAGACTCTGATAGGGACAAAATGAGCATGTTTCGCAAACAAGGAATTCGATATCACCCAAGCAGGATTGAAAACATGAGTTGAACATGACTTCAATACTGTGACTTGGACTCGACTCGAGTCATAACACCATGACTCGGACTTGACCCTTTAAACGGTGAATTGGACTCGGACTCGAGTCTGTGATGAATTGATAATGACTCGACTCGACTCGAGTCAAAACCACAAAAGTATGATTGACTCGTGACTCGGAACCATGTGACTTGGTTACAACCCTGCATCGGCTCATTGTAATTCGGATCTGGTACACCCCTGTACACCCCGTCCGAGCTGTACACCCTTTGATAATTTTGGTACACCCTAGGGCAGTGGTTCCCAACCTTTTCCCATCCGCGTACCATTTCTAGGTTTTATGCAATGCTCGCGTACCACCTACATAAGTTCCAGCATTTATGACGTCATAACCACGTATTTCACCTATGCGCTATGTAATAACAAGTTCTATTAAACTAGGCATTATCAGCCAGGGCTGATGAGTGCATGGCAGTTTTTTCACCACCAGTCACAAAAAGAACAGCATAATGAAATAACAAAGTCAACTCAATTTATTTAATGCGACGGCTGCACTTGTTTATTTTTAACTAGCTGGTCGATGCATGGCACAGCGCATCGAAAGTTATGTATGAGCGCAACAAGTCAGTTTCGTTTTTTCGACTTGATAGTCATCAGGGATGAAAATCCTTGTTCGCACACCCACGTAGAAATGGAAATTAGCTGCTGGGGAATAGCGTGAGAAGCTATAGCGTGGGGTACGAGGAGTCCATGATAAGTCAGAAGTTTATTGGAGAACAATTTTTTTGTATCGTCTTTGCTGTCTGGTCATCCTGGATATCTATGAGCAGTGGTGGCCCTACGAATCGGGGGCCCTGGACGAGACTTCCCGGGGGGCCCCCTATAAGTATGTAATCGTAACCCCAGACCCTCCCCCCCCCATATCGCATGTATTAATATTATCTATCTATCACCGCGTCAATGTTTGAGCCAGGTGCTGGATTCGGTCATATCTCTTATTGCATGTGTGCAAGGATAGACTACATCAAAACTAAGTAATTCTAACGCATGCAGAGACATGCTGATTATCGGGCTATATGGGACTTTTATAACAAATGAAGAGATTTGATGATGATTTATACATTTGTACGGAATCATATTCTTGATTGATAGACGGATTTCCGCATTTATTCGGTATCATCCTTGAAAAAAGCGCTTAAATCAAAGAGGGGGCCCTTCGACCAGGGAGGGGGGCGGTCGACCGCCCACTTCGCCCACCTCAAAAGCCACCACTGTCTATGAGCTCCTCTTGCTCCCCAGTCCCGACAGGCAGGTCGGCTGGATCAGCAGATGGATCGGTCATGTAGGCACAACATGTCACGGGGGTGATAGAAAAGGGTGTACCTTTATCACGGACGTACAATACCACGACGACGACGGCTTCAAAAAACTCAAAATCAACCCCACCTGAACTAATAACTCTCTTCTCTCTTCAGCCAAAAAAAAAAAGAAATCCACTCGCGTACCACCTGGATGACCTTCGCGTACCACTAGTGGTACGCGTACCACAGGTTGGGAACCACTGCCCTAGGGTGTACGAAAACCCCGGTTGAAGAGCACTGGTCTATCGAATGTCGATCGACAAGTAGTTTGTCGCTCAGGTTTGCACCAATCTGCGAAGTGAAGTGCTACGATTCTTACCAATATGCTAAAATAGCATCGTATAATTAATTAATTATAGGGTGGTGCAGCAGCATGTTTATGCCTAACCATCAAACGGCACGTCGATAGAGGGCAATAGCTGAAAATTAGTTCCATCGCCGGTAATCTTGCGCAGCACTTCCTAATCCATTATCGAATCGAAGTTTCTTATCACTGTCGGTGTATACAAGAATCAAAATTATCTAAATATCGCTACTCGGTACGAACTGGTTTTCCAATCCATAATTGTTGCAGATTCAACTCAAAATAATGTCAAATCTTCTCTGAGATCCATCTATAAATCTTAGCATTATCCACGCCGCAAGCTACGCCAACATGCAACGACAATATTATGTCCCAGTATTTACGTTGCGAAGAGGTGATAGAAACGCGTCTCTAGGTCAGGGATACCCATTCTGTTCCAGTTCCATCCCGTTTTACGAATTTCAACAGTTCAAATCGACAAAAGATTGCGATATAATGGAAAAGAGTAAAGAGTCGAAAGTATTTGCCATATAGTCTTTCAATGAAGCACTTACAACTAATACAAGTATAATTAAACGAAGAAAATGTTACTAAGGCACATTGCATGAATGTGCACTGTGCAGTAACAGATTATGATATAACATGGACAGGCAATGAAAATGGAGTGACATGTGTGCGCATGGTATAGGGGTATAGTATAGGGGTGTTCAACCTTTTTGCTATTCACGGCCGCATTTCGATTACATAAAAAACCGTACGGCCGCACTACACCTGATAGTCTTATCCATGTTATATTGGCTATAATGGGGACTTTGAACGGCGGCGCATAAATCGTGTGGCGTACTGTGCCTTCACTAGATGATTGCTTGTTAAAGAGGCATAATCGAGAGATTTCATGTTATGAAAAGATATTGGGAGCCGCTATCTAGTCGCACACAGTGCGAAAAAAAAATTTCACCTTCATGAATGAATTCAGCCGATATAGTTGCGCATATATTACTATCCGATATTCATATTTTCTCAGCTCACGTGATCACATTTACCATTTACATATTCAGGTTATAATCAAGCACTTGGTGATGTAGTTATTTCTTGGTCTCCTATCACGATTGTCGGTATATAGTCAAAATCAGTGATTCCCAACCGCGGCTCTTCGAGCTACATTCGGCTGCAAGGCAGGGTTGCATTTAAAACAAACGGTGTTTTAAAACACTTTGTTTAAAACATGTTTTCGATATGGGATGGTTGTAACCCCCAAAATAGTCGGTTCAACATTATTAATAGTACAGATATTTCGTCGAAGGAGCTACATTTACCCTGTATTTTCAATTGTCAATGGTCACAATTGAATATTCGTGACGCCATGACTTTAAAAAACATTGTTTTAAACGTATTTGCTTTAAATTGATTTTTGTTTTAAATGCAACCCCACTGCAAGATATAGCCTTCTTACGGCTCTGATTCACCTCTAAATAGGACACAAAATAAAATAGACAATTGTTGTTTCTTTCTATGAATAGTTATAGTCAATTTCTGAAAATAAATGCTAAAATAATGAAAACGGGGAAAGAGAATTCTTGCTGACTATAGCGTCAAACGCACGATGAATACTCGTGAGACAATGATATATCTTGAGTACTGCTGGTCATAGACCTAAATAGATCGCCTATGCGAAGAGTAAATTTCAACACCATTTTACTGACATCAGTGTAATGGCTTATAGTATAACTTAAAATATTACTAATATCACTCAGCGTATGTTTCCCTTAAACTTATTGTGCAATAAGTGCTGGTACGAAGAGCTTTCATATATCGATAATGATATATATATATGCTGTAGTAATGATATGCATTTTCGGTATACTTCAATGCATAGCACTCACCAATCTGCGTCTATCAATGCTAAAATAACCGATATAGAATCTATAAAAGTCTATGCATGCTTTTGAATTAGCTGGATGGTGAGATCCAGAGGTAGGCTAGCTACTTTCAAATTTTCGGTATAAGTAGCCAACTTGAGTGTTTTCATGCGGCTCCACGTACTCTGAAGTTAAAAATGCGGCTTCGACATTCATCTGATTTGGTAATGCTGTCCTCCTTTACCGAATCCAAAATATGGTGACCCCACCTAACTACTATATCAAAAACTAAAAAATACATTACCCCGAATCGCGCGAAGCGCTCTCGAAAATCTGGGATCAAATTTGTTAATTAAGATTACGTGTCCTTTAACAAACGCTAATTCAATTATGTGTATAGACGGCCGCATAATTATTGTTCAACGGCCGCATAATTATTGTTCAACGGCCACATGTTGGCCAACAGGTATAGGGAAATTGAATATGATAATTGGCAGGTGGTATAGTTAGAAATCACAAACTCTGAATTTACAAATTACATCAGCTATACACTCTTCTACTGACTTTTTAATAATTTCGATTAGCAATCAAATATGATTAACTTCAGTTCTCAGGATAACCACAGCTATCGATGGGGGCGAACTGCCGCTTGGTGCGACCCGAACTCGACAAACCCTTGTTGCAGTGACGACGTCGATGGTGTCTGTGGTGACGAATGCGATTGCAAAGGGTGAAGAAATGTTCCTTCTCGCTTCTCTTCACCCTAATTGATTATTATAGTTCCAATTACATTCAGATGCGTAGATCTTCGGACGATGTTACACGCAGAAGCATCTATCTGGACAACGCTTGATCCACGATGTCAGCTCAAGCGCTACGGTAGAGCGGGAGCATGCAGCGTAGCGAAAAAATTCAACGAGGTCTATTTCGCTGGGGATTCCTTCGTCAGAAAAATGTCTCGGGCGTTTCTGTTGACCCTCACCTCCCGACCGTACATCAAGCTCCGACAAGCGGTGGGTTTCCGCTGCGGAACGATCGAGCAATTTTACTTCATCCGATGCCGCTTGACCAATGGAAGTCTGGCGGAGCAGATAGTCGACAATCCGCGTTTATGTGGTACCGAAAACCTGAAGGTATTCCATTTGTTTGGCAGCATCACCAGCGGGGGCAAGATTCCCTGGGAAACACCGGATGCGAAGAAATACATGAAGGAATATCTCACCAGATTTCATACCATTGTAAGGACGCTAGCAGGCAAAAGAGGGTCCGTCATCGTGCTGAGTTTCGGCGTATTTTTTAATTGCAATGCGACCGATGTAATATCGCGTATAAAACCCGCGATTAACTTTCTGAAAGATACGTACAACGTCACGACCCTCAAACATCAGAACGGCAACATCGTTTGGCCTCACATAATATACACCACTCCCGATATGCCAGGACTTTTAAAGCATGCAGAGTTCTTTCAGCGTCTAAGCAGAGAAGCATTCCGTTCGTTCGCCGACGAAATGAAAAGGTATCTTGACGAAAACGGAATTCCCATGCTGGACTTCCGACAGCTTACCACGGGAGTTCATAGTTATGACGGAACGCATTACGGATATGGCGTCAACATGATGAAAGTCCAAATATTGCTCAACTACCTTGACACGGTTCATACACAGTGATCATATAGTGAACATGGGTAATGGTTCTAACTTCGATGGTGTGTTATTCCACCGGGAGAAACTGATGCTGATGATGAGAGTACCCGCAACTCCTCAGTCACTAGATGCGTTCCTCTGGAACAGTTGTTCCCAATCTGTGGATAATTCACTGGTGGGGAATTCGAGGCCTTCTGGTGGGGACGTATACTTGCACAATAATCACATACAGTATATAGGCTACAGTGCGGATGCACGGAAGCGAGACACTGCATTTACGATTTCCAGTTCACTGCTCTTGGCTGTATGTGTCGCTAATTTCATCGCGTATTGTTCACGAAAACTCCTTTTGAACCATATTAGAAAACCAATATGTGGGTCAATTTGCGGGATACCAGCACACATGAAGGTATATGTTGCAATAAAAGGCGATTGTCGATGTATACTGTCAGAGGTCCGGGGATAATGGGTGCACTCAATTAAGCAAATCATTCGATATATCACTCTTATGACGATTGCCTTCCTAACGGGTGTCAGCCAAAAATATTCGGGTTCAATTCAATATGAATATACTATTCAATTGTAACCTATATTGAAATTGTGTACCTCAAAGAAACTCTTCAAATAAAGTTTGTTGGAGGTTTAACGTAGTGACTAAAGTTAAAAGAAAATACGATTATAGTTATCTAGACCTCGGATTCACGTTTCGTGTTATGACTATGAGCCCGATATATATATCAGAATTTTGTGCTGATAAACGGGTGTTATTGTCGACTCAAAATGTGAAATGTTTCCAGTAGAACTTCAAAATAGGGATTCTATATACTTCTACAAATACATCTCACAAGAGCTTCGTTTATAATATAAATGGAGTAAAGTGAAAAACCAGCATTTCCATTCCAAAAGACGTGGGGAAACGCAACTATTACACATTTCCAACACTGCAAAGGGCAGAGAAGCATGATATGAACATGACATTGTTTTGCCTTTAAAAAATGCGTATAATATATAACCATAGCGGTTTCCACTCTGAAACAAGTTATGAAGTATGTACTGCACTTGAGAGAGTCATCTGCAAGAAATTTACATGCAAAGGCACGCACCCAGAATGCAATAGAAGTGGTGGGTTTTCGGTTACTGGCTGGAATAAAGATTATAATCATAAAAGTCAATGCCATCAATAGATTTGAACAAATGACTGTACGTCTATTTATTTAACTATATAGCAACAATGAACGGCTGCGTAGGAATATAATCAGGGTTGCCATACCGTCCTTATTTCTAAGATTTGTCCTTATTTTGAAGGGTCACGTCTTAGAAAACTCAACTGTCCTTATTTCTAAGATTTGTCCTTATTTTGAAGGGTCACGTCTTAGAAAACTCAACTGTCCTTATTTCTAAGATTTGTCCTTATTTTGAAGGGTCACGTCTTAGAAAACTCAACTGCTGTCCTTATTTATAAGAAATGTCCTTATTTTCGACTTGCGTCCTTATTTTGTCTTATTTTAAACCACTACAGAACTTCGATCGTTTTCCTCAGGTATCTGTGTTGCATATTATTCTAAAATTATGCTTTTGCGTCGAGATTTTAAGACATCATATAAATGAAAGGAACTCTCGTGTCGTACACACCACAAGATTTGACTTCTAAGTGGGTGAGATAGGGTAGTGAGTGTTGGTATAGCAGTTTCGTCTGTACCAAGCTACCGCAGCGGACGTCATTTTAGCAGTAAACAGCAGTACCAGGTTCCTGCTCTTTCATCTACAGCAGAATAAGCTCAAGCTGTGGGGAAGGCAGCATTTATTGCGTAGTGCAAAAGGCGCAGTGCAGTCGACACATTGGTTAAACAGCAGTAAAGCTATGAATCATTGAGACATTTATCTAAATTATATTGCACTTGCGCATATAGTTTTAGCTACTAATAACGCTAAATCTGATTAGTTGAAATGAGCAGGCGTAAAAACGTTTTTCGTGACGATTACGAGAGAGAAATCAAAGGTAGGCCTATCTAACGAAGCTTGAAGGCGAGTGTTTCGCACATTGCAATATTTGCAATTGTGACATTAACCTGGATGCCATTGGAAAGACCGCTATTTCAACTCACATTGGTACCCCAAAACACAAGAAGCGTGTCACAATAATTAATTTGAGCCAGTCGATGAATAATTTTTCCACAAGTCGATCAACACCAACGACCATAGACTACAACGCAGCTGCTGCAGAGCGTATCTGCGCATTCCATACTGTCAAACACCAACAATCTTTCCTCGCCAACGATTGCACATCGCAATTGTTCAAAGCAATATTCCCCGATTCCAACATCGCAAATAAGTTTTCTTCTGCCAGGACCAAGACTACAAGCATTGTTACTGGAATTCATGCTCCACACGCCTAAAAAATGATTTTGTCTAAACTTAGTGTAGAGCCTTTTTCCATCTTGGTTGACGCCTCTAATCACAACGAGATGAAAAAGTTTGGTTTATCACCCTATGGAGGGGGCAAGACCAACGTTTTATTTTGAGGGGGGCTGACGAAGTGGTGTTTCGGCCCTGAGTAAAGGTACATCAAGACCTGAACTGTCGCGAGATCCATGAAGCACTTTCTGATAACAAGGAGTTGCTGGAGCACATTGTTTCTGGCGAAAAGTATGGAAGGTGATATGCCACGGCTCGTATAAATACGAAGAATATACAAAAACGCTTTTTCATGCCAATCTAATTATTTTCGACTGTCCTTATTTCTGGGTCGATGTCGATGGCAACCCTGAATATAATGCTTTTGTTACCTGCCACACCCCTACCCCCAATTGGGGGGGACCGAGCTCGAAGGGGGCCCGAAATTATTTCGTGAATTAACATAAATTATAGAGTTTTTTAAGTCCATGCAACTTTTTCAAACATTTTCGCACTGTGCGCGATTTTATTTTGCCATATACCTTGATTATTGAGTACCCCTCCAACATGAAAAATACAAATGATTTATATAAATGGGTATTTCGGCGTCGGCCACTACCGTGCCACGACGCACCAAGACATATGACGTTTTAGGCCATGTAACATGTGACTACGAGAAGTGTGCCAGAGCGATCGGTAGCAAGAAAGCTTGACCGAAAAGGTCTGCCCTTATCCTGACCGAAAACTTCGATATATCCACACATATGTTTATTTGTTTAATTGGCCATAGACGCTTAAATGGCTGGCGTCGAATGTTCCTATGTAGGCTACTGGTAATCTGAACCCTACAAGATTACAAGAATTTGAAATCGTGTGCGTCTTTTAGTTTAGTACGCTTGGGTAATTTCGATATATTTTGTCATAACAGACATGAGATCATGAAATAACACCATGTAACGAAGTCATTATACCAACGGGTCCGCCCGAATGTTCAATTATTATTTATGGTCACTACATTTTCCAGGACCACACCTCACTCAGCTCTACCGGTAAATCCGATTACATGAGAGGATGAAAAAAGGATAGCAATATATATGCAATTCTCTATTATATTGACCGATTCAATAATGAATTATAGAAAACTATCGCGCTTCGTGCGATTAGGCTAAATAGGCCGACTCCCTACCAATCAGTACAACAAACATCGATGACAAGTAGCGGTAAAAAGGCACAGAGAAGCCCCCTAAAAGTTAGCTTTATCACACCATTGGGGGCCCAAGACCAACGTTTTGGGGGGGGCTGACGAAGTGTTGTTTCGACCCTCCTTGCATGCTTTACAAATGCCCTTTGATCCAGTGTTGGGATCAAGTCACTACCTTCGAGTCACGAGTCATCTCGAGCCATTGCTCATTTTGACTCGAGTCAAGTCAAGTCAATCGATTTTCGAAGGTGACTCGAGTCAAGTCAAGTCACTCGTTTTTTGGAGGTGACTCGAGTCAAGTCGAGTCAAGTCAAGTCAAGTCACGAGTCAAGTCACAATTCAAGTCAAATTGAATTTTCGAATTATGGGTGATGATGCAAAGTCATTACATTCTGCTAGATGTGTGAACGTCAGATTGATTGGTCATATATCTTGAATCAAATCACGAGTATAAGTTAAATATGCATGCAAAAGGCGTTGTATCGCTCACGCACACGCAGAGCTGCTAATAAAATACGCGATCCAAAATAAAGGATCGAATACGAATCGCCGAGAAGTTGAAACATATTGATATGGTACAATGCACTACCCATTTACACATTCGTGATAATATAAACGCATGAACTATATTCGTTCGATTCAAGTCATACAAGAGGGTTGGTTGAGGTGGCATTGTGTGATGTAAGCACTGATCCATCTAAGAAAGAAAGATACGTTGCTATTAGATTATTATTCTACTGCTAGCATATAAATATAAGGAGTGTGAGCTGTGATCATTTCGTTTTCGGTCAATTTATTTGTGATGTAATAATGGAGGATCATACATAGGTACACTCAGTGAATGACTGGCTGCTTTCACAAGTGACACCGTCGTACCGCGAACAATCCGAACGTAAACAAGAAACAGAGATTTAATCGACACCCTTTACTTGATTTACTTGATACCGCTATCAAAGAGAACGCTTACGACACCATGCAGAGTCGAAGAATGTAAATTTCGACATGCGAACCCTACTGACTGATCCACAAGTACTGCGATATGTTGTTGAATATGTTAGATCGACTCGAGGAATATTGTAAAACCTTTTTATGTGCACATGTGTACCTATCTCAGTTATATAATATGAACTTTCTGTAGCGTTTAACTTGTTTCTGTCCGTGGCGCAAAAAGCCTTCAGTTGTGATAAGCGCCACTCATGCCAATGTTTTTACCTATAATAATAATAATACTTGATGACTTGAAATTGACTCGTAAATTTTGCTCCAAGTCACGAGTCAATCCACATTTCGGAAGCGCCGAGTCAAGTCAAGTCAAGTCATTCTTGCAAAATGACTCGAGTCAAGTCAAGTCGTACAAAATAATTGACTCGAGTCAAGTCATGACTCGAGTCATCCCAACATTGCTTTGATCTGAAAACTCTAGCCACGCTTGGAAATTCTCAAAGACAGATTCAAAGTCACCATAAATCATATATACAAAGAGCTCCATTTAACATTTAATCATGAAATGTTATCCCGACGGTAAAACAACTCATCTAAATTGAACACATTGCGATGACAACACGTCGTACAATTCAGTGCTCTTCAAACTGCGCGCACGGCGCACTCCAGAATGCATGGTAATCTTCAAAGTGTGTACCGCCGAGATGGTCGGATTCCCGAATTTCGGCTTCCGTGTCTATCCTGCTCCGGCGGTAAATTGAAAATTCATATAGTCCGAAAAAATCCGGCTTGTGAAATTCCCATTCCCCGCCAGAATCAGGCCAAAATCATGCTAATTTTTCCTATGTCAACGGAAAAAACATCCTACAATCCAAACGCCAACGCAAATTTAAAATCCGTACCCAGTCCGGATACGTTGGAAATCAATGAAATCCTGCTCCGGCTCCGGCTCCGGCTCCTGAACCTCACTGTGACCATCTCTGTGCACCAGTACAAAAAGATGCACGGGCGTGCATGAGAGACGTTGAATTTGAAATCAGTGGTTGATATCCTGCATTCGGGTGGAACCCGTGATTTTGTCGACCTAATATCAGTAATCAGCCTCTGTAACAGACCGATATTTAGCAGACATGTGGAACTGACGACCTTTTTTAGTGAGTACACATTAGGGCTCTTCAAAAATGACTTTTTTTCTCAAATCGTACTGGCTACTTGATAAAATTGTTACGTCACCAAATTTAAGCCTACACACAAAATTTGGTTCAATTCCAGCCACTAACCGCTTAGCTACAGGAGAAGAAAGTTTCTATATATTATATAAAAATAAATAATAAAAAATTTGAAAATTTTCTGTTCACCCCATGAAAGTGTTAGGCTGTCTATAGAAACGATGCTCACCATGTTTTTACGGCCATCCGTATCCGCCGGTTTTACTTCGCCCTCTCAATAGGGTCGCTTCCAACTCGGGGTCTTTATTACACTCGTTTTATGTTTTTTATTGTGTTTTGATTTTTTACCACAACGCAGGAAATCAAAGTAAGCTAACTTAAGGTGAAATTACAAAAAGTTGAATAAAGTTATTTGTCATATCTGGCTTTCATTTACTACCATTTTCCGGTGAGGGCGTATACTTTCTATATTTCGATTTACGGCAAAGGAGAAAACCGTTTATTGTACGCGAGTGGGGGGTTCTTCTTGGACATCTGTAGGCCTCCCTGGTGATTTTTTTTTGTTTTTCTGACTTTTACCGTAGATAAATATCTTGCCGAAGGTGATTATTGGGTTGAAAGGGTTTCATGTTGTCTCCTTTAGAATCTTCTTTTGGAGGTTGTTCAACTCATTACAGAGGAGGGTTTTGTTGACTATAGTCTTTTCTTTGCCGTTGATAATATTCTGGTATACATGTTTTTCGTTAAATTGGCTTTGTTGTTTTCATTTTCATTGGTTCGGTCCAGTTCGATTCGGTGTTTAAGTATTTGGCTTTTGTAAATCCTGAGTAGGAATTTTGCTTGTTTCGGGTTTATTTTGGTGGGTTCCGCATATATTATATTCCTCTTCTGCAAGGTTGTTGTTTCTCCGTTTTTTCCCAGGAGTTTTTCCAGGAGATAGATAATTGGTTTGGCTGCACTGCATTCCCACAGGATGTGGGCAGTGGTTTCGAGGTGGTGTCCACACTGTCTGCAGTGCAGCCTTGCCATTTCGCCTGTTTTTGTCATTTTGATGTAGTGTTTTTTCCTCGTGGCCCCAAAGAGATATCCTTCGTGGGCAGCTCCAAAGCCCTTTATTTTTTCTACGTTTTTGGTTAGCTGTTCCTCTCCGGGCTGGTCATAAAGCATTTTTGACCATTGTGCCTGAGGGGTGTCTGGGTTAGCCTCCGTATTATTATTCCTGAGGGTTTTATATAATTGCTTTCGAGTGGCCTCTTTCCACTGTTCCCGTGTCCAATTAAAGACATTTTTGATGGCCGTCATTTCTTGCCATTTTTCGTTGAGGAGGTCCCTGTTGGGTCTGCTGTTGTTTTGCAGGCCTGGGTTCATCTCTTTGATTTTGGAGCCAAGACAGTACAGGGAGTGGTGGTGCCAAAACTGCCATGGCTCTTCCAGCTGCGCTATGATTTTTATTTTTTCTGCTCTGCATGCTTGGATCTTGCTTTTAGCATGTGGTAGGTTGAAGTCCCCTTCTTTAACTTCTCTTGCCATTGTGTCCCGCCTTATGACTTCGATGGTTTCAGGGAACCACATAAATTTGTTAATTAAGTTATGAAGCTGGGCGACGGTTTTTTTTTGTGGGGGACAAGTTTTCGCTTGGTATAGAATCTTTGGTATTATGACGGTATTAGCGATAACTTTTCTGCCGTACCAGGTCAAAATTCTTTTTTTGTTGGCCTGGCAGGTTTGCTGAGTCTTTTGGATCACTTTGTCCCAGTTTAGGGTGGTCTGGTCTTCTCCGATGTATTGTCCGAGGACCTTGATAGCTGGTTTTTTTAGTTTTAAAAGGTGTTGTAGACGAGTGCGTCTTTTGGATCGTTAATTTGTAATATTTCGTTTTTTTCTAAGTTGAGTTCCTGTCCTGTTGCGTATTTCAGTTTGTCGAATTCTATTTGTGTTTGTTTAATCGATTCATATAATCCCGGGTCAATATGGTGACGTCATCGGCATATTGCTGTAGTTTAATGGAGTGGCCTCCAAGTTTAATGCCGTTGATCAGTGGGTTTTTCTAACGGCGTTCACCAAATTTGGTTCAATTCCAACCAGTGGAAGTGGAGTTATTGCCGTCAAGAAATTTGAATTTTAATAAAATAGTATTTACGGTGACTGATTCTTTGTTTATTTATTATAGTTGTGCTCACCGTAAATACTATTTTATTCAAATCCAAATTTTTCGACGGAAATAACTCTGCTTCCACTGGTTGGAATTGAACCAAATTTGGTGAGCATCGTATCTATAGACAGCCTAACACTTTCATGGGGTGAACAGAAAATTTTCAAATATTTTCTTATTTATTTTTATACAATAAATAGAAACTTTCTTCTCCTGTAGCAAAGCGGTTACTGGCTGGAATTGAACCATATTTTGTGTGTAGGCTTAAATTAGGTAACCTAACAATTTTATCAAGTAGCCAGTACGATTTGAGAAAAAAGTCATTTTTGAAGAGCCCTGGTACACATACATTAAGCGGTATGAACACCGATATCTTGCAATGAAGCAGATTAAGATGACCGCAGTTTATGTAGCTTGACCTAACTGGGACGCGTGAGGCATAGCTACAGTTTCGAAGGATGTAACCCTGTAACGCTCCGAAGAAGGTTGAAGAGCAACGTATATTAGATAAGTCACGTCGTTTAATCCCATAATTCACTACCATTGTGATATTGGGTCAATGCTGTTACTCGCTGAAGTTGTTGTTTCGAAAAAGACTCATATTTGCAGAGACGCATTATATCCAGCTGGCGTCACATGCAACAGCTGCATGGGCAGTGGACACATTCCGACGTCGTGATTTGCAACTCCTTGCTTCTATATAGTGAACACTTTTAAGTACTATACATCGAATTAAAATTCAGCATCTGATTTTGTTCTATAGAACATTTTATTGGCAAGCGACGTATTCCGTAACGGAATGCCGTGGGTAGCGTTACATCTGTCGCTGGCAATCGTAATTCAGTTGCAACACGGAGATAAGATATTGGGATTCACTGCGTATTCCCTAGGCACCACACCAAAGCGAGATATCATGATCCGATAGCTCGATAACGGGCTGACGGCGTTTGAGAAAACGCAGGACGGATAATTAGAGTACTTACCGAACGACTTGAAAAAGGCGAGTTAAGACGAGGTGTGGTGTTCGGAAGTTACGAACTGTATAACCTCTGCGATTTGTTTGTAATGTCGTCAGCTGGATTACCCAGTCAGGTCTAGATGCTGAAGATTTTCTATTTTCAATTGCAGAATATACTATTCACATTTGATTATCAACTCGAGTGAAAGGCTTTCAAATGGCGGACGACGAAGAGGTAAATATTTTCATAAATACGTTGTCTTGCGCCTCATCCTGATCAGGAGCATTGGGTTAGCAGAACTAGCTATTTACACATTGTATTGCATTTCGAATTCGGAAATATCTGGTGTCAAGTACTTTGTGGCTATAGGATTTTTCGTGCAGTCATATCTCACATCGTCATCAATCATCTTTGCCACATAGCCGCCGCTATGCGTAACGGAATGTGTGTAATCCCGTTGTTGGTAGCAGCAGCTGGAGAGTCTTTGGGGTTTATGCTATTTAGCAATATGACGACATAAACAGAGCGAATACGAAACAACATCCGAAGAAGAAGAGACATCGAGTGAGAGCGAAGAGGAGCCAGACAAGGTTTATGATGTGACTGACCAGATGAAAATTTGCCATGAGACCACTCGCACAGTGTATAATGGAAAGCGATTATTTTCATCCGAGCACCATACACAGATTGCCTCTTCAGATAATACTCTATAAAGGGGTTCTACGGACCAACATGCTTATAACCATCAAAGCATTTCACGCATGTGTATCCCGGTCCCGGCAAATTATCGTCACTGTAACATTATGTGTAAATGCTCGACAGCCTGCCTTATAGATAGGCCTACCTGATTCATGCATGACCATCTGACCAATTATGCGGTCAGTGAATGACGGTTCACACTTCACATCGGACGATGCCATTATTAAATAAATCTATGGACATTCTGCTGTCGCAAATCAGCACTCAGATACAAGCATTACCATGCTTTTGTTATGCAGGCGTATCTCCACTCTTTGTGAACGCATATTCAAAGTATAGCGAACGGTATTCACCAAATAGCGGAATGGGTATGGAATTGGCACAACGGTGTACGTAAGCCTTAAGGCAGCATGTGATGTTATAGTCTGGTTACTGTTAGGATCCACCAATCACGAAGAATACGCCCGTAGAATCAAAGAAGGATAACATACCGTACCCAACACAAGATGTCGCAAAAGAAAAGGTAAATTATAATCAAGATAGTCTCTATAAGATATAGTTAAAGGTATAAATACCCATGGATATCCGTGTTTATGTGTTAGTTACAATTTTATTTTCCCGAATCCCCGCTTTATTCCCTGGGTAGTTCAGTCGCTGCATCCTAGAAGTAGACGATGCGTCATAGCCCAATTATAACCCTGCAGCAGAAGCGACAGCAGAACAGCTGAACCAAAGCGCTCCACCCTGCCCGAAGATCACTTCCCATTGTCAATTCGTTTCACGTGTGTTCGTCGTCAGAGTTATCTTAATTGCATCTCATCATTCTCATTTCTTCGTGTTATAGACAGAAATAAAGGACCAAAAACCCAGCGAGGGGGCAAATCTAAGCGAGGCAGTTGCTCAACAGGCATCAGTAAGTTTCGTGTATTAAAAATACTGAATAGGAAGCACATTCCAATTGGTGGTATTGAGACGATATCTATTAAGACAGCTAGACAGTACGTATTGGAGAGCTCACTCGAATCCATATCACCATAATACACGGTAGAATCGAAGTGTGCGGTTATGCGTCCAACTGTCCATACATTTTAGTGTTTCCTGTCACGCTTCCAGTAATTCCGATAGTCAAGCAATATCACATTTAGGTTATGGCTACTACATTTTCATCCGACCGCATTCACTAGTCACTATGGACCGAGAGGAAGCGAATTCAAATTAACCGATCGTAATTACCGAAACGTTATATTTCGCCGGGAAATAGTGTGGCGTTATACTTAACCTAGACACAAGGACAGAGAAAAATGACTCACGCCCGGAAGGTCAATCTCAAGTCCCTCATGCTCAACAAAGCAAGAGAGGACTTGAAAGTAGAAGCGGAACACAAAGCCGAAGAGAAGAAGAGGATTCTCAACAGCCGGATACAACCAATCGGAAATCTTAGTGAAATGGACGAAAACGAGCTCCGGGTGCGTAAAGTGCGCATATGTTTCGCAGGAGAACTAACAAAACATCATTACATATTGCATTTAATGATTTATTTGGTAAATATGCCAAACAGTAATCAAAGAGACTCTTGGGGGTGCGGAACTTCAATATGCAATTGAATAATAGATTCATATTGAAACAAACCCCAATATCCTTGGATGGTACTTATCCGCAATTATAGTAGAGTATTGGAAAGCACTTTCTATATCAACAGTCGCATCACCAAATATGACATCACCCAAAAATAGTCGGGCTTATTTCAACATGAATATGTTATTCAATTCAAATACTAATCCTACGAGCACAAAAAAACTGAAACCGGCTTGACGATACCTCTACGGCAGGGGTATATGCTAAGCGCGTAGGCTATACCCGTAGATTTTGGAGGAGTTTTAATGTGCCGTCATTGTGGAGCAGTTAGAGACAGTTTTTCTTAACTCCATGGATGATCAACAACTGCCAAAGCTATTGAGTAATGACACAAAAGTGACGGTTGCTAGAAATCTTCATCCAACGCCAAACCATCAGTCGAACGGAGTTACAGTTTGACAAGCTTCCTTGATCACGGGCCTTAGTGTCATTGGCTTCTCTCTACTGCTCTCTACGCTCGTGATCTTGGCGGCGACGCATTGCAAAATGAATCTTCTGTTATTATATTTGTTGTAGCAAGTGGCAAATCAACTAAACTAAATCTACTAAGATAGCAAGTTGACCTAGTTCACATCTAGTCTAACTGCGTTTTGGAAAATGACGCATAGAGGTATACGCAAAATAGAATGCGATAATATCCGGAAACGCCAGACAAGAAATCATCATTATTCATTTCGATTTTATGTGGTAATATGCTATTATCGATGATGTGACTGACGGTTAATGACCTTGAAAAAGCGCCTTTCATGACCCGTTAAACTAATCACCTACTCCCCCCACCCAACCCCTAAAAGCGTGAGTGTGTTGGATATTAGTCAAAATATTGGTATCATTTTTGTCGATATTGCTTCAATATCATATCTGCGGGCGTCGAGGTTCGTTGTTAATTTAATATTATTTGTAAAATGAGTGATCCGATCGATTTTGTACAATTTACAATTGTTCAGGAGCTCTGCCGCAGTCTTTCATCAAAGATTGATATCGTGGACGAACAACGATATGACGTTGACTTAAAAGTTAAGAAGAACGATCAAGAAGTAGGTATCGTCCTTGTTCGTATTGCTATGGTAATCACTAATCAGTAAACGTACCCTGGCGTATTGTGATAGTGATTAAATATCCCTTTGGTTTTCATTGGTCTTGATCGCTTGATACTTCTGTTATATATATATTCAATGAGTGTAGGCGTACATGTGCAGTGTAAGCCTCAACCACTCTCTTCCATTGTTATTACTATATTATTAGACTACGAAAATATTTTAATTTAATAAACGAAGGAAGTCGTTTAGACGCCTGCCCTTTTTGCCATTGCATCGCAAACCTTGTATCATTTTGAATCGATAATATTTTTAATACAAATGATACTACTCCCTACTAAGATGGGACAAACATTCAGTTGAAAGCCTTAGGTAATGAAGCCTTAATAGACAACTGATTAAAATATTCATATTGAAATTAACCTAACTCCGATTATGAAAGTGACCGCCTGTAGCATTGTCATTAAGATTGAAGATCTCAACCAAAGAATATTCGATTTGAGAGGCAAATTCAAGAGACCGCCTCTGCGAAGAGTACACATCAGCGCAGACCAGATGCTGCGGGCACTTCTCGGATCGAAGCACAAGGTATCGATGGACTTGCGTTCCAACCTCAAGTCGGTGAAAAAAGATGAGTCTAAAAAGGACGAGGTGGGTATAAGCACTACTGATGACAGCGTTGAATGTAAAATGTCACAACTGGTTTTCGATTATGACGCATATCGTAATTCGTAAGGATGTCATCTAAGCTATCATAAGCTATATTAGGGTTACCATACGTCCTCATCTAGGAGGATTAGTCTTCTTTTTCGGGCTTTTGAAAATGTCCTCCTAGGACGCCTAAATGTCCTCTATTTTGGCAATTCGTCCTCCTTACATGTTTTAGAGCTAATATAATGGACAGATTGTAGTGATTATGGGCATAAATAGGAAATTCGTGGTTCGAACGAAAGCGACGACCTTTTTTATTAGTCAACCACCTCATAAAGTGAAAGAAGATACTGTACTGGGCGGAGCGGGAAAGTTTACCTATTTTTAGTCAACCGACCACGAAGTGGGAAATATTTACCAGTTTGAAAATTTTGAAAAGGTGTCCTCCTTTCCCGATTCCAAAATATGGTAACCCTAGGCTATATTCCAATATACATGCTTACAAAATATTACTTGAATCCGACTATTCCCAGTGTTGGGATGACTCGAGTCATGACTTGACTCGAGTCATGACTTGACTCGAGTCAGACTCGAGTCACCTTTTTCGCATGATTTGAATTGACTCGGGTCCCTTTGCTAAAATGACTTGACTTGACTTGACTCGGCGTATCAGAAATGTGGATTGACTCGTGACTCAGAGCAAAATTCACGAGTCAATTTCAAGTCATCAAGTAATCAGTGTCGATAAAAATCACTCTATCTTGCATATGTTCGGATTGTTGGCGAAACGCTGATGTAACCCGTGAGAGCGACCATCAATGATCGGGGGTTTTACTGAGCCTCCATTGTTCTCTCACAAATAAATTGACTGCAAACGAAGTGATCGAAGCTTACAGCTTACGCTGTCGTTAACTAGTATAGTAAAGTAATTTTATAGCAAAATGTCTATTTCTGTTCCATGTTCTTACCTTAACAAAACCTCTTGTTTCATTAAAATTCGAATATAGTTTACATATAGTCGGTCCTCAACCATTGGCCCAGGCTCGAATTGTATCATATCAATTTGTAAATGGGAAATGTATTGCATCTTATCAATTCGTTTCTCTATTCTCTATTTTTGCCGGTAATTATAAACTGAGGCTATGCAATTACTTACGTAGTTAGCAGTTCTACGCATATGTGAGCGATACAGCGCCTTCTTGCGTGTATATTCAACTCTATATTCGTTCGTCGCTTCAAAATCAATGACCACTCAATCTGAATTTCAGACATCTAGCAAAATGCAATGACGTAATCATGCCTCATACTTCGAAAAGTCTACTTGACTTGAATTGTGACTTGACTCGTGACTTGACTTGACTCGACTTGACTCGAGTCACCTCCAAAAATCGAGTGAATTGACTTGACTCGAGTCAAAATGTGCTATGACTCGTGACTCGATGGTAGTGACTTGATCCCAACACTGCTATTCCCGTGCTAATCATGCTTAGTAGTTGAGCTGAAAAAATTGGATCTGGTCTATCTTTTCAGTACTAAGGCTTGGCACAATGATTCGATTATCGGAATCAGAATCGAGTAATAATTATATTGCTTCCAGTCGCGCAGCGAGAGATGATCCTCTCGAGTGCTGAAATTACACCCTCCTTGCCACAAAGATTTAATTTATCAACGTAAATTATAGTTTTTATAGCATTTACACAGCGGAAACCTTGAAATATATATTGGTTGAATCGCAGCATAAGAATCATGTAGTACAAATTTACGACTGTTAGCGGAACTGACATTTCTGTGAAGCCGTATTTGGGACTGCACATTTCTGCGAAGCCGTGTTCAAACAACAGCATTGCCACAAAGTATAGTGAAATACGTGAGGTCGAAAAATACCAAATTATCTTTAATATAGGTAAAAATGGCAACGTTGGTCTTGAGCCCCAATAGGGTGACAAATCGAACCAGACAAATCTACCCAGATCCCCCGTCAGGGTATACGTTTTCAACGCTACTTGTAAGCGAGATTTGTTATGCTCGTTTGTGGGTCGGTTTCGATGGCAGAATCGCGCGAAGCGCTTGTAATTGAGTACTTCTACGTCACTACTACTTGAGTAACGACGCTGACCGCCTGTTAGGGGAAAATTGGAAATAAATATAAATTTCACTTGTGAAACCATTTTCCATCGTAAAAACTAATAACGCCAATAATTTCGCTTTTACCGGTCGGAGTTGAACCAAATTTGCTATACATGGTATTTTTTTAAGCAACTTCACCAATTTCATGTGTGGCGAGATAGCGTAGTGGTATAATTCACAGCTGCAACACCAATGGATTGCTGGTTCGAGTCCGACCGAGGTCGACTCTAGAATTCCTACTTAAGTGTTGGCGGTTTATCTAGGCTCCTCCTCGCCATATCATCCGTGTAAGCGGTGTATTATAAAAAGCCCAGAAGTGGGTCGTGCTACTAGTCGGCAGTTAAGGAATAAAAATGAAGAAAATTGGCCTGGTGTAAGTGACCATAGTAGTCGACAAACACCATGAACATCACACACACACGAACGAACGAACAAACAAACAGTTTCATGGGTTTGCCAGTAAATTTGATAAAAAACTAATAGATGTAATATCTTCTAGCTCTAATAACTTCGCTCCTATACTCGTTGGGATTACGTCAAATTTGGTGTGCAGTGTATTTTTCAGCCAACAGCCAGTAAGATTTGAAGAAAAAAGTTTTTTCGAACATCCCTCTTTCGGAATGCGTTGGCCAAAATGGGTTGAGATGCGGAATGTAGACCACACTATGGTCTGGTCAAGCAATTATTTCAATCGTTACAGCACAAAATCATTAGCCCTGTCGCCATACAATAAATTGAATTCTGTCATTAAGCCGAAAGACTGGCGCGACAACGTGGAAGCTAAGCAAGGCATGAGTGGCAAGAAGGCAATGTTCGAGCAAGTTTCGCAAGACGCCGCCCAAGAAGAAGAGGAAGAATAATGATGGGCGGAGCATTTATTTATAATTCAATCACGAAAATTACAATATCGCTTGTCCTCTAATCGTATCAAATCTTGTATTGGCGTCCGAAAATTCGATACATTCAACCGCTGTTTCCGGCAAGTCGTATTATCGTGCGTTGAGATGAGACGAGATAGCGACATCGTAACAGAATCAATGAGTGTTTAGATTTGATAGTGAGCACGCCACTGGATTTAACAGTCTAGCTTTTGATGCACCGAATATCTATACGGTCCACTATCCAACAAGTCAGACTCGGACAACTAGATAATTCTAATCCTCTAATTAGACTGATCAGAGTAGAATGCCGGTAATCTAATTAATATGTAATTTGTGTAATTTCTTTACTCTAATTCTAATTCTAATTTACTCCGTGAAATCTTTCTATGTCTAATTTTAATTCTAATCGAATTCCTGGTTTTCCTGAAAATGCTATAAGAACCATATAGTGTAATGGTGACGAGCCCGGCTTCGTGATCGGTAGGTCGTGGATTCAATCCCCGGCCGGGTCAGATCAAAGACTCGAGAACTGTTGTCCGCGGCTATCCCGCTAGGCGATCAGCATCCACATATAGCATGGAGAAGAAAATATGGCGGTGCAGACCAAATGATCTTGCTCAAAGGTCTTATCGATAGTTCAGGCGAAAATAAATCTGATCTCTCTCTTTCTCTCTCTCTCTCTCTCTCTCTCTCGCGAAACCAGTTAAGCTTGCTGTACAGCAGACCTGGTCATTATTCAGCCCGCGAAAAAATGTTTGGAGTTTAGACCATAGAATCTTTTTGATAATGTTCTGTGTGCTGACAAAAACTGCTATCTCTAACTGATCCAGAAATGCGTTTACTTTGAAGTCTAGTATATTCATGTATACCGTGAGTACGTAACCTATGTACGTCGCGTGAGTAATCCAGGTTCAAATTAAGTCAATATAACAAATTATGCCGTATAGCAACTAAACTTACAAGACACTGTTTCCATATTGAAGTTCAAATCTTGTTTGCAGCCAGTCTGTGCTTTAGAACAGTGGTTCTCAACCTTTCTGACCCAGCGGAAAGGCAAACCTTAAAAATGAATTTTGCGAACTTCAAAAATTCAAAATTAAACCTAAATTTCATTGCGACAAATGTATGCATATCAAATATAATATTGAAAGCTTGATTTACAGCCGACTATGAGATATTTATACGCGGTTCTATTAAAGTTTATGCAAGAGGAAGCTCGCGAAGTTAGGTGGTAAAGACCCGTAACTTGATTGATATTGTTTGGTACCCTTTTATAGAAATGATACTTCGATGTTTGAAATAGCCTCTATTATGCTGATAAGTTTCGCTTAATTCAAAGAGGTCTGTTTAAAAGTCTCCAAAGCCTTCACATATAATTTGTCGAAAACAAGTTGTATATGCTATTATTTATAAACAGTTTCGTACAGCAGATGCACCATTGTGACGAACGCCATAAGTACACCACGGACTCATGACCTATGTCTATTACGGCACGATGAAGAAGATACGTTCCGAACTTCGATATCAATTTAAAATTTGATGTTTTACTTCTCTGATTAATGGACAAGACCCCCACTTCTCGCATTTTGTAACTGGGATTTGTAATGCTAATATATTTTGGTAGACCGGCGGTTGAGAGCCGCTGCTGTAGACCATTACGCCTTTATAATACTTCGATTTTACAAAGCCAAACAGAGATAGAGACGCAGCCTAATATTAAGACATCCACTTAGAAACATGTCTTAACAATGATGTGCACTGTTTGCAATTTAGACATAAAACTGCACGCCGCAGAACATAGCCTAAACTTTGTCTCGGCCGCCGACGTACTTTCTGCTTCACATTTGGCATGCCGGAAGAAATAATTGCCCATCCCTGCTGTACAGACATTGTCTATTCGCTATTCTCATACTTGATTTGATATGAATTGAACTTGACTCAATGTGCATGTTTTCGCGAATCCGCAGCAACGCTAATTCTAATCTGATATGGAAAAACATTGTAGCTATAATTCTAATCTAATTTGGAAAAAGCTGTGTAGCTACAATTCTAATTATAGTCCAATTTGAAAAAGTTGAATATTTTCTAGTTGTTCAGGCCTGCAATAACAAATCAGAAGATTGGTTAGACACATGGGTATTCCAGCGATACATATCTCAGAATATACTGAAAACATCATTCGAAGGAGTACTTGACTTGATTTGAGAATGTTTTTGCGAAATATGTCGGGCAACGTGAAATAACCTTAGGTCGTAAAATAGCTGCAAGCACAGTGCTATTCGCAGGTACGACTTACGAACACAAACAGCTATCTTTTGAGGTCAGATACAGGTTAAATGGCGCTGTCGCATCATGACAAAACAAGTATCAGCAATTCATTCTGTACCACCAATAGGTTGTTAGTAGTGTTGGGCACAATGATTCCAATATACTGAATTCTGAATCGTATATTAATTCTGGTCATTCGCTTCTCGTCAACGACAATTATAGTATCGATACTATTTTCCACTGTGGAACACTTTTTGCGAACACAAATGGTCATGGTCAGGGACCACGGCATATTATCGAACACCGTTACCAATCTAAGCCAAGAGAATTCAAACGTAGCAAACCCGACGTAGAACGTTCTAGGGATGGTGTGAACCTCTGAAAGGTTCAGGTTCGTGTGAACGCGAACCTTTTTGAAAGGTTCTGTGTGAACACGAACGTGAACCTCATGACGTCACGTGACGTCATATTGCTAATTCCAATCCTATCTTTCAATGAAGTGATAGCCTATATTAGCGTACACGATACCTAGCGACGACTCGGGCCACATCATGTCACAATGCAGAAGTACATGTTGGCGTTTTAAACGTCACTAAATGTTTCAACTGAGGCAATCAAAGGATATAATACTCCTATAAAATCAATATCTTCCGTCGCTTTGCCAACAATTTCGACGAGGACTTACCAGGGAATATAAGCTTACGCCTTAACGGTCTAGGCCAGACCGGACAATGTATTCGGCGTCTGAGTAGCCTATCGCTACATTGATATTGAGCTGAGTGTAAAACTGGTTTCTATACTTGCTACCGATATTACCCCATTACCAAGTTTTACAGCAGTAGACAACACCTCAATCACAAGGATTTGGTTCTCGTGATGCAGTAAAGATATGAAGTCAAAATTGCCCCGTACCACTGCTAGATTTTTTTGCATCAGAAAACGATATCAATCTCATTGATTGGTTGAATATAAGCATCATTCGCTGACTACGTATTTCGCTCGTGATGTTGTGTGATCGCAGGTCAAACTCACAGCAGAGAGACACTAAATATTCACAAACGGAAAGCTGAATATTTCGAGTAAACATTTGTTACAAAGCAAGTAAAACTTTTGAGATTGTCAAGGCGCATGCTCGTTTATAGTGCTAATTTTTAATGCTGCCAGCGCCATGCATAGAGTGGCCCGCAGTTGAAATGCAATTAATATGAACCAAAGATGTTATAATGAAATGAAAATTGTAATATATGAAAAAGGTTCACAGTGCAGAACCTACCAAGGTTCTGTTGTGAACGCGAACCTCTAAATTTCCGAGGTTCACACACAGAACGCGAACGTCAACCTCACGTTCACACCATCCCGAGAACGTTCACGAACACGACGATTCAGTTATCATCGATACGCTGCTGCCATGTGATGCTAGGACGAATGTGATTTTCCGGTGGTTTCACGTGTTGTTTGAACATCCATAGCGTGGTTAGGTGTATATAATATGATATGCCTCGGAGTATCCTTTGTAAGGTGAGTTACACATGTGGAAGATAGCAATCGTGGCTAGCACGCGAGTTCGTAAAAACCACTACGAACAACACTATATTTATGTCCAAATCTATACACGGTGCAGATCTCTATCTATCGAATTATGTTCGTGTATGACATAGTTCTGTCTGTTTAAATTCTCAACCACGTTGCTTTTTAAGCGATGGATTTATCAGCGCATTTTTAGTTTCGCCGTGTCGCGAAAGAAGATTAGCCGGCATTCATAACTAGTGTGTTTTGAGCAGGTTATGTGTTCTCTGTGAAGCGGAGAGCGGATAACTTGTAGCGTTTTGCTGAGGACTGAAATTACGTACAATATCGCTTCCGAAAATAGGACAACAATTTGACGACTTTTGCTTAGTTAGCGATACACGGAGTGCGATGTACCCGTGACGACGGACTTAACCTGTTTGTTTCCTCGCGATACTTCAAGGCATACCATTCTATGTAATCGTTGCGTTATGTAATTCCACGCTGGGCTGTAATCAAGTGCATTTCGCAGCTTTGCTGCGAACGCATCGTCCATTGCCCCAGGAAGAACAGATATCGCTGCCGTATGCGTTAGCGCAAAGACCGCCATTCTTTCTGCCTAGTTGTTAGCAATCTTCTTACATGACATGCCGGCATAAGGCCGCGCATCTATTTGCGGAGTGAAGTCTGATTTGCCGCTTAATTTTGCATTATTGAAATAGGCGCGCTAATCAATAGACCGATTAACGTGATCTAACGAAAGCGTTAAAATAGGCAGATTATTGCATGGCATTAACCTGCTCATATTAAGTCACGAACCGTGGCGATTTTCTAGTTGAAATTTGAGACGGAGTCGGATCAGAAACGCGTGTTTTGTTCAGGTAATAGTATTAGTGTTAATATTCACTGTGCGTTGCGATTCCACTGCTGAAGTACAATTACCTCACAAGGAATTTTTAGCATATATTATACCTCAGAAGTGGCAGGCGACAATGGCAGAGCACATGCTGGCGTGAGTATATGCAATATGTCATAACTTACTTTATTGGTCTATATTTGGGAGGGTGCTTCGCATCCGTTTTGTGTTTATTTGAAGTGGTCGGATTTAATTAGTCTGGTGTTTCACACAACTTCGTTTAACTATCAGGTAATAGGGGTCATGTCGTGTCTGTCTAATGTCCATATTGCCTTTGGTCACAAATTTTGTAAGTTATGGATATGATACACGTCTACCCAACCAAATAATAATGTTTCAATAATTCCATGTACATAGAATTCCGGATGTAACATCCTGCTTTAAACAGAGCCAGTGAAGCGTGATGTAAATTGTAACATGTCGGACTGAGTAGCAGGCAACGGTGTCTACGGTAAATTAACTGGGTAGAGACTGTGTTTAAATCACAGAGGCACTTTCTCAAACACTGCTTGGTTTGGACAGTATCCGTTTTTTCGCGACCAAAATAAACGACTAATTGAAACGTTCTGTGCCTACCACTTAAAGAATGTACGGTACATATGGTCAATTCGCCGACTTGAACTGTTACGAAGAACTGTCATCGATATAGAATCTGTTGACTATACAATACATACACATGCTCGGTTTCAATTCATGAATTCTGGAAGTTTGTCCGGCAGGTTATGAGCGACAAATCAATATAAGAAATCTGCGCTTTTCCGGTACTAATTTCTGTTGCTTTAGCATACCATAATACGTCGAGATTTTACTGTTCATTTGTAACTTGGCGCGCTTCTTTACCATCCATTTATATACCCTTCTTTGTTGCAGTCTATCGGCCATGCACGTCAACACTGCACTAGACTACAGTTGCTGTGTAGCTTCTGTAGAATCAGCGCGTGCCCGCTGGCCAGTATATATTTCCCTTTCATGAACACCATTAGACTCCGAGGGTTGTCACGTCCTTACCCTGCAATGAAATAGCCATTCATCACTTGAACATCTGCACTCAAATATAACTTCGATATCGACAGCATATACGTCGACGAGGCATGAGCCAGAATTGTCTGTCAGTATGTAGATTTGTGTTTGATGTGCTTCCAACTCGAGATGTAACCGCAAATGGCCGAAAGCAACCGAGCACCAAAACGTGACATGTGACACCCCACATCTCAAGGTTTCGATCAAGCATTCGTTTTCCAGAGTGGGCAATGGGCATAGTTCTCGTAAAATTCGTGAAAGTGCTCTTGAAATATTCAGTGCATTTTTAAAACGTAATGTCGTCGCCGTGGACGCAGTCGTGAAGTTGTGCTCATACCGTGGAGCCCCGTTTCTGCTGTGGTATTTTTGGATAGGACGCCGAAGGTATAGATTCATTGTATTATTCGGTGCATACAATCTATGCGTATAGTATACTGTTTGCGATGAGCACGCAAATACTTTTTTGCTTGAATTATAGCATTTTTAAAGGTATGTGTGGATGAAATAGCGATAGGAAGCGAAGGACACCCTTTCTAGTATTTCAGTCGTCAAGTTTTCCTAGACTAAAGCCGGTATTCTTTTATGTATGAGTGTGTGACGATGTATATGTAATTGAAACATTTTTATCGCTTCCAAGGAGTCATGCCGAGTCGCGGGAATGGTCGTAATCGCAATCAGGAATCGAACGTAGCAGGAGTTGAGATGTCGGTAGTTTGAGATCCCGCAGTTAATCAGCCCTAAAATTAGTCCTACCCTGAGACAAGATGAAGGAGCGTTCCGCGACTGATTAATTAAAAAACGGAATGGGCTTTTCGGCTTAGAGATTAAACGTATCTTTTGGATAATAGCGTGGATATTCACCGTTGTGGCAGGATATATGGAAATATACTTTGGAAAATTTGGAACGCTGGGACCACAGTGAATAACAGCGCATCTCAAATGGATCTTGTCACTTGTAAATCGGCCCATAGTTGCCACATCATGCTCCAAATGTACGCCTCAAAAACGATTCACTTTAAATTATAATTATGTAAGAAATTGAATATCATATTCATATCGAAATAAACCCGAATATTTTCGGCTGACACTCGTCAGGGATAATCGTCAGCAACTAGTAGAGAATAGGAAAGAGCATTGTATATTAAAAATAGTATCACAAGAAGAAATACAGGTCTGATCAGTTCGAGGTGCCGGTGTCGTGTCATTGCTTGCCAATAACTATAACGACAGTCTGCGCTGCAAATTTCGTTGCACAATTCGGCTCCTAGCTTTCAAGAGCAAGATTGATTTTTCCTCTCTTCCTGCATAATCCGATAACAGAATTCCTATTCATTTACTGATATACTCGTTTTGCGACCTGTTGTTTATTACCGATCCAGTTGGTTACAACAGTCTGCTCGCCGCCTCCATAATCTGTTAACTGTTACTCATGCAATATGTATGAGCCTATCACTTTCAAACGAATTTGAATAGACACCATAAATCACACACAGGTCGACTTCAGAATTCCGATACCCAAGTGTTGGAGGTTTACCTAAGCTCCTCCTCGCCACCTCATCCGCGTAAACGGTGTCTTACAAAAAACCTTGAGGTGGGCCGTGCTATAATTCGGCAGTTACGGAAAAATAATGAAGAATATCGGCCTGGTGCACATGGCCATAGTAGTCGACAAACACTATGGATACCACAAAACAAACAAACATGGGCTACGTGCTCGACTTTCAAACCGTACGTAGACTACTTTACGAATCACGTGCTGAAGAAAAACGTTTCAAATTCATAGCGATCGGGTTTCATTCATATTTTGTTGTCGGGTTCGGATGTTGGCCTGCCTGCCACTAATATTCGGATATGATTACGCGATTTTATTGGACATCTGACATTCGTTCCATAGCATGTAATTGGTTACATTCGTCGTGTGGCATGACCGCCGCACTGTATAAACAACATGTTATGAGACCCGTTGCCAAGTACCGATATAATTCGCAGTTCGGGCTTTTGCTGATTTGTTTTTGATTATGTTATGAAACGCCAGACCTATTTTGCAAGAGAACCGGAAAATAGATCATGAGGTCTCAAGATCGTTCATTATTGTATAGTTCGATCGATCGAGGTGCCGTTGCTGCATGACACGGATGACAAATATGAGACAAGCCTTCCTCGGCATGAATATATATATATATATTATACCCTTATATATATTCTAGCCCCTGCGAAGAATGTACGATTGTACATTGTAAAGGGGAATCAGCTGTATGTGATGTGATATATAAGGATTACAGGCTTTTATAAGCATAAGGATTAAGTGAGAAATCCTAATTGAAAATGTACAATAGTTCGTTTCGAGCAGGCTTAGCCCCGAATAATATCCATATAACATGACTCCGTATCACAGTCGGTGGAAATAAACAGTTGGAATCCTTTTGTTCCTTAGTGTATCCACTCTATCGACTCATCCTGTGGTCGCAAATCTACACGTTTGCTTTCTTAGTCGAAATACAGCGCGTTGTACTTTTAGACAGATTTGCAACACGCCTATAGCGAGTTATTGCGGTTGTTGTTTCAGTCAGAAGTATGAGGCGTCACGAGGGAAATGGGAAGGCCGCGTGGAATAGGCGAACGGATTCCGCATCATTTTCCCCCGCAAATCAATACCGAGTGATATACATTTTATTACCGTACTGTGAAACTAATCTAACACGAATTCACGAGAACCCAAGTTGAGAGTTAATCAGTAATCACGGAAGGAACTTGGATGCCCGATACTTCTATCAAACTAAATTTTCTTAGTCGGGCGCAGCATTGCTAGCGCCTAGCTATAACAATTTCGTAATTGATGTAATAAAATATTCTGATGAGTTCCATCCAAATCTTTAATGTATTATGGTAATTGTAAATATACTCCGGTGGCAGCAAGGTAACTCAAAACGGAGTGAAATAGAAATACACGACTGAACTTATACGGTACAAGGGATGCACTGAAGCTATTTTCATGGGCAAACAGCTCCATAGATTATTATTAATTGGTAATGTCGTCGCGGCGGAATGAAAGTAGCTCCTGTCCATTTTTTCAAAACTTGAGATCCATTTTTCAAATTTATGGAGAATCAAGTTTGTAAATTTTCATTTTCTTTTCGGTCATGTTTATTTTTATTACATTGTTACAAAGTTGATCATGGTCCAGATATAGCCGGAAGAAAATGAAAACTTTTAAAGAGTTAATTTTCTCCTAATGTGTAAAATGGACACGAGCTAGTTTGATTCCACAGCGACGATATACACAATATCTCAACCGCACGCGTATAGGCCTTTGTACTCTATAAGGGTTCACAGGTTGGATCACTGAGCACGCAGGATAATGCATATAAATATGATGCTCATGCGATGTGACAGCCGGTGAGCTAATCACCAGTATCCCGGGAATTGCGGCTCTAACCGCCGCGCAGTGAGGAGGTGGTTCTCCGCATGCTTTGAAACCGAAAGCTGTGACCCCAGACACTTTTTTCGTGAGATATATCGCACAGCAGTGCAGTCTCGATAATCGTTAAATTTCTTTCTTCTAGTGGAGTCGTTCTTCGCCAAAATATGGCTATATACATGTCGGGGGAATCTCCGATGATTGCCAGAAGGATGGACGGTGGCGGTAACGATCTCAGCGAGAAGAAATCGAATGGTATGTTCTCTCGCAGCAAAGCCTTGGCGGGCAGGGGCCAGCTTATCAAAACGTACGTCAAAAAGCAGGAGAGCGATGCTGGAAAAGGTATATCTATTCGGAATTTGGCATGCTCCAAGTGCATATATGCTATATAACATACTACCAACCGATTTACTTGACTTTTTCATTCAACTGCATAACGATTCCCTTGCACTTTCTAGCAGACTTGAACAAGTAGATAATTCCGGCTGTCAAACTATCCTAATTATAGCAAAATGCCGGTTCTCTAATTCTAATCTAATTTGTGAAATATTTCTTATCTGTAAATAACTGTATAGTGGGAAACGAGCCAAGCTTGCTGTACAAACATTTGCCATTCTCGTGCCGACGAGAAGCGACTGTGATTTGATATGTACTTAACTTGAGTCAATTTCCCAGATTTCCCTAATTCAGTAATTCTAATTATGCTCTAATTTGGAAACACCTGTGCAGTTATAATTTTAATCCTAATCTAGTATGGAAAAACTGTATAGCTATAATTCTTATCTAATTCGGAGAAGCCGAAAATTTTCTAGTCTTCCAGGTCTGCTTTCTATTATTACTGCCAGGTCATCAGGGGCTAATATACTATTCTAGTCTTATAGCTGTGAGATTCAACGTAGGATCAGTTCTTAATTCCATTTTTCCCACGCTCAATGATTCCCTCGTGATACTTTGTCTCATATCAGTCTGGAACTGGGACATATCTTCCTGCTATAGTCAGGTACATAAAGTGCGAGGGTGCTATGTCATCAGTGGATGACATTTTGGTCAGTTAAACTTACTAAATCGCTTTAAAGTCGAAGAGTCTTAGCGGCGACATGTTCCCGAATAGCTTCGTTTTTTGCATGTTCAGTATAGCGCAAATTAATTTTACATCACATTTCATGGTAAGGGATAGGAGTGACGTATATTTCAGGTACGCTATACTTTTACTGTGAGATCTGTGAATGAGCCACCTATATTGAATTCAGAAAGTGCGGGTGTCACATGACAGTGACACATCAGCTAGATATTATACAAAAATTATTATTGATTCCGAAAAGCAAAAATGCGATTACTTTAAGGATATAATTTCCTAGTCAAGGAATATTCGGAGTAATATGCTTCTTTTGAACATCCGGTCACGAGATAGATACTTTAGCAAGCGACACTTGAGCATATGATGGTTAAAGCTAGGACTTCAATTGGATTCGAGTTAGATATAGAATGAGATTTAGGGTTGGGGCAAGGTTTGATTTCGAGTTCGTTTTGGGGTTGTCAAGTCACATGCTCAAGTCCCGCATGCTAAAGGATAGTATGCTCATGCTCAAGCTCAACAGTCGTTTTTCATTGTGTCGCGTGCTGAAATGTCGGACGGACCGTTTGGACAGCTTTGTTTTCATCATGTCCTTAAAATACTCTATAATTTGTGTTGATTTGGTAAACAATTTTGGCCCCCCTTTGAGCTTCGTCCTCCCACCCCAATTGGAGTTTGGGGTGCGGCAGTTACGGTCCTGCATACGGTTTATATTAACCTAAACCCCTGACTAATAGCTGCATTGTGTAAGATAAAAGACTATGAAATTACTTGTGATCATCACGCATCTTCGGCTTGGCATAGACCAGTGGTTCCCAACCTCTTTTGACTCATCGCCACCTTTTGAAGCTCCACACCGATCATCGCCCCCCTCCCACCCCAAATATTGGGAACCGAAAAATGGGCATACAAACTGTAATCACCGGCGAGTTGACTAAAATAGGTCAACTTTCCGGTTCGACTTCGAAGTTACACTTTTACATCTAAATTTTCGTGAGTTGACTAAAGAAGATCATTTCTCTGACTTGACTCCAATATAACCGTTTTAACGCGCCATCGCCCCTTTATCGCTGCGTTCGTTATTTTATCCCCCATCGCCCCCTTCGTCCGTTGTCCCCTCCTATCGCCCCTTCGTTATTTTCGCCCCTTAGACTGCCAAATCGCCCCCTGGGGGCGATATCGCCGACGTTGGGAACCACTGGCACAGACTAATAATATTTATGTTTAATTTACGTTGATAATATGTACCGCTACGTTGTTGAAAATCAAAATTCACAATTACGATGGGAATTGTTTCGATGAGGCGTGAGTAGAGAAGTTCATATGCCAAGTTTCATTGCAGTGGAACATCTCCAATAAACTTGCTGTTGATGTGTACACAACCGTTCCATTAAAAGCGGCAAAGGCTTGGCTGCGTAACATAAATTTACAGACGTGTTTACCGTGGTTTTTCACCGCAGATCATATCTAGAAATCAGTCACATCCAAAACGATTTGTATTGCCGTGTCCCGAATTCACGCACGTCGCGAATTTAGCCGGAAGCATCAAAGGATAACGTTCACTCAAACGCTGCCTGCTGGCGCATTTTCCGAAAATCCCAGTGTGCGACTGTGCGTATGCGTGATGAATACAGTTTCGCGGTGATTGCCAATTACACGTGATTGAAAGTGTGGAATTGGCAAATGTAAGATGTCCATAGCATTGTATGAAGTCAAACTAATGTAGCGGCGATCGGTTCATTGGTTGATTGGTTCCAAATATACCAATGTGTGTGTGTGTGCATAGACTTCGATTTATCGATTGAAAGTGGTTGGTTAAATCAGATAATTTTCCAATCTTATACCTTCCATTAAACTCCCAACGTTCACAATGCATCTCATAGTCGATAGTCACAGAAAAGCTTCTTCCCTCATTCAACCCAAAACTGTCTTTTTTACGCAATCATGTTAAACAGGACCAAGTCATGAGTGTCAAAACACGGCCACAATGATTCTGACAACGCCGAGTTTGATATAGAGAATTCTTTGTTTGTTTCCTCGCTTATGCATCACATCTGAAGGTGAACGACATGCTTGAGTGTTGCATCAATCGAGTCAGAACCAACGATATAAACTTGTATTTGACTCGGGCTAAACACAATATTCAAGGCATCATTTGTTTCATTGATGTCCATCGCGTGTATACGTTGCTCGGTAAGATTGTACTCTGTAAATTGTTATAAGAGTATCCAATACCGTCATGATTGACGCGCTGTTTGCTTAAACATCTAAAGACGTGGTATAGTCCTTGAATGTCGCTGAAGCATACAAGCGTTGACAGAAATTTATTCGACGACATATATGCCGCTAATACCTCGAATAATATACTGCACTTTTCGTGGTTCATGGCATCTTGCTATATAATTGCGTACAAGCGGTTGTTAGTAACATAGTCTCTTGATCGCCGAAGAAACAATAACGGTCGCTACTATCGTAACTGTGGCCGTGGGTTGCTTCTTATAGTTTGGATCAAAAGTTCCGCGCATAAATATTTTGATTCGCGGCGGTGGTTTTACGTGTGAAAATGCTGTACATGACATGCGCAGAGTGAGTCTATTGTAGGAAATGTATAACATTTTTGATCGCGTATACCGACCCATGGCTGAAATGAATTTCCCTGTCCGTTAGTGCTTGGAATCACACATTCCTGAAGTATCCGCTTTCAGAGATTACTGGAAAATCGCATTTAAGTGAGACGCTCAAACGAAGTTGTACGTAGCACGTAACATTTGTTGATATTGTCCACGATCGTTGGATAGCCGATAATATCGAGTTCATCATTGAATTCTGTTTAGTAAACTGAATTGTATGTGACACCGTTGAGATTATAATCGCAGTATGTCTCGTACACCATATCTTATTGTTACATTTGTCTGGCGTACGCCGTACGTTTGTATTTCAAAGAAAAACGAGAAAGAAAATATGATAACAAGCCCACATCGCACACAAAAATGGCTGGAGAAAATGAGCGTGCATTGAATCACGCATTGTATGCGGTGGTCCGCTGTATACAAATCCAAATCGTGAAGTTACTGTGGTTATTTTGAGTAGCTACGATTCATTCTGCGGGGGTTGCGGGCCGTCTGCGAATCAACGTAATCTCTCGTGTTCTGGCGTGGAGCTACGCCAAGTGGAATCAGTTCCAAATAAATCCGTGCGTCAGCCGCCGGTTGGAGTCATGCAAGATCGCGGATCCCTATCGAGTTTTCGTGCTCGTCGTCAGGCGTCGAACGAATAGGAATAGGAGTACGACGTTTTATATTTTTGTCCTTGATAAACGTAATTAATATAACTGATAAGTAGGGTAATTTTTTGACATGTCAAAAAAAAGGCAAAATTGTTGCGTTGGGTCAAGAAATGTCAAAATTGCAAACAAAGTCAATCTTTTTTACAACCTGCATTTCGTTTGTATCGTAGATTTTACACTGTCGGGGAACTTATCATTTGACATTTTACAGCTTATAGCCTATTTTATAGGCCTACCGTTGTAGACGGTCCATTGCCTGATCATTGTGAATCATAAATATTCGGATAAAACAAATTGGTTGACATGGTGTTATCCTCAACGTACCGCAAAATCCTAACTGAAGCAAGACTGCGTGGGTATTGCATGGTTCTTATATCAAGAAGCGCATTATGAAAAATTGTGATGTAGACACCATTGTCAAAATGAAGCAACACGGTTTGTCACCGGCAGTGCACGCACGCACAACTTCAGTGTTGTCAGTCAACAACTGCTACTGTTGAACGATGTTCCTCCATTCTTGGCAAGCTAGTTAGTAAGGACATACACTTTCTACCCGAGAATGTAGGAAAGTATCTTTCATTGTACTAGAACAGATTTTAATTATTTCTACTATAATGCGTGATGTACCACTGGAATTCTTCATAGAACCAGATTTCGTTAAAATCAAGTTTTTTTCATGAAAAAAATTTGTCAATTTTTGAGTCAAAAAGTTTTTTCATACCGAACTACTTCGTAAGGTCAGACAGTTCGACCCAGAAATTAAGATAAGTAGTACAATTCTGACATTATGTAGGAAAGCACCTAAATTTTAATTTTCAGGTCAAAATCTTCCGTTTTTTAGGTTAAAAACTGCCCTTCTGATTAGTGATGTCACTTGCGTATTGGACTTAACTTCGAAATTACGTTCGGAATCAAGTGTTATGCAGTTCCATCGCCCTTACACCATCCACTGGCATTCAATTGACACGGTAATACCGGTATACCGATATTTCTGTGCTGGACATATCGACCTAGAGTCACTTGATTCAATAAGATATGGAAATAGCGGATAACTGGCGACGATAAGACCTGTAATAAATGTAGACCGCAGAGCATTAGCAAATTATTGATTCTAATTGGAAGGGAAGAGGGCAGTGTGTCCGTGAATGTATGAAACCCAAAAAATTGTTTGGCGGCTCTCATAAGGTCATTAAAGCTATGCTGTCCCAAATTATGACCGATAGTGCATTTTCAGCACATACGACAGCCGCTGGTGATCGTCCACTCAAATGCATTCACGCAAATACAAAAGATAAGTGGACAATAATTTGATATTGCAATTGCAGCAATCTATGCATACACTTTCAAGGATTGCAGCGTCACCGAGTCCGGGAGTCCCAAGAGTCTTCCAAGGGAACCTTATTCATCATTTTCCAATCATGTACCACCACCACCATCACCAATAAGCATGTGTATATAACTATATATATAGATGTGAACGTCCTAGCTGCTGGTTATAGGACATGTACTGTGTGACCCTGGAAGACATGATTAGTCAGAGTGCATACGAAAGGTGTTCTTACTATTTATAGTCTTCTCGGTCATGCATCGGTTAAATATAGAGCGAAATGTTGGTCGGTTATGCCACCTAAAATTAACACAAGCAAGTATACACATGGTTCAGATCCTTCGTGTTTTTCACCAGATTACTACGGCGACCGTGTTCGACTCAATATATCCGGGCTGGTGTACGAGACTAGATTAAAAACGCTACGAAGATACCCGACGACCCTTTTAGGAAATGAACAATCGCGCGAGGCGTATTACGACAGTAACACGGGGGAATACTTTTTCGACCGTGATCGACAGACCTTCGACTCCATTTTGCGATTCTATCAAACCGGAGGCATGCTCATCAAACCAAGTGCGGTCCCAGAGGTACGTGCTTGCGTCATTTCGGCGTTTTCATGGCGGGGTTGCGGTGATGCCGCGACGCGTTTGAACGGCAGGGGTTGAAGGCCAAATAAACAAGATATTAATGCATCGAGCGATGTTTGTTATCTTTTTCAACGCGATATTATGCAGTAAACAAACCTTACCCTAAATGATCCGCTTATCATTTTTGCGTATATTATCTGTATTTATTGTTATAAGTTGTTGAGCAATGTGTTTTAGTGTAAATAATGTAACGGTCAGAGATCTTTTGGAAGGAAGAATCTCCTCCTCTACAAACAAACCATGATATAACAGGAGTTGTTAATTCAAGTCCTAAACCTTCCGGTACTAATTTGGTCCCTAGTTAGTTTAATTGAATATTATATTCATATTGAAATAAACCTGAATATTTCGGCTGACGCTCGCCAGAGCTAATCCTCAGCAACTATAGTAGAGAAACGGAAATAACATCATATATCAACAATTGTACCACCAAATATGTCAATAGGTTGGCGTATGTGCCAACAGAAGAAGTTCGTGTATCATCTATAACAGTAGTCGGGAACCTTTTTCGTCCGAAGAGCCATATTGGCCCAATTTTTCCCATCTTAACTCCCAAAGAGCCGTACATGTCAATCAACTGTTACGTCACAATTCAAAATTCGTGACGTCATGGTAGCACATGGGATTTGTCGTGTGCGCCTCATTTTCTCTGCAAAAAGTCGTAATAATCATGCTGGTAAATGTATTCGAGCATGCGAAATTTCAGTTACGAGAACGTAGATTCGTCGTGATGCTCCTTTTAAATAACGACAACCCATGATCACATGCGTAGGTGGGCCCAAACATGATCACTACAGCAGTAGGCCTATATACCCAATGTGAGGTGTGATACATCAGTGACGTGGGGTCATGGGCGGCAAGCGAGGTAGTTCGTCACCTGTCGCCAGGATGAGTGAACGAAAATTGTGAAAATTTCAATTACTATTGGTATTTTCTATCGCTGTTAATGAATGACTGAATTTTGAACATTTTCCTTCCAAAATTAGGTGACTTGCATATTTATTACTCGAAAATGTAGCGCGATGCGATAGGTAAGGCACAGACGGGCCAAACGTCGCCATTGATACCGCAATTCATCGTAAATAGCTTAGAATTTATAATTAACTGATGTGAACTGAATGCAACTGTTGCACTGATTCCGAAAATCTAAATACTGATCGACTTCTCAATTCTCAAAGTTTCGACGGGAACGTATAATGTTGCGCTACACGCCTACATTTTATCGCTGGTATTACAAAGCGACTTACCAATCAAGAGCGTGGATAGCTATGGCGTTGTTTGTAATTGTGAATGTCACTTCCACTGCAGTTCATTTCGCGGCGTAGATCAGGAAGACGTTGTGTATATATTTGATAACTGCGTTGTTATTCATGGGCATGGGCATCGCCATGTCTGCTATTTTCTTTGATCAATCAACGTTTCATGCAATCCAAGATTTCGAGTCCGGTACATCGAATTCGCAAGTGATATTGGTCTCCGACGCGACAGTAACTTAAATTCGGGTATTTTGAAAAGGACAGCCCAAACGCCTAACCCCGAAGACGGCACTGTCTTTACCTGTCAAAGACATGTTTATATACGGTCACTAGAATAATTATTCTGGTCGTGATGAAAATTTACTAACAAGTTGCTGCAATATTGAGCAATTCAGTAAAAAATTATATAAATTTGGCAAAGAGCCATATCTTATGCCCAAAAGAGCCATATATGACTAGCGAGCCACGGGTTCCCGACCGCTGATCTATAATATTACATTGCGCATAAACGATCTCCATACGCTCCGAGCATTCGACATTTGATTCCGTTGACGTCAGATATAGTGATACTATTCTTGATATGCCAAGTTCTTCCGAATTCTCTGCTAGTTGCTGGCCATTACTCCTGGCGAGTGTCATCCAAAAATATTCGTGTATATTTCGATATGAATGTATTATTTAATTGTTTATTGATGTTCTGAACCTCCAATAAGCGCTTCAAATAGCTAATTTAAGTATACTCTTGACAATAACCAATTTTTATTATAACACTGAAAATGCTAAGAGCATGTGTAATCGGATCAGTTGGCCACAATCAGAGTCATACATTAAATATCTTTAATACCATGTCCTGCACCGTGAAGTGGCCTTTAATATTATGTTCATGTTTTAATGGTATTTTCCTTGCAGTTGGTTGAATTAAAGAAATATTTTCCTCTCTCTCTCTCTTTCCGGTCTTAGTGCTCCAGAAATTAATCTACGATTGTAACCATTGGCCTTCTTCGTTGTCTATTTATGGTCAGGTGGTATTTATCTCTGAGGTGCGAGACAACATCTGGGTCTTAATGGACCTTTTTGGTTGACTTCAACAAGCAATCTGCGTATCCCTGCGCTGTGCAAGAGATAACAATTATGATTCCTGAGTTTACGATGTTACTTGAGAACCCGTAAACTCGGATGTGCGATTCAAATTCAGATCTGGTTTTGTATTACTTCTGGTATTCGCATACACAGTTTGCGAGACATTAGAGATGCGCAGAATTGTGATATTGGATTTCATCCGGGCAGGAATCCGCCAAGATGTTCGGACATCGATATGATCTGTCGGCTTTACTTAGCAACATATTTAGATGTCGGGATAGGGACATGGTCAAGAATGGTCGAGAATTCATATTTATATAACGGTCCATTGTTAACTTTGGATCGTGCGGTGCTATTAGGATGAGAATGTTGAATGGAAATCGGGAATTTCATTTCGCATGCAACCCCACTTGATTTAGAATCTAAATATAGTAATTTGATCAGCATGGGTCTTATCACTTGAAAATCAAACACATGCACCACATCTTTCGATAATTTGTGTCTTCATTTGGTTCGGTTGAGGTTTGCGCCATTGCGTATATTGAACAACACTTGATGCGCTTGCGTGATGATATGCGAAATTCTGTCATTACTGTATAGTTATAGTAAAACATACTACCAATGTTCAATGGACATTGGACAATACATACTTTTTATATCGATTTAAACTATTTGCATTGTTGACCTATTGAGCAGTTTACCTGGTTACTGGACGTTTGAGCACCGTGATCGATGGCCAGTATCAATATTTCATCTGGTCAAACACATTTATTTCAATCATACCGATAATAAGTAGGCGTTTCAATTTATCCTAGTTCAATTTATCCATACAAACCATGTGGCTGATCGCTATCTGTTACCTAATGTATTTTCCCCCCTAACCCATTGATGGTTTGCAACTCTGGACCGCGCGTCGACAAGCGTTATTTTGAGTCCTGAGTTGAATCAGGTTATCCTAAATGACCCGTGTACGTATAGATATCAACGTTACCGGTTAATGTATACTACATAGAGTGGGGTTGGTGACCTTCTATGTCAAATTATAATGTCTAAAAAAAATTCACTTCAACTTTAAGATCATATCGGAATATAATGACGTTGAATAGTTCTACCATATGATTGTAACTGCGGACCTTGTGTCTGTGAGCAATATGTTACTGGGGTTAGCCAATTTGTCTTGTGTCCATGAAGTTCATAACTTGAGCCGAGTTTCTTATAGATGCAAGCACAAATGATATTAGTGAATGCTTGCTTTTTCCGTGCCATACTTCTTTTGATATGATTTGGTAAACAAGTTGAATTTATGTCAGCATACGACTCCCAATATTTCTGGTTCGTGTAGTTCAGCAGTTCACAAATGGGGAATTCCAGTGGAATAGACAATGAAACAGAGTGCATGTTATATATTGATATTTCCGTTGACAATGCCAACTGAAAAACCAAGTTGCGGGTCGAAATTATAACCATGCAGGTCGAGAATGCAAAGATGTTTGGTATTTAGGCATCTATGCATCTCATGGGAAAAATCAATAAGCCAGCCTAGCCAGATGTACTGACTCACTAAATCGCGCTAAATCTACTATAGCTTATTATCTTGTATCATTCGGTTGTGTTGTGTTGCGTTCAAAGATACTTTGACAACAGATTAAATTTCACTATACTAACTCTTTGGATCATGTCTATTCGTGCGAATGTCGACCTGGCAGTGTCGCGGACGTGAGGTATCGGAAATAATGCGAATCAGTTGGCGTTGTTAGTCGCTCACGGGAGACCTTTTATAGGGAATTGGATACTTCCACGTTGTCCTCAGGCCGAAATGCGGTGTATGTTTGACCACGTGCTAGACTCATGCGTTTCAAGTGCTGCGAGCCATTGTATAGGTCCGGCTAGCTTCGGGCGAATTCAGTTCACGTATTTGGAGTTATTTCATGTCTCGGCGCGCGTCTCCCAGTCACAAAGCGTCAACTGTCACGTCATCGCTCAATGAGCATGTGCATATGGAGTGTCGCCACACATTTAAGCGTTGTGCGTACGTATAGGCACGTTTTTATTAGGAAAGAATACATCCTTCTAATTACCCTTTCTAAACGTTTAATCTATCAAGATCGCACCACACTCGATTGAGATCGTATGAATGGTCCAGCATATTATGGTATCAGCATTTCAGATTTAACATTCCCCGTGAAATCGACCTAAATCCGTGTTTCAGAGGCCCGATGTCACTGGTCACGCAATAACTCGAATGCCTGTCTTTTTAAATCTACTCCAGCCTTTGTAATTACGACTTAACCCCCTGAGATATCGCGGTTGGATCTGTCATTCGTTATTGGCACTTCTGCAATCACCCTTCGCATTAGAATGTAATCAATCCATGCAAACTTGATCAACTTCTTTTGTGTGGGATTTCGCTCCGATATTGATCGCACATTTCATACTGTGTGAATATTTTTAGTACCATTTCCGTTGTCCGATCGCGACGTTAAGGTCATAATGACACAAATGAATGGGACTGTTTTGTGCAATGTGCATTTACGTGAGCGATTACAGTAAGTACATAACGTCGGCCAAATCTGTCACGGTCTGGCCTATTATATAATAAATCTGATCTTTGGCGCAACAGCCGTTCAATATTGATTACATAACGAGCCCATTATACGAATTCGTAATGAAAAGAGGTTAGGTTAGGATAGTTCGTTCGATCGCTGTGATAGAGATGATATGGGTAAACTGCTGTAGCCCACGGGTCAGGTCTGGGTCAGATCTGTCCTAATCCAAATGGTAATCCAAATCACTAATCCATTTCGTGGCATCCCAAGTTTAAGTCTAAATCCTGTAATGCCTTAACCTTCCTTCAAATGGCACTGTACATTGGAAATTGTATGTTAAAATCGAAATCCGAATCCATTTACTCACAAGTCGTAAATCAAATTTAAATATTATCCAAACTACTTGTACAGTCCGTAAAAGAAGATGTAATACTTTACTGAGCACTTCGTAGGTTGTGTGGCCCGCGAAGGCCACTGAATATCTAAGGGTGGAGAATAAAATGTTAGATTATCCGGGAGAACGCTGATCGTCTGATTAAAACTCTTGATCGTGGCGCTTAAAGTTGAATAAGATTTCATCAAGGATTATCCCGACTAGTCTGGTTAAACTTTGAATCCAGCGAAATAGCTTGCCGTGATTTATAGTTTTAGTCATACGATTAGTATTCTCCCGGATAAGCTAGCAAACATCTTCCACCGACGAAAAATTTTGCCCTGCCCATGGATAGAGAATGATGCTCTCTCCTTTCCTGTTATGCTAGGAAATCTTCTTCAGAGAAGTGAATTTCTACAAATTGGACCAATTTCTAAAAAGGCCCGAAAGCGAAATCGCCGCCGAAAGGGAATTTCACGAATCCAAGATGCCGAAAGGCCGAAGAATGAGGAAAGTAAGGGAAATAAATTATTACTCTATACTAAAATACATCGCGTTTCAATTAACAATTCATAGTTGTTTGGAGATAATTGTCGTCGAGTGGGTGGGAAAGTTGGCACGTGACATATCATATGAGCTGCTTTCTGAGATGTTTCGGTCGCAAATTGCTTTCCCGGTGTCGTTTGCGCCGTGTGTGTTACAATACAATATATCGATTTTCCGTCAACACGCAATTGAAATTCACGGGTTACTGCAAGTGACGAATTTCACACGTACCGTCGGCGCTTAGCAATGATCGCGGGGGTCTAACAAGCACTGCGGTATTTCCCACTTGGTCCGCGGAGTATTTGGTTCAAAGGAAACAATTATTCATCACTCTTTATTAAACTTTTACTGTGTAATATCAGCAGCGTGCCCAATGCAATGGCATGCACCACCACAATAACTTAGTAAGCGAAGGATTCCGTTTCGAAAATGCATTATATTTTATAATCTACGCGCGACTTATCTATTTGATATAGAATGTTTCTCTCTCTCTCGACTGTTTGTTTACCAGTGTGATGTTCCGACTGCTATGGCCATTTTACAAGTTAACTGCCAAGTTAATTGTAACTGTATGTGCGAATCAGCATGAAATTATACCATACACTAGGGTTATTTTGGAATCAGGAAAGGACGACACTTTTCAAAATCATAAAATAGGCTTTTCGAAGAACAGAACTTCAATATTTCAGCAAACAATACGTTCATATTGTTAAATTTATTCCACTGGAAGCTTTTTGACTGGCTCTCTTCAGCAGTGAACGACAGTAAATGAGGTTAACCAAGCTCGAAATATAGAAAGAATTTTGTCGTTGTGACGAAATAATGACAAGTACACAAGTCGCGAACGGCATTAAACAGCGCACGGTTACGGTAAAGCACACACAAAGTCAGCTGTAAAACAGCCGAATGACAAAACAACACTAATGGAAGATTCCCAGCGTGTAAAGATGCTCCTTCTGGCGGCAGAGGATCGGCTTTTGCAGCTTTATAATGGTTGATTCAAGGACCTTTAAATGAAAAAGAGGACGACCACGAGCAACTATGGAAAACTGATTGATAGTGTAATGTTTTGCACACTCTGGGTGTTTCAATAGGTGCTGTCCGATGGCAGAATTACATGCTGTTACTTGGTCATAATCACGCATGGTAACTAGGGACTGTGATGATGAAGCAGACATGTCATCACCCTGCGAATTCCAATTTGACATGGGACGTGTTGACGAATTCTATGTTGCAAGCGTTGAGATGTGCGACCCACATACCGACTGTCACATCGGCACGCATATTAGTAAATTATGTTACTCTGATCAATCGCAGGAAGGACATTCTTACGCGTTGCTGGTAGTAAAGACTTGGTAGTAAATATGACACGGGGTTCCACTTGTGGGAAACAATGACTCACGGGGGACTTAATCTGTTTTTCAAATCCGGTGCAAGATGTGCTGATTTTGTGTGTGCTGTACCGTAACCGTGAGCTGTTTCGACTTGTGTACTTGTCATTATTACGTCACATCGACAAAAATATTTCTATATTTCGAAATTGGTTAACCTCATTTACTGGCGTTCACTGCTGAAGAGAGCCAGTCGAAAAGCTTCCAGTGGAATAAATTTAACAATATGAACGTATTGCTTGCTGCAAAATCATAAAAGTTAGTTCACCGAAACTGAAAACAGCTGATTTTGAAATATTTATCAGAAATCTTGCTGTGTTCTTTAAAATAAGGGTCATCAATTTGAATCGGCACCCGATTTACCCGCTTTTTTTACGTTACTTTTGTGGTGTTGACTAGAAAAAGGTCTTCGCTATGATTTGACTCCCGAATTACCCGCTCGAACGTCCGCAGTACCTGTTTTGCGTCATTTATGCCGATTTTCAGTTGAACCTGTCCATTGACCTACTACCTGTAAAATCTGTAAGAGGACAAGTTGCCAAAAAAGGAGGACATTTAATCGTCCTCGGAGGACATGTCCAATTTCCTGAAAAATGAGGACGTATGTTAACCCTACCATACACGGCGAAACGCGTGGACAGACACATATAGCAGTATATTTTAATGAAACATTTTAACAATGCAAAGGTACTCCGCCGGCCAACATATATCTGGATTATATAATTTAATGGGCCGATTCAAGTGCATTGACATGAGATAACACTCTTTCATCTTGTTTGCCGGTTCAATTCGTCTATAGTGCAGTGGTTCTGGGCCTTTTTGAGCTTGGGAACGATAAACTTTCAAAACAAATTTTGCTAGCTGGTGAACATTTGAAATAATTTTTTACCCCCCAATGTCATTGCGGAATATGCATGGGAGTCAAAAGCAAATATTGAAAATTGAAATGTAATGAACAATTTGCTGAACATTTTTTAATTTGAAAACAACAACATAATAATTTAAAAGATACATGTTTTAAAACATCAACCTTGTTTAAAACATTTATTTGATTGCTATGTTGCCGTTGTTGCTTTAAGCCATGCCTTCACACATGATCAGTTCTAAGTCAACTTTTTGCAATTGAGATATAAATGCGAAAGAATTGACACGGACCGGTGATGGTAGCGACTTGCGAAACTGGTCTATGATGCTCCAGCATCATCATATTTAATAAGAGGTGCTTTGATTGAGACATCTTGACATGTTGACGTACATGTTGATTGGTACATTGTTGACGTACATGTTGATAATAATTATTATTATTCGTTAAATATTTCCATTGCTTTAGCATATATCCTTCAGCTGGCTGTTACATGGATCAATGCTAAATCAATTTAGGTTTTTCTTCGCGCTATTCGTGTAATAACGCTAAATAATTGGCATCGTCAGACATCTTTACGACAATATTTACCCAAAATATCTCCATAAATTACATATACTGTGTGAAGGACCATTTTAATGTCATCCTGTCGAATTTTGGAACATCAATAGTATAGTCATTGTGTTAGCCAGCTCGGAAGCGAAATTTGTTAAATAAATAACTAATCAGGTCCGGTACAATTTAAATTTGTATTCTACTGGGTCTAGTTCAGTGGCTCTCAACTTGTGTTCGCCCGTTCATACAAACCTCAGGGGTTCACTGAGTAAGTCAGCACTAGCAGCAATTAAGTTGAAATTATCCAATGCCATTTTTCCACAGGTTTGGCGATTAATGGAAGAGCCCGCCAGTTCGATCTGGTCGAAGATCATATCCGTGTTGTCCGTCGCAGTAATATTTCTTTCCATATGGAGTTTTTGCATCGAGACGCTGCCCAGCAGTAAAAAACTGTTAGACGACCTTTGCGTCCCCGTCAATATCACGGACGAAACGAACTCGATATCGGGAATCAACCCGACAATACAATCGTTCATTACTTTAATAGACAGCACTGTCGCGCCGATAACCACTGATTCTAACGATTTTGTCCGGACGACAGCTCCTTCTGCGAAGCCACCGTGTAGAGTGGACTTATGGCGGTGGGTGAATTTCTTTCTTTGCATATCGTATTCGATTCCGTTATGACAGACCTGGACAACTATAGATAATTCTAGTTGCCTGATTAGATAAATTAGAGCGGAGTTTCGGTAATCTGATTCTAGTCTAATTTGTGAAATGTTTCTACGCTCTATTTCTAATTTTAATCTAATTCGTAAAATCTATCTATATGCTCTAATTTTAATTCTAGTCTAATTTCTGGTTTTCCTGAAAATCCTACAGGAAAACTGTATAGTGCGAAACGATCCAAGCTTGCTGTACGGTCATTTGCCATTCCCTTGCATTTTGAGAACGAACTCTGTTTTGATATGATATGATATAATGTGCAGCTCTAATTAAATTATAATCTAATGTCATCTGTAAAGGCTGAAATTGGCTATAGTTGTCCATAGGGTTGCATTTAAAACAAAAATCAATTTAAAACATGGCCCTTACTCAAAACACGTTGCTATGACGTTACGAATATTTAATTGTGACGTCACCGTGGATTGACATTGACAATTGAAAATATAAGGCTGATATGGCTCCTCCGACGAAAAGGGCTTCTGAACGCTGTCATAAACAGACCAAAATATCTTCAACAAGGACTACATCGCTACGCGGTAGGCGGTCATCCTCATCAGGACACCCATTCCACACCAATGATTTATATCTATACTTGCTTTAGGGATGGTGTGAACCTCTGAAAGGTTCGGGTTCGTGTGAACGCGAACCTTTTTGAAAGGTTCTGTGTGAACACGAACGTGAACCTCGTGACGCCATATTGCTAATTTCAACCCTATCTTTCAATGAAGTGATAGCCTATATTAATGTACACGATACCTAGCGAAGACTCGGGCCACATAATGTCACATTGCTGAAGTACATATTGGCGTTTTAAACGTCGCTAAATGTATCAACCGCGGTTATCAAAGGATATAATAATCTCATAAAATCAATACATTCCGTCGCTTTGCCAACAATTTCGACGAGGACTTACCAGGGAATATAAGCTTACGCCTTTACGGTCTTAGCCAGACCGGACAATGTGTTCGGAATCTGAGTATTGCGACATTTATATTGAGCAGAGTGTAAAACGGATTTCTACTCGCTACTGATACCATAAACACAAGTTATATAGCAGTTGCCAGCACCTTAATCGCACGGATTTGGTTTTAATGATACAGTAAAGATATGAAGTCAAGATCGACCCCGTTCGCTCGCTCGATTTTTTACATCAGAAAACGATATCAATGTCATTGATTGATTGAATAAGCATCATTCGCTGACTACGTATATCGCTCATGATGTTGTGTGATTGCGGGTCAAGCGCACATCAGAGAGTCACTAAATATTCACAAACGAAAAGCTGGAAATTTCGAGAAATTTTTTGCAACAAAAAAGCAAGTAAAACTTTTAAGGTTGTCATGGTGCATGCTAGTTTAGCGTTAATTTTTTTATGCTGCCAGCGCCATGCATAGAGTGACCCGCAGTTGAAATGCAATAAATTTGAACCTAAGATTTTATAATTAAGTGCAAATTACAATTTATTGAAAAGGTTCACAGTGCAGAACCTACCAAGGTTCTGTTGTGAACGCGAACCTCCAAATTTCCGAGGTTCACACACAGAACGCGAACGTGAACCTCAAGTTCACACCATCCCTACTTGCTATAACTGTTGAACCGACGACGATTTCGAGGGTTCCAGCCATTCCATACCGTATACGTCCACTATATTGGGTGCGAATCGTCCGTAGGCTCATACTATTAAATGTTTTGCGAAAGTATTAAAACAATTATGGCTTGATTATATGCAACGTTTGAAAAAAACGCACTATTTTTTTATGTCATTTGCTTAAAACTCTGTTTAAAATATGTCTTGAATAAAGTGTTTTAAAACACCGTTTGTTTTAAATGCAACCCTAGCTGTTCAACTCAGAATGAAACCTGTTTAGGAGTCACACGTTATTCGTGGAAGAAAACGGGGTGGGGATATCAATAGCTATAAGAATGTTAAAAAATCTCGATCAACTGAGTCATATTTTTATGCAATGAATATATATTCAGTCAGATTGTACCGACTTCCGAATTCAAGTAACACAATTTTGGTTTCTTTCGAGCGTCGGAATGTACACAAACACACGCACCTGTTGGCATGCTGGAATATCTTAATAATATCGCAACAGACTATCCCGAGATATAGCTATGCATTATGCATATTGCCGCTCGTATTGCGATATAATAAGCAGTGTTCTTCACACTTCTAATATAATGTCAGATTCTAGATGACATTCAATCGAGGATGTTAAGTCGCAATTCGCAGCGTTGATGAATGCATTAGCTCGCTATTTCGTCATTGCGGGCATCATATATACATTAGGTTTGAAACGGGACGTATAATGCTCTGCCGACGTTGCGTAAGGTCCGATTTCTCGTCTTTGGGGGAAAGAAAGATTATGTGAACATAGCTTTCCAATCTAAAAATGCATTGCCGCTGTCCGTGAGACAGATGCAATCGCACGGGAAACTGTGTTCTATGTCTATTCCTGTAATGGGAGGCCTGCAAAGTTCGCTAATCTACAACGGATATGCACTTACACACTGATGCCAAGTACGTCAGTGCTCATGGGCTGAAAAATCTCATTTATTGGGGCAACCAACATCTGAAAACTTGATCTTCTATATCAGTGGTTCCCAACCTTTTATTTCCCGTGGCCCCCTTGCGCAGGCTTCTACCACTGGTGGCTCCCTGCTTACCACTAAAAAAAGATTTGTTTGAACGTGCTTGCGTTTATTATTTTAATGCCATCTTTGATGGTGTTCAAAAGCAAACAAAACAAAACGAAACAAAGTCAACGAAGTTTAATTGACCATCAATGCGAGATTTGCTCTTGGGATCGTCTGACGAGGCTCTTTATATTTGGCTCAGTCTTTGACACAGCAAGACGAATGTCACTGCCAACATCGAGACGGTTTCTAGATTTTGTTTTGATGGTAGCCAGATCAGAAAACCCAGATTCACAAAGATAGGTTGTGGCAAATTGAACGAGCAGTACAGAAGCTTTCTTGCTGAGTAGCGGATATGAATCGTAAAGAGACATCCAGAAACTGGCAAAATCTTCTCTGTTTTCAAAAACCAATTTTAGCGCATTTGAAACCTGTAGTTCTGCCAGTTCCTCTGCCTCTTCTTCAATAGGGTCAATTTCGGTGTTGAACGGGTCTTTGTACCACGGAATATGCGCACGTTTTTCGGGAAAATAAGATTCAAACTCAGCAGAGACGATTCTCAGGTGCTCAGAGATGCAAGTTTGGATGCCAACGGGTAACTCAACATTTTTAATTTCCAGGTATTGGCTTAACAGAGGGAACGAGGAAGTTTAGCGTACCTTGATTCGTTCTCCCCAAACTCCAATTCGAGCGCATATTCCAGCTAGTTTAACTTGAACGTCACCGACTGTTACATCACGGCCTTGTAGGGAAAGGTTCATTTCATTAAAACACCCAAATACATCTGCCAAATACGCCAGTATCATGACAAACTCTTCATTTTGAAAGTGGGCGTGGAGATTGTTTTTGTTTTCTCGCAGAAAGATTTCCACCTCAACACGGAGTTCATATAGCCGTGAGAGACATTTCCCTCTGGATAGCCATCGAACATTTGTATAAAATAGGAGCCGAACATGTTCAGCTCCCATTTCTTTGGTAAGAATTTGAAAGAGTCTGTGGTTTTTGGCCCTCGCACGTATGAAGTTAATCACTTTTACCGCGTCGTCCATAACTTTCATCAAACTGGAAGGCAGAGTTTTTGATGCAAGAGCGTACCGATGTAATGAGCAGTGCGAGGACGTCACGTGGGGCCATTCTTTCTTCACAAACGTGACGAACCCCCCTTTGACACCAACCATCGCTGGAGCACCATCCGTACATATATGTTTGAAATTTTGCCAGCCGAGTCCATTCGCTTCGAAAAACGAGTTCACAATAGTCTTCACATCTACTGCGGTGGTGGTGCCTGGCATGGTATTGGAAATCAAGAATTCTTCTTTTATCTTTCCCTCTTTTTCATAGCGAGCAAAGGCAATCAACTGATTTTCCTGAGCGCAATCAGTAGATTCGTCCAGCTGAAGGCTAGCCTGAATCTTGCTTTGCTTGATTTCAGAGCAAACTTGCTGACATACATTAACAGCCATATCATCAATGCGTCGGCGAATCGTATTATTTGAAAGAGAAATCTGCTGAATCTTTTTCTTTTCTGCAGGTCCTATCAGTAGTTCTACCATTTTCTCCGCACATGGCTTGATAAGGTCCTCGGCTATGGTGTGCGGCTTCTTGCACCTTGCAATCCGATATGCCACTTCATAGCTGCATTGAAGAGCTGACTTTTCCTCCGGCAGGAATCCGAAATGGTTTAGTGTTGCTTCACGGTAGAATCGTACTCGCTTAGCAGCCAAAGCATCGTTGCCAGTGTTATTTCTCCGCGGATGATTCTTGTCGTGGTGGTTTCTGAGTTTGGATGGACGTAATGACGCATTGGACATAACATACGAGCAATGCATACATTGCGCGCATTCTAGGCAATCTCGGAGAACTTTTGTAAAGCCGAAAGTAACATAACTTTCTTTCCATTTTCGAACTTTAGGCATTTTGAATTAAAAATTTACGGTAATTTCTTTTTTAGTCTAAAATAGGCTAGGTTTGACCGTTGGTTCTCTATACTTGATATGAAAAGATTCAATTCCGTTATTTTGAGCTCCTGAGAACGAGACTAGTAGCTGCATTTTCTTGACGTAGCCTAATACAACTATACCGGGATACCGGCATTACAGATTTCTCACGTACGGCATACCGCATGATTTTCATACCGGCATACCGGCATACCGCCCACCCCATACGGCAGAACAACACACAGGTATCGTACCAACCCCTTACTCCCGACAGAGAGTGATAGAGAAACTACAAATAGCCTGCTGAGGAGGTATACCCGCTAACTAGGACCTCGTCTTCGTTATCTGCATGCCAGATTCAGCCATCTCTGATCCTCGACTTTACCACAATTGTGATGTCATATTTGAAACTTCACGCGTTAGCGTAACAGTGACGTACGAAGCACCCACTGTGATGCAGTGGTTCCGATCTTACGCAGCAGACTGCACGACACCGAAGAAATAGCACGAATTCAAAACCGTCAAACGGAAAAGTTGGCGAAAAATCTTTCGTTGTCGTGGCCCCCCTGCAACTGTCTCGTGGCTCCCCAAGGGGGCCACGGGCCCCCGGTTGGGAACCACTGTTCTATATTATAGCTCACTAGCGAGATTTATCATCGATGCTGACCGTAATCTGTGTGTTTATCCGTGTTATCAAACCCCACCAACCCTTCTGAACTTGCTTTAGTGGACTTTTTAGTCATGCCACCTGCTATAACCAAGCGCTATACTAACATTGACCAATCTGCAAGATCAAATGCATATCGTTAAATGAAGACGGCTGCAGTATATTTAGCGCTGGGAATTCCAATTGAAGTTTATTCCATCAAGGACCAATTCGGTATTCGTCACATGGCCCACGATTTTATTATTCGATTGGTTTAGCAATTGATGTGGTGATAAGCAAATTACCAATTATCAAAATATCAAATTAGCAAATTGTCAAAGTACGAGGTAAAAAATAAACCTGCTAGTATATCATGTTCAGACCTGGTCACACCTCTTTCATCCCTAGACATGAAACAACACTGTTCAGTGTTCATGTTCATGTCAACTTGTTGACACCATCTTTCTACCTAACATGATATACATCAACCCATGTCTTAAATATGATTCAAATTGACCTTTCACCAGAACCAATGTACACATATTTTGTGTTAGACGTTATTTTACAGAGTGATCGCTGTGAAGAATTTGGTGTACCATTCGAAATGTCGATGAATTTTGTTTTCAGGGATCCGTTTTTCATTATCGAAACGTTTTGCGTTATTTGCTTCACATTGGAGCTCGTAGTGCGATTTATCGTCACTCCCAGGAAAATCGCTTTCGTAAAAGCGCCTCTCAATATCATCGATTTTGCAGCGATCATACCATATTTCATTCAAGTGAGTATATGCTGGAGTTGAATGTTCATTGTTTACTAACCAACCTGATTCATCTTCATGGGTCGGGTATCATTCGGGATTTCATTGACCGCTGTGGCTTTGGCGCTAAGACAGTGGTTCTTAACCGGTGCTTTCTGGAACAGGATGTCTCAGGGTCAGGGGGTTCCCTAGAAGTCACGACAGATACTCAACTCATACATATGATCAATGATGACACGCCCGTCATGGCCATTGTTGGCTGCAGGGAAGCAATCCCGACTAATAGTCGAATTGTGACTGCTGTGGTGATACGTTGTGTGCGGTAGTATACTTAGGGTTGCGCTTAAATCAAACGGTGTTTTAAAACACTTTGCTTAAAACATGTTTTAAACAACGCTTTAAAAAAATTCCTTAGAAAAAAATTGTGTATTTTTTAAGTTGTAAAATTATGCCATAATTGTGTAAATACTTTCCAAAATTCATGTTGCATGTGCCTACGGACAAATACCACCCTATATATCCGACGTATATCAATATGGGATGGTTGGAACCCTCAAAATAGTCGTTTCATCAGTAATAGTACAGATATTTCGTCGAAGGAGCTATATTTTCAATTGTCAATGCCAATCCACTATGACGTCACAATTGAGTATTCGTGACGTCATGACAACAAAAACAAAAATTAAAATAAAAAAAAGCATGTTTTGAACAGGTTTGTTTTAAATTGATTTTTGTTTTAAATGAAACCCTGTACACACATGGGAGGTCAGAGGATTCAAAATTGAAACCCATCCTTCTGAAATGCCAATTATATCTCCAATATTTATGAACTCATTTGCAATTCAGCAATTGGTATAACGCTATTGCGTTTCAACCTGACAATACTATAAGCCTCGCATTTCTGAACTGGTATCTGAAAGGGAACAACACAAGTCCCACTGATTTACAAGAAATATTCATTATAATGATTTCGATTAGTGTGAAAATCATATTTATATGCAATGTTCCCTCTAATTTTTGACGAGTCTGCTCAGACTCACCAAACCGCTGCGCAGATCTTTGGACAACAGTACGTAACGACTAAAAAAAAGGTCATCACTTCGGATTTTTTGTGCGCAACTCAGATTTTCTGTGCGCCGAGACCGTGTCAGCACTGCGCATTTGCGCACGTGCGCGGCTTAGAGGGAACATTGTTTATATGCTTCATTTTTTTAACACTCTGTTGATGCACAGTTCAATATATGCACCTGTAATATATAGTAATGCATCAGATGACCAATCTGCAGAGATGAGCATGAATTAGGGATAGGAATTGGGAAAACCGGATTTGTGAAATTTTGTCGAATTATAGGATTGGATTGGGATTTCAGATTTTCTTAATGGATTAGGATTGGATTTACCGATTTTCGTGGTATCCTGCGGCGAATGGCCAATGGCGACAAAGTTTTTCGTTCCATCAAAGTTACTTCATGTACTTCGGCACTCATTTTGCGTTTTTCTTTCTTTTTACATAATTGTAGGCATAATATGTAGGCTTTCTAAGATGAATTCCAAGTTTATATCGGATTAGGATTATAATTAGGATTTGAATATACAAAATTTCTGGATTAGGACTAGGATTAGGATTTGAAACTTTGGATTTGGATTGAATTGGAACATAGATATTTGAAATCCGCTCATCTCTGCCATTCTGGTAGATTTTCGTTTTTATGACTCAGCGAAAGTTTGGGGTGCCGCCAAGGCTTACAGATAAGCGTATGTGTTCCCAGGCTATAGTAGCGGTTAGTAACCACTATGCGCGTCTCACTCGTTGAGTCGCTGTTGTTATTTGCGGTATTCATGGTGTTTGTCGACTACTATGGTCATTTACACCATGGGCAAATTTTCTTCATTTTTATTCCGTAAACGCCGACTTGTAGCACGGCCCATGGGCTTTTATAAGACACCGCTGACACATAAGAGATTGCGAGGAAGAGCATAGAGGCAGGAATTCTGGATTTGACCTCGGTCGGGTTAGAGGAGCCATCGGTGTTGCGGCTGTGGATTATACCACTACACTATCTCGCCACCCATTGAGTCGCTGTCGCTCTGTGTCGTAATCATGATATGCTTTTATTTTGTGTGTAGATTGCATTCAACGCGAGCACCGGTTCCATACAAACGGAAGGTTCTGAGGATTCGCTGGGTTCTCTGGTTGTGCTACGGGTCCTGCGACTCGTCAGAATATTAAGGGTTTTCAAATTGAGTCGGTACGTAAGTTTTCAATGCCTTGATATCTTATCTACACAGGCTTTCTATTCAGATGGTGCCTCATCGATATTCTAATAGTGCAATTACGTAGCAGTTTTTTGATCTCAAGTGCGATCATAATGTGACCATGATGTCATTGTGACATCGCAAGCAGAATGAATTCATCATCATTTTCTAATCGAAAATGTGGATGCAAGAGATTCAACTGAATACTATATTCATTATTCATATTGAAATGAACCCGATTATTTTCGGCTGACACTCGTCAGGGGTAAGAGATTCAGCGGGTAACTTCCCTCGCGTCTGCGAATATGCGAGGCCTAAATGTACGCGCGCGAAGGTTGGGAATTTAGCTCATGCCGAACGTTACCCAGACTTGCAATCACATCACAACAATATAATTGTTTGTATTCGACACTCACGTTGCGTTCAATGGCACATCAAACTAAGAAACAATGTTGGTCCGTGGACATTGGACATATGAAGACTTCTTTTACACACATTGCATATTATATCATATGCAAACAGCATAGCGTATTTGAATGTCACGAAATGGATCCTGTGCCTATTCGCGCATATCATCAATATTTCATTGCATCATTCGATTTGATACGCTTTAAATAGCGTTACATACAATTTGTAATCAGTGACAAGTTACAAGCATGCTAAAAGCATGAGGCCAATATCCGCAGCCTTGTTGCGTGTTTAAATCCTACATATCTGTGAGTATTCTCCGTGTTATCGGCTTATGCATGACCAGGACAGTAACCATACTGTCTGGATGCGCTAATATCCCCAATGGTTGCGAATATTAGCGCGAGATGGAATTTCTACAAATCATGACATTCATGCAAAATTTTATCCTAAAATTGCGAATACGCTACTCCGGAATGGGTTTATTATTATAAACTTTATTCACAATAAAATTGGTTGATACACACATAATCCGGGGTGCAACCTGCACCCTAAGGAAAATGACGAGATTGAAGTAAAGTTTGCAAAATTCAGTACTACAGTCAAGTTGTTAGTCCTATGCAATACATGAAGCGGTTAGATTACAGAATTGCGGTAGATGAAGAATTGACAAGGGTTCTACATAAGCGATCTGGGATTTTTTAGTCCAAGTGTAAATTACTTCGGTAGCGCATTCAAGATCTTCCGAATAATATGCAAAGTTGCCAATAAGTGATCTTTGGTTCATGCTTGAATCGAACGTCTCCTGTAATATTTAGAATATGTCACATGAGTTTTGTGCTTATGGCCCCAGTAGCGCCAGTGACTACCGGTACAATGTGTATTTTGCATAGCTACATTTTCCTCTCAATTTTTCTTATTAATAATAATATTAGGTATAAAATCATTTAGTGGTACTTTTCGCACTTAAGGCTTTTTTCACCGCAGGATTTGGTTTATCGTGCAGGGCATTGGAATATTTTGATCACTGCACGGTGGACACGCACTGTACAGTCACATATACCAGGGGCCCGCTGATATTGAGTTTGATACCCCGTCTGTGTCAAGCAGTATCATAAAAATGCCCGTAGATTTAAGCCCCACATCTGCATAAATGTAGATCCACCTTAACCTTTAATATTTCAATGGTTGCTGTATTCTTACATAGCGAATATGTAATCGCACTATTTTCGAAAATATATATATAAACCGGGTAGGACACAACAATGCCTAAAAATCACCATGGAAACGGGAAGTCGGCATGATTACCGGCAATTGCACATACCGAAGTGGGCTTTCAAAGATGCATACCAATTGTGTCGCAGCAATCCGACTTGTTCACTTATTCATGTGGTCAGTTTAGCACTATTTTGTGCGACTTCATACCGGGAGTGTTCACAGAAAAATCCACTTCTCCCAAATGCTTGGGTCGTGCGAATTAATATAGAATAATTATTTTAGGGTGGTGGCAATAACATTTCTGTACTCCTGCCCTACGTTTATGCAGTTTCGGGTGTTACGTGCTGGTGGCAATATAAAACTAATTATATTTTCAACACGGCCATGTTATACTAAACTACCTTCGGAATACTCGAGGGAATCGAGTGTAATGCGATAATCTTCGGAAACCGGGTGGACACGATATCTTTCCGGCACTGTTGCTTCCATTTGTCAAATATGTCAAGACTGCATTTGTAAATTATACCTTGAGTGCTGCAGAAGTGTGCGACTTGAGAAATCTCGACCATGTGTAGTCGATTACATCATTTTTGCTTGTTTTGATTTACAATGATGCTAACTATGCTATATGGTCACTTCACATTGCATATACGTTTACATATTCGTGTGAGGCACCACTTACTTCATTTGTGTTGTATCCTTTGTAATAGGATACCAGGCTATAATATTGCTTGATCCACCTGGGATAAAATCGAACTACCAGTACTATATAAGTATATATACGCTAGGCCGTGTGCTAATTTGAGCGCCGCCAATGCGCCAGACTTGGGCAGCTTGGATAAAATTCCAGTTTTATAATTAGACCAATTCGTACAAAATGCCTGTAATCAAATTCTAATCTAATTTGTGAAATATTTCTTTGCTCATTTATTATAATTTTCATGTAATTTCTGCTTTTCCTGAGAATGCTACTGGAGAACTGAATTTTGCCAAACGATCCAAGCTTGCCGTGTAAAGATTTGCCATGCTCGTGATCTCTGATTAGACTTGAACTTAACTCGAATCAATTTCAAAGTTTTACCGAAATCATTAATTCTTATTCTAATCTAATTTGAAAAAAATAACCTAATTCTTTGCTAATATTAAGAAGAACAAAACTGTAGCTATAATTGTAATGATAGTTTAATTTGGTAAAATATGCGTAGCTATCTTCTCTATAATCTCATTTGATAACGCTGAAAATTTTCCTTGTATAGTTGTTCAAATCTGATTTTCACAACCTCGACATTCTTCTCTTCTTTTCAGATATTCCGTGAAGTTACGCGTGCTGGGGAAGACCATGATATCTTCGATAGGGGAGCTATCGATCCTCGTCTTTTTCATATTCCTAGCGATGATCCTATTCTCAACTGTGGTCTATTTTGTGGAAGCGGAATCCGGACCGGGCAATAAATTCGATTCCATTCCAGCCTCGTTTTGGTGGGCGGTTGTAACGATGACCACTGTCGGGTTAGTTGTTTATTAAACTCGGCAATATACAGTGTTGTTATGCCGGCCTTCTTTTTTGAAGGGCAATGTCTTATAGAACTGCATCGTCCTTATCATACGCTGTGAAGCTTATTGCTGAACTAAGAATCTCCCTTCGTTGTATGAGCGAGAAAGACATGATATGTTTTGCTTATGCATCAGCAGATCTGGGGTCATCGCAAAATCAATATTGATGTTGTACGTTTTCTAGCAACCGGCACTCGTAATGACTATTGTAACTATAAGATGTTGGAAGCACATTATCTTTAGACCTTCATACCAGACGAATTTGGTTGACGACACTATTATAATTTCATGTCTATATCTCCTTATTCTAAATACCTGGACCGACATTGCGTTGTTCTAGCTAGGTTCTAGATAAGAACATATGCATCTCAGGACCGCAATTCAACCCGAAATTACGTGGTCTCTGCGTCATTTCGTCTGCGGACTTGACACAGAACACACGACAATGAGCCGCCATGCTCAGTATTGCTCCATATCGCCATACGAGCACAGTACAGCCAAAGCACCATGTGGGCCGTGTTATATGTCGAGCAATGCAAAATTATAGTAAATTCTACGCGATCACTCAAAGATGTCGCGCATTCATGCCAATCATAGGCATTGATTTCCAGTGCTGCGGACTATATACCTGTACTTTCCTCACAAGTGCGCTGTCGTGGAGTCCCATGTATAGTGCCATCGCTAGGCGAATCAATTCGTTTCTGGTATATGTTGATGTTCATTATCTTCAGTGTTTACGGATCGATCCTTGCCGTTTCATATTTTCACGAATCCTCGTGCTTTAGATACGGGGACGTGGTGCCAAGAACAGTGCTCGGAAAAATCGTCGGATTTCTATGTGCAATAACCGGGGTATTATGCATCGCGTTGCCTGTTCCTTCCATCGTCAATAATTTCGTGAAACAACTCGAAGAGGCGGAGAATCCCACGCGGAAAACTAGGAAAATCAAAAAGAGAATGGCGAAGAAAAACTCTTCAAGAAGAACGAAAGTCGTTTCGAAGAACAATCGGGAGATAACGAATCATATCAGCGTTACAGTGGACGAACAGCGGTGAAACAATACATGTCGCCCTGTCGCGTTGATCGCTGATCATAATCTGAATTCACATCCCCGAGAAGATGTGACGCCAGGATTGGAGTAAGAAGGGGCAGTAGCGATATCTTCTCGATATCGAATATGCCGCGATCGCAGCTAGACGTTACAAACATTCCAACGTCGAGTTCATCCGGCAATGCGCGACACTTGGTCGTACGGTTGATGTCCGCAGTTTGTCCGAGTGTTAGTTATATACATACAGTATTATGTACTTTAGTTGTACGATCGCGCCACCTGTGTTATGTTAACACTTGAACGTTAGCACTTGAACGTATATATTTCTGAATTTACTCTGTATTAAACTCCTATAGAGTTATTTCGGAGACCCATGTCTGGAAATATCTGACAAGCCGTAGGCATTCTTAAACATGAGTCATATAAATGCACTTCCTTGTCCTTGCTGGTAATGTTATTTCGTTGCTGTGTCTTGTGTATAAACATAAATTATACATGTAAACAGATATTACATTCCTTTTCGATATTTTTGTTTGTTTTTACGAACGTTTTTATCATATAGCAAAAATATACCGTTAAGAATATTCATTGTTGACTGCATATTTCAACGTATAATTCACCGGTGATGTAGGGACAAATAGGACATTACCAAATCAACAAAAAATGGGGCATCATTTGAATTGTATTTGTTCGCGGTAATTCCTTCCTTACACCATCATTATAGCAGCGTATAACGACGTTTAAAAGTCGCTACAGTTACCAAAAGTAATTCGCCATGCAGATTTATAGTTTGTGACTTCAGGTGCATGTGCTGATTAGACTCTGTGGCCTTTTGAAACAGAACAGGACTTGTATTGCTGACAGTGACTCACATGCTACCGCCTTGAGTAAGACCTTCCTACTATGATATCTGTGGTTTTGTAACGCCTGCGCAGTGTGCAGCCGATGCGGCTGTGCGTGTCCTGATATATAAACCAGGTACAGGGATTTTTAGTTTACCTCCACCTGGCCCAAATCCATATCCAAGTATAGTGTTACCGCGGTAATTTTCATTGCATACTCTCAAAATAGGTCTACCGGCGACATTAGGATTTGGTAATACAACCTTATTAGATTGGAAAAGACAAAAATCGATTTGAAGCAGTGACTCGGTGTCATGAAAGTAAAGTTAGATGTGTTAGAGGGGGTATGGACCGGAGCCGGATTCATATTTTTTTATTACGGCCGGAGTCGAATTGGTACTTACGGACAGAAACGCTATTGAGGCTATTGATGAGTATGACTGTTGGCGCTAACAAACGAACGCCAGTGCAAATCTGAGAGTTTTTATTGTCATGTTTCTTTTGTTTCAATGTTCCATATATAATCTGCACCCGTACCATATGATCTACGGCAGGGGTGGGCAAACTTTTGAGCTCGCGGGCCGCATTCAACATCTGAATCCATTCGTGGGCCGCACTATATAAAATTGGGATTATAAACCAAATTGCAATATAGGTATTTGATTATATAGTGAGGACATGGAGATATTATATGTGCCAAACATTGCTTTTGATGATATCGTATACGCATCAGAAACATAGTGGCGAGATTGTATAGGCTGGTCGACCTCAATAACCATTTTGTCAAAACTTTCGAGATGAAAGTCGGTTGTCCCGATTCTTAGAACAGGATTTAAATTTAAATATGTGAGCACTGAGCAGCGATCTGTTCATAGAATTGCTAATTCCACTTTTGGTTCAGCTCCAGGACACACAATGCTGACAACATCATAACCATCTTAGCTTCAAATACGCAACCAGGATGCTAGCAAACCTAACGGATAGTTTGATGGCATGGAAGGTTACGACTGTGGATGAGAGATTTTTAAAAATGAAATTCAGACTATATACAGAGCAATAACCAAGAATTGGATGTAAATTGCGCCGAGCGCGAAATTTTTTTTTAGTTGAGCTCAGCTTCGCACCCCCTTCAGATGCTTTCACGTCACTAAGGGGGGCGCGTCCCCCCAGTTTGAGAACCACTGCCTTAGAATTATCATGGTGAAATATATTAAGAGAAAGTTTATTAAAGTCCCTGCATTATTTCGATTTTAAGTAGGCCTACGCATTTTATCAATATTTTTAAAAAGTTTCATTAGACTCTCGCGGGCCGCACAGAACGGTGTTGCGGGCCGCATGCGGCCCGCGGGCCGTAGTTTGCCCACCCCTGATCTACGGTGTTTCTAGTTTATCATGAATACTCGTAGATGATTATTAATATTGTCGGAGCCTTTCGGATCGGATCTCGATTATGTGTGTATATATCAGAGGTGGTCAAAGTAGTCAAGAAAGCTACTCAAGTAGAAGTAGAAGTAGCGACGAAAAAAATCTACTCAAGTACGAGTAGAAGTACTTCTCCAATTAGCCACCTCAAACTACTTGAAGTAGAAGTAGATTTGACTGACTTTAAATCTACTCAAGTAAGTAAGTAGTTTTGAAAACTGTCTTAATTCGTTCGCATGGACTGTCAAAAGCTACGAATTGAGCTATACGCAAGGTGTAGAGAGATTGATTCGTATTGATAAATCCCAGGTGGCAGACTTGGACAACTAGAAAATTTTCAACTTTTCCAAATTAGATTAGAATTAGATTACTGGCATTTCGCTGTAATTTAGTGAAATTAGACAACTAGAATTATCTAGTTGTCCAAGTCTGCCAGGAGGTATCAATTTTAGAGAGAATGAGCATTCTTTCGCATCATGGGAATTATAGTATTGATATGAAAATGCGATACTAACCCTTTGTTTCCTAGAAGACCCCATTTTACAGAATATCGTGGCATGGAGCCCTACCCCATATTATAAGGCCCCATTTTTAGGCGAAGAGCAATACGTACAAGTTGTATAGGATACGGTTTTATCACTTTGCATGATTAGTATACGTTAATAACAAATATTGTGGATCGAAAAAGTTATATTTAGTGTAGCTTTATTTTCGAAAAATCTAGGCATTACTACACTTGCTTTTATGCTTTAACATGTAGGTTCTGCAGATAAAAGAACTGAAAGTAATAAGAACTCTTAAAAGCGGAAAATATATTTCATGTCTTTTGTCCATAAAGCTTCAAAGGTGATCTGCCAAAACAGGTGTAACGTTCAAAAAAGCTGAATTTTCCAGATTAGCAAGACACGTAATGGGCTGCTAGATTACGATATGATAGGTGATTGCTAGATTGCGAAACGGTAGTTTCAAACGTTATGGTGGGCCATATTTACTGTGATGAAATATTTGGTATGGGCGACAATGCGGTGTGAGCGGAATCAGGCAATTCGGTACCTAAATTATATTCACTGATACTTTCGTGAAAACATATTTGTCACTCCATAACTACTGTGCGCGAAGCGCAACGAAATTTCTGGGCTTTACTTTACTTTTATGAATATTAAATGTTGGTACTCCGTGAAAAGAGCCCCGAAATTCCTCAGGCTATCTTTCGTACTGGGGGATTAGACTACTTCTACTTGACAAACTGAAAATAGCGAAAAGTAAGTAAGTAGATCACAAATATTACGAAGTAGAAGTAGAAGTAGAGAAAATCAGATCTACTTGAGTAAGTAGCAGAAGTAGAGTAAAACTACTCGAGTACTTCCAAAAAGTAGAAGTACTTCGTTACTGACCACCTCTGGATGCCGGCGCCTACGCACCGAATAGCTTGAAACGAGGTACATGTAACTACTCCAGTGGAAGCCGACCCCTGGTCGAAGAACTTAAGATGATTTCTTTTATCGCTACGTTTAAACCGCAGAAAGTTATATTCCATCATCAAAGGGTTAAGCCTAAGTGACATTACAAGTTACAATCGACCTCGACTACCGACACATGCAGCATTCATTTTTGTCGATTCCTTTTACGTTACCCGTTTTTAAATTCAATGTGTACGCCTCTTATTTACATGCTGTAGGCCAAGATGGCTGTCTGATTAAAAGGCTACTCGAATTCGTTTCGGCAGCCTCCCATCTTTTTATTATATCGCAATCTTGCGGCGTATTGATTTGATAAAAAATGTAATAACGATTTTAATGATAACCACGTTTATTTTGATCAATACAGCGCCTGCAGAGAAACCCCCGTGAAGTTCGTAGCAGAGTGAGTTCCTGACTTCCTGGTGCGATGATCTCTAACGATATCTAGCGGTGAATATATCGGCGACATTTGTATTCTGCCCGAGGCGAATCTCGACATTCGGCTCGATGATAGTAACGTCGAATATTGTTGAAATACTGGAATGAAATCGACAAGAGCCCTCAGGGAGTACGTACAGATAACTGGCATAAACTGGCTGCACAGGAATTTAATGATAGAAAGAGATTAACAGCGATTCTATAGTCCTAGTTCGAAGGTTGTACCATCGAGTGATATTGTGGTAAATTTGGCACTTTAGTTATTCAGATAGCTACCGCTAAGATAGAAGGGGATGTTACCTAACTAAACATTTATGAAGAGATGAGGGATTATGCAAAATGTTACAATGTATTTTTTTCACTAGAATGACTTGGGTCTAGGAAAGGCAGACATTGGCATTTCGAAGCTGCAGAGAGTCTCCAACCTTGAAATGGATTTATTGTGGCATTTTATTCTGGCAGCTGCTGTGTCAAAATTCGGGAACGCTCAAATAAATAGTAAGATTGTAAAATTCCGATGCTAAAATTCGCCCGTTACATACAATCCGCTGCGCTTAGATATTCCAGCACCGAGCAATGCGAAAGTTATTACTGACTCTGTAACTGATACCGAATTCTGGGTTACGTGGGACGTGGTATCGAAAGCCGACTCGTACAAGGTAATCTTGTGAGCTGTTATGAATACTAAGCCTTATCTGAATTGTAATATAAGTTGTGATAACAGGCATACCGGTTTTTAATTTAGGTAATCTTATCCCCACCTCAAATTGGGGCGGTTGGTGTTGGAAATGGTATCACAGACAAGTTTACGGCTATAGGGGGTCTTGCTCCTGACACCGAATACAAAGTAACAATTATTCCGGTGAAAGGTAGTACTGAAGGTACCCCGGCCGTGGTTGTACAGCGAACAGGTAACATAATTAGGTTATTCAATGCTCTACTCTAATCGAGAACACCATTGAAGAGAATCTTATGTTATTTTTCAGCCCTCCCAGCCCCAGCAAGCTTATTTGTGGTATCCGACACGGTTAGTGCTACGCAGTTCGTGGTTGGATGGGCTAAAGTAGACGGGGCGCAATCATACACGCTTGAAGTCAACCCTTCAACAGGTACATACTGTTCCTAAACTGTACCCATGCTCCACTGTGTCCACTGTCCAATGTCCATACATCAAACTTAACGTATTTATATACCCATGTATACAGGTGTGAGTGGAACTGGTCGCGGACTATACAAAACAAATTCCAATCTACTAGGACTCACTCCAAATACTCTGTACACAATCACAGTCCGGGCGATTAATTGGGTGGGTCTTGGCGCTCCGATTTCTACTCGACAGCTCACAAGTAACATGAACTTTTAGAATATTAGTACCAGTGCTATTTCGCACACACCTTCTTGAAATTTTAGAACTACCAGCGCCGTCAAACGTACGAGTGGTTTCTGAAACTATATCTCACAACACGATGAGCGTTCATTGGGACCCAGTTGTCGGGGCTGACACTTATGAAGTTACAGTGTCTCCGCCAGAGGGAGTACGGGGTGCTGGTCAAGGAGTTACGGAATCATATGTAATTTTAAGGTAAATTTTTGGTGTGTGATCCTAGTTCCTTCAACTATAAATGCTCGTTGATAATTTGCAAGAAACCTCAAGCCAGACACTCAGTATCGCGTTCAAGTTGCAGCCACAAACGCAGCAGGATTAAGCGAATATAAACAAGCTATTACAAAAACATGTGGGTTATTAGGACATTATTGGATCTATACCAAATGATATAACATATGATTAATCAATTTCGTGTTTCAGTGTCCGTTTGTTTCGCCAAGGGAATGGATTTCACCAACGATGTCATCACGTGAGTACTATACGAGATAACATAATGACATACCTTCCGGGTTCTGGATCGGTTTCGGTAGGTCTTGGACTTGCTCGTCTCGCATCTCCGTTGTCGAAGCACCTCGATGGTGGAGGCGAAAACATACTTAATTCTTGCCGTCCGGGGTTCTCTATTACAAGCGATGACGAATATCCAGTTACTATGATCCCGTTTGTTCGCACCATCGTCATCTTAATCTAGTACTTATAAGGACAGGCCTAATTAATTCCGACTCCTGAACTCGACACAAAACTATGCTATAGTTTCGACAACATTCAGACGCTAAATCGGCATTCAAGTGTCGTTTGTAAGCTAACCAAAATAAGGATTAAGTGGTAATTCTAGGGTTGCAATTAAAACAAAAGTAAATTTAAAACAAACATGTAAAACAAGGCCCTTGTTTAAAACAAGTTTTTTTAAGTCATGACGTCACCAATATTAAATTGTGACGTCATAGTGGATTGACATCTGCAATTAAAAATATAGGGTAAAAATACCCCCTTTGACGAAATATCTACTTACTATTGCTGTTGAACCAACTATTTTGAGGTTTCCAACCATCCCATATCGTATATGCGTCGGCTATATAGGGTGGTAGTCGTCTTAGGCTCATAAGACATGTTTTTAGGAAAGTATTTACACAATTATGGCATAATTATACAACAAAAAACACAATTTTTCTCAAGCCGCTGCTTTAAAACACTGTTTAAAACATGTTTTAAACCAAGTATTTTAAAACATGTTTTAAACAAAGTATTTTAAACAACCATTTGTTTTAAATGTAACCCTAGGTAATTCGATGACACCTATCTCTAGGTCAACACGAGATCATGTCTACACTACTGCTCTCTTATTGTAGTAGTAAGGATATTGTCATTTCTACCGATTCAGGATGAAAAGCGGCAGGTTGATGATCTGTCTTTCACTGGTATAGTCATTGCGCAAAATTATACCCCTTCTATCTTAAATACATCTTTACGTATCCATAACTTTGCCAAATATTGCAGGATAAGATGTCCAGCGAGATGCTCACGAAATCAGGACCATGTTTACGGAACAAGAGAATACACAGCAGTAAGTAACTCGTGCGCTGTATTTACTCCCGTGGCTGGTATTCTATTAACTTCCTTGTTGAAAATTGCAGCAAAATTTTTGAGAAACACATTTCGATTATATAGAACTCGATAAGATACTTTTGGGGGTATATATATTTATTATAAAATTGAATAGTAGCCTATATTCATATTGAAATGAACCCGGATATTTTCAGCTGACAATAGTCGGGGTAATCGTCACTAACTAGTAGAGAATTGCATCGTATATCAACAATAGTATTGCTTGATAACTTGACTTGCGTTCATAGGATTCCTTCATATGTGCTGCCGCTGTTCACGACGGCCGCATTAACGATAATGTGGGCGGTGAGGTAGTGGTGAAGAAGAGACCCGGATTGCCCCATTATGTCGGAACCGGCAGAAATGGCGTTACGTCCAAGGAGTAAGTGACATAAACGCGTAGAATTCTCAAACATTAAATAAACGATTTCACATTTACTTTCAGCTATGGCAGTTGGCATCAGTCGTTCGTATTCGGTAAGGCGTTTTATATGTGTCGCATTTGTCCATTGAATTAGCAGTGTGATCTCATACAGGATTGCAAGTGCCTCAAAACTTCCGTGTGCAACCTGGATCTGTTGGACATACCTCATTGACGTTATTATGGGACGCAGTCAATGGTGCTGATGCATACCGATTAGCTGCTCAGCCAAGTTTTGGTAAGTCTTTCAGTACTTGTCATAAATTTATGCGAAACTAGAATTTCTGATGCATTATAGATACGGATTTCTGTGCGCTTTTATCAATCAATACAAGATAAACAGTAAAATATACCTATATCCCAAATCTCTAGGTGTCGTAGGCGCCAGACCTGGCATTGAAGACACGAAGGCAACATTATCGAATCTGCGATCGGATATCGAGTATACCATTTATTTAACTGCGACCAACACCTTAGAAACCAGCGAGGCTACCGTTTTGAAACAGGTACGTATAACACGTGATTAACATGACAAAATAATCGTTTCGACTGTTAATCCGTTTGGTGCAATCTCGAGCGTACCTTTGTTGGCACGCTGGAGAGGCATCACTGTAAACTTAGTTCTGACGATCTTGTCAAAAGTGATATGTTCCCTAACATTTTGGTCACCCAAATTTCCCAACATTATGCCATAGACGAGACTTGAGTGTCCTAGCCAATGTTCCCTCGCATTTTTCACGAGTCTGCGCGTACTCACCAACTCACTGCGCGGTCCCTGGGACAACGGTGCGTAACATTTTGAGATATGAAACAGAGGACAATGGTCCTAGCCCGTGTCTTCGATGCTCAGTACACACGTTTCGTATAAATTCAATGTCGGAATTATCGTTTCATCTATAAAATGTCTTTTAGTGCAATTTAACGAATTGACCAAACTGAACGGGAGCATTCGACTTGGTCTACATTCTACAGCATGTAAACATATAACATGAAGCGAGATGTATCGAAATATACGTATATTTCATTCATTCATTCATTTGCTATTCTCAAACATGCAATATGTGATTCGATATTGCAATATGTGAAACTCTGCTTGGGATGAATGTAAATGCGGGATGTGCGTTATACAATTATTATTATTATAACATGTTGGACACAACTGACGACCCTACATCCATGTCGAAAATCGTGTGATGCTCAAAGGCGCCATTCATCTCACCGACCACAGCAATATACGACTGAATCTATCTGAATTCTTGTTTACAGTTCACAGCTCTAGCCGCGCCGCCCAAAGTGGAAGTGATACCGGAGTCGGTCGTGCACGATAGGATGAATATAACGTGGTTTCCAGTCGTTGGAGCGAGTCATTACCTCTTGGACGTTACGGCCGGAACAACATCCTTCAAGCATGAATCGAAGAGCACGTCGGTGAGAATGGTTTTAGTTCTTTGCTGACGTGGTCGGTAACGACGTATATTTATACTTCGATGGACTTTTTTGAGTACTCAAGTAGGCCTAATACGTTTTGCACATTTGAAGTATACCTACTCCAGTGGTTATCTTTTCGAACTACTTCCCTTTCTATACTTAATATTTTTTCGACAAAACCATGCTTACCTTTTAGATTTAGGATTCTGCAAAGTAGAATGTCGTTTTTGGATATGTTTCATTGCTTCCGTCATGTTATGAGCGAAATTGTCGTAGAGACCGGGGAAATATCCCATGTATCATGGTAACTGAATATATTTTTGCACCTGTTAATTAATTGCACCTGTTTTATAGCGTCATCAGTTATTTTGCGTTAGTCGCGAACATGTATATCCTAAAATATATATTGATTACTAAAAGTATACGACGTTTCGACCAAATCTACTTTTAGAAAGTTATTCCTTGGATACTTTTCGCCCTTTCATTTTCTACTGCTACTCGTAATTGAGTAGAAATTTACAGCTTTACTTCGACTGTTATGCCAGAGTACCAACAGTGAGTAGTTTCAGTTCTTGAACCACCATGGTTCTTTGATAGTGGGATCCTATATATTGAATCATTCTTAACCGTCCTGATACTAATGTCATATGTCGGTTGCAGACTATGATTGACGGTCTGATGAGCGGTACGCTGTACAGAGTCTCGGTGAGGGCGGTGAATAATGTAGGTCCGGGAGGACCAAGATTCATTACTCAATACACGAGTAAGCGCCTTTGATTTCCCAGCTTCGACCATAATTTAACGCCAGATATTTCAGAACTATCAACGCCTAAGAACATAGAGGCAGAGTCCGTCAATTGGGAGCGGATGCATGTTCAATGGGACACCGTACCCGGGGCAACCCATTACGTGATTATCACGGTGCCGGGCAATTCCAGGTTAGCACTTGTTCATATGCATAATTATGGTTTGGCAGTTGCTAAGAGAGAACGGTTGATACATATTTGAACATTTCAAATCATTATTACTGTGATGACGCGCTACTCGAACACTTAAATCGAAATCCAATTACCCAAGTAATAGATTTTGCCCAGATCTAGTTGCAAGTAAAGCACACAATTAGTCAGGATGTAGGCATTCCAACTTTATTACGATGCCATACGCACAATAGGTTTGCGTATGGACTGATTTTCCCCTTGATAACCCGAGAAGCTCTTATGAAACTGGTAAACTGGTATCATTAATTGAAGGAATACGTCCTTAACGACCAAAACCCCATGGATATGGATTGAGAATATGTCTCCCGACACAATGTACGAAATCAGAGTACAAGCCGTCAACGAACACGAAAAGAGCAAGTCAGCATCTATCAGACGGATGACAGGTGAGTGGTAAAAGACGTGACATGTCGCAAGTGCTCTCAGTTGTATTATTCTGCAGCGCTGGGCCAGCCTCGTGATTTGGTAGTGAAAAATAAGACCCACAACTCATTGACGTTAGCGTGGGACCGCGTGCGCAACGCCGACAACTACTTCATCGAGATAGTGTCGATCAGCGGAAGGCAAGCGGCCAGCGATGAGATTACCAGGAACAGAGTCACGCTGACAGGTTAGAGCAGTGGTTCTCAGCTTTTTATGAGTCATACCCTCCCATCTCGGACTGTGGCTCTAAAAGAATGTGATCGCCTCGTATGATATAAATATTATTGTTGTATATATGTATATATCATCGCGGTGAAATGAAAGTAACTTATGTCCATTTTTTTTAATTTTGAGATGCATTTTTCAAATTGATAAAAAGTCCGATGTTTGTATAGTTTTCATATTTTTTAGCATCTTTTTCGTCAAGTCTCCATATTATGATATGTCTGCTCCAACCACGTTCATCTCTTCAACACTAATTATTTCATGTCCTTTTCTATTTCTGTTAGTTTATTTCTTACATGCAAATGACACCACAATACCATCTACCACAGCTGCATACCCATATGATGAAAAGTGAGAGATGATATAGAAAGGAAGTGACGTCACAATTGTATTGTGACTAAATAATCGCGTCGATGACATTACAGTCCGGGCTGTTGTTCTTCACTTAGTGTTGCATTCACGATGTATACTGCTATATGTCATTGGTTTACCCTATTATTCGCGAACTGGAATTTCAGATTTGGACGGCAGAACGGAGTACAAAGTGAAAGTGGTCGCCAGAAATAAAAACGGCGACGGCAAACCCACGACCTTGGGAGTTACTACTCGTAAGAAAATCAAATTCCAGCTATAACTACTGTTCTATAGTAATTCTTCCACGCATCTCCTGTTCTCAGTTATTCCGCCGCCATCCAACCTCGTCGTCAGGAGAAGTACATACAACCCATCGCAGATTGAAGTCACGTGGTCGCAGGTAGGCGAATAGAATTCTTACCAGTCTTAGTATTTCTGTGCTCACTAGCATTGACCAGGGGGAATCAAAGTAGCAATCATTGGCACTCAAGTATAGAAGTAACGTCGCGCATTTCTACCCAGAAGTAGAAGTGGTCTAATATCATACACGCTTGTGGAAATAGTGCAAGTACGCAAAATCTACTTGGAGTCGACTTTTCGGAGTACTTCGTTACTGATCACCTCTGATGATGGCATGGTACCGCTTAAAATCAAAATCAACGCCGATGATATCGATTTTTCTAGTAGGGATTCTAGTCCTAGTTTTTGCTAAAAATTTGAGAACTGATGTCGAGTAGTAGAAGTAGTCAAAAATCAAAACCAGTTGAGCTTGTAGGTGCAAGTATAGGCATAACTCATATGAGTAGTGCGGAAAAGAAGAAGGATTTCGTTACTTATTCACGTCTCAAACTCCGACATATCACGACATTACAGCGATTGTGACGTCATATATGTTTTACCTGCGACAATGCTCTTCAAAATCACGTTGTTTGAATGGAAAATCCTAAGCACTACATGATATATTAGTTAAGGAATAGAATAGAACCATTGAGTGCGCAGTGCTTCCTCTATGCCACGCTTGTAGAATCGAAAACTCTCGATTATAGGCTCTGGAGCTATGCCACATTCTGCGTCGGCGCATGCTGCAGCCGAACGCATTTGTATCATCGCATGTAAAATTCATAATGCAATTTAGATGCCCGAGACAACAAGCTATTTCATCTCGGTCTACCCAACGGGCGATATCAGCGGAATAGGCAAAGTAAATGTGAACAGAGGCGTGGTGGGAGGTATGCCTGAACTAATTTTACGAACTCGACTTGGATATCAAACGCTGAATCCGTGTACAATTGCACATATAATTCTTAGGATTGAGGTCCGGCATTTTGTACACGCTGCGCGTGATGGCGCTTATCGGCTCGGAAAGAGGCATGAACGCCACTGCGACCTTTGCGACAGGTTTGCCGTCACCGTCGAATGTGCGGGTGCATCAAGAGTATATCCGACCCACAAGTTTATTCGTAGAGTGGGACCAAGTCAGGCTTGCGAAATACTATAATGTTACCTACCAGAACATGAGGTGAGCTTGGGACACCAGTTTTACACGCACTGTAAACGAACATCGTGTCGCTGATTTCCACCATAGCGTATACGGCACAAATCAGATAAACGGTACTCTCTTATACAAAACCTTCCTATTGTATACACAGAACTCCAATGGGTGAAAGAAAGTCAAATGAACCATTTATTATGGAGAGATAATCCATGGGTTGAGTGGATTATGTTTTAATGTATTGCCCGCCTGAAACATGTGATGCACACAAAGGGAACATAGCGCTATACGTCCCTGGTATATATCTTCATAAGGATTGGTGTTTTTCACTAGCTTTCACCCACTGGATTAGGTGTGGAAGTGAGATTTGGTACCAGAAAGCGCTATTTGTACCGTACGCTATGGTTTAAATCTGGTAAATACACTATTTTGCACTGATGTATTTACAGTGCATTACTGTATAGAATACATACTGACATTATGTAATTCTCCAGGACGAGAGAGACCAAAAATATCTATAATATCGCAAACTCGTCCATATTGCTGGAAGATTTGGACCCCGGTACGAAGTACTTGATCACTTTATTTGCGGTGGGGATATCACGTCACGGAGGCCGCACGACACAACTGGGATCTATCGGCGCCTCCACAAGCGGAACAACAAGTACGTACTGAATTTAGAGTTAATACTTGAATTAAATCGGATGTGACAAGAAAGTCGGACTAATCCGGGGATTAATAATCATAATCAGTAACAAGCCTATTACGATGGAGATCAACTTTCACATGAAACGGCGTCATCCAAACGTGTTTGAACGAAGCAACGATAATATTAGTATAGATTTTTAGCCGAAACTACAGCTCGAATGCAGACTTGGATAATTCTAGCTGTCTATTTAGAGGTCAATTAGAGGGAAATGCTCAGTGTGCAAATAAAATGCTCTCTGTACCCGCTGCTGTTGGTATTCACATTTTGGGTCTCTTTATCCGATACTTTACGTGTGTGTGTGTGTGTGTGTGTGTGTATGTGTGGGGGGCCCGTGCCTCACCAGCCATAAACCTCACCGCACGTCACTGACTTATGGTACATTACACCATAGTACACTCGGTGCCAATGAACATGAGAGGTGCAGCCCTATCTTAAATCAAGAGAATTGCGTGTTGTGAAAGTAAAATTTCCAATTCCTACCTTGCATACATTAGCATTTTTTCTGAATTACAAGTTGGAATCGGATTAGGATCGAATATGGATTTGAATATATATAAGTTCTGGATTAGGATTTTGATTAGGATTTGCACCTTTGGATTTGGATTGGATTAGGACATAGAAATTCCAAATCCGCTCATCTCTGGTGTACAGACATTTGCCGTTCTTGTATTCACGAGAATGGCCTCTGATTTGATATGAACTGAATTGTTTTCGCGAATTCAGTAATTCTAATTCTAAGCTAAAATGAAAAAAATCTGTGTAGCTATAATTCTAATTCTAATCTGATTTGGAAAAGATGAAAATTTTCTAGTTGTCCGATTCCTTTTCTCCGATGTGCAAGAAAACAGGTTGGGGAAACAATACAGTTCCGAGAAATAGAAAGAGCGATAGTTTATAACTGTACATATTCGGTAGAAAGACATATATGAAATCACTAATAACAACGATTAAACTTTTACCGTCCGTGGACACATGAGCAATTGAGCATGCATCACTTGAGCATGTGGATTAAAGTTAGGTTGAGATTGCGTGGGTGCCTGTGTAGTATATGCATTGCAAGCAAATAAAACGTCATTATAATGAGGAGATATGAAGATAAACATCAACAATATTCAAGCTTACGTCTTCCTTTTCAGTGTTGGAACCTCCAACAGACTTGGCGATCCTAAATTTCACGGACTCATCGGTGATATTAGGTTGGAATAGCGTGCGATTTGCCACTCATTATAAAGTGTTCATTTCGCCAGATCCCGGAATAAACGGCACGGGAACACACGAGTCTAATAGGTGAGTAATAGCTTCCTCGTCAAACATAGACATGGTATACACGTTTTTGAGTATCGAACGATTGAGCACAGACTACAACACTATTTCAGAGTCACGCTTTCGGGTCTCATGCTTGGCCAAAGTTACGGCGCCTGGGTGTACGCTGTCAACGCTCAAAACAATGCCACGAGCGATCGCAACGAGATACAAATAGACACCGACAGTAAGAAACGCAACGCGTATATATTTTGCAAGTGCCACTCCATACAAATTTAATTTATCAGCGCTTCAGCCCGATCGTTCCGATTCGTACTACCTCGACGAGAACGGGCCGGCATACGAAGACGACAACACTTGGGATCAACCTTCCGATGATGTATCGGTTCCGGAGCAAGGGTAAACTACCAAAACCGTTTTATTCGGTTTACCGAAAATACGCAATGATAAAATCATTGTTTGTGTAGTCCGAAATACGCCGACCCTTCCTCGATCGACGAACCCGTGGAGGAGAAAAATACATGGATTATAATCGTTATCATCGTGCTGTGTCTCGGTCTGCTTCTGGTATTCGGCTTGGTGCCTTGTTGCTGCGAATGCCTGACGAAGAAGCCCTTACTCAGGTAGGGCTACTAAGAATAGGCTCATTCAATAATACCAAGGATTTAGGCTACACTTTATCTGCATAGTGTATACACATTTCTCTCTATATATATTGTGACCGTCAAGATATCTTAATGGCAGAGCGCCAGCCTTCAGGATCTGTAGGTTGTGGTTACGAGGACCGGCCCGGTCAAACCTTAAGACCTGCTGTTAAAACAGGTATATATTCCCGCCAGGCTTCCTCCATAGACCATGGGGTTCAACATATCGGGATAGCGTGGCGAGGATAAATGGTTAGATTGACTTTGAAAGCTTGCTGTTCCGTCGCATCTCCATCATCCAACCACCTCGGTGATGCAAAGTGAAAATTGCCGTATAGGCCTATATTTCCTAATTGTTCTGATACTACGCTGCAGTGCGGCAATTTTTCTGCCCAAGTTTTATTTCGACTCATGTCACGAGTTTCTCGGGTCAAACATAAAGATTAACGTTTAGTAGTTGCAATGTGTAGTGGTTATAAGTAACATCTAACGCATCGGATTATCTGTTATTAATAGGAGCTGTAATGTAGAGTTCAGAAAAATACCCCATTGGTCGATTTATTGGCCTACACGGTGACTGTCGGATGCTAACTATTTTGTGATTCAAATTTGACTCGAGGTATCGATTCCCAACCTCAAAACAGATAGCTCTGGGAATTCGATGTACAATAAACGAAAACTGTGTATCCTAACGATTTCCACCAGTACAATTAGCGTTCGCCCATATTAGTGAATATGAGCCCGTACCAATCCATAAGGAGATATATCCCAGAGGTAGAGCGTGTTCTGTTTACGTTTCGCCAAGCGCGTAAACATCTCTCATGGACACTGGACAGAGTCAACATGTAGCATTTTGGTAAAGTCTATCTTCATTTCCCCCAACAGATGCAGTGGATTTTGCGGGTGCTGCGCTCCGTGCAGTGACGTCGGCTGTTGCGGGTGCACGGGATGCTGCAACGCGTCGCCGAAAAACGCAAAATTCGCCAACGACGATGAAAACGAATTCCCCGCACACGCGCTAAGAACCCATTCAAAACGCTCCTATCAAGTGCGGTACTGATGCGGGTGACTCGTGTCGTTCGATTCCGAAAGCACAGAGACGTCATAGTCAAAGTGATTTTTCAGCGTTGTGTGTATACTGTATAATGATGTCACAGTCATCGCTGTGTTGTACCATAGTGTCCTATATGGCAGTGGTCGGGAACCTTTTTCGACCGAAGAGCCATATTGACCCCCTTATTTCCAATTGTAACTCCCAAAGAGCCATACATGTCAATCAACTGTTACGTCACAATTGAAAATTCGTGACGTATTGGTAGCACTATAGTACATAGGTAGGATTTGTGGTGTGCGCCATATTTTCTGCCTAGGTGGTGCCAAACATGGTCTCTACAGCAGTACATACCCACTGCAGGGTGTGCTACGTAAGTGACGTGGGGTTATGGGAGGCAAGTGAGGCAGTGCCTCACATGTCCGGTATGAGCGAGGGAAATTTGTGAAACCTTCAATGATTATTATTGGTATTTTCATCGATGTTTATAAATGATTAGATTGGAAGCATTTCAATTCCCAAAATCACGGAATTTTCACATATTGTTCGAAAATAAAGCGCGAAAGGTGTGGTAAGGAACATATGAGGCACAGAGGGGGCAAGCCTCACGTGCGATAGCGCAACTCATCGTAAATACCTTAGAATCTATCATCACTGATATTATTCAAATGGAATTGTCGCGCTGATTCCGAAAATCTAAATATTGATCGACTTCTAAAGTAATCGGCGTATCATAACGCTACACACCTACATTTACGGCGGTTAAAGAAAAGCTACTTACGTTACCGATGAAGAACTTGGATAGCTATTGCATTGTTTTTAATTTGAAATTGTAATTGGGAATGTCACTTCCAAGGAAGTTTGTTTATGGTCGAAGATCAGGAAGACAATGTGTAGTTGAAAACTGCATTGTCGTACAAGCGTCGTCATGTCAAGGTATCAATCCAGATATCGTGCAATCCAAGATTTCGAGGCGCGCGATGGCGGGTAGATCGAATTCGCCAGTCGTGTTAGTCGCCGGCGCGACAGCAACTTAAATTTGAGGATTTTGAAAAGGGGATACGAACCCCTAACCCTGGTTACCCCACTGTCTTGACCTCTCAAAGACATTTCGATGCTGCCACGATAATATTATATTAGGGCAGACATGAAAATTTACTAACAAGTTGCTGCAATATTGATAAATTAGGTACAAAATTAAAAATTTGTCAAAGAGCCATATCTTACACCCAAAAGACCCATATATTGCTCGCGAGCCATAGGTTCCCGACCACTGCTATATGGTGTCGACACAGGCAAATCTCACGCCTCAGTGAAATTGTATCACGTCACAATTTCCATTTGGCTACAGGCAATTTGACGGTCATTTTTGACCGGCTTGACGAGCATTAAATTTGGTAAAACGGGTATCAATCGAAAGCTGACTCTGCACTGATTACGAAAATATAAATTTTATTCCGCTCGTGTCCCTGGGACTCCCACAATCAGCCTCGAATATTTCATTGTTATGGAGATTGGCATTGGGACGCAACAATGGTGTCTGACTCTTTTTCTCTTGAGCTACTCTCTCGTTTCGCCAGACAGCATTGTTACGTCCTGAACTACTCTCTCGTTTCGCTAGACAGCATTGTTGAGTCCCAATGCCAATCTCCATAACAATGAAAAATTCGAGGCTGATTGTGGGAGTTCCAGGGACACGAGCGGAATAAAATTTGTATTTTCGTAATCAGTGGAGAGTCAACTTTCGATTGATACCCGTTTTACCAAATTTAATGCTCGGCAAGGCGGTCAAAAATGACCATCAAATTGCCTGTAGCCAAATGGAAATTGTGACGTGATACAATTTCACTGAGGCGTGAGATTTGCCTGCGTCGACACCATATAGGACACTATGGTTGTACCGTACGCGGTGTTGTGGTCAAAACCAAATCACCGCAAGGAAATATTGGTGCGGCTAGAATCAAATAACGTTTAAAACTTTTCTGGTTTTGTTGTGATTAGATGACCACGCCGGAATCATTGATTACGGTTACTTCTCTGTACTGGTCAGAACTGCACTTATGATTGACTGATGATGATACGGTTGATTCAGCTTAATACGGACACTAGGGCTCTTCAAAAATGAATTTTTTTCTCAAATCGTACTGGCTACTTGATAAAATTATTAGGTTACCTAATTTAAGCCTACACACAAAATTTGGTTCAATTCCAGCCAGTAACCGCTTTGCTACAGGAGAAGTAAGTTTCTATTTATTATATAAAAATAAACAATGAAAAATTTGAAAATTTTCTGTTCACCCCATGAAAGTGTTAGGCTGTCTATAGAAACGATGCTCACCAAATTTGGTTCAATTCCAACCAGTGGAAGCGGAGTTATTGCCGTCGAAAAATTTGGATTTGAATATAATAGTATTTACGGTGACCGATTCTTTGTTTATTTATTATAGTTGTGCTCACCGTAAATACTATTTTATTCAAATTCAAATTTTTCGACGGCAATAACTCCGCTTCTACTGGTTGGAATTGAACCAAATTTGGTGAGCATCGTTTCTATAGACAGCCTAACACTTTCATGGGGTGTACAGAAAATTTTCAAATTTTTTATTGTTTATTTTTATATAATAAATAGAAACTTACTTCTCCTGTAGCAAAGCGGTTACTGGCTGGAATTGAACCAAATTTTGTGTGTAGGCTTAAATTAGGTAACCTGACAATTTTATCAAGTAGCCAGTACGATTTGAGAAAAAAAAGTCATTTTTGAAGAGCCCTAACGGACACTTTAGTTCCGCTAACTTTGGGCCGAATTAGGCGAAAAAATCAACTGTTTGTTTCATGGTCAGTGGTCAATGGTCATGCGTGAAGGCATACAAAGCATTAAAAATACTCTAATGAAAAAATTGCAGCAGCTCTTTACTGCACTAATTTTCACTGATCGCACAAGACGTACAAGTGTTATCTCAGGTTAGTTCTATTGTACATTATTTCGATATCAAACAATTCAACAAGTACTGTATACGGTACTACTTTGTAACACGCCCATATAGGGTTCAAACGGTACTTTAATTCTGCAAATACTGTATTACGCCATGCGGCAAGAGCTGAAACGATAGAGTCTGCACCATCATGTTATACAAGATGTGTTATCTTGTACCGAAGTAAAAGCGACTATGTAAGCTGGCATGGCCTTAGCTGAGTTTATTGTCGATTGTGACTGCATCTGCATACATCGTTTTTGTGTCACCATAATCACTCATCTTGTGTCGAGACAAACGAATTACCGATAGCAATTGCGAACCCGTGTCCGAATTTAGAAATTAAGCTGAATTGTCCGAATTAACCGGAGTAATTTGCGTGTAATTTCTATTTTTGCTCCATTCCCAAGCATTTTGGCCGTATAAAGCGGGTTGTCCGGTATCGGAATTAGGCGGATTCGACTGTATCTCATTCGCTGCCTTGAGGGAACATATGCGGACCAACGACCCAATCTTTACGCCCTCTGCTCTTGTGCCTTTGAGCTATTAACATAAGAATCAACTTGAAAGGAATGAAAAATGTCAGCGCGTATTTTTCTCACGAAATTAAGTTTCCTGTGACGTGTTACGAGCGTTATTGCAAACCATAGAAGTTTCATGAATTATGTATTTTTGCATTATCTCCGTATATTTAGAATTTCAGCGCAGAAGACAATATAAACGCAATTTCCTAGTGTGTTGAAACTATTCCATGATAAGGCGTAGAAACAAAGACAGCAGCAGTTAAGATAGTCACCATAGCAGCTTCATGGTGCATATGGCTTTCGATATGGTGAAGGAAGCCAGCAAGCCGCCAATACCTCCCCCTTACCCACGGACGCTGCGTCCCAAATCGAGTCGCAATGAAGCTTCTAATAATCGAAACAGAAATAACAGCAACTCAGTTGATCTCGAAAGTGAAGTCAAATTTGTTCAAGTCAATGCGGACAGTCCACGCTGTACGCCAACCACTAATTACAGTGCCCACGATGTAACTGATTGCATGAAGTCATCCGGGGAAGAGCGTATGCAGATTGTAGAAGTCGAGAAGCACTCACGGCGCGCATATGAGATAAAAGCAGACGAAACGTTAAACCAATCAGGGGCTTGGGAAGATTCTGATTCTGATTGCAGTGACTCAACACTGCAATCCGAAATCTTACGCGACAACGGACCACAGAACGATGCAAATACTGTGGAATTTTCAATACAAAATCTAGATTATATTCCTGTCATATCGCCGACGCCATCGCAGGGTAAGTTAATTAAAACACCGTGTGCTCACTGTTTATCCAAACACTGATAATACATGAGTGACAAGTTAATTTGTGTCGTGATATACGGCATCCCACACATCTGCATAATTGATATCCATATGCATTTGCTATGAAGAGAAAAGAGCTGTACGCCTCATGCATAACAAGTCGAATTGTTATGCATATAAGGATTTGTACTTTCTGAGATTGCATAGGAACTGGTCGTATTGAATATTAGCAGTCAGAATTGTTACAGTACTGCGACAATAATGGCTCCCTCTGGCTCCATACTTAGCCTAGCTAGACTTTGCTCCCAGGTTTAAATGTCTGCTGCTATAATTTCCCCCGAATTTCTGAGATATATATCTGTATTAATATTTTTGACAATCAGTTCATGTAGGGACAGTCAGATAGGCAGACAGCGTACTTCTTTGGTGCGGGTCGTATCGATCATTCTTGTCCGATATCGAATTCTGTGTTTGCATTTTTTCTATATAACTATTGTCGCTGTTTTTTGTAATGTATTTCGACTGGATGACAATATGTCTCTCTAACTCTCCCATTCCACCAAATTTTCGATTCGATTCGAACCGTCGTCACTACATCCGTGTTGTAGCATCCCATTTAATATGTTACGAATAAACATATGTTGATATTTCTCCTCTTCCGTTATCGACCTATCTAGTGCTTTTGTGCGAATATTCATGTTGACGGAAGGGCAGACCGGCAGTGCAACTCCCTACGACAATATTTCAATCTAATATATGTCGCATGAAATATACTGTTATAGGATTGGCGCATTGAAACGGAAATTTCAATACAGTGCAATTTGCAGGTACACTTCTTGACATAAGAAGTTTATCGCAAGAAAGAGAAGCATCCGCGTCCCCTGCATGGTCGAGCTGTACAAGAGACGTAATCCGCACCCGCCTAGGATTCATTGAATTATCGCTGGAAGATATCAGTTCAGATTTCGAGCAACACAACGCGAGGGGAGGCGTTATTGGACGTATACTGATGAATAATTCCGCCCGTAGCAGTATCGACGAGGCCGAGTTGAAATATTTAGAGTGGGCTTTGGACACGTATCCCTTCGAAAAGTCGCGCTGTGAAACATTTGAGGATTACGAGAAATATATTTACCGACACATCCACGATGCTAAGAAAGACCCCGTTATCCGCGATTGGTCACCAACTGACCGTAACGATGAGGACTTGGTGAAATGCAAGAATGGATCATCGTCATTACAACTACCACAAATCGCTCGTTGTAAAAGTAGAATCCCAGTGCCAAGGTCAAGGTAATATGAAGCATATATCTATAAATACTCATATATGATCCGAGGGGTAAATCGCGTGAACCATGATATTCCTTTGACACTGCCGTAATCTATTGCAACGTATACCGATAAATAAATATCGCAGATCGAACTCTCTGACACGGTCTAAATCTGCCTTGCCGAAGCTAGCCAACAGCAACAATCGGATGACAGCAAGGAAGGATTCAAAACTTAGCAAGGAAGGAGGGAAGGTATATGCCTCTCGTCGTACTATCGTGTTGAGTGTATTTTCAATTATTCAACATGGAGTTCCCCGTATTTGCTGGGTGGCCCACTAAATCATTAACAGAAGGAATTCTATCGAAATGGGAGATTCATCTATCCCTATATGAGGTATTATTTTGCTATCGCTTCCATCACATCTAATTTATGATCGGTCTACAGCAGGAGTGGGCAACCTACGGCCCGCGGGCCGCATGCGGCCCGCAACACCGTTCTGTGCGGCCCGCGAGAGTCTGAAGAAACTTGATAAAAATATTGATAAAATGCGTACTAAAAATAGAAATAATGCAGCGACTTGATTCAACTTTTTCTTAGTAAATTTCACCATGATAACTCTAAGGCAGTGGTTCTCAAATTGGGGGTGCTCTCCCGTTGGCGGCGCGTAGTTGAGGTCAACTAAAAATAATTCTCGCGCCCGGCGCGATTTCCGTCCATTTCAGAATTATTGCTCTGCATTTAGTCAGAATTTTATATTTAAAAATCTCTTATCCACAGTTGCAACCATCCATGCCATTAAGCTATATCCGTTAGGTTTGCTAGCATCCTGGTTACGTTTCGTGATATGACAATAAATGGGGCGCGAAATCTTTCACCGTCATTAAGGGGGGCGTGTCGTAAAAAGTTTAAGAACCACTGTTCTAAGGTAAATACTTCCTATCATATTTTTTTTATGTTTAATTTCCGGCGCGACAGCCTGATCTCAAGGCCCACGTAGTTTGAAAGGTTTCAACTGCTAAACATCACAGAAATCCTAAATAAGATTGACATAATTCGGATCACGAGTGTTATTTCCAATTGGTTACTCCAGTTTTAATCATTATATTTGGTGGATTCGTATCTGTATGCGTATATTTAGGGTATTTATAATTCATCCACACATAGTAGAAGCGTGTTTGAAGCTAAAGTTACTTATGATGCTTTCAGCATTGCGTGTTCTGGATCTGAACCAAAAGTGGAATTAATGAATCTATGAACAGATCGCTGCTCACAGATTTAAATTTCAATCCTGTTTTAATAATCGGGACAACCAACTTTCATCTCTATAGTTTTGACAAATTGGTTATTGAGGTCGACCAGCCTATGACATTTCGCCACTGTTTCTGACGCGTGTACGATATCATCAAAGCAATGTTTGGTTTGTTTTGTATAAGCATATATATTATCCCCATGTCCTCACTATATAGTCAGATAACGATATTGCGTTTTGGTTTATAATCCCAATTTTATATAGTGCGGCCCGCGAGCTCAAAAGTTTGCCCACCCCTGGTCTACAGCTACACTGTCATGTCATTTCATTACATTTTATTTGCCCCAGTGAAGGATGAAAATCAATCCATTCCCACACCGCATTTTACCATAGGAAGCCAAGCTGCCGACTTCAATGCAAACTGTAGCTTCGTAGTATTTGTAGTTATGGTAGTATGGCTGGTGGGAGTGCTGGTCACTCGTAGGCCCGTAAACAATCGAATATCGCTAACCCCGGTCTAATATCACGGCATTTAAAATATAGCCCATTGATGATTCGGAATCTTTTCTGCAGTGTTTACTGTTTGGTTTTTACCCCCGCATTGCCACCAACACTACCATACGGCTCATAGCTTATACTATATTTTTCTCAATTTCTGTTGCTTATGATTCCAAATATGTTCCAATTATATATATATAAGGTTATGGATATATGCTTAAATATTGTGTTTAATCTCTAGAGCAAGCGATCATCGAATCGGGCCAAATCAAGACTTACTTATCCACTCATCAATACTTCGAAACTTTCCCCGAGGCCTGTGACTGGCTATACGGACAGCAATCACTGTGCGGAGACAATGATGCCATCGATTATGACGTCGTCGGAATGTAATACATATCCTAGAACTCCCAAGAAGCGAGGTCGAAAGAAGTCGCTCCCGCGAAATAGGTCTTCAGAGGTTGAAAAGGTGGGTGAGATAGGTTCAGAAGTATGTACTTGTAGTGAGTATAGCAAGTAACTACTTTTTTTGCCGCTATACGCTTTACACCACTGCAGATCATGACTATTAGATAGCCCTGTCACCAGGACCTTAACTGCCGCGCCCCAAACCCCCAAGGGTGACCGAGCTAGAAGGGGGCCTAAAATTATTTCGCAAATCAACATAAATTATAGATTATGTTGCGGAAGATGTCCTACAACTTCAAAGTTTTTTCCGCTCTTCGCGCGATCTAGCGTAATTAATTGCATGCGTTATATTAGGGGTACCCTTGGCGCCCCAAGAAAAAAATACGCATCATAAATATGAAAAGAAAATAGGCATTTCAGTGGCGGCCATTATAGCTCTCCACGACACACCAAGACATCTGGAGTTACGGTCAACATGCGTCTTCGCGAAGTGTGTTACCAAATAAAACCTTGGCCGAAAATTACATTCGCATGTTGGCCGAAACCGTTAATCCATATATAGCCTACTGACAATAGTCCATTATCGATAGGCGCGGAATAGTCCTGCGCTTGCTATCGAAGACCATGGAACACAAGGTCATAAATGGCGATAGCTCCTGTATTTCAATAACATTTTTTAGATACCGGAAATATTGGTTTCGACACTCATTTCAACCAGGATATTGGACTTAGCTTGAAAGAAAACTTCATATATATTTTCCTAGCATGACAGGTCCGGATGGATCAAACCCAAAAAGCAGCCGTGGTGGAGGCCCTTCCTTGCCCAGCTTGACGAAATGCGCGACTTCTTCATCGATCACCCAGACGCCGATCCGCGCGATGTGTATCAAACTGGAATCTTGAGCTCGTTAACCAGCGAGTTATCCGGCCTCTGTCAAAAGGTATTGTAAGTATAAGGCAGGATGGAATGTAGAAAAAAACTGCACAAGAGCACATATAAAATTCATATATTGGCAAAGTTAAAAAGGCATGCTCGAACTAAAGGTTTCACTATTATCTACTGAAAGCGCGTGTACAATGACACGACACAACCGAATCACCATGCAAAGTGAGCAGGTGTGAACAGAACACTGAACATGAACATGAACATTGAACAATCTTCACATTGAACATCGACGCGTCGCTGCACAAATTTTGTGTATTGAAACGATATAAAATAAGTTGGATTGCTATGCAATTCCCGGAAATTGTTATTTATCGGTCCTATGAACTCTGTCGCTATTTAGGCTGTATTTAATCTTCTAAAGGTACCTCTGTGTCATTAGTCTTATGTCATAACAACCGGAACTGAATGGAGAATTGACATCAATATTACTCTGTAAGAGTGTAACGGAACTTCTTGCTGCTACATATTTTAATCTTGATTCTTATCACGCCATTTCTAAGTTTGAACCACCACCCTATATTTGCCTGCAGTGGTGGTGAATTTATGAGCTTATCAACCTTCCGCATAGTTGCATTATGCAACATCTAACCACGGCATCTGGGTTCTTATCGTTCTTGAATATTCGCCTCGTGAAATCATGTGAAATGAGGCCGCTTCTTGCGTATTCTACCAGAATAGCAGTGAAAACATTGTAAATAGTATATTTTATGAAATATTTCTCCCGCATTCCGATCATATCGCTTATTGCAAGCCATGCGCAATAGATTTTGATAACTCTTCTCGCGTTTTCCTCCTAAACTCGAGGGTTACGATTGTTTAGTGTTTCGGCCAGGCTGTCGTGCGTATCCCGTCTTCCGTTTTGCGCATTTTACCAGAGGAAACCATACAGACACAGCAGAATCTGGGAACACAGACTGTTTGTACATTGTACATACTCAGCGTGAAAAACTCTCCACGGCCATTTTCACTTCGAGGGCGATCCTCTTCAAAGGTTATCTACCGTATTGCTTGTAATATTTAGTCAGACAATGCAGCGATATATTGTTTACTCTCCGTTCTAATGCGCCACTCTGGTATTTCAAATCGACTTGTAATCATCTTGACTCGGGATTAGACGGCGCGACCGCAGGGGCGTTAATAATTCAATTTAAGATACCTATAGTAATTTGGATAATGTATCAGGCAGACTTGGACAACTAGAAAATTTTCAGCTTTTCTGAATTAGATTAGAATTAGAATTAGAGCTCCACAGTTTTTTTCAAACTAGATTAGAATTAGAATTAGAGCTGCACAGTTTTTCCAAATTAGATTAGAATTAGAATTAGAGCTACACAGCTTTTTTCAAATTAGATTAGAATTAGAATTGGAGCTACTAAGCTTTTTCCGGATTAGATTAGAATTAGAATTAGAGCTACACTTAGTTCGCAAAAACTTGGAAATTGAATGAAATTGTATATGGGAAATGAATACAGCAAAATGCAGTTCACATCAAATCACAGTGCGTGGTGCAAAAGGCCGTGAGGCGATACGCGCCACATATTTTTGTTTAATAAACAACAACAACAACAGTGCATGAGAATGGTTAACTTCTGTACACCAAGCTTGGCGCGATTTTTACTAAACTTTAATAAAATATTACTTCTTTTATGGTAACCGTGGGCATCGCCCATGTTAGTCAGAATGGCGATGTACTAACGTAAAGTTTTAGAAACTATAATGTTGTTCGCAGACTACAAGCTACTCTAGCAGGCTATATTCGTCATAATATCTACTATGACTGCACGGTGTAAGTAAGGCGATGGCGGCTTGGCACTGGATTTCCCTGCGCAAGCGGGATATTCTTTTTAAATCACTGCAATAGTGCAATATGCCTCGGACAAAGAGGCATTTTCAGGAAAACAATAATTAGATTAGAACTAGAATTAGAGAATACGGACATTTCACAAATTAGATTAGAATTAGAATTAGAGCATAAGAACATTTCACAAATTAGATTAGAATTAGAATTAGAGCATGGAAGCATTTCACAAATTAGATTAGAATTAGATTACTGGCATTTCGCTCTAATTTAGTGAAATTAGACAACTAGAATTATCTAGTTGTCCAAGTCTGGTATCAGGTTGGTTAATTGCACAACCCCCACAACGCATACGAGCATGGTTAAAGCATAATTGCGTCAGCTGGACTTCGGCTGGAGAATAATAAGCCTAGTTTGAGTTATCGTAACAGGCAGATTTGGCATACTTTCTGGTATTATCTACGATGTGCAATGCGCACGATTAGATTAATGGGCGCAAGTTACGATAATTGACCCTTCTTCTGACTCCGAATGGGGAGATAAACTAGAGATGCAGTTGAATGTTTATGAAGCGATAGCAATTTAACCACTTTCAATACACCGATAAGACGATATGATTGTACGATTGTTTACGCAACATTTCAGCCTATTGTCGTTGGGAAACCTACGAGACCATGAATTATAATCTAATCATGACAGCAAAAAAACTATATATTAGAACTTTATAGACTCGTGATTGATATGTATGCATCGATGCCTTTAGTAAATAACCTCTCCTTTAAGGCAAATGAAAGTGCGCATATTCTACTTATGAACTTATCGTGCCGACCTCGCCTTTAACCCACAATGTAGAACATGTATTTTCATGTCGTGAACAGCCGCCGTAAGGTGACATTCCGAAACTACCAGAATTTAGCCGTGTAAATGGGATTGTTCATCGAATTTTGATTAGCATTGTCGTACGGGTAGCCTCGAGCCATACAGCTATCGAACAATGCCGTTCCGAAAAATCACCGTTCCGAAATGACAGTGTAGAAATGTCGATCGTCTTGTGAGGAAATAAGCGGTTGCAGAAGGCGATATCATTAGAAGGAACAACGGAGATTTTTGTTACAAATTTGAGGGACATAATCGGCGGCTAACCACTGGCAATTAGATGCTCCTACCAGTTTCGGGAAATCCACAAAATGATCTGACAAAGAACTATAAATGACCCGCTTGCTTGAGAGTATGAAGTTTAGTTGGACGCACCGTGCATTGATGATATGGTTAGTGTGGATACAAAAAGATGCAGCAAGTGTTCGATGGTATTCTATGCATATATACATAATTCATGAAAATAGCTTACCTGTAACGCAAGGCTGGTTGAACTAGCCACGCATGGAGGACTAAAAAACAACTTTCAGCTATTAACTGTAAATAGATTTGGAAAAATCGCATACAAGATTAGACGACTTGCTATATTAGTGAAGATGGCATGTCGCCATATCATTTCTATGGATTTTTGTTTTCGAAAGAGGTGTCGTCAATATTTTACAATTCACGCGAACGGATGTCTGGCATAGGTTAACCCTACGTCATTTATATTTACCGCAAGATTGTGTGTACTGAAGTCGTTTATTGATTCCAGACACCCGTGGGCTGTCTCCTAAAGTGAATATGAATTTGTGTGTTGAACGTGTACTGTGCGAGGATCAGATTATAAGGCAAAATATTGATTCACGTCAATCCGAAAATAATTCTATCGACATTCTAGTTTGAACAGCAGTATATCGTATAATGAAATGCTCATGCTATGCAAGAATTTTGACGTCTCGGAACCATTTTCGTATCCCAAAATGCTGTCACCTCGAAATGAATCGTTGACTTTTCCGGAAATACCAATGAGAAGAAAGCCTCTGGTTGGTCGTACATCTTTGGCGTCAAAACTCCCGTGGCTCAAGAATCTTGAAGTTGTCAATGGGAATATCCAAATCCTTAGCCTCCAAGATGCGGTGAGTGAAACTATTCTTCTTAGGCGGTGAATATGGGACCATGCAATCTGTGACATTTGCGAGGTGTTCTAGGAATCTATATGAGGACCAGGTTGGGAATTATACTATATTTTAATTTACTCACCATTTGGAAAAAACGTTGATTATGTAAAAGTGATATTACATTCCACGAAATTGGCCGGGATGTGTTAAGATATATCGGATAAATTCTGACAACCGTTATAATTTTACAATTACATTCGCTACAACAACGGCACAGGGATTATTTAACGTTGAAATGTCAAGATCGCCTTCATTGGAACCACCGGAGACAATGCATTGTCTAATTTCGTTTTTTAATTATAGTTTTTCGACCTACAAGGGAATAGCCTACACAATCTAGAAAAGTGCTGTAAGTGCTAACCTTATTGTCCATGCGTAATCATTTGTTGCTTGCCAAACACTTTTAGTAGGCCATTAGACCGACTTGTCTCTTTTTATTGAGGGATATGCGCAATTGCCCACTGAATAAACCGATGCCTACTTTAGCATTTACTTTGCATCGTGCCTCTTCGACATCTGCTGATTTGCATTGGCGGTCAAGTTGTCGTGATACGAGTTTAATGTACAGAGTACCTGGGCCATTATTAAACCTACTATAGCATACATACGGCGTAAACGGATCATAAATAGAAAATGCCTTTGTGTTGCATTGTTCGTTTTTTGAGACCGGGTGAAAATGATAGAGTCGTTGAATATGATCATGATCATTCTCAACTAGTTGCTGGCGGTTATCCCTGAAGAGTGTCAGCCGAAAATATTCGGGTTTATTTTAATATTTATATGCAGTATTCGATTGTATATTTCCATCGGTTCCATACTATTATCGAGAATGCTATTACCGAGATGGACATTACCGAGAATGCTGTAACCGAGAACGGACATTACCGAGAATGGACATTACCGAGAATAGCCAATGCCAAGAATCTTGCTTGATGAACGGATGTTGTCGAGAAATTTATACCTGAGAATCGATACCGAATGTGGCAACGCCGTGATGCACACACACGACCTGTTCATATGCATAACACGCATGCATTGCATATATTGCATTCTCGGTAATGTCCATTCTCGGTCATGTCCATTCTCGGTATTGTCCTTTTCGGTTATAGCATTCTCGGTAATAGCATTCTCGGTATTGACCGAACACCATTTCCATAGCCCTCGACGATTGCGAGCGCGACGTGATACTTTGGCGCCATCTTACAAGTCGGTGTCACCCAGTAATTTTCACCGCTAGAGGACAAATATCTATAAACGATAACCTTTTAGGTGCCTAATAACATCATGATCCCTATCAAAATATATAAAATATCTATGCTATAAAAAATTTAAATCAAATAACTCTGTTAGTGCAGAAGAGTATCTTCAGATTCTTCACGTTTCCTATGTTCTGCAAGACGATTTCCACCAGTGGTTACGGCCACTGAAGCATGAAATCAGTACATAGTTTCCGATTTATTGTGTGTCCTTGGCGTCATGTCAGTTGAGAACAGGCAGTCAGTTATGTTGTTTAGCTATTGGATGTTTACTTTACTGGATATTTAATGACGCGTTTCTGAATATAATAACAAATAGAGCAGTTATTGATGATTGAAATCGTAACTTGTTATTGTAAGTAATGTACGAAACATCTTCTGGAGGTAGGTCAGGTCTGTAAGTGACTTCTGACTTGACTTGTGATCTAGTGTGTTTTCTGTTTTCTAGAACAAGTACTGATATCTATTGTATTGCAGTAAGTTTATAATTTCCCTGCATACCTGTTGTATTTTTGGATCATAGTAATGTTCAGTAGGGTACTGCATTATTCTGAAATAGATGCGAATTACGGTGCAAGGCTGTTATCCGGCAGTTGGCATGAAGCAATAAAAGCTTACTGACCTGACAGCAATGAATATTGAATGAGAGCCGTTTCGGTAATTTGTTTGTAAGCTTCTTTCTATCGATATAATAATATAAATTGGTCTCTGAGCAATATTAAAAATTAAAAATGTATCTGCATTGGTAAAATATTTGCTACTGCCAAAGGTAAATTTAAATCATAAAACTGGTTTCCATAGTATTCAACAACTTACATTCCGATTTTCTAAAACTAGAATTGAACCATGAGAGGGTTTGATTTTTGTTCTTATGGCAATGTTATTGACATCAATGTTACGTACTGAGTACCTCGCGAAACTACCTTGTTTACTTAGCAATTGACATGAATCTTTTTATCTTATGTGGACAAGTGCCTTATTAAGTTTCTACCACATGGTTAGTTACAATGTTTGAAAGACAACGGTTGGTACGCTGCCGATCGTGTCAAACCATTGTGTAATCTGGATGGAATGGCTGGCAAGGTAGCCAAATACGGCTCTCTTTCTATGTCATTTGGGGCTGGAAAAGGCAGTTCGGAGTATAAAGATGACGCAAGACCTGGGAATGCAAAAGCGAAGAAAAGCGTCAGATCCAGAAGCGGGAAAATGATGGACGAGTATTTTCTCATTGAAGAGGATGTCATCATCAAGTCTTTAAGCGTCGAAGTGGAACGAGAAAAAGCGTTGAAGTATCTCGACAAGCAAATCCAAGATAATAACAGTCTGTTGATATTCCAAGATAAAACTTCGTTGTTCCAAGGTTTCGGACAAGCCTTGAATGGTAAAGATGCCAATGTCCGCGTCGAATGCACTAAGCTTATAGCAAAAATCATCCCTCAACTCGGGCATGATTTGGAAGAATGCATGCATTACGTGTTACCCAAAATCGTATCTAACGTCGGACACGTCACCGCGTTACAGAAAGAATCCATACAAACATTACATATATGCATGAAACATGCATCGAATGTGTATCACATTCTGAAGGTAATTGCGGAAGAGGGGATTAAGCACAGGGACCGTAAAACCAGGAAGCAGATTATTCACTTGTTTCCGACTTTGTTGTTTCCGGAGTTTAAAAACGAAGACTTTTTTCACGTCGTGATAGCTTTGGTGGAAAATCTCAGCGAAAACGAATCGGATTATCAGAAAGTCTTGAAAACTCTGTCGCAAGTCAAAAAATTCGTAGGATTACAAAGATTTAACTCGTACATCCATGACTTGCCTTCTCCATTACAGTCGTTGTACGAGGAAATGATATTACTGGCCGACACAAACTCGCATACAAGCAACAGATCCACTCCGTTATTACCTCATGAAAGCTATTCGAATGGAGAGCTTCCACACGATAGCGGGATGACAACCAGTTATGATCGAACTGATGTCCCTGATTTTGGAAAGAGTGGGTATTTTGATTCGGTAAGCATGAAAAACTCGTTAGGTAAAAGTTTCAAGGTGAGACCGAATTATCTGTCTCCAGCGCGGTCACCGGATATGCCACAACAACCACTGTCGTCCCACTATGAATTTGGCTTCATTTCGCGAAGCGCCATCGAAAGCTTGAGCAGTAACGATACAAAAATGAGATACCAAGCTATCGAAGAAGTGAAAACTACGATCGCGAACTTGAAAGACACGTCCTTGTTACGACAAAATATACTTCCGCTAATGAGTCTTTTACAACCTGTCATCGAAGACAATAACTATAGGGTGGCGTGCGGCGCGTTTCAAACTCTGCAATCGATAATACAACACCTTGGTCCTGAGATTAGACCGTATGCAAAGTTGATCTGTACCACCGCCAGTAAACGTATTGGCAGCAAGGACCTTTTGAGATCCGAATGCGTGAAGGTGCTTCTCGCGTTGGAAGAGGTCACCGATCCAAATTTTGTGCTGGAACAGTTTTACAGTAAATTGCAGCACAAGCAAAGTAAAATTCGTGAGGAAGCCGTGAATTTGATAATTGCGACCCTCCTCAAATTTCCAAACAACAAAAACATCAATTTCACAAAACTTGTCAATGCCCTTGTGCCTACTCTGGCAGACTCCAAGCCAAAGGTACGTTTCGTGACGTTCGAATGCGTGGCTCTGCTGGAAAGCATCTTCAACAAAGAAGGAAAGGACTTTCAGATTGTGTTCAACGCTATCAATAACCAGGAATTGATAAACCCAAACGCTGGCGGACTGATGACAGCTGTCATGGACAGGTTGTTTCGACAGAAACTCCCTAAACTGAAAGATAACATGCTACTGGAGTATTCAATGTCACCTTCCAGTCTTGTATATCCAACTGATAAAGGATCTGCGGACATTAAGTATATCTTGTCGGCTTCGAATGCGTCGACGAGCCAGAGTTCGATGTCGCATTTCAGCAGCAGTTCTGGCAATAGTTCGTTTATGGGTTCCGTTGAATCGTACCCGGCAAGTTTGCATCCTGGAGGTTCTAGTTCTGATATTCCTAGAAGGCATCCAAGCGCAGGTAAAAGGGGTGTTTTCCCGTGGACCAAAGAGAATGCAGAGAACCATCCCAGTAGCGCTCCGATTCAGGTGGGTTTGATACGTGTTTGTTAATATCATAGCTTCATCAGGATCAACACCAAGGTAGTTCTGAACTACTGCGCCATGGTCATTGTTCACCCACATTTTAGAGATTTGTTTTATTCTTTGCATGTACTATATGCTTTTTGCGATTCAGTGAGCATATCAAAAAGTTTTGTGCAAAAAATGTTGTGACATCCATTTTTGGTAGAGCATATTCATAATTTACGTATGCTCAATATTCTTGAGAGTAATTTTATCTATCGAACCAATCAATTTCTCTTTCAATAATCATCCCATCTTGGTATTGTAGGGTAATTACAGGGAATATGACCTATATTTTCCATCATTAAGAACGGGCATTCAGTTTGTTCCGTATTGCATTCTGTTGCTAGCTTGCTACTATGTTATCATTACGATCAAAGAGTTCAGACATAAATGCTATCTGACAATTTCACAAATGTTCAATTCACAATATAAAAAGGGGAAATTTGAATTGAGAACTTGTAGCAACAAAGCCGTCAGCGTTATCCACACCAGTTTACTGATAGTACCAAAGTTGATACACAATCACTGTTAGAGTTAGTGATAACATTGTCAAACCTAGTGTTTGAAAGTTCAACAGGCCTGTATTGGTTTCTGTATCATGGCCATGTAAATCTAGCTTGATGGATAGATAATTCTTTGACCCATCTGTAATTTGGTGAATGAAATATGAATCTCAAAATCTGTAATTTGAAACTTGTATAACATTCCACGCACGTGCGGTGCCACCTTATGGTGTTATCATATTGCTTTTATTCACTATTGGAGACATGAGTATTGTTATAAGTGTGGAATTCTTGTGATATGTCATATTCCGGTTTGGGATATCGATTTTCAATGTACCTTGAGTATCATGTCGCTCTTACGGTGTATTCGTATACTGGGGTGTGGGTTGCTACATTGCTGTCTCTATGTGCTCTTTCACAATAAGTGTGAAAGTTGATATTGACAAGAGGACGGACTTCTACTTTAGAAATTTGTAACAATGATAATATGCAAGACGATGCTAACATTCAAGGTTATGCATCTGGCTATAATTTATCACTGCTCACCCAAACCATGTAGGCAATGTAGCTTCACGGGCAGATGCTTAAACAGAAACACTTTTGGTATTGAGAACTCTGGAATGAAAGATATAAACTTTACGAGCTGCCGAATTCCGGCCACACAGTATGTAAACTAAGCAACAAAAGTTGCTGCAAAATTCCTCACCTAAGCCTCGTTGCTTTTCAACATCTCCAAGTGCGTTAAACTCGTCAATGATTTATTTTAACACTTCTCCTTCAACCTTTTATATCTGATGTTTACGCGATATTTTTAGAGTCTCAAGTTGTGCAGACTTGCCGGTTGTTGCGGTTGCAAATTTGACTTACGAAATTTAAATCGCGACACAAGTCCACAAAGTTTGAGTCCAATTTTAGGGGTAATCTGTCAACACATTCCAGAGCGTGAAATGCCACCCAGTAAATGACAGTAGAATGTGTAGATTTGACTTGACTGAGTTGAAGCATGTGATCCGAGTCCAAGTCGAGTCAAACCTGACTATGAGTACACAAAGATATCCAATCTTTCAATTCTTTCACTTGAATACTGGCAGATACATTGTAGTGATATCAGAGTGAGTGATTATTATCAGTATTTAGGGCAAAACTGCATATTGGGTAAAAATTACTAATAAATTGCTGTTTATCCTATTACATTAGTGCTTTCCAGTAACTTATGATAAATGTATTCTGGGACTTAATCATTGGTTCATGTCAATGGGGTTGTATTTTGTTGTTTGCATATAAGGATATATAGGAGTGTGACATGCACATTGCGTAGTGCGTTTTTGAATTGAATTCAAGTGCTTCTCCATAGATTTTTCAATAATATGTCATGTTTAGTTCAACGTAAAGGTCATTGGTTCCACATATTGATCTATATGCCAAACCCGTGCATTTAGCGATAGAAAAGTAGTTTATATACGTGGGTAAGATATGCTTGAACGCTTTGACCATGAATAGTAGTAACAACAGCATGTTTGGGTTATGATAAATGATTAGCAAATTCTTTCCTTTGGAAGCAAGTCAAATAATTAGATTTGTTTCAACATAGTTTGAAGAAGATAACCGTTGTATATAACTAACCTGCTAACTAATCCAGTTGAGTTGGGTTTACCGTTGCTTGATGCCCCTGTCAGGTATTAGGTAAACATTCCAGTCAATACATGCTATCTTTATCTCTTCGTGAAATGAACATACCTAAACGTATTATCGTTGATGGAATGTATTTTAAACATAATCATGCGTAAGTAGACTTGGACACCAGCTCATAACTTCACGTAGCAGCCGGCTTGTGCCTTACACTCAGAATGCCAAAGAATATTAACAGGAATTGACTGCCTCCCAAAGCAACCAATGAGATATCAAGCCGGTTGATCGTATGTGCATTGTGCATGTCAAGCAATATCTATGGATTGCACACGCTTTTGGGTAATATTCAATATCGTGCAATTATCACGCAAGTCAACCTATATCAGGCCGATTGGTGATACATGCAATGTACAATTGTACCTGTCAAACAATATCATGATGGATTGCACACGCTTTTGCATAATTTTCATTAACTTAATGATACATTCTATTGTTAATCGGCTACCACAATAATAGTCCATCTTGAACTGCAACATTATAAAGGCTTTGCTGCATAGGCCTACACACTGGACTTTGTGACTTGAATTGCAGTAATAGGGGGTTGGATTTGTGTTGTTTTAGAAGAAGTGTGAAAACTGTAGATTGGTCAATAATCTTTATCAAAACAGCACCCCAGATAGAAAGTTGGCCAATGGTCATAGTTGAGTGAAACCGCGCCACCAGACATGATTCATTGCAAGATAACTCACCAAGGCATCGTTTTTGAGTTTGGATTTTATTTTAGCTAGCGAATTTCGTAGAACTGTTTCGGCCTGGGCAGTTCGCCGAACGTATGCGGCGTCAGAGAGTAAAACATGACGTCTCTCGTTACCCGAATTTTCGCGCCTCTTATCGACGGTTTATTAAAAATCCTACATCATTATTCTTCCGATCGCTGTCTCAACAACTTTATCTCGTCACAATGGGTTCGGGTGTTTGCCTATGTTTTTTCGCCGGTCGCTTCCCTAGTCATTCGTCACAATTACTATATGCTACACAGTGGCCTAACGTGTTTGCGAATGTAAAGGGAGGTTTTTCAACTAAACTCTCTTGTCCCCTTACAATTGTCACGTCACCGATTCATCTAAAAGACCGTTAGATTCGCCCCCATACTTAATCGACATGATGTGACTGTGGTTCTCATCTGGTTGCTTGACATGAAAGTATTTTGATGTGATCAGGTTTTTGAAGGGGTGGTCTGTCTTGGCTGTTTCAACTCTTTCCACTTCTCTACTTGCTGACGAGTATCAACCAAAGTATTCGGGGTTATTTCAATTGTATATTGAAGTTCTGTACCTCCAAGAAGCTGTTCGAACTTGCTATTCTGTGTGGTTTCGCGCGCGTGTGTTGTCCTATTTTGGTTGAAGCCACGGCCTCCCCAGCTATGTCATAGTATATTTGCGCAGCTCATACGCGTAGTGAAAAAGACATTGTGAATCAATTTGTGCGGTTCCGAGAATTTTGCGTCTCCGAACCCGGGCGATTCACGAACTCTCGAGAATGTTTCAAGCGCCGACTTGCCCCGATCCGGGCATTCTCGAATGTTTGCTCGCGGATCTGTCGTGCCCGTCAATGTGTGTGCTCAGCTAACCGTCATGCCCTCCGATATGATCTTAATGCCTTAAATTTTATTTACGCGGTGCTAGGACCGGCGTAGAGTTACCCGATAATTCTGATTTCGCGGTGTCGATTTCGGCGTTGTCTGTGAGTAATGACTTAGCGATGGTTATCGTAAAGGGTAACCTGGGCGATGAGGTACTTCATTCATTAGTCAACGCCCTAATAGTAGGAATCTGATATGTCGCAAACTAGGAATTTGATTGCCGGACAGAGGTCTGTTTCGATTTCCGGTACTACATATCCAGGAAATGTAGGATTATTCAGTCGTGATTATATGGCGGTTCTGTGCGTAGGATTGGACCCACTTCGTTTCGAAGATTATGTTATTATGTAAAAATCGGCGTGATTATATCCGCAGAAACACATCGGTTACGCGCAACAGGGTAAATGGTGATTCAAACCTTAGATCTGGGATCGAAAGATGCACTACAATCGGTTTTGAATTCGAACTGGGATTTCGAAATGATCTAAATATTATCCATGTTTCTTTGCCTATAAATTCAGTCTTAAAATCCAACCTATTAAATATACGAACAGCTGGGTAGCACCAATGTTGCTTTAATACTAGTTACTCATAGTTACTAGCTGTTGTGCGCTTCCAAAACACAATAATTCGTTTTGCCGTTCTTAACAGTCCTGCGTCGTAAACTCTCATAAATTGTGACGTCTGCGGTTTATAGTTAGATTTTCGTATTGCGTTTCCCGATATGCTACTAAACTTTGGATTTGTGTTGTCCGTTTTGTGAATCACCAGAAACGATTTTAACGTGAAATAATACATAACAAGCGAAAATCGCGACATCTGTTATTGCCGCTCTCGACAATAGTAACAATAGACGAAGTTTTGTGTCATTGTTATGCGCTGGTTTAGCGCGGTACGGATTTTGTGAATAACAATCGCTTTTCGGAGCTCTAGATGTCCAAATGGCTGTTTGTTGACGAGAAGACGGAACGCGTGAAATTAAAAATATCGAATAGGCTTACCCGAATATGAATATAAGCTACAGTTGCAATGCTTCATTCACAAAGGGCTTTGCACTACACATCTTCACGCCAGAGTAGAAGCATCAATATCTGCGTTCGGTTTCAGTAAGCGTGAAATACTCGTATGCGTAATGCGGACACTGTTACTTAACTAATAATGTCAAACCGATACTGTTATGATTTGATAGCACTTTTCACAGTGAGAATATTGGAGTTTTCAATTGGACAGCACATGTCGTCTGGGCGTGCGATAAATCTGCTCGTTACCAGCCTGGGCAACGTGGTGTTGAACTTGGTATTAATACACCGCGTTTAAACGAATCGAATTTTAATTTCTCTCGTTTATCCCGCTTCTGACGGCTAATCCTTGATAAATTATCGCTATATCGGAGCGACCGAATCTGAGTGCCTTTGATAACTTGCCGAGTGTTTTGATGAGGTGCGCGGTGTCCTCTTAGCCGCGGAATAGCCATACAGAGTCCTTTTATCGTAATCAAGTGCTAACTGCTGAGCAGTGTCAATCGTGACCTATTGATTTATTATTAATACAAGTTCGGAAAGGCTGCATTGCAGTGTCAACGTTGTCGCCTTTGATGGATGAGTAGACGTTACCACGTCGGGAACACGCTAACCGGCGGACAGATATCTCAGATGTTAACTTCGTTGCTGGGCTGTGATATTCTGTAATAATGTCGCGTGTGATTGCTGTTAATGCGCGCGCACTTGAACCAAACCTGGCAACAAAGCGCGCCCGACTTACATCAATCAAATATGCGAGGTGTAGGCGTGCTGATAAAATCGCCTTGTATTTTGCTAACCTCTGAGGTCGCGAATGGAGGGTTCTATTTTATTTGGATCGCCTCGGCTAATGTTTGTTTTATCAAGTGGACGCTTTTGGTGTGTCTAGGCTTGAACGGAAATAGAACTGTTACCAATGCCGGTGGCGAAAGTTGCGTGGCCTTGGTGTTGCCACTTTTCAACTTGTACTGTATCAGGGTTGTCTGGATATCTACAGTCAGCAGATTATGCAGTCGTTATGCGTATGCGTAGGTAGCCGTTACGTATGTTAGCCATCCATTAAGTTCGCGTGTGTGCCGTTCTTGCTGAATATTGCGCAACTTATGCTCAAGCTACAACCGCGCGAGATGACATTTTAACTTTCAATTTCGCGTTTTTGCCGTGAAAGAACGCTTAATTAAAGGTTATCCCGAATTCCTCATACGTGGTGTTGTTTGCGAACGGATTTTCGGCCATGGGTACGGCGGTACGCCCGTCTAAATATCGATTAATTACCATGGCGTGTAGATGTTCATCATCCGGACTTAGAACAATTTCCCGATAGATTATCGTGACTTTGTTGTTATTATCAAGCAATCCAGGATTTGCTAGAAGTATCGCCAAATGCTATCGATTATCTCAGCTAGTACCTACTACTGCCATGAGCGAGACGGCCTTCGCTGTGGACCAACACGCCAATTTGCTGCCGCGAACGCCGTTATATATGGGTAGGAAGTATTTGTGGGAGTTGAAAGGCACGGATCACCAGCTGGATGCTCTGAAAAAGAGGGCGCGCGAGCTGACACAGGTAGAAGCCCTTGATCCAGTTTGGCTGGGCGCTATTAAAGTGTTCATTCCGTATTCCTTTCCGGCGAAGACAAAATTTTCAGCGCGGTCAGAATGAAAATTTCGCGTAAATTTTATTCGGCAGGGTATTGACGTCACAGACACGGAATATGTTTGTACTCTGTTATCAGTAGGTCTTCTTTTCGAATAAAAACAAATCACCTTCCGGCCAGAATGGGACAAATGAAAGAATTTAAGATTTTCCGAATTAGGTTAGAATTAGAATTGTAGCTACGCGTTTTTTCAAATTTTCATTAGAATTGCTAAATTCGCAAAAAAAAAATAGAAATTGGAATAAAATCCGAATTAGCCCAAAACAACAAATATCAAGTTCATTCATTTCAAACCTGAGTCCATTCTCGTTCCAACACCGGTACGCCAAGCTTGGCTCGTTTCGCACTGCTCAATGCACATGCAAAATTGCACATATGCACAGTTCTCCTGAATAGCATTTTCAAAGATCAGACGGCAGAATAATTTCACAAATTTTATTATGAATTAGTTTACCGCCAATTATCTATTTGTCCAAGTCTGCTTCCGATAAGGCATTACGATTCTTGACAATCCAAGACGATGTACGCTTTACGTGCTATGCTCGTATGATGAAATTAGCGCAATCGGCTCTTCCCGGCGGCGTGTATTGGAAGCTCGCTCGCGAAAATATGGTGTAAGTTGGGCCCCATAATGCGCTATTCGCTATTAGCATAAATCTAGATTCGTGGTTGAAGCTATAGGGCAAACTTCTATGACACAATGTAGCATTCGCCTTCGAGTATATATTCCGACCGGCGGGTCTATATTTAACCCGTAAACGTCCGTTATTATTTCCACATAATTGTACCCGCGAATTTATAATTGCGGTTTTACGCTCAGTTTCGCTAGAACGCGCGTTTTGTGTTCGGCCGGTGATTATTGCTCATAATTATCAACGCCTACGATAATTGCAGATCGTAATCAAGATTGATTACGGGCCGTCAATTCCCAGTAATCCAAGTTATGTAATTTGCTATTTAATACTCACGGGTAGCGAGGATAATATTGTTAACGATAATATAGCGTTGAGTGTATGAACAACAGTCAAACACCTTGCAGTCGTTTGTGTTAATACAATGTAAAAATCCTCACGGAACGCGCCTAGTTTGTGCGTTACTTCTGTGTAAATATGAATGATGCTCTCGAGTAATCGCCCTTTCAAATCTTGGTTTTGCGGTGCGTCAATCTTGACTTTACAATAAAATACGTGACGCAACGCATGGGGTCGTGTCTACAACGTCAAGCCTCTCCTTATAATGAGCGCATCACCCTGGCCCGGTGGAATTAAGGCCGAGATTTATCTGATTCACACTTTACTATGAAAGTGCTGGTCAGCCCAGGGAAATCAGCTAGGGAAATAATAAACGCCGTGTTTTAACGAGGGAATGATTTCTTAACCTAATAGCTCGGTATAAAATTAGCGCGATCTCGTCAGTCTGGTGTTAATCAAGACCCCATTAGCGATATTGTGTAACGTTCATGTGCCCGGCGTTTGCCAGGTTATATTGGCAACATCTGCTGTATTTTAAATTGTGTATATACTATCTCTTATTGGGCATGTGTTGTATATTTGCTCGGTTTGCGAATGCCCTCTGCAATATAATACTTGTATTAAGGATTTTATGAGATTTTGCAACGAATACGCAACTTCCCAATCGTAGTTTACAGGACTTTTCAGCCTATCCCTTGTTGAGGGCGGAAACTGGCACGTTTCTGGTAAAGATAGTATGCAGAATATTTGATTCGTCATGTTGGCTATTGGTGGATGTTTATCCAAGGATATTTCGTTTGGACATTCTCATAAACGTAACCACCTGGTTTATTGTTCCTTCGGCTCAGCCTGTCGGGTTACTTTTCGTCACCGCCAGTGTTGAATTACTAATTGATAATTCAATTCAACGATAGCAAACACATAGGCCTGCCTTTGTGACGGGCAACTCACGACGCTTGTCTAGCTGGACGGCTGAATAAAAGCCTTCCACTGTATCTCTGCAAGAGACAATGCTTTGCGTGAAACCTATTGTGTCTGTCGGGAGGGATGTAATTCTTCGCCGGCGTAAGGAACACAAAACGGAACTGAGCCGTTTAGCGTTTACTGTGTGACCAGATATCTGGAATACTATCTCGTGTACAAATGTTTTGACCTGATTTTGAGAGGCCGTTATCGCTACAGGCCAAAACATTTTCCAGACATTCCCTGGTGCAACCTTGGCGTAAATGTCGTTATCAACTTGCTTTAGAGATATAATCATGAAGCATTTACGACTAACACAATTTAAAACAAGCATAACAATTAAAATATAGGGCTTTCGGTGTTTTTGATTTGATGGTCAATTTTCATTCTTTTTAGTCTCAGCGAAATAACCTGGGAGAATCTCATCCGCCATTGAGACCACGTCCTACGTGGGGGCCTGAAACGCAAGAGAAACCGCCCGGACAGTCACCGGTTAGGACGAGAGCGAATCGGACCAGCGAGTCAAGTGAGTGTTCTGAATTTCAAGTATTGTAATTATTCATTTTATTACCTTACATTCGGTATTAGAACTTGTGGAATGTGGAATTCTCCAAATTTGAAGCCAGGAAATGGGATGATTTATTCCCACTAAATATTGTTTTAATCTTCTCTTGTAATGAGCGGTGTGTTACAATTTGTGGGCTTCTCACCCCTGCATCTGGGGTTCAACTTGTTAAGTAGACACCACTGCACTTTTTACCTTTCGCGGCAAATTCAAGATGTTCCGTCTCACACTATGTAACGAGGTGAGATCTATTGATATATCTAAGGTGCGTGGGAAAATGTTCAAGTAATTTTCATTGCGGACCCGTGGCATATTGTACCGCCCGATTTAATATCAAATGTCTCAAGTCTATAGCGGGCTTCTCACAGCATCAGCCTTTCTAATGATAGAGTCACATGTCACCGCGGAGTACAAGTACCCTTGACAATCACAGTTTGTATTTCTCTCCAACGCCAAGTGCCTCCAGTAGGGTACTTGTCAACTTTGAGGCCGCGGAATCGAGCACATCGCGCTATCGTGTGTTTCCCGGATCGAAATCACACCGCCGATTTTTAATAACGCGCCTGTAGCTAGTGGGTCACTTCAAAGCGATAATACGCAATCACGCAGTCGTTGGCGATGTCCTTGTTTTGCGTGGCGGCCGCTCTATGTAAACTACTGCACGGTGAGGGGGCGTGGAGTGTTGTTACACCCTTTTTGGGTGTATTGCCTCTTAGCTGAAGTTATCTCAAGCCTGGGTTGCCATTTTGTTGCGTGTCCTGTTTAGATTCTGGCGGCGGCGGGTATTTGGAGATCCATCAAAGGAAGCAAGCCAATGCGGGCCACAAGGATCCGCTGACTATCGGAGGAAGTACCGGTATGTCAACGTAATAATAGACACAGACTATGTCATTCTGTCCGTCGGTGGCTGTGGCAGTGCCACTTTGCCATTTATATAAATTTTGGTATAAGTGCGGAAATTCTTTTTCGATACATGGTTTTATAATAAGTGAACTAGTGATCGAGATTATTGGCGACCCGATTTCGATGTATACAACGGGCCAAACATAGGCACGTTTTTACTTTTGAAAAGTGTATTCATATTGGAATGAACCCGAAAATTTTCGGCTGACACTCGTCAGGACTCAGGGGTAATCGTCAGCAACTAGTAGAGAATTCGTAAGAACATCGAACATCGTTTTTACTTTTGTAATTCACTCGTACCCTGATGGGTTAGTGGTCATGATCGTCATTTATGTTGTGTCGACTAAGGCTGAGCATAACAGAGTGACTGGTTGATTCGATTATGAGTCGGTTCGAGCGGGCAAACCCACCCATTATGACATTATACTTAATAATGTCTCTAAAAGTTGAAATGTCTATCTTTTTGAGGCCACAAGGAAAGTTTTGCGAGTTACACCGTATGCTACATAAGTTCCTATTCGTGGACAATAACTAGGCTATTTCATGGCGCTTTGCTACCATTGTGGGCTTCGATCACTACTTGAAAAAACTGCCTTTCCATGGATATTCGTAGCCTTGTGCTACATGTATTTCGATGCAGGGATGCAGCCAAGCGAGGTTTTGAGACTCCCTGGGGCAGATATATAAATTGTTTTCATTACACAATGTTCTTTTCAATTCTCTACTAGTTTCTGACGAGTGTGAGCCAGGTTTATTTCAATATGATTATATTTTTCAATTGTTTATATTAAGTGCTGTACCCCCTTCATATATTTAAACTATATTTTTTGTAAAAGAAATGCCACTGCCAGTGTGAAGGCATTTGATATTGAATCATTACAGTTGATCCTCGAATCGTTATGCTCAGCTATATTCTCTACCTGTGATTTGTCTTAGTGCTTGCAGCTGCAGAATTCCTCGGTGGTACCTGCCCGAGAATCGAATATCTTGGATTATCCAGCCCGATTCCATTTTTTCTTTGACGTTACAGGTCGCCATCGTAAGCAAACTGACAGCGAATCCGCAGGCCTCCACTCGGCACCAAGCATGGGTCGGAACAACGGCCTCTCCAACGCCGGCGGCTACGAGCCGTCGTTCGGGTCTCACGAGGTGTCTGCGAGACCGGCGCGGACCAACATCGGCCCCGTAAAGGCCCAGGACGATATCCTGTCTAATTCGTGTCCGACCACTTTTTTCGACGAGGACAGTCAAGTCAGGAAGTTTCAGAAGGCGAGACGCCCGCCTGGCTCGTCTGGTTCGTCCGATAACTCGCCGCAAAAAGTTCTAGGTACCGTACGCCGTATTTAATTTAGAATGCGATCGCTTAATGTAAATAACGGCTGGTAACCCAAGTCACACGGTTCCGAGTCGCAAGTCGATTTGACTTTTATAGTTTACACCTGAGTCATTTTCAATTCACCACCGAGTCCAAACCATGGAGCAACGGGCCGGTTCCGAGTCACAGTGTTAAGATTCGAGTCCAAGTCATTGGGTCATCGGCTCTTGACTCGAGACACAAGTCAAAAATGATGGCAAATGTAGGCCTACTTCTGTAAGACATAAGAGAGGCCCTTCCGAATACAGATGAATCTTAGAAGCAAGGACATAATTACGGAAACCCCGTGTGTATGCGATAGGCTATGTATTTCCTTTTCAATACACATTCAGAGGGGGTCTGTAATGGAGCCGTCTACTTCTTTTTTGGAGTACTCGAAGTGGGTATCCTTGTAGACAACTTTCATTTCTACTTGACAGTGTTTTGAGCAAAATTACCTATTTTTTAAGTGGAAAGTTGGTTTTTGTACAGGTTTAGAGTTGTGAGTTGTGACCAAGGAACACAATTGTGGGATTGAGAACTTTTTCAAAAAGTGCGCCTACATTCAGAATGTCATTAATCATTTCGGATCAGTGACCACGATACATCTTTCGATCCTGAAGTAACCACTCCCTATGCCTCCACCAAATCTGCGTTTTGAGGCTATTTACTCGAGTAATTTTAAGACCTGTTACTTTTTACTTCTACCTGATATATTTTTTGAAATGCAACTTCCGTTTGTGAGCGAGTGACAATGCTTGCTACTTTGATTACCTCGTTGCACATAATCTTTGCTTGAAGTCTTGGGATCTGGTTTAACCCTGGTATGTTCTGGTAGCCGAAACTGCTTGGAGCCTGACCAAGGATCTTCAATAATATGGACCGCCTGCTATTGTCTTTTGCAGTGAGGCAACAGTGATTTATGTCGGCTGTGTAAATATATTCTCAGTGAACTAGTTTAGGTTTTGCCTTGCCTCACGTACGAATCTCATATATTTATCATGGTGCCGCTTTAATGACTTGATTGTGTTATATTTGGATTTGTGTGGGTTCAATACCGCTCGCATTTGTAAAATATGGTTGCTTTACTATTTTTGCAGTGCATTTTATCTTGATTACCTGTATGCTATGTAGCAGGTACTAGTTTCCATCCAAAATTTATTAACAACCCGAAACTCCAACCCAATGGTTCTCATCTCTTTTCTACCTCATTTTGCACCCGCCTACATTACATCAGTCACTATAAAAGCAAAAAAAATATCCTAAATTCAGAGAATGGCTTACAGGATATTGATGAGTCTAAAAATTGAATCAGTTACTCAAAAATGGAATTATACCTCTTCAAGATGTGGTTTATGAATTATACCGTTCTATCAAACCGCAGCATTCATCATCGCTGTCAACATGGCATAACTTCAAAGCCATGTTTAAATTTCACGTCTATGCTTTGATAGTAATTGATAGTCTTGCTTTGCAACTGTGTCGAAGCATAATATATGCCTAACTATTTATAAGGAATGAATCCAGAGTCCTGTTAGACGGATAGCGATGAATTTCTACTTAATATTAAGATGTGTATTGTACCTGACATTGGCAATAACTTGCAGGGAAGGAATATTTGGTTTGGGGGCTTTTATAGTGTGATCTGTCTAATTGTGTTAGGCAACACTCCGGCCCATGTTGGTTTGTGATGCCTACGATCTCGCTAATGTAATCATTGTTTTATAACAAGCCAGCAATTCTGGTGATATCTGCTGCCTGTGACCTAGCACGTTTTGTTTTCAGATGAGATAATCAACGATCCTGGTGCGTCCATTCATACCCGTCCTCAGTTAGCTGCCCGTTCTGCTCAGAGACGGGGTAGCCCAAAGCAGGAAAATCAGGTGAGCAATACCTCCCAAGTTTATTGCGAGGAGACTATGTGCTTGACAGCAAATTAAATTTTTATTGCCACTATCTGAGAATTTTGGGTTAATAAGCGTCTTGCATCTTACATGTTATCTTTGACATCCAAATCGAATTCACATTATAAATTGGGTGGAGTTTTATCAGCAGCATCTCGTAGCCTTTTCAAAAATAACCACCAACCACATGTTACCTTGGGTTGGTTTGATGTCAGGATATATTTTTGCTTTGGTTTTTGCGGTTATGGAGATGCGTTTGATGCAATTTGTCGTTGTCCGGATAAGCTCTGGTTTGGGAGGCATTCGAGACGTTTTAATAACGTCTCCCAGCGCCAATTCACAATTTGGGAGAGGGATGGGATATACCCCCCCCCCCCCTCAAACCATGTTCATGTACAAAGAACACGTCGAATTAGTTTATAAACGATTTATTTAACCCAGTGGTGGGATTCAAATTTTTTGTCAGCCGGTTCTATCGCAAGAGTCTTACTTTTCAACCTTTTACAAATAGTCATTGATGGCAACCAGTAATGCTAACCGATTTGTTGATCTCATTAGATTTCATGAGACAGCTCTATGAGACCGGTGTGAACCACTGGTTTAATCCATATGCAGTACACTACGTTCAAGTTCATAACTTATCGTGTCCTGAAATTCAGCTGACAAAGCATTGCATTTCGATACTCGCCAATCACCGAGCAGGCATATTTTAGTATTTTGATTTTGAAAACGAACACATTCCATGTGGAAGATATTCCTTTTGCCTCGTCGGGTTTTACACCAACTATTTGTCACAGATCTGCCCTGAAATAAACGTAACATCGTAGTTTACCGAAGTACAGTTCACCAAAGCTTGTTTTTTCTTCCCAGTTGAGTGTCCAGAGCCATTACAAACTGAAAAAGACCGCGTCGCCCCGCTTGGACCGAATCGCCGACAACCCCACGGTGGAAAATGTCCGGCCCCTCATCAAACAAAATCGCGGCCAGGCAGATTCGAAATCGAACAACAGTGCCCTGACCGACATTCTCGACTTCCCGGCGTTAAAAACCGGGGGCTACACCCCGTCAGGGCTACAGCAGAAGTCGGGTCAAGGGGTAGCCGGTCAAGGTCCGATACCGATGGCCGTGATACGGAATCCCACTCATCAAATGAAGGCGAACAACGTACATTCGAGCGTGACCGATTCGCTGTTTTCGCCCGGGAAAGACTCCGTCAAACAGCAGGATTCTGACGCTTTCCAGTTTCCTGTCGACGTCAGGCAAAAATCGAAGACTGTGAAAGATAATCACGACCCGTTGAGAAGCTCGCGTAGCTTACCGCCCGACAATAGTCTGACGGACATTGTGACGCACCCGATGCTGTTACAGAAGACTTCGTCACCGATTAAGACAGACTCTCCGAGGATGGCCGTACATTCAGACTCGCGTCCAGAAGAGGTGAGTCTTGAAAAATTCTGTGTTTTGGAATGAAAAATATCACTTTTACGTCATCGGATGGATAGATAAATAGGTTTTAATTCGTCAAACCAAGAAACAAGGTAAAAGAAACAATGTAATTGTGATGTAGACTTGGAGGCTACGAGAGTCAGTCGCTACTGCCTACTGGTATGAGTATTCGCCACAAAGCTTAATGATATGGAGGTATATATTGAACCCTCACACATAAACATTGACCAACTTTTCAGTATATATATATATGCTAAGGAAAAAATGTAATATTACGCTTAGGGAGCAATGTGGAAAAACTAACTAGGTATAGATTATATATTTGTAAAAATACATTACACAAAATTTCAGTGTGAAGTCACAGAATATACGTATGAAAACAGAATGCCATCGGAATATAGGAATCTGTCGTTTTTTTTGCAGTACAAGGCTTCTATGGATTTGATACGCACCAGCGCGAAACTGAAACGGAATCAGATGCAACGCAGCATGTCCGGGGCCACCGGTTCCGTGGATCTGGACGGCAGCATCAATTCCGGCTTGTCCGGGTGAGATTTTTGGCGAAATTTTGTTGAAATTGTAGCGTTAGGTCAAAATATTGTCATATCTGTTTGCAAAATCAAAATATTTTTCAACCTGCGTTTCGTTTGTATCATAGATGTTTGCACCGTCAATTTGACATTTTACTGCTTGTAGCTTACTTTATTGGCCTACCGCTGTAGACGGCCCATTGTCTGCTCATTGTGAATCATAAACGGTCAAATGAAACAAATCGGTTGATATGGTGTTATGCTCAACGTACCGCAATATCCTAACTGCAGCAAGACCTCGTGGGCATTGGTTCTTATATCAAGAAGCGCAAGATGAAAAATTGTGATGCAGACAACATTGTCAGAATGAAGCGACACGGTGTGACACCAGTAGTGTACGTACCTACGCACAGCTTCAGTGTTGCCAGCCAACAACTGCTGCTGTTGAACGTTCTTTCTCCATTTTTGGCAAGCTGCTTAGTAGGGACGGGTACTTATCGAAAATTGTCAGTTTTTATGTCTCGAAAAGTTTTTTCAGTCCAAACTACTTCGTAAGAACAGACAGAACCCAACCAGAAATGAAGATAGCATCAGGTGCAATAACTCCTAATTTACATACATGAGGTCATAATTTTGTCGAAATTAAGTTTTTCAAGGCAAAATTTCCCGTTTTTTTTCGTCAAATGAAAATTGCCCTTCTTATAACAGTCATTATTACTGGTATATATGTTGTATGTGGTACTCAAATACTCCACTCGGTTCCCGGGTACTCACCTTTGCCCAGTTCTACTTTCATACTTTGAAGCAACGCTTAATTTAATGCAGATATACCAGCGGACGTGCGACTGCTCCAGAATCCGGAAGCAACAGTAGTAGCAGCGGAGTGTTTTCGCCCACCGGAAACAGGTTCGATGACAGATATATAAATCGCGATCTTCAGCATGACGCCCATCGTTCTGGCCTTTCTTGTGAACCGACAATTGATTTATTCATCTTCTCTCAAACAGGACGAGTAGCCACACAACGTCTCCCCAAAATTCAACGGCCCGTGACAGTCACGATAATTTCGTAATAAGTGGCTATCAGACCTCGCCGAATAGGTACGTTCGGGTCGTTGATTGTGAACGCGTTTTCATGCCATAACTCATTTCCGATGACGGTGTTTGATCTCGCGTGCTCACTGCCGTAACACTAATCTTGACCTTGCTCAACCTCATCGGTATTTCTTTCGGTAGTTTATTTGTTATTCTCCCGGCACAAAGTTGCTGTTTTATGCGCATATTTAAGGTCAATTACTCATATCAGGAAACCGTTAAAACGTGGGCCGTGGGTTTGTTTTGGAAATAGTTTTGCTTTCGTTCGAGTCTTTTGACAATGGTTATGAATTTTTGCGCGGAAAGTTGTTTGATTTACGTAGTCACAAATCACGATCTTTTTACACTCTGTTGTATTTCGTTGTTGTGGTTCATTTCCGCGGGTTCATTTTTGTAGTTCTTCCGATGCCTGCAGACGCCTTTGCTCTCAGAATGTTTTTCACTATCCCTGCATGTTTTAATCACGGATTTAGCTTTTGATTTATCTTATAGCCTAGGACTCATTTTTTCTAGTAGAATAATTGCACTTGCATGGTTTAATCACGGATTTAAGTTTTTATTCTTATAACGTATGACTTGAAGAAACTTGACGAGTCATATTTGAGTTGTTTGCCAAATTATGATACTAGAGTACCATGGCATAACTTGTTTCATGGCAATGTGAAATATCCAGGCTCCTGTGAATGAATTGGACTCAACTCTCAGGCTCAAACACCTCATTTTGAATAAGGACTGAATATCTCTAAATATTGATTTTATAATGATAATTATGGTGATAGTGATAGCCTGCAATTACTCACTGCTGATGTCCTTGTTGGTGTCTCAACATCGTATCAATTTTGGTGATTGCGACTTGATTTCGAAGGTCTAATTTAGCTAGCACTATCACAGTGTGTCAGATGTAGATCAGTCAAATTTGCATTTTTCCTAATTTATCCGCGCTGCATGCTATTCTGTTGATTATTATCTTGTAGATATTCTTCACACGCTGATAGCGGCCAATCCTCCCCCTACTCCACTGACACTGGCTATGTTAGTACCGTAAATGACAAGAAAAATTCCAGAAAAGGGTAGGTGCCTGTTTTAGCTTGCTTGCAATGATTGTTATCCCGCATTCTTTTTAACAATTTGCCCGCATCGGTGAACTTTGCTTACACGCGTTGATTTGTTATGTTTCTCTGCGTTTCATTTTTGCCTTCGATCTATAATTCATAACACGAAGAGTCGAGCGCATTCAGAAAATAAATACAGGTATTCGGCAGAAGTAGATGTGTTAATATCAGTTTCGGAGTTTTTGTCAAATTCATTGAAATGAATACGGAGAGATTATATTCCGCTTCAATGAGTGTGAGTAACTGAACATTTGTATCTCAATATGTATTCTACAATCCAAGTACAACCCTACTATGATTATAGTGTTTATGCATTTGAAGAGGCTCTTGGAGGAACAATTGAATAATATTTTCATATATACATATTATTCAATTGTTTATGTATTTACACACAATCAAAGAGCTGTCTGTTCTTGACCTATAGGGGGAGAGTAATTCAAGTTTGGTGTATGTATTTTGGTAAGCAGACACAGCTAATTTGATAAAATCCATGTGTCACCGCCACATTTTGATAGCAATCAAGCTTTTAAGCGCCATTGACATAATCGAACATTATTTGAATCAACATACTGGTCTTGAACTGTTTCAAAGGCCGAAGTTATGGTGGGGTCTTTTATGATGCGACTGTTATGGTTTAGCCAATATATTACTCCACCTGGGGTGACTTTCTATTATTTCAGACCCTTTGATAGTCAGCTGTGTGTTCTATAATTACCCCCTGGGCGTGTACAAAACTGCTATTGTGGTGGCCTGTGCTCGTGACAGTGTGACATTCGAGGATGGAGGCATTGTCCTCTGAAAATTATCCCCCTTCTCTCTTGCTTGGTATGGAAGTGGAGCGCTGTATGGAGCCTTTTGTTGTTGGTAGTATGTAGGGCTGTCGATGCTCCATCTTTTCATGGGCGGATTTATCCCATTGTTCTTGGGTGCATTGTTGTATTCTACTATGATAACAGCAAATGCTACTACTTCCTTGTCAATGCCTTTATCGGGACGTTGAATGTCATTCATTGTATTGTGTACCAGCGTCCTGTTAGGAAATTGGGCCAATTGTGTGGTCTGCTGTATATCCGATCTCTCATTGCAATCTAACTTTGAAATTTGAAAAAGTATGTCTGCTATTTTTGGGATTGTCCACCTACCATGCAATCAAATATGTAATTCAATAACCTGTCAGGGGTAATCGTCACCAAACATGATTTCACCAGCATTGTATGTCTACAATCCAATTCACTACTAGTTGCTGACGATTACCCCTGACGAGTGTCAGCCGAAAATATTTGGGTTTATTTCAGTATAAATATATAATTCAAATGTATGTTGAAGTTCTGTACCTCCAAGAAGCTTTTAAAATCAAAAATGTAGCATACACAATTTTTTATCGTCAATATAGCGACTCGTAGAGAATTAGAAAGAACATTGCATATCAACAATCCTATTCTCTACTATACAATTCTATTGTATATTGAAGTTCTGCAACTTCAACAAGCTCTTCAAGTCAAATATGTAGCATACAGCATTTCCAGCAATCCTGCAATTTGGGTATAAAAATGATCTAGGCTGCATTGTAACGATAAATCTTAACTGTGATCTGACATAAAAGGTTTGTTTAGACACGGTTTACTGGCCTGAAATTATATGGTTGAAGAAATATTTACTCGATAATCAATGAGATGGATTCTGTCATGGTTGCAGATGAGTTGTGACGCATTCATTAAGGCTGTACTGCTGTACATTTCCATTGTTTAACTTACTTTATAATGCCTGTTTAATCATCCATCGCTATGACCCTGTCATGGATCCCATTCCGTGGCTCCCTCTCACGTCAATACTCATAAAAGGGGCGAGCCACAAGTCTTTGTCGTTGGATCAATAATCGTGAAAGTTAATGTCAACATTGGAGCGTTTCAAGCAATGCCAATGAGTCCAGGAGTAGAAAAGAAATTAGTTTTGTCGGAGTACCTGCCTTGTGTGTACACGTGGGGTGTTAGCTGATCTCATTCTTCAGTTAGACGCACTGCAATGCTAAGGTGTGTCGATAGCGTAGCGTTAGGGGAATATGTAGAGACGCAGAGAAGAGGACCCGTTGTGGTGTAATTTGGGGGGTTGTTTGTCTGTAATGGGCACTAGCGCTAGCACTAATATGCCGACGCGCTTAAAACCTCAACGCATTGTCGTCAAAAAGTAAGTTGCCGTGAGACTTGTTTCTGACTTAATGTAAAGTATTTATAGTTATGATGGAGTGCTTCTTGGAGATACAGAGCTTCAATATACGATTGAATATTATATTCATATTGAAATGAACCTGAATATTTTCTCAGGGTAAGGGTCAGCAACTAGTAGAGAATTGGAAAGAACATTGTATATCAACAATCGTATCACCAAATATAACATAACCCGCATGAATTTTCTAATCCAATTCATTACTAGTTGCTGACGATTACCCCTGACAAGTGTCAGCCGAAAATATTCGGATCCATTTCAATATGAGTACGTTATTGAATTGTATATTGATGATACGATGAGGATGTCAAGCTATTTTCGAATGTACAGAATTGAGCTGGTTTCTTATTTACATTGTGGAGAATTTCCAAGTTGATTGGCCTGTATAATAGACTTGTTTCAGTTTAGGGCAGCGATTCATGAACGTTCGTGTCCGTGAAAATATCTCAATTTGAAAAATATGTATGTTGAACATGTCTCTTCAAACGATTTGATTGGAAAGGTCTATATTCACGCTTGGTTGGGATGGAAAATGTTCCTCGATTATATGGATAGTAGCCTATACTGCTGGCTCATCAGCCATGGCTGTGTTGAAATACTCGTCTCATTCCCATATTGTACCTATACTCAATGTGCCACTGGCATACAGGCATGTGGCTAGAGGTAGTCCAAGCAATCAGCCTTGCTGCTCAAGCCGAAGTAGCAGTAACGCTGTAGGTTTCTACTCGAGGACAAGTGCAGATGCAGACGGCTACTTTCCAAATTGAAAAATGTATCTTCGTCACTAATGCAATTAGCTAATGACACTCCAAACAGGTGCAATCTTCAAATAGATATTCAGGCGATGCGGGGCGTATTTCATGCAGTTTTTATGACAACTTCACTCATAATATCCATGCAAACCTATTCGAAAAGTACTTTACATTTTTTCAAAGTCAAAATTGTAAAAAGCAAGCTGTTTTGCCTAAAACTGTTCAAGTAGAAGTGTAAGTAGTCTAAAAACTTGACCGCTTGATAAATTGGTAGGCGATACCTAGTTTTTGTGCTCCTGAAAAATTAAAGCACTTCCATACTGACCACCTCTGCTTATGGCGCTGTGAATGCTTTTAATAACACGTGTTTTGAGATTTCGAAATGTGGAATTTTGAATTTACGCTACCGTGCTCTTTTTGACGATTGTTCGAGTAATTTTTGCCGTCTTTTCACAGCAGCAATGTCGACATCGATTCCAGTCCGTTTATGACGAAGCCGTCCATACCGCGTCCGGGGTCTGGCCGCCCCAACGGAAACGCCCACTCCCCAAGCGCGACGACTGCACCCCCACCATTCAAGTATAATCCCAATTCTGGCGTGTCCATCAATACCCACAAGGTATGAGCTAATTTGATAGGTGCCAGCTGATTATGCGTACAAAGAAGAAGATTAAACTCCTTACTAATGCAGCGTACTACTTAAATATGCATGTACTCCCTTTGAGATGGTTTTAAATGTCTGCTGAAACAGTGGTTATAAACGATTTTAACCTGAGGGGCCGGTAAAATTTGGAAACTAATTTTTCGGATCGGTGAACCTTCGAAATCAAATTTAATCCAATATGTAATCACAACAAACGCGCGCAACACTATAATATATTGGAGCCTTGAATTTAATAAGATATTTGGTGAGCACTGTTTTTGTGTTTCTATTGAAGTTTCGGAATGATGTAGGCCTAGTCCTGAATCGCTAACTTCATTTTGATTCTTCAGTTTCTTTTGATGGAACTTTGAATTGGCGGTTAGGTAGACTCTGTTTTACTGCCAAATGTTAGTAAATTGTACTTACGAAATTTCACGGATTTATATAACTGGTCTTGAACAAGTTGCAGGCTACTTTGCAACAGTTAAATACAGCACTTGCAGCATCGTGAGTTATTCAAGTCAATAGTAGAATAAGAACCCTGTATTACGACCTAATGCAAAAACAATCCATTCCAAATATCTATATCAATTCATAGTTTCTAGTTTCATTTCTATAATTAATAGGCAAGGTCCCGATTCTTGGGTGGAATTGATATACAAAACCGCAATATATCAGGCGGTCCGACGGTTGAGAACCACGGCGTTAAGATACTATAATCTGCAGCTCATTCTTCCGTTTATGCGTCTTGGGGTCGACATATATCAAAATCCGCCAACCTAGTTTACAGTGTAAAATCTAAAAACAGTACATAAAGCTAAGGCTATCAGTTTGCTGGTGATGTCATATTTTGTGATATGATTGTTAATATGCAATGTTTTGCAATTCTCTGCTAGCTGCTGACGATTACCCCTGACGAGTGTCAGCCGAAATTATCTGTGTGTATTTCAGTATGAATATATTAGTCAATTGATCTGTGTTGATATGATACGGCATCATTGTGGTATGAACAATCTAGAGTTTTGCATTGAATGACGGTTACAGCTGTTTACGATTCAAAAGTTATATCAATCGCGCTTTAGACTCAATCCAACGTGTCGGTCGTGGGGCACGGGATATCACCGGCAACTACTCCCACTAACGCCGTTTCTCCGAGTCAGTCCGCGCCCAGTTCGAAACCAACGCTGAACACAATCGCCTCGAATCAGAAGGACAAGAAACGGAGTCAGCGCTGTGAGTATTGGATGTGCAATGATTTGAAAATCATAAGTTCTTCCAAATTAGATTAGAATTGGAATTATTGCTACGTGTTTTTTTCAAAATAGATTAGAATTAGAATCACTGAGTTTGCAAAACTAGGAAATTGAGTTAAATTCTGAGTTCAAAACAACTATTCGACAAAATTCCAAGCTCAGTTCTTAATCAAATCAAATCAGAATTCGTCTTCCCAGTGGCAGCTCATCCGTGTCTTTTTTAGCTTTTCCGCTCGGTTCGTTCGCCACGCCAAGAGACCAGGACGACGGTTTCAACGTACAAGGGACAGGTGAGGATTGTGTGGACCTTTGTCGATTCGGACTGTTTGAATATCTCACTGAATGCTGGAGTGCTGGAATCCAGGATTGTAACCAAGTCACACGGTTCCGCTTCCGAGTCACTGGTCAATGTTACACTTATAGTTTTGACTCGAGTCAAGTCGAGTCATTTCCAATTCACCACCCAGTCAAGTCCGAGTCCCAAGTCACGGAGTACAGTCTCGAGTCCGAGTCATAGTGTTTTGACTCGAGTCCGAGTCCAAGTCATTGTGTTGACTGTTCAGTTCCGAGTTGATGTCAGACTATTCTCGGAGATATCAAATGCCTCGCATTCATAATATACTAATGTTTCTCACTTTTAACAGTTCCTGGTAGCATATTCAAGTCCCAGTACTGATAGGCGAAATAATTAATGTGTGAAAACTTGACTATTCTTCGAAATTACAATGAAATGCCTGTCTTGGTAGACCCAGTCTCGAGTCATATCCCGAAAAATCGCGACTCGAGTCATTACAACCCTGCTGGAATCTAAACCGGGTATCAATTGTAATGATTGGTGACTAGTAGTGGGAGAGGGTGTTCTCGAGTAACAAAAATATATACGTCTTCACATCACGAGACGTATTTTATCGACACAGTAGAAAAACTGAAATTACACCCTATTCAATGCACTGAAGAGTTACATTATCAACGAGATTTGGAGTTTTGATACTTTTCTCCTTGCTGTGGATATCTTAAAACGTCAGTTGTTCGTATCACAACGTAGTACAAAGGATTGGTGCAAATCATGACTAACCAACATTATCGCAAAGTGCAATCAAATAGGTTAGGTCGAAATAATACCAAATTATTAATGTGATGGGAAACCGGCATTATTTCCTGTATGGTCGCATACAAGGTACATATTTCAACTATCAACATCATCCGTACTGTCATCATAGCGAGGGATTTGCGAGTTGAAGCCTAAGAAATACTCATTTTAGAATCGATTGAACTCGATTTTGCCCAGTTTTCGTTTTGACGATACCAATATCGATTTAAACTGGCTGAATACCATTGTGAAATCTTAGTATGGAATGGTTAGCAGGGGAATATCAGTTTGTTTTCAAAACTGAATTGATGCCTGTGTCCCAATGCAGTGCAGTCTCAGGCCTGTTGTTGTAAAACACGTAATGGCCGGGCTGTTGATATTCTGCATTAAGTGCATTCCTACGGCCCGTCTGAGACAGAAAAAGCATCCGCCTATTGCGCAGGTTGCTTTATCCGCCCAAATAGCTTTTCAGCGCTGCGTTGCTTTACATATTTCATGTTAACAAACGTGATCGCGATAACATACGTCTCAACCGTTTTCTCAGCTATCCGTGACGCAAACTCTTCAAATTATTCGCCCACTTCAAGCAAAGACGACCCAATGCATTGGACTACATCCAGCAATGACACGCAATCCAGCCATCCACCAGGTTAGAGTCTCCTTTGTTGTCTTGTTATATGCACCCACCGGGTGTTATCTTCGTATTTTTATCAATTTGTTGTATAAAGCATGACTGTATTTATAAATGATGTTTGTGAAGGATTTAGGTCGTTATGGAGAATCGATGTAAACACTACGAAACTGAGTCTTGTTTATTTAAGGGCTTGTGGAGTGTGTGTATCAAATCAATAACTAATACCAATAGTTGTGTTTAGCTTCAATTTCCATTTCGACCCGTCTTTCATTCCATTTGTTGATAGACGCTCCATGATAGGCTTGAGTTTTGTTTCAAGGATGAGTTCAAGATGTTTTGTATTTGGGTCGGGTTAAACTATTATGTTCTTGAAAAATTTTCCCTGCTTGTGATCATGAATGGCTTCTACTTCATTGAATCCACAATCGGATTTGCTTGTGCTGCAGGCTCGATTTTTGAAGCCAAGAGTAATCATTCAACTAATGAATTCTGTCAGAACATGGTTTAGGGTAGTCAATCACTGGAAATATTTGGTTTTTTATTTCGAATATTAAATTTGAGATTTGGAAAGTTTTATGTGTGGTTTGTGTGCTATTGGGAAATCGCACTTGGTAATACATTGTCCCGGCGTACATAATGTTTCAGTAGGCGACTTCTCAAGCGGCCTTTTTCTACAAAATCAGCTTTTTCTACTTAAAAATGCTTCTTGTACGTGAAGACATCAGTTTTACTTTACTAACGTATGGCATCGCCGAAGGAAAGGTAATAGTTATTGTGCGTTGAGTTTTATCGCCAACATTATTGGCATTACATCATGGTTTAATGCTGCCTATGTTAATACCGGTGAAATATTTGTGTCATATAACAAATGAAAATGTGATTGCACTGATGATCTAAATGTATTATTATCCTACTGGGATGACTATGTAATATTATGTGTTGTTTTTGTACGTGAATGGGTATTCAAAGTCGTGCTTCAATGCCATGGGTAGTCTCTCTCCTGTTTTTTCAGCTGGCCTAGTATTATCCCTTGTCCTATCCCTCTACAACAGTTGCTATTTCCGTAAAGCCATCCTTTTTCGTATGGAAAACTGTTTCTCCCGATTTGAATGTCATCGTAAATCCCGTGTTTAGACGGCGTAGTCGGGACGGCTGTCCGAAACCACAGTATATCATCGGATGTGTCTAATGAAGACAGCGTGGATCAAATTCCGTTGTCGCTATCCCTACGCACGACACAGAAAAAGAAGAAAAATGGCTTCTTGAAGAGTCACGGTGAGTAAATAGCGTGGTTCCGGTGAGTAAATAGCGTGGTTCCGAGGTAATTCGTCAAATATTGCCATCAAATTTCTGAGATTTTTTATGCAAAAGTCATTTTACGCAAAGGACTCATTTCAGGGGCTTATTTCACAGCAGTGTATGATTGATGTGGAAAAATGTGCCTTTTATGCGACCACAATGAATATAATGTAATTTCTACTGCACATTATAGATTATTTGCTGTTTTTCGACTATACGTATTTCATCGCGCTTTATGACGACGTTGTGTGGTTGATCGCGACTTCACAAATATGTAATATTTCTTCACATCTTATCATGAAGCTTCCGACCAAGATATCGGACTGATGAAAGAGAGGGAACCGCTGGATTTCGATCAGAGAGCAATCAACTTCAATGCGACCGGTCCCCTGCAGCCTTCCAGGTCGAGGTAGGGCGTCGTTGCGATCCCCGGTAGACTTGTAGCTTAACTTTTCTTTGCTCCAGCAGGAAAAATAAGTCGCCCACTTCTAAAACCTCTCCGCCGAGAGCCGCAAGTCTTGATCGTAGATCTACCAGTGATTCGAGTGAGTATGTTTGCAGTTCGTGCGGTCGTGTTTTTGTGCAAAGAAGTGGAATCTGTATTCACTAACGCTGGGCTAAGTCGAGCATTTAGCCTTGAACCGAGTATTTTAGTATTATAGCAAGTAATAATGACTTGAAAGGTTTAAATATCTATGTATCGGCCAGTTACACTTCATCCAAAATAATTTCATAGTTGTGGACCAATGCTATTTCGTAGCCCCTCGTGATCATTGTGAAAGTCTATCATTTCTTGACAGAAATGTCATTCCATGAATAATACGGCTATAAGCAAGTCACAAGTCAATCTCACTTTTTATAGACTCGAGCTAAGCCTTTTTCAATTCACCACCGAGTCAAGTCCGGGTCCAAGTCGGCTGGTAGAGGGTCGAGTCCGGGTCATAGTGTTTTGACTCGGGTTCGAGTCCAAGACGTTATGACAACTGTTCAGTTTTCGGTTCAATCTGGTTCAACCCACCTTTTTCAACTCTGCTAGAGATATAGAATGACTCGCATTCGTAATATTGTAATTTTCCTCAGTCTTAACAGTTTCCGGCCCTATTTTCCAAGTATCAGGACTGATAGACGAAATACCAATCATGTGGTAACTTCACTATTCTTCGAAGTTACAATTAAATGTCTGTCTTGGCCGTCCTAGTCTCGAGTTATGGCGATTCACCAAAAAATCGCGACTCGAGTCGTTACAACCCCGGGTCTCGCGCGTGATCGCAACCATTCATCTCATTACAGCTACATTGCAAACTACGACCGACATACTGCCCTGCCATAACCCGGAGAAGTCTCTCCACGACGCGATAGTCGGGCTGCAAAGCAAAGCCTCCTCGGAAGAGTGGGAGGAGATCTGCAATCACATTCATAAATTCCGGCGTCTCGCGAAATATCATCAGGACGTGCTCGCCACGCGCATACACGAAGTGCTTCTCTTGTTGACCAACAGCGTAAGTATAGAACGGGTCGGATGACTGTCAGAAAATTGCTGTGAGGCACACTGTGCCACCGTGACACACTTAGACTGGCATTCCATTCGGGCGACGATGTAGGATATAGCAATAGTTATCGTTGGTACCACTAGTTCAGTAGAAGTAGCTTTTTATTATGTAGAACTGGTGATTACCAAGACATTTCTTCTCAAAACTGCTTAGTGTAGAAATAGAAAATGAGGATCTGTAAATACTCCAGTGATTGTTTTCAAAAACTGGGTACTGGATTTGGTCAAGACGTTGAATACTTTCAGGAATTGAACGAAGGTGGAAATTGGAAATTGCGGGGTGTGCGTAACGCAAAATGACCGAACACACAACAAATTGGTGTGCTGTCGAAAATATATCCAGTTTCCGTGATGCAAAGGCTGTTTCACCTAGTTACGACAGTTTGACTCGTATACGTGATTGAATCATCCAAAAACTGACTTATATAATTTAAAAATTAATGACTTTTACCTGAAAATCAGTTAAGTGAGAGTGAAAGCAAGGCAAAAACCACTACATCTGGCAAAATTTGAATATGATGAAAATTTTCTTGATGGATTGTTCTCATTATTGGAGTGTAATGTTACTATTCCGTCTACCGTGGAATTTTTTTCTTCCCTCGTGGTGATCATGAACCTAGCAACCCACAAGATGGAAATTTGTTAACATGAACAGATCACCCAGGACAGGGCATAGTATATTTTTATCCTCTGTGTTTTGCGACATATACACCGACTCGTGATATACATACACACGATCTGTGCATATGCATACTATGAGTGCATGATGTGCATATGCCGCTGGCCAAGGAAGGTGCAGAAATAAGTCTTGGGAAGTTTTACTGAGAAGCTAATCAAATACGTATAGTCTCTGGTGTAATCTTACTGAAAGGACAGTATATATCTGGAGTATTAACCGAAGGCAGTTTGTCAAAGGCTAACTTTCATGTTCAGTTGTCCTTATGTCATGGGCACATTCTAATACTATTTATGTACGGTACATGGTGTACGATTACCATGTTAAAGGTATTCATGAGATATGGCATGTATGACATTGTTTAATGGCCACCTTATGATTTTTGAATGTAGTCTTGATGTATAATTTCATACTTATCTAACAGGTGAGCAATTTACGATCCCAAGTATCCAGAGCGGCCGTGGTTTGCCTAACCGACGTCTACACCTATCTCAAGAAGCCTGCGATCGATATGGATATTGAGGTATGTGATTACGATTATTTCACAATAATCAAACGTCATATCGTGGTCGTACGTTGCAGACTACGACGAGATCGTTGCTGACTGCCATCGGCCGGAATAAAGGCGCGTTCATGCAGGAAGAAATCACAAAGACCTTCCAGTGCATCATCGCCAACGTCACTTCAGCGAAACTGCTGAACGCGCTGCTCACAGTCGGTAGCAGGTAAAGCTTTGTAACCTGTTTTGCGACAATCAGAGCCAAATAGTCAACATTGCCACTCGAGTAGAAGTCGCAATTTTTAAGGCTGTAACCAAGTCACAAGTCGATTCTACTTCATTAGTTTTAACTCAAGTACAAGTCGATTCATTACACAAATTGCCTCAAATCGAGTCGAGTCATCACAATTTTAATTCGGTGCTGGTTTATGACTGTCTTCGTTTTTGCGTTTTCAGCAGTAAGAACAAGAATTTAAGAGACATGAACGCACAGTTTGTGTCGCTACTGGTTGAAAAAATGGGACCCGGCAAAGCTCTGAGCGGGGTTAAAGACGTCACGGAGAAGATAATACCGGCGGTAAGTGGTTCAATTGGCGTCATCGATTGTGATATAATGAACAAGAATCATATCGCAATGTCTTGAATTTATAACTGCGCTTGCGAATTCATCTTCTTGGTTGACCGTTGTAAACGAGGCCATATCTTTATCGCCTAAAATCAACTTTAAGAGCCAGAGCACTGTAAAGCAGCGGTTCTCGACCTTTCACTGCTTGCGGGAAAACTTTGAAACAAATTTCGCGGACAGGTGCGACTTCAATAATCAAAATTAATAAAAATGTAAACACTGCAAATGTACGGAACTCGAGAGCAAATCTTGTAAACTTCGATACAATGGGAACAAAGATAAAAACCACTGACTAGATTTTGATTGTTCTTTGGAACGAAGTTTAACTCTATATCACGGCACGATGTAGAAATATATGTTACCAGCTTTGATATTTCATCTCTCTAATTAATGGACAATCCCAACTTCAACCATATTGTGTTTGAGATATAAAACTGTATTATATTTGACCAATGCCACTGCTGTAGAGCCTAAATGTGTTCACATATGAAAAAACGTTGGTATAATAACGCTTTATTATGATACTTGTTTGTAATCTGGTCTAAAGCCGCTCGAAATAGATTTTGAGAGCTTCTGTTTGTACTACGGGCAGTCAGAAGCATGAGATATGTATCTCGTGCCTATTGTGAAATATCTCTCACTATTATCAAGTGTCTATTCAGCTTTCGTAATACTTGATTGATGAATCTTTTTGTTCGGAGTGTAGTTTTTGAGGTGTGCTCCAAGGTATTATCTGTAATTTTAAAATTGTTTGACTTGATATTGCGGCGAGGTGTCTATCTTTAGCACATGATGCAAAGACGCCTCTCAATTGTACCTGGTACTACTGCGAGATGCGATTATTTCAGGCTGCGGCTTTTACGACGGATCCGTCGCAAGCGACGCGATATCACGGGAAGTGCATATTGCAAACGCTGATGACGCATCCTGACTTTGAAAAATGTATCGACAAGTACCTCGGTCCGAAGCAGGCCAAGGAAATGAAGGAATCCGTTCAGAATGTGAAAACGAGGGTTCGTGTTTTTTTTAATGCTTTTTATCTAGCGATGTTCCCTCACACAAGATGGGTTGATTTGTTGCATTCTTAAAAACTCAGACATCCACCCACCATTGTGTTTATTACCATATATGAGGTTTAGAACGTTATTATGATCCAAATTATCCAAGTTGTCGCAATAGGTTGAAATTTACGTACTTGAGTGTGTCATTGTCGAAATCAAACCAAATTAGCTCATGCTGTGAAATATTCTTCATTCATTCGTGTATTTATATTTCATAAGTACAAAAAACACAAGATGGCGATAAAATGAAAAGATAGGCAGAAGTCATAACAGCTCATAGTGGTGTATCAGTCAGACACCCTCTAGTGTTACCTAGTCCGAGATAGTTGTTAAACTGCACAACCAGGGTCAAATGAGTAGTTAGAGTCGCATTATTAGTGTTCGTATGGTCGGTGTGGCTATAATGGTCTGTGGTAAGGACTGGAAACAACACAATATATGGACATAGGTCAAAAATAGGTTATCTAGTTCGTAGTTGTAGTGTCAACGTTGGCCTTTCATGTACCCTTTAGAAGTAGTCCATGGACCGCAGGCCTGTAGCTTATTTTGATTTCGCTCTTGCAGGGTGTTGGAACGTTGGGGTCAGCCGGAAACCGCAGTCAAAGCAGCGGGGTACGTCGGCTGGGGTCTACAAATCGCGTCAGTAGATTGGGCAACTCGACGGAGCGCATGGCGCAAGCGTCTTCCAAGTCGTCTCGACGCAGCACACCGGCCCGGCCCACTTTTAACGACATGGTAGGTGTACGATGGCGGTTAACGGTGAATTTTGCTTTAGAAATGTAGTGATTATTAATATTATGAAAGCGATGCATCAATGTTGTATTGATAGATTCAAAAACGAAATTTTTCACTCAATAAATGTCGAAATGCAAAATACATCAGCCCAAGCTTTGTCTACAGAAGGAGTTCGTGTACCATCTTAAAATAGTACACTGAACGCTCTCTTATTTGAGATTTCACTCCATTATGGTGACGTCATATTTTGTGATACGATCGTTGATAAACAATGTTATTTCCAATTCTCTACTGGTTGCTGACGATTACCCCTGACGAGTGTCAGCCGAAAATATTCGCGGTCATTTCGATATGAATATACTATTCAATTGTATATTGAAGTTCTGCACCTCCAAGAAGCTCTTTTCTAATGTTAGTATGTATGTATTAAAGTATTCGGGTTTGGGTAATTGAGGTTAAGATGAGGCATAGGGTCCGTCAAGTGACAAATTCACCGGTAACTGATACGACATGCGAAATCGGTACATTTTGCCTGTCGTTATTTTCATTCTTCATTCTTTCCAACAGGATCAAGAGGAAATGCGTGTCATGTGCACCAAACTCGGCAGCAAGGACATTAAAGTCGTCAACGAGGCGCTCGGGGACCTGCGGGTGAAGCTGGAGATGAACCGGCCCCTGGTGGAAGACAACATTGTCAAGGTAATTGACAGGGGAAAGAGTTATGTCCTTTCCAATTCTCTACTAGTTGCTGACAATTACCCCTAACGAGTGTCAGCCGAAAATATTCGTGTTCATTTCAACATGAATATACCATTCATTCCTCCAGGAAGCATTTCAATATTTGCAGTCTCGTATGAATGAATAATACTCCGTCCTATGTGACTTGTCGAAAGTCTCCTCTTTTTCAGATCACGAAATATGGTAACCGTAATATATCAGCAAGTGTGTCGCCTAATATGATTTCACTGGCATAAAAAATTCAAATAATCGAGGCTTAGGTATAACGCATTATTACTAGAACCAGAGTGGACCTACGACCAGCCGTTAATGCTTACTTGTTCTTTTCCAGATATCAGACGGCTTGCAATCTCTGCTTGCGACCGCGAACCCGAAAATTAACACCCTCGGCTTGCAGACCACGATCGAACTGCTTCCAGAGCTCGGCAGTCTCTTGGCCACGTCTGAACTCGTGAGGACCGTGTGTAAATTGCTGGTGTCTAAGCAGCAGAACACTGCCCAGCTCGCCGTACGGGCGGTGGAGCTTATGCTCGCGCATATCGGTGAGATTCTGTGTGCTTTTTTATGTTTGTGGTGAATATTCAAAATTTGTTTGCCGTGGTTAACATCGGCCAGGGAGTTATTACTGAACTGGATCAATTCAAGAGGGGGTCAATATTGCGAGATGCATCTTGGAAACTGACATTAAATGACTGATGATGGTAAAAATAAGGGCAATCTTCGGAAATATTCTGTTATCGTGATGCGGGGGTATATATATATTCGATATAAGAACCATGCAATGCCCAAGCAGTCTTGCTTCAGTTAGGATATTTGCAGTACGTTGACAGTAACACCATCTCAACCTATTTGTTTCATTTGACCGTTGATGATTCAGAATAAGCAGACAACGGGCCGTCTACAACGGTAGGCCTATAAAGAAGGCTACAAGCTGTAAAATGTGAAATGATAAGTTCACCGACAACGCGAAATCTACGATACAAGCGAAATGCAGGGCTAAAAAAAATTGATTTTCTAAACAATTTTGAGAATTTTTGACCTAACGCTACGATGTTAACAAAGTTTCGACTTATTTTGACTGACATGTCAAAAAAAATTGCCCTATTTATCACCCAAACGCACGTCGTACAATGTGTTTTATGTTGCTGCGATTCCGGAAATGTGAATTTTTGTAGTATCTGATGACCAATCGCTCTGCACCGATTTTTATTAGCATGACCTTGTCTTGTTCAGACCACATGACGTTACTGCCAGAATTTATCCACTGTGCGATGTACTCCCAAGGTAAAACGAAACAAATATCGATCGAAAAGCTCGCCGGTAAGTTACTGTACCATGCCTGATAAGATAACCTGATAAGATGAGTGAGTCATGCAAGTAGGCGAAATGTATTTGAGCACTTCAGAGAATTAGATAGAAGTACTGAATTACATCAGAACAGTAGGAATGATGTGAAAAGTGCAAATATGTGCCTTCCACAGTTGAAAATGGTATCGAAACTCCAATTCTCGTTGATATATTACCTCTTGCTGGCAAGGAGCGTATCATTTCACTACGCGACGCAAATCATGAGAATTATTACCTCTATGAACTCGATTCGATTATCGAGCTGGCGTATCAAACCCCCGTTGTCCGTTTCAGACATGGTCGGCACGGTACACTCGCGCAGGCCGCAAGCCTTGAAGCAACAAGTCTGGCCCGTGCTGGCCAGCCTGCTGACGCAAAAGCACGCGATAAGCCTCAAACGAGAAATGACCCTGCTCACAAAGGCGCTGCACGGCGCCATGGGCGACGACCTGCTGCAATACGCCGAGGCCAAGGACCTCAAGTCAAAAGTGCTGGATCTGATCAGCTGAATGTGAACGAGGGCCGCGAACGACTATGCTGATACTGATATTTATGACGTTAGCGTGTGTGTGTGCGTGTCTCCGTCTCAGTGTTTGCTCCCGCGGTCTACCCGCGCGGGTCGTATCTTGGAGATAATGCGTTGTTCCCCCTTTTTAGTATTGACAAACGTATTTGTGGGCACCTTGCACTGATTTAAAGACTCTTATCGCGATTGGGGCTGGGCTAAATGATATGATGCATAACAGTGTAGATAATGCGGAAATTCAAATGCGTTTCTTTGCTAGTTACATAGATGGCATTAAAGATAATTTGATATATTTTGAATGTTGTGATACCACTAATTAAGGTTTCAAGACTCCCACAATGGAATAGTATATTCGTATTGAAACGAACCCGAACTGTCGTTGATAATATAACTATTAGTGCAGAAGGGTTTGTAATTTCAGCACTCCATAAAACCGTCTGTCACTACTTAAATTATTACAAGCCCCGACCCAGCCCTAAATTGGCGACGCTTAAGAAGCAGACAGCCTGTAATTTGCACTACACTCAGTGTGTCTTCTCCTCGTTTTACTATCCTTGTCCAGCGATTTTTTTTTTCTGTCTACGAACTGAACTATTTCTTGTAGAAGTGTAGGCGCGTATATAGTAATACGCTCGTTCGATAGCCTCCGTAGTTTGGTATTTTTTATCTTGGCATTCTATGTTTTGCAACTCACATCGCTATCTCGCGCGGGCACATATTTATGGAATTATACCGCGAGGCACTTTCAGTATGGTCGCCGTCGACGAATCTCGGTACGTAAGCTCAGTGTTACTAAGTTAGGTACGACAGTTACTGACCTAACTTATTCCAACAAATTCAAGTGAACTTCATTTTTCTTTGGTGCCTTTAACGTACGAGGGCCGTTTTGAACGAGTTTTTGTCGATTCTCTCCGATTTATTTATTTTATTGTGATCTCGCGGCGAAAAAAAAGCGTATTTCGTGTGTGATTGAGCGGTGGGCTTGCATGGTACTTTTCCGAGGCGGTAAACTGATTTCCAATCGTCCTTACGGCAGCTTTTGGGAACGGTTCTGTCGACTGCTATGTTGGTTGTTTTCTGTTCACTGTGTTGGAATTGTACGTTTTGAAAATTACTTTTATACTTTGTAAAAATATATATCGTATTTTCTGAACACTACCTGTGCTTGTTCCTTTTTCGTTGTTGGTCAGATCATGAGATGGGTATGACCAGATTGATACTTTCGGCATGGGTGGCTCAAATTTTGAAACCAATGACCAAGTGATGACCTTTTTTTCGTCGTTACGCACTGTTGTCGTAGGGTCTGCGCAGTGAGTTGGTGAGTGTGCGCAGACTCGTCAAAAATTAGAGGGAACATTGGTCATGATGCATCATCTCGTATTATGTCTATAAATTATGCCCGACACAAAAAATATTATTCAAATATTTGAAAATGTGATTTTATTTCGTGTCAAGCGTGAATAATGCAATAGCAGATCACATTTCCACGATGTTTGTGGAATGCCTGTCTGCAAGGACCCGTGAAATAAGGCCTACCTAGTTGGAACCTATATACATTGAATATCCCGATTATTGATGCTGCGGCCCGCGGCGTCATCAAAAACTAGGAAATGGCCCGCGAGCACATTTGAGTTTGAGACCTCTGATCTAAGCCAATGGTTCTCAACCTTTTTCACCTCGCTGACCGGTAATATTTCAAAAAGTATTTGGCAGACCGGTGTACTTTCAAAAAATTAAAATTAACCCAAAATGTAAAGTATTCCACCGTTTTCTTGCAAGTATAGGCTGCTAGAGAGTGACATTTTGAGGGTTTTGGTCGTAATTAAATATGTTCAAGATTGCATATATGTTATTTTGCGGTATTGAGTCCGCTGAGTCGAGGTAAAATTGCCTCGCCCAGAGCCACGTGCTACCGCCGAGAATCGTTCACAGTCTTTCGTGCCGAAGGCCACGTATTTAACAGATCATGATAACTCGAATAATATTTTTCTGTTCGAAAATATCGAGAGAAGAAGCGTTTCGTGCTACCTTGCTCATTGCCCACTACCATACCAGACGTAGGCTACTCCGGCAACTACGAAAACAGCTGTACCTGACCATCCACAAAATCAGGGCCTAAAAAGCACTTCGTCGGCCCACCCCCCCCCCCAACACATGTTTGGTATTGGGCCCACGTAGGGCGATAAACCAAACTTCTGGGGGTTTCGTCCCCCAAACCTCATAGTTGCATAAATGTTTTCACCATTACTTGTGAGCACATTCATTCTACTCAGTGTAGGCAAAGAGTTTACGTGACCTATAATCGCGTGAGGCGGGAAAATTTTCTACACTTCATGACTGAATCGGTCAATAATACTAATAATTGCGTGTATATTGCTATACATGTTTTATCCTTTTTGCGATTCCAAGTTGGCAAATAATATTTCTCTGTGGTATGGCATTGTGGGCGACAGAATGCCAGGACAGCGTGATTCATCGTCAGCCATTTAGGCACCTATAAAAAATTAGGCATATCGGGGTTTTCGGTCAACAAAAGACAGTCCTTTTCGGCCAAGGCTTTCTCGCTTTCATTCTGTGTTGGTGCGTCGTGGTGCGGTAATGGCTGACGTCGAAATGCCCATTGCTATATTAAATCATACGTATTTCTTGAGGGAAGGGAACTCAATAATTAAGACAATAACAAATCGCGCAAAGCGATAAAGTTCAAAAAAATACTCCGTAGGATAATATCTGTTCATTCACAAAATAATTTTGACCCCTTCAAGCTCGGCCCCGCTGCAATTGGGGGTTTGGAGTGAGGCAGTTACGATCCTGCACAACGAATGATCGCGCAAACTACCCGGCATCGCGCGCTGCGTAATCTTGGATGGCATCGCACGTTTGTTGATCAAAGAGAATAGCCTGACATGGGAACGCCTATATGACGATCTAGTTTTCAAATGCACATTGTCTTCCTGATCTACGCCGAGAAATGAACTGCCTTGGAAGTGACATTCCAATTACAAATCCAAATTACCAACAACGCTTTGCTACCCGCGTTCGTCATTGACAAGTAGCTTTCTAGTACTGCCATTAAAATGTGGGCGTGTATTGCAACGTTTATTGTACCGCCGAATTGAGAAGTCGATCAATATTAGATTTTTGTAATCAGTGCCACAGTTATATTAGATTAATATCAATTATTATAAATTCTAAGATATTTACGATGAATTGCGCTACCACAGGATTATTGGTAGCCTACCAGTTTTTACAGAGAAAATCTGGCGCCCACAATATTAATCCCATGTAGGGAGTTAGAATTTGTAATTGGAATTTTCAATTGTGACGTAACAATTGATGGACATGTATTGCTCTTTTGTGTTTAAGTTCTTTAATTGGACAAGCGCGCATCTTCTAGCTTAGCATATTTCTAATTCAGACATTAAAATTGCATTATATTTCGCGAACCGACAGGAAGGTTGTGGACCGGCGATTGAGAGCCTCTGCTACTCATGTAACAAATTATCCGAATCCGTGGTAACACACCGAATACTTGTATCCTGTCCACAGAACGGTTCAGCCTTGCAAGATAACTTGCTACGTAACTGCAGCTTCACGTAAAACCATACATAGTCAGTTTATTTTAATATTAATCGTTTAAAAGTATACGGGATTCTACCACCCGTTCAACAGAACTAGAGAATCTACTGAGAAACAGCTACAGAAATCTACTCAGAAAATAATGAGCGGCGATCCTCCACGTGTATAAGCACGGCCTATGAAGAATATGGTTGCTCTGTACACACGGATCACAGCAACTTTCTCCAATTAAATCAAGATATGCGAGCTCATATAAAGAACATCGTGTGCAAATATTAGGTCGCATTAGGTTGATATCGAGGCCGAAGCCATAGTACGTGCAAATATGATTTCGGAATCGATAGCCCATTCCTCTTTATAAAGCGGAGGCCACACGTAGTCCTAGTCACGTACTGTACATTATTCAAACGCGGCGCCACTCGCGAAAACTTCAAATTTTCACTAAGACGAGTGTTACGTCATCATGGGGTGGGGCAATGTTAATTGAGTATCGTACTTCTCTCTCGAGTGAGAAACTGCCACAGTACGGCACTAGACTTACAAAGCTTCAACGTTGGGCTAGCACATTTGACATATTCTTGACATTATTGGGAAGATATTCTTCCGTTGAAGATATGTTAGCTGACCTGGTGATACGGTAGAAGTTGAAAACAAGAATAATAACACATATTTCAGCAGGCAAAATGCGGTATCGTAGTGATTAATTTACCTGCGATTGTCTAGGTCAGTGGTTCCCAACGTGGGCGATATCGCCCCCCAGGGGGCGATTTGGCGGTCTAGGGGGGCGAAAATGACGAAGGGAGCGACAGGGGGGCGAAAATGGACAAAGGGGGCGACGGGGGGCGAAAATAGCGAAGGGGCGATAGGGGGGCGATGACGCGTCAAAACGGCTGACTTTTTTTTTTTTTAGTCAACCCACGGAAATTTAGTTACAAAAGTGTGTCAAATCAGACATCGAGCCGAAAATTTGACCTTTTTTTTTTTTAGTCAACCCGCCGGTGATTGCAATTTGTATGCCCAATTTTCGGTACACAATATTTGGGGGGCGATGATCGGTGTTGACCTTGAAAAGGGGGCGATGGGTCGAAAAAGGTTGGGACCCACTGGTCTAGGTGTTGGTCAGCTGTAGAGAGCTTTGCGGGGCACAACAGCTGCTTGATGGATTAAATCACCACGGTTGTCAAATCGGAACACGGCGTAATAAAATATCCAGCAGTAGCCATGATCCTTTCATATCAAGCATAGGTTTCGTGTCAGTGATAGTTATTTAATTAGATTCGTAACTCCCCTCGTCTGGGTTACCTATTTTGGAAATCTGAAAAGAGGACACAATTTACAAACTTGCAAAACCGGAGGAGAATTTTCAAAAAATGGTAAACTTTTCTCACATTGTGGTCGGTTGACTATAAAAAAGGTCAACTTTCCACTCGACTCCCGAAATACCCGCCGGATCGTAACTCCGGTGCTGATTTACGGCATGTCAGTTGAATTTTGCTGTAGATATGACCAAAATTCTCAACAAAAGAGGACAAAAGGGCGTCCTCCGAGGAGAGTATGATAAAAGTCAAAAAAGAAGACAAATCCCCTTAAAAAGAACGTATGGTAACCCTACCCTCATCCATCACGACACGGCCCATGTCGTTATCATTCTACATAGCTAGTATTCTGATCTAAATAGTTGAATTCTTGTGGTTGCTACAGCCAATATTTTCACATATTTGAATATCATTGGTAACATAAGATTTGTTCTTGTTTTTACAAATGCCAAACTTTTACATGCCGATATGTATTACATACTAGTTCCGCATACGGCGAAGGTCTCCCTCCGCACAACTGATCCATACTTCACAATTCATTTTTTCTCGGCTGTGACCTATATGCTCTCGTGCGTGAAGATGCACTCGCGCGTCTCGAATGAGTCGCGCCTGGAGCGTCAATCTCGACGCTCGCTGCGCTAACGCGTGGGCGGGGGTAAGGATGATACGTACGCGCGACTGGTGCCGCGTGTGAATATTGTGCGTGTGACCTCCGCTTTACGAGATAAAATTTTTCGGTTAACATCGACATAAAACAAGGCATTTGTTTCGACTTCTTCTCCACCTCTCCCTGCTCATTTTCATTCCAATCCACAGTCATCTTGGCGACTTCAGAGTTAACGAGCGTCAATAGACTTAAAATATCTTGTTTCGCCGCCGACTGGTGCCCTGCAAAAGAATAACGTTAAAGAAGAAAACGAAAGACAATGCCAACTTCTAGCTGGTGTTTAATGGATGCAATAAAACAGAGGAAGTGACGTCATGGTTGAGTTGTTCATTTCGACGTTGCGCTTGGTGTAACCGTGCTGTCCTACAATGGTGTAGAGCGCGCAGTAGTTATCAAACTTTTTTAGACACGCCCCCTTTATGATAGTGAAAAACTTCGCGCCCCCTTATCATCATATCACAAAATGCAATCAGAATGCAGCGGATAGTTTGGTGGCATGGAAGGTTATCAGTGTCATTTTTGATGAGAGAATTCTCAAATATGAAATTCGGACTATACTCAGAGCAATAACAATGAGTTGGAGGTAAATCGCGCACAGCGCGAGAAATTTTTTCAATTGACCGGGGCTTCGCGCCCCCTTCAGATGCTTTCACGCTTCCTAGTTTGAGAACTGTTGGTGTGGACCTATACCTACCAACCTCCGTTGTAGCGTACCTCTCATTGATTACCCTGATTGCACCGATTTGATTACTATTTCCCTCCCTGATTGTCATGATACTTATTGTTGTGTTGCACTCCGTTGTCGGCAGTCTCTTTTAGATGCCGTCGAGCAAACACCGTCGTGAATTTAGATGTTTTCAATAAAAGAGTTACGCTGACGTGTCAACTCAACTTAACCGTGCCGCGGATCTGGAAGGACGCGCGCCGACGACCAGAGCACGCTATGTTGTGGTGGTGACCCCGATGTGATAATGTTTGGACGGCAACCAACTCGAATCGATTCGTTTGAAGTTGCCTGACCCAGAAGACAGCGACTGCTACGAAGTATTGCGAGATCTTCTGATGCGTGAGTACGCCATTTCCTTGCGAGACCGTGTTAAGGAACTTCATAATGATCACTGTAGAGATTTAAAACCCTCCGAACTTCTGAAGAAATTGCGAAATGCAATGGGGGTTCTGTCAAACACGCCAGGTTCCGACGTTATTTGAAGGAAACGTCCCTTCATCATTTTCCAAATCATATGGCCAAGGGTTACCATACGTCAGGGTTGTAGCCAAGTCACAAGGCTCCGAGTCATAAGTCAATCTCACTTTTATAGTTTTGACTCGAGTCAAGGCGAGTCATTTTCAGTTCACCACCGAGTCAAGTCCGAGTCCAAGTCAGCGACCAGAGGCTCGAGTCCGAGTCACGGTATTATGACTCGAGTCGAGTCCAAGTCATTGTGTTGACTGACCAGTTTCCAGTTAAAGTCTTGTTAAATGCACTTTTTATAACTCTATTTGGTGATATCGAATGGTTCGCATTTATAATATACTAATTTTCCTCATTTCTAGCAGTTTCTGGTCGCATTTCAAGTACCAGTACCATTAGACGAATTCCTAACAGTGTGGTTACTTTGCTATTATTCGAAATGACAATGAAATATCGGTCTTGGCCGTCTTAGTATCGAGTCATATGACTTGGTTCGAGTCATGCGCGATGACTCGAGTCCAAGTCGAGTCGAGTCATGACTCGAGCCATTACAACCCTTCCATACGTCCTCCTTCAAGAGGATTTGTCCTCTTTTTTCGTGCTTTTTAAAATGTCCTCCGTGGACGCCTAAATGTCTTCCTTTTTGGCAAATTGTCCTCTTTTACAGCTCTTAGAGCTAGGATGATGGCCAGGCTCAACTGAAAATCGGCATAAATAACGGGAAATAGGTATTGTGGAAGATCTAGCGGGTCATTCGTGAGTCGAACGACGACCTTCTGTAATTTCCGGTAAATATTACAAGATCGACTGTTTTCAGTTTCAATCAAGTAACTTTCTCGATTTGGTAAAAGTGTCCTCCTTTCCCGATTCCAAAATATGGTAACCCTATTATTGCCGGGATATTTTCGTCACATGTAAACGATACCATGGAACAGCTTGCCCTATACGAGCTGATAGTATATACCAGGGGTGGGCTAGAGGTGAGCATGGATTAGGATTAGGATTAGGATTCGAAAAATCGATTTGTTAAATTTTGTCCGATTAGGATTGATTAGAGTTGGATATTTTTTTCTGAACGGATGGGGATTTAGATTGGACTTGCCGATTTTCTGGGAGAACGATATGTCGTGTGGCGAATGGCGACACACTTTATTCATTTCAGTTATTAATGTACTTGTGGCACACGAACTTGGTCGAAACATTCAGTCATCCCTTGATCAGATCCATCGATAATGTGTAAAGTGGGGTTTTATGGTGCCGGTCGAGAAAACTGTAGCAATGGTTTTCACGAAAGAGCGAAATTATATACGACCTGTCCTCAAACTAGGAAGTCATCAGCTGAGGTATCACCTTTGACAAGAGACTAAACTACACACATCTAACGTTGCTTCCAAATGCGCGAAGCGCATGAATTTGCTCAAAATGGTATCCGGCTCGTCTTGAGTGCATCCACTCCGACGCTATTAACCCTGTATAGGTAAGGTTGTATATAAACCAAACGGTGTTTTAAAACACTTCGTTTTAAACAATGTTTTAAACAAAGGCCTTTTAAAAAAATAGTGTTATTTTTTAAATTATGCCATAATTGTGTAAATACTTTCCAAAAAAACATGTTGCATGAGCCTACGGACAATTACCAACCGATATAGCCGACGTATATCGATATGGGATGGTTGGAAGCCTCAGAATAGTCGGTTCAACATTAATAGTGCAGATATTTCATCAAAGCAGCTGTATGTGCCCTATATTTTCAATTGTCAAAGCCACAATGACGTCAGAATTCAATATTCATGACGCCATGGCTTAAAATACATGTTTTGAATTAGGGAATTGTTTTAAACATGTTTGTTCTAAATTGATTTTTGTTTTAAATGCAACCCTATGTATATAGCAGCCTGATAATATCCATCATAGAGTATGGCAGTCAACACAATGATTTGGACTCGGACTAGAGTCAAAATACCAAGACTCGGACTCGACCCTCTGCTCGCTGACTTTGACTCGGACTTCACTCGGTGGTGAATTGACAGTGACTCGACTTGACTCGAGTCAAAACTATAAAAGTGGGATTGACTTGTGAGGCCAAACAGGTTGATAACCGCTGTTATAAAGTACAGCTCGTAGCAGTGTTGGGATCAAGTCACTACCGTCGAGTCACGAGTCATTTCGAGTCATTGCACATTTTGACTCGAGTCAAGTTAAGAAAATCGCTTTTCAAAGCGGACTCGAGTCGAGTCGAGTCGAGTCGAGTCACGAGTAGCGACGAGTCACGAGTAGCGACGAGTCACGAGTAGCGACGAGTCACGAGTAGCGACGAGCGACGAGTCACGAGTCACTAGTCACGAGTCACTAGTCACGAGTCACGAGTCACGAGTCACGAGTCACGAATCGAGTCACGAGTCGAGTCACGAGTCGAGTCACGAGTCGAGTCACGAGTCAAGTCAAGTCACGAGTCAAGTCACAAGTCACGTCACAATTCAAGTCAAGTTTCCTTTTCGAGGTATGAGGCATGATTACGTCATTGCATTTTGTCAGCTGTCTGAAATACAGATTGAGTGCTCATTGATTTTGAACCAATGAACGAATATAGTTGCATATACACGCAAGAAGGCCCTGTATCGCTCACATATACGCGGAACTGCTAAACTACGTAAGTAATTGCATAGCCTCAGTTCATAGTTACCAGCCCAAATAGAGAATAGAGGACCGGATTGATAAGATGCAGTAGCCTACATTATCCATTTACAAATTGATATGATACAATTCGAGCCTGCACCAATGGTTGTGGTATATATAAACTATATTCGATTTCAATTTCAATAAAACGAAGAGGTTTGGTTTTAAAGTAAGAACAGACAACAGAGAACAGAAATATACATTTTGCTAATAAATTACTATACTATACTAATTTACGACAACGTAAGCTTCGATCACTTCGTTTGCGGTCAATTTATTTGTGAGAGAACAATGGAGTATAACGCACGATCATTAAATGATTGGTCGCTCTCAAGGGTTACACCAGCGTTACGCGAACAATCCGACCATATGCAAGATGCAGTGATTTTTATCGACACCGATTACTTTTTCATGACTTGAAATTGACTCGCACGAGTCACGAGTCAATCCACATTTCTGATACGCCGAGTCAAGTCGAGTCATTTTAGCAAAGTGACTCGAGTCAAGTCAAGTCCTACGAAAAAGGTGACTCGAGTCATCCCAACACTGTCTCGTAGTTTCACCGTAGGCCTTTCATGTACCTATAGTTCTCTGTACCATCCGCATTTGTCAGTATGCAGCTTTTGTAGGTGCAGGTCCATGAGAACTTATATTTATGACTTCTATTTATTTACTTGAGTAATTTTTCGTAATTTTTCAATACAGCAACATCTACTTCTACTTGAAGTGGTAGTGGTTTTCGACTGCTTGATAATGTAATACTTATTATCGTACTTGTACTTTACTGGATCGGATTCAAAGCACTCAGGTAGGCTTACTCTATTGTCCCCAGACCTAATAATTACCTCGACTCGAGTATCTTCAAAGACAAACTTCGCAAATCTTAACGTGTTGCCGTTACCACTGGTGCTGTTTGTCGGTCGATACGGGGCCGAGAAAGGAGCGAACAGTACCTAGTACCTACCTTTAGTGAACAACTCTTTTTCAAATACCTTCACCATGCACTGAATATACCAGGAACCGCTCACACGATCTCGGTATGAAGAGAAACCTGCGCCAACAGAACGACATAACATGAACACGACCATTTGCCTTGCCGCACAATCCATCTATATTTTTTACATGAATGACATATTTCAAATGGGGCAATTTAAACAGAGCATTTGCTCAGTTCACGTGTTAATTCATACACACCTTCACAGACAGAGTAGCAGAACAAAAAGTCCGACCCGTTTGGCAATGTCAGAGCGACGCCTGCACCATCCATCATCATTTCATTTTTCGTACCTTCCTCGTCATCTCCATCACGCTGGACAGAGTGGACATTTACGTGAACCGGAACTTCATCCTGACTCCCTCTGCATGCCTGAAATATTCGACGGAACTGAACACCGACTCACGAGTGGGTTTATCAACATGTATACAACGTGGTCAATATGTGAACCACAGCGTTGTAATGACTCTACTCGAGTCACTGTTTTCTGTTAACTCGACTCGACTCGAGTGATTTTCTAAAAATACGGAAATGACTCGACTCGACTCGAGTCAATATGTGTATTGACTCGGCTTGGATTCGAGTCATTGTGCATGACTCGAACCAAGTCATATGACTTGAATTCAGACGGTCGATACCGACATTTCATTGTAATTTCGAAGAATAGTGAAGTAACCACTATCGGGGTTTCGTCTATTGGTGCTGGCACTTTAAAATGCGACAAGAAACTGCCAAAAGCGAGGAAATTAGATTCAGACCATTCGATATCACCAAACGGAGTTATAAAAAGTGGATTTAACAAGACTAATTGGAAACCGAGCAGTCAACACAATGACTTGGACTCGGACTCGAGTCATAATACCATGACTCGGACTGGACCCTCTGTTCGGTGACTTGGACTCGGACTTGACTCGGTGGTGAATTGAAATTGACTCGAAACTATAAAACTAAGACTAAGACTAAGACTAAGACAAACTATAAAAGAAAGACTGACTTGTGACTCGGGGCCTTGTGACTTGGTTACAACCCTGGTCAACCACTTCGAGACGTATTTAATGGCGTTGAGACTGATCCCCTCAATGGTATCGAGTCTTCCACAATTGAGATTACGCTATAGCAGGGATCGGGGACCTACGGCTCGCGAGCCATATATGGTTGTTTTGGGTATATGATATGGCTCTTTACTAAATTTTCATTTTTTTCTCAATGCATCAATATTGCAGCCAGGGATTTGGAGGCGGAGCCCGGAGCCGGAGCCCCGGAGCCGTGCATTTTCACCGGAACTGGAGCCGGAGCTCTACATAAAATTCAGCCGGAGCCGGAGCTGGAGCCCGTTATTTGAGTAGCTCCGGCTCCGACGTATTTCATAAGATGCTATTATATATGCAACAACCACATCTGCTGATTTATCATAATGGCATAGAGTAAAGTGCGTTCTAGTGCAACTATGATGTTATTGACAATTTACAAGTATTCATTATGGCGTCACAATCCGGCACGGTGGCACCTATGTCTTCGTTGCTACATCGGATGTTACTGACGGCTGACAGACTCTAGATTACTATAGATAACTAACCTATGGGTAAATTAGTAATATCTATAGACCAGGAATGGCCAACCTTTTCGGCTAAAGGGGCACATGCAATTGACGAACGAGTGCGCGGTTCACTAGCCACGCCAAGCGGATAAAATTTTCAAAGTTTATAAATAAACTAGGTCAATAATATTATTACTTGAGTATAGTGCGGATCTATTGTATACTGCCCGCTAGGCTCAGTTTGAATGGCCAACCTTTTCGGCTAAAGGGGCACATGCAATTGACGAACGAGTGCGCGGTTCACTAGCCACGCCAAGCGGATAAAATTTTCAAAGTTTATAAATGAACTAGGTCAATAATATTTTAACTTGAGTATAGTGCGGATCTATTGTATACTGCCCGCTAGGCTCAGTTTGCATGGACACGACTATTCGGCGTCTGGCCACCTCGATATCGAAGGTTTCCGATAATATGCGACAATCATTTTGTGCCTAGATTTCACCGTCGACGATCTTTATGCGAGCGCAAACGCGAAAAGACTTTCTCCCGTAATTGCGAATACAGTCAGACTCAATCGGGTAAATTAGTTTTTTTTTTCATTTTCAGTAGGGGGCAGGCTACCAAGCACGAAATCATGTGACAATCAAACACGCGAAGCGTGAAGAAAAATTTCACTACTATTTTAGTTTATTGTAACGTACGATGATTAGGGCAATTTTTTTTTGACCTAAAAAACGGAAGATTTTGACCTAAAAAATCTAAATTTTGACCTTTTTTGACCTAAAAAAACTGAAATTTGACCTAAATTTGACCTCACGTATGCAAATTAGGTGTTTTCGCATATAATGTTAAAATTGTACTACTTATCTTCATTTCTGGTTGAAACTGTCTGTCCTTACAAAGTAGATTGGCCTGAAAAAACGTTTTTGGCTCAAAAACTGACAGATTTTTACATGAAAAACTAGTATTTTAATGAAATCTGGCCCTATGAAGAATTCCAGTAGTAATGCAGTGTACGAATATAGGTGCCACTGTGATTGTGGCTACGTGGGAAGAACGTCAAGACGTCTGCAGGACCGCATAAACCAACATGTCCCCAGATTTATCAGAACACGTGCGTCACGCGATGTGAAAAGCTCACCCTTAACTCATCCACTTAAGATTGATGCTGATCGATCAAAGGCCATTAATTCTGCCATCGGAAAACATCTGTTGGATAATCCGATTTGTGCGAATAATTATCGAGACGACCGATTTCTAATCGTAGGGCGAGGCCGTTCACCATTCCATCTGTGTGCCTTGGAATCAACTTTTATCAAAATACACCAACCAAAACTCTGTCAACGAAAGGAGTTCGTGTACCACCTAAAAATAGTACATTGAACGCTCTCTCATTCGAAATTTCATGCTGGCGACGTCATATTTTGTGATACGATTGTTGATATACAATGTTCTTTCCAATTCTCTACTAGTTGCTGACGATTACCCCTGACGAGTGTCAGCCGAAAATATTCGGGTTCATTTCAATATGAATATACTATTTAATCAAATGATAAGTTCACCGACAGCGCAAAATCTACGATACAAACGAAATGCAGAGGTCAAAAAATGTTTGACTTTGTAAACAATTTTGACAAATTTTGACCTAACGCTACAATTTTGACCTAATTTTGACTTTTTTTGACATGTCAAAAAAAATTGCCCTAACGATGATTTACTGAAAATGTGACTGGACCCTGGATCTGCCAATGCGTCAGAACTGATATTTTAGTCATCAACATCCCAAGTGTCGCAGCCAGAATTGCAATTTTTGGTTGGCATTGCAAGTTCACAATCTGAGCAATTCATTTTCGATTACATAATAGGAAAATACCTCGCGGGCCACGCAAAACCCTCTCGCGGTCCACATTTGACCCGCGGGTTGGCCACCCCTGATATAGACGTACCCATTCGATAAATTCAGAGCCGGAGCTGGAGCCGGAGCAGTGGTAATAATGCGGCTCCGGAGCTGGAGCCGGAGCTAATGTATGATAGAAGAAAGCTCCGGAGCCGGAGCTGGAGCAGTTTAAATTTACGGCTGCTCCAAAGCCCTGTTGCAGCAACTTGTTATTAAATCTTCAGAACTACCAGAATAATTATTCTCGTGGCAGTATACAATTGTCTTTGAGAGGTCGATATAGCGGCGTATTCAAGGTTAGGGGCTCGGACTCCCTTTTCGAAAACCTCAATTCTAAGCTGCTGTCGCACCAGCGACCAATATCACTCGCGAATTCGATGTACCCGCCTCGACATTTTGGTTTGCACGATCCGTTGATTGATCAAAGAGAATAGCAGACATGGCGACGTCTGTATCAATCACAATGCCGTTATCAAATACACATCGCCTTCCGGATCTACGGCGAGAAATTAACTGCCGCGGAAGTGACATTGATTATTAGAAATTCAATTCTCAAACCACGCCATAGCTATCCACGTTCTTGATTGATAAGTAGCTTTGCAGTACCGCCGTTAAAATGAAAGCGTGCAGCGCAACGTTATGTTACCGCCGAAAAATTTGGGAATTGAGAAGTCTAATCGAAATCAGTGCCACAATTATATTCGAATAATATCGCAGTTATTATTAATTCTAAAATACGCATCACAGGTGAGGTTGTGCCTCACCCTTGCCTTACCTCTCCTTTCACGCTTTATTTTCGAACAATAAATATGAAAGTTGCTTTATTTCGGGGGTAAAAATGTTCAAAATCTAGTCATTCAAGAACATCGATAGAAAATCCATTAATTATTTTCGTTCACTCTCCCTGACAACAGGTAAAGCACTTCCTCCCTTGCCTCCCCTGACTCCACGCCACTAACGTATCACGTCTAATAGTGATTATGTACTGCTGTAGTGACCCTGTTTGGCTCCACCTACGCATGCCATCATGGGTCGTCGCATTTTAAAAAATCATCCCGTATAACTGACGAAAATCTCAAATTGTGTATATAGCTCAACTTGAACAATTATTATCAACCAGACTACAAAGCCGTCAGGAATACCATGAAAGACCAAAAGACAGATTAACTGTAAAACGTGTGTACATAGTAGATTCACACTTCAGCTTTTGTCCAAGTTGGGAATCTAAATGTTGATTGTCTTGAGCTTCGAAAAATGTCATACGCCGCTCAGTGTGATACAATTAAAAGATCTCTGTAATTCAAGTTTCGCATGCTCAAATAAGGCAACCAACATGATTAGGACGCGTTTTTCCGGAGAAAATATGGCGCACACGACGAATTCCATGTGGTACCATGACGTCACGATTTTTCCATTGTTACGTAGTAGTTGATTGACATGTATGGCTTTTTGAGAGTTAAGATGGAAAACATAGGGCCAATATGGCTCTTCGGACGAAAAAGGTTCCCGGCCCGTGGGCTATAGGCTGCCAACATTTGAATTTCACAATGACGACGACGCACGATGTCAAGGCAAGTTTCATTTTCACTGACCGGCACGAAAGTGCCGTAGCTATATAGTTCGAAACAGCGCTGTCGCGATGAACCGAACAAAGCTATCAGCTATGGCGAAGTGAAATTGGCCTATGAGCTGGATACAGCCATATGAAAAGTACTATCAACGAAAGAACAGCTCACCACTACCAGCATAATCTTATGTCTCGTGCCAACCACAATAAATCGCATAATTGTCCGAATTTGCACCCCCTGCAGTCAAAATGATCATCGCAAAGAGGTGAGAATCCAATTTGTTACGCAAGCCAAAACCACTGGCATTACACGAAACCACATAAGTATACAGTATCAAATCAGCAACCTTTGACAGGTCTGTCATTTTTCAGTACCAACCAAATATTAATGTGACTGAGATTGCTTCAAGATAGTACGAGGCCGAAATGTACCAGGTAAAAATTTGAGAATATGGCAGAATCAGTTCAGCGAAAATAGTAAAATATTTGGACATCGTGGTAAATCCGAAGGCCCCGATTAGCACTCTCCCTCACGGATTCCATACTCTTTGGATTTACAAAATCTCACTTCCCACTGCAGGGATGATCCAGATATGGCTTAAGTTAATTGGCTTGTGTCTCGGCTTTACTCGGAATTGAAAAATTCATTTGGTATAATGGTCTCTGAAGCTATTTTCAAGAAATGAAAACCAAGCTGCCGGAAGCCTGAATATGGATTTAAACATGCATTCGAGTCAATTGGTATGTGGCGGTCAGTTCTATGGATTTAATTTGCGAAATCCGGTTTTCGGATAAAGATGCAAAATTAGCCGATCATGAGATATAATTTTTGAGAATGTGTGAGAGAGTTATGGTCTGAGCTTAGCAATAATTCATAACAATACCTCGTGATAACTAAACATAAATATTTTGTTTCAAATACTTGATAATACACAAACCTGGAATATGAAAACTTTATGTTTCCCAATTAGTTTAGGACAGTTCTTTCCGTCAAACTTTTCCGTCAAAGGTTTGATCTCAATTGTGCCATCCGTGCCATAAATAACACCGTTCTCCCCGTGACTCAGGAACACCATGACAAAACAGTCGTAGTTCGAGTGATCGATGGCGGCCGCGTCTTCAACAATCTAAAAATGAGCCACTAAAATATCAATTAGCACTGTACGTTAAGCTAAATAACTGATACGCACTCGCCGTATCTCGAGTGCTGTCACATTCTGATGTACTTGAACGTCAAAATCAAGCTTTTCAAACAGTCGTTTCAAACTCTCCTTATCTGCTTCCGTACCGAGTCGCCTTTTCAACTCTGAAGAAGGCAAGTTTACAATGATCGGAAATATAAAAAAATCAAACGGTTCTTAAAAGGGTACTGCGCTCTAAAAATGACGTGGTCTCAAATTGAAGGGCAAAACGAACAAAACATTTTTGCCGCAGCCATTTCCTTCAGAACGCCACCGTAATGGAGCTGCAATTTATTGAAATTTCCACAGGACCTTCACGCTCCAGCTGCCGCGGCAGGTTAGCCCGTTACATGGCACGATGTCTCCATCGGCGCACTCGCTCGACGCGATAAGGCAGTCACGCAGAGAACGAACTTCAGACATGTTTACTTGATAACATGGGCTGACAACTATCAAAAATTCGTTCTCTGCGTGACTGCCTAATCGCGTCGAGCAAGCCGTGATGACTTAATATGCAAACTGCATTGACACGGTTACTTGCTTTTCTACCGGCGAGTAGACAGATAACTCAGTTGGATGGCAAATATTGGCTGAGAGATTGGCAATAATTGAACACTAATCGAACAGTTTTGCGAAGATATATTTTTGTGAAATGTATTTCATACCGAATTCCAAAGAATATATACCATCTTTTCACTGGATTGCACTTAGATTAGGGAACAAATTGGCGTTAGTACAACTCTGACACAGATACGTGTGGCCTCAAGAGTCCATGTGACTACACTCACTACAGCCATCATAATCCTAAGCCTTTACACAAGTTGCAATTAATTCTCGTGAATTTATCCAAATTTATAAAAATTGTGGTCCTATTTTCGCAATCTGAACGCGTCCCCTTTCATGTTCAATGAATACCACTGTTCTGTGTGTATTAGTTACTATGGGTACACAGGTTGTCATCTGTATTTTATTGGTTAGCATGAACTGTATATAGGCTATCCAATTCATGTAGTATTTGTGTAGGTTTTTAGCGGGGTTGTGATTTCGACCACGACTTTCTGGGCCTATATGTCACTGCACACGACGTACCGCCACAACATTCCCAATTCGACTATATACTGATCGCACCTAATTGCCAGCAGTCAACGATTGCAAGACGGTCGTGTCATCACTAATCAAATGTATGCGTTGATTGTGCGTCTGATTGTGCGCCTTTTCCTCCAGCGCAGTGGCTTCCAGCAGGCGTGTGTCGATTTGACTACTCAGGGGGCCACGAGAAAACGAGGTAGTAGTATATTATAAAATAGGAAATCCAAATTATGACTGAGGTATCATCGGTGGGTTTAGGTATCATCGGTGGGTTTATTATTTTTGCCGGCCCAGAACAGACTATGCACATTTGTACAATACAATGCGATCCTTATATTTCTTATGTTTAGGATTCCTTGCTCTTTTTCAATCTCTTCCTCGAATTCGTCCTCGATTGGGTCTTTTTCTGGACATTTTTGTAAGGACACTATGAGCACAACGACGAGGGGACTGGACGCAATTTCGCCCACGTATAATAGCATTTGGGAAGTTGATAACTAAACAAAAGGCCCTCACCCGGGCGATTCAACCATGATGTTGAGGTTTGTTGCAAGACACGCTGGTATAGTGCTTGATTGGAGTCGACGCCACGGCTACAGTTCCTGTTGTACGCACTAAGTCGACTGACTAATGACCGCTCTGAGTACTGTTGCAATCCTGATCACACACGCAGATCCAAGGATCTTTCTTTTATAGCACGAACAGCCAAATAGCAGTAATTAGTGGTCAGAAGCGGTACAATAACAAATAGAAAGTATAAATGAAGCGAGGGAGCCAATTGTCTATCTTACGAATGAAGCGCGAGCGCGCCGACCTGCCTGTGCTGTCACGGTTGTGGTTTCGCGCGCGGCCCATTTATGCTTTCGCGCATGACGGAATTATGACAGCTGTTTACATTCCCCCCTTAAGGACATTTTTATGCAACACAAAATGTCTTTATAACTATTTGCGCAACGTGTGAACAATGTGGCTCCACGTCGGGGAATCGGACTTTTACAAACATTACATCGAACACAAGAGGAGAAATAGACCCTAACAGGCAACAATGACAGACAAATGCTAATAACATACATCATACAGCGATAATACAAAACAGACAGGGGTAATCTGAGGCCAAAGCCCCAATTGCACTGTCATCAATTATCCACAGTTTTATACTCGGACACTTCAATACCTATCAAAGTTACAATACGGAATTCTTTGTTGGGCTGCTGCCTGCAAGAATACAATTAACCCACTGCAAAAACTTCAACATCGGATCATCCGTATCATTGCCAAAGCCCCACGGGGGCCTGGATGTGCAACTGATAAATCGCTTCTCAAAAGATTTGGTGTTCTAAACTTGGCAATTTCTAGCTTCCTCCTATCTTCTAAGTTTATGTATCAGTTCCATTGCGGTCAATGTCCCTCAAATTTCAGCGACTACTTCACCTCGGAGACAAAAGCGCACAAGTGCAGCACACGTGCGTCAACGACGAACAACTACCATATGATCAGGACTCAATACAAGAAAACACATTGCTCTATCAAGTATGCCGGACCCCAATTGTGGAACAGCATCTCGCCGGCGATCCGACAGTCGTCGAGCATGTCCGGCTTGTCCGCATTCAAGTCGACATACAAGCAATTTCTTCCAAATCAATACTAGCCAGTCTTCAGGATCACCGGACCACGACCTAACATCGACCTCGCCCCCCGCCACATGCCACCCCATTTTGTCGCTTGCGTCTTATATTCTCAGCATTACTTTTCATTCAGTGTGCATGCCTCTTATTTACCTCGCCTAGGCCAGTGGTTCCCAAACGGTGGGGAATAGACGCACTTGTTCAAAATTATAAACAGCAAAGTCTACATATTCACGGAGAGTTATGCGCCATAACCGCGTTACCAGTTAACTGCTCTTGAATGTATGTATCGAAAATTATATTGCGTGTTGTTCACAAAATCTCATTTTTAACTCTGGATGCCAATCATGGCGTCACAAACACATCCAGCACGACTAGTGTGACGTGAAATAACGCTTTCGCGAAATTTTGAGCGTTACCGGTATCGATTCACTATAGATAACTAACCTACGTAATAATGCGGAGCATGGACCGGAGCCGGATTGGATATCCGGCCGGATTTTTACAATTTTGGCCGGACCGGATCGGAGCCGGATCAGTACTTTTTCTGTTACGGCCGGAGCCGGATCACTACTTTTTTGATCCGGCCAGAATCTTTACGGATAAGCATGACTTTTATAACTATATAACTACCAACCAACCACACGTAAGTAACCTCCAAACCAGTGTGAACATAAACGAGGCAGATTTATCAATTCACGGAACCTCCGTACCGAGTAGGGCCGGATTTCTGGCCGGACTTTTTCATTTTTGGCCGGACCGGATTGGAGCCGGATCAGTACTTTTCCTGATACGGCCGGAGCCGGACCAGAGAATTGAACAACCGGATCGGAGCCGGACCAGAGAATTTGTCGATCCGCTCCGCACTACTACGTAACCGTAGGTTAGTTATCTATAGATTCACAATACGTTTTATGTTGCTGTTACAGGCGTGGTCGTGTGTCTTGTGTAATCAAACCAGCAAATAACTGCTCTGTGATGAGAAAAGTACTGGGTAGTGGAGCGGCTGGGTAGTGCTGGGCCGAGCTCAAAGTATTTTTTTTAATTTATGCCACTTTTTCAAAAGAAATTTAGCGCTGGGTGCGCGATTTATTTTTGCCGAATATCTGATTATTGGGTACCCTTCCCACACGAAAATGGAGACTTCGGCGTCGACCATTACTGCGCCATGACGCACCAATGCATATGAAGTTATAGGCCATGTAACGTACAACTCCGAGAAGTGTGCCAGAACGATCAGCAGCGAGAAGACCTTGGCCGAGAAGGAATGCCCTTGTGGTTACCCAAGACTTCGATATATATACAATATGCATGTATGATTAATTGGCTATATGGCTGGCGCCGAATGTTCCTGTACTAGCGATCTGAATCCCACAGGACAAATGCCATCCAGCAGGGAAAAATTATTTGCCAGTAAAGCAATACCAATTTGAAATCGTATGTGCCTTTTAGTTTTGGCGATTTCCATATCTTTTGACATATCAGATATAAGAGGTCACGAAATAGAATAATGTAATGAAGTCAATATACCAACACGTCCGCCCGAAAATGTTCAATTCTTATTTAGGGTTCCTACGTTTCCCAACACACCTCAATCATCTCTACCGGTATATCTGATTACGAACGAGAGCAGAGAGGGGATGAAAAATTGATACCAAAATATATCCAATTCCCGATCATATTGGCCGATTCAAACACGAATTATATAATTTTTTCGCGCTTCGCGCGTTTAGTCGAAGTAAGGCGACGCACTAAACCAGGGGTTCTCAGCCTTTTCTTGGCCGTGGCCCATTTTCCGGTTTGAAAATGTGTTGTGGCCCACCTCTTATCTTAAATTCATAATCCCGTTCAATGCGTGTTAATCGACGTGCCGATATGCCTATTTCATTAAAATATGTTCATTTTACTATTAATATACCGATGATATTTAAATGTAGACCGTTCGGGACATGAAATCGCGCTAAGCGCGAGGAAAATTTTCAAGTTGAATGAATATCCTCCAACAAACGACCAACGAAATAATCTTGGGCCCCCTCGAACTCCCCCAATTTGGGGTTTGGGTGCGGCAGTTACGGCCCTGGTAGCATATGCTAAATATCCTGTGTATATTATGATCGTCCGCTGCTCCATTCGCGTCACGAAACACAATGATCAAATCCCCGCATCCGCCGGGTGATTGGGGTTTTAGTTCCGCAATTGTGGGGAATAATATAATCATTCTGGGCCAGCTTCAAACAATTCATTAATGAATGGGGTATTGCGGTACTACAGAGAAGTGGAGGAGTTTTTAATATGCATGCTGTACAATGTACATTGTATGTCTTGTACCAAACCAACTGAAGTTGCGATGTCAAAATATCCAATCCAGTGATACAATTAATTCATGTGATTTCGAGGCCAGACATTTTAAACCGACTCCAAAAATTAATGCGCTCCGCTAAATCCTCAATCCATTACGATTCGTTGCGGTGGTGCAGTTGCAATTATGACTATTATTATCTTAAGATAATACGACCGGTAAATCTATACAGCAATTGCACTTCATTCCGATTGTATGGGACACCCCTTTCAACGGCATACGACATATGATCCTGCCAGAGGGCTTGGTTACTTCAGCATTACCGTCCAGTTATTATACACTCCAAATTATTTTAGTTGCTGTTAGCCGTAGGTTTTCATAACCAGTGCAAAGAGCCGCCGTTTGTCCCTCCCGCTCTCTACTTGTACATTCCGACTCCGTACGTGCCACTGCGTCCCATCAGAGTCGGGTGAAAAGGTTTATGAATATATATTTTTGGCGTTTGACATAACGCATATAGCTAAACTTACATTAATTCTAAAGTTTTCTAAATAACTTTGTGGCCCACCCTTTGAGAACCCCTGCACTAAACAGTAGACCCAATGTAGCTGATGAGTTGCAGGGAAAAAACGTATAGGCTCAGCGGGGCTTACGGGGTTCTAGGGGCGCAAGACCAACGTTTTTTGGCGGGACTCAGTCAGTCTGTTTTATTAAAACTTTTACATCATTTCAACACACCATAAAACTGAGATACAATGAAAAGGTAGGAAGATGTCGAAACAACTTGGAGTAGTCTTTGAGATCAGAAACCCACCTTGGCTGACAAAGAGCTGTTACCGTCCTGGTGGGGAATGAAGGCTCGGAATAAATTTGGAGTGGGGAATGAAGACATAAAGGTGGGGAACCACTGGCCTAGGCTAAGGTGGGCTACTCCAAGTTGTTTCGACACCTTCCTATCTTTTCATTGTATCGAAGTCTTATAATGTTTTGAAACGATGAAAATATTAATAAATCTGATTGATTGATTGCTGAATATTTTAACTTTTTTTTTTATAGTCACCAACATCAGAACAAGGGGCTGAACAGTGACATGACCTTTTGATCACCCTTTTTCTAATGCTTTTTTAATATTTTTTAGTCTTTTTTTTAGTCATCTTGCACTCATGGTCTTTTGGCGTGGTCGGTTACACCAGAATGGCATTGGTTATTATGATTCCTGGGATGCCAACTTATAGCAGAGTTTCTGTACGATATCACTTACCATTGTACTGTACATTCCACGTACCATTGCGCTACTCGTAACTTAGGGTACTCTAAATCAGTGTTGGGATCAAGATCAGGTAACTATATATACCTTCGAGTCATTGAGTCTTGTCAAGTCGATCGATTTTGGAAGGTGATTCGAGTCTAGTCAAGTCGAGTCACAAAGTTCGAGGCATAAGCCATTGTATTTTTCGAGATGATTGCAGTAATAATTGATTTGCTATTAATTATGAATCGAGTAGCGAATATCAAGTTAATTACACCATAAAGGGGCATCCATAACGGGGCATTGTATGACTAACATATACGTTAAACTACTATGCCACGTCGGTAACTGTCCGCCAAATAGATGATAGGGTATGAAACCTCAGAAAGTTGAAACAAATGGGTATGATTCACTACACGATCCACATACACATCCATACGATACAACTTGAGCCTGTATCAATTGTTGAGGAGTAGGCCTAATATAAATGTCTAAAGCAGTGGTTCCCAACCTTTTTCGACCCATCGCCCCCTTTTCAAGGTCAACACCGATCATCGCCCCCCAAATTTTGTGCACCGATAATTGGGCATACAGACTGTAATCACCGGCGGGTTGACTAAAAAAAAAAAAAGGTCATCTTCCTCCGCTCAGAGCTGAAAATAACGTTTTTTCTCTCCGAATTGCTACGTGGATGACTAAAAAAAAAAAAAAAAAAAAGGTCAGCCGTTTTGACGCGTCATCGCCCCCCTATCGCCCCCTTCGCTATTTTCGCCCCCCGTCGCCCCCTTTGTCCATTTTCGCCCCCCTATCGCCCCCTTCGTCATTTTCGCCCCCCTAGATCGCCAAATCACCCACGTTGGGAACCACTGGTCCAAAGTAAAATAACAGTCGATTTTAGCACTGAGCTGGAAAACAATAGAGGTATTGAATTGAATGGTTCTTAACATTGTCTCCAGCGCCCCCAGGGAGCGATTTGGATTTTGAAGGGGGCGGAAACGTTCAGGGGCGAAAAGGGGGCGCTGGGCTCTTGGCGGGCGCCGAGGAAAAATAGCCTCGCAGTAGATGGTGTAGTAAGGACATATGATTATATAGCAGAACAATAGTTCTATATATACCTGAGTTCTCATTGCAAACTAACATTCGACAAAATCTGTCAAATCAAGACGTTTCTCGTTGGGCTCATCGCGAAATATCCACCGACGATATTTCCATGAATGCAATGGTTTATTTTAATTCATGTAAAACAAAGTTGGCGTACTTTTGGATTGCGAATTCCCCGTTAAAACACTCCCATCACGCTAGCTACTCCAAGTCGTTTCGACACCTTCCTATATCTTGTCATTGTATCGCAGTCTTGTGGTGTTTTGAAATGATGACAATATTAATGAACTGATATTTATACTGATAGCTCGGGTTATTTTCCACAAATTGTTTTGAACTAGATGTTGTATCCTGCCTGCAGCGCATTGCGTGTCGATATCGAAAAGGCACTGTACTGTACAACGTTTGACGGTGATTCCCTTTGTACATTGAAGATGTTTTGAAGCTTTTTGGCCAACATGATTAACTAAATATAGCCTTCTGCTATTTGAGAGCTACAAATTTAAATCCTCAGAATATTTCTTCATCGTATCATGAAGGATGATGCTGCTTAGTGTTGTTATCTCCATTCATGTTAAAATTAAGAGCTTGGTGCAGTAATAAAGTTAATGTGAGCAAATCTCTACCACATTTTCAGTTGATTCAGTAGTTGCACAAAGCAATAAAACAAAACAAAACCCAATACAAGTAACTTTTCCGTATTGCCAATCGCAGAGGTGAATTCGGGGTCTGTACATCGGTCTCGAACCAAATGCTATGAGCCCGTAGGCCTTACCCGATGGTTGTTATAACAACCTGGATTTGATCCCGAAAATCGTACATACAATTATACGGAGGTGGTCAGTAACGAAGTACTTCTACTTTTTTGAAGTACTCAAGTAGTTTTCCTCTACTTCTGGTACTTACTCAAGTAGATCTTTTTCGCGCTACTTTTACTTCTACTTCGTAATATTTTGTGAACTACTTACTTACTTTTCGCTATTTTCAGTTTGTCAAGTAGAAGTAGTTTAATCCACCAATAAGAAAGATAGCCTAAATGAATTTCGGGGCTGTTTTCAAGTAGTACCAACATTTAATTTTCATAAAAGTCATGTAATACCCATGCAGAATTTTCGTTGCGCTTCGCGCACAGTAGTTATAGAGTAACAAATAGTTCTGACGAAAGTATCGCTAAATATAATTTAGATACCGGGTTGCGTGGTTCCGTTCAAACCCCCATGTCGCCTATATCAAATATTTCATCACAGTGAGTACCCCCCCCCCCTTCATAACGTTTGAAACAACCGTTTCGCAATCTAGCAATTACCTATTATGCCTAGCAGCCCATGACGTGTACTAATCTGAAAAAAATATAATTATACTTTTTATTAACGTTTGACCTGTTTTAGCAGACCGCTGTTGAAACTTTCTGGACAAAAGACATGAAATATATTTTCCGCTTTTTAGAAATAGTATTTTCAATCAGGAGTATTATAGGTTGAAATCTAATTATAGTTTCAGTTCTTTTTTCTGGAGAACATACATGTTGAAGCATAAAAGCAAGTGTAGTATTGTCTTATATTTTCCGAAAATAAAGCTATACACTATATGGCATTTTTACGATCTGCCAATTTTTTATTTAACGTATCCGACACAACTTCTCCGTACTGCTCTTCCACTGAACTAGGGGCCTTATAATATGGGGGATGGCGTCATGCCATGATATTCTCTAAAACGGGGTGTTCGAGTAAACAAAGGATTAGTATCGCATATCCATATCAATACTATTATTTACATCCCATGATGTGGACGACTGCTTATTCTGTCCAAAATTAACACCTCCTGGGATGCATCAATATGAATTTAGCTCTCTACACTTTACGCATAGCTCCATTTGCTGCTTTTGACAATCCTTGCAAACGAATTACGATCGTTTTCACAACTACTTACTTACTTGAGTAGATTTAAAATCAGTCAATTCTACTTCTACTTCAAGTAGATTTAGGTTGCTTATGTAAGAAGTACTTCTACTCGTACTTGGGTAGATTTTTTTCGTCGCTACTTCTACTTCTACTCGAGTAGCTTTCTTGACTACTTTGACCACCTCTGCAATTATACCGTTAATTAGTCGAGTGGTCTAATAGTGAAGTCCCAACCCGAAGCCGGAAGTCGACCACTTAACTTATCCATTGTTTTTTACTACAGCCCTTAAAAATAGGGGGCGCCAGACCCAGGCAATTCTTGAAAGGGGGCGCTGGAGAAAAAAGGTTGAGAACCACTGGATAGATAAAATATCTCTACAGTCTACGACAGAGGTCTCAAACACGCGTCCCGCGTCGGCATTTTGGATTTTGAAGTATTCGACAATATTTAACCGCCACATTTGGGCATGACCTATTTTAGAATTAGCCTATTCGAAATCGGACTGAATGAGTGATAAAATTAAAATGACTTGAGTTGAGTCGGGTCAAACGTTACAATCAAATAAGGACTTGTGACTCGGAACGCAGTGACTTGGTACACAACCAGGAACGTAACAAACTACCATCAGGCTGTAATAGGGAATATAAATATATCAGAAGGTCGCAGCTTGCGTTGCGTAGCGTATTTAGCTAGCTAAGCAGGCGGGTATGGCAACCATTGGCATTCGGTTGCCCCCTGCTGTATAGTTAGTTACATCCTGCGTCATCTCGGGACTCTTTATCCATGTTGTGATCGCCAATAAAAGGTGGTGAGTAAGGTAGTGGTATACGCTACACAGCTATAACACCAATGGATTTTTCGGCGATTGGACATTTGTATTCCTAGGTCCTGTTCTAATATGCCGAAGGTAAATCTAGTGCTAATTTTTGACTTTGGTAATGACATGATCAATAGCCAAAAGATATCGGGAGTGTGACGAAAACCCAGATTCGGCTATGCTGCGTCTATGCTCTGATATCAGATCAATATTTGTTCAATTCTAAAATATTCTACAGAGGCCTACAATTCTACCTAATATTGTGGCACGTCAAATGTCCCCCAGCTGCAAAATTATAACGTGACAGATTTTACGATGTCGTCATGCATTTATACGATCACACGGTGTCTATACTAGAGGTCGACCGATTTTCGACTTGGCCGATTATCGAGGCCGATATTTGGAACTTTGCCGATTATCGGGAAGGCCGATATCGCGGCCGATATTTTATATATAAAAAAATTCAGAAATATTGGAAATTCAATGCTCCGTGTTCTCAATCTCAAGAAATCGACGACGCAAAGGGCGATACGTGACATGTTTACCCTTGCAGGACGAGTTTAACTGGGTGGGCATGCAGAGAAACTATGCCTCCTGCATTACAATTTATCTCTACTGGACTGATCTGCAATTTGTTTCATCCCAAATTTCAATGAATGTGCTCAATTAAGCAATAATTCTTATTAATTTCAGTTTTCTCGTTTGTGGTTCATCTTTCTGTGGCATGTATTGTACAAGTGCCATCTTGCCTAATATATAATATTTTTGGCAGAATGGTTCTCTGCTCCTTCCATATTAATATCGGCCTATGATATCGGTTATCGGCCTTGTGAGTGTGTCGATAATCGGTATCGGTATCGGCCGGCAAAAATCAATATCGGTCGACCTCTAGTCTATACCTAATTATTTTGACACACTATGCCTAGTACAACAACAATTTTATTCAAATATTTAAAAATGTAATGTTTTCGTGCTGGGCATGACTTCGCAATAGTAAATCAAATTTTCACGATGTGCGTGAAATGCCAGTCTACAAGGTCCCGTTAAACAGCGCCTATTCACAAATACATTGAATACCGCTATTATTGGTGCTGCGGCCCGCGGCGCCATCACAATCTAGGAAATTGGCCCACGAGTACATTTAAGTTTGAGACTTCTGGTTTACGACAACGTAAGCTCTAATCACTCCGTTTGCGGTCAATCTATTTGCGACTTAGCGACGAAGGCTAAGTAAATCCAGCCTGTGCATTGTGCGAAATCGTTGAATGACTGCCTGTTCACACAGATCATATCAGGGTATCGAGACCATGTACGTACAGGTACAACGACCAATTTGACACCGATTTTATTTGATGACTTGAAATTGACTCGGAAATTTTGCTTCGAGACACAAGTCAATCCACATTTTTGAAGCGACGAGTCAAGTCAATTAAAGTCATTTTTTTCAAAGTGACTCGAGTCAAGTCAAGTCATCTGAAAACGTTGACTCGAGCCGTCCCAACACTGTTCGAAGTGCTAGGGTGCCACCAACTATTTTTCCTTTGATAGGGTGCCGCTAGGCCAAAAAGGTTAAGAACTACTGCTCTAGCGGAACCCCTGAGACTGGCTCAGGGAACCGCCGAGAACCCGATAAGAACCACCGATGTTGTTGTTGTTGTTGCTGTTGTTGTTTGTAGTATTCATATGGTGTTTGTCGACTACTATGGTCATTTACACATGGCCAATTTCCCTCAATTTTATTCCGTAGCTGCCGACTTGTAGCACGGCCCTCTTCTAGGCTTTTATTAGACACCGCTTACGCGGATGATATGGCGAGGAGTATCCTAGATAAACCTCCAACACTTTCGTAGGAACTCTGAAGTCGTCATCGGTCGGACTCGGACCCACAACCCATTGGTGTCGCAGCTGTGGGGCTATTTCGCCACACAAGAACCACTGATCTACTCCGACCAACGTGAAAAATCGACTAACCTGGAAGTTGGAAGGTTTCATTATTGATTATGACCGCTACTCCTCGGTGACCTCCAAAAGCAACATTACGGCTCGGATTGAACCCGGTGTCAGTGTAGTATGTCCCTACATCAGCCTGTCCAACTCTGGCTCTCTTTCTGGCGCTGAATAACTTTTGAGTTGTGCCTTTGGTGTATGTATCGGAGACGTACTCATGCGCAACGGCATCTTTTTCGACAGAGCTGCAAGACATGTCGACTGTCCGATTTATCGCAATGAGACAAGACCAAATCCTACGGTGACAACACCTATAATACCAGCACTCGAAAAGCTGCTCAGAACGAACAACGAAGTTGTAATCGATTTGCCTACGTTGGGTTTGAATGATCCAAAGTCACTTAACTATGACAAGTCGTCCCTTCAATAAGAACATTTGTTTCCGTTTCCGTGCGCGATGTATGGACGTCCGAAAGGCCGTGACGAATATATTACATGTCGTTCGTTTTTTTTCATGAATGGCGCAATTCGGCCGTTTTGCCGAACAAGGCAGGCGATAAACGCAATACCTCGATTACGGCTAAAGCTGCATTAAGCGTATTATTAGGAAATTCATCATTTTAAACATCACAAAGTTGTGATAAACTGATATGATGGGAAGGAGTAGAAACGAGATGTAGTGGTCTTAGAATAACACATCCAACTTTGAACATGTAAATAAGGCGCATGTAGCCTACCACTCAATTAAAGGTAACAGATGATAACACAAAAATGTGAAATCGATGAAAATGAAGTAGTATGTGTTGGCCGGTAGACGAAATGCAATGGTGGTTTTCGAAGATGGCGAGGTGGCCGGTCGGCCAGGCCCCCTGATCAATTTACGCGCCTCCCAAGGCTCCCTCTTTGATGTACGCGCTTTTTGAGATATTATCATTTGTGACTAACCGTCAAAATACGTTTTCCCATGAAGAAGATGGTACCGTACCTTACAGAGTGGTCATTGACTCTTGTCAATCATCAAATCTCTGCACCCGTCAAAAGTACCATGATATTACTTCGTTTTTATGTACTCTGTGAATTTTGCGATCAGCCGAAAGGAATCTTTACAAATTTTAAGCATCGCTCCTTTCGGTCAATAAGGAAATGTTTGAATGCATTTGTCAGGCCTTCCTGGTTGAATTACTCGCTGTAAAATGCCCCACCCCCCTCTTGTAGGACTATTTACGGTATTCAATCAATCATCATAACAAACATTTACTTTCAAGGGACAATGTTGAGTTCTGCAAATCGTATATAATATTATTGCAAGTCTAGTTATAGGCGAAAGATGCACCAGGGTTGTAATGACTCGAATTGAGTCCGACTCGAGTCGCAATTTTTCGTTGACTTCAGTTATTTCCTTAAACATGACAAGTTACTTGAGTCGACTTAGCCACTTTGCGTATTTAATCGACTTGTACTTTGCAGTCATTGTGCATGATTGGGCCAAGTCATGACATTCTGAAAGTGTCGTTTATCTATTTGATTGACCACGGTGGCGTAGAGAGATAGCGTAGTGGTATACTTCACAGCTACAACACCAATGGATTGTGGACTCGAGTCTGATCGAGGTCAACTCTAGAATTCCTACCTAAGTGTTGGAGGTTTTTCGACTAGGCATCTCATCCGCGTAAGCGGTGTCTTAAAAAAGCTTAGCAATGGGACGTGCCTGGTCGGCAGCTACTTAATCTGAATAAATAAAATTAGCTTGGTGTAAAGGACCATTGCAATGGAAAAACACAATAAATACCATAAACAGACCAAAACATAATTGCAGGTACGTATAGTCAGGGAACCAGTGTGGTAGATGGCAGTGTTGGGATGACTCGAGTCATGACTTGACTCGAGTCAGACTCGAGTCACTTTTTTCGTATGACTCGACTTGACTCGAGTCACTTTGTTAAAATGACTTGACTTGACTTGACTCGGCGTATAAGAAATGCGGATTGACTCGTGACTCGGAGCAAAATTCACGAGTCAATTTCAAGTCATCAGTATAGTATTGGTGTCGATAAAAATCAATGTATCTTGCATATGTTCGGATTGTTCACGAAACGCTGGTGTAACCCTTGAAAGTGACAAATCATTCAATGATCGAGCGTTTCACTGAGCCTCGATTGTTCTCTCATAAATAAATTGATCGCGAACGAAGTGATCAAAGCTTACAGTTACGTTGTCGTAAACTCTAGTAGCGAAGTAATAAAATAGAAAAATGTCTATTTCTGTTCTCTGTTCTTACTTTTACCGAACCTCTTGATTTATTGAAATTGAATTCGAATATAGTGTATATTGTCCTCAACCATTAGCGCAAGCTCGAATTCCATCATATCTATTTGTAAATGAGTAATGTATTGCATCTTATCACTTCGTTTCTCTATTCTCTATTTTGGTTGGTAACTATATAAACTAAGGCTATGCAATTACTTACATAGCTTAACAGTTCTACGTGTATGTGAGCGACACAGCGCCTTCTTGCCGATATATTTCACTCTATATTCGTTCATTGGTTCGGAATCAATGATCACTCAATCTGTATTTCAGACAGCTAGCAAATTGCAATGACGTAATCATGCCTCATACTTCGAAAAGGCAACTTGACTTGAAATGTGACTTGACTCGTGACTTGACTTGACTTGACTCGAGTCACCGCCAAAAATCGAGTGACTTGACTTGACTCGAGTCACATTTGAAAATCGATTGACTTGACTTGACTCGAGTCAAAATGTGCAATGACTCGGAATGACTCGTGACTCGAAGGTAGTGACTTGATCCCAACACTGGTAGATGGTGACCCGGTCTCCCCGAGTCTTGATTAGTATTTAGCATTTCCAATGCGTTGCAGCCTTGCTCAATGCTCATGCTTATTTCAACAGGCCAGAGGTGGCCAACCTGCAGGCGTTGAACGCGTCCTATCCTTTCCGAACTGTTCGAGGTTTATCTAGCCCAGGGGTGGGCAAACTTTTTAGCTCGCGGGCCGCATTCAACATTTGAATCCATTTGCGGGCCGCACTATAAAATTGTGATACTAACCAAAATTGTTATCTGGTTTTTATAGTTATCTCTATCGTTAATATCTACGTATTTGCATATTTCAAATAAATCAAACATTGATTTGGTGATAACTATGGCAAGTTTTGATGAGTTATCAACTGTCTAAATGCGTGGACAATATGGCACCCCCCCTCGTCGCTGCACTCACAGTGTCCTCACAGAAAGGTCAACACCTTCAGCAAAACCACAGCATCATGGTCGAATTTCCCGAGGAGATGACCTTTTGATGACTTATCAACTGTCCAAATACGGGGACAATATGGCATCCCTCCCCCTAGTCGCTGCACTCACAGTGTCGTCACAAAAAGTCCAGAAAAAGACCCGATCAAGGATGAATTCAAGGAATATAATGAAAAAGAGCGATGACTCTTCAAAAGAAGAATTTTAAAGATAGAACATCGAGCCATAGGCTGCGGGGGATGCTAGATTGACAGAACACAATTGGTCGTTTCGACATTCTCCGCTATTTTCATCGCACTGTACATTGTGTATCCTGAGCGGCCCCCTGAACACAGGGCTGTTCAAAAATAACTTTTTTTCCTGAATCTTGCGGGTTACTTGATTAAATCGTTAGGTTGCCTTAAAAAATGACGCACACCAAATTTGAATTCATTCCGACCAATATTCGCGGATTTCGTAGAGTTTGAAAATTTTGAATTTGCCTAAAAATGCAAAAAAAATTTTTTTTCCAATTTTCCTTCCAACCTTATGAAATTGTTGCTCTGTCTTCAAAAACGATGCAAAGCAAATTTGACTCAATTCCAAACTGCAGAAGCCGAGTTATTCAAGTTTTTTGATGATAATTCTGGGATGATCCACCAATCAAGGATAATCCCAGAATTATCAAAGAAAAACTGAAATAACTCCACTTCTACGGCTTCGAATTGAGTCAAATTTGTTTTGCATCGTTTTTGAAGACAGCGCAACAATTTCATGGGGTTGGCAGAAAAATTTGAAAAAAAAATTTTTTTGCATTTCTAGGCAAATTCAAAATTTTCAAACTCTACGAAATCCGTGAATATTGGTCTGAATGAATTCAAATTTGGTGTGCGTCATTTTTTAAGGGAACCTAACGATTTAATCAAGTAACAAGCAAGATTCAGGAAAAAAGGTTATTTTTGAACAGCCCCACTGAACAGTCAAATCGGCACACGCCGGTTAGGAACCACTTCGCTGGAGGGAAAGACACACAATCAACTCATACATTTGATTCGTGATGACACGACCGTCTTGGCCATCATTGACTGCAGGCAATTAGACGCGATCAGTATAGTCAATAGTCATAGTCGAATGGGGACTGTTGCTGTGGTACGTTGTGTGTGGTGACGTAGACGCAGGGAAAGTCGGGCTCGAAATACTAACCCCGCCCTTTTGAAATTATAATTATGATTCCATTTGTACTTTGTTACCCAACCCTGCTATTAACCTATACATGAATTGGATACGGTTCATGCAAACCAATGGAAACATCGCTGAAACCTGTATAGCTAGTAGCTGCACACAATACAGCAACCTGTGTACCCATAGTAACTAATACACACAGTACAGTGATATTCATTGAACATGAAAGGGGACGCGTTCAGGTGACGTAAATAGGACCATAATTTCTATGAATTTGGATTAATTCATGTGAATGAATTGCAACTTGTGTAAAGGCCTTGGATTATGATGTTTGTAGCAGGGCTGTGGAGTCGGTAAATTTTACCACCGACTCCGGCTCCGACTCCAACTCCACACATTTTCAATACACCGACTCCGACTCCGACTCCCGATTCCGACTCCAGCATTATTACCAATTTACTTCGAAAATTATATGCCACATTGTCGGTTGAATGACTATCATACAACCATTAAACATATGCAATCATATGATTAACTGTGGCATGCAAAATTGTTTCATTGTGGCACAGCTCGAATTATCCACTATGCAATTAACATGAATAAGGAAGGATATTTAGCAAATCTTTATTTCAAGTTTTTATAACATATACTCTCTAATATCCTGAAATGTATGAATCATTCAAATATGGCAGATATCCGATCCTGTATAATAAAAATGTAGATACAAAATCCAAGTGTAGCTCTTGTGTATGACTCAGCAACTAATAAAGAAATTGAACTTACTAATTTTGTCATTGCACACTATCCTGATTACAAGCACAAACACTTTTACTACTAATAATAGACATTGGTCATAAATGGAATTTAGTTAAGTAGTCAAAGACCATAGCCTATGTCTAGTCTACATATAGACCTAGTATTCACACACAAGTATTCAAGGAATTGGACTTGCAGTCTTTCTTAATCATTTGTTCGACCCAAACAGCTAAGCTACACTACAAATAGTTTTAATTTTGTCAAGTGGGAAGCATCGTTTGGTCATATTTACATCATTTTTACAATTTTACAAAACCAGCCGATGTATTTTCTCTGTCACAGTATCATGGTATAATTCCAAAAATTGCATCAATTTTGACTGCATTGCGAAAACGCATCTTGCAATTTTCTTCCCTCTGCAACTGAGTTGTAATTTGCAAGTAATGTCTAATTTTATCTATATCAGGGGTGGGCAACTTTTATGGCGAAAGGGACACCTGAGATTTACGAACCATTGCGCGGGCAACTGGAATGTTGATAACCTTTTTTTGTCGTCGATAGGAGGGAACCGAATTAGGTAACATTGCAAAGAAGACTTGTATTAATACGCTCTAAAATTGATAACAATATGTCATGCAACTGTGCCAAGCGCAATCAGGCTCGTGTCGCGCGAAGCGCGAATTTTTTTAGCAAGATAACGACTGAATCAGGCTATAGCTATATCACTAAATAGGTCGCTAACATACATTGGAGGTCATATCTGTATACCACTGGGCTCATTTGGCAAGGACAGGATTATTCGACGTTTAGACATAGCAAAATCGACGGTATCAGTGAACATGCCTCTATCATTTTGTGCAAATGTTTTGTCGACGATCTCGCTGCGAGTGCACAAGCGAAGTCGTATCTCCTAATTGCGAATATAGTTAGACTCAATCCTGTGAAAAATATATATTTATAATTTTCAGAAGGGGGCTCAAATACTGAATGCAAGAAATCTAGTGACAATGAATCATGCGAAGTACAGAGAAAAATTTCAAGTCAAATAAATCTGCTATGAAATGTTTTACTTCATGGTCATATACGAAGATCTGGGATAAATGTGGCTGACCCCTGGATACGTCAATGCGTCAGAACTGTTGTTTTAGTCATCATCAAATTTCGCCGTCATGCTAATCAAATTTTGGTTGGCCTTGCAATTGTACCTGATGTCATAATTAATTTCGAGAATTACCTCGCAGGCCACACCTAACCTTCTCGTGTGCCAAATTTGGCCTGCGTGCCACGGGCTGGCCGCGACTGATCTGTATGGTTAATAATAACAGTGATTGGTGGTACATAAAAATTCTATTGAAAACTATTTGAAAGCAAATGTTTTCATGATAGAGAAGTTGGAGTCGGAGTCGGAGTCGAAGTCATAGTCATTCTCACAAACTCCGACTCCGACTCCAGTCCGTATTTTCTCCCGACTCCGACTCCGACTCCAGCTATTATAGTTTTCACGACTCCGACTCCGACTCCATCAAGCGAAAATTACCCCGACTCCGACTCCACCGACTCCGACTCCGACTCCACAGCCCTGGTTTGTAGTCACATTGACTCTGAGGCCACACGTATCTGTGTCAGAATTGTACTGACGCTAATTTGTTCTCTAATCTCAGTGCAATCCAATGAGAAGATGGTATACATACTTTGGAACTGAATATGGAGGACATTCTACAACAATATAGCTCCGTCGATTACATTTTGTTTTGATATAAATTTGCTTCCCATGCACTAGCGTAGCCAGGGGGACGAAAGGGGCGAAACCCCCCCCCCATAAATATTTGGAAATTTTTCGTAAAATCACTAAATATTACAGTATTTGGGGACAGATGAATGCAGCATAAACATTTTCTTCACGCTTCGCGCGATTTAGTGTTCATACATGTCTTGATTTTATCATCGGTATCCCGCAAAGATTCTTCCTCAAATACCCATAATTAAATTTAGCTGCATTCTCAATTATGAGAATACAACAGTACCGGTAGATACACTACAATAGCCCGGGGTCGTTAGGGTGATTGAGTCTAGGGATGGCAGTTCAGTATGGGGGTTGGGGACTGTTAGTTTCGGCAAAATCCGGTCCGGGACTTACGAAAGCATATCAAGTAGGCGTCACGCGACTCAAGAAACTGCGCTCTCAAAATGACTGACGGCCATTAAACCAGGGCTTTGGAGCAGCCGTAAATTTAAACTGCTCCAGCTCCGGCTCCGGAGCTTTCTTCTATCATACATTAGCTCCGGCTCCAGTTCCGGAGCCGCCTTATTACCACTGCTCCGGCTCCGGCTCTGAAATTATCGAATGTGCCTGTCTATGTCAGGGGTGGCCAAACCGCGGGCCAAATGTGGCCCGCGAGAGGGTTTTGCGTGGCCCGCGAGGTAATTTCCTATTACATTATCGAAAATGAATTGCTCAGATTGTGAACTTGCAATGCCAACGAAAGATTACAAGTCTGGCTGCGACACTTGGGATGTTGATGACTAAAATATCAGTTCCGACGCATTGGCAGATCTAGGGTTCAGTCACATTTTCAGTAAATCGTCGTACATTACAATGAACTAAAATAGTAGTGAAGTTTTTCTTCACGCTTCGCGTGTTTAATTCTCACACGGTTTCTTGCTTGGTAGCCTACCCCTACTGAAAATGAAAAAACGCCCAATTTACCCGATTGAGTCTAACTGTATTCGCAATTACGTGAGAAAGTCTTTTCGCGTTTGCGCTCGCATAAAGATCGTCGACGGTGAGATGTAGGCACAAAATGATTATCGCATGTTATCGGAGACCTTCGATATCGATGTGGCCAGACGCCGAATAATCGTGCCCTTGCAAACTGATCCTAGCGGGCGGTATACAGTAGACCCGCAATATACTCAAGTAAAAATATTATTGGCCTAGTTTATTTATAAACTTTGAAAATTTTACGTGCTTGGCGCGGCTAGTGGACCGCGCACTCGTTCGTCAATTGCATGTGCCCCTTTAGCCGAAAAGGTTGGCCATTCCTGGTCTATATAGATTACTACTCTACCCACAGGTTAGTTATCTATAGTAATCTAGAGTCTGTCAGCCGTCAGTAACATCCGATGTAGCAACGAAAACATAGGTGCCGCCGTGCCGGCTTCTGACGTCATAATGAATACTTGTAAATTGTCGATAACATCATAGTTGCATTAGAACGCACTTTACTCTATGCCATTGCTGTGCACAGCATTAAAATTCAGGCCTGCTGTTCAATTATGATAAATCAGCAGATGTGGTTGTTGCATATATAATAGCATCTTATGAAATACGTCGGAGCCGGAGCTACTCCTCAAATAACGGGCTCCAGCTCCGGCTCCGGCTGAATTTTATGTAGAGCTGCGGCTCCGGCTCCAGCTCCGGTGAAAATGCACGGCTCCGGGGCTCCGGCTCCGGGCTCCGACTCCGGCTCCAAAGCCCTGCATTAAACCGACGTATTCTGTAGCCTTCGATATAGATTTTCGGGTGCTTAAATGGCTGGCGCCTAATGATCCTGTCACTGCAATCAGATCCCTCAGACATAAATGCGACTGGCACATGAAAATGTCGCCACCTCCAGTTAAAAGTGCTAATTTGCAATCGCACGAGTCTGATCGAAGGAGTGTTTTTTTAAACTTGGTCTGGTATCTATCAGCGATTCCAATCTTTACCAGAGGTTATTAAATAACCGTGCTTCAACAGCAGGGCTGTGGAGTCGTAGTCGGTGGAGTCGGAGTTTGGCTAATTTTCGCTTGATGGAGTCGGAGTCGTGAAAACTATAGTGGCTGGAGTCGGAGGCGGAGTCAGAGTCGTGGAAAAAATACTGACTGGAGTCGGAGTCAGAGTTTGTGAAAACGACCCTGATTTCGACTCCGACTCCGACTCCAACTTCTTTATCATGAAAACAATTGCTTTCAAAGATATCTTTGAATTACTAATAATAACAACTAAAATAGGATTTTTATGTACCATCAATTACTGATATTAGTAACGATACAGATCAGGGGCAGCCAAACCGTGCCCCGCAGGCCAGATGCGGCCCGCGAGATTGTTTTGTGTGGCCTGCGACGTAATTCTCAAAATTAGATATAACATCAGATAAAATTGCAAGGACAACCAAAATTTGATTAGCCTAACCGCGAAATTTGATGATGACTGAAACATCAGTTTCGACGCATTGGCGTAACCAGGGGCCAGTCACATTCATCGCAGATCTTCGTATATGACCATGAAGTAGAATATTCCGTAGCAGATTTATTTGACTTGAAATTTTTCTTAACAATTCGCATGATTTATTGTTACATTTCTTGCATTTAGTATTGGACCCCTCCTCGAAATAATAAATACGCCTAATTTACAGAATTGGGTCTAACTATACTCGCAATTATAGGAGATAACGTGTCGTCCAACATGCGACTTCGCTTGTGCGCTCGATGCGAGATCGTCGGCAATAAAACATTTGCGCAAAATGACAGACGCATGTTCACCAAAACCGTCGATATTACTATGTCTAAAACGCCAAATGATCCTGTTCTTGCCAAATGAGCCCATTGCTATACAGAGGCGACCCCCAATACATGCAAGTAATATATTTATTGATAAAATTCATTCATTACCTTTGAAAAAATTTCGTGCTTTGCGCGACCAGGGCATGACTGCACGCTGTACAGTTGCACACGGAGTTTTCATGGCATAATTGTTATCAATTTTAAAGTGTAGTCATATAAGTCTTGTTTTCAATGTCACCTAATTCGGTTCGTTCCTATCGGACGACTAAAAAAAGGTTATCAACATTCAAGTTGCCCCCACAATGGTTCGTAAATCTCATGTGGCCCTTTGGCCGAAAAGTTTGGCCACCCCTCACATAGATAAAATTGGACATTATTTGCAAATTACAATTCAGTTGCATAGAGGAAGAAAGAAGCAATATGCATTTTCACGATGCAGTCACTAGTTGATGCAATTTTAGGAATTATACCATGATATTGTGACAGAGCAAATATATCATTTGGTTGTAAAATTGATGTAAATATATGACCAAACGCTCCTTCCATTTGACAAAATTAAAAAATATTTCTTGTGTAGCTTAGCTGCTTTGGTCGAAAGACTGCAAGTCCTAGTCCTTGAATACTTGACTAAGTGCATGTAGACTAGACATATGCTATTTGACTACTTCCTAAATTTCGTTTCTGACCAATGTCTATTAGTGAGAGTGTGCGTGCTTGTGATCAGTACAGTGAACAGTACAGAAAATTTGTAAGATGCATCTTTGTATTAGTTGCTGACTCACACACAATAGCCACACTTCGATTGTTTTATCTACATTTTAATTATACAGGATGGGATATATGTCGTGTTTGAATGATTCATATACATATACATATTAGGTTATTAGAGAGTAAATGATATAAAAACTGATAAAATATGAAAAATAATGGATATTGAGAAAGGCAATCTTCCGTACATATTGCATAATTCGAGCTGTACCACAATGAAACAATTTTGCATGCCATCGCTAATCATATGTTTGCATATGTTTAATGGTTATATGATAGTCATTTAACCGCTACTGTGGCATATAATTTTCGAAGTAAATTCGTAGGGATGGTGTGAACCTCTGAAAGGTTCAGGTTCGTGTGAACGCGAACCTTTTAGAAAGGTTCTGTGTGAACGCGAACGTGAACCTCGTGACGTCATGACGTCATATTGTTAATTCCAACCCTACATTTCAGTGAAATGATAGCCTGTATTAATGTATTGTACAATTGTACACGATACCTAGCGACGGGTCGGGCCACATAAGGCCGCAATGCTGAAGTACATATTGACGTTTTAAGCGTCGACAAATGTACTAACTGGGGCAATCAAATGATATAATAATCCCATAAAATCAATATCTTCAGTCGCTTTGCCAACAATTTCTTCGAATACTTGTAAGGGAATCTAAGCTTACGCCTTAATGGTCAGACCGGGCAATGTATTCGGCGTCTTAGAATTTCTACGTTGATATTGAGCAGAGTGTAACACGGGTTTCTGTACCGCTACCGATATCACCCCTTTAACATGTTATATAGCAGTAGCCATCACCCCAATCGCATGGATTTGGTTTTTATGATACAATAAACATGAAATAGGATTATCCCCGTAGGCCAGCCAGATTTTTTTACATCAGACAACGATATCAATTTCAATGATTGATTGAATAAGCATCATTCGCTGACTGCCTACATGTAGCGTATTTCGCCCTTGATGTTGTGTGATTGCGGGTCAAGCTCACTGCACTAAATATTCACAAACGGATAGTCAGATATTTCAAGCAAACTTTGTAACAAAGCCACTAAAATTTTTGAGCTTGTCAACGTGCATGCTCGTTTAGTTTTTTTTATGCTGCCAGCGCCATGCACAGAGTGGCTCGCAGTTGAAATGCAATAAATTTCACCCAAAGATGTTATAATGAAGCGAAAATTGTAATATATGAAAAAGGTTCACAGTGCAGAACCTATCAAGGTTCGTTTGTGAACGTGAACCTCAAAATTTCCGAGGTTCACACACAGAACGCGAACGTGAACCTCACGTTCACACCATCCCTAGTAAATTGGCAATACTGATGGAGTCGGGGTTGGAATCGGAGTCGGAGTCGGTAGGTTTAAAGACTCAGGAGTCGGAGTCGGAGCCGGAGTCGGAGTCGGTACGTTTAAAGACTTAGGAGTCGGAGTTGGAGTCGTTCCATTGAAAATGTGTGGAGTCGGAGTCGGAGTTGGAGTCGGTGGTAAAATTTACCGACTTCACAGCCCTGTGTCAACTGAGTAATTAATGAGGATTGAATCCACTTGCTCATGTACACGCACCTATATTATTGATCAAATTCTTTCATTTATTAAAAATTAATTTTACGCTCAGCGCGACTATATCGGCCCGAAATTCACGCTAATTGTTCATCACTTAATGTCGGCGATTTGGGCTCGTCCGTGAAACGATCGCCTCTCGGCAACTGGAAGCGTCCATGTGGTATATGTGTCTGTGCGTCTAAGAATCGTTTTGAAAACATTGTCTATTATATGTATACATTCATTTATTGGGGGTTCCCACATTATAAACAAGACATCAGGACCAATTAATCGCGCGAAGCGCTGACAATAATATCAAGACAAGTAAAATCTGACTTGAGCGAGTCTATTTTATGTTGATTTACGAAAAAATCTTGGATCACTTACGAGCTTTGTACATTTTGAAAACTTCTGTTTCTTTTTTTTGCAAAAACGTGGTTATAATAGTTTTCGTCAAATCATTTCGCGTGCCATGAAAAATCATCTCGCGTGCGCGCACAATGGCATGCCACAAATGGCACGCGTGCCGGGATTTGCCGACCCCTGTCGTAGGCAGTGGCTTGAAAAGCTTAGAAGTGTACCGTACTACAGGTCGGCAGCTACTTAATCGCAATAAACAAAATCAGCCCGGTTCGTCACCATTGCAGTTGGCAAACACAATGAATACCACGAACAGACAAAAACATGATTGTATGGACGTATAGCTAGGCTAGCCGTTTCAGCCTTGCTCATCATTATTTCAACAGGCCAGTGGTCGCCAACCTGCAGACATTAAACGCGTCCAATCCTTTCCTAATTCTTCGAGGTTTATCAAGCCTCTGCCTCGCCATATGATCTGAGCAAGCGATGTCTTACAAAAACTCTGGAGTCAAAGTGAAAAGTGCTATAGATTGACATCTCAGGAATCATGATAGTCAATGCTGGTCTGATATAATTGACCACGTCAAGAGACCATGAGGGGTACATTTGGCAAGATAACGACTAAAATAGAATGAGACAAAAGATCATCAAAAGGTCGTCTCTGCTCAGTCCCTGGTTCTGAGCGAGGACTCATCAAAATAAGAAATTTAAAGATAGAACACTGCTACATCGAGCAATAGGCTGAGGGGAATGCTAGATTGAGAGACCACAGTTGCCCGTTTCGACATTCTCCTCTCTGCTCATCGCATTGCACATTGTGTATTCTGATCGCCCCCCCCCCCCTGCGCATTCCAATCGGCACAGGGACTGTTGCAGTGGTTCGCCGTGTGCAGTGGCGTATACGCAGGGAAAGTCGGGCTCGAAATACCAACCCCGCCCTTTTGAAATTATAATTATGATTCCATTTGTATTTTCTTACCCAACCCTGCTAATAACCTATACATGAATTGGATACGGTTCATGCAAACAAATGGAATCATCGATGACAACCTGTGTAGCTAGTCTACCTATATTAGCTATATCAAAATACAGTGATATTCATTGAACATGAAAGGGGGGCGCGTTCGGGTGACGTAAATAGGGCCACAATTTCTATGAATTTGGATAAATTCATGTGAATGAATTGCAACTTGTGCGTAAAGGCTTCGGATTATGATGGCTGTAGTCACATTGACTCTGAGACCACACGTATCTGTGTCAGAGTTGTACTAACGCCAATTTGTTTCCTAATCTAAGTGCAATCGAATGAGAAGATGGTATATTCTTTGGAACTCGATATGAAAGACATTTTACAAAAACATATCTTCGTTTACTATATTTTGTTTTGATATAAATTCGCTTCTCATGACTTTATCTAAAACTGTTCGTTTAGTGTTTTAATATCGCCAATCTCTCACCCAATATCTACCATCCAACAAACTTATCTAACTATATGTTTGAATGCCACGACGGAGCTATCGAGATATATACAGATGGGTCCAAGACCTCAATAGCAACCGCTTACGCTTTCTATATCCCCTCTCGTTCGGTACGGTTAGTAGAACTTGTCATGTTTATCATTCCGTATTTCATGTTGAACTTTTAGCGATTCTTCAGGCATTGTCCTGGGTTTCCAATAATGGATGCAAAGAAGACAAATATGTGATTCTTTCAGACTCGCTTAGTGTGTTGAACACGATATCCAACCCTGTCACTGCGCCGACAGATATATTCAACAAGTTTTTCCCCTTGCTTGAGCGGGTTACTGGAAGAGGTATAGAGGTAGAATTTGGATGGATTCCCAGTCACAAAGGTATCCATGGCAACGAGATCGCCGACCGCGAAGCAACATCCGCGGCTTTGTCTGGCCCCAATCGTCAGGTCCCTGAGGTGACCATCGGAGAAGCTAAGTCACTTGTCCGCCAATATTCGCGAACTCTCTGGCAGGAACTGTACGCATGTGAAGATAAAGGGATGCATTATAAGCGTTTCCATAGTTGCATTTCAATTAAATTCCCGTCAATGCATGCATGTCGGCAATTCGAGGTCATCATGTTCCGTCTGCGCTCCATTCGTTCAAAATAGGATGTTCAGATACTCCGCTATGTCTCCATTGTAACATCGCCGACACCGTCGACCATTTTCTACTGAATTGTGCAAGATATCATTTTCAACGGTCCTTTCTCATTGAGTCATGCCGAAATCATGACATCCCATTCACGACCTATAACCTCTTGGTCCAGCCCGAGCTATTAACCCCTGTGACTGAATTCGTGCTATCATGTCGTAGAATCCTTTAAGTTTTGATTCGTATATAGCCGAGGTTGAATTACATTGCAAGGGTACTTATACCAGGAGGTAATTTCAGACCGTGGTGCACCAGACCCTTAAGGGAGATAAGCGCCACTAAAACTTTTAACCATATTAATAATAATAATAATAATAATTGAACTGGCTGTCCCAGCTGATCACAACCTACTGCAAAAAGAATCAGAAAAATACTCCAAATACGCAGACCTCAAAATGGAATGTGAGAAAATGTGGCGATGCAAAATAAACATTGTACCGATAGTCATTGGTGCTACAGGGGTCGTGAGCAAAAAACTCATGAGGCATATCCAACAAATTCCGGGTAACGTTCGATTCGACATGATCCAGAAGATCACATTATTGGGCACTGTGCACATTCTTCGGAAGGCCTTGAATGCACCACTGGACTAAAATTACACTTGTGAATCACAGCATAATTTCTGTAATTTCGATTCTTCATCTTCAATCATCTCTACCTCTGCTCTGTAACCCTTGCCAATTCTTCATCTGCTGCAATTCTGTAATCTGACTTCTCCGTGTATTGCATAGGAATAACAATTTGAATGTATTACTGAAATTTTAAAAATTTACTCCAATCTCGCCATTTTCCTTTGGGGGCAGGTTGCTCCCCGGATTATGTGTGTATCTACCAGTTTTACTGTGAATAAAGAATATAATAATAATAACTTATCTGTCTACTGGTATAAAACTAACCGTTTCAATGCAGTTATGCATCTTACCGTTATGGCTTGTAGCGTGTAATATATATGCTCAATTGCTCATCAGCATTGTTTAAAATATTCTCACCATCTCTTGTAACATCCCAGTATCGCATGAAGTTATCTATAAAACAGTGGTTCTTAACCTTGCCTCCAGCCCCCTCCAAGGGGCGATTTGGATTCTCAATGATCCCGAAACGCCCAGGAGGCGATATGAGGGCGCTGGGCTCAGGGGCGGTATGGAGAGCGCTGAAGAAAAATGGCTTCGCAGTTGAGGACATATCATTAATGAGTTTCCAGTGCAAATCAACTTTCGACTAGACATGTCAAATCTCGGATTTTTTATTCGCGCTCCGCGACGATGTTTGCTACATTTGTTTTCATGTACAATGAATTGCGCTACAAAATGTTTCGAACTAGATATTCTAGGTATTACAGCGAACAGCGTATGGAAATTGAAGAAAGAGGCACTGTATATCACTTCTGAGAGAGATCCCATTTTACAGTAAATATGCTTTGAAGCTGTGTAGAAAAATGATTAACTAAATATACTTGTATTTGAGAGCTACAAAATTAAATCGTCAGAATATTTCTTCGTCATATTATAAAGGTGATAATATTTAGTGTTGTAGCGCACAACCTCACATTAACGTTATATAATATATTGTTGCTTTGTTTGGAATACATTCATGTTAAAATTAGTAATTGGGTATAGTACTAAATAGAGTGTGAGCAGATATCTCTATCACATTCTCAGTTGATTTACTAGTCACACAAAGCACTAAAACAAACCCCAACAATTAATTGCCCTGTTTTGCCAATCACAGATGTGAATTCGGGATGTGCATGTGCATAATGCACATCTGGTTCGATTCGAACCACATGGTATGAGCCCGTACCCGATGATTGTTATGACAACATTGATTTGACGCGCTGGGCGTGATTTAATGTTGCCAAATTATTGAATATTGGGTACCCTTCCCCCACGAAAAAATACGCATGATTTAGAGAAAATAGAAATACGCATTTCGGCTTCAGCCATTACGACGCCCGGATGCACAAAGACATTGAAGTTTGAGCCAATATGGAACTCCGAGAAGTGTGCCTAAATGATCGTCAGCGAGAAAACCTTTGTCGAAAAGGATTGCCCTTATGTTGACTGTAGACTTCTATATAAATATGTCTTATTGTCCATATGTGCTTAAATGGCTCTTAAATGCAATCTGAAGCCCACAGGACAAATAACATCCCTCAGAAAAATATTATTTGCCAGTGAAGAAATACCCCTTTTGAATCGTGTGATTCGTTTGGTTTAGTACTTTAATTCAATTTCAATATCTTTTCACTATGTAGCGGACAGGAGGTCATATAAATAACAACATGTAACGAAGTAATGGTACCAACGGGCCCGTCCGAACATGTTTAATTATTAATTACGCGTCCTACATTTTCCAACACAACACCCCAATCAGCGGTACCGGTAAATCTGATTACGTGAGCAGATGGGATGAAAAATTTAAAGCAATATTACCATTATTCTTGACTGATTCATTCATGCAGAAGACTGGTCGACATGATTTTTTTTGCCAAAATGATGACTAGTAAGTCAATTTTCGTACGCTGATTACGAATATGAAGTCGCTTTTTTCCTATCACGTCAAGATTTTTTACAATCTGTGATTTCAGATTTTACATTTCAGTCCTAAAACAGCCTGTCCTGTGACGTATTCCTTGCTGTTGGATCATAGCTATAACCATTGTGACGTCATCAGAGGTGGTCAAAGTACTTAACATAGGTACTCAAGTAGAAATAGAAACGTATGACCTTTGGTAGCTTTCACACTTGCGAATGAATATAACTTTATTAGTTACACGAGCTTTCGGAGCGCCGCTCCTTCATCAGGTGTCAAAGCGAAAGTAATGCAAAAAGAGCAACACAAAAATATTTTCAATTTGAACCTATGCATATTATGACATCACAGGGAATGAGAAATTCTAGATTTAAAAGTCGCATACTTTATGTCGTCATAGACACTAATATCAAGTTTAGATTTGAAATGCAAATAGTGAGTTGTATTCCTGAAATCGGATTGGATAAGATGTTTATAGGCTAATTCACATGCACAAAAGGTGTCAAGTCAAGCATTCATGGTGTAGTGCAGTAGTTTCCAACCTTTTTCGTCTCGTGGACCCCTTCGCCGATATTTGAGCTAAAATTCCCTCATATGAAAAAGTTGTCTGTGACTAAGAAAAGGTGCTTTTTAACGCACAACCATTTGTTGACTGAGCAACATATAGCCAAACATATTCAGATATGTGCGAACTATGTCGAATGCGGACCGCACTACACTTCGGTAAGGTAAAGCTAAATTTTACCGGTCGGGTAGCCGCTGACGAAAAATAAATCACCGAGTTCGCTTGCTATGGCCTTCAGTTGAATCGATTGATTTGGTATGTTTTTCACGTTGGCCTAAAAAGGTAAATGTTTTAATCAGGGACCTTGTGCTGAATTCGGCTTGGCTTTTTCCTGCTTAATAGCAATTTGGTCGAGAGGCTGTCACGGGCCCTTGTCGCTTAGTGAAGCGTCCGGCTTCTTGATCGGTAGGTCGTGGGTTCGACCCCGGCCGGGTCAGACCAAAGACCTGATTAGTAACACTGGTATCCATGACTTTCCTGCTTGGCGCTCATGCATTACTGGGATAGCATGGAGGGGTGGTGCATGACTTAGAAAGCCGCAAAGGCTATATCTGCACTTCCTTGTCCAGCGGCATATTGCAGCAGTAGTGTGGTCCTAGGTTGTCCTAATGTCCGTATAGTGTTGCAAGCTCTTCAATTCACAGCAAAGTTCTCTGACACGAATGTATTTGCGTGGCAATACACGTGGAAACGACAAGAAAAGACAAGAGAGACGTTCGTACTAGTAGCGGTTAAATGAGTCTGGCATCACGAGATCAAACGATCGAGTTTATACTACAGTATAGTGCGAAACAATGGTTGTAACGGTTAGCCAATGAGGGAAACGAATTGCGGAAAACGTCATGAAGTATTTAGCCAATAGGAATGCGGATCACGAAATACTCGCGACACTAAAAGGGCCAGGGATATCTTTCTAAAACTTGCGCAATACACAAAAACGATACCGGCTTCGACTAGTTGTGCAACTTTGCATTTATTCATAGGTTAAATACCGTAATAAATGATCAAACTGAAATACAAAGAACAGTTGCATCGACTAGCCTAATCCCTATTGCTCCAACAACTCACAAGACGTGGGTGCTAATATATACATGCACGCACGTCGCACAATCACAGCAACAAGAAGACGAGATCGCTCATGCGTTTAGGGAAACTATTAGAGAGAGAGATAGTAGTAAGAGATAATCACACATCCCCCCAACTCCTAACGAAATCAACGAGCATTGAGTGAGGAGTTCAAAATACAGCGTGTAGAGAACGTCCAACCAAATACTCTAATGGCGATTGAAGCGGGAATCAACATAAAATTTGTGCCCCAATAACGTAGTCCTTGTGCCATACTGGCGGAGTAACGTTTCTGCCCGAGCGCTGGCGTCTATCATTAGACGGTGCGGCAACACTAGTGTCGTCGATCGGTACTTCAACTGGTAGATGATCTTCTGCACTCGATTCGGTGGATCTCAGCACGCCAGGGTCTACCTCATTTGACTGTCCACTTAGAGCGGGTGGCGACACGACTTGAGGTGACGTAGCTGTGCCGGGAGACGAGACCGTTGGCCGAAAATATGTGTGCTTTTGGTTCGGGAAGTACGGCTCAATCTTGCGTAGAAATTTCCTGTTACGCAGCGTCAATCTGCCGGAACCGTCCACTTTCACGAGGTACTGGTCATGGTCCCGGCACTGAACCACAGTGCCGGTTCTGTCCCAGCGAAGGGGATAACGACCGTTTTGGTTTTGAATGCGACAGACATCACGTTCAAGAAGCGGTGATAATGGCTTAGTGTTCAACGACAGAGATTCCAGCTGCTTCGCAAATCTGGTACGTAACGTGTGCTCGCGACTCTGCCAGAGGTTCCTCCATAATGGCCTGATGTTGCGCTGGGTGAAAACTGGGACCCATGCTTTGATCGGCAACGCGTCTTTCAAAGTCCTGCCAAATACTAATTCTGCAGGGGAGAGTCCATTCGCGGGGTCGGGGCAATTGCGAAACTGTAGCAATGCCCGAGTAATTGCATCGGTCCGGATGCTGCCATCCTGCAAAATGTTGCCGAGAAGGAGTCGTTTCATCGATTTCACTGCGGCCATTTGACCTGGAGTGGTAGGCCGACGACAGCCTGTGGCGCACCCCCCATTTTCGAAAAAATTCCCGAGTGCTGTGCGCAGCAAATTCGGGTCCCCCGTCACTGCTAAGTTCTTCGGCCACACCAAACGTGCCGAAGTAATTTCGTAATGCATCTTGGAGTCCGAGGGCTCCAGACGTTTGCCCACCGTGCTTCACATGGAATATCTCTGGCCAGTTGCTGAAGCGGTCAACAACGACTAAATAGTGGTGGCCTGCGGCAGTGCAATAATCAGCGGCAACAGCTTGGAAAGGGTAGGTCGGTATGAATGGCTCGGCCGGAGGCATGTATGCTTGACTCGGTGCCATTTTACTGCAGTTGTCACAACGTGCTCGTGTACGTGCTATACACTCAGTCATCCCAGGCCAAAATACTGTGGCCTGCGCCCTCTGTGACATGGCAGCAGTCCCTTGGTGTGTCGAGTGTAAGATTTCACAGATAACCCCTCGCAGCGGCGGGGGAACGACAATCCGGTCATTATACATGACAACATCGTCTACGATCGAAAGGTTGTCGCGGTACCGCCAATATGATTGTAGTTGAAAAGGCAGTTTGTCCGATTTGTCTGGGAATCCTGAGATGATGTGTTTTTCAACTCACTGAGGACAGGATCGTATGCAGTACTGCGCTTTACATCGTCCCAGGAGACAACTTCAATGGCATTCAATGATGCTCGGGAGGCGGCCACGATGCTGATTTCAATCAGATTGGTGTCCTCATGAGCAGCCACGATACTGTCGCAGTGGTCCAATGGCATGTCATCCACTGGAGTCGAGGAAGCAGGGTGCCTGGAGAATGAATCAGATGCAGGAATGAGTTTGCCAGGAACATGGATGACACGGAAGCGCCATGACAATGTGCGCTGCTTCAGACGAAAAATCCTTGTGTTAGTAATTTCATCAAGGGAGCGGTCCCCAAAGATTTTTACCAAAGGTTTGTGGTCAGTGCAGATGATGAGATCGTCACATCCGAGGGTGAAGAACTTCGTATCTTCCAATGCCCATGCGATTCCAAGCGCCTCGCCCTCTATAGAACAATAACGTTGTTCGGCGGATCGGAGGAACCTTGAGCCAGCGAGAGTGATTTTCCACCCATAGACGCAACAGTCAGGGGTCAAGGAAGCGCATTTGCAGTACTTCTGTCGCAGCCAGTAGCCAATGCCAGACCTTGACCAGTCCGGGGTCAGGCACGTTCTTCTAGTGGGGTCAAAGATACTTACTCCATCTTTGATAGCGTTGATGAGCTCGAGCTTGGAGTTTGCGAATGCATCATCAAGTTCGGAAGTCCAGCAAAATGGAGTTTTCGTGCTTAGTAACGGTTTGAATGGTGCCATAATGGTAGAAAGCCGGCCATAATGGGATACCTGGTTGAGCAGCCCAAACCATGCACGTATATCTGCTATTTTTGTTGGCCGTGGGAAGCACTGTATTGCTTCTAAGTATTTGGGCAGAGGGCGAACATTCTCGGCAGTAATTTCGAAACCGGCGAACTCGATGTGTCTGCGGCAGAACTGGAACTTGGAGGCGTTTAGGATAATACCTTCACGGCCCATTAATTCTAGATAGTCAATCATTCTCCACCAGTGCGTGGCAAGGTCATCGTCCCAGATAACCGTGTCGTCCACGCACTTCGTTTTGCGTGGTGTGTCGGCAATGATGCTGTCGTAGCGGTAAGCGTACCCATCGCCACTGGCCAGGTATCCCTGCGGGGCCACTCTATACCGATATCTCCCGAACTCAGTGATGAATGTCAGGAGGTGTCTATCCTCTTCACGCACGGGCACGGAATGGTAACCATTCCAGGCATCTGTGACAGACCTGTAAGTGTTTGGAGGTATCGAGCGTGCTTGTTTGAAAGGAGGCACAACATGGTGTGTTTCTCGAGAGCAGAAGCGGTTCAGCGATTGGAAGTCAACAACTCTCCTCGGGCTGCCATCTGCCTTGCGGACCCATATGGCCCTATGACACCAGGTCGTTGGCGTGTTCGGCTCCACTTTTTCAATCACCCCTAATTTTACGTCCGCCTCCAACTGCTTCTCAATTTCCTCTTTCCAATGAAGTGGAATGGGAGCCGGTGTGTGGACTGCAGTCGGTGTCGCTGACGGATCGATATGAATGGAAATAGGCGGCCCAGTCATGGTTGGTAGTGGGCTGTGTTTGCACTTGTTGAATGTGGATGATGCATACCTCTCAAGTAACCACTGCTTCATTTTATCAACATTCTCCGCACAAGGCTGGAATGGCAGCTGCTGGGGGCGTGGAGGAGGCGTGGACCTCCGTGGGCAGCTACATGTTTGATGCGGGTTACCCTCAAGGGTTGACTCTCGTGTCGCGTGGAGTGCCGCTGCCCCAATTTGAGGAAAATCGGGCCCAATGATGCCCAACTTCTGCATGGCATCTCGACTAAGGTAGAAGAGTTTCGTAGAATCAGTAATGTATACCATCTCAGCGGTTTCTATGACATCGCCAGAAACTGCTGCACCCGAAAGTCGCAGAAACACCGCGCCCAAGATGTGGATACATTCATCATTAGCTGCAACCATGCGTTTCTTCACCGGGATGAGATGCTGGTCTTGGAAGCCGCATGCTCGAAACAGTTTCAATCCCATCAAGGATGATTGTGCACCAGTGTCCGATATCGTCTTTATCTTCTTGGGCGATATTTTGGGACGCTGGATATTGAACTGGGCATAATTGGCTTGCAGGGTGGAGACCAAAAGATCAATGGTCGGTTGTGCCTTGCAGTCTTTCAGCAACCAACCGTATGTGCCATCGAAAATGTGGTGGTCCAATATGACTTCCGAAGCATGAGACTCGACAGTGTTATTGGTACGGTTCGATACTGAAGCGATATCGATACCAGAAGCAGTGCCAGTACTAGGAGTCTCCGATTGTTTGCTTTTTCTCCAGCAGGCTAGACATTGTTTAAACTCGCGCAACCTCGGCTTACCAAACTTCCCATGCAAGAATGTATACTTCTTCATGACATTGCCGCATTTGCTACATTTGACGACTTGGGAGAGATCGGGCGAAGGCGTGCCAGTTGACCTGCTGGCTGCGACACTAGAGTCATGCTGATTTCTCATCTGGGAGGAGGTGGCACGGAGCGCCAGTTCCTTGTTTTCAATAATCTGGACCGTTTCGTCTAGCGATTTTGCATCGAGATTTGCAACACCAAGGACTTGCCGCCGAACCTCATCATCAGCCAGGCCAGCGATGACAATATGCTTAACAATTCTATCAGAAAAGTCGTTGACTTGGGTGCAGTCATGCTTGGTACAAGTCATTTGGAACGAGCAAATTCTTGCGGACGATTTAACTTCGGCCAGAAATGCACTAAAGGATTGCCCTTGATCCTGCTGGGCCGAAAATAGAGCAACGGTGCGCATGCGCATGCTTGTGGCGATTTTGACAACTGCTAGAGATTTGATACCGTAGCTTTCAGCATATCACCTTCACTGACCTGATTGAAGTCACCGACTTGTTTGAAGAGGTCGTTCGATAAAGTTATCTCGCAGCATTGCCAAAGGTGGCTCTTGATTAGCTTGTCGGGTATCTCGGTCACTTTTTTAAAATCGTCCTATTTTCTGAGGAATATTTGCCATTCCTCGGCCGTGGAGCCACGCGAAATGACGGGTCGTTCCATGACGGGGGGTCTCGAACGCGAGACATGAGGACCTGTTGTGTGGATTGTAGCATGGATAGAGAGCTGTGTGGCGGCGCCGGCCGTATCTTCGGATTCAGTCTCATAATTGCAGTCTTGGATTGGGCAAGAAAGCTTCGGCATGGTTAATCCGTATTAAGTTTGATCATGTGCAACTTTGCATATATTCATAGGTTAAATACCGTAATAAATGATCAAACTGAAATACAAAGAACAGTTGCATCGACTAGCCTAATCCCTATTGCTCCAACAACTCACAAGACATGGGTAATGCACGCACGTCGCACAATCACAACAACAAGAAGAGGAGATCGCTCATGCGTTTAGGAAAACTATTAGAGAGAGAGATAGTAGTAAGAGATAATCACACACTAGTTACAACAGTGGTTCTTAACCTTGCCTCCAGCGCCCCCCAAGGGGCGCTGGCGATTTTGAAGGGGGCGGAAACGCTCAGGGGGCAAAATGGGGGGCGCTGGGCTCAGGGGGGCGGTATGGGGGCGCTGGAGAAAAATGGCTTCGCAGTAGATGATGTGGTGGTAGGACATATCCTTAATGAGTATTCAGAGCAAATTAACACCGAAAACTTCGTTATATATAGCCTACAAAAGACATATAGGTTTAATTGTCCATGGGCGCCTAAATGACTGGCACCGAATGTTCCTGTCTTGGCAATCTGAACCCCAGAAGAGGAATTCCATCTGGTGGGGAAAAATTATATGCCAGTGAAGAAATACCAATTTGAAATCGTGTGCGTCTTTTAGTTTAGTACGATTGGGCGGCAGGGATATCTAAAACTAGATATTCCTGTTGGGCGATATCCCTGTTGGGCGATATCCCTGTTGGGCGATTCTATATTTTTTGATATAGCAGACAGGAGGTCACGAAATAACATCATGCAACGAAGTCATACCAACGGGTTCACCCGCCCGAATATGTTTAATTATTAGTTACAGCTTCCAATACACCTCACAATGTTCGCTCTACGTTTTGATGAGTCTGCGCACACTCAACAACTCACTGCACAGACCCTTGGACAACAGTGCGTAACGGCTAAAAAAAGGTCATAACTTCGGATTTGTTGTGCGCAACGTAGATTTTCTGTGCGCAGAGACCGTGTCAGCACTGCGCACGTGCGCAGCTTAGAGGGAACATTGCACCTCACTCAGCTCTGCCGGTAAATCTGGTAACGTGAGCAGAGAGGAGAAGGAATTGATAGCAATTTATATGCAATTTCCGATCTTACTGACCGATTTTATCTTGAATTATCGAAAGTTTTCGCGCTTCGCACTGGCTCGCTAACAGTACAGCTGATTTCGTGGCAAAAGCGAACAACGTGATGGGGGCGGTCGGTTTATCACCCTACGGGAGCCCAAGACCCAAGTTTTTTCGGCGGGCCTGACGAAGTGACGTTTCGTTCCTGCCAACGGGTATACGCCTGAAGATGTATAATTATTATTGAGGGGTCCTACCTTTTCAATCACACATCACTCAGCTCTACCTGTAAATCTGTTTCCGTGAGAAGAGAGAGCATAAAAATTGATATCAATATACATGCAATTCCCGATTATATTGACCAATTCAATCATTAATTACTGAAACTTTTCGCGCTTCGCGCGTCTAGATTAGAATAGCTGGCTCAGTAAATGGACAGTGGACACCCAATGTAGATGACTAGTATCAGCAAATAGCGGATAGCAGAAGGGGGGGTCTGGGGGCGAAGACCCCGGAAGTTTGGTGTATCACCCGATGGGGGTCCAAGACCAACGTTTTTTTGGGGGCTGACGAAGTGCTGTTACGTCCCTAGTAACGAATTAATTGTACCTACGGGCACTCCCAAATATGTTTAAGTATTAATTACGTGGCCTTTATTTTCCCATACAACAGCTCACTCAGCGCTACTGGTAAATCTGATTTCGTGGGCTGAGAGGATAAAAAGTTTATAGCGGCTTATATATGTAACTACCACCTATTAATTCTTGCATTATAGAAAATTTTGGTACCTAGGGCGACCAGGCCACACAAACTTTGCTGACCATCGAAATCACGCTACGGGGTTCTTGGGGGCGAAGTCCTCAGAAGTTTGGTTTATCACGCTATGGGTGCGCAAGGCAATCGTTTTTAGGGGGTTGACGAAGTGCTGTTACGGCCCTCCCTCTTACTCATTGTCTTTATTACATTCGTAACAATATGAGGTTGGGGGGCGCTGGAGCACGATAATTTTTGAAAGGGGGCGCTGGAGGAAAAAAGGTTAAGAACCACTGAGTTACAAGATGTAAGATACAATGTATGTTGGCCACACATGATAGTCCTAATAATACGCTAAAGTCCAATTCACGTTGACAGAGTCAACTACAATATGCACATCATGCACTCATGGTATGCATATGCACAGATCGTGTGTATGCGTATCATGAGTCGGTGTATATGCCGCAAAAACATCAAGGACAAAAATAAACTACGTCCTTTACTTTCCTACACTATCTTCCACTTTTCATTCAGTGTGCATGCCTCCTCTTTACATCGCCTAGCTAGGCCAAGGTGGGTATCTGATTCCATAGACTACTCCAAGTCGAGTCGACACCTTCCTATTTAGTTGTGTCGCATTTTTGTGGTGTATTGAACTGATAAAAATTGCTAATAAACCAATGATGAGGGTGAGGATGAAATCGTCTCGCGAGCCTCACTTTATCAGGGGGTGTAATATCTACAGAAGGGATTTAAACATACACATTTAGCTTAAAATCCGCCAAAGAAACGCACGATTATAAAGAACGAGTTTCATACGCAACACTTCTTCCATAAAAATCTAAAAACCTTGTGAACCCAGTGTATCTTCGGATACAACCCTAAAGCCAGATTCCCCCCTGAAAACTTCAAAATTCCCCCAAGGGGGAAATTCGCCTCGGTAGGGAACCACTGGTGTAGTGTAGACCTACAACCAACCGTTATTATTTACTCGTTTGTTTCCAGATATCAGACGGCTTGCAATCTCTGCTTGCGACCGCGAACCCGAAAATCAACACGCTCGGCTTGCAGACTACGATCGAACTGCTGCCGGAGCTCGGCAGTCTTTGGCCACGTCCGAACTCGTGCGCACCGTGTGTAAACTGCAGAGATGAGCATGGATTAGGATTAGGTTTTGAAAAAACAGGATTTGTGAAATTTTGTCGGATTTGGATTGGATTTGGATTAGACATTTTTTTCAGAACGGATTAGGATTTGGATTGGATTTACCTATTTTCTGGGAGATTGAAATGTCGTGAGAGAGAGAGAGAGAGAGTCTTTATTTTCATCGAACCAAAATACATAACAAACGGCAGTGATGGTGGTACAGAAAATATGCGTGCACAGTATTCAGTATTAGATAGGAATGATCGATAAGACCGTGAAGGTCATCTAGTCTGATCACACCAGCATCAAACAGGTACACTTGACTCAGAACAGTCTGGCTGTAAAAAAATGTTTAGTTACGAAAGGAAAATAGAAAAAAAATTAAACAATGGTAACAAATGATCAATGAAGCAATGTCTGGGCGAGGTAGGGCAACAGTGTTAGTGTAACGACAAGAGGTGATCAAGTAGGGCTTTTTTGAATCTATTATAAGGCAATTCACGGATATGTGATGGTAATGCATTCCAGATGATAGGTCCCGAGTAGTCGATAGATCTCTTAGTTAGGTTGCTATTGGGTTGGGGTAATTAGACGTTTCCTTTAGACGAAGATCTCGTGTAATGGGAATGGACATGTTTAGCAGGTATGAAAAAGTCATCAAACACAGGAGGGAGACTATTGGAAAAATATTTGTGAACAACTTTTGATACTTCGAAGCGATACAGTTCATCAACTCGCAAAATTCGATGCTTACGGTAGTAAAGCGATAAATTGGTACGTAAAGGTACAGATGAGATCAGCCGTATCGCACGGTTTTGCAGGGTTCGAATTCTGCACAAAAATGTTGTACATGCATTTCCCCATACTACGATTCCATATTGCAGATGCGAGTGGAAAAGAGAGAAGTAGATGGTTCGTAGTACTGATCTGGAAACCAAAGATTGGAGACGGGTCATTATTCCCACACACCGAGCTAGTTTTGATATTGTGCATTCAATATGCTGCTTCCAAGACAATTTGGAATCAATGGTGACGCCGAGATATTTTGCTGAGTCACATATTGAGATTTGTTTATGATTGATGTTCACAGTGAAATTATGACTGGCATTATTTAAAACGAGCATCTCGGTCTTATCTGCATTCAAACTTAGTTTGTTTGCTTGGAGCCATCTCGACACTTTTGGGAGTTCCCTATTCACAGTGTGGAGCGAATGGCGACAAACTTTATTCAGATCAGTTATTAATGTACTTATGGTTACTACGTTATCTTGAATCAAGTGAATCGTTGGTTGTGAAGGGAAATTTTCGAATCCCTCCATTACATAAATTAGTTTTTTTTTCTGAATTTCCAGTTGGAATCGGATTAGGATTGGACACGGACTTGAATATGAAAAAGTTATGGATTGGGATTTGGATTTGGATTTGAAGGTTCGGATTTGGATTGGATTAGGACATAGAAATTTCAAATCCGCTCATCTCTGGTAAACTGCTGGTGTCAAAGCAGCAGAACACTGCCCAGCTCGCCGTACGGGCGGTCGAGCTTATGCTCGCGCATATCGGTGAGATTCTGATACTTTTTTATGATTGTGGTTTGTGGTGAATATTCAAGATTTCCTTGTCGTGGTTAACATCGGCCAGGCAGTTATTACTGAATTAGATCATATCAAAAGTGGGTCAATATTGCGAGATGCATCTTAGAAACTGGCATTAAATGACTGATGGTAACAATCTCTATTAATGTTGCTGTTCGGTTCAGACTATTTGCTTGTTACGTTTGAAGTGCGATTACATTTTTTCTATTACCCATACTGCATTGTCTCATGTTTTATGTTGCCACGATTCCGGCTATGTGAACCAAGCGCTTTGCACCAGTATATATTAGCAAGACTTTGTGTTTTTCAGACCACATGACGTTACTGCCGGAATTTATCCACTGTGCGATGTACTCCCAAGGCAAAACGAAGCAAGTATCGATCGAAAAGCTCGCCGGTAAGTTACTTGACAATGTCCGCAGTTAGGCCTAGTCCTGTGCTGTCATATTTCGAGAACAATGGAACATCCATAGACGCGGTGGTGTCGTTACATCAAAATAATGTGCAAGTCTAAAGCGTAGAATAATAATTAAGGCGCTTCTTCGATATACGCCCCAGATCGAAACAGTGCTCCCCATGACACCAACAAATGTTTCACATGAACACAATAAAATTTATAAACGTCAAAATAAATTGTTTTTTGCCTTTGTTGTGGTAGGGGGATGTTATGGTTGGAGGAGAGGGGGATATTAGGACTGGGGAGGGAGGATTTTAGGGTTGAGTAGAGGGGATATTAGAGTTGGAGAGGGGGATATTAGGGTTCGAGGAATGATGGATATTAGGGTTGGGAAAGGGGGATATTAGGGTTGGAGGAGAGGGGGATATTGGGGTTGGGGAGGGGGGATATTAGGGTTGGGGGATGGGTTTAGGGTTAGGGTTAGGAAATGGGGATATTAGGGTTGGAGGAGAGGGGGATATTAGGGTCGGGGAGGGGGGATATCAGGGGATGGGTTTAGAGTTAGGGTTAGAGCTGTGTTAGGGTTAGGAAATGGGGATATTAGGGTTGGAGGAGAGGGGGATATTAGGGTCGGGGAGGGGGGATATTGGTGTCCGGTCAATACCGAGAAAACCATTACCGAGAATGCCATTACCGAGAATGGACACCACCGAGAATGGACATTACCGAGAATGGACACCACAGAGAATGGACATTGCCGAGAATGGACACCACCGAGAATGGACATTACCGAGAATGCAATATATGCAATGCAGGCATGTTATGCATATGCACAGGTCGTGTGAGTGCATCACGGCGTTGCCACATTCAGTAGCGATGCTCAGGTATTAATTTCTCGGCAACGTCAGTCCCAGTTAGCTATATTCTTGACATTGGCCATTCTCGGTAATGTCCATTCTCGGTGGTGTCCATTCTCGGTAATGACCATTCTCGGTAATGTCCATTCTCGGTAATGTCCATTCTCGGTAATGGCGTTCTCGGTAATGTCCATTCTCGGTAATGGTTTTCTCGGTATTGGTATAGAACCGGGGATATTAGGGTTAGGGGATGGGTTTAGAGTTAGGGTTAGAGTTGGGTTAGGGTTAGAGCTGTGTTAGGGTTAGGGTAACGCAAGAATAGGTTTGGAGTGCGGGACACGATATTCCACACTCACCCAACCCTAATCTTGGGATACACCAACTTTGACCCTAACCCGCCTCCAACCCTAATATCCCCCCTCCCCAGCTCTAAACCTGGAATACCCTAACACAACCCTAATATACACCTACCCCCAACCATAATCTCCCCCAACCCTGATATCCCCAACCCCAACTTAGACCACATCCAACCATAATATCCGTCTCTCCACAGGCAAAAAACAATTTATTTTGACGTTTATAAAATTTCATCGTGTCCATGTGAAGCACTTGCTGGTTACATGTGAAACACTGTTTCGATCTGGGGCGTATATCGAAGAAGCGCCATAATTAATAAGTAAGACTCGGGTCTGTTAAAGCAGTCAGCGTTCGCACTCAAGTAAAAGTATAGAAGTAACGCTATAGTAGAGTTGTAAGTGTCAAAAATTCCTCTTATAGAAGTTGAAGGTCTTGAAAATACGGAAGTAAGTAGCTTCCAAAAGCAGGTTTGTTGAAGGGGGGGGGGGGCGTAGTGGCAAACTTTTAGCAGTTTTACCTCAATAGAATGGATACCGCAGAAAAACGGAGGTGTTAGGTGTGAAAATCGATGCAAAATATTGCTCCAAGGACTATGGGCATTTAAGTCGGTACTCAGTCATTCCATGTGACGCGCTAAGCTGTAGCGAGGGAAGTTTGCGGATGGCATTTCAAGAGTGTTTCACCTGTACTTAGTCACCAGCTCGCGATGGAACAATTGTTTTAAAAGTGCTCTAGTTAGTCTGGTGCAGTGGTTCTCAGCCCTTTAGATCTCGCTGACCGGTGAAATTTCTAAACAAATTTTGTGGAGCGGTGAATCTCCAGAAATCAAAATTAACCATTAATTTAACTAAAGCAACCGTATGCAACTCAAACGTTATATTGGAAACTGTTATGTTCGTGCATTTACGTTCAGTGTTGTTTCCTAATTGTCTCCTAATTTCTATAGGACTAGTAATTAACTCCAATCATTATTTCCTTGTGTGTCGTGCTTGTATTTATACCCTGTGTTCTGTTGTCTCGTCGTCTTTCATTTAACTGCACTCTGGATCGTGTCGCTGCCGTAAAGTTATTCTGCTGTATAATATACTGATTTCTTATTGCAACCTCGTCCTATTGAGTTATTGTTCAAACAAGATCAAGAACATAACAGAAACGACATTTGGTACTGCCTTTTTAAAGTTTCTGCTAAGCGGAAGTCCCGTTGAATACCACTAGCGTCATTATACAACTAGCGTCATTATACAACTAGCGTCATTGTCCTTATTTGTCTGGTTTCCTTTAAAGGAAATGCGACTTTGCTGTTTACTATAACCGCTAGTGTACTGCCATGTGTTGGACCATCGGAAGTTAACGAAATTTGTTAAGTCTCTGTAGCTTTCATATAACTTGTCCGAAACGAGCCGTAGGCTACTTTTAAACAGTTTCAACAACCCTTGAGCCATCGTGATGTAATCCTAAAGTGATATATGAACTCTTTTTTATGACATCATCCAGAAAATAAGTTCCAAATTTCTGAATGTACATCTCTTAGAAACACTTGATCCTGACCAGAGCTTCAGTCCTCTATAAATTCAGCTCGATTATCGAGAAAACATATCAAACCTCCGTTATCCGTTTCAGACATGGTAAGCACCGTGCACTCGCGCAGGCCGCAAGCCCTGAAGCAACAAGTCTGGCCCGTGCTGGCCAGCCTGCTCACGCAAAAGCACGCGATAAGGCTCAAACGAGAAATGACCCTGCTCACAAAGGCGCTGCACGGCGCCATGGCGACGACCTGCTGCAATACGCCGAGGCCAAGGACCTCAAGTCGAAAGTGTTGGATCTGATCAGCTGAAAGTGAATGAAGGCTACGAACAACTATGCTGATACTGATATTTATGACGTTAGCGCGTGTGTGTGTGTGTGTGTGTGTGTGTGTCTCCGTCTCAGTGTTTGCTACCGCGGTCTACCCGCGCGGGTGGTATCTTGGAGATAATGCGTCGTTCCCCCTTTTTAGTATTGACAAGCGTATTTGTGGGCACCTTACACTGATTTAGCGATTCTTATCGCGATTAGGGCTGGTTAAATCGAGGGCAAGAGTGATTCGGGCATCGCTCACTATGACCCATAACAGTATGGATAACACGGAAATTCAAATGCGTTCCTTCTTTTCTAGTTACATAGATCGCATTAGAGGTATTTTGATATATTTTGGACCTGTTTCATAGTGAATTGTAACAGTCCTGCAGGTTGATTACGGCTTCACAGAAATGCTGACACTCGTCAGGGGTTATCGTCACTCCCGCAATGGTAAAAAAGTATTGAAACTGTCGCACTCGAACTTCGCGACGCCTAAGAAGCAGAAAGACTGTGATTTGCACTACACTCCGTGTGTCTTCTCCCTGTTTTACTATAGCCTTGCCAAGCGTATTTTTTCTGTCTACGATCTGAACTATTCCTTGTAGAAGTGTAGGCGCGTACGTAGTAGTATGCTCTTTCGATAGCCTCCGTAGTTTGGTATTTTTTATCTTGGCATTCTACGTTTTGCAACTCACATCGCTATCTTGCGCGGGCACGTATTTATGGAATTATACCGCGAGGCACTTTCAGTATGGTCGCCGTCGACCAATCTCGGTACGTATGCTCAGTGTTACTAAGTTTAACCCAGTTAGGTACGACAGTTACTGACCCAACTCATTCCAACAAATTCAAGTGAACTTCGTTTTTCTTTGGTGCCTTTAACGTACGAGGGCCGTTTTGAACGAGTTTTTGTCGATTCTCTCCGATTTATTTATTTTATCGTGATCTCGCGGCGAAAAAAGCGTATTTCGTGTGTGATTGAGCGGTGGGCTTGCATGGTACTTTTCCGAGGCGGTAAACTGATTTCCGATCGTCCTTACGGCAGCTTTTGGGAACGGTTCTGTCGACTGCTATATTGGTTATTTTCTGTTCACTGTGTTGGAATTGTACGTTTTGAAAATTACTTTTATACTTTGTAAAAATATATATCGTATTTTCTGAACACTACCGTTGCCTGTTCTTTGTTCGTCGCTGGTCAAATCGGAATACCCGGCGTAGACAGGATGGAACTCAGAATATAGGGAGTTCGAGTCTAACATTTGGAGAGGCGTTCGCGACATCGTCACTTGCTAGCGACTGCTGGGAAGTGTATTTGCAAGGGGTGTCTGAGCGTGTGTTCTATATTGAGGTTGCATTAGGGACGGCCATTATCTGCTAGGCGAACAATAAGCATACAGTTGTATATTTAGTGACTTGGGTAGAATCCGCGTGCATAGAAGTAAAGGCATAGTTTCCTGCGAAGGCCGACGATTTCCCGCTCTGTAGTACCAATTTTGATGGACGAAGTCTCCCGATAAGAAAGCAATCAAAGCACCCATCCCTTAGCGTCGCGTCTAAAAGAGATGGGACAGGCAGCATGTTTATATCTGGTTGTCACGAGCTCCCCACTAGTCGCTATCTCGGTGGTTTACGACTGCGGCGGGGGAGATAGTGTAGTGGTTACGATAAGCGCCCACCAGGACCGGGCTCGATTCTCGTCTGAGGTTAATCTCCTCTTCCCCTGCCGTTGCCGTTCTTACGGCGACAAAAAAAAAACAGAAAAAGACCCGCTGACGAAAGCACTCACAAGGAATGGAAAGAACTAGTAGAAAGAACCGCGGCTTGAAAAACAGATCAACATCGAAAAGAACTGTGACATCGGGCACTCCAGGCCGAGGTAGATGTTAGAGTAAAGGGTCGCTACAGATGCGTGTCGTTCGACATCCTCATATCTGTTCAGTTCATGATATCGCACTGTGTCTTATCGCATTGTACATTGTGTGTGATTTGTTCAGATATATAACCCAACGATGTTATGTTATGACAGATAATTCGGGCTTCTATGAGAAAGGAGTATCAGCGCCTTTATCCGCTAGGCGTAGACGGAGAGTCCATCGGAGTCGGCACTATCAGTCATTCCTTCAGCCATTCCTCCTAAAGAATGGATGGCGCTGGACCCGATAGACTCTGCGCTACGATTCCGATAAACAAAAAAGAGTTCGTGTATCATCTAAAAATAGTACATTGAACGCTCTCGTATTCGACATTTCGTGCTGGTGACGTCATATTTTGTGTTACGATTGTTGATATACGCTGTTCTTTCGAATTCTCTACTAGTTGCTGACGATTACCCCTGACGAGTGTCAGCCGAAAATATTCGGGTTCATTTCAATATGAATATACTATTCAATTGTATATTGAAGTTCTGTACCTCAAAGAAGCGATTCCGATAAACTATCCCACGATTCTTTACTTTCTTCTCCCCGCGAAAGGAAACATATGCTAATGTTGTGTATGCCATGTCATACCATGCCGGTGTCCGTCGAGCTAGCATTAGAGCTGGGCACAACGATTCGAGTACTCGAATCTGAATCGGAGGTGGTCAAAGTAGTCAAGAAAGCTACTCAAGTAGAAGTAGCGACGAAAAAAATCTACTCTAGTACGAGTAGAAGTACTTCTTTCATAAGCAACCTAAAACTACTTGAAGTAGAATCGACTGACTTTAAATCTACTCATGTAAGTAAGTAGTTGTGAAAACGATTGCAATGCGTTCGCATGGACTGTCAAAAGCTGCTAATGAAGCTACGCGGAAGGTGTAGAGAGCTTGATTCATATTGATACATTTCAGGATGTGTCAATTTTTGACAGAATAAGCAGTCGTCCACATCATGGGATGTAAATGATAGTATTGATATATAAATGCGATACTAATCCTTTGTTTACTCGAACACTCCGTTTTAGAGAATATCATGGCATGGTGCCCTCCCCCATATTATAAGGCCCCTAGTTCAGACGAAGGGAAATACAGAGAAGTTGTATCGGATACAGCTTTGACACTTTGCGCGATTAGCATTCGTTAATTAAAATATGGCAGATTGTAAAAATGCCATATAGTGTATAGGTTTATTTTCGAAAAATATAGGGCATTTTATACTTCAACATGTATGTTCTCCATACAAAAGAACTGAAACTTTAATTAGAACTCAGCGTATAATACTCGCAATTGAAAGAAAAATATAAGTACTACTTCTAAAAATCGGAAAATAGATTTCATGTTTTTTTTTCAGAAAATTACAACGGTGGTTTGCTATAGCAGGTCTAACGTTTAAAAAAATCAAAGCACACTTTTCCTGATTAGGACACGTCCCATGCTGCTAGGTAGGCTATAATAGAAAATTGCTAGATTTCGAAAGGGAAGTTTCAAACGTTATGGGGGCCATACTTAAGGTGATGAAATATTTGATATAGGCAACGATGCGGAGTGAACGGAACCACGCAACCCGCTATCTAAATTTTCAGAGATACTTTCGTTGAAACATATTTGTCACTCCATACCTACTGTGCGCGAAGCGCAACGACAATTCTGGGTATTACATGACTTTTATGAAAATTAAATGTTGGTACTACGTGCAAACAGCCCCGAAATTCCTTAGGCTATCTTTCTTATTGGGGGATTATACTACTTCTACTTGACGAATTGAAAATAGCGAAAAGTAAGTAAGTAGTTCACAAAATAATATGAAGTAGAAGTAACGCAAAAAATATCTACTTGAGTAAGTACCAGAAGTAGAGGAAAACTACTTGAGTACTTTGAAACAATAGAAGTAGGGGAGATGTGGTACCGATGGATCACTGGGACCGAAAATACTTTGAAAATTCTCTATGATAATTCCATGATTACACTCCGTGAACTTGTCTACAGTTGCATGCTGGCTAAAGCTTTCCTCACATACAAAAAAATTCGACGTGCGCGAGCTATGGGGTCTCTCACAGATGATTTTTGTTTTGGGGGGTGTTAAGTAAATTTAGATCGACATATACATTTTTCTTTGTAACCTTCAACACGAACAAACCAGCAATCATTTTTATTGTGAAGTGTAGGGCTTGTATCAGGCTATATAATGACACCTATTATTTTTTTCAGGACTTTCCTTGAGTGGACTTTTTTTCGATTCATGTATAAAATTCGTAGGGTGGGGACCGATGATACAATAGCCAAATGAAGCAAAATAATCAAGCATACTAATCATGAAACAAATGAAACATGCCTACGTACAGAAAATCTTTATGTAATAATTGCATATGATGTTTTATCGCTATAACGAGGTATATGGAAGTCACACTGTCGATTTTCGGGCAATATGTATGTACCCTCAAATTCATAAGTCCGAGCCTGAATCGAAACGGGATTTTATGACAACATTTGAGTTAATAGTTATTCTATTTTTTGACAGTTGTGACCAAACATTCTTCTTTGGCTTGCTGTAGCTTAGATTATAATACTGAGCACGAAAAGTAGTCCCATCTGAGTTTTTTAGGGTATATGTGTCATAGGTCCCCGGGTCGTGTGCCATTGGACCCACCGGGTGGGGACCGATGACACGTTCGAGCAACAAATTTTGAACGTCCATAAATATTTTTTGAAAAGACGGATATTCATGTATATGTGCGCGATAGGTAGAGCTTGTATCAAAGTGCTGAGCCAGCAAAAGATCTGCTGTTTTCGGCTGAACATTTCGGGGCCAGCGATCATTTTCCAATTTTTGATCCATCGGTACCACATCTCCCCTACTTCGTTACTGACCACCTCTGATCTGAATCGAGTAATAATTTTAATGATTCGAGTCGAGTAGTAGAAGACGATTCTTTCGAGTACTGAAATTATACGCTCCTCGCCACTGCAAGTTAATTTATCAACTAGAATTATAGCTTGGATAGCTTATTTTTACAGTTGAAGCCTTGATTGGCCGTACCATAGCATACGAAACATATAGTAGCCCACAAAGCTACGAACGTAACTGGAAATAGCATATTTCCGCAGTCATGATCATCTCACAACATTGTCACCAAGTGCAATGAAATCGGTATGGTCGAAAATATACCAAAGTATATTTAATGTGATGGATAACACTCATAACAGGAACTATATCCTTTGTGGTCGCATGAAAGGTACATATTTGAACTTTGACATATTACATTCTGTCACGAAGCCATAATGAGTGATACTCGACTCGACGCAGAAATCGTAATTCAGAATCGAATCACTCTAGTACTCGATTTTGCCCAGGCCTAGCTAGCATAGATCGGTGACTGGGAGATCTGGTTGTTAATATGATCTTCCAAAGACGCTTCACAGGTAGGTCACACCTCTCGTTACTAGGGCTGGGCACAATGATTCGAGTACTCGAATCTGAATCGAGTATTAATTTTAATGATTCGAGTCGAGTAGTAAAAGACGATATTTTCGAGTACTGAAATTATACGCTCCTCGCCACTGCATGTTAATTTATTAGCGAAAATTGCAGTTTCAATACTATTTTCCAAATCTGGAAGCATTGAAACCTTGATTGGCCTATCGCAACGTACGAAACTTATAGTACAAAGCCATGAACGTTGCGTGACATAACACATTTCCGAAGCCCTGATCATCCCACAACATTGTCACAAAGTGCAACGAAATCGGTATGGTCGAAAAAGTACCAAAATATCTTTAATTTGATGCATAACAAGGCATTATATGCTATGTGATGGCATAAAAGATACATATTTGAGGTTGGACATCTTTCATTATGTTATGACGTAATAATGAGTGATACTCGATACTCGAAGCATAATACATGATTCAGAATCGAATCACCCAAGTACTCGAATTTGCCCAGCCCTACTCGTTACTAAACCTTCGCCCTTGCGGACATATGCGTAAATAACTTGCGGTCGAAGTCACCATTACGTAGCCTACACACAACTGTACGAGCGCACGTACGTCGTACACGGTGTACACTGTACAGTACACTGCCGGCACCATCCAGCATATGAAACGACGCCTCTCCAAATCCCGACTACGCTCGATGGTACCGTCATCAGCCACTGTGAGCACTGAACAGCTACGCCTGTCCCTCCTGACCCACAACTCTGCTTACCACGGTTTCCGTAAAACCAAATACAGTCAGTTCATTGTACTAGAAAGCGAAAGGCGAAAAACTAAAGTACATATCATCTGAGCTATTCCGCTCGGTCAACGGAACTACAGAAACATAAAAGATGCATAAAAAGCTACTTAGAAATTAATTGGCTACCGATTCACAATGAGCGGCGATTCAACGCGCGTGTCAGGAAGTCAGCGCGACGTATGAAGAAAATGATTGCACCTCGAGAGCGGATCGCAAAACTTGGAAATCACAAAGCAAATTCAATCAAATAGACGCTAGTCCGTAGAAATAAGATATTGTGTATCAAAAGTGATTAAAAATTAGGCCGCGTCAGGTAGCTGGATCTGATGTTGAAGAGCGAGGCAGTCACATTCCCTCTACTCTTTCGTCACGAGATAAAATTTCTTGGTTAACATCGACAAAAAACAAGGCATCTGTTTCTTCCCCAGAGCCCGCGGATTCCTCGTTCTTTCGACGCTCTTCTCGGCGACTTTGTAGTTCACGAACGTCAACAGGCTCAAAATATCTTGATTCGCCGCCGACTCGCGCCCTGTAAAAGACGAAAATATGAAAATCTTACGCGCCTAAATTCATGAATCCATTCCGACTCGGAGACGGTGTTCAATGGACGCATTGAAACAGGGGAAGTTACGTCACGAGCAGGGCCGTAACAGCACTTCGCCAGGCCCCCCCCAAAACTTTGGTCGTGGGCCCCCCATAGGGTTATAGACCGAACTTCTGGGGGGCTTCGCCCCCCAGACCCCCCTCCGGCGATACCCTGTTTACCGCTAGTTATGATCTCCGTTGGGAGTTTGTATAGTCAATCAGCTTTTGTCGTAAAAGCGCGCGAAGCGCGGGAAATTTCTAGAATTCATGACTGAATCGGTCAGTATCATCGGGAATTGCATATATATTGTTATCAATTTTTATCTTCTCTCTGCTCACGTAATCAGATTTGCCGGTAGAGCTGAGTGAGGTGTGTTTGAAAATGTAGAGGACCACTCAATAATAATTAAACATCTTCGGGCGTATACCCGTTGGTAGGAACGAAACAGCACCTCGTCAGGCCCCCAAAATCGTGTACTAAAACTGTACTGTATTGTGAGCCAGCGCGATACACGAAAAATTTCGATAATTTATGATAAAATCGGTCAATCAGATCGGCGATTGCATATATATTATGCTATCAATTTATTGTTCTCTCTACTCACGTAATTAGATTTACCGGTAGAGCTGAGTGAAGTGTCTTGAAAACGGGAGGACCCGTAAATAATAATTAAACATCTTCGGGCGGGCGGACCCGTTTATATGACTTCGTTACATGATGTTATTTTGTGACTTCCAGTCTGCTATATCAAAAAATATAGAATCGCCCAAACGTAGGCTTCTAAACTAAGAGACGCATACGATTTCAAATTGGTATTTCTTCACTGGCAAAAAATTTTTCCCAGCGGGATGGTATTTGTCTTGCGAGGTTCAGATTGCAAAGACAGGAACATTCGGCGCCAGTCATTTAGGCACCTATGGACAATTAAACCTATATGTATTTTGTATATATAACGAAGTCTTTGGTCAGCATAAGGGTATAGACCAGGGCTGGCCAACCTTTTCAGCCAAAGGGCCACATTCGATTGACGAACTTTTGTGCGGGCCACTATCCGCGCGAAGCGCTAAATTTTTTTGAAGTTTATAGGTCAATAATATTGTCACTTGACTATATTGCGGGCCTGCTGTTTATCGTTAGGCTAAGTTTGCGAGGGCTGGGCTATTCGGCACATGGACACATCGATATCGAAAGCTGCGACCAACATGCGTCAATCATTTCGTGCCTAGGTTTCATAGTCGACGGTCTTACTGCGTGCGCAAACGCAAGGTCGCATATGTTGAACGACACTTTGTCTCGTAATCGCGAATATAGTTAGACTCAATCTGATACATTGGGCGTTCTTCAATTTTCACAAAAGGGCAACAATTTTTAAAACAAGAAATCGAGTGACAACATATTGCGCTAAAAGCTTGTAGAATTTTTTTACCTTTGATAAATCTATCGCAAATTATTCTGCTTTATTGTAGTGTACGAAGATATAGGCTACCAATATGTGAATAGTTGATGGATCTGTCAATGAGTCGAAACTGATATTTTAATCATCACATCACAAATGTTGCGGCTAGACTAATCAAATTTTTGGTTGGCCTTGCAAGTTTACAATCTGTGCAATCCATTTTTGATGATAGTAGAAATTTCGGAAATTACCTCGCGGGCCACTCAAAACCTTCTCGCGGGCCACAAGTGGCCCGCGGGCCACGGGTTGGCCGGCCCTGGTATAGACCCTTTCGGCCAAGGTTTTCTCGCTGCTGATCGTTCTGGCACACTTCTTGGAGTCGCATGTTATATGACCTAAAACTTGATTGGATGTCTTGGTGGGTCGTGGCGCGGTAATGGCCCAATACCCAATAATAAAGATACATGGCTACTTGAATTCGCGCGCAGTGCGAAAAATTTTTGAAAAAATTGCATAAATTTTCAAAAAATACTCTATGATTTATGCTAATTCACGAAATAATTTTGGGCCCCCTTCGAGCTCGGGCCCCCCCCAATTGGGGGGTTTGGGGTGCGGCAGTTACGGTGCTGGTCACGAGTGAGGTGTTCATTTCGACAGCTGTAACTTACACAACTACGTGTGGATCAGGGTTGGACTACAGTAATTTTCAGGTCGTCTCAACTAGATCAGAATTAGAATTATAGCTACAGTTTTTTTTTCAAATTAGATTAGAATTATCGAATTCGCAAACACTTTGAAATTGATCTAAGATTCCAAATTAGAAATATATACAACAAAAATCAGTTCAGTTACACTTCGCTGTAATTAACACAATTAGATAATTCCAGTTGCCAAGTTTGGCGTGGACTGTGGATGCGCACCGAATCGGACATGGTTTACTATCGAGTCGCGTCGCACCAGACCTATTTGTAAATACCACCCGCCATATTTGTAAATGTTGATGTGATTGTGACATTGTAACATAAATTACGTTTCTATTTACTCAGCCTCTGAGAAGTTCAAATAACAATATATATTGCTTGTCAGCCACTACCACGTTTCTTTGCCGATATCAACGTTCACTCCTGATCAGTGAAAGCTTCCAGTGAAGATACAGTCAAGAAATCATAGCTACTTGAATACTTGGTCCCTGGCGATTCCCAAACATTCATTTTTGATAAATTCAAATGACGAATTTCGCGACCGATTTTCAACATAATTTCGATATCTTTGAAAAACTAAGACAACAAGAGGTAGAAAGATGCAGAAAAATAATCAAATCTCCTCGAAGAACCCCATTTTTGATAGAGTCGGGCTAGTAGAAATATAAGATTTTAAATTTCGCTCAAGTAACCCAAAGCTGTCCAACAGATATCATCACCAAGGCTGGGCACAAAGATTCGAGTGCTCGAGTCAGAATAAAGTATCAAATGTAATGACTCGGGTCCAAATTACCCATACTGCCATGGCGTGTAATTTAAACACTCGACTCAAACCTAGACTTGTGCTAAGTACCTGATTTTCAGAATGAGCATCTGGAACTAGAACCGCTCACTTTTCGCAACGAGAATTAACGACCTTCAAATATCCACAACTAAATAACTAAAACAAAACTAACTATATTCAATTCACAATTCCAAAGCAACACATCAATTTAAATTCCATCAGAATCGTATCTGTTTTCTACACAAGCATCGGCACAAGTTTGAAACGGGCGGGTTTCAACCCCCAAAACCTACCCCCTGGCTACGCCATTGTCAGCAATGACGAATCTGAGATAGCAATAACATCACATAACAGAACAACGCCATCACAATTCACGCCAAAGAACGACACGTGTTTTCCAGTTGTTAGGCGACTAAATTTCTTTTAAATGTGCGACTTGAACTAGAACTACTCGCTTAATTTCAAAATCACCAACTAAAACTAGACGTCTAGAACTACCCAAAAAACAATAGTCTGTCGACCGTAAACTAAGTTGATTGTCAGTTTGTACAAGTCTGCTCGAATCCTCGTTTGGAAACGAATCACTCAATTCACCCCGACCTAAAAATCATCTCAAATCAAATTTTCGGATAATAATAAAATTTGCTAACTTGGAAGATGTTTCCGTTACCCGCGGCACTATTTGTCAAACGATACGGCAGAGAAGCAAACAAGACCTACCTCTGTTTATCAACTCTTCTTCAAACACCTCCACGAAACACTGAATATACCAGGAGCCGTACAAAGTATCTCGATGTGAAAAGAAACCTGCGCAAACAGAACACAAGACGATCATTTTGTCTCGCAGCACAATCCGTCTTACAAATCACGAAAAAACTGACACGTTTCAAATAGGAAATTGTATTAACACCGCTCGCGTGTTCACGTTTTCATACGCACCTTCTGTGACAGAGTAGCAGAACAAAAAGTCGGAAGCGTTCGGCAATGTCGGAGATACGCCCGCGTCGACCACGACTTCGTTGTCAATGCCGTCTACCGTGTCTTCATCAGCGTGGACAACAGGTTCTTCGTGCTGATCACCTCTGCAGGCCTAAAATAATGTTCAATGGATTGATTTCACAGAAGCTCACGCCAGTGTCGGGATCAGGTCACTAGCTTAGAGTCACGAATCATTTCGAGTCATTGCAAATGCACATTTCGACTCGATTTTCGAAGGTGACTCGAGTCAAGTCAAGTCAAGAGTCAAGTCACAATTTAAGTCAAATTGCCTTTTCGAAGTATGGGGCGCGATTACGTCATTGCATTTTGCTAGCTGTCTGAAATACAGATTGAATGGTCATTGATTTTATAACGATGAACGAATATGGAGTTAAATATACACGCAAGAATAGCGCTGCATCGCTCATATACACGTAGAACTGTTAAACTACGCGAGTAACTGCATAGCCTCAGTTGACAGTTACCAGCCAAAATAAAGAATAGAGAGCGAATTAAGAGGCGCACTACATTACCACTTACATCATCATATGATATTCGAATACAATTTCAATAAAGCAAGGGCTTTGGCTAAGGTAAAAACAGAGAACAGAAATAAATATTTTGCTATTAAATTACTTTACTACTAGTTTACGACAACGCAAGCTGTAAGCTTCGATCACTTCGTTTGTGGTCAATTCATCTGTAAGAAAACAATGGAGGCTCAGTAAAACGCACGATCATTGAATGATTGGTCGCTCTCACAGGTTGCGCCAGCGTTTCGCGAACACTCCGAACATATGCAAGAAACAGTGATTTTTATCGACACCGATTACTTGACGACTTGAAACTGACTCGTACATTTTGCTCCGAGTCACGAGTCAATCCACATTTCTGATACGCCGAGTCAAGTCAAGTCTAGTCATTTTTACAAAGTGACTCGAGTCAAGTCAAGTCATCCCAACACTGGCTCACACAGGCGTATAACAGGTGGTGAAAGTGGTCAGCGTCGCTACTCGAGTAGAAATTTATATTAACTTACAAACAGAACTAGCGATTTCCAGGACATATCAAAACTGCTTCCAGTGGAAGCAGAATTTTAAGGGTGAGACAAGTTATCAAGTAACTAGTTATGAAAAGCAAATATTGCGGTTGCGTAGGAAGAACGTCGAAACGTTTTCAGGAACGCATAAAACATCTGTTACATAATCTCGCCTGCGCGAAAAATTATCGAGACGACAGATTTCGCGTCATTGGGAGGGGCTGCTCACACTTTCATATGCATGCATCGGAGTTGGCCTCTATCAAAATTCATCAGCCCAAGCTTTGTCAACAAAACGAGTTCGTGTACTATATAAAAATAGTACATTGAACGCTCTCTTATTATGATCTCATTTCATACTGGTGACGTCATATTTCGAGATACGATTGTTGATATAGAGAATGTTCTTTCCAATTCTCTACTAGTTGTTGACGATTACCCCTGACGAGTGTCAGCCGAATATAGTAACCAATATGAATATACTATGCAATTGTGCAGTTACCGTGAAGCAGGGGCTACTTTACGGGGTTGTAACCAAGTCCCAAGGTTCCGAGTCACAAGTCAATCTCACTTTCATAGTTTTCACTCGAGTCAAGTCGAGTCATCTTCAATTCACCACCGAGTCAAGTCCGAGACCAAGTCAGCTAGTAGAGGATCGAGTCCGAGTAATAGTGTTTTGACTCGAGTACGAGTCTAATTCATCATGTTCACTGTTCAGTTTTCAGTTCAACCCACTTATTTCAACTCTGCTCTAGTGATATAGAATGGCTGGCATTCATAATATCGTAATTTTCCTCAGTTTCAACAGTTTTTGGCCTGTTTTCAAAGAATCAGAACTGATAGACGAAATACCAATCTTAGAAAGGCCGTGCTCAAAGTTATTTTCCTATAATCACGGCAATACCCTAATAACCTGAATTCATAATGACAAGAGACTTTCGACTACAGTACTTCAATATGGTGACGGACTGACTCAGTTCCATAAATTTAATTCGAGTACCGATATCCAATTTTCAGAGGGAGCCGAAAAAATGAGACTTTATGAGATATCTTGTTCAGAATAGATAAGAATGCGCAATAGATAACTTATGTGAAATTATTGCAAGTGAAAGACCAATTAATCCGCGAACTTGACGAACCCAACCAGCAGCATTGTGATCATAAAAAAATGGAATTTAAATGTGAATGATAAAATACACAAACCTGAAATATAAACACTTTAGGTTTCCCGATGAGGCTTGGACACGACTTTCCGACAAACCTTTCCGTTAAAGGTTTGACATCAATTTTACCGTCGGTGCCATAAATAGCACCGTTATCCCCGTGACTCAAGAACACCATGAAAAAGCAGTCGTAATTTGAGTGATCAATAGAGGCCGCATTTTCCACAATCTGAAAAATGGACATTGTCAATGGAGATCGTTTGTCGAGTTAAATAACTGACACATACGTGTCGTATATCAGTTGTTGTCACGTTCGTGTACGGTTTAACGTCAAAATCAAGCTTCTTGAATAGTCGTGTTAAATGCTTCTCATCTGCTTTTGTACCCATCCGCTGGTTCATTCCTGGAGAAGGCAAGTTTATGAGGATTGTAGGCCCTACATAAAAAACAATTTCAAACGGTTCTTTCTTAAATAACTTGATTGGTAGGTCGTGGGTTCAGACCAAAGACCTGATCAATAAGACTGTTATCCATTTCCCCGTTCGACAGCATGGCGGGGTGGTGCAAAACTTAAAAAGCCTTACAAGGCTATCTCTACACCTTACTTGTCCAGCGGCATATGCACATCGTACGCATAGATCATGTGTCCGCGTATCATATTTCGCTGCATATCCCGCAAAAACGTTAAGGACAAAAATACAAACATACTATTCCATTTATTGCTATTTCATAAGAAATGGCGAGAAAATGCTAAATCAATGTCGATTTACTCTGTTACAAGTCATCACACGGCAAGTTGGCAAACAGCAATGACACCTTGACCTTTATACCAGTACACATACCTCAGCTCAATAGTGGACATCAGTCAAGTGATTGGCCTTAGGAGTAAAAAATAATCGAGCAATTCTGTCTTTGGTTATTGGAAGCAGATTTATATCATAACTAAATGTAGTTAATCAACAAGGAAATGTTGTTGCCAAATGTCTTCCATAATAAATGCTCAAAACATATAGCATCTTTTCCTTGGATTGCGCATTGATTAGGGACCTGCGCAGGTGTGGCCATGTGACTACGCTATGACCATTACCTTTAACCAGTGGTGTCCAAAATTTGTCAGCTTGTCATTCACTAGAAAAATTATAAAAAATTCACGTGGCTCCCAAATGGATCACCTATCCATCTAAAGTTGTTTACTGCAAGTAACAGGAACATGAATAGTAATATTTGCGAGATCATTTATCGTTGATTGTTCAAGAGCGTCAAATAAATCAAAGAGCCTTTGACTGCATGCCTTATTACAAATATTTACAGTTATTTTCCAAAATTTCAAAAAGATTCGCGGCCCACCCGAGGCTTGGGAAGCACTGTCTCAAACCTTTGAACAAATTATTATTCACTAACTAACATGAAATTATAGAAATTAAACATGGAACGGCAACGACCGATTTTGCAGCTTCGTTCCGCTTCGCCGAGGCTGGAGTGGAGAATTGTTTTGCGTAAGCGACTGTAGGATTTCTGGCAATCCAAAAGCTATCTTCCCGAGCGCAGAAATTATTGAATCAGGTCTTGATCGAAAGCTACTGTCGCACCGATTCCGAAAATATAAATTAGAATAATGATCATGCACTGATCCACCTAGAATCCGTCCTCCAAGTCTGAAATATCGGCATTATTCGAACAATCGCAACGGGTCATTTTTATGGCCATTGTGTTGCGGTTACCCGATTGTTCTGAACAATGCCGATATTTCAGACTTGGAGGACAGATTCTAGGTGTATCAGTGCCTGATCAATATTTTAATTTATATTTTCGGAATCGGTGCAACAGTAGCTTTCGATCAAGACCAGATTCAGTAATTTCTGTGCTTTTGGGTTGCCATAAATCCTACAGTCGCTTACGCAAAACAATTCTCCACTCCAGCCTCGGCGAAGCGGAACGAAGCTGCAAAATCGGTCGTTGCCGTTCCATGTTCAATTTCTATAATGAAATTATTCAAATTCAATAGGCCTAAATACGAAAAGTGACCAAATATCAGATGGGGGCTATATTCTACAGAATGGTCACCTGGACACTACTCTAAAATATACTGTTCAGTGTTCATGCTCAATGAAAATACCATTTATTGTGTATAACTACGCAAACGTGATTGTCCTTGTTTATAATTATTTTACTTGAGGTCATTAGTGTAGTCACTTCAACTCAAACATGGGATACAAATGAGTTAAAAACGGAAACATGGGTCTGTAACAAATCAAGAAATAGTCCTTTCCTGCACACTCAATGTCAATAGCAGGACTACAGGAGCGCTTACTTACTTACTTCTTGACCTACCGAACCATCAACTGAACTAGTAATCGACTTACCTGTGGTGTAGTGGAAATATTCATTGTTTATTATAACCGCCACTCCTCTAAAACCACCAGAAGCAACATTTCGGCCGGGCTTGTATCTGGGTATCCTTTGGTCTGACACTGCGTCAGTCTGTTCAACTGTGGTTCGCTTTTTGCTGCTGCCGAAAAACTTATGACCTATGCCTTTAGCATCTGTTTCAATGTCATGTTCTATATCGTCGTCTCCATCAGCAAACGCAACCCCATCTTTTTCCGTACCATTAAAAGACATGTCGAAGAAACGAATTGTGGCAATGAGTCAAGTCCGTATCCTTACGCTGACTGCTATATAGTCATAATAACAGCCCTGCGAAAACAAAACCAAAAAGTCGATGACCAGCTCAATGTTTTTTACGCATAGAGCACCACCTTGTCGATAATTCTTCAGACAGATTGTCTTGTTAGGTGTCAGTAGTGATTCGTATCGTATTGTAGAAGTTGAAAACCTCAGTTCCTGTTCCACCATACCATATCATTTTTATTTCCGCACAGGCGAGTCCCTCGACGAATGATACATGTTGTACGCTGTTTAATAATCAACTCATACATCTCCCGGGCTGCATCTTATGTACATCTACTTTACGAATAGACAGGATAGTATGTAAGAAATGCCTGCACCAACTTTTATATTAGCGCAACATATTTTTTTCTCAACTCAAGATCCGAATATTGAATTCACTTTTTATTGTGTATAAATTCAAGTTCAGTTCAAATTTAAATTCAGGTGCGACCATAAATTCAAATCAAACTGCAGTTTATTGGTAATAATCTTATTATTTCAAAAACACCACAAGATTTGCGATACAATGAAGGTGTCGAAACTACTTGGAGTACTCAAACACCCACCTATAAGACCATAACCTCGAAACGAAAAAAAAACACACATTCATATTCAACTCAACCTTTTCTCATGAAAAGCAACTGTGCCTAGTTAAGTAGGGTTACCATATTTTGGAAATCAGCTGAAAGGAGGACACTTTTTCAAAATTGTCAGACTTACAATACTGGGGTAAAATCCTGAATAAATGATAAATTTATACCGACTTTGGGGTCGGCTGACTAAAAAAAAATCATTTTTCTGGCTCAAGTCCCGAAAAAACCGCCAGTCCGTTACTTGGCCGCTGATTTCCTATATCGCAGTCCAATTTGCTCGTGCATTAACCAAAATTCTCCAAAATATAAGGACAAATTCTCAAGAAATATGACATTTATGCGTCCTCCGAGAACACTTTCAAACAAGTCAAAAAAGAGGACGTATGGTAACCTTAAGTTAAGTCGTTTGAAAATTTGTCACGATATTTTTTAATGAATTCGAGCGATTTTTAATGAATAACCTCAGCGTTGACGTAATAAAAAGATGGCCACCATGACAGATATATACTTGATATACTGTTTGCTGTTGAAATCTTGCAAACAGGAACCAAGACTGCAGTGAAGGCACTCCGGTCTTGCTCATGCAAAATATAGAGTTTCCACATGGAAGTAACTGTTACGTAATCGATTTTCAGCTGCTCGGGTACAGGTAGGCCTACAGGTTATGTAACAGTGGGCTCCCGAGGTATGTAGGCGCAGTTTTTTCGGAGAGGTCGTGGTGTTTGCTCACCTCGCTGAGAGAGTTGCACAACAACGCACTAATCCCGTATATAATCGAGGTTCCTGGTCGGCTGACTCACAATCGCTACAAGTGAATCGTACTAAGCTGATTCCAGAAGATACTCAGATTGCCTTCCGTTGCCATGGACTCGAGAGACAAAGCAGTACTAGGTTTGACCATCGCGTCGCCATTGGTGCTAATCGTGACCGTCGTCTTCAACGCTTTATCCACAATACCAACGGGAAACGGAGGTAGGTTCCAAGATCTTGTGAAATAATACTCAATTCGAGGTTTCATCCGTTTGGCAGGTTCCAACAATAAGTTCATCTCCTTTGGAGTCAGAACTTCGTCCAAATTGACGACTAGTTCTTCCGATTTTAGAGCATACAATTTTCCGACTGACACCAACACGAAGTCCATTCAATACAAACTTTTTTCAGATATATTCATCAGCAACCAGGTGAATTTGTCAGCGAAGTACGAGACCGACTTAACTCCGGATAACTATGCATTCTCAATTTGGTCCCTCATCTACGTGTGGCAGTTGGCGTGGATTGTTTATGCTCTGACGACGATTTGCAGGCGTAACATCAAAGGTGAATTGGATAGAAACACACTTGCTGACCGTTCGTAACGTAACTATGTAATCATCAACTCCAATTATTAATGCTACGGAGATTCTCCATGACAGCAGCAGATATTTCGAGTCAATTACATTCCCTAATCGACTATAAGCATGCCGAATTGCGGGTTTGCTGTAAAACCGCGTTTTGTGCGATTTTATTTATCAGTGATGTATCATATTTCAGGTCGAGTTCTCCTAAATCCGATTGTACTGCCTATTTGGTTCTACGTATCCTGGATATTCAGCTGCATTTTCAACATCTCTTGGCTTTTCATGTTTGATCGAGAGTTTCTCGTTGGGGCATTCATAGTTATTCTACTTTATGCGCTGACCGGTTACGCCGCGATGGGTTTCCAGGCCATAGCGACCGAGAAGAGCAAAGACGAAGTCCGAAAATACAATTCTGAGTTAGAGTTGAATGTGATTTACGTTATTGTACAGAACGGTCTTGCTACTCTATTTTCCTGGATCACGATCGCGACATTTTTAAGTTTATCCATCGCCCTCGCATACCATAACGGCGGCAGTATGTCTGTACAAGATGCCAGCACATTATCATTAAGCTTGCTACTAGTGGTCGTTATTGTCTGGTCTATATTGGAAAACACTGTTTTCTTTAAGTATGCACATGCCATTTATGCTTGGTATGGTGTGCTGGTATGGGCCGGTATTGCAATTTTGGTTAAAAATTACGATATTGATAATCCAAACACTCCCCTAACGATAACCATTATCGGTGTAGGGCTAGTTTGTTTTGTAATCAAAGTCATCGTGCACTATAACAGAAGGCACACTCTAAAATCGCATATTCTCAGCAATAAAGTGGCCGCTCTTACTACTGCCATGTAAAGATACCGTTGCTTATAATAGGGTATACTGTGTATATTTTACCTTACGTACTGTGCTTGCAATATCTACAGAATTGTACACGAGAAAAGATGACAACGTTTTTCAGTCTGTCAATGGGCTATCCAGTCTTGTCGCGTACCATTTCAGTTACTCATTAACCTGTATCAAATGCTATGGATTTCTATTACATAACTTATCAATTTGATACGAAAAATAAAATCAAGAACCTGATATGCTCAGAGTTTGTGGCTGATTTCAGTTAAGGCAGAGGTTCTCAAACTGCGGTCCACGGACCCCTTAGGGCTCGCGAACTAGATTTGGGGTGCCCGTGAAAGGGCAACGTCATCAAGAAACTATACGAAAACCTAGTCTCCTTTCATAATGAAGTCGTGAGTTTAGTCATTCGTTATCTTATTTAAGGCATGGAATACCCTAAATATAGTTGATCTTGATCTGATGACATTCCATAGTCATCGGCTTCCGTAATCCAGGCCGTACGCGCAACCGCCCGCAACACAAATGTTTAAGAACCCCTGCGTCTTGTTGCTCCTACATTCTAGCGTGCGAGAAATCTGCAGTACTCACACGATTTAAGATCTTTAGCTGTGTAGATCATTTGTATATCTGTAGTTCAGGTTCTGCGCATTAAAACCAGATAGTCAAAGGTATTACAAGGTTGGAAGTATATCCACTGTACGCCAGCCCACGTCTAAGTTACAATTATCGCGCTGAAGAGTAGATATGGAGCAGCACAAAGGATAGAGCACCTGCTCATTGCACTATTTTGAATCCAAACCGGGCTGGAAACCAATAAGCCTGCACCCGACACTGGTCAACAGTCAATGTGTCCGAGCGAGATAGTGTAATGGTTATGCGTCCGGCTTCTCGAGCGGTAGGTCGTGGGTTCGATCCCCGGTCGGGTCATACCAAAGACTCGAAAAATGGTATCCGCAGCTATCCTGCTAGGCGCTCAGCAATCACGGATAGCATGGAGGAGAAAAAAAAACGGGGGCGCAGACTAGATGACCTCATGGGGCCGTATCGCAACTCCGTCGCCAAAGCATCTCGATGGTGCAGGCGAGAAAGAATATCATATCTCTCTCTCTCTCTCTGTTAAACACGAAAGCGATTAGGTGATTCTTGAAGAGTTTGTTCTCTTGATTCCGCATATGCTCATATTTTTGCTAGCACATCAGGAGATATTCGTATTTTAAATTTTCACAGTTATGCTATTAGCTTCATAATAGGAAGATTACAAAAAGCATTGTTATCCTATTGTGACGTAATTGGTGAAGCCTGACTGATGTCGTGGATAATGAAGGAATAAAGGGGAGGTTTGACCTAAATTTCCGCAAAAACGCAGTTTATTGGGTAGTTAATTCCAGATGTAGAATTGTAGATACTGCTGGTGATGGGGTGTATGTATGTTGTATGAAACTTGGGCCATAACGCCGCATTCAAAGTAGGTGGACGGACACCTTCGCTAACGTCTCAATAGTGATGATTTATTTCACGAGTGTGATGAATATTCGGCCCGCGACGGGTTTTTGTCCGGCCCGCGGACAGTTTCCCGTCTTAGTTGATAATGCGGCCCGCCGGCCGGTGTCCTGTCAATACCGAGAAAACCATTACCGAGAAAGCCATTACTGAGAATGGACACCACCCAGAATGGACATTACCGAGAATGCAATGTATGCAATGCATGCATGTTATGCATATACGCAGGTCGTGTGCACATACATGACGTCTTTGCCACATTCGGTGTCGATTCTTAGATATAAATTTCTCGACAACGCCTTCGCAGTAAGTTAGATTCTTGGCATTGGCCGTTCTCGGTAATATTCATTCTCGGTAATGGTTTTTCGGTATTGGTGTAGAATCGTAAATGGCGATAATGCAAGTCTTCCCGCTTCTACTTACTTACGTGTAAGCTTCACCCCGCACGCTGCCCACATACGCAAATAATAACATATAGTAGGGTTACCATATGTCCTCTTTTTTGACTTTTTTGAAAGTGTCCTCGGAGGACGCACTTCTGTCCTCTTTTTTGAGATTCTGTCCTCTTTTCAGATTTTCAAAATATGGTAAACCTAACATACAGGCACTAAAATTTGACGTAGTAAGCAAGTAATGGGGAATCTCGGCAGACTAGGGGCGTGGGGGTTCTATACCAATACCGAGAAAACCATTACCGAGAATGCGTGCGAGAGTGGAGCTTACGCGTAAGTTCGTATAAGCGAGAAGACTTGCATCATCGGCATTTATACGATGTACTCAACCCTAATGAATTGATATCTTGGTGAATTTCGGGTACCGGGCTTATCGAACGCCTTGAAATCTTAATGAAGATTGCGCCGAGTGTTGATCGATCAGAGAGAAGCAGACATGGCAGCGCCTATATGACAATGGTGTGCTCAAATCCATATTGTCTTCGTCATTATAGGCGAGAAATGGTATGAAATGACATTGCTGTCATTACAATACATTCATTACATGCGATTTATTCCTTGTATATGTGGATAGATGGGCGAATAGTGTATCGATTCAGCTGTCGCGTATACGCGACCCGCCTATTACTTAACTTTCCTACATCCGGCACGCCGACTGGTGAAGTTGTCCGCCCCTGCACTAGCCTATTCGAAGAGTTCAAAAGCTGTATTGCTGCACGATAAAAATAGATCATATATATCAATATATCAATTCATATAGCACATTGTATTTACCTGACAGGACCTTTTGAAAGTATCGTACTTCTTTAGGAAGCTATTCAGTGCATTGCTTGCAATTGGTGAAGTTAGTAACGAACAAGAACGATTACACCAGGATATTCGGGCGATTGGAACTCGTTACCAAGGTTTTGGGAATGAGGGGATGGTCTGGGGTGGCATCTGGATGCTATATGGTGGCGCCACAATGAGCTTCAACAAAATAATGTATAGGCAGATCGATGGCATAGCTACAGGGTCGGCTATTCGGCCGAGTTAAGAGAATTTTTGTATGGTTTTTCCTGAAGATAACCTCATCTCGTTTCGCGCTCGGCCGACACGTCAGGTTGTCATGCTTATTGTATCCAAAAGAAAATCATATGCTAATCATTTTTAAGTGTCATAAAAATTGCTCGAAGAAAACTGACGGCAGTTTCAAAATCAGCGTGAAAAATCCAACCAAAATCACATACTTACGTATTCGTTTAAAAAATCAAGTGATATTTTGTCGACCAGAGTAATCGACAGTTTTGTGTTTTATATACGATACAAAAGGCTCGCTGTGATGCAGTAAGAGGTCAGTAGAATGTCGAGACGATGAAATTAGGTCTATTATCTAACATCCACCAATGTATAATGTGCGATGCTAACCTTGGCGAAGTAAATTTCACAATGAGTTTTAAAAGGGATCTATAGTTCTATGTATCCCTGAGTTTAGGAAGCTATGGCGCGCGACCTAGATACCATACAGAGATTGATGAAGTGCATAGGACCACACGTGAAAATCTTCTATCTGCAGTTCGAACAAAACGGTGGATTTCTTAGGGAAGTGGTTGCTGCTACACTATTTTTCTCTTTGCCAACTCTAATTTGAGACCACATCATATTTAGAGTGCAGCTCCCCTTTATGGCTCATTTGGAAACGCCAATATCTGAATTACCAAGGTTCGCATACGGTACACGAAACCAAAACGAGCGTTCGCACCATATCTCGATCCCCGTGGATCACGAACTAGCATGGAATATAGGCTGGTCGGGTTTATCTGTAGGCTACTTCAAGGGTTCATGCGGAAATGTCGGGCTATGTGCGGCGGTGCGCAGGAGAATAGTGGAAAGAATATATTACGATAACAAATCAAGCTTAGTATTGTCGAAAAAATGCGCGTCCCTGTGCTTGATATGTTATGTAACTCCGCTGTGTAAATTACCCAGTTATGTAACACCGAGATTTTGGAATGAATTAGACCATATATGAGTACAGGTAGTGGCTTGTTTGCTTACTCCGCAGTGGGTTATACAACCATTGCGACCGGCGTTACATAACATTTCTCTATATAATACCGGAGCCTTCACAAGTCTACAGTTTCAGAGCACCAGTGTACTTTCAAAACGTATTAGATATCAACCTTGTAGAAACTGTAGCATGGATTCCCAGGGAAGGGCAGTTGTCAGTTTAACCATATTGTCGTCTGTTGTACTGCTCGTGGTCATTATATTCAACGGATTGGCGTCTATACCGGCACAGGACTGGAGTAAGTTTACTTAGTTATAGTCCCTTTTATCTGTGAATCTGCCAATTTGTATACCGAAATGAACAATCGTTCTATCTGTCTTGCCAACTATAAGTGGGGCGAGCTTCGTTTCAAATTATAAAACAGGGGTCTGAAACTCAAATGTGTTCGCGGGCCAATTTTCTAGTTTTTGATGGCGTCGCGGGCCGCAGCACCAATAATAGGGGTATTCAAAGTAGGCCTTATTTGACGAGGCCTTGTTCACTGGCATCACACACACCTCGTGAAAATATGATTATTTACTATTTTGAGTTCACGCCTGGCACGAAAAAGATCACACTTTTAAATATTTGGATAAAATTGTTGTACTCGGCACTGTTTGTCAAAATAATTAGTTATGCGTGAGTACAAATGCATTGATATTTACCCATACACTCAGATTCACCAGCGCTATTAGCCGTTTCATATGGCTGTACCAGTAGCTTGGATAGACGGTATATTTGGTCGTTTTGACACCCTTCCATCTGTTCATTACGTCGCATTGCGGCTTGTGAGTCGCATTGTACGTTGTTGCATGGAACGGAGGAAAATAAGGCAATCACGGATAAGATTATATATAATGAAGCCAAAATAGAGCATGTGTGGTGAGCCTTTCGTATGCAGCTTAGCAATTTAAATCAAATAACCATGTGGAGTACTGTGGTATAATGGCACTTATGTGATGTGATTCTTCCAGTTTGATGATTCGTAACCGGGGTCGCGGGGGCGCTAGCCCCCATAACTTGATATGGCGTTGTAGTCACGCACCCCTCAGACTGATAAGTCTTACACTTGCTTGCAGAATTCATGTCACGATTCTAACACGGGTTTTCAATCATGGATCCTGATCGAGTAGTTCATTGATTGAATGCTTTGACATCGATTCAACCTTTCTGAAGTTGTAATATCCAACCTCCGAGTGGCAGGTATAGAATGACATGCATTAGTATCGGCTAACGATCAATCGCTAAGTGCGACCGTCGCGGCAGGAGATTGAACGAACACCGCTATTGTAAATTAGGGATGGTGTGAACTTGAGGTTTACGTTCGCGTTCTGTGTGTGAACCTCGGAAATTTAGAGGTTCGCGTTCACAACAGAACCTTGGTAGGTTTTGCACTGTGAACCTTTTTCATATATTACAATTTTCACTTCAATATTATATTTTTGGTTCGAATTTATTGCATTTCAACTGCGGGCCACTCTATGCATGACGCTGGCAGCATAAAACATTAACACAAAACGAGCATGCACCTTGACAATCTCAAAGATTTTACTGGCTCTGTTACAAAAGTTTGCACCAAATATCCAGCTCCCCGTTTATGAATATTTAGTGACTCTCTGCTGTGAGCTTGACCCGCAATCACACAACATCACAAGCGACATGCAGTACCTGTATTCGGCGAATTATGCTTATTCAACCAATCAATGAGATTGATATCGCTTTCTGATGTGATAAATCTAGCAGTTAATCTTGACTTCATATGTTTTAGGTATCATTAAAACAAAGTCCGTGCGATTGAGGTGTTGGCTACAGTTGTATCACTTGTGGGGTAGCCTAATATCGGTACCAAATATGGAAACATGTTTTACGCTCTGCCCAATGTAGAGCCCAATAGTCAGCCGCCGAATACATTGTCCGGTATGGTGAAGACCGTTAAGGCGTAAGCTTATATTCACTGGCAACTCCTCGTCGAAATTGCCGGCAAAGTCACGGATGATATTGATTTTATGGGAGTATCATATCATTTGACTGCCTCAGTTGATACATATAGCGAGGTTTCAAACGCCAGTAGTACGTGTTTTGTTTAAGCATTGTGTCATTATGTGGCCCGAGTCGTCGCTAGGTATCGTGTACATTAATATAGGCTATCACTTAATTGAAATGTAGGGTTGGAATTAGCAATATGACGTCTCGTGACGTCATGAGGTTAACGTTCGCGTTCACACAGAACCTTTTAAAAAGGTTCGCGTTCACACGAACTTGAACCTTTCAGAGGTTCACACCATCCCATGTAATGCTTCTGCCCGCGGCGTCTACTAAGCTAGAAAATTGGCCCGCGGGCCCGAGACCATTTTTGAGTTGAAGACCCCTCACCTATATGCAGGGTTGCCATCGACATGGACCCAAAAATAACGGCAGTCGAAAAATTTGATAGGCGTTGAAAATGCGTTTTTGTACCTACTTGGTATTTATACGAGCCGTGGCATATCACGTTCCATACTTTTTGCTAGAAACAATCTGCCCAGCAACTCCTTGTTCTTAAAAAGTGCTTCATGGATCTCACGACAGCTCAGGTGTAGGTGTACCTTTACTTGTACCTGGGATGTAATTGTCATTTCACTAAGTCTGATCCTTTCCTTGGTCCAATTCGCCGAAACAATAGGAAACACTCTTCAACTTAACATCAAATTATGTGGAAAGAGTGACTTATTTTGACTTTAATTGGTACGGCACCCTTTGCTACATTGGCTTTATTTTGAACCTGGATTACGAATGCGAGGTACGTAATCGCGGCATATTATTCAACAGGCTACAAAGTAAACGAATTTTCGGTTCAGTTTTTACAGCCTCGCGGGCCGCACTTTGCCCGGGTCTGATCTAATTAGTATCTCGTCTCTTGCGTACAGCAAGAATGGGTTATGATTGCGGCATCGTATTGAGTATAGCTCTTCTCACGACAACCGTTTTCTGATTAGCCTATATAAACGACGTCGCGTGGATTCGCCTAATCACTAGGGCAGGTTTTTGTTGCAGTTAAATCCGTGGAAAGTTGCATTCATTTCTGACAAAAGTTGCAGTGAAAAGTTGCATTTATTTTTTCACCAAAGTTGCACTAAAAGACCACATTTTGCTCGGTTGACTACAAAAAGGTCAACTTCCCAGTTCCACTCCTGAAATACAGTTTTCCATCCGCATTCTCTATTGATTGACTAAAAAAAAGGTCAACTTTCCGACTCAGCTCCCGAAATACCCGTAAGAGCGTTACTTCAGTGCTGATTTACGGTATTTCAGTCGGATTTGGCCGTGTATTTCACCAAAATCCAAAATACTTTCATGAAAAATCGAAAAAGCTGCAAAATCTTGCAAAAGGTTGCACGAAAACAATGGACTAAAGTTGCAAAAAGCTGCACTACAAGATTCCCTCAAACAGCTTAAAACGTCATTCTACATATCTTACGAGTATTAAGGAAGCTGCCGGAGGCTGTAAAAAAAAGTTGCAAAAGTTGCAAAAACTTGCCCTACTAAACACTAGAGATGGTTTGAACTAGTGAACTAGTCGGAGTCGGATCAGTTCTTTTTGGATAAGGTCAGAATCTTTATGGATAAGCATGGCGTTTGTAACTGAATAACTACCAACCAACAACACGCAAGTAACCGCCAATCCAGTGCGAAAAGAAACGAGCCATATTTATATATTCACGGAACCACCGTACCGTGTTGGGCCGGATCTTCGGCCGGACTTTTCATTTTCGGCCGGAGCCGGATCAGAGAATTGAAAAATCGGATAGGAGCTGGACCAGTAAATTTGTCGATCCGTTCCGCACTAGTGTGAACCTCATGGCGTCATGTGACGTCATATTGCTAATTCCAACCCTACATTTCAGTGAAGTGACAGCCTATATTAATGTACGGTTTGTACGCGATACCTGGCAACGACTCGGGCCACATAATGCCGCAATGCTGAAGTACATATTGACGCTTTAAACACCTCCACCGTATCAACTGGGACAATCAAATGATATAATAATCCCATAAAATCAATATCTTCCGTTGCTTTGCCGGCAAATTCGACGAGGTCTTGCGAGAGAATATAAGCTTACGCCTCAACGGTCTAGGCCACACCGGACAATGTAATCGGCGTCTGAGTATATGTCGTCGATATGGAGCAGAGTGTCAAACGGGTTTCGGTACTTGCTACTGATATTACCCCTTGTACAAGTTATATGGCAGTAACCAACACCGCAATCGCACGAATTTGGTTTTCATGATAAGAGTGAACATATGAAATCAAAATTGACCCCGCCTGCTAGATTTGTGACATCAGACAAGGATATCAATTTCATTGATTGGTTGGTTGAATAAGCATCATTCGCTGACTACCTGCAATACTACATAAGGTGTATAGCTCTCTTGTTGTTGTGTAATTGCGGGTCAAGCTCACAGCAGAGAGTCACTAAATATTGACCAACGGAAAGCTGGATATTTCGAGCAAACTTTTGTAATAAAGCAAGTAAAATTTTTGAGATTGTCAGGGTGCATGTTCGTTTAGTGTTGATTTTTTATGCTGCTAGCGCCAAGCATAGAGTGGCCCGCAGTTGAAATGCAATAAATTTCAACCAAAGCTGTTATAATGAGGCGAAAATTGTAATATATGAAAAAGGTTCACAGTGCATCAGAACCTACCAAGGTTCGTTTGTGAACGTGGACCTCTAAATTTCTGAGGTTCACACACAGAACGCGAACGTACTACTAACTACTAATCACTATAGTTACAGATTACTTGGTAGTTTCAGCATTTTGAACGAGGCGGCCGCCACCTCGAGATAGTGTAATGGTTATGCGTCCGGCTTCTCGAGCGGTAGGTCGTGGGTTCGATCCCCGGCCGGGTCATACCAAAGACTCTAAAAATGGTATCCGCAGCTATACTGCTAGGCGCTCAGCATTCACGGATAGCGTGGAGGAGAAAAAAACGGGGGCGCAGATTAGATGACCTCATGGGGCCGTATCGCAACTCCGTCGCCAAAGCATCTCGATGGTGCAGGCGAAAAAGAATATCATATCTCTCTCATAGTGACGAGATAGCGCCTATGCTGCTGTTTACTGCTAAAATGAAGTTCGCTGCGGTAGCTTGATAGGCTACAGCTCAAACTGCTATACCACTCACTGCACTAGCTATCTCACCCCCTAGAAGTCAAATCCTGTTGTGTGCACACCGCGGGTGTTCCGATCATTTGTGATGTTATAAAATCACGACGCAAAAGCATAATTTTTGAATATTATGCAACACAGATACAAGAGGAAAACGATCGAAGTTCTGTATGTTGAAAATGATACAAAATAAGAACGCAAGTCGAAAACAAGGACATTTCTTAGAAATAAGGACAGTTGAGTTTTCGAAGACCTGGTCCTTCAGAATAAGGACAAATCTTAGAAATAAGGACGGTATTGCAACCTTGCCTAATGCCTATATGTCTATGTACAAAATGGCGGAGCTTATCTCGGCGCTGTCATATTTACTCAGAGTTTCATATGGCATGTTCGGCAGTTGGCTGGTTTGTCAATCGTTAATGAATTTACTTGTTGCTTGGTAAAAAAGTGTTGCAACATGCTTCCCCGCTGATTCCCTCCTTACTGCGAAACGGAAGTCGGTTTAGCATCATTTTTTCAATCGTTCGATTGCAGATCTCTTCCGGAATACGACTGGGGACATATCCGCCAAGTACGAAACTGACGTGACGCCGGCCGGCTATACATTCACGATTTGGGCTGTTATATATACTTGGCAACTCGCATGGGTCGTGTACTCCCTGACAACCATATGCCGACGGAATATCAAAGGTACGCTTGCACCTAAGTGCGATTGAACCGAGGTCGATAAGGCTCCTTTCGCAAGACAATCCGTATACATAGCACTCAAAACTTCTAAAAGGGTATTGTAGGCATATCAGATATCCCCCTCATTCAGACATCATCCTGAAATTTCTAGTCGCATTTTGATGAACTGTCAAATATACGATTTTCAATTCGCATTTCTGGTCGAATCCTGTTATAAAAAGTAAAATCAACCACATTCGACACTTATTATACTTCCGAGCCTATTATACTTCTATGTGCAGTGGTGCGGATACGCTTGCAGATACCTTGACCTCTGTCAAATTCTGAACATGATTTTCAGGTCGAATAATCTTGAACCCGATTGTTCTCCCGATCCTGTTCCACGTGTTTTGGATCGCCAGCTGCATTTTCAATATCACCTGGCTGTTCGTATGGGACAGAGAATATCTGATGACTGCATTCGTGATTCTTTTACTCTTCACACTGACCGGTTACGCCGCGTGCGCGTTTCAGGCAATAGCGACGGAGGAGAACAAACTCGAAATGCGCAAATACAATTCTAAAGCAGAGCTAACTTTAATTTATATTCTGGTGCAAAACGGTACTGATTTGATATTCTCGTGGACGACAGTTGCTACTATGTTGAATTTATCGATCGCTTTGACTTATGCCGACGGAGGAAGCATGTCGAGACAAGACGCAAGCACGTTATCTTTGAGCCTGCTTCTTGTTTTAGTGATCGGCTGGTCCGTTGTGGAAAACACAGTGTTCTTCAAATATTTCCATTTCGACTACTCCTGGTATGGTGTGCTCATTTGGGCGGGCACTGGCATTTTGGTGAAGAATTACGATATGAACAACCCTAATACTGCGCTAACGTTAACCATAATAGCTGTAGCTCTTGTGTGTCTTTGTGTCAAAATAATCGTGTACTTCAAGCGTAGACACACTTTGAAATCGCATAATCTAGGCAAGGTTGGCGATATTTCAATGGCCGTGACTGCATAGAACGAATCCCTTCATTTTGATACTCTGTATATGCAACTATTTGCCACGTTACTATAGTCTGTATAGATATGCTGCGAACAACATGAATAGTGACGCATGTGCTTTCGGCATCGACGCATTCGATATTTTTTCAGCAAGAAAAAATGTCTGGAAACTTGCTGAATATGGACTGGCCGCGAATGGAATAGCACTATTCCTATGTCAGAATTTTGCTTTCGATACATTCTAATTTATCTTTTGTACTTTGTCTTTCATATATGCAACTTATAGCTAGTATGCTAACTGACTGAAGTCTTATTCAGACTTTCTTTAAAAATACAACTGTGACATCGTGACTCATTAATACACGTTTGATAACGTTGATGAGCTGAGGGAAACGCCAGGAAAAATAATCGTAGACAAGTAGTTGTATAGCTTTACAGTATACTGGTTGGAAATTGAGCCAGAGTTGGAGTGCAGCGTTTTTTAGGCAACCTAACAGTCTAACAACCTAATCAGTGAATCCCCTGGATCCGGAAAAAAGTCACTTTTGAACAACCCTATTACAGTACAGTTTTCTTTAGCGCCGTGAATAAGATTATATGCAACCAACTATACATGGAACTGGAGTGTTTATAAAGAAATGCCCAATCGCCTTATACGTTCATGTACGGGCATAGTTGGATAGCTAGAAAATTTGCAGCATTTCCAAATTCAATTAGAACCCCTAATTCGCAAAACAAATACAACAAAAAGCAAACTCACTTCATATCAATTCTGAGTTCCTTGTCATAAGCATGAGAACGGCAAATGTATGTACGCCAAGCTAGGCTCGTTTCGTACTATACAGTGCTGTACGAATTTCAGGAAAACCATAAATTACACTACAATTAGATTACCATCGACCAAATCTACATTTTGAAACCACATACTTCAGTACTGTTCAAGTCTTCATTTTCTACACCTACATGAAGTATTTTCGACATCTCTTTGAAATAGCTTCGACGTGTAATTGAGTAGGAATGTACATCGTGACTCCTCCTACTTGAGTAGCAAATCTTACTTCGACCATATCTGATAACAGGACTATCGTGCAACGGATTTTGTGTCAAATGGATTTAAAGACATCAGGGCGACAGAGAATTCTCGAGGGACATATACGGTTGGCGATGAGAAAGCATCCAAGATCATGCAACATCAGCAGAAATCGGTTATCAATCATTATATAGATGGTATTTTCGGCAGATCAGGGAACATAATAAAGATTAATGACCTGGTGTAAAAATGGCCATTGTAGTCGACACATCATGAAAACCAAAACAATAACATCTAGAGTGAGTATTCAATCAAACGATGTACCAACTATATCATCACTGAAACGAATTGGCTCTGGGTCTGCCACTCCGCTTATGCTGGTGGGCTAACTTTATTACATAAGCCTATACATATCTCCCCCAAATAAATTCACTTTCGTAACATAAAGTTTTTCGAATCGCATTTAAAACAGGTCTGTATAGTGAGAGCGGGTTATTTGCTATGGTTACACAACCGCAACTGCGTACGTCATAAAATACTTTTATAAAATACGGGAAACCACTAAGTATTTGGATATGTTGTTTGCATAACCGATGCCAAGGTATAGTACCAAGGGTGCCATGAATTTTCAAGAATACGCAGTCGTCAGTCTGAGTGGATATGTTCGTCTGTTATATCCTACTTCTCGTTGTCGTCATACCCTACGGATAACAATCTGTATAGCTGTACAGAACTGTAGTTGGTGAATAGCTTTAGAAATGATTATAAATTCGTCAGTGAACAATGTGAAACTGTTTGCTTATATAGTATCACCGGCATGCACTAGCGGTCTATCACTATCTCGGCGACCCTCGAGTCGCGGGAAACAATCCCTAAAGGTATAATTAAATATTGGAAGTAATTTAGATTATTGTTGTAGGCTGACACTCAATAGGCAAAAGTTTTTGCAGACTGTATACCTCCTAAAATCAGACATACATCTTCCTATACTTTCTTCTCCTCGCCAACATTTTGAGCTCGTCAAAACGCCATTCACGCACATCCATGCAGTGACTTAGCAAACACTTTTAGCTAAAATCACAATCCTTCGACACATTAAAATTATAAAAGTTCAGGGGTAAAGTAAAGTAAACTATAGATTGTTAAAAACTTTCACATTCCTGCCCGTGTAATATTTTACCAGGGATAAATAGAGTTCTATATATCCCTGCATTTTACATGTACCATGTGCAGGCCTATATATAGTTCAAGTCAGTGTGTTTCAAGACATCGTGATGGTCGCTTTGAAGGAAGGACTTTGAGCGTCACTGAGGGGGGCTTCGGGAGTTGCTATAAGAGGGGAGTTATAAAGTCAAAACGATGTAAGTAGCTGCTCTAATCGAATAAGTGTTTCTCTGCGTGCCCTGCATACTATTGATATTAGAAACTCAAAATATGATATTCTGCTAGTAATGAATATAATAGGCTTCAGTCGAAAATCTACAGAGCATGGTTGATCATAATTCGGATAATGTCTGGTAAGATTTCAGTGGTCGACCCGACATGAGCAAGCAGACATAGATGTTTTATTTTCTGTCCTATGCGTCGCTTTATCCTGAGAAAATGATTTCGCAGATGTGTGATATGGAAAATAGAAACAATTGTTCAGAGCAAAATGTAGTAATCCAGAGACTACTGCTCTTAGCTTATGGCGTCGAAGAGCTCCGGATGTCATATTTTCACAAACTGGGAGCAGTACAGAGAGTTTCGTTTGGTTTGCTATCATCCGTTACCGTGTTGTTCGGAAGCTTTTTGAAACCAATGAACTCCTTCCTTGTGTGATTTTTTTCATTCGGATGCATTTAATAAGAGAAAAGTTTCATCACTCCAGTGCTCACCGACGCATCTGTGTCAACGATGTGCCCGTACTCGCTAACACCACTTCATGGTGCAAGTCACTGGCTTCCGAAATAAACAGCGCTAGGGTCTAGTGCCAACACGGGGAAAGAATACACAAAATATTAAATTATTACATAACGCCGTTAACGGGTATGGTCATATGCCAGTTTTGTTTATTCGCCGGCAGCTGAACTTTGATCACTTATCCATTTACTCGAAATGCGGAACTCGGTTTACCTGGTCGATTGGGCGTTGCCCTGTGTACGGAATCTAATATAGCCTGTGAGGTTGAATGGTAATTTTGAGCAGTGCTCTTTAACCTTCTTTTGTGTGGTGAACCCGTGAAGTTGCTGTACCAATGCAGCCTGTTTACTTGAAAGCATTCCTCCAATGTGACTTTGCGCGATATGTTGCGAGAACAGACAACTGTTCACCGACGGCATGGAGTAAGGCGGATGCGTTCGGGACAAAATGACCGACTGCTGCGCCAATATAGATCAAATCAGTTAATATTTACGTAAACTGTTATGTAACAGGCGCGTGCGTTCTTTCTTTCTATCTATCTTCTGATGGCGTAATAAGCGATGACAGTGCATTGTGAGTATTTCAAACAACTGCCTTCTTCCATTCCGACGACGGGCCTGCACGATAATCTGTTTACACGCTACGCTGCAAAATTATGTAATCCATACCTTCATTGATACGGCCCTACCAGGCAGTGCGGAGCGGATCGACAAATTCTCTGGTCCGACTCCTAGGCCGGATTCCAGAAATGACCGTGATCCGGTCCAAAAAACTCCGATACTAGTTATCTACACCATGGCCATGTCCCCATATCCATGTCCATAGGCCATGTCCACACATAGGATGGTACGGAATGGAACAATGCAAACAGGACATCAAAAACTTGAAGACCAAACCCAACCCAACACAACCCTTATCTGAAGTAATTACGCCAACTTGGACTTACAGCATGTTGTTCATTTCCATGAACATTTCACTTCAACTATTGATTCGAGGGTCAAGCTGTCCTACTCTTAGCAAAAAGTACTGATCTGGCTCCGAACCTGCTCCGGCCAAAAACGAGAAAATCCGGCCAGGTATCTAAGCTGGCTCCGGTCGATGCTCCGCCCTAGTACCAGGTAGCGATATTGACACACAAGTTTCAATGCTGAACAAATATTTATACTGAAGAATAACAATATGCAATTGCTTGTCATACCGGTATGCAAAAATAAATCACTGCATAGAGTTCACTTCCCATTTATCTTCCAGTGGGATCTAATATGCTAGAACCAAAACTTGTTTCTTTTTCTAGGAAATCCTAGAAGCATACACAGCAACCTTCACCACAAGTGCAATCACCACCAAGCACAGCAACACGATGGAGAACACAGAATTGTAGTTGGTGCGGTCGTAATTCTTCACAATGACAGCGATCAAGGCCCACAGCAGAACTGCGTACCACGCATAGACATATTTGAAGTAATCAAACCATACGGTATTCTCAATCAAGGACCAGCTTAACACCATGATACCGAGAATAACCAGCGATATTGTGCTCGCTGACTTGGCAGACAAGTTTCGTTTTAGCAACGGATCGTTAGCTAGGGCGCTAGCTAGATTCAACAGAGTGGCCACTGTGGTCCAGGAAAAGAACAAATCCGTGCCATTTTGAACCAGGACGTAAACTAACGTTACATCCACGGGCGATTTACTCATGAGACCGATCATGTTATTATTTAGAGCGATGCTTTGGTAGGCCACCGCCGCATATCCACAACCGGTAAGCAAAAACAAGTCAATGAAGGCATAAAACAGATATTCGCGATCCCACAGAAATAGCCAGCCTATGTAAAGTAGGCAGCACGATATCCAGAAGAGATAGAATTCAATCGGTAAGATGTCCGGTTTCATGAGAACTGGACCTGGAATATATACAGAAAAAACAATGATTGAAGCTACCGTCAGTCAGTAATCTAACAACCCGAATGACTAAACAGCGAGGTTTTATCTGTTCAAGGGTGGCAGTTTTGCTTGAAGCGTATTTATCGGTATAGGTTTATACAATATTCATAACATATGTGTTTCAGGTGTTGCACATTTAATATTAGCAAGATACTCGTCCGCTTCTAATTGCTCTTGTATACGGAAGCTTCCGCCAACAGTTTCAAAGAAGTGCACGCGCCAACAACGTTTAAAATGACAATGGAGTAGAAACACAGGTCCTCGTTCAAAACATATTAAACAATTAAATATGACAATGCTTCTGGTTTACCAGAGTGCACGTCATAGGACGGTTTAAAAGTTACCGCATGTATTAAAAACCAATTGCTTGTGTACTTTGCACTTACATTCAAGAACTATTTTCAAGCGGCTGAATTGTCTTTCGATAACATTATGACTATTTTACATAACTACCGTATCATGGATTTGACAAATAGACGATTCTTCCCAAAGGTTTGTAAACGGGAATATTTTAAAATTGAGTTTTGTTTTAAACCTAGCCTAAACCTTTGTTTTAAACCTAGTCACAATGAAAAGCGTGCAGGATACGGCATAAACAATAGCGGCTATGTGCTGACCTCGAAGTTTTGAAGATTGCCTTGAAATAATTAGTAAAATGTCGAAGCTAGGCAAAACAGTTTTGCAGCTAATTTGAGACCAGCACCTGATTGGAGACCAAGCAGCTCATGCACCATTGCACCTCTTCAGTGATCGGATAAGAGCAGAAGCCACAATGTTAGGAAATCAATGTTTCACCCACGGCCACACATATTCGTATGCAACAAGATATAACCTTTCGCCCAGCTAGATACATCCAACCATGACGGCATCACACGTGCACAACAGATAGGCTTGGAGAATACTTGTGAATATATACTAGCTATCTTCCACTTACGCTGGACATATGAACAATGAGCATGCGACACTTGGGAATGTTGATTCAAATTATGGTTAGATACTTGTGTGGCTATGTTAGTCTTGAGATTCAGGTTAATTTGGGGGTTATGGCTGGGATTCGCCTTTAAATTGTTTCCATCGGACCAGACAAAGCTATTTACTCACCACCGTCCGCGTATCGCCAAATGCTACCGAAAGCATATAGCAGCCACGCTGCCTGCCAGATGAATATCAAATTCCATATTCCAAACGCGTACGTAGCAGGGGTGATGTCTGTCTCATACTTTGCAGAAACTTCTCCGATTGTGTTTACGAACAGTTTACCTGGATGTATGTACGGTCGTAAGAATGCAATAGAAATCGATTTCACTGATGGTGGCATTAAGCGGGTAGATTGACTAGTTCTCAATTCCGTACGTGAGAGTTGCGTACATCCCTTACGTAACTGCCCTTTCACGACCGGAATACCGATGCGTACGGGAAGAAATTGATTAACGCTTGCGATCGCAACACTTGTTTGGTTATGTCGAGAAGTCTCCGGAAAATAAACTATTGCCGTTTTCAGGAAAATAAACTCCCGCGAATTGCAATTTGCGACTCGTCTGTTTTGAGTTGTGTGCAATGAAGCGTGATGTGTAGCTGTAGGTTTATTTCGAAATAAAAGCACATGAAGCTTGCCAACACGCATTATGTGTAGAACTCTGGGAATACATACAGAAAAATTACAGTCAATATGACAGAATCCACTGGTATCACATACAGACTTGAGTATGTGATTGCTAAATCTATTCTTTCATGCAATTACTCGTGTTGTGGCAGATTCACCGCTTTCGTCGTCAGCAGAATGGTTAACGCGTGTCACGAATGACCTAAAATACATTATCTGTGAAGTCATAACGTTTCCAGAAAATACCACAGATACAGCAATGATCATTTTACTATTAACCGTACCGTTTGACTGACCATAACTGTGCAAGGACACGTGCATATAAGATGAATATTAGTAATAGCGCATAGTCACAAATCACACCATGTTCAATGTGCCTCGATTATACGATCGATAACATTAAGAAGATATGTCTGGGGATACCGTACTATCATATACAATACTTACTTTTCTTTGCCACAGATAAACCAGTGAATATCAACGCAACCACGAACGCAAGTAATGCAAGAACTGTGAAGGCGATCAAAGTGGCATTGTCCACTTCCACCATCTTCAAACGGCAACTTTATGCTCTGAGCTGCTGTAGTTCTTTTCTCATGAACTGATTTAACTGTCAGCTGTAATGCCTATAAAGCAACAACGGAAGGCCGTGAGCAATATTGATCCATAACGGAAGGCTAAAATACGCTCGCTACTACGCAATAACAGATACGGCATTAGTAACGCTTTCCCCGATTCTGATTTTGCTGGAGGCATTTACACGTGACCTGAGTCCGCATACAACACATCAAGCTTTTAGCTTGTGATCGTCTTGCCGTGCTGCGTATCCACCAGCATTCATTATTCATAGCAACGCTTCAACGAGTAAAATAGATCGTCTGCAATACGTAACACCGCAGCTGACATCCTTACGTAACTCTCAAGTCCCCATAAGAAAGTTAGCAAGCTTTGATTAGATTTAACCAGTTCTTGTTAAGTGTAGCAGGAACTTAATTTTCATAACCACCTTCATTAGCAAAATTTATAGCTTCATATCTCCATGTTATCACGACACGTGTGCAAGAACGTCACAACACGCTCGCAATCATTACCTTTATGGAGTTACAGAAGTAGTGTAATAAACAAGTGGATAGGTCGTGTTTGCAAGGTCACAATCTCTATAGTCACATCATAGTGTCCTATATGGTGTCGACGCAAGCAAATCTCACGGCTCAGTGAAATTGATTCACGTCACAATTTCCATTTGGCTACAGGCAAGCAATTTGGCAGTCATTTTTGACCGGCTTGCCGAGCATTAAATTTGGTAAAACGGATATCAATCGAAAGCTGACTCTGCACTGATTACGAAAATATTGAATTCGTGGCCTAAATCGTAATCCACGCTCACATTCAGTGGAATATTAATTTTCAGATTTAGTAATGCAATATTGATGCATCGTTCATATATTTCATATATTTCAAACACAAAATCCATCATGTGCCGAATGCAATTGCAACCGATAACATTACTATGGAATAATGGTGCACAAACTCGACTATATGCATCAACAACAGCATTGATAGAACAAAACCAATAAAATATAATTTCCACACAAAACAAAAATATTTTGATTCAGATTTAGATTTTAGTCAGGTGTGTGTTTTGCCCTCCAGCGAGCCCCTGGGTTCGTGTGAATCCGTTAAGCACCACTGTATCTCGGGTTTGCACTCATTGAATCGAACAAATACACTCTCAAAACAACATTCTCGGCAAGAACATTACGAGTGATACGAACGAAAACTCGCCACAATATGTCTATTGAAAAATAGCACAGCAAACTTATCGCAAAGCTACGTCGACGTCGTAGCTGGGCACGATTCTGTTGCGGTACAGCGACACAAACCCTTTGACGCCCAGACAGAAGAAGGATGAACATATCAGAGCGATGGTGAGAATCACGTTTACATCATCCACGTTGCTGGTTTCGAGGAGAATTTCAATACACGACGTTATCAACACGCCGTACCAAGCGTACAAATATCGGGTGTGCTTGTAAAATGCAACATTTTCTGACACTGACCGTAGCCATACTGTTCCCAGAAGGATCGACAAGGATATTGTACATGCTGTGCTTGCTTGCATAGGCGGTCTCATGACCGGATCATAGCTTAAAAACACTGATAGATTGACCAACGTGGATACTGCAGTCCACGAAAACAGAATATCGACACCATTCTGGATGATAATGTATATCAGCGCAACATCGACTTTAGCATCCTTGCGTGTGGGTCTTTCCATTTCTTCAGTGGCAACAACCAGGAACGATAAGCAGCCTATACCACTTATCGTGCAGAGCAGCATTAGCATGAAGCCCACGAACAGCTCCTCACGACTCCAGACCAAAACCCAACATATATTGCAAGCACACGCCACTATCCAGCATATCTGCATAGGTACAGTAAGCACGAGTGGATTGAATATCACGCGGCCTGAAAAATATATGCATAATCGTAATCGTATATGCCAATATATACAGAACTAGGCCTACATGTAGAAATCATACATGCACATAATTTGCAGGAGACAAAAATGTAACTTCGATTCTACAACGATTAAAGTGGGCATGTGCCTTACCAAATATTCCTCTCCTGCATGTCCCAGTTATTGCGTAAAAAAGCCAGACACAAGTCCAGAATAACGCTATCGTCCACAGGGCAGAATTCGTTCGATATCCGGTCGTTGTGATGAGCGTAGGGTACTTCAAGGTGACTTCCGTAATGGTGTGGTTGGATACTAAACACAATTGTTCCGCATGTATCAGATTTAGCGGCGTGCAAAACCACAACAACGAAAGTCAGTCCTTGTATAGCCTATCTTATTGACGACATAGTCGAGGACGAGAAGCAATTACACCATGTAACAAAAATTTAGTTGAGCCGATTTTTTGATATTTCCTATACCATATTCCTTAGTAAAACATGTTTCTGACATTTATTTCCTCAAGTGTCGTTTAAAAATGTCATTTTAAGCATTTTAAACTGCCAACACCATGTTTTCCAAGCTCTTCTATTGAAATTCCCATTAACATTGACGTCACATTGATCCATCATTCAATTCATAATATAGTTGGTTGTTAATGTTAGCAGCAATCATCTTCTCAGTCTCAGTCAGTCAGTATTGGCTACAGCAAGCAATCTCAAATCCTTTTCGCTTCGTTCTGATTGTGGATATAGTGAGTACATAATCTCTTATTTAATGTCAACATCGCAAATGTAATCTGCGTGCTGGCTGATTTTGATATATCTGTGGTCTGTATATCAGTCTGAAATAAGTTAAGCACAACATATAGAAAGAAGTAAGGTTTTTATACTTATTAACTTTACTTTGGCATGAAGATTGGGGACAAAGATAAAAACTGGGCACTTCATGTAATCTGCGAAACATGCGGATGAAATATGGATGGATGGCTAAGGGGAGATCGGCATTTAATGTCAGTTGTTATTAAAGAAGCTGAAGGGAAATTCGAAACCTTATATAGATGACTTTTATTTCTGTATGGGTGACATTCCAAGGTTGATAATAACTAAAAAATGACTTTACATTGCATATCCTTCTATGCAATCTACACTTAAGCACCTGTTCCGTATTGCAGTAAGTTTTCACTGCCCAAACTATCAAGCAAAAAAGTTTCAGAAGACTCGACAGGGCTTAATGATACAGAAAATGACTCCGATGACGACTTCAACATCTCCCATATAGATATAAATCCAAAACCACACCTTCGTAACCAACACGAACTTGATGATTTAGTCGGGACTCACTAAATTAAATGCGGAAACTTTCGTCGAGAAAAGGGCATGAACGATATTTACGGTATTCCATAATACCAGCAGATTTCTCAGTCACTGGACCTAAATAATTCAAACAAAACCACTTCGGAAAATTTTTGAAGTGTTTCAATACTTATATAATTCACGGTATCCATTATTCGTGCATATTCCTTCGTTTTGTTGGTAGATTTGTACGTCCAATGAGGAATTATGCGTATTATTACTGGGTAATTTTGAGTAAAACGAGAAATCACAAAAAGTGACATTTCTCAAAGACCAGTGATTGATTTGGAATAGCAACACACAATACATAAATTGCTCAAATAATTTTACTCAAATAAAAGTTTGCAAAATTTTGTTACATGGTGTTATTTTTGGTCCATAATAGGAGAAGATTTCTCATTTCACAGACGCAAGTCACGCAAACAAAACCACTTCTGACGATTTTTAAAGTGTTGATTTGTTATTTGACGCATGAGTAAGCTATATTTGTTCACGTTAACCTTTTCATTAGCATTTTATTGCCTGCAATAAAGAATTATTGTGAACAATCATGGGTAAAATAAAAAAGTAGATAAATTGACATTTCTTCAAAATTTGGGACACTTCAGGAAAAATTTTGGTATTTTTGTTATTAGATTGAAATACTAAAACACAATACATAAATTTTTTAGCCAACTAAAACTTTTGCAAAATTTTGTTACCTGGTGTTATCTTATAGACACCCAATGCGTCTAACTTATGGATTTTGACTATATCTCCTACTGACAACATGACTGACATGAGTCGAAAAAAACAATCATATTGAATCATTCACTGCGTGAAATCCTTCTAAGCAGAAGTTCACATTTTGGAGGAATCAAGGATGACTGATTATTTTTCAATGCGGTTTGATGGTACTAATCGAGTTACACACTATATTCTGCTATGTGTTATGTACTCCAATATTACCTATCGTTTCTTCATATGAATCGCTTCTAAAGAATCATGGGAACAGCAATACACCAATATGCCACCCAACGTAGAATGACTGCTTTTTCAAAATAATAAACTTACTGTAATGCCCCCTTGTCGCGAGAATATTGAGAACCAGATTCGCTGCGAATACAATCACAGAACAATAAGTCAAGCATAACACAGCAAATTCCTTGTAATTCATTCTTGATTCTTGTTCCACGAAAGCTGAATCGCCTTTCCAATCGCGTACGACAACGCCCTCCAATCTTTACTACAGCTCAGATAACAGCGTAGGGTATGGGAAGGGTCTCGCTTCACCGGTGATCCAGAGCGAAGATGCCTTGTTTCAATCATGCTCACTTCACAGTTTGTACGACTGCTTATCCCACAGTAAGGTTTACAGTTTGATTTCATGAAGATAGATCTTATGGGAACTGCGAATCAACGTGTAATCTTTTACACTCTTATAGTATACGAGACACCGTTGTTGAGGTGTTTGTGAGTGTATAATTCTCATCACTTTTGATTGTTTGAAAGTCGCGAGTCCAAATCATCGTGCCTTTTGTTATATTCCTGGCGACATTTCAAGAAAGGATTCTTCAATGTCGTAATAATGAATTTTCTGTCCACTATATTAACTTTTAAGTGAGTGCGATATCAGCGATCAATCCGAATTCTGTCACAACCAAATTCCGTATTCTCCGAAACGCTCTGTAAGTTATTAGTATATATACCCATTCGTTATCCTATTATATCTCACAAATTATATGACTGAATTGGAAAGAATGCACTTTCCACCACATATTAAACATACAAATGCTCAATTTTATTATAAAATATAGCAAAATAATAACCAGGCATTATTGCATCAAGCAAAACCGAACATAGTTCGTTCAATAATTGTATAAGTGATGCATAAAACGAGAAATTCCCAGGTTTCGTAAGAAATACAATAAATTTACAAGAATGATGAAAGAGCAGGTAACACATATTATAGGGGTGATGCTTTCAATTTCATGTCACCCAAGTCGGCAAAAACTTTTGGTCTTGATCGGTGCTTGTGATTCACAATTTTTATTACGAAACATACTACTGCTATACACAGAGTTAGAAGCGTCAATACAGTATTCGGATTGTTCACATCGTAATTTTCAACCAGTACTCCAATCGCAGCCCATACAACGACGAAATACCAGACGTAAAGATAGCGCACATATTTGTACAGAACTGTGTTTTCCAGCGCAGACCATATCACTACCGCAGAAAGAAGTATGGCTGAGCTCACCAAACTCGCATCTTGCACTGACATATTAGGGCTCACGATAGGATCGTATGCGAGAAATACGGATAAATTGACTAGAGTGGCGATGGTCGTCCACGAATACAGACATCCCATTCCGTTTTGGTAGAGAATGTAGTTCAGCCAGTAGTCGTATTTGGAATTCTTGTAAATCTCGACTTCGTTGTCTACGATGGCATCCGTCAGAAAACCCATTGCGAAGTACCCGGTGATGCAGTATATGCTAATCATAATAAATGCGACGAATAGCTCAGCTTGGCACCAGACGTACAGCCATACGATATTGGCGACACTGCTCAAAATCCAGAATAGTTGGCAAGGGATTGTTAACACGACGGGATTGAGAAGAACGCGCCCTGCAAACATAATAAACCCGATGTTATTTGCTAGTCTTTTCCTTGCCGCAATTCCAATTCCAACCAATTCCACCATCCAGAAAACAGATTCCATAGCATGCATACGGAGAACATATAATATAGATAAAGGATATTGGAGCATCTCTATATTGCATTTCCTCATTATTTCTTGATTTAACTTACCGTGGACGTTTTTTCGGAATATGTTGATGAGCGCGTACACAGTCCACGCCGCTAACCAGGCGTAGATAATACCCCAGATAGCGAAAGTGTATCCAGCTGGCGTGATGTCCACCGAATACGTATCTGATATATTGACAACGCTGGTCTCGAAAACTGAAAGAAATGGAATTGCGGAAAATTACCGAAATAAAATTATGCCTTCAAAGATATAAGTAGTAGTACGTACTTGAATTGCCTCCGACACTTGCCAAACCATTGAAAACAAACACAAGCAGCAACGTTATGGCAGATAAAATTGTCAAAAGAACCACCGCGATATCGTTAGTCGTCATTTTCATTGCTGTTAAAATCTTGCATAGACTGTCCGTTGATTTCGAGTCCTCATTTATCTCATGGGTACAGGATGATGAAGACGCTTATATACATCTTGCAGCGGGGTGTTAGGTAATATACAGGGATTCTTCAATCATTAACTTCGGAATACATCGATGTATAGTTTCATAGTGTTTGATCGCGGGCAGTTTTCCCTTGACAAACTGTTGAGCCCATCGCTAACGTACAGCGAAGCCATTTTGTACGAAAAAGAAATAGTAATTCCTGAGCGTTAGCCAGCTGAATTACTGCAGAGCAATGTATTGCTACTTGTCTCTATGACATATAACGTTCATCACTATGCCTATACACATCATCAAGCACAGAAGTTTAAAACAATGCCCTATAGTTTAAAGTCTGTTATATGTATTTTTAACCCATGCTACTTTACAGATGGCATATGACATATGTTGAACCGTGAATACGTTATTTTCATGAAAAAGCCGGTTCGTACATTTTCTTCATTGCTTTTGTCCGTGGCGAAGAAACGCCTCAATATTTTAGTTTACGTGAAACGCGACATGTTTTGTGTTTCAAACGACAGAAAACAATCAGAGTATAATTGTGATAACTGATAAAAAGCAATATTTATACTTGTTTTAAATTATAACACGAATAACAAATATAGGTGAAACTAACATTTAAAATGAAGTTACCAATTCATTATAAAATTTCTCATATGGAAATCTATGTGCGATGTCATTTCCATTCTGAAGTATTTTGCTCGCTGCAAAATGGTTTTAGATGTGATTGTCATCACTGCTGTGGTATCAGACTGACAATTAACTAATATTGTAGGCCGGTAGAGCGTCTGGACTATAAATTATGTAATTGGAAATGCCACTATTTACCGATCATGCAACGCTGTTAGCGGTTTGTCTCAAAGAAGCACAAAACTACGACGATATTGTGTAATGAACTGTCTCGGTTTGGCACTTTGGCAGGTGTTGCATAACACATTGCTCAGCACTTTCAGTCAAATAACTCTTGTCTCTAGTGAAATGTTTTACGTCTGTTTGCGCACAGTCCCTCGCAACAGAATGGAAGAAGAGTAAAGCTGATTCAATCACGATGCAATATTCCTGTGATACGTTGTTACACAACCAAGTTTCTTATCGACCCTAAGTCAATCTCCAAGCGTTATGTAATAGGCTGTGTGGTTTCCGATTGGTCAATGGTCATCGACAATTGCCTAGTCATTCTTCGGCCATCCAATAAATTGTTTGCTGTCAACTCAAAGTCTCGTTTCGATTCAGAAACAGTCAAACTCAGGTTATACAACTTTTCATGGAGCATGGAACAGAATCTGATGTGACGGATCATCTTATATAAGCAATAATGTAGGCGCTGTCATGATATAATTGACTTTGAAAATTATAAGCCGAAACCTTGGCAATCATGGCGTTTCGGATTTTAATATTGTGAGAATCATTTGGCAAATATACGATTATCCGATTTCATCGATGGCTACAGTTACCATACGCGAATGCGATTTACGAACTGACTAATAGATTTAGTCGGCTCAGAACTACCGTACTTTCAACTCATTTCCATATCGCAAAAACATGAAAGCTGACTCGAAGTGTATATGTATAGAGTAGAGATACGTCATTGTGTTACATTTATCTGAATTATCCTCTGCTGACTTTAGAAAAACACCAAGAACGAAGCTCGAAGGATAGACAGAGCATTACGTAATCCAGGCGTGCGTGTGCTGCCTGAATCGCATTCCACAGGGTTCCGTTAATTCATCTCACGGAGTTCTAGAGCAGTGGTCGGGAACCTTTTTTGTCCGAAGAGCCATATTGGCCCTATTTTTTCCATCTCAACTCTCAAAGAGCCATACATGCCGTTCAACTGTTACGTCACAATTTAAAATTCGTGACGTCATCATAGCACTAATTCGAATTCACTACATGGGATTCCTCGTGTGCGCCATATTTTCTCTGTACAAACTGGTATTATTGCTCGAAAATAAAGCTCGAAACGAAGAGTAAAGCATTGACGGGTCAAGCCTCACCATTGATAACACAATCCATCGTAAGTAGCTCAGAATTTGTTAAAACTGATGATATTAATCGAATGCGACTGTCACACTGATTCGGAAAATCTTCATACTTATCGACTTCTCAATTCTCAAAGTATTCGGTGGTAACATAACTATGCGCTACACGCCTACATTTTATCAAGAACGTGAATAGCTATGGCGTTGTTTGTAATTCGATTTTGTAATTGTGAATGTCACATCCACAACAGTTCATTCCGCGCCGTAGATCAGGAAGACAATGAGTATTTTAAAACTGCGTTTTGAATGGGTGTCGCCATGTATGCTATGCTCTTTGATTAATCAACGTATCGCTCAATTAAAGATTTCGAGTCGGGTACATAGAATTCGCGACAGTAACTTAAATTTGATGATTTTGAAAAGAGGGGGTCCGAGCCCCTAAACCTGAAGACGGCATTGTCTTTACCTCTTAAAGACATGTTTGTTTATCCTGCCACGAGAATAATTATTCTGGTCGTAATGAAAATTTACCAACAAGTCGCTGCAATATTGATCAATTCAGTTCAAAAATATATATTTGGCAAAGAGCCATATCTTATACCCAAAAGAGCCATATATGGCTCGCGAGCCATAGGTTCCCGACCACTATTCTAGAGGATCCTCCAACACAACTAAAATTCGCCAAAACACTTACGAAGCCCTGTGGCCGGGAGTTACATAAGACCGGGATATTGATGTTTGCACGCACAAGCTTCACATGTAGTGTCGCGTTTGCAGAGGGATACCGCCGTTTGCAATTTGGGCAAATATATTTTTTCACCGCATCGCACACAAGATTTTCACTTAACACCGCACGAGCTGTTCTCGCGCTGAATGCAAAATTGCTGAATTGCCACGAAGATCGCCGGTGAATTCATTCTGACTGTTACATAAGATCGGGCCGATATATATTTGTATAATGACTTTAACGGCCGGATGGACGTAGTACAAACGACAGAAATGATCTTGAATGAAAAATGAAGTGTGAGTCAAGATGTTTCGATTGCAGACTAATAGCAAACATGTAAATTGCGTTTTCGTATGACAATTTTTCTCGATTCGCGATGCATTTGCTGCAGCAAACGTGAGGCATTATGGTGCTCAACGCGCGGTACCTAGAGCAAGCTGTCCTTACATGCGAATTCACCGAATCTTCCAGCTAATATCAAGGAACCATATAAATGTCATATTGATCGGCATACGTCGTAGAGCAGAGGTCTCAAACTCAAATGTGCTCGCGGGCCAATTTCCTAATTTCTGATGACGCCGGGGCCGCAGCATCAATAATAGGGGTATTCAATGTAAAATATCCAAGTATGCCTTATTTGACGGCACCTTGCAGACAGGCATTCCACAAGCATCGCGAAAATTTAATTTACTATTATACTATTCACGCCTGGCACAAAAAAATCACATTTTCAAATATTTGAATAAAATATTTTTTGTGCCTGGCATAATGTGTTAAAATACAGAGTCATTGTGAAAGCTGTCGGGTTATAATTTTGCAGCTAGTGGAACTTTGACGTGCCACAATTTTACGTAATATATTTTAGAATTTACTAAAGATTGATCTGATATCAGAGCATGTTAGCGGTGTGGTCTAATCCGGGTTTTTGATATAGTCGTGATAACTAGGCTACTGTTACTGCCATTGCCAAGGTCAAATTAAACCAGCGTTTAATTTTCTTCGGTTAATATTGGAACAGATCAATAACAACTTAAATATAATCTTTATTGTGCCATAGTAATAGCATTGTTTCTTAACCTTTTTAGCGATCACACCCCTTGTGCTTTCAATAAGATTTCCCGTGCCCTCTGTCCATTTTCAAAACAATTTCTTATGGTAGGCCTACCTATATAAAAATCAGAAAGGCCATTCACATAAAATCGCGCGAAGCGCAAACACTATTTCCCAGTTGAATAAATTGGCACAGAAAATATTCCACAGCATAGGCCTATATCCACAATGCATCTCGTACCCCCTGATGTGGTGATTCGTACCACGAATGGGGCTAAGAACCCCTGTAATAGAAATGTCCAATCGCCGAAGAATCCATTGGTGTTTTACAGCTGTGGAGCGTACCACTACCTATACTCGCCACTGATAATAACATGGATAAAGAGAAAAAAAACTCTACTTAGGATTTAACCAAATATACGTCACGGTGGCCACAAAATGCCAATGGTTTCCATACTGACCTGATTAGATATCTATATATTCCACGCAACGCAATCTACCGCCTTTTCATATATTACTATTCCCCATGACAGTTTCATAAATTGTGGCGTCCGCAGGATTACCAAGTCACTATTCCGAGACGCAAGTCCTTCTCTGATTTCAACGTTTGACCCTATTCAACTCGAGTCATTTTTAGTTTATCACCCAGTCTTATCAAAATCGAGCAATATGACGTAAGGTCGCAACCAAACAAAATCACAATTTTCAGTCACGAATCATCAACGGGTCATGTTTTACCATCATGAACTAGAAATGTGACGTAATAGCGATCTTCCACCGCATGGTAGATTTTAGAAGTGATGTGACAGTGAAGTTTGTTGAGATTTCCGGTTTTTGAAGTAGTTTAAGAGTGAAATTCAAGTTCTTAATTTTAATAAAAGATGTATAACACTTGAATATATTGTCGAATACTTGAAATTCCAAAATGCCTTCGCGGGCCGCACAAAATGTTCTCGCGGGCTGCGTGTTTGAGACCTCTGTCGTAGAGTAACCTACCCTCTTTCACAGTTGGACAACTAGAAAATTATCCGAATTAGATTAGAGTTATACTATAACTAGTTTTTTTCAAAATTAGATTGGAATTCGTATTATAGCTAGAAAGTTTTCTTCCAAATTAGACTAGAATTACTGAATTCGCGAAAGCTGGAAAACCGAATCAATTTCCGTTCATATATCACATCAGAGTTCAGACTCCTGCGAATGATAAATGTGTGTACACCAATCTTGGCTCGTTTTGCACTATCAGTTCACCTGTAGCATTTCAGGATAACCTGAATTATTTTAGAATTAAAATTAGAGCATAGAAACATTTCACAAATTGAATTAGAATTAGGTTACCGGCATTCCGCTCTATATTTAGGTAACTATATAGAATTATCTAGTTGTTCTATAGTCTGCTCTCTTTTTGGTCTCCTATGCACACAGTCGGACAACGGGTATACATTTAAATCAAATATTTATATAATTCTTTCACTTCAATAACATAAAAGCATACAATCATAGATGAATATATTCCAAATCTAAAGCAACAAAATAGATGCATGAAAGCAGACGATTCAACAGCCAGGTACCTAAAATACTGAGGTCGTCGCTTCAAGCTTCTCACAGCGTAAAGGCGAACCACTAATCACTCGGTAACCGACTCCTCCGGTTTTGCGACGCCATCAGTAGTCTCTGTGGCAACGCGGTCATCAGTGCTGCTGCGCTGTAACACGCGCCAGAACGCACAATCTGTAGCGTTATCAATTTTGGTTCGATACAGGTACACCCCAATCTTAATTAACAGGCATACAATTGCCACAACCATGACAGCTATTGTCAGTTTGAAGTTTCTATTTGACGGATTCCCGTTCTTGGCCAGAATACCCACAGCGGCAAAAATCAACACGCCATACCACGCGTACACGAATCGGAAGAAGCGAAAGAATATAGTATTCTCTGCGATCGACCATCCAACTACAAGCACCATCAAAATGGACAGGGATAAAGTGCTCGCATTGACCTGTTCCATATTAACAGGCGCAACAGGCGAGTAAGTCAAAGCAATCGCTAGATTAAGCAACGTAGCCACCGTGGTCCACGAGAAAATCATGTCGACACCGTTTTGAACGAAAACGTAAATTAAAATCAAATCAATTTTTGACTCGCTCTTAATGTCATCTTCGTGTTCGGCGGTCGCGATTGCTTGCAACGCAGTCAGCGCGTAGCCTGTCAGAGTGAAAAACATGAGCACGAAGAACGACGCCAGCAGTTGTTCGCTGTTCCAGGTAAACAACCAAGTGATGTTGAGAATGCAGCTGATAATCCACAGAACATAGAACGGAATCGTGAACACTACGGGGTTGAGAATCACTCGCCCTGTAAGTTAAATAATTTATTTCAGACAACGGCAGCCGTTGTGATTGCACGATAACGTTCCGGTACTGGCAGCAACACGACGTGTTATAATTAGGGCAAGTTTTTGTTGCACTAAAAACCTGAGAAAGTTGCATATATTTTTTTAATTTTAACAAAAGTTGCAGAAGTTGCATTTTGACCACATTTTGCTCGGTTGACTAAAAAAAAAACAATTTTCCGGCTCAGCTCCCGAAATACCCGTAAAAGCGTTATTTCGGTGCTGATTTATGGTGTTTCAGTGGAATTTGACCGTGTATTTCACCAAAATCGAAAATGCTTTCATGAAAAATCGAAAAAGTTGCAAAAAGTTGCATGAAAAAAATGGACAAAAGTTGCAAAAAGTTGCACTATAAGATTCCTTCAACGGGCTTGAAACAGAATTCTACATATCTTACGAGTATTTAGGAAGCTGCTGGAAGCTGTAAAAAAAGTTGCAAAAACTTGCCCTAGTTATAATACAATGGTACAAAGTTATATTACGTATAAATTATAATATTATAATGCAACTGATGATTAAGACTATGGGCGAAATCGATTACCTGACTGATCTGAATCGATTGTTGGGCTTCGACTCATCCGACCAGTCATCGTGGCGTTTTAACAGTATGAATGACATGGAAAGTACAAATATGTACCTTTTATGCGACCACCAATAATACAATGCCAAGTAAATGTCACATTATAGACAATTTTGATATTCTTTCGATCATACCTATCTCATTGCACTATGTGACAATCACTGTGAGTTGATCACGATTTCACGTATGTATGTCATTTCCACTAACGTACGTATAGCTTTGTACTAAGTGTCCGCATGATGCATTACGACCAACGGAGGTTTCAAGGTTTCCATATACTAACTGTTGATAAACTAACTCTTAGTGACAAGGAGCGTATAATTTCAGAGCTCGAAAAAATAATATTTCAGTACTCGACTCGAAGCATCATAATTTATACCCGATTCAGATTCGAGTACTCGAATCATTATTTATTTCCAGCCCTGATTATCAGCAGAGCTGGTCAAAGTACTGACCAATGTTGCTTTTACAGACATACAATTAGCGATGTCCAAGTCGGTATTCTAGCCTAGTTTTACTGTTAGAAGTGGTCGTAAGTTATAACCACTTTAGTAAGCAGTACAAGGCGAAACCTACTTGAATACTCCGAAAGAGTAGAAGTAGTTGGGTGCTGACCAGTGACCACCTCTGTTAACTTATTACATATTTTCACTGCAGTATTCTAAACTCTTGGAGGCACAGAACTTCAATTGTGAATTGAATAATATATGGAAAACTAAATTACGGTATGTCACAGAACACTGAGAAAATCGAGATTTCCAATAGTTGTAATTGTCACTCTATCGATGGATTAAAAGTGAGCTCCTGGGATAAAGATACGCATATATTGTAGATATCACATGAAAGGAGATCAACGAATGGCAGTTGGAATACATATCAAGGGACATAATCACAAAATACTTGAAAACAAATTCACCCTAACTACAGTATTGCATTTAATTGGAAGGTATGAAGAAAGATCGCAAGAAGGAACCAAATTTTTGTCACAAAATTTGGACAGCTATATTATTTATAGGATAGCATATTCCATCATAGCATTAGGTTCCGAACAGTTCACTTACCTGCACTGATGGACGTACGACCTAACTGATGGACATAAAACCTTGGTCAAGTCAAGTGGAGGGACAAAGCGGCATATGTCCATAAAATTTGGACGTAAACCAGTCTTGTTTTCGATTTACCTTGGAAATGGACTAGTATATGTCCACTTCACTAGAGATTCCTACTACCTAGAAACATGGAAGCCGGCTTAAATGGTTAGTATTCAACAGTATCAGATATCCTACTTTTCTTTTTGCTAAAGCGGGTGTACCGGTAACCGGTACAGTTGACCCTGCTCTATGCGAATACAGCAACATTCATGAAATCCACTTGCCTTTCGAATTCCTCCGAAATATAGCCGAGATAGAATATATCGTCCAAGCAGTCTGCCAAAAGTAGATTATCCCCCATATCGAAAACGTAAAGCCAGCAGGCGTGATATCAACGGTATATTTATCGGATGTATCTCCAACAGAAACGTTGAATAGATTCGATACGTCTGCCGCTGTAGCCAAGGCATTGAATACGAATACCAGCAGTATGGCTACGGCTGATGTTGCAGCTAACGTGATAACGGCAATGTCGTTTTTCTGCATAGGCCTGATTGCACGTCTTCGTTGGCTTAATGTCTTTCTGAGCCTGCGATTGCTAGCTTCAAACTCCAGTACGATTGACAGCCCAACTATTTTTCATCTCTGATGAGTCACAGATAAAAATGTATATAGACTATACGTCACTATCAATATGTTAGTATGAATAGTACGGAACTGCAAGTTTTAGCAAAGAAGCATTTGCCGTGTTATATAATAAAAGCTATGTGTTAAAATAGAAATTAAGCACAAGCACGGGATACCAGTTTCAGACCTCTTTCACACGACTCATTTAATTCGTGTATAAATATTATGATAGCTTTAATTGGCGATGTAATTCGTAAAGAGAATGAAATCGTTATCGGGATGCACAAATGCAGACCTATTTTTTCACCAAGCCGCCAAGGTAAAACATTTTAATCACTGTCAATAAATACATTGGCGTTTATGAGACTGAAATGCCAACGAGCCATTCAACATTTTGCACGGCTAAATGGAATCGATTTGGACTAAATTAGCTAAATAGCCTTGGCGTTACGCCATAATTGGAATCTCATATTGATTCCCGAAGTACTCTTTGCCCTTTGCCGATTTAATGAATAAAGTCCAAGGTATTCCTGGATTCCAAGATATATTGAGGCTGTTTACTGTTGTCCCAGCAGTAGACGAAGCGATAGAGATTAGTCATCGCACTTTAGAGTATAGTGATCTTCAACCCCTGCCTTTTGCCAAATCGATGTCAAACCATAGCAATTTATAGCGTAGTTTCGCTGTCAATTGCTACGCTCTAACTGCTGCGCAGTGCGCATTGCTACTTGCCATATCGATTTCAATTCTAATAACACCATGTACGTACACGGAAATTGATGGTGTTGCCTTGGGATCTCCGCTAGGCCTCGTTCTGGCTAACATCTCTGTAGGGTTCCCCGAAACGAGATTGTTTGCAACAGTACATATCGGCCATTGGTTCAATTATTTTATCCACTATAGCAGGGGTCGGGAACCTTTTCCGAACAAAGAACCATATTAACCCAATATTTTCCAATGCAACTCATAAAGATCCATAAATGTCGATCAACTGTTACGTCACAATTGAAAATTCGTGACGTATTTGTAGCATGGAATTCGTAGTGTGCGCCATATTTTCTCTGCTCACATGAGTAGGTGGAGCCAAACATAGAATGTAAACGTGGAATGGCAACGACCGATTTTGCAGCTTCGTTCCGCTTCGCTGAAGCTTCACTCAGACTTATTTTACGGCAGCTACTGTAGAATTTTTGGCAATCCAAAAGTTGTCTTCCAGAGCTCAGAATTTACTAAATCCGGTCTTGATCGAAAGCTTACTGTCGCATTGATTTCGAAAATATCAATTAAAATATGATCAGGCTCCGTACTTAGATGAAAAATTACCTTCAACATCTAAAATCTGCATTGTTCAGAACAATCGGATGACCGCAATACAATGACCATAACAATGACCCATTGCGGCTCTTCGATTGTTCGGACAATGCCGATAATTCAGACTTGGAGGGCGAATTCTAAGCGGTCCAGTGCCTGATCATATTTTCATTTACATTTTTGGAATCAGTGCGACAGTAGCATTCGATCAAGACCAGATTCAGTAAATTATAAGCTCTGGAAGACAATTTTTGGATTGCCAGAAATCCTACAGTAGCTGCCGTAAAATAAGTCTGAGTAAAGCTTCGGCGAAGCGGAACGAAGCTGCAAAATCGGTCGTTGCCATTCCACGTTTAAATTCTATACAAACATGGTCACTACAGCGGTTCATACATTGAAACCTTCAATGATTATTGGTATGTTCTATCGATGTTTTTGAATGACTTGACTAGATTTTGAACATTTTTACTCCTAAAATCAAGCAATTTTCAAATTTATTGTTCGAAAATAGAGCGCGAAAGGAGAGGCAATGCACAGGTGACGCACAGACGGGCCAAGTCTCACCTGAGATAGCGCAAGTTATCGTAAATAGCTTGGAATTTATAATCCCTGGTATTAATCGAATTTTATTATCGCGCTGATTCCGATTAACTAAATATTGATCGACTTCTCCAGTATATTCGGCTAACAAAGCGTTGCGCTACACACCTACATTTTAATGACGATTCTAGGAAGCTATACTGACCAATCAAGAACATGGATCGCTATGGCATTGTTTTAAATTTGAAGCTCTAATTGTGAATGTGAATGTCACATTGTCACTACCAAGGCAGTTGATTTCTCGGCGTAGATCACGAAGAAAATGTGTATTTGAAAACTGCGTTGTCATACAAGCGTCGCCGTGTCCGCTATTCTGTTTGATCAATCAAGGTATCATGCAATCCAAAATTTCGAGGCGCGTGATGTCGGGTAGATCGAATTAACGAGTGCTGTTATTCGCCGACGCAACAGCAACTTAAAAATTTGGGGATTTGGAAAAGGAGGATACGAGACCCTAACCCACTGTTTGATCTGTCAAATACATGTTTAGGATGCCACGACAATAATTATTCTGAACGGAATGAAAATTTACTAAGAAGTGGCTGCAATATTGTTATTTTATAACAAGTATACTTATTGCTAAGTATATTACAAAACTAAAATTTTGTTAAATAGCCATATCTTATACCCAAAAGAGCCCTATATGGCTCGCGAGATGATTTGCACCCAATATAGTCGACGTATACGTTGTGGAGTGGCTGCAACCATCGAAATCGTAGTCGTTTCATCAATTATAGCAAGTAGATATCAATTTCTGGTACGGAAAGGGTGTTCTGAGGATGATGACCGACGATCGTAAAAATGCTGCATAACGATGTAGTCCCGGAGATATTTGGTTCGTTTATAACAGTGGTCGGAAGACCTTTTCGTCGAAGGAGACATATTTACCCGATGTTTTCAATTGTCTATGCAAAGCGAATCCAATGTGACGTCACTTTTAAAGATTCATGACGTCATGGCTGAAAATGAAACAAAAAAAAAACATATTCTAAACAAGGGCGTTGTTTTAAACATGTTTGTTTTAAATGCAACCCTAGATATATATATTTACTCCATCTTTAAGCCCGGCTAATTCCCTTGCAACATCTTTCGCACCTAGATAGAGTATACTATATATCGTTCTATATTGGGCAACGAAGTGCAGTGTAAACTGTTATTTAATAAACCTGCCATTAGAGCACCGACTATACTCGGGCCGACAGCTGAGAGACTATAACCAACATTGCTTCACTTTGATCCTTTCTTGATCGATCAAGTAAACCAGCGTCAAGACCTCGTTCATTTACTGAGCTGAGCTATGACTCTGTAACGAAGCATGCTGCGAAAAAATTATTCTGAAATACGTTAAATTTATTATTGCAGTATAAATTTGAAAACAATGTGACAAATCATACGCGAAAATTGAAAATAGTAGGTAAATTCGCTGCTCGCTGTTGCAATTGCATTATCTAAGTTGGAAATTCAAAGAATACAATTCATCTCATTGTAACCAAAAAAATGGAAGATTTTGTTGCGAATGACTCACATATTGGTTAAAACTAATGTCACCAACGAACACAGCGACTCAAATATAGAATCAATGGTGGGAAATGAAGTTAAATGTTTTGTGTATCATTAGACTGCGAATATTCCTAGCGAGGTAAAATATAAAAATGCAACATATAAAAATAACCAAAATATAAACTCTTCAAGCAAGCTCAACTTTAGATAGCTCAGAAGGATGATCGCGATCCCTGCGATACAAGTACACCGCTATTTTTATGCATAAACATATGAATGCTATTACCATAATAGCTATAGTCAGAGGAGTGTTGGGGTTGCTTGCATCGTAATTGTTTGCAAGAATTCCACTTCCCGCCCAGAGCAGGACAGCGTACCAGGCATAAACAAATTTGAAATACTTGAAGAAAACCGTATTCTCGATAATAGACCACCCTATTACGAGAACAAGTAGAATGCTGAGTGCTAGAGTTGAAGCAGCTTGTCTCGTCATATTGCCTCCAGCTATTTCAGGGGCGTATGTCAGTGCGATTGCAAGATTGAGTAATGTCGCTACGGTCGTCCATGAGAAGATTATATCCGTTCCGTTTTGGACGAATATGTAAATCAAAGTCAGTTCGACCTTAGATTCCTTCCTTATTTGTTCGACGTTATTGGTCGTGGCGATAGCTTGGAATGCCGTGGCAGCGTACCCAGTAAGAGTGAGGAACAATATCACGATAAAACCTGCTAATAAGTTTTCTCTATCAAACACTAATAGCCATGTGATGTTCAGAATGCAGCTGATAATCCAGAATATATGAAACGAAACCGGCAGAACAACCGGGTTTAGAATCACTCTCCCTTTGGAATTCCTTCGGCATATTGAACTCAACGCGTAGGCCACCCATAACACTTGCCATATATATATAACAGACCAGATTGAGAAGGTAAAGCTGGCAGGGGTGATGTCAACCGGATACTTGTCTGAAATGTTTCCAGGGCTGCTGGTGAAGATACCTGTCGAATAGGACGTGATTCAATCAATCAATCAACCAATTAACCAGGTTTATTAATATTTTCATCGTTTCAAAACATCACAGGTCAATGAAAAATTTTTACCAATCCACTTACCAGTTCCAGGAGCCGTTGCAAGACCGTTGAACACCAAGACGATCACGAGAGTCACAGCAGACGTTATGGTGAGGCCGATAACGGCCATTTCCTTGGTCGTTGTCATGATAACGATGTTGCAGCAGTATAAGACTTATCTATTTAGATTTTTAACAGTCTCCGAGTAAATAGACCTTTCTGTCAACACGGCAAAAGTACACATTGAAATATACTTACCTACTCCTATTTATCTAAAACCGAATAATGGCTGGTTATGTAACAGTCAGTGCCGAACGTTACGTAACTAGTCTTTCTATGCGGGCGTGACGATTCGATAGAACGGGCGCCGCGTAGCATTACCTGATATCACCAGAGCGCGTCTGTTATGTAACTTGGTGTTGCCCGCAGTCTGTTATCGACTGCGAATGATATTCAAGTAATACAATGGATGACTTCGCAATTTGTGTTGGACCAGCTTATGCAACGCAGCAGTATATTGAAGACACACACATACTTTTACCGTTCTCCCCACACGTTAGCTTTGATGATGCGCTCCCTGACCATAAACTAATCATACAATATCCATTGTAAATAATATTTATTGAACTCGAAGACTTTTCTGGTGCCTCTTTTCAAGAGTTAACGGCACACTAAAGGGATTTAAACAGATTTAAAAGCTTTTAACAGTATATTCATATTTATTGACTCGAAGAACTTTTCGCGTGCCTCTTATCAAGAGCAACCGGCACGATAAAGGATACAGAACAGAGATGGATTCAAAACCGAATGGCGAATTGTGACGCAATAATGCAAATTTATAAATAACATGAATGGAAATTCAGCCATAGCAACAATGCAGCGTATATAGCAACAAGCAACTTGAAAAGTAGAGCGCGTGAGGTATAAAATACAAATACAATGAGACAATGCAGCAACAGAGAGGAAAAAATTGAACAAAACACGGACGAACAGCTAAGCAACGACAACTAGTGTGAAATTTTAAGATTATACAAAAATTCTTTCTGGCTCAACGCAATTATCGAACCGGTTCGGTCTTTTTATTCAGATAATTGCTTAAGTGACTCCTTCACATTTGTTGAGAAAATTCGAAATTTCGGCCTTGATCCCAATGATGTATATATGAGCTCATTTGATATTGTTAGTTTATTTACTAATGTGCCATTGACTGAAACTTTTAATATTTGCGCTGACACTCTTTACAATGGTGATCTTGAACCTCCTCCAATTCCGCGGGAGATTTTCTTGGAGCTGCTTGAAATATCAACGTCATCGGTTGAATTCAGTTTCAACGATATGATGTATAAGCAAATTGACGGCATTGCTATGGGTTCACCATTGGGACCTACCCTCGCGAATATTTTTGTTGGGTTCCATGAGAATAAGTTATTCTCGGGCCCTGATCAACCTCTTATGTATTATCGATACGTTGATGATACGTTTGTAGTTTTTCGAAGTGAGCGACAGTGTGATGCCTTTTTCGATACGTTAAATTCAATGCACCAATCCCTTAAATTCACAGTAGATAAAGAACAAAATAGTTCCCTACCATTTCTTGATGTATTGGTGGAAAAAACGGGTCACCAATTCACCACATCAGTCTATCGGAAGCCAACATTCGCCGGTCATTATGTTAGGTGGAACTCCTTTTGCCCGAAAAAGCGTAAATTAAATTTGATCTCCACCCTTGTGCATCGAGCACTTATGATTTGCTCTAAAGACAAATTGTCCACAGAATTAGATTGGATTAGATCCATTCTGTCCAAAAAAATGGATATCCCGATTGCATCATTGACTCTGCTATTGCGGAGAAAATGCGCAAATTCAGACAACCTACAGTTTTCGGCCCTAACAAATGCCCGGTGTACATACACCTTCCTTGGCTTGGCTCTGTTTCTAATAGATTCACCAAATCAATCAGATCATGCGTCGAATCGTGTTACAACACTGTTAATGCGAGGATTGTGTATACAACGAAACAAATTTTGCCAAACACGCGAAAGGATGTGCTGCCTGCTTTTCATCAAAGTATGGTAATATATGAATACAAATGCCACTGTGACAGTCGGTACGTGGGACGCACATCCCAACGCTTGCTTGAGCGTATCAAACAGCACGTTCCTAAGAGGATAAGATCGGCATCGCAGTCCCCTGATTCTGAAAGTGTCACTCAGCAATGCAAACACGCATCAAAATCCCAATCGTACAGCCAAGTGTTGGCAAGCAGTTCTTCAATTGGCCAGCATTTGATCGACAACCCGTCCTGCGCCTTGAACTATTCAGACGACATGTTTTCAGTTTTATCCAAGGGTAGATCAATGTTTCATTTAACTGCTTTGGAATCCACTTTCATCAAACTAAACAACCCGGTCCTTTGTCGCCAGAAAGAATTTTTGTATAATCTTAAAATTTCACACTAGTTGTCGTTGCTTAGCTGTTCGTCCGTGTTTTGTTCAATTTTTTCCTCTCTGTTGCTGCATTGTCTCATTGTATTTGTATTTTATACCTCACGCGCTCTACTTTTCAAGTTGCTTGTTGCTATATACGCTGCATTGTTGCTATGGCTGAATTTCCATTCATGTTATTTATAAATTTGCATTATTGCGTCACAATTCGCCATTCGGTTTTGAATCCATCTCTGTTCTGTATCCTTTATCGTGCCGGTTGCTCTTGATAAGAGGCACGCGAAAAGTTCTTAGAGTCAATAAATATGAATATACTGTTAAAAGCCGTGTTCAAGTTCTGTACCACCAACCAGTTATTCAAGATTTAAAAGCAAAACCAAAAAGGCAGAGTATGACGTAACAATCAAAATCACAGACCATGAAATTCGCATCGTAACAACTAAAGCGCGCTAAATTAAATCAGTCCAACGCATTTCTTAGCTCATTTGATGTGAAAAGTCTTTTTACCAACGTACCACTGTCGGAAACTTTCGAAATCTGCGCAGATGCGCTTTATGATGGCACGCTTGAACCTCCGAAATTACCACGTGATATATTTCTTGAATTGTTGCAAACAGCTACTAGTTGCGTTGAATTCAGCTTCAATGACACGATGTTCCGTCCATCCAATGGTATTGCAATGGGTTCGCCGTTGGGACCTAGTTTGGCCGATATATTCGTGGGATACCACGAAAAGAAATTGTTTGAAAACGCCGCAAAACCTCTCCTCTATTTTAGATATGTCGATGACACCTTTGTTGCCTTTAAAAATGAGCAAGAGTGTAATAATTTCTTCGAAAAATTGAACTGTCTCCATCCAGCTCTACAATTTACCGTGGAAAAGGAAACTGATGCTACCCTTCCCTTTTTAGACGTCTTAGTAGAGAGATCAGGACAAACGTTTTTAACGTCGGTGTACAGAAAACCTACCTTCACTGGCCATTATATCCGTTGGGATTCATTTTGCCCGAAGCGGCGTAAATTAAACCTCATTTCATGTCTCGTCAATCGGGCCCTGCGCATTTGTTCACCGGAAAAACTGTCACGCGAATTGGATGATATCCACTTGATTCTGTCCAAAAATGGCTATCTAGATCACATATTAAAATGCTCCATCTCTAGGGTTTTGAATAAATCGGACATAGCTCCCAAATACAGACCAGAAAAATGCCCGGCATTTTTACACCTACCTTGGCTAGGTAACGTGTCCAACCGTTTCGAAAAACTCATTAAATCGGCTGTTCACCGTTGTTATTACAGCGTAAACACGCATGTGGTGTACACAACGAAACCCTTGTTGCCCAACTCTCGAAAAGATGTACTTCCTGCCTTTAATGCAAGTAATGTTGTTTACCAATACAAGTGCCACTGTGATAGTAGGTATGTAGGACGTACATCTCAAAGATTGGTTGAGCGTATTAAGCAACACATTCCAAAATTGATTCGGTCAAAAACATGCGCAAATGATCGCACGGAGCTTGCACGTCAGTGCAAATTGGCTGCCAAGACAGACTGCTATGACGATTATCAAGCATATGCTTCGTCAATTGGTCACCATTTGAGTGAAAACCTTGCCTGTGCACAGCACTATGATGACAATATGTTCACTGTCATTGCGCGTGGTAGGTCTTTGTTTCATCTAAAAGTGCTTGAGTCTACTATTATTCACTTGAACAAACCTATTTTATGTAGACAAAAAGATTTCCTCTAGTCAATAACCTACAAATTTCCCATTAGTGCGTGTTGTCTCGTGCGTGTATAACTGTTTATTTATGAATTGCGTTGCTACTATAGTACCGTATGTCCGAATACTTCATAGTTTGTTATTGTTGCCATTGTTACGATGCGAATTTCATGGTCTGTGATTCTGATTGTTACGTCATACTTTGCCTTTTTGGTTTTGCTTTTAAATCTGTTTAAATCCCTTTAGTGTGCCGTTAACTCTTGAAAAGAGGCACCCGAAAAGTTTTCGAGTTCAATAAATATTATTTACAATGGATATTGTGTTGAAAGCTATATTCAAGTTCTGTACCACGAACCAGCTATTTAAACTAATCATAGCAAAATATTCTAAAATCCAATATATTGCAGGCAATTTACTTCTATATCTGTACGCTAAGTTATAAACAAGATACATTACAACAGCAGACAATGCTGATTAAATCTCGACTATTTTGGACGAAACGAAGTTTTCATGCGTTATTTTTCAGTTTTGTGACCGATGTCGTCAATTCACTATTTCAAAGTAAGGTAACCTAAAATCAAGCTAAAAGGCGACATATGGTGGTCGTTGGTGAGTGCTGAGCTGCGATTGCAATTACTGCTTCCGCAATGACGTACTAACTTAGGGATGGTGCGAACATAGTGTCCTATATGGTGTCGACACAAGCAAATATCACGCCTCAGTGAAATTGTTTCACGTCACAATTTCCATTTTGCTACGGGCAATTTGACGGTCCTTTTTGACCAGCTTGCCGAGCATTAAATTTGGTGAAACGGATATCAATCGAAAGCTGACTCTCCGCTGATTACGAAAATATAAATTTTATTTCGCTCACATCCCTGGAACCCCCACAATCAGCCTCGACTTTTTCATTGTTATGGAGATTGGCATTGGGACGCAACAATGCTGTCAGGCTCTTTTTCTCTTGAGCTACTCTCTCGTTTCGTTAGACAGCATTGTTGCGTCCCAATGCCAATCTCCATAACAATGAAAAATTCGAGGCTGATTGTGGGAGTTCCAGGGCCACGAGCGGAATAAAATTTATATTTTCGTAATCAGTGCAGAGTCAGCTTTTGATTGATATCCGTTTTACCAAATTTAATGCTCGGCAAGCCGGTCAAAAACGACCGTCAAATTGCCTGTAGCCAAATGGAAATTGTGAAGTGATACAATTTCACTGAGGCGTGAGATTTGCTTGTGTCGACACCATATAGGACACTATGGCGCGAACCTCCGAAAGATTCTGGTTCGTGTGAACGCGAACGTGAACCTGTGACGTCATATTGCCAATTCTAACCCTACATTTCCGTAAAGTAATATATCAATGTCCACGATACCTAGCGACGAATCAGGCCACATTAATCCACAACGCTGCAGTAAAGGCTGAAATTTTAAGCATCACCAAGTGTATCAACTGGAACAATCAAAAGCTACAATAATTCCATAAAATGAATATTTTCCGTCACTTTGCCAACAATTTCGACGAGGACTTGTAAGGACTTGCACGTTCGATTTTATAGTGTCAATGTAGCGGATGTAGCTGATTTGCGCGGCCAGCTTGACTCTGTATGGTTGCTTTTTTGACAGCGCAACCATAACATCGTGAAATAAATTTTTATGTTCCAAAATTTCACAAATTTCTGGATCGTGTGAATTTTTTGATAGGTGTCTCGCAGTCATAAAAATTGTCTCGCGGTCCCCAAAAGGACCGCGGACCCCAGTTTGAGAACATCTGAAATATATGCTTACGCCTTAACGCTTTAGGCTAGACCGCACAATATATTCTCAAGGCGACAGACTATTGCTAACTTGATATTGATTGGAGTAAAATATCGGTTTCTAATTACTGCAGATAGTACCTCAAAATTAGCTTGCACAGTAGCTAACAACCCGATGGGGCGCATTTAGTTTTAAATGATACAATACACATATCAAATCAAGATGTAAGTCCCGTAAGCCTGTTGTACTTTTTACATTAGATAACGATGCATTGTTTATATCAATTTCGTTGATGTTAATCATTGTTATTGGTTATTGCGGGCCAAGCTCACAGCACAAACGGAAAGCAGAATATTTGGAGTAAAATTTTCTGACAAAGCGTATAAAATTATTGAAAAGGACAGGGTGCATGCTCGCTTAGTGCTGAATCTATTGTCTCGCTGCCAGCGCCATACGTAGAGTGTCCGATGTTTAAATGGAAATAATTTCAACCAAAGACGTTATAATGGCGTTATATGTAATAAGTAAACAATGGGCATTGCTGCATCTGGATGCTCAACCGTGAGTCGCGTGTTGCGCATCTACCCGTAGGTTAATTATCTATAGTTAACTGGCTGACATCGCTGTCGGGTTCCACGAAAGGAGATTGTTTGCTACAGAGCAAAACGGCCATTGGTGTAATCAACCACTATCGCAATGATCCGACAATCGGTGTTTGTCACACATCTCGGCTTGTGCAACAGAGATTTCGTCAACACTCCAACATGCCCTTAGCCAACAGGGCATGGTATGGTATGGAACGAAATTTCGGTATGGAATATAGAAATGAGCAAGTATGGTATGCTATGGAAATTTCCAAATATGGTATGGAATTGTTTTTGTCCACACTTCCCTTCTTCGGCAGCTTTGCCAGAACCATGGCAGTGATCCTACTTTCGATTTTTCAAATCGATTGAGCATCTCGGAAAATCGTTCACTATATTAATATCTCATATATTGCGACTAAGATTCACCCTTCCTGGTCGACATCTATTTGAAGACAAAAAAGTTGGGCAACGGCCATATGAAGGAAAATAATATTGATGGTAATAATTATGCTGACCTCGCAATACGCATCTTCATTAGCTCTGGTTATCTTTGATAAAGTATGAACACTCTGATGTTGCCTAATAAAACTAATATAACCCACATATTGGCGGAGATGCGGACATTGATCCGCAGTCGGGAAATTCCTAATGATTAGCGATGTAAAATTGTATTCTAAGATATATTCTGATGGGACTATACCTCTGTTTTTGCAATTTTGCAGATGATATTACTGCTAGCAGTGCGTTGTCACAGTTTTATATGTCATGCATGACCAATGTTCCCTATAATTTTCACGAGTCTGCACGCACTCACCAACTCACTGCGCAGTCCCTTGGACAACGTTGCACTACTCAAAAAGCGGTCGTCACTTCGGCTTTCTTGTGCGCAGCTTTCATTTTCCGTGCGCAGAGACCGTGTCAGCACTGCGCAATTGCGCATGCGCGCAGCATAGAGGGAACATTGGTCATGACTTCATGAGCTTCTGTTGTGATACCCAATCCCGTATATCTTTCAATACAACATCCATTGTAGTAAAATATTTATTCAACTCGAAGACTTTTCGGGTGCCTCTTTTCAAGAGTTAACGGCACACTAAAGGGATTTAAACAGAATGAAAAGCAAAACCAAAAAGGCGAAGTATGACGCAACAATCAGAAATTACATACCATGAAGTCCGCAATGTAACGATGGCAACAATAACAAACTTGAAGAGTACGATACTAGTAACATAGCATTTTGAAACAAACAATAACAAACACGAATTAGAACGCACTAATGGGAAATTTGTAAGTTATACAGAAAATCTTTTTGCCTACATAAAATAGGCTTGGTCAATTGGATGATTGTTGATTCTAGGGCTTTCAAATGAAACAAGGATCTGCCTCGCGCAATGACTGTAAACATTTGGTCATTATAGTTTTGAGCACAAGAATGGTTCTCACTTAAATGTTGGCCAATTGCCGAAGCGTATGCTTGGTAATCGTCGTAACAGTCGGTTTTGGCGGCTGATTTGCATTGTCGTGCGAACTCCGTACGGTCATTTGCGCAAGTTTTTGAGCGAATCAATTTGGGAATGTGTTGCGTTATCCGTTCAAACAATCTTTGTGATGTACGTCCCACATACCTACTATCACAGTGGCACTTAAATTCGTCGACGACGTTACTTGCATTTAAAGCAGGAAGTACATCCTTTCGGAAGTTTGGCAGAAGTGGTTTGGTTGTATACACCACATGCGCATTTACACTATAATAACAACGGTGCACGGCCGATTTGATCAACTTTTCAAACCGATTCGACACATTGCCTAGCCAAGGTAGATGTAAAAATGCCGGGCATTTTTCCGGTCCATAATTGGGAGGTTGATCCGAACGTTTTAACACTCTTGCGAAGGAGCATTTCAATATATGCTCAGGATAGCCATTTTTTGATAGGATAGAATGGATCTCATCCAATTCACGTGGCAATTTTTCTGGCGAACAGATACGCAAGGCCCGATAAACCAGAGATGATATTAGGTTGAGTTTTCGCCGCTTCGGGCAGAAAGAATCCCAACGGATATAATGGCCAGTGAACGTCGGTTTTCTATACACTGACGTCAAAAACATATTTCCAGATCTCTCAACCAACACGTCTAAAAATGGAAGTGCTGAATCAGTTTCTTTCTCCACAGTAAATTGTAGAGCTGGGTGGAGACAATTCAATTTTTTAAAAAACGTATTACACTCTCGCTCATTATTGAAAGCAACAAAGGTGTCATCGACATATCTATAATAAAGGAGAGGTTTTGGGACGCTTTCAAACATTTTCTTTTCATGGTACCCCACAAATATATCTGCCAGACTAGGGCCCAAAGGTGATCCCATGGCAATGCCGTCGATTTGCATAAACATCACGTCGTTAAAGCTGAATTCAACACAGCTTGTAGCAGTTCGCAACAATTCCAGAAATATTTCACGTGGTACTATAGGAGGTTCAAGGGTACGAGTACGAGTCTTTACGTCCTTCGGGTTCGCAGCGGCCGCGTATGTATGGTTTACCTAAAACACATAAACATGACGTGCCCTTGCGTCCTATACTGTCTATGTGTGGATCGGCGCAGCATAATTTGGCCAAGTGGCTTAACACCGTCATTGAGCCAGTTCGATCCTTGTATACACCCCATTGTCTTCGTGACTCTTTCACATTTGTGGATAAATTGAAGTGTGCTGAATTAAATTCTTCCAATGTATTTCTTAGCTCTTTCGATGTGAAAAGTCTTTTTACCAATGTGCCACTGTCGGAAACTTTCGAAATTTGTGCAGATGCGCTTTATAGTAGCTCCCTTGAACCTCCTATAGTACCACGTGAAATAGTTCTGGAATTGTTGCGAACTGCTACAAGCTGTGTTGAATTCAGCTTTAACGACGTGATGTTTATGCAAATCGACGGCATTGCCATGGGATCACCTTTGGGCCCTAGTCTGGCAGATATATTTGTGGGGTACCATGAAAAGAAAATGTTTGAAAGCGTCCCAAAACCTCTCCTTTATTATAGATATGTCGATGACACCTTTGTTGCTTTCAATAATGAGCGAGAGTGTAATACGTTTTTTAAAAAATTGAATTGTCTCCACCCAGCTCTACAATTTACTGTGGAGAAAGAAACTGATTCAGCACTTCCATTTTTAGACGTGTTGGTTGAGAGATCTGGAAATATGTTTTTGACGTCAGTGTATAGAAAACCGACGTTCACTGGCCATTATATCCGTTGGGATTCTTTCTGCCCGAAGCGGCGAAAACTCAACCTAATATCATCTCTGGTTTATCGGGCCTTGCGTATCTGTTCGCCAGAAAAATTGCCACGTGAATTGGATGAGATCCATTCTATCCTATCAAAAAATGGCTATCCTGAGCATATATTGAAATGCTCCTTCGCAAGAGTGTTAAAACGTTCGGATCAACCTCCCAATTATGGACCGGAAAAATGCCCGGCATTTTTACATCTACCTTGGCTAGGCAATGTGTCGAATCGGTTTGAAAAGTTGATCAAATCGGCCGTGCACCGTTGTTATTATAGTGTAAATGCGCATGTGGTGTATACAACCAAACCACTTCTGCCAAACTTCCGAAAGGATGTACTTCCTGCTTTAAATGCAAGTAACGTCGTCTACGAATTTAAGTGCCACTGTGATAGTAGGTATGTGGGACGTACATCACAAAGATTGTTTGAACGGATAACGCAACACATTCCCAAATTGATTCGCTCAAAAACTTGCGCAAATGACCGTACGGAGTTCGCACGACAATGCAAATCAGCCGCCAAAACCGACTGTTACGACGATTACCAAGCATACGCTTCGGCAATTGGCCAACATTTAAGTGAGAACCATTCTTGTGCTCAAAACTATAATGACCAAATGTTTACAGTCATTGCGCGAGGCAGATCCTTGTTTCATTTGAAAGCCCTAGAATCAACAATCATCCAATTGACCAAGCCTATTTTATGTAGGCAAAAAGATTTTCTGTATAACTTACAAATTTCCCATTAGTGCGTTCTAATTCGTGTTTGTTATTGTTTGTTTCAAAATGCTATGTTACTAGTATCGTACTCTTCAAGTTTGTTATTGTTGCCATCGTTACATTGCGGACTTCATGGTATGTAATTTCTGATTGTTGCGTCATACTTCGCCTTTTTGGTTTTGCTTTTCATTCTGTTTAAATCCCTTTAGTGTGCCGTTAACTCTTGAAAAGAGGCACCCGAAAAGTCTTCGAGTTGAATAAATATTTTACTACAATGGATGTTGTATTGAAAGCTATCTTTAAGTTCTGTACCACAAACCAACTGTTCAATCCCGTATATGTTTTACATTCCGTCTTCCAATATTAGGCAACCTACATCACTGACATATGACACATAGAAATTGGGAATAGAATTAGTGCAGCAGGGATGTTTAAATGAATGATTTCATCCAAAATAATTAAAATGTAAACACCGAAAACTTTCAATACATCAATAATAGAATATTATCCGAGAGGCTGGGCAACGGCGAAAGTATGGAAACGTATCAAATATGGCGGAAGAATGCTGCTATGGTGAGGAAAATTGTAAGTATGGTAGGATTGAGGCGGGTATGGAGTATGGAAATTTCCCATTCCATGCCATACCATGCCCTGCTAGTCAAATTAGAAATTAGTAGCAGAATGATGATTGATGACACTTCTGTCCCGTCAAAACAGTCACTAAGTACCATGCACGACTATACATCTGACCAGGACCGTAACTGTTTTGATCGGTGGATAATCCGAGAATTACCAACGAAAAACTCAAATAACTCCGCTTCTACTAGTTGGAATTGAGTTAAATTTATTTTGCATCCTGTTTGAAGACAACTCGACAATTTAATGACGTCGACAGAAAAAAATTGATTTTTTTTCAAATTTTCCAAATAAATTAATAATTTCTATTGGCTTTGTGGCGGCTTAGAATTGTTAGAATTGAACCAAATTTGGTGTTCAGCGTTTTTAGGGTAACTCGTCAATTTAATCAGTGAATAGCTGGAATCCGAAAAAAAGAAGTTATTTTTGAACAACCCTAATGCGCAGCAGCTACGAAGGTTGCAACGCAAGCATGTTTAGTTCAACTTATCGTTGTGAATCAGCTTTTTCGGACATGAGCTTCATCAAAAACATACACAGAAAACGCCTCACTAATGCACATCTGGAATACTCACTCAGGGTTGCAGTGTCAAGTTACCTACCAGAGTACAGCGCACATAGTTGTAGCATGCAATGCCAGGCTTCCCACTGACTGATACAGAAACACATAACATGATCTCCAGTCCAAAGTGTAAAATTTGAGTTGACTGTTGTTATAATTTACACCAACATGGCAGTGTTGCCAACTCTGGATGGAAGAAAATCGCTAAAACTGCATGGTGTCAAAAATCGCTAGATATCGCTAAATATTGAGAAAAAAGAGCTAAAAAATAGCGCTAAATCTGCAGTAATTGCTAAAGGTGTTAAATTGAACCATCAGTACATTCTTCTCAGCTATATTTTACTCGTCTGAGGCCAAAGTCACTTATCATATTTCTAGTTCATAATACGTAATAGTCACCTCTAAGCGGGACAAAACTTGCAGTGCATTTCGATAAAGCAAATTGCCTTGCGCAATGATCCCTAGACGCAACCGCTGACCACTGACCACGTTCGCAGGCATAACCGTTCACTATATAAGCGTGCCTTGCTCGATGCGTCCGTGAATACGTGATGCAATGTACCGTGAAAATGCGCTTGACATCTCTAAACTGTGTGTGAGTATACTCGTACACGACATGCGACTTGACCCGACACAACACGACTTAATCGGGTTTGCCGGCCACTTTGGGTAAATAAAACGATGACCAACCCGGGGTATGATTTTTATTGAATCTGGTCTTCAACGAAAGCTAGTATTACACTAATTCCGGCAATACGGATTAAATTCTTGTCAAGAAAATGGAACGACCTCAAAACAGCCCCCAAAGTCAGAAAATTGATCAGAGCAATCACTGAACGAAATTGGTCATTGTTATGTCCATTGTGGTGCGGCGGTGCCATTGTTGGAGCAATGCCGGTTTTCAGACTTTGGGGGATGTTTGGGGGCGCATGCATTGTCCTGACGAGATTTTATTTTGTATTTTCGAAATCGCGGCGACACTGGCTTTCGATCAATGGCAATTATATTAAATTTCAGCGCCCAGGTCGCCAGATGTAGCACTGCCAATTATGCTGCTTTTAGATTACTCGACCGACAAGAAGAGATACTGTTTGCCCATGCGTAACCGCCAGGAGTTGCGTATCCACTATCCATCCATACGTTAGTAATCTATAATCATGGAACACTCTACTATAATTATATATCATCGTAGTCCGCACTCTGGTGGACGTCGGGCCGGTGTAGCTAATGCAGCCGTCGGCCAGAACCGATCATTATTAGTTATTTTCCGTAAAAAAGAGCTAAATAATCGTTAAATACTTCTTCAAAAATCGCTAGATTTATCGCTAGGCGCTAGATCCATATTTCTTGGCGCTAAACCGGATGAAAAGTCGCTAGATCTAGCGCGAAAATCGCTAAATTGGCAACACTGCAACATGGTGCGAAGCAATTCATGATTTAAAAAAAAAACTTAGTGGGTGGCTAGTTGACATGAGATGTTTTGATTTAAATGACTCTCTTAGAAGTCTTGCCGCAATGTGATTCCTGCCCAGTGCTATGAATATCAAAGCGGAAAGTCGGTCTGGTACGGGTAAACGGTGGGAGTAAATGGTAGCCCGTCGCTTCAATCAGTACCCAAGAAGTAGATCTTGGTTGCAAAAAGGTTGGTGACCCCTGCAGTAAACTATCTTGTGGCGATGTATCGGTCTATATCGGGCAACAAAATGCATGGTAAACTGTATTTCACGTCTGCCATTAGAGCGCCGACTGTACTCAGGCCGACAACTGGAGGTATATCATATAGGCTCCCCCTCGCCATTAGATCCGCGCAAGCGGTGTTCTTAAAAATACTATAAGCGGGTCGTGCTACGAGTCGGAAAATACGAAATAATAATATAGAATATAGGCCTGGTGTAAAATCACCGATGTTGTCGAAACGAAACGCCATGAATATCATCAAAAGCAACAGCAACTGAGAGGGCTAACCTATATTGCTTCACTCTTATCTTATTGTAATCGATCAAGTAAACCTGCTTCAAAGACCTCGTTCATTTGCTTATCTGAGTTATGAGTCTATAACGAAGCCTGATGCAACAAAAGTATTCTTAAATACGCCGAATTTATTATTGCAAAATATTGTGAAAACACTGTGTCAAATAAAACGCGGAAATTGAAAATAGTAGGCGGATTCACTACTCGCAGTTGCTAGTGAATAATTAAAGTTGAAATTTGAAGAATAAAATCATTTTCGTATAGTAAAAGTAACCAAAACTAGAGGACTTTGTTGAGTACGTCTCCCATTTCCGTAGATGCAACAGGCTATGAACTCATCTCATGAACGATCGATGGTGGGAAATAATGTTAAATGTTTTGTGTATAATTAGACTGCGAATATTCATATCAAGGTAAAATATAAAACTGCTATGACATGTATAAAAATAACCAGAATATAAACGCTTTAAGCGATCTCAACTTTAGATAACTGAGAGGGATGATCGCGATTCCTGCGATACAAGTACACCGCTATTTTGATGCATAAACATATGAATGCTATCACCATAATTGCTATAGTCAAAGGAGTGTTAGGGTTGTCTGCATCGTAATTGTTTGCAAGAATTCCACTTCCCGCCCAAAGCAGGACAGCGTACCAGGCATAGACAAATTTGAAATACTTGAAGAAAACCGTATTCTCCATAATAGACCACCCGATTACAAGGACAAGAAGAATGCTAAGTGCTAGAGTTGAAGCAGCTTGTTTCGTCATATTGCCTCCAGCTATTTCAGGGGCATACGTCAGTGCGATTGCAAGATTGAGTAAGGTAGCCACTGTTGTCCATGAAAATATTATATCCGTTCCGTTCTGAACGAATATGTAAATCAAAGTCAGATCCACCTTAGATTCCTTCCTTAATTGTTCGACGTTATTGGTCGTGGCGATGGCTTGGAATGCCGTGGCGGCGTACCCAGTAAGAGTGATGAACAGCAAGACGATAAAGCTTGCTAATAAGTATTCTCTATCCCACACTAATAGCCATGTAATGTTCAAAATGCAGCTGATAATCCAGAATATATGGAACGAAACAGGCAGAACAATCGGGTTTAAAATCACTCTCCCTTTGGAATTTCTTCTGCATATTGAACTCAACGCGTAGACCACCCATAAGACCTGCCATATGTATATAACGGCCCAGATTATGAATGTGAAGTTGGCAGGGGTGATATCGACCGGGTACTTGTCAGAAATGTTTCCAGTACTGCTGATGAAGATACCTGTCGAAAAGAAATGAGTCAACATCAACAAATTTACGACAACGTCTACAAAATTAGCCTTACCATTTCCTGGCACCGCTGAAAGACCGTTGAACACCAAGACAATCAGCAGACTCACGGCAGATGTTATGGTGAGGCCGATGACTGCCATTTCCTTGACCGTTGTCATTATAACGATGTCGCAGGAGTCCAACACTCTATTTCGCTTTTTAACAGTATCCCAGTAAAGAGAGCTTCTATTCTGTCAACACCACAAAGGTACACAACACAAACTACACACATGAAAATCCTCCAGTTTCTCCTATTTATTCAAAACCGAATAATGGTTGGTTATGTAACATTCAGTGCCGAACCTTACGCAACAAGTCTTTCTATGATGGCGTGACGATTCGATGAATAATGGAACGGACGCCGAGTAGCATTACCTGACATCACTAGAGCGTGACTGTTATGTAACTTGATATTTCACGTAGTCTGTTATCGACGATACATGGGATTGATATTCTAGATATCCAATGGATGACTTCGCAATTTGTGCTGGATACGCTCATGTATCGAAGCAGCATATTGAAGCACGCACAATCGCACATACTTCACCGTTCTCTCTTTGCGTCAGTTTTGATGATGCGCTGCTCAAACATAGTAATCATCAATGTTCCCTCTAAGCTGCGCACGTGCGCAAATGCGCAGTGCTGAAACGGTCTCTGCGCACAGAAAATCTAAGCTGCGCACAAAAAATCTGAAGTGATGTTTTTTTAGTCGTTGCGCACTGTTGTCCAATGGACCACGCAGGCGCGCAGACTCGCGAAAAATTAGATGGAACATTGCCAGGGCCAAATATTGTGTTATCACTGAAATCTCAAACCGGGGTACAAGTGCAGCCCGCAGAGGTAAATATTGCGCTCCGCGAAGAATAAGAATTTACAATCACGTGCGCCTCACGGAAGATATGATTTTTAGTATGGTCTCGTACGCGTGAGCGATATAGATATCATGTCAATAGCGCATTATTTTCTGGGAATGGCGAAATAACATAGTTTAACAAAGTTGTAAATAACAATGGGCTAGCTCGATGGTAATCTGCGATAAACTAACGAATAGTCTTCTCCGCGTGGCATGAACATTGCGTAAGATTTACTAATGACCGTAACTGCCGCACCCGAAACCCGCCAATTGGAGGGCCGAGCTCGAAGGGGGCCCAAAATTATTTCGTTAAATGACGTAAATCATGGTGTATTTTTTAGAATTTTTTTCGCGCTTTGCGCGATTTAATATTGTAAGATATCTTGATTATTGGGTACCCGTTCCCAACAAGAAATGCGCTTGATTTATAGAAATGTTCACTTGGGCGTCGGCCATTACCGCACCATGACGCTCCAAGACATATGAAGTTAAAGGCTATGTTACATGTGACTCCGAGAAGTGCGCCAGAACGATCATAAGCGAGAAAACGTTGGCCGACAAAGACTACATGCCCTTGTGCTGACCGAAAACCTCGATATATATATACATACATATATGTTTAATTTTCCATGTCCATAGGCGCCTATAAATGGCTGGCGCCGAATGTTCCTGTCCTGGCGACCCGAGTCCCACAACAGGACAAATGCCATATCGAGGGAACATTATTTTCCAGTAAAGAAATACCAATTGGAAATCGTGCACGTCGTTTAGTTTACCACGTTTGGGCGATTTCAATATCTTTTGACATAGCAGATAAGAGATCACGAAATAGCATCATATAACGAAGTCATTATACCAACGGGTACGCCCGAAGATGTTTTATTATTATTTAGGGGGCCTATCTATTCTAACACACCTCTCTCGATCCGCCCTATCGGTAAATCTTATTATGTGAGCAGGCAGAGGTTAAAAAGTAGGCAATTCCCGATCATATTGACCTATGTAATCATGAATTATATAATTTTTCGCGCTTCGCGCGTTCATATGCAACATCAACCACTAAACGGGTACCCAATGTAGACAACAAGTATTGGGGAAAGGTCTATATCGCGAGGGGGTCTGGGGGGCGAAGCCCCCCAGAAGTTAATTTTATCACCCTATGGGAGGTTGGTTGCGCACAGTTGTCCAAGGGCCCGCGCAGTGAGTTGGCGTGTTTGCGCAGACTCGTGAAAAATTAGAGGGAACATTGGTAATCATAGCTATATTTTGAAAAGAAAATTCAATGTATCAGAAGCAATTTGTTTGTATATCTGTACCCTACGTTATAAACATGATACATTAGCATAGCAGTCAATGTTGACTAAATTTCAACATTTTCGGCGAAATAAAATTTTCACGCAATAATTATTTCAGTTTTGTGTCTGTTGTCATCATATCATAGTTTTACAGTATAGCTAAAATGCGACATACATAGGCTAGTCACGATTGAAGTCACTGTTTCGGTGTTTCCGTGATGATGTACTAACTATACGTGAACTACTGCCGTTTATGCGTGTATCAGTTCAACATAAAATTAGCAGTGAGCAATGAGTATGAAATAACATCTTGATGCGCATTTTAGGAATGCCACGGCACAGACGTATGGTGATGTCCTGTGGTTGACTATAGGCCTACTTCGTTTGCGTATTGGCTCTGGAATTCCAATTCAAAATTTACTCTCTGAGCTATGAAATTCCGTAACGATAAATCCAGAAGGCCTTCAATCTTGCTCTTATTCTCTCAAATATCATAGTTTTTTATTATTGCCTTTCAAGGTCCTGTATGGCGTGTGCAACCACCAATTTTCTATCCGATGGATTGATGGTTCGTAGAATGTGTATCTTGTTCATGGCCGCCTCTCCGTTTACCTCCATCCCGCCGATCACGTACATTTTACTATGGCAGATTACAGAAGCATGCCCGTACCGTCCTTTCGGAGGATCATCGCCCGCACAAATGACTTCTTTCCACTTTTGATTGACTGTTTTGTGAAGGAAATCATATAGTAAATCTCATCATCGTCATTTAATTTTTCTACAACATATTCCCGAATTGTTAAATCAAGTTCAAGGAGCTTGTCATGCAGTACGCTTCAGACCAGGGTATGCCGTTATTGAATTTGTAGTCCTCGACACATTTCCATTGCTCGATGATATCGGATAAAATGGCGGCGCCAAAGACAGTAGGACAGTGGTTCTCAACCTTTTTGGCTTCGCGGACCCCTTTTGACCGTCACGGACCCTCGCGGACCCCCTCCAGTTTTAGTTCAATTTTAGCTGTATTATGGTGCAACCTTCATCTGTTTTGTGCAAATATGAATTGTAGGCTTGTGATAAACAGCAAAATATTGATTTTTCTTGAAAATAACGTCATATACTATTTATGTATAAATTGGTAGACTTTGAATATTTCAAAGCTAATTTTGCTGCTGTATTTCTTGCAGTAAGTGGTCTTGTCTTGAAAATCCACGTCTTCGTTTTGATATGAACGAGGAGTTCCGAAAATCATTTCCGCAAAGATAGATGGAGGCTAATGCAATAGTAACTATAACGCTTCCGACTATACGTTTGGTGTGATTGCAACATTTATGGCACCAAAATGAAGAAACATATATTTTATGAACATATCACGCCCAGCATCTGGCGCAGGGACTGGCAACATACGCACCGCGGGTCGGATGGGCCCGCGACGGCATTTTGATCGGCCCGCAGAGAGTTTCTACCGTCAAAGTGAAATCCTAATCTAAAAGTATAGAGACAAATTTTATGCGCCAAAGAATGGATCCAAGTTTTCCAACCTGAGAATGACTGTAATGAAACGACTTGTTCTGTTCGAGCAAACATTTTCGACCATGAACTATTGAACATTAACACGACAAGGCTGCGTACCAATATAACTGGTGATATGAATTTCAGGGTTGGAGCGTAATGCTTTGACAGCAACGAAACACTCCTTGTTCATCAAAAAACCAGCCTTGTCGATAGGGCATCCGCAATAAGAACGCGCCAAATCTGATAGCCGAGCTTTAAGAGTAGGTATATCGTTGTCCGATTTATGACGAGTGTCAGCCGTAAATATTCGGGTTCATTTCAATATGAATATACTATTTAATTGTATACTGAATTTCTGTACCTCCAAGAAGCTATTCAAATAGTGGTTATGTATATTACAGGATCAAATGGATTTCGTGGCGAGGTTTCAATCCCTGCATTGGGAAAAATTAGGGAAATACGACTGTTCACTAATTTGATGAGACTGACAACTTTAAATCGAGAAGGTTTCGCAGACATTACGAAGTCACCCTGATTGATGTTACTATCTCCATATTTTTATTTTTACCACAAACCCCAACAAAACGTCGCTAAACAGCAATATGTTTGTATCAGCAGGTTATTGGAAAATTGGCGATGAAAATGACTTTCCACACTACGATAGCTCATGTCAGACGATTATTATGATGATATGAGTCATGAAGTTTTAGCAGTTGTGGTGCGAAACTGCCTCATGCTTTCTCAAAATAAAAAATAAAATAAAAATTAGGTTATCAACCATTTTTAAAATTTAGAGGTCTTGCGGACCCCCTGAAATTGCTTCGCGGACCCCTAGGGGTCCGCGGACCCCCGGTTGAGAACCACTGCAGTAGGATATATATCGCGCCATAGCACCAGCTATCGGAAGATATGCAGTGTAGAATTTGAAATCACAGTTGTGTTAATGAAGCTTTTGCCCCACCTTGCGAATGAACGGAATTAGATACAAAGTCACGTAGACCACATCCAAGAAATTTATTTTAAGGTAGTTCTCATAAATCATGAAGATCAGTAGCCCAAGACAGTGTCGGGCTTGATAAAATGATAATTGGACGGCCACGAGCGGGGTAATATAGCTGAAATCATTACCCAGCATGTGAGCATTTGAAATAGTAGCCTACTCTCGTATAAACTACATACAAACTGTTAGGGATGTAAATCATCATCATTGGTTTATTAGCAATTTTATCAGTTCAATACACCACAAAAAATGCGATACAATGAATAGACAGGAAGATGTCGAAGCGACTTGGATTTGTCAATGGAATCGGACACCCACCTTGGCCTAGGCGTAGTAAAGAGGAGGCATGCACACTAGGGCTCTTCAAAAATGACTTTTTTTCTCAAATCGTACTGGCTACTTGATAAAATCGTTAGGTTACCTAATTTAAGCCTACACACAAAATTTGGTTCAATTCCAGCCAGTAACCGCTTTGCTACAGGAGAAGTAAGTTTCTATTTATTATATAAAAATGAATAATAAAAAATTTGAAAATTTTCTGTTCACCCCATGAAAGTGTTAGGCTGTCTATAGAAACGATGCTCACCAAATTTGGGACAATTCCAACCAGTGGAAGCGGAGTTATTGCCGTCGAAAAATTTGGATTTGAATAAAAGAGTATTTACGGTGACCGATTCTTTGTTTATTTATTATAGTTGCGCTCACCGTAAATACTATTTTATTCAAATCCAAATTTTTCGACGGCAATAACTCCGCTTCCACTGGTTGGAATTGACCCAAATTTGGTGAGCATCGTTTCTATAGACAGCCTAACACTTTCGTGGGGTAAACAGAAAATTTTCAAGTTTTTTATTATTTATTTTTATATAATAAATAGAAACTTACTTCTCCTGTAGCAAATCGGTTACTGGCTGGAATTGAACCAAATTTTGTGTGTAGGCTTAAATTAGGTAACCTGACGATTTTATCAAGTAGCCAGTACGATTTGAGAAAAAAAGTCATTTTCGAAGAGCCCTAATGCACACTGAATGAAAGTAAAGAATACAGTATAGAAAAAGAAAGCGACAAGAAATAGGGCGGCATGTCATGGGAAGCGAGATCGATAGGTCAGTCGTGGTCCGGTAATCTTGAGGATGGACTGTATTTATTTAGTAGTAATTGCTTGTATTTCGACTTGAATGTGGACATGCTCGTCGACTGTCGGATGGCCGGCGGGATACTGTTCCACACATCAGGTCCGGCATATTTGATGGAGCGATGATCTTTTCGGTCGATCATATGATATTTGGACGACGTGGACGCGCGTGTGTTGTACTTGTGCGCTTTTGATTCAGAGGTAAAGAAGTCATTGAAATATTCGGGGCAACGACCGCAGTGAAACTGATATATAAACTTGGCGATTTCTAGTTTCCGCATATCTTCTATGTTTAGGACGCCGAATCTCTTCAGCAGCGACTTATTGGATGGGCAGCCAGGCCCCTTTGGGGCCCTAGCTATGATTCGGAGCACTTTATGCTGTAGTTTCTGCAGTGAGCAAGGTATTCCACATAGCGAATTAGTTTAGTTAACTCACTGCTTTGACTGTGTTGCAGTGAAAGGGATTTGCAAGTGTGACCAATTACACTACCAGTAGACTTACGAATGCTAAGCTTTCTAAGTCCTCGCAGTATAACAGACTTCCCATCGTTTTGCGTCCAACCGCCGAATATGTAAATGTCTTTATCTCTGTGAGCCACAAACGTATGGGAAGATCGCGGTGTCGGTGGAGGCCCGCGAATTTTGGGCTGGACCCATGTGTTGGACTCTGAACGGCAAGGAGACATATGTACTACTCATTTAGTGATTACAAATTTGCCATTCACATCTATTTTATAGGGTTGCATTTAAAACAAAAATCAATTAAAAACAAACATGTTTAAAAAAAAGTTTTTAATTAAGGCCATGACGTCACTCATATTCAATTGTGACGTCATAATGGATTGACATTGATAATTGAAAATATATCTCCTTTGACGAAATATCTGTACTATTAATGTTGAACCGACTATTTTGAGGTTTCAAATCATTCCATATCAATAAACGTCGGTATAAACCAGGTGGTAATTGTCCGTAGTCTAATACAACACGTTTGTTGGAAAATATTTACACAATTATGGCATAATTTAACAACATTCAACAACTTAAAAAAACATTTTTAAAGGCCTTTGTTTAAAACAAAGTGTTTTAAAACACCGTTTGTTTTGAATGCAACCCTATCTATATTTATCATTTATGTTAATCAGTAGTTCGGAACTCCATTTTAGGGTCCAGGAAATAGATACGATCAGGGTCGCGAAATCAGAAGAATATGGATTTCTGAATTATGCGAGTAATGCTGTGTTTCTTAACCTTTTCTTACCGCGTAACATCTCGAGGTTCTATAATTGTGTTGCGTACCAACATATTAATGATAAACTTAATTTTATCCAAATATAGGCCTATACAGGAATGTCGACAAGAGCGGATTAGCAAATTAGTCGACCCGGAAATTGTATGAATTCGTTGAAGACATTTCTTACATTAGAAAAAGATTACGTTAACGATTCGCGAAAACTGTAATTTTAGTTCAAAGGGAATGCATTTACTCGGGGCCGAAACGGCACTTCGTCAGCCACTCACATAAAAAAATAAACGTTGGTCTTGGGCCTCCCTTAGGGTAATAAACCAAAATGATGTGGGCTTCGTCCCCCAGACCTCCCTTCGCGACGGGGCTTTTCACCACTACCATAGTAAGGCACGTTTTACTGTTATAGGGGTTTCGTGTATCTGTGTATGTAGTCGCTAGTATAGCGCGAAAGAATATCATATTCGGGATGAAATTTTGTTTATAATATTGGTATTTGCATATAACGCTATTAATTTATCATCCTCTTTCTGTCCACGTGATAAGATTTACTGGCAGAGCTGAAGGAGTTGGTGACTTCAGATAGCAAGCGCAAGACTATTGGCAATATGTATTATATATTGATGGTTTCAGTCAATATGCGGCGGTCATTTTGACCCATGGTTTTATTTGGTAACGCACTTCGCGAGTCGCATGTTGGCCGAAACTTCAGAAGTTTTGGTATGTCGTGGAGCTGTAATGGCCGGCGATGAAATGCCGATGTTTATTTATAGCTGATGCGTATTTTTTCCAGGGGCGCTGAAATGAGTACCCATCATATTATAAAGTGGACAATTAACTGCAGTGAATCGCGCATAGCGCGAAGAGAGTTTTGAAGCCGTAGTGAATCTCCCACATTTGCGAAATCATTTTGTTCTCGCTTCTAGATCACCCCCTCCTAATTGAGAGTCTGGAGTGCGGCAGTTACGGCGCTGCATTTACCACGTATACCACCTGAATTGGCTTCGCGTACCACAGATTGAGAAACACTGGCCTACTGTAAGGACTCACATTTGATGTACACTGAGGATTTGCCAATTGCCGTCAAGTATATAGTAAACCTACCGATGCGGAATGTGTGTAGATCGTTCAACCAGTTGTTGGCGTTGGACGTTCCACCGAATATGTAAATCGTCCCATTCAGTAGTTCGCTTGAGTGGTCGCAACGACATTCAGGATACGGGCCTTCGCCATTCACTGTATGCCAACATTTTAGTTCTGAAAGTGTGTATCGGATTTAAAGTGTTTGTATATTAGCCCACCAGTTAAACAGTTACCGGTATCATATAATGTAAGCTGGTTGGTAGCCGTGCCGCTCTGTAAACCTCCAAATATATATATTCTTTTGTCGACAGAGCTAGTGGAATGTCCTACAGTGAGCGGCTGGCGTCCAGATGAAACGTGTCTCGACCATCTTCCCGAGCCTGGTAATAATCATAGTCACGGGTCCTGGTTTATTCGCTATTCTATTGGAACCACCCAGTCACGGAGAAATAGTTCTTGTTCTCAGCCTTTTTACATTGAGCAAGTGGGGATGTGAGCCGTCTTGGCTGTGTTAAAAACACATTGTAATTACGGTCATTCCAGAGTTTACTGGGATATACGCTACAGTTGATGCATTGCGTATAAGCTTAGTCAAAAGAAAACATACACGAGGTCGAGGGCAATTGTGCCAAATGAATTACCGCGTCAAAATAGGCAACACTACGTAGGCTAATAATTAATTAATTAATTAATTATGTACTATATAAAATACAATATATCAATGAATACGATGTGATATTTGAAAAGTTTCCTGAGGCTCTTTCACACAGTCAACACTGCAAGTAAGCTATGTAAGCTAGCTGAAATGATGCAAGAAATATGGCATGATTGGAGATATCGTTATTTCGTACTTGGATCGAATTCGAACACTCCTTCCAAACCCTCGTCGGCTGATGGACTATTCTTACCCCCAAGCACATAAAATCTTTCTTCGATGACACTGGAAATCGGATTGAATCAGTGTTGAACACTACAAATGCGCGAAACGCCAATGGAATACAGTGGCGCCTACCTGAAGCTGTGTGAGTCACGTGGAGGAGGAATATCGTCTCGCTGTGTTACTACGCGCCATTCGATGCTCTCACCTACTAAAATACCAGAGATTGGTACTAGATCAGGAATGATCAGTTCTAGCAATCATTCTTACTTGATAAGCGGTGCATGTCGTTTAAGTAACGGATTACTAATCCAGTCTGTAAAGATATGAGTTATCTCTGCTCTATTCACGGGGAAGTTCAACCTTACATCTGCCTCCTCATAACTTGATCCTCCGAACATGATGACTTCATCTCTGTAAACCGCGATTGAGTGCCCGCTTCTTTGGTAATAAAAGTAGAATAATATCGTATAGGGTTGAAACTAGCAGGCATGCAGCCTATATAAGGAGCATTCAAGTCAAATAAATTCAACCCTCTATCTATGGAGTAACTGAAACCCGGGATAAATTACCTCAGGTTAAAGCCGAACGAAATCACAGGAGACTGGGAGGCGAGATTGGACCACCAACCCGCCTTCACGCTCAAAAGGCTCAGAGAATACCCAATTAACAACAGAAGGCTACACACATGGCAACCGAGACAACACTGGTGGGAAATGAACGAGACAATGAAAGAAATAGGATACAAGAAGGAACACATACAATTAAAAGGGAACACCAAGCCAAGATATACGATGAGGCCATAGCTCTGAAAGGATCGAGAGAAATTACCGAGATGCAAGGCCCCAACTGGGGGAATATACAACACCGAATTCTAACCCCAGACCAGAGAGACATGAACTGGTCGGTTGCCTTCGAACTGCTATACACAAACGAGAGCCTACACGCGAGAGCTATCACTGACACCAGGAAATGTGAGCTCTGTCGAAAATACAGAGAGACAACGGTGCACCTTCTCACGAAATGTGAGGAAGCGATAGTCCCACTGGAGAGGGTTACAAGAGCATGGAACAAGGCAACAGGGAAAGACATCGACACACGAAACCTGCAAACCATCATCCAAATGAATCCAAGAGGAGCACTCGACGAAGATCAAGAGGCAGCCCTAGCGATTGTGATCACTACATACAAGCAGGCCGTATGGATGGCAAGGAACAAAACGAAATTTGAACGTCAAAAAAACGGGACAAAATTGGATAAACCAATCGATAAAACAGAGGCTCAGACTGAGGAGAATACCTCAGGGAAAGGAAAAACTCGAGAAAATAATAGAAATTATTCGAAAAGAGATTTCCTGAAAAAAAACGGGTGGCAAAACTGAAAAGAGCAATACAGAAAACAGAAAGGAGATGACAAGAAACCCTTACTAACGCTATACGACTCCCGAGGGAGCAGATATACCACGAGGAGGGGCCCAAACATCAATGTTATCTATGGAGTAACTGACAATCGCGCGGAATCATTAAAAATAATTTCAATACCAAAATACGGAGGTTGAATTGTGATAATACATTCTTCCTCACCTTCCACACGGAATGCTGCCTTTGGCATCAGTTTCCGACCAGATGCAGCTTACTAGCGATAGCTTTGACATAACAGTATAGATTCTCCCTTATGTATTCATTCGTGTCGTACACTCATACCAGTGACTAATTGAACAGATCTCAGAGGGGACACTTTCGGAATTACACTCTGCCAAGAACACTTTCAATGACGAGCGCACAACTAGTAAATGTAACATAGAAACACTCAAGACTAATTTGAAAGAGCGTGGGGAATAGCTCTTGAATCGGAGTGAAGCATGTGATTGAATCTCTTACTTTATGCTATCGCTTGTACTAATCATGTACGTCAGGGGTCGGCAACCTTTCGTATGCACAGTAGCGCAAAAATAACTAAATAACTTCATTTTTTTGGATAACAGCCATTCAGTCATTAAATTGTCAGGTTACCCTAAAAAACGCTGCACACCAAATTTGGTTCAATTCTAACAAGTACAAGGCTCCGCAGATCCAATTAAAATTTTTAATTTATAAGGAAAAATTGAAAAAAAAATTCTAAATTTTTCTGTCAACCCCGTGAAATTGCTGAGCTATCTTCAGAGACGATGCAAAACAAATTTGACTCAATTGCAACTAGTACAAGCGGAGTTATTTGAATTTTTCGTTGATAATTCTCGGATTATCCTTGATTGGCGGTGTGAGAGTGGTTCAACAGCGGAGGGCGATAGATATCAATATGGATCCCCGGAACACAGTCGTTTTCGAAGGAAAACCGTTAATTGTATCGGGTAAATCGTACCACTGGCTACGACTCCCAAGCGAAACTCTCCACATTATTATTCGTCCAAATTCCGTGAGCTACACAGTAAAACATAGATTACATTATAATTTAATCCTGATCATCTACTGGACTCGTTTCCTATGTACATTACTGTTATTATCACTTTCTCCATATAATTCCGGACATTCTCCTCTAAATGGTACTGATTGGTTATTATAGATCCAGCAGTACATTTATCTTTTTTCACTGAATCACTAACTGCGTGGAGATTTATTTACAACCATTGTGACAATTTCACAAACGTACGGACCGAATTAATCTCCACTACAGCTAACTTATCATTTGATTCTCTCTTATAGTCCCAGCCAGAAACTATATAACCCTGCCCGCAGCAGTTAATTGTATTGGATACACGGTACTACTGGTTGCGATTCCCAAACGAAACTCTCGACATTATTATTAGTCCAAATTCCGCGACCTACACTAGATAACGCACAGATTACATTCCAGTTTTATCCGGATCATCTACTGCACTCGTTTCATATGTTCATTATTGGCATTATCATTTTCTCTGTATAATATCGAACGTTTTTTTTCTAAATGATACTGATTTGTGATTATATCTAGTAAATCTATCTTTTCTTACTGATTCACTCAACTGGGCGGCGAGCCGGCGACTATATGTAAAAACCCAGTATGCCAGCAGACATCACAAATGTACGGACCGAATTTATCAGCACCACCAGAATCTACCAAGTTCTCATTTGAATTCATCTCTTGGTCCCAACCAGTAACTAAACTAACCATTAGGGCTGGGCAAAATCGAGTACCTGAGTGATTCGATTCTGAATGACGTAAAATGCTTCGAGTCGAGTCGAGTAACCGAGTATCACTCATTATGACGTCATAGCAGAATATTATTTATCACAGTTCAAATATGTACCTTTTAAGCGACCACAAAGAATATAATGCCTGTTATCAATCATATTAAGGATACTTTGTGTTATTTTTTTCGACCATTCCGATTTCATTGCACTTGGTGACAATATTGTGGGATGATCTTGACTTCTTCCGGCAACGTTCGTAGCTTTGTACTACATGTTTCGTATGCTACGATTAGGGCTGGGCAAATTCGAGTACCTGAGTGATTCGATTCTGAATCACGTGTTATGCTTCGAGTCGAGTAATCGAATATCCCACATTATGACGTCATAACAAGATGTAACATGTCATGGTTCAAATATGTACCTTTTATGCCACCGCAAAGAACATAATGCATGCTATTCATCACATTGAAGATATATTGGTATTTTTTCGACCATACTGATTTCATTGCACTTGGTGACAATGTTGTGAGATGGTCATGACTACGGAAATGTGCTATATCCAGTAACGTTGGGAGCTTTGTACTATATGTTTTCTATGCTACCATACCGCCAATCAAAGTGTCAAAGCTTCAACAGAGAAAATTAGTATCGAAACTATTAATCTCGTTGATAAATTAAGTTTCCCTGGCGAGGAGCGTATAATTTCAGTACTCGGAAAAATCGTGTTTTACTACTCGACTCGAATCATTAAAATTAATACTCGATTCAGATTCGAGTACTCGAATAATTGTGCCCAGCCATAGCTACGATACGACCAATCAAGGTTTCAAGGCTTCAACTGTGTAATTAGAATAAACTCGTTGATCGTTGATAAACTCCTCGTTGATATATCAACTTTCAGTGGTGAGGAGCGTATAATTTCAGTACTCGAAAAAATCGTCTTTTACTACTCGACTCGAATCATTAAAATTAATACTCGAATAATTGGGCCCAGCCCTACTAACCATGCCCAATTCAGTAGCATCTTATCACGACCTGTACACACTGTGCACAGGCACACTCTCACAGGACTTGGAAAACTAGATAATTGTAGATGTCTTATTGAATTAACACTAAACGCCGATAGTGAAATGTATCTATGCTCCAATTTTATTTCTGGTTTACCTGAAAATGCTACATGAGACTTGTGTAGAGATAAATGGGTCAAACTAAGCGTACTGACTTTGGCAATCTCGTGCTTATGAGAAATAACTGCCAGACTTAATATGAATCGAGCTGGATTTTTGTTGCAGTTCTTTGTAATTCGAAATTCCATACTAGTTTCCTCCAAGTTTTTGCGAATTCTAATCAAAATTGAAAACCTCTGTTCCTGCGTCTAAATCTCGACACGCAACCGTATTCGTGCAACAAAACGAATCTGTATTTGCTGTGGTATAGGAAATATGAAAATACGTCGCGAAACGCGGCGACGGCAAACGAAATATTCGAAACAAAGAAAAACCGGTAGCAGATATCAATTTAAAGAAAGAATTTCAAAAATATATCCTTGTTTTAACAACATCAAACATCGAGTTTTGATCCGTTTTCGGGAAGTACCATGAAAAACGTCGCGAGAAGCGCTTCTAAAGGTAACCCTGCGCTCAAGTCGCTGATATGCAGAGATATGAATCGAATGAAAATCCGAGCCCGGAACGCGGTAGAAAACAAGAATTCGTATACAATTATGATTGCACTTGGTACGCGCCGGGCGGAGACCGTTTTAAATCGTGCGAAACCAGCTCGCAAACGATCAAAACGGCCGCGCGCCCCACGCCAGTCAAAGTATATGAGGTATGTCCGCGCGAGACGGAACCGTCAGACTGATGCTACGCGTTGAGTCACAACTAATACACGAAAAAAGCACCGAAAAACGAAACTTTGCATACCAGATCACAAGATACATCGACTGCACAATACAGACCGACACACACACAACCACAGACACGCTCAATCACGAACAGCTGATCAATTCCAACGCGTTCCGTTGACGCACGTTAGACTTGTGCGAGTCGCTGTCGCTACCGGATCCGGACACGTCGTCCGGAGCGAACATGGCGCCCTCCGCGTGACAAGTGCTAGGCGACGGCGTGTGAGCCTCTGTATCGTCCGGAGATCCCGCGAACGCGGCCTGTTGCGACGTAGGCGATGTGAATGAAGACGACGCTTGTGACGACGCGTGCGAAAACGCGTGCGAGGACGCGTACCCGGAATCGACGCTTTGCCTGCGTCTGTTCAAATTGCACCTCCACTTCAGTTTTAAACCTTCCGGACTAGCTAGCACGTTTCCCTGGCCACTCTTAGAGTCTAGCCGGTGTTTCGTCTTTGGAGAACACGAGAAAGGTACTTTACACGCGAAACGCGGCTGGTCGCTAGCGGACATGACGGGACACGTTTTAGGGAAACGCATCGTCCCGTCCGCGTTAGGCGACGAGATAGTCAGCCCGCTGACAAGCGTGGCGTGGTTGTCTAGTTGCGCAGACGCTGCGTCTTTCGCGAAATTCGGTACCGTTAGCTTCAACCCTGATTTATACTCTGGCATCGTGTGCGTACAATCAAAAACCGGCGGTTGTCCGTCTATTTCCAACACGCTGACTGGAGCCGCGGCTTCTTCTGATTTAAGCACTCCTTTCGCTTGACCGTACACGGGCCGTACGTTGAGCTGAAACGACTTGCGTAGCACTTTCGGGCTGCGCGCGTTCACGGACACGAACTTATGCGGAGAACGTGCGGACGGCTCCGAATGATTGTAGTACGATCCCAGACTCGACCCCAACGATACAGGCGACGAGTACGGACGCTCCGTCTGCGCGGTGTCTACGGAGGGTTCGGCGCCTGATTCGAATCGCCGCTTCATGCATGCGGACTGCACAAGATCAGCAGGCAGACCTCCACCGCTGGCAGACCGTCTGTGTCGCGGTAACGGCTTAGGCGGCGCCAACTGTCCTTGCCTCCAAGGCGGGTTTTTCTCACTTTTGCTCCTTCCTATCACAGGCGTGCTTGGCGCAGTGCGTGGTTTCGTAATCGTCTCCGAGCAATCCATAGACATATCCTCACTGGCGACTACAGACAATTGTTTTTGCAACGGTGAAAAGGACGTTGTATACTCCATATCGCTCGAGTCGCAAGCCATAGACTCGTATTTCTCGAATCCATCGCTTCCTAATCGGCGACTCGCGTCGCCCTGTCTACACGGGGCGTTAACGTCCAACGCGAGCGTGGCTTTGCGAAACGGAGTGTTCGCGTCCGCGAATTTAGGCAAAGGGCTCGCGCATTCGGAAGAGACGCCATTGTGAAAAGCTCCTTTTGTGAAAGTGGGTCCGTTTCTCCTCTTACACAGCGAAGTGGGGGATGTCCGCATAGTGCTGGACTGGTGCGGGTTCGACTGTCGGCTGGTTGATTTGAATGAACAAGTCACCGGCATGATTAAAGCTGGCGTTTCGCTCTTCGATTGGAAGAAATTGAGTTTTAGAGACGCTCGACGCGTGGGGGTGGTTCCGACCTTGATCGTGGTCGCTGTAGACTCGACCGCGGCAGGACAAGTGAACGTGGGAAAGTCATTCTCCGGGTCGCTGTCGGACAGCGACCCCGTTGTCTTGTTCGTCAGGTAGCCCGATTTTATGAGAGAGTTCTCGAAATCCATCAGCTGCCCGAGGAAGTTGAAGTTGGGCGATATCGACGGACGTTTCTCTTTCACAAATCTGCGCGAAAAAAACGTAATGTTGACAAAATCGGTATTTTCGATTGACAATGAATGCGGTGCGTTTTCTAAATGTTTACGCGCGCCGTGAATGGCATTAGAAGTTTTGAGACGAGCCGCGGTCGAAAATCGGTCTCGCACGAACGCGACTGGATAAAGTCTGTCGCGGAAACCGTTGCCAGTGCCACAGGGCATTTTCGCGCGTTTAACGCGAACAGCCTACGGAACACGATTGCTAGCTTACGAAGTTGACTTCAAAGTACACCAAAATGGCTAGTTTGTGGTACATAACTCGAAAATCTGAAGAGGAACTTGGAGGTACAGAATTTCAACATACAATTGAATAATATATTCACATTGAAATAAACCTAAATATTTTCGGCTAACACTCGCCAGGGGTAATCGTCATCAAATAGTAAAGAATCGCAACGAACAACTCTATACAACAATTGTATTACCAAATTGAAAATCGATTTGATCAGAACAGCTATTGTATGTTACATTTTCGTGTTAAACTTTTCGGGTGCCTCATAACGAGAGTTATCTGCGAATCTCAAGGTCTGTAATTCTGTTACGTCATACTCTGTTACACCGCTTTTACTTTTGAATCTGTTCGAATGCATTAGTGCGCATCAAGAAACGTATTCTAGTTTACACACGCTGCAGTAATTCATATGTATCTTGAAATAAACGCGAATATTGTCGGCTGACATTCCACAGGGAATCTACAATCGTCAGCAACTAGTAAAGAACCCAAAAGAACTGTATATCAACATTCAACAGTAATGCAGTACAGTAATACACATAACTTGATTTTACCTGTAAGCCTCGTCGAAGCTTATCCGCAGGTAATGTAAAACGTACGCAATTGCGACAGTGGCGGATCTTGATACTCCAGCCAGACAGTGTACGATGACTCTTTGATTCGATTTTCGCACTTTTTCTACAAAAGAGCAACAACAAATGGTTAGCCGACGGGATCAAAACTGGAATTATCATCGCGCGAACTCACCTATGAATTCGATAGCTTCTCTTATGTGCGGCGTCATGTTTTCTTGATAGTTGTCGTGTACCGAAATGCGATGAAAATGGCTGTCTTGAATGAACCCAGGTTTGGTGCATGTCCTGCTTACGTTGAGAACGTACGTGATGCCGTTTGACCGCATCATGTTCTATAAAAGACAGCACAGATATAGCTTTTCGCCGCATGACATATACGAACGCAAAACCTCATAACGTCAAGGCAGAAACTAGACCGTTCGAGAAGCCGCGGTGTTCCCCGCGGCACACGAACGCGATTTCAACGGCTCGAACACGGCTTTTTGCGCGCGTAAGTGATCACAGACTTCGTGTCAAGCCGAGAGCGTGAGCCTATCGATCAGCAATACAGTGGTGACGTAATTCGTCCGGGTGATCAATGGATGTAAAACGGCAGTGTCAGGTCTGTGATGGTAAAATTACCAGTACCAATATTGAAGTATATTATGTATATTCCGCAAACACAACTGCATACAAATCCATCAGTGGTTGCGCTGGCATATTCTGTATTATGAAAGCATCAATTCATGAGTTTCCTTAAAAGCAACCCGTTATTTCGAGTATTGTTCACCAGATACCAGACTAGCGCTAACATAAGAACATTCGAATCGATATTAGAGCCTAGCACGCGCGGTTATGAGTATTTTTCCGTTATATTATTCATCGTCGGCAAGCGAAAAAGGCGACGCACGGCTCTGACAAGCATAGAGCGATACGTCACGCGTCTCAGGCGCCTCGGGATATTACGAAACGGCTGTGATCATGACTCGCACCGAGACTTCACTTTACATCATTTTCCGTATCACAAATACCCTATTCCCTCGATTCAAAACGCAATACATAACAACACAGCCCCGAGTAACAACACAGCCCTGAGTGAGCAACCTATTTCACATCCCCTGTAAGCTTCCAAATTAGGCAGGCTCGAGTCCTTTTTTGTCGCTTCGCGACAAAGATACGGAGTGGCCAATGTCTTTACCTCATCGACAACATCTTTTTGCGAGCCGAGAAAAAGATGAGGGAAGATCTGCGTGGCGCCGACGTTCCTCACAGAAATACAGGGCTGAGAGAGTGTGCCTCCCCGTGTCGCAGTAGTGTCTACACCCATTCCGATGCTCTGTAGAGATAGAACTCGCGATCAGACAACTGTGATCCGACAGAGATTGAGAAGCCGCCGAAGTGCTTCATGGAATAGTTACTTACGTCTGAGTTAGTGATTTCAGCAACGTTAATGTTGCGTTCGTTTGTATCCGATTTCGCTTCGTCTGAGGACGCGTTACTCGCAATCTCCGTCTTAATATCCACAATATCCTTCTTCGGTGGCAGACAGTTGGGTCGGTTGACTTTAGGTAGAAATAAATTCGCCGGCTTATTCCTTTGCTGCGCACAATGGCTTGTGCCTTGTACTTCCGTGTTACTACGGCAAAAAAGAGATTCTGTAACACAATAACAGCGCATTATCGACCGCCCTTTGTACTACACGATGCATAATACAGCGTCATACACTATGCTAGCGCCTTTCTTGTTACAAAAGCTACAGAAGACCGTATACCGTTCTACCACTGTTGTGGCATAATAATTAATAACCAACCGCAAATGAACATATTGATATCACCTATGTATGCTGCTAGAGAGCTAGGGTATTCTGCTCGGGAATTGCGATTTGTGCGAAGCGTACGTACACACGACGCGTTTAAAAGTAGGCGAAAAAATGAGAGAGAACGCCAACATGATGCCCTTTTTTATTCGCGTTAGCATTAGCTCTCTCGTTTAACCATTACGTCAACGAATGAATACGAACCAGAGTAAAAAACATGATGCCAGTGTCGTAAAACCCATTATAAGTCGACCGCCAACAGGAGATATTAAACTTTATAGATTATTATCACCACTGAGCATTGAAGAAGCATCTTGACCTAGTTATCAGAGATACTACCGGTGGCGTGTGCAGGCACCGTGCCGTTTTGATGTATTCCAACGAGACTGGCTGTACAGGATTTGCCATTCTATTTCTTACGGGCAGTAACTCTGATTTCATGAGAACTGAGCTTATTCAATTTCGATGTCTTCGCTGATCTAATTCGGGTAAAACTGTGTAGCTGTAACTCTAATTCTAGTCTAATATTCAAAAGTTATTTCCTATTTGTCCAACCCTGATTCCAAGTTCTCTATTGGCGCCGTTTGGACTCGCTCCCATAGCCCGCGCAAGTCAAAAGTCCTAAGATCCACTTGAGCCCGGTCAAAAATCAACATGACGTCGCTTATCCGGTAAAGCGATGGCAATTATCCGAGCCCCGCGCGTCCTTAAAGAGCCACGCTCTGTTGCGAAAGCCATCCGCGAGATCACTTGGACATGATGTAATGTTTCATTCCATGCAGTGCGCGATGTTAACTGGTGTGGATCCGTAATCCCAAAGGACGATAATATTGTAATTGCATACTAAGGCTGACGATGCTAATTTCAACTATTGGTCAGTACAGAAGAAGCTTGTAATGCGTGTCGACTGCGTGATTCATTTTTAAAGATATGTGGGGTTGTTCCGTAGTGGTAGTATCTACACGTAATCCACGAATCCTTGCGCGAATTCATTGTAATGCGATGTACCCATCTGCTTTGGCATTTTTGGCGATAACCCACGGGACGCGTCCCTATAAATAGAACGCCGATTTTGCGCCAGACCAGCGCGTTTTGGATAAACAACGACCGGGAACGGTCTGGTCTTCTCACGCGAAGAATTCAACACCCCATTATGCTAAATCATCGCGTCGTGCTATTACATGGTATTCGCCTATTGTATACAGCGGGTCTGCGTCTACGGGTGTAAATCATGAAGAGACAGGCTCGCGAAATATTTGTGGAAATGCTCAAGTACAGAAACAAACATATGCTAAGACATACGCATGTGATCATAAATGACATACAATCTACACTTTTACGATTCGACAACAACTCAGCTACAGCACACGATTTATATGATAAAAAAGGTCAGAGCCAATTTTTCTTCAGAGTGACCAGTCATAACCCAAAAAACAGCTCGCCCGTTGGTAATGATTAACACATATGCCCACAAAAATTCTGTATTACACATCAAATACGCTCTGTAGATTATATCCGCAAAGTAAATTTCGACGCATGCACGGCACACAAAAACCTTCCCCGTATAATCGATTCGAAGGTTAAGTCAACAGCGGCTTAAACATTAACCGATTTTTTTTAAATCCTTTTATCTGACAACTCAGTAAATACACGATACGCCTGTAATATTACAAACGAATATGATGTCATATGTTGTGTTGAGCTCGGTATAGTGTTTCATGTGTCTGCGACAGAGATCACAAGTCCGATAGCACTGAAGGATATGATACGAAGTACAGTGCAATACGGACGCTTGCATGCGGACAAGGCAGGTTACATATGACTGTGAATGCAAAGCAATAATTGCCGAATTAACGTAACGAAATTATAGTATTACAACCACGACAGCAGTATCACATCAATATTATTCTGTGAACATACATTGCTAGATTCTACTAGATCTTGACCGTCAGTGGCGGCTGATGCTGACCTATCAGCGGGCTCATGGTCCGCTCCATTATTATCGCCATTCCAAACATTAAACGCCACAACAATTATCAGGATACCTGGCGATTTACAGTAGATGGCCTTGTTTCTTTCCATTCTCTATCTTATCTCAACACACTCTCGTTATTCGCATGACGTAACCCGCTTGCGTGCGAATAGTCCTCGAGCGTTTACAATGACTCAACGGGCAGCCATTTTCCAGACTTAACTACTCAGGATAGGCCGTTTCGAATTTTACATAAACACTAGACCAATTTACGTGGACATTGCGCCATTCATACAGCCTATACGGCAGTACAATTCGAGACAACCGCGTAAGTTCAAATATTCAATTATACAGCTTAAAAATAGCGAGCCCCGATAATGATCACTCACACGTACGTACGAATAACAATTCATTTTCATAAATACACTTGGATAATAAAGCCTGAATCGCATATAAAATTAAACGCTCAGGGCGACATCAGATATACCAAAATGCATATACAACATATATCGGGTTGCCGATGTTACAAGCAAAAACACGCCTGTTCAGTGTTCAATGTTCATGGTTGACTACCGTGCAATCTTCAATGTCACGCATTAAATACAGTTTTCCGCGATGGCATAGTATTCTGTCCAGCGGTATTTAACGCAACATTCGCTGCATTCAGTTAAATTCCTGGCAACCAATCTTGATATTTACGGTAGAGTCAAAGAACGTTCTCAGTATCTCGAGCAGCGCAAGTACTGGAACTGGGCATCTAGAATGATTGCTTGAAACAGCAGTAATTTGAGCAGAGAAGCTTCGTAATGTTCTTGACAAAATCCTTGCCTTTTTGTGATTTACGATTCGCCCTCTACGCGTCTCATTAATGTGATCTATATGCAGATGGTCAAGTTATTTATCCTTAGACCTCCCAGTTTAACGGAAAGAAGATTAGCCAGTTGTGATATATGCATAATCTTGAATCTGGAAACTGCGCGTCATCACACGCGCATTACCATGTGACTATTACAGACCGACTCGTGAGACTCATAATCAGGCCCCTGCATATATGGCAACAGATGGGTAGCGCTCACTAATCCGTAAAGTTAAATATAACATTCATGTGAGCGCATTAAAGGGATGAGCATGACTAATATCGTGGTATATTTAACTCTGAAGTATTGAAGAGGCGTGGGTGATGTCGGCGAATATACAATACATTCTATCGACTTGAAGCAAGTCAGACGGAACGAAACGGTACGGTACAGCTGAATCACGCAAAATCAGACATCGCGATACTCCACTAAAAACGCCGCGATCGTCCCTACGACGAAAGTTACAGTCAATTACTCGCGAGGAACCCATTGGCAGCAGAATCACCCAAGTCTTTAAAATCACACAGCCACTGAAAGACTTCCCGAAATACAACGAAACACAATTTCCAGAACCGAGAAATCAATTTCGCAAAATCGTGAATAATTTAATAAACACGCTGACGTAATAATCGCCTCAATTTTCGTAATGATAATAAGAATGAGGTCACCGGGTATCAATTGCGGGTCCTGCACAAAATCGCGCGTTTAGATACGCGACTGTTTATGATGTCAGCCGACACCTGCCAACACCAGCAACAAACCATATGTTGCAAACGAAACGATTACATCACCCATTTCAGCGCATTCGTACCGCGGACATGTGCATTTCGAAGTCGATTAGACACGCTTACCATGCATATGGCGAGTAGAGTTTGTTACCCCACGCTTGGCATTATGACATCATGGCATATTTCACAATCAAATCAATACCACACTCCCAACGGATTTGATTAGTTTTCTCCGAAGCACGCCGAGATAGCTATGACATAATCTGATCGCGATACAATTTCCGTATTACGGGGCTTAATCATCGCACAAATACAATATTACATATTTGACACATATCCAAAAATATCCACACTGGACGGCGATCCGAAGAAAGAACGGTGTCAAATGCTACAGAACCCAACCCCAATGACACAATATCATATATTTACTTAAAACACGCGACCAAATATCATCCCGCTTTGAAATTAATGACAAGTGTCAATATTCTGAGGATAGGATCAATATTGAAATCAATGAATTCCGTGCGGCTGGTGATTCACCTCAATATGACAAAAGAAGGCGAGGTGCGTATGTCACAATCCCAACGCCATGTTAAGCTATTGTACCTAAACTACCGCCAATCGTAGTACTATATACGTAATTAAATACCGTAGACATATAAACGGAGAAAAAATTCCTGTGTTCACCTCGCTATAGAGAAACTATAAAAAGAACCATACTGGACACAAAGGGTTGGGAGGACGCCTTTGAAAATACAACGCTCCATAGACCCCCGCGAAGTTATCGTGTACGTCATCTAGATACGTTAGAGACGCTATGGTCTAGCTTGGCAACATAATATGATACTACATACTATAACAGGTCTACCATATAGTCAGAACCCAAAAAATGGACTTTTTTGCAGGCCCGTAAAGCGAGAGTAGAAGTATTAAGTTCGAGTTTGATGATGATGATGGTTCCTTGGTAGTTGCAGGAAAAAGTTAACAAAAACTGACCTAAATACCACCAAACATATTTATTTCATAGATTCAGCTCATGAATAATTTGCGGTTCCCTCTAACAAAATCGGGAAATTGTTTAAACGAAATATCATTTAAATTATACACAACCGTCAAGATTCTCGACACTTTTCCAATAGGCTGGCTACAGTAAACTTTTGGAAATAAATACGCCTCGCCCAAAAGTCTTGTAGAAATTATAAAAAACTAGCAAGAAATGACAAAAAGAGGAAATTTGGGCACCCCTTTTCTTGAAGAAAGAGGACAACTCCTCCTAAAAGAGGCCATATAGTAGGCCTATTCAATAAATTCGGTTGCTCAGTGACTATTAATCGCGGTCATGTCAAATTGTGCATCGTTATAAATCAACCACGAGTTTGCGGCTTTTTACAATATACAGTATACGATATTGGACGTTTCAAAAGCTTTCAAGTATTCATGTTTACATTTGAGAGCTTCGGACCAAGTTAAACACGATGTTCAAGCCCTTTTCCAAACGCACGAAGTCAATTGGCAACATACGAATGCACGAAATAGATTAGGCCTCTCCACAGAACGAGTGTTCACTTCAGCGCACTCGACAGCTGTAATTTATAACGTCAACGCAAAGAACACGCCGTCCTCGACGCGAGATCCTAAAAATACTCTAAAATGGGCAATCAAATGAAAAAGCTCCAAAGTCAATAAAATGGAACCTATGATGTCGATGGTTAAAATTAGTCGCGGTTTGAATTCCATTGAAAATATTGTATTGGTTCAACTGAATCGCTAACTAATTAGCGATTACGCGTGAATCATCATTCGCTTATAACGGATTGATATCACGAATATTTCAAATGAATTCCCGTTTTTCGAAATCTTGTCGGTAATAGAATGAGTGTATCGGAAACCTTGCGCTTCGAAATCGAAAAATACAACTATGGCATCCACAACATACTAAACTTTCACAGCATAATGTTTATTGACCATGTTACATTCATAGAAGCCTATTAAGAGTGACGCACTGGTGATCATGATCATTCAGGACTTAAGCGATGGAAATTGTGATGCATAATGTAAAATTCGCAGCGTTCTCCCAACCTAGCGACTTTCGTTAAGAGGTAACACTACACTGTTTGGTGGCAAATGGTCGATTAGGTCTCGCGCACGCGAGGACACGCATGCCATCACACGAAATCCTCCTTTATTATTGTTTCACCACGCAAAATCTCAAAAAAACAACGCACACAAGTCACGGACGCTACTGCCAGAATGGATTAACGGTTTCGAAATTCACAAAGAACTACAATAGAAAAATGCAACTAATTTCTGAACCATCTCATTATGTAACGAAATATGCCCGCTTCGATAATAAGGGAGAATCATTCTCCAATCCGACAAAGATCTCATAAAGTATGTTAATAGCTCCATATAAGGCTAGTGTTCGACTCGCGATACCCATAATTACGAGAAGGTTTGCGTGCAGACCAGCTTTCCTGCGTGTCGCGTATGATCCTGCTAATCAGACGCGCGTACCAAAGCTGTAATTTTGATCTGTCTCAACTAGAAAATTAGGCCTCGCCATTGCCAGTGCGCGTACTTCAAATCGTATTTTAAGCGACGGAAGAAGAATTTCGACATACAACTTATAACTTTTGAACGATTAAGTCATTAAGACCCGGTAGGAGAGATCTCCATAACCCTACCGCCGGTTACGTCACAAGCATTCTTTCTCGCTTTGTTGATATACGTGGTAATCAAAACTATCCATGTACTCCGATACATGTATTGTAATTAATGTAAGAAGATACTAGTTCACATGCATTCGTGAATTCATCAAGATTTGTTTTAAAATCAGTCACTGAAGTTATCGGTATTCGAGCTAAGCATAATGACTCGGGTATTCAAACACGAATCGAAAATTGATTGTGATGATTCGAGTTACGTAGTGGAAAGCCATATTTTCGACTTCCAAGTACTAAAATTTTGCCCCGCATTCCAGTAAGAGTTAAATTATCTACGATTATTATAGTTTCGTCACTAAATACCCCGAGTTAACCCCTCGAAACTTCGATTGGTTGAATCGCAGCATCCAAAACACGAACTACCAAGACGCGCGCGTTAGTGAAAATGACTTTACCGCGTGGTCGCGATCAACCCATAGCATCTTCACAAATAATATCATATCATATTATGACGTCATCAAGCCTAATACTCGATTTGGGAAGACTCTTTGAGGTACAGGACATCAATATACAATTGAATGATACAATTATAACGAAATAAACCTGAATATTTTCGACTGGCACGAACTTCAGGGGTGATCGTCAGCAACTACAAGATATTTTAGAACACCATTGTAGGCTAGATAAATTTGAATGTGAAAAAAGTGACGTCATATTTGGTGAAACGATTGTTGATATACAATGTTCTTTTTAATTCTCTACTAGTTGACCATTACCACTGACGAGTGTCAGGCGAAAATTTCGGGTTTATGTCAATATAAATATATCATTCAATTGAATACTAGATTTGAAATCGAATCCGTCTTGAAAGTACTCGAGTTGTAGCAACCGTAATCAGTATCAAACTTCCCCAAATACCATCTCAAAGACTTACCTGGTCTCTTTTTAGTGCGGCTTTCGATGGACGAAGGCAGCGATAAATTTCGCGCGAGAGGCATGATCGCAGTATCCTCTAACTCTAAACTTCGGAACTGTCGTCCTACGAGACTGTGGCACTTGAGGCAAATATCCTCGGAATTCTCTTGTCGCGTTGGCTGCGCGTGAAAGTGTGGCATGCAGCCTCGCGTTATCTCGTTCCGCTAACTTGCCAGGCGGTATCTACGCCTGATTATTACGACCCATATATGGATCGCGGCCGCCAAATGAAAATCGACAGAGAGCACGCAACGCAAAGTCGCCTTTATCTAATAACAAGCAATAATGTACTCGATAATATCTGTACAAACGTCGGAACCAAGAAGAAATTCGTGAGAATAGACTCCTGACGCATGATAACATCTTGTACCTCTATCATAACGCTACACCTCGGGCGTATACTTAAATACCTATCACAAAAATTCGTGGCTGTCTGAAATCTCGAACAACATTCAGTAATCTTCCGCGAACATCATTAAGCAAGCCTAATCAAGAAACCCTTTACTGTAAGCAAGTCTGATCGATTTCGCACATACGCGCTCCGCATACCAATCGAGTGTCGAAGAGATTACATCACCGACAAACGCTATGCCCTCTGTGCGAGCGTAACAAAAGACGCCACACTTGTAAAGCTATAGAATTGCAAGCATAGCCTTCCTTTATTCTAGCAGCACGCGATTGGGATGTCAAATCGTCCGGTCCAGTCTGGATATGCTAGGAATGGCAACTTCACAACTTCAAATGCGGGCTTATCAATGACGGCTGCTATGCAGGTATTAATCACACGAGGAAGCGAACTACAATCTACAATGCAAAGTCCTTTTATCACACCGGCGCTAACAGCACTGCACGTCAAACATACAGTCTGCTATAGGTTAAGAAAATACAGCACAGTGTCTATACTTAGACTATCGAAGTTATGCTGCACAAAACCTGTCAACAGCATGCCACATTTCCTAACGCAGACACTCCTTAAGATTCAAATAGCCTGGTGATTAGCTGACGAATATCTCGCTCATCGCAGATTGGGCTTGTGGCAGAGCGCTGTAGCCGTCGCGTAGAAAATCATTACGTCATATCATCGAGAGCTGGAGACGGTCTTTCTCTCTCTTTTTGAAAGTCAAAACTTCGCGATTTCAGTGTGTTTACTTTTGTGCTGTGTACTACGCGTCAGTGACATTACATGGATTATATCGTGACGCGGTGAAAAAATTATGGCGTTTGTGGCAATGAATGGCTCTAGGCTTGTGGTGGTGAAATGAAAACAAATAGTTTGCGCAATTGGCGTATGCTACCGGACACTGACCCCGACCTAGATGATACCGATGGCAGACCTGTCGCGTATGAGCAGAATTCGTAAAACTTGGATATCTAGGTAATTCTAGTTTTCTAACTGGACTATTAGAGCGAAAAGCTGGTAGTCTAATTTTGATCTAGTTTGTGAAATGTGAAACGTTTCTATGCTTTAATTTTAATTCTAATCTAAATTCTGGTTTTGCTGAAAATGTTATACAGGAGCACTGTATGATGCGATACGGGCCAATTCCGATGTACAGACATTTGCCGGGGCGCCGCATTTGCCATTTTCGTGCATATGGGAATGAATCCACATTTGATATGAAGTGAACTTCATTTTGTTTCAATTCTGTTGCGAATTCAGAAATTCGAATTCTGATCTAATCTTGAAAAGGGTTGTGTAGCTATAATTCGAATTGTAGTCTAATTCGGAAACCTGAAAATTTTTCGAGTTGTCCAACTCTGGCCACTAGGTCAATCACTAAGACAGAGGTGTCAAACATACGGCCCGCGAAGCAATTCTGAGTAAATTGAAACAATCTTACATTTTCCGGCACATTTGTAACAAATGTAGAAATATTTTGCAGGAAATACTTCCATGCTCATAAGCCCCAATATAACCACCCGACTACGGCGCCGTGGTTTCACTCCACTTACCACTAGTATTAATTAGGTCGATGAAATAACCATCCAATTTCAAGTAGGCAAAAAATGCTCACTGAGTTTTGAGTTTTATACAAATATGGACGAAAAAGTAGTTATTCACAGAAGCGTAAACGCCAATGCGAAACCGTTATATGCAGTTTACATGGAAAATATATTAGTTGCACAAATGTATAATTGAAATATCTATGGTTGCACTGCTGTGTCACTTTCGACCCATAATTGATCCCCAGACATGAGAGAAACCGGACAAGCGGTTTAAAAATAATACACCAATTTCCTATGTCCGCGTTCCCAATTAAATATCTTGTATTGCTCACGACGTATATGCAGGGCTAAAGCCAGATTACCACTAAATCAAAGGGAGCATAGAATATGTCAATTTATATCGTCGTTAACGCCACTGTTTTAGCGGTTCTTCACTGTATTCAACCAGGCAACCATCGTATTCTTGTCAATTCCATTGTTCGCGAATAAAGATGTTGCGACTTGCCGCTTAAAAACCCATGATACGTTTATTATCTATAAATGCTTTCAAGATATTCAAGTGAAAAGCAAGAGCAAGAGGTAAAATTTTGGAATCAGTTGATGGCTGGTCCGGCTCGCGAGGGATTTGAAGGCTTGAATCCGGCCCGCGACGCAATTTGAGTTTGACATCCCTGCACCAAGAGCTTCTACTTTTCCGGGGCACTCAAATAGGTTTTGCGTACTCGCACTACTCACTCAGGTGGTCATGATTTACGTTTACGTCCGTTTCTACTTAACAGTTTTCTGTATTTTAGGCAAAACTTCTACTTGTTCTTGAGTAAATGTGTACGACATTACTTCTATATATCTGCTCAAGTATCAACGATGGCTACTTTGAATACATCTGCGAATAAGTCGATATTCACAGGTGTAGGGGCGTTGGTTTGGACGTTAAAAGGTAGCCACAGTGAAGATTGAGGAGATTCAAGACGGGTTCTTGGTCAACGGACACTTCATTGCGACTTTAAAAAGAAATGTTACCGTAATGTCATTATGATAATACGGAAAATGTGACACTCGCATCACGGTTGTGCCGACCAACGGCCCACTCACAGCTAAATTCCGTGTTTCGATTATAACAACGTCACACATATTAAGACATGACCCACACAGAACATTTGACATTACATTAGTAATAATGGGGCGGTTAAGTTTCCAGATGGAATCCGTAACGAACTACTCACACTCTTTCAGAGTACTGGGGTTGATTTTTCATACTTTTACTGCGCAGGCCTACTCAAGTAGGTATGATTGTATACTAAATCCACTTCTATACTTAACATATTCCAGTTTTTTTCAGGGCCAAACTAGGTCTGAAACACTTACTTTTTTACGTACTTGGAAACTGCTATACTTCAACTTGAACTGAAGTAGAGGTTGACATTATTTCTACCACTACTTAAGTATTAACAATGACTACTTTGACCATCTCTAAACACTGAACAGTTATTCTTGTGTATAATCTAGTTCATACTTTCAGCGCGACCAGAGCTGGTTCGAATCAACACATGTTTCTCTTCACAGATTTAATATCATCTCCCCCACAAAAAATATTGCAGAGTCATTCAGAGTAATATCTTTCATCACAATAGGGTTCTGAATGTAGAAATTGTTATCGAATATCATCATCACTCTACAATATCATCAGTCATTAGCTGTAAGATAGTTGTAGTATCAAACTAGATTTTAGATGGTGACAATTATACAACATTGACTGCCGATTCATATCAGCAGGGTCGCTGCTATGAAGTTAATTCGTGTCAATATAGAGTTAGTTCTCAGGATGATCCTACATTTTCAAGTACGCATCAAGTCTGCCATACTATATTTCCGCGAATTACGCAATGGAAACATCATTTTATGGACTGCCTGCCTCATTATCCTAACCGACAATGCATGTCACTTACGAGCAGCATTTCCCATCCGGCATCATAAAATTATATAACACAAGAATTTCTGGAATGGATTAATGACATTGTGTACTCGGGTTAAAAATAGAAATTCATTTCGCAAGCGGTATATCATTAGGTACACGATGACATTGGAGATTATTTCATTAGCAACAAAGCGAATTTCTCCTTGAATAACTCTCATCACATGGTGAAAGTTATGTGACGTCACGAAACGCCGGTGATCAGACGTAACAACGAGAGTTTACGCGCGTCATATGATTACGATAACACCGTACGTGCTGTTGGTATTGTCACGGTGTTGTCAAATATTTGGTTTCGTGATGCCTACGCCGAGTATAACGGCCAGCTAAGATAGGTATATACATATATATATACACATTTATTGTATCTACTAGTGGCTCTTAGCGTTTACTAACCCGCGGACCTTTGATCGAATCTGCAAGCGTTCGCGGAACCCCAAATTTTCGTTGAGTCATAGTAACAACATTGTGCCACAATACACATCTAATGTATTACTATAGATTACTGGTGCATGGAAAGAATTGTGCATCAACAAATCTTAAATATACGTTAAGTGTGTGTCATGCGTATACGTTTAGTGTGTGTCTTAACCTCCAGGAAAATCGTGAGACTGAATCACGGAACCATGGACACCGGTCAAGAACCGCTGGCAAAGTATATACAAATATTTATCAGTCTGTCCTTTTTGATAATTACGATAATATATCGGGGACTAGCGATGGGTCAAGATTCAGGTGATATGCTCCCTTCCGATCCTAACAACGGACGTTAGCAATCACTAATTTAGTCAGATTTTGACACCACCCTCGATGTGTGGGCGATAATTTCTGACTTTTCATCTCATCATTCTGTTTCGATGACGGTATGATTATTATGTTTCACAACTTAGATTTCACATTTGATTCTTACAGAGATTAACCTATTCATCCGTCCGACAGGAGATACATTCTACACGTCTGAACGCGCGTATATATAAAATGACATGGCCGGTGTTATTGCCCTCAACAAATCGCGTAAGCGTAAAATTATGATGATATCATCACCCATCAGATTGTAGAAATGCATTATTTTCACAAAACTACACACTGACGTGCGTATGATAACGGTTAAATGAAAGGGTATCAACTCAAGTATTTCGAGTATTCGAATCTGAATCTGAATCGGGTAGTAAGAGATCTATACGAATACAGAAATTATATCCTTTCCAGTAAGAATTGATATATTAACTAGAACTATAATATTTATACTATTTTCCACTATGTAAGCCAGGGTTCACCAACACGTCTCCGGCGGGCCGCATGCGGTCCGCGAGGTCATATTCTGCGGCCCGCGACCTGGTTTGAAATTTTGGAGGATCGCTTGCTAAAAGCCTTTCAAATGCTGAAATTGATTGCAGTTTTAAAGTATTGTTGTTGTTCAAGATAAGCTATTGTCCTGTGTCCAACAACAATATTCCTCAATAACTGATACGGCTTCGGCGATGGTATAGCATTCAATGGAGGAAGAATTAGCCGATGGAAAACGACTCGGGGCTTCCCCACAGATCAAGCTTTATGAGAAGATAGTTTTCCGACAAGTACGTGTCGAACTAACCCTGCAATATCGTGTTGACGGACATCGTGCGCAGCTCATAGTTCAAAATAGAATAAAAGTGATGGTAATGATATTTTTGTTGTATCTCTATTTCTTCATTGAAATATTATTTATTTTATGGTAACCATCTCCCCCCCCCCCGATGTTAAAGAGCGACGCGTTGTACTGAGGTAAAGTCTTAGAAGCGTGGTTGTTAAAGTGTGTGCGTGTCTTCTTTATCTCAATATTGAATTCATGCGGACCGCAGCATCTACGAAATTTGACAATTGGCCCACGACCAGATTTGAGCTGGCGCCCCCTGATGTAAGCCTTGAACGAAACATGATTTTAGTGCATAGCTACGAAGTACGCACGTTTGTGGACATATGTCTATGAAGTCGTGATCAACCCATACAGCATTGTCACAAAGTGCAATGAAATATGGTAGAAGGGTCGAAGCAATACTAAATTAACTTTAATGTGATGTAGCACTGGGACAATATTCTTTGTGGTCGCATAAAAGGTACAGATTTGAACTTTCGAAATCCTCTATACTGATGCTCATCATGAGCAACACTCGCATACTCGACTCGTGGACTAATCACGACACAGTACATGGTAAATAAAAAGCCGTCAATACAACAATTTCGCAAGAATCCTGTAGTATCCTCGCTATGTTGCCCGTGTGTACTTATCGATACCATTGGACGCGACGTGAGCTTCATAAACTTAATCCGCAACAGAATAAGGCTATAAAAAGCAAAGCCAGGATCGATCGCCAGACTACAAACCCTAATCAGATGAGGAAAGATCAAACATTGTGCAATCATGGCGATATGATATTGCGCCGTCTACAAACAGGCTGATATCCATGCAACGATACAGGCGTGTCGAAGAGACCATGTAATGGATTGAGAGTTTCTTCGCGTGTATACCGAATCTGAAACAAACTACACGCTACACAGTAGGTCGCGATTACACAGCCAATGATTTAGTGACTTCACGTCAGTGTTGTAACATGGATTCAACGTGAAATGATGATACCTCCAGTAAACCAATTTGGCACGTGTGTACTGTACACCATTTAGAAGTGGTCAATAACGAAGTACTTCTACTTTTTCGAAGAACTCAAGTAAGTATTGCATACTTGCACTATTTACGTAAGTGGTTATGAGTTAGGATATTAGATTACTTTCTCAATCAACAGTTTTGTTTTGCTAGGCAAAATCAGGACAGGACTACATACTTTTACTTACTTGGAATTCGCTACCAGTACTTGTATATTTGAGCGAAAATCGACTATGTAGCTAACACTTGAAAACTTTCACTGGAGTGGCAACTATGATTACGCCGACCACCTCTGGCACCAACGTCCAGCGTGCTTGAACTTTCTAGGTATATATAGGCCTTCAGCGTTGTTTTAAACTGAAGATCAGCGATATCTTAACAATTGAGGATTATGGGTAAGGCTTTAGGTTCGGAACCTGTGCTTGAATTCATGTTTGTTGTTCGTATCCAAAACCTTAAAAGGGTGGCAGCATATCCATTATCCAATTCACTTTCAACATAGCTATAGTCCGTTATATTCACTATAAACCAACGCATATCCCGACGGAAAGTTATACACAATAATATATATTACAAGCTTGACAATTTCCTCTCCACAGGGATGACATTGAATTGAACTATTTGTCTCAAAGGACATGACATTTTGACGAAAGCTATGTGAGCGCCTACGCATATCCTCCCGCGTGAGAAAACTTGGACAACTAGATAATTCTAGTTATCTAATTATGTAGATCAGAGCGAAATGCCATTAATTAGATTATAATCTAATTTGTGAAATGTTTCTATGTTCTATGTTCCCGAAAATGCGACAGGATATGTATAGTGTGAAACGAGCCAATCTTGGTGTGCAGAGCTTTGCCGTTCTCATGCTTATCAAAACGAACCCTAATTTGGCATGAACTGAACTTGAATTTTGTTGCAATTCTTTATAATTCGGAATTCAATTCTAATGTTATCCGGGAAAATAACTGTACAGCTATAATTCTAATTCCCCTCCAATTTAGAAAATATGCAAATTTCCTAGTTGTCCTAATCTGCCCGTGACGCAGCATGCATCGGATTGAAGCCGTTTCGCACACAACACACGGCAATCACGGTGATACATGTCAGGGTCAGTCCACTGACTGCGCTGCGTATTCTCACTTCAGCGAGACTTACATAATATAAAATGCAATACGCGTAAGCTATTTTTGATTTCGACGCGTCTCATTCGCGGAGCACATTAGGAAATGGCGGTATCATTAATTTTGTTGCTGCAGCGACGCATTTCTTAGTCTCCTCGGAGTAGCGTTGTCGACGCCATTGACTTCAAATATAGCTCTTAGATATTCAACACAAACGTTCTCATATATCAGAACTGCAAGGGTTTGGCGAATACAACGATGAGCAAGACATGATGAATATTCCTATACGTCAGTGGTCGGGAACCTTTTTCGTCTGAAGAGCCATGTTAGCCCTATATTTTTCCATTTTACCTCCCAAAGAGCCATACCTATTCATCAATTGTTACGTCACAATTGAAATTAGTGACGTCATTGTAGTACAAATTCAAACTACCTACATGGGATTCGTCGTGGGCGCCATATTTTCTCTGTAAAAACTGGTATGCTACTAATCATCGTGTTATAGCGAAATTCATTGCTAATAACTCAGAATTTATAATAATTGATAACAATGTAATATAACTGTAGCACTCATTTCGAAAATCCAAATACGGCGGTAACATAAACGTTGCACTACACGCCTACGTTTTAATGGCAATACTAGAAAGCTACTTATCAATGAAGACGATGGATAGCGAAGCGTTGCTTGTAATTTGGATTTGTAATTGGAATGTCACTTCCAATGCAGTTCATATCTCGGCTTAGATTAGGAAGACAATGCGTATTTCAAAACTAGATTGTCATTTATGCGTCCCCATGTCTGCTATTCTCTTTGATCAACCAACATATGGTGTACTCCAAGATAACGCAGCGCGCGATGCCGGGTACATCGAATACGCGATGGATATTGATCGCTGTCGCTACAGCAACTTATATTTGAGGATTTTATAAATGGGTACGAGCCCGTAACCCTGGATACGCCACTGTCTTGACCTCTCCGATACATGTTTATGCTGCCACGAGAGCAACTATACTGGCCGCTAAGAAAATTTACTAGTACAGAATTAAAAATATGACAAAGAGCCATATCTTATACCCAAAAGAGCCATATATGGCTCGCGAGCCATATGTTCCCGACCACTGCTATACGTAGTATGCGGAGAGTTTTGATGGCTACCAGTGAATTCCGTACTTCGTGAGTTTGACATTAGAAACGTGATGACTGCTATCATCATTGAATAGTATATTCATACTGAATCAAACCCGAATATTTCCGGCTGACACTCGTCAGGGGTAACCGTGAGCAACTAGTAGAGAATCGGAAAGAACATTGTATTTTGTACATCAGCAATCTTATCACCAAACATGACGACTGTCGTTGATAAAATGTTCTTTTCAATTCTCTACTAATTGCAGTTGCTGACAATTACCACTGACAAGAGTTAGCCGAATATATTCGGGTTTATTTCAATACGAATGTACTAATTAATTGAATGTTTCACTGAATATGAACGTGAATTGTGATATACGCACTTGGTGTATTAGATATACTCGGCGTGTATGTATTAATGTATTTGGGTTATAGGGTAGGGTAGGATTAGGAGTTTTGGATGAGAAGAGCATTGACTCCAGTGAGTATGAGCATTGAATACCCACGACTGCATGACTGCGATGTTGAAACACGGACATTCAATATTCATATTCTTTTAAATTAATTTCTACCATATATCCAGATGAAACAGTCTTGGTAAAGTACCAGTGGTACGTGTCCACGCCATTCAAATTTAAAATCAAGTCTAGCGAGTAGTTGATTCAGTTTTGGCATACTGATTTCTACATCATATTTACACCTATACTCGATAACACTTGAGGTGTATTCAATTTCGCTTCTCGAAATTGAAATCGAAAGTGACCACGGTTGACGAAAACATGCAATTTCACGAGATTATGTCGTCACGTGGTGTAATTCCAAGTGATGTAACCTGTCCCCATTACGAACGTAACGAAATGTGAAAAATGGTTCCAACGGTCGCTACGTCATGGAGACGCGTCTATGACACCACGTATCCACTATCATTCGATTTAATGCCCGTTACAAAACTAGACTTGGACAAATAGATAATAATCGTTGTCCAATTAGACGATAATTAGAGCCTAATGATTTGTGAAATGTTTCTATGCTCTACTTTTCGAATCTAAATAATGGTTTTCCTGAAAACAATACGGGAGAACTGTATATAGTGGGAAACGAACCAAGCATATAGTGTACATACATTTACCATTTACATGCTTATGAGATTGAACTCTGATGTGGTATGAGCTGAAGTCGGTTTTTGTTGTGTTTCATTCTAAATCGGAATTTCAGAGAATTTCCAAGTTTTTGTGAATTCTACTTTAATTTGGAAAAACTGCGTTGCCATAATTCCAATTCTAACTCCTGACAAGAGACACCCGAAAGTCTTTGAGTTTCATTAAATGTTCTACTGCAATGGATGTTGTATTGAAAGCTTAATATTAATCTAATTTGGAAAAGCGCAACATTTTCCAGTTGTCATATACTCTAACAATGCATAGAACATGACGTGTGGCACCCCAAAACGCATGGATTTATAAAACAACAGCCCTCTACCTACCACGGAATGGAGATGTACCTAATCCCGCATTTTACTAATCGAGATAAGGGATACATAAAGATAACTTGCAGTATGCAGTAAATTCTTTGTGATTATGTATATCTTCATTCTTCACGCTTCACGCTAATTTCGTCTATATAGGTCACATGCTAAGCATGTTGCACAGGACGCCCACGTGACTCCTATATACCGTATGGAATACAGAAAATCTATAAATGGACATTGGGAATGCATTCGAATAATGCACCGTAAAAGGTAATCATGAAGTAATCAGCGACGGGGAAAATTAATGACTAATTCGTATTCTTCTCCGGCCACGGATTTCAGCACCGTTTTCAAAGTGCTTCACCCTTTAAAACGATGCTTGAATATCTGTGAAGACTTCTCCTAGATCCGATATTGTCAACAATTCGAGTGTGTACAGTGTCCAGTGACTCATTCTCAAGAGATGGAGCTATAGTGTGAATAGATTGTCACGTAGGGGCGCTTCTTTGCGCAAACACAAGGTAGCGTGCGTATCCAAATTTAGATTCAAATCGGTGATTCACAATCGGAAGGGAAAGCCACACAAAATAATCGATAGTCAAATTTCAGTGATATGTGCGCTTCCGTATTCATTCGGTAATCAACGTGGAATATGTTGTAATGTATGGACAGTACGGCGTACAACACTAACGTCGTGGAGGAATTGCAAGCTACTTGACAAACTTCCACAATAAAATACTATGTCCAGTCCATATACAGTATGAATGTGTGAAGCACGGTGTAAGCGACCATTCTGTTGACGAAATATGTTGATGATGTGATTATCGGTATGTTATAAAATCTATTTCTGCTAAAATTATCTATCTACCATTTGTATAGTGGCCGGGAGTTGGTACGCCATTAAATCAAATCGCCGACATCCTCATTCTATTGATGGAAGTCTGATATGGTGTCAATTCACAGAAATCAAATATTTCAGTAGTTCGAATACGCTGTCACGTTCGTAAACGGTATCGCAGCATCGAGGCTTTTTGAACTGGTGGAATTATCATTGAAACGAATGAATGCAATCAATCCTTCAACTTCACAACTACAAAATCGTAACTAAAATGAACAACGGAAATGCTGACTAATTGAGTCTGCTATAAATACACACAATCCACTGGACGAATGTCATAAATTCGACGTCTCTGCGTGTAGATTGCCACCGTCGCGAATTTGCATATTTCGAATACATACGGGCCGATTACGTTCGATAATATGGCAGATTTATGACGGGAAACTATACCTCGTCGCATTGTAAATATGTTTTGGAAAATAATTATCGAACGGGGGACTCCCGGGAGACAAATGTTTAAGGTGTACTGTAAACGCCGTCAATATTAGCCAACGATGATAGGGTATGCCTGGTTTTGCATGTGGTCAGTAGCATCAATGTTAACACACAGTCATTGAAAGCTATTGTTGAGCGTGACTAGAACCAACCCTTTGCCGAAGTCAGCCGAAAATATTGGGGTTTATTTCAATTTGAATATACTATTGAATTGTATACTGAAGGTCTGTACCAAAACTTCAAATTTACCATACTAAAATATGACCGAATGATATATCCATGGATATTTAGGGCTACATATCCCTGGGTATATCTCTACGTTAAACTTATTCAAGATGGTTCAAATCTTGGTTAACAGCAACGTGGTAAATGAATCTTGTGTACATTGTGTGAGCAGTGCGCACTACAGCATATAATTAAGCTAGGACTAGAACTAGACATCCCTGGATATATATCTCTACGGCAAATTTATGTTTAGATAGTCCAAATCTTGGTGAACAGAAGCGTGGTAAATTAATCTCGTGTACATTGTGTGTGTACTACTGCATATATATTCTACAAGCTATGACTTCGTAAGTGTACCAACCGTAACATAACACAAGTATGATATATGATATATCGATATACAATGCATCAGGATACGAAAATTTCAACGATGACTCAAACGGATGTCGAAAAGCAAGCGCGATTACATCAAGTCCCATTAGACCATATTCACGCTACTGCGTAAATTCTCATCTCGTTGCCAAACACCCCAGAGTATACGGAAAAAAATTCGCGTAATTCCAAGAAAGGCGTCAAATGGAATAGTCCAAATGAGGAATATAAAAATTATTGACACTACGGCGAGGGATAGCAATTGTTTAGCATGACATCACAGGTTAATATGACGTCGCGACATCCGGAGAAACGGAAACTTTGTAACTGATACCACGCCTACTTTATGGCATATGATTTTTCAATAAATCACTGCATGCTTTCTCGGTGCGTTATTGGCAGGTGATTGATGATGTCTTCAAATATAGTGATGCGTCGATGTCTTATGGAGTATGGGGTCTCTGATGGACCGTGGAAACTGTCGGGATGTTCCGGAAAGTCCCGAACCATGAATGATTCGTGTGAGAGATCATATCCATACGTTTATCAATGGGTGAGGTGCAGAATCATGATTCTGGTAGATGCAGCCACAAATGATAATACGTTGAGATCAAATTGACATGGAGTCTACGGACGTAAGAATATAGATTTCGGAATAAAATTTTTCGATCTCATTAGCCTCATAAGCAGAATTATATTCTTTATTCACAGTAAAACTGGTAAATACACACATAATCCGGGGTGCAACCTGCCCCCAAAGGAAAATGGCGAGATTGGAGTAAATTTTCAAAATTTCAGTACCGGTAACACAGTTTATTATCATTATTTCCTTTATTTAAAGACAATTTGAGTGACGCGTATAACAACTGTGGTCTTTTGCGTCACGACTGTACAGTTGCTAACCGACTAGATAATTAATAATTAATTAATTAAATAATTAATTAAGCAGAGTTGAAGAACTGGATATTTTCAGCTTTACAAAATTAGATTATAGTTAACAGGATATCCACAGTTTTGTTTTTTACATTAGATTAGAATTAGAATTGCTGAATTCGTTGTATCAAATTGTATCATTATTGTATTCTATTCCAAATTAGACAGAAATGCAACCAAAATCGACTTCAGTTCATATCAAATCAATAGTCCATTGTCATAAGCACGAGAATCGCAAATGTCTGTAATCCAAGCCTAGCTAGTTTTGCACTATACCCAGTTCTCCTGTAGTATTTCCAGGAATGTCAGAAATTAAATTATAGACTTACAATTAGAGCATAAAAACATTTCACAACTTGGACTAATTAGACAGCCAGGATTATCTAGTTATCCAAGTTTGTATGACATATATGTCTGCTAAAAGTCGAAATAACTTCAGCAGACGCTGACTCTAAAAATAATTTCGTCTCGTGCGAAATCAGAATCAGCAACCGATCCGGCGTGCTCAACGCGAACGAAGCGATGACAATTTTCGAGGAATCACTAGTTACAAATAACCGAGATCGTCTCGTCAATGCCAGGAAAAAAACAGCCACCCTATATGGTGCTGCTGTATTACGCCGGGACGCATGAACAACTGAACATATGTCGGATTATTCACGTGTGCATCGATCACTCGCATGCTTTCTTAAGATCCGTTTTAGGAACAGTTCTACGACCAAGGGGACGAAGGTTCGAACGCCCAAGAATTATGATTGAGTAACGCGCCAATATCTACAAAGATCAATTTTGGGCCTTCGATGGATAGTTCCGTCGGTGCAAAAGGTGCGTGGCGTTGCAGTACAGTAGTTTCTAACTTGAAGGTACAAAAAAACTTCTTGGAGGTACAAAACTTCAATATACAACTGAATGGTATAGTAATCTTCACATGAACCCGAATATTTCCGGGTGACACTCGTCAGGGGTAATTGTCAGCAACTAGTAGATCGGAAAGAACAATGTATGTCAACAATCGTATCACAAAGTTATAGCGCAATATCATATTCACCACAAGGAAACAGTAAGTCGGCATTGCGTAACACCCCCTAATGCTAGAAGTACATTACATGTCATCAATATCTGCCTCAAAACCGCCAATTGAGCTTTTATTGGTTTCACTACGTATGCACGTACGCGGTTGATTTCTCTGAATATACGCAATTTATAAAACATGATTTGTCGTTAAAGGTTTCAGTCTGTGAATTCAGTCTGGTTTCACTTTTTGATAAGCGTGCGCTGGAATGATCAGCTGACATAATTTAAGCCATACGTTATTAACGCATGTTGTACGGTGTGCGCCGTGTATCCGGGTTAATAATTCATGGGTTCTCAATCCAAGATGCATACTATGGAGAACAACATTTTCTTCGCGCAAAGGATCTATAAGCACCCGGACTATTCTCCATATCATCGAATGTTCTCGTGAGCTGACATGGTTTATAAAATACATATTTCAGTGATTATTTTGTCAAATATTTCATGTCGTTCAGTATTGAACTCCTAAACTTCAGTGGAGATGATTGTATAACATTCGGAATTTGGAGATGGCAAAACGTCGAGAAAATATAGCCATAACGTTCGTGAGCGATTTCGATTAATATAGCATATGGATTACTTTGTTAAGCTAGAGACGTACAAGCAACGTCATGGATAGTGGCCATGCTACAAAGTATTACAATACAAAACAAATAAATCCCGGAGCCATCAAAGGCTTCACGTTTTCATGAAATGCCGAATCTCAGCGAAGTTCTGTAGGCGTAATACAGAACTGAAACGAGCAAAGTGAACTGATGATCAAATCATTTAATTATAGCATCTTTATTTATGCATAATATGCAGACGCGTAATTTTGGTGGGCGCTAACGTAAGTAAAAACTTTTGACCCAACCACGCACGGTTGGCCTTAGATCATCACCATCCCTTAACGAACTTAATAAAAAGCTTATTTGAGAATCTATGAACAGATTAAGTCTCGCAAAGAACAGCCCGCTGATTGGAGAAAAAGTTAAGTCCATCGTGAAACTTTTTCGTTAGGTAATGTTACTATAATCGGATGATACTGAGAATATTGTCCGCTCATGCATTCAGTCAGTGTTTTCCGGTAAGTTAGTCAACGCATTGTCCCGGAAGGTACCAGCAACTATCTGAGAAACTTCAACTAAATTATAGAGGGAAGGCGTGATAATGTTCTCGTATTGTGGAGGTAATTCCCAAAACTACAGTACGGTATCAAATAAAGATTACGATATGCATGGCATGTTGATATCTGACAAAAATACGCCCTTGTCAATAAAGCAAACATTAAACCTTCACTCGTGAAATACAGCGTCAAAATCAAAACACCTCCATGAAATATGTATAAGACACGCCACCGACGCACCTTACAAAATCCACTTCTTGTTGATTGATCACGACATTTTAATGACACGAAATATTTGCAAACGTCAATACGCGCCAAGAACGCGCCTTGGCGAAGGTCGCGTATTGAGTTTGCCTGATCCTCGACCCGGTAGAATATCGATCATATCCACGCGCTAAATCATAATGACAGGTTATATCATACGACCTGACATCTATGTAATAGGTGTTGCAATTGTATGCAAATGCATCGGATTTGGAAAATATGCGATGCGATTGACAATATGAGGATGTTGTGCAGTGGGAGGTATTCTCGAATAAATGGAGTGACTTTAGTTACCTCAGTATTGATTTTAGAATCAACATGTCAGTGCATTCAACCTTGCATAGTACAGTACATAGTCTACAAGAGTAATATACTGTATTGCATACCGTGGTCTGACGAGTCACAAATCACCAGACCGTGTCTACATCCTACGCGCGTAGTGCCAAAATTACCAGTCTCCAGCTCAGAATTTTTGTGAACGGGCGAGTAACATCACGATTTGTGACAAGTAGCATTACCGCCATTAAGAAATAACGCACGAATGCGTTACTTTGCACAGTGTAGCTGAAATATTCTACATAGTCAATCCATGATTGATGTTTGAGAAACGCATAAAGACGTCATTCCGCATGCTCAACCAGACGTGATTGGCGAATCCATCACCTTATAAATGAAATCGACAATATTTGCGTATCATATTGATAAATCTAGAATACCTCGCTGGTTGACAGAAGGTGAGCTCATAACCGAATACACAATTTCCTTATCTACAACTCTTGCCGACTTACAGATGATAACCATCTGCATGTGCAATATGTTCTTGGTACGCCGGCTAACTCTTCTGGTCTAGGATTTATTGAGGCTTGGTGATATACGTCGTAAAATAAATGGACTTCTTTCCTAGTATCACAAATAACATTGGCCGTACAGTTCGCGCTAGGGAAACGACAAACGGACGCATATGAATGGATTGAACTTCCCGCATGAAACAACTAATTCCCCAAATTGATTGGTCTATAATAAGCTGTAGTCGGGTTCATCCGTATATAAGGGTCCGTCGGGAAAAGAGAGTCCTCGGGGAATCGGTAAATCCGATATTGCTTATATAGGAGTCACCACAACACAGTGTCCCCTGTCAAATAAACGCAACATTGCGGACGCATGTCTCGCTCTTAAGCTGCATTGCATTTGCGATACATAAGTAATAACTACACATAAATTGCTTCTATCCCACGGCAGGATCAGTGGATTGGCGTGCGCACAGATCCGGAGAATTGGATGTGAATGAATGACTGCTCCCATGAAATAAATTTGTTTGACTCACTATGCGGCGCTTCTTGGAGGTATTGAACTTCAATATTTTATTGATCAATATATTCATATTGACATAAGCCCGAATATTTTCGTCAGGGGCCAGCAACTAGTAGAGAATCGGTAATAACACCGTATACCATCAATCGTATCACCAAAATACGCGCCAAAAGAGGTGACATCTTCGCGATGGCCCATGCAAAACAACAGCTTGTGTCATTTCAGCGGGCGACACTGGGGTAATCAACACTTGGACATGTGGGTTAAAGTTTGGGTAAAGGTTAAATTGGGTGTTATGATTGGGGTTAGTATCGAGGTTATAAAGTCACATGCTCGAACGTCGCATGCTAAAGTGTCGGATACTTAACAGTCGTTTTTCATTGTGTCGCGTGCTCAAATGTCGGGCTTCAAGCCATTCGTGCTACCTTATTCAAGCGTATTTATTCATAGGGAATGAAGTTTTTGTGCAGACTATTCATGGTTAGGATTTAGGTCAAGACAGGTTCTATCATATGGACTTCTTGAGAGGGGTTTAGTTTTTTGGATAAAGAGCGTCATTCACTGTACCAGTAAGCATTGCACACTGTGCAGTGTGCAGTCGTCGAAGGTCTGTGGTCCTTGTTAAATAAAATGTTTCCAGATCGCGTTAACATGTCTAAAGACACTCCAACAGTACAAAAATGGCAACCTTACGACGTTAGCAATCAGTTATGGATATCACATCACGGAGGACGTGACCTTATATATGACACAACAAAACACGCTGACGTAATGTGCACGCAAAAGCCATCTACACCAAAAATGAACCAATGTGTCGCCTCGTACTTCCCAAATACCCGATAGATATCAGCGCCGCGCCCAATTCCATGGCAACAAACTTCAAGCAATTGGCAATACGGCTCTGACTAATAACTTTCCCAAACCGCACGTCCACGGACGATACCTGTTCGATCGTGCCATGCGTGAAACAGCATAAGCGTTGGAGAATGGGATTGTCTGAAGCCTCAAACCATTACCCATGTACTATGAGTGACCTTTAACGCAAGTCGCAACTGAAATCATTTCAACAGTCGCGAATTGCGACGCGATTGCAGGAAAACGTCAGCAGAAGTTGAGTTGAGACCGAGATTCCACGTATACGTCAGGAGCGTCCATTATCATTTGTGACCTCGAGGATTTTCGTTACTTGACGACGCACACGTAGGCCTCTATATAAATAGATACGGTGTATTGCTTCAAAAGTGGATGACTGATGTAAGCCATACATTCAAATGTTATCAATAATATGATTATATATACTTTTTATAATTGCTTTTCATGTCAATGATTTTTTGCAGTACGGCAATCAAAGTATTATAACTTCTATGAACGTTTCCCAATAGGTCTTTTACAAAACATGGCTGGGTATAGGGTTGTATTTAAAACAAACAGTGCTTTAAAACACTTTATTTAACACATTTTTAAACAGTGTTTGAACAAAATGCCTTTTAGAAAAATTCAAAATATGTTTTTTTTTCAAACGTTCTGTAATTATGCCATAACTGAGTAGATACTTTCGAAACACGAGTAGTACGAACTTACGGACGATTTGGACGTCGACGTATACGATATGGAGTGAATGGAACCCTCGGAATTGCCGTTGGTTCGACAGTTATAGCAAGTAGATATAGATTAGGCACGGAATGGGTGTTGTGATGATGATGACCGCCGGCTGTGATGCGGCAAAATCGGTAGTCTTGATTAAAGATATTTTTGGTTTGTTTATGACAGTGGTCTGAAGCCCTTTTCGTCTAAGAAGTCATATTTGCCCTATATTTTCAATTGTCAATGTCAATCCACTGCGACGTCACAATTAAAGATCCGTGCCGTCACGTCTAAAAAAACAATGAATGCAATAAAAAAACATGTTTTAAACGAGGGCTATGTTTTAAACATGTTTGTTTTAAATTGGTTTTTGTTTTAAATGCAACCGTAGGGTTAGGGTTGCATACCGCATAGTTGAATCCGACGTTTCGAGTCCCGTATACCATGGTCTACTAAAAACAGTAGTAGGCCATACGTATACACATTCAATGTATTTTATTGAATGTTTACTATTCATGTAGTGCGGTAATTCTCAGAACTTGCACAGGGGCGAGTTACCTACTAACATTCGAGTGAAAGACAGGCTCATCCTTGATGATAACCAGTGAACTGATTCGAAAACGTTATCTCATGCCCCTGCTTTTCAATTGAATACTTTATCATCAAGCATATACAAACAAACATCGTATCACGGACCATATGGGTTTTATTCGCGAACAACGAAATCGGTTAAAATACGAGGATGGGCCGGTTGACTACATTTATGAACCGGTAAAACATTGGCGGTAACGAAGATATAAGTCGGCATATTTCTATGCTGCATTTGTTTTAGCCGTAATCTGGCGTGAGTCATGTCGGTGCGTTGTGAGGAATACAAGATATTCAACTGTAAACTCGGACGTCCGAATTTGGTTCGTTATTATTAAACGCGATTCGAGTTTCTCCGGATTCCGGGGACCTTTGGAGTTGAGTTGGAAGTGACACAGCAGTGCGAACACAGATATCGGAATAGTTTTGTGTAACTAATATATTCTCCATGCAAATTGCATAGAACGGTTCCGCATTGGCGCATTTGCTTCTGCGAATAACTACTAGTTATCGTTCCATTTTTCCATAAAAATCTGAACTCGATGTGTGCTTTGGGTCTTCTCGAATAGGGTGTCAATGTGACCGACTTGTTGCTAGTGATAACTAGAAATAGAGTTAAACCACAACACCATAGTCGGAGGGTTATAATATGGCCTATGAACAATGAACAGACTCCACATTTGCTTTGTTGAGGGATTATTTAATGGAAGTGTGTCCTTCGAAACATCTCAGCAGTTGTTACAAATGTGCTGGATATTATAAGCATTTTTCAATCCACCCAGAATTGCTCCTCGGGTCACGGGTCGTATGTTTGACACCTCTGTCATAGATCATTCTCGTAAGCACGAGAATAACAAATGTCTGTACGAGTACAGCAAGCTCGGCCCATTTCGCACAATACAGTTTTCCTGTAGAATTACAGGAAAACCAGAAATTAGATTAGAATCTAAATTAGAGCACAGAAACATTTCACAAATTAGATTATAATTAAATTACAGACATTTCCCTCTAATTGTAGACAACTAGAATATCTAGTTGTCCAAGTCTGCATTAAGGGCGGTAATGAATATCAACTCAACGTTTTCTTTATAAGCCCGAAAGAAGAGCTATTATAATACAACGGCCCACTGTCGTTCAAAGACACGCTTTTGCGGACATGCACGCGGCAGAACTATCACCAGAGTTGAAAGACCTATACCACGCTGTCAGAGTGCGCTATGCAAGTCGAATATAGAATACCAGGTAAGTTTGACATCAATGCAGATACGCTCTCTACTCTTCCACGTATACCGCACGGTAACAAGCCAATGATGTATAATGGCGTTGTTGTTGGCAGGGATATGAATATTTACGAAGCAAAGAGTGCTGCGGTGAAAGGTTCAACTGTAATCATAGTCTTCCTTAGAAAAACCTTTACATTCATTAACATCAGCCGCCGAGTTCAACCGCCATCTTGCAACGCAACACTCCCGGGATTTCGAGAAAGAAACGCAATACTTTCTGGGAATTTAACTCTGCAAGGGAAATTAATAGGAATTTAAGACCTCTGATTAACCGCAGCATGGGTGAAAATAGACTAGCTGAATCACGGATGAGGTCAGAAGGGTAGTCATAGCTGGAACCTGAAACGTCATACCAATACATTGGATGATGCGGCCACTGTTGGATATGATCAGTTTTGGGGTAAATTTTGTTATAAGAAACTCTGCGTTCCCGACTTCCCAGGGCAGCATGACGCATCCTAGTGAATACTCCGCGAAGATATAGAATCCCAAAGTCGCAGGTCACCACTTAGATCTTTTACCAATACTCACGATGATGAGCTGTTTGACATTGCCGATTGGTCATATTGTTTGGAACAGATGACTGGTCATGACGTAAATACAGTGGGGAGGGGGTTGGTGCAATTACGAAACCTGACCAGGATGACAAAACCAATTAAGCTATGTATAAGCAAGTCTATGAAATTCAATTACAAAGTTTGAAAGAGAATCGTACTACAATCCTCCCTTGCAAAGGCAATCGTTAGCCGACAGACATAACTCATGACGCGACAAAACGTAATGGACACGAGATGCTGTTATCCAGTATTTCTTTCCATCCAGTTCACATGCCTCTAATTTACATTGCCTAGGCCCAGGTGGGTGTTTGATTTCAAAAACTACTACATGTCGTGTCAACACCTTACTATCTTGTCATTGTATCACAGTCTTATGATGTATTGGAATGATTAAATTATTAAGAAACTTATACTGATACTGAACCTCCTTTCTGGTGCATCGACCATAAGGACGGGTATAACAGAGAATTTTGAATGCTCCTTTTTAGGTTGGGTCGGTCGAGAACCAAATCTAACAAAACGGCGCGTAAGATATATATCATGTTACATGTTAGTGTATAACTGAATCGTATAGGGCTCTGGTGCCTTGAATACTGTGACGTCCGCTCTCAAGCCATTTCCACCTTCACCGAATGCAAGGAGAACGGATAACCGTTTTTTCTGTGTACGCGACAGGGAACTTTTGTTTGCAGATGACGCTTGGGACAATCCACGTCCGTTACAGAAAGCATAGTTCGCCAGCAGTGTTCCTTTGTGCTAGGATTTAATATTTAACAGACACCCCGTCTCTATCGTCGTGCGCGAGCCTAGATATTTATAAACGTTACGTTGCCCCTTTCGAAAGATCCACTTACATTAAATCTACAACCGAGTAATTGTGTTCAATACGAGAGCGCGTCGTTCGGCCGCTGCGTAGCTCGTCAGATCTACGATCGCTGCGATACGGCTCACTCTGTTTGACGTCAATGGAGTTCTATACCCGGCGTAAACAAGCAGTCACGATCTCTGTAAAACATGATGTAAGGCAAGAAACGCCGCCGACCCACCCCCAAAAGAGATGTGCAGAAGTTTTGAACAAGTCAGAAATCGAAACCCACCTAATTAGCAGCCCGTACACAGGTTTTACCGCATAGTAGAAGAGTAGTTTTGCCAGATGGCATCATAACCAATGTGTCATCGAGCTGTGCCGTGACAAACCGCGATTTCTTTGCCACGCAAAAGTGACAGACGCAAAGATTCGGTAACAAATGTGCGGCGAACAAAAAGCAGCCGTAAATAAAGACCGGGAAAGCGTGATTTCATGGCGGAGATGCACAGATTTATGATAAGCGAAACCTCGATATTGTGCAGAACTACAACCAGCACTGACATGAACCTTGTCGTAGCATCGTGACTACGAGTTTCCCAAGTATTACTGGACCTTATCCAAACAGATGATGGCATGAATGACGGTACTCTACTCAACTCTCTGGTTTGTTTGTTTGCTTTGCACTACTAGAGGTGAGTTTTCAAGTGACTTGTGAGCAAGATACGATTGCAAATGTGAGCATGACGCGATCAACAGAATGAGTGGCGGGGTTTGCTGAGACAGCGTGAAAGGCTTGTGAAAATACAACGCATATGGAACAAGCTAGTTAGGGAAACAGAACATGCCAGTACATTTACATATTGCAACAGTAACGGACTGCTAACGGCACCACATTTTCGATGCTTCCCTATCTGGATTACTCGATTTTCCAAGTGGTGGCGCGAATCCAATTCCGAAGCGTTTCCTCGATGGAGAAAATATCCGGAAAGCATCGGATTGCGCTTTTTGTTATACATCCCGTTTACCTCCTGCGGGATGCGTTCCACTATTACTTGACCATGTTCTTGGTAAGACTCAGTGTGAAACGTACATGCATACTTTTACATCGTCTAGCTAGGCCCAAGTTTAATTTCAAAGACCACTCCAATTCGTTTCGACACCTTCCTATCCTTTCATTGCATCGCAATCTTATGGTGTTTTAAGGGACAACTCACCTCACTCTACTTACTATTTAAAACTCATCCAGTATGAACTACCGCATACATCTCCACGCACAACTATAGGGTACGTGATTTCAAGGCTTGTATTTCATGTCGATCGTCGCGTGAACGCAATCCGAATCACATACATTTAGTCAGTGTGACCCCGGTATAATTAATCGGAAGCGATAATGTTGTATCAATCATAATACCTCCATGTCCGCCAGTATTTAAGTATTAATTACAGCCACCGGTCAAAGTGATATTCAAAGTTCCTGATTATGTCCTTGTCCTTTGATGTAGTTATAATGGTCAAATGTGAAATGAGTTTAAACATTTCTCGTATAGAATGTCCGAAACGCGACAAATGGAACGCCATGCACAGTTAGCCTACGCAAAGACCAAGAACATTATGCGGTCGTACAGAAATACCAAGAAGCAGGACTGGTAAAACGAAGAATTGCTAACTATGACCCGGAATATCGTGCGAGTATATCGGGATTCGGTGCGTGACTTGCGTTATTATAAATATTAAATTGGCAGGATATGGTCACCGGACAGTTGACATAGCGTTGACAGCACCGTACTAGACAGTGAATAATTTATTAAACTTGAGACAAGACAAGTTAAACCGAACTGACCTAAGACTATTCACTGCAATGTCAAGTATTACGCACCATGCTGATCGATGCGATCATACACAAATCAGTGTAGGTTGGCATAAGCATTGCATATCGTACTGGGCAAATGATGCAACATCCATATACAGTCGACAGTCTACACCGATTAATTCGGACACTTTGGCTCCGCTCACTTTTGGCCGGATTAAGCGGAAAATCATGGCTACGAAGGCGGACTCATTGAAAATACTGAATAGTAAGGGAATAAATAAATTGGAGCTGTACTACACTACAGTAATTGGCACTGATTGCATAAATCGCGGAAGAGTTGTGCCATCAGGTTAGGTGCATTGTAAAATATTGGACTCAATAAATACTGTATACCGTGTCTGTCTGTATTTGTGTGTAGCACACACTAACTCATCAAATACAGTTTACTAAGCAGGACAGCAGCGGCTGGTAGAATACTTTCACTTGATAAAATTATACCACAGACAATAGGAATTAAAAGCTTTCAGTCGAGTAGTAAATAGTTTCCGGAAAACTAACAACCGAAGGCTAAATCTACAAAACCATTCGGGGGGCCCATACGTCCTAAATGTGATGATTGTTATTGCATGAATCATCCTTGTTTCACCGTAATCACTCATCTTGTGTTAAAACTGACGAAATACTGCTAATTGTGTCTTATCCCAACGATAGGAATTGCGAGCTTATGTCCGAAGCGCAGAATTGTAAAAATTATGTTCCGTTCATGGGCATTTGGGCAGAATAAAGCGGCTGTCCTAGTTATCTGGTATCCGTATGGAGCGTGTTTGACTGTATTTAGCGCGTACGCCGTACATTCGCTGTTTCCAGATTTGTATAGTTCTAAGTAAAATCTTGTTAACGATCCAATGAACGTGAACAATACACCAACCGTAGCATATGACCGGTTCGTCGTGGCTTGTGAATATTAATAAGAACATTATTGAATAATCACAAGCGAAGCAGGAAACGCGCGGATTTCGTGGAGTACCGATTTTTGGCAAAGTCGGCGAAACGTTGAGCCGTCCTCAGCACAATTAACGCAACGTGATCTCTGAACTCCGCTTCCAGCTTTCCTTGCACGGTACAAGAAATCCGGTGAGGCTGCGGCGAGATCATGAGTTTGACGGCTTTGACGCATATGCCGACATAGGCAAAATATTGTGCAGACACTTCATGTGCAACGCATATATGTGTGTAAGATTACGAGTGTGACATGCGCGCCTTTCAACCAACCACTATAGGTGGTCAAAATCGTCCGTCATCCTACTAAGTAGCGATAATGCCATAAGATTTTAAGTACGTGTCGCAATCGAATACTGGAAATGTATCATGCAGTCCCCGTTATACTATACGAGAAACAGTCCTTTGGCTCCACCCGCGTGTGGGGTTGCCACAGCGGATCTCAGCTCAGCAATACGCAGAATGATTTGGCTGAAGTTTCACGATGGATACCCTTCCTAGCGCAAAACTTCCCATTTACCCGGGTTTGAGAATGAACTAGTTTTTGCTTGTCACTCGATGGGGTTCGGGGGACAGTCAGACGAAATTCAACGATTCAACGTGCATGCGATGTCAGGCCTGCGCGAACAGTGGCGGGTATAAATAAATATGTGGCGAAATAGTGTATAGTGGTACGTTCCACTGCTGCGACACCAATGGGTTGCGGGTTCGAGGTCGACTCCAAGATTCCTTCCCGAGTGTTGGAGGTTTATCTAGGCTCCTCCTCGTCATATTATCCGTGTAAGCGGTGTCTTATAAAAGCCTAGAAGTGGGCCATGCTACAAGTCGACAGCTACGGAATAAAGATGATGACAATTTGCCTATAGTCCAAATGACTATAACAACAACAGCAACTAAGTGTTAGTACTCATCCCACGTTTACTGTTGAAAAAACTTGTAAAAGCAAAATACCAAAGTACGTTTGTTTGTTTGTTTTGGGGTATTCATGGTGTTTGTCGACTACTATGGTCAGGTCATTTACACCAGGCCGATATTCTTCTTATTTTCCGTAGCTGCCGACTTATAGCACGGCCCACCTCTAGGCTTTTGTAAGACACCGCTGACGCGGATGAGGTGGCGAGGAGGAGCCTAGGTAAACCTCCAACACTTAGATATCGGAATTCGGAAGTCGACCTCGGTCGCACTCGAACCCGCATCCATTGGTGTTGCAGCCGCGGACCCAAAGTACGTAGTTTTACAAGACAGTGTCAAGGCGACGTGTTGTTGACTACGTTATGTCGAAACCAACATACATGGAAGCTGGAGTTCTAACGACTTGAGACTTTTAAATGTTCACATGATCCCCGAAAATCGCGATGTAATCTTCCGTGATACGGATTGAATACGTATATGCCTAGGCGCAGTCGGGGCAAATGGTGTTTTTGCACAGCCTTAATTTTGGACTTCGACATTGCGACGACACCTGTGTTCAATCGAATTCAATCCCGGTTATCAATATACACTATTTGAAGAGCTTCTTGGATGTACAGAACTTGAATTGTTGAATATATTTTTCAATAATATACAATATATGTATAGTTTTACTTTAGTTCTCACATATATCATCGAATAAAAACGGCAACAAGTATTGATTTCTACGCAGGATTTCAATAAGAACATACCCAATCTAATCACATGTCATGTGACCAGTATGCGACAAGAAAGAACAAGCGGTTGAGTAAGAGTCGCATTGAGATTGAGAAGCAATAATACTTGATCGCACAGCAGATTGACAATACCACCTGCGAATATAACGTCATAGTAATCAGCACGGAGATAAATTTTCATCGCATACAAAAGTCCTCTCGTGTAATTGCCGGTACGTAATGCTAGTTTTCGTCCACGCCATACCAGCTGGCGCACCGTTTTAGCAAGCGAAGTCAGATCAGTTCGTAGCATACAGAACACAGAGGGCAATACAATAAAACAGGTGAAAAAAGCAAAGTCGCGGTAAATAGTTACTCCGCGGTGCAACATGGTCGCAGCAAACGCGCAAAATAACATTACGTACGATGCTTATTTTACATCGCATACGTAAGGCATTAAAACGCCGTGATACACCCATGACTTTTGGCAAGGGTTATGTCAGTGGTCTCAATAACCACTTGACAGTACTTCATGCCTTTTTAGGATACCTTAATATCAAAAGAGTTGTGAGCGTAAATCCAGTCAGATGACTTGAGGTCTGACTTGTAAAATTTTATGTGGTTTTAAATATTTGATGGTAAATATTAATCATTCGTAAGAATTCAAAAATTTTATCGCATCGGTGATTTTAGTGCTTTCCTAAAGATAGATATTTTTAAAAATCCAGCAGATATTTTGGAAAATTTGCAATGTATCCGTTTATATCGATGATGTGTGCATTTCGTAGTAAATCCTTATTATTTGCGCTTACATGAAGATTATGCTTGCACATTTGAAAATATTTTGACCGTTGGCTTGGTCACGGGAATTATTAGGTCGGTTGATTCGGTTTAATCTCAATTTACCGTGTGGTCTCAGGTGTAATATATTTTAAGTGACCATATGCCGCACCATCGCTTCTTATTTGCCCTATATTCCACTTTCAATCTGCGGAATTTCGGTCTGGATTTCGTGATTTGTCCTTCAACACATGCAAGCAAACTCCTCGCGTGTAAGGGGACGTGTCATACTGTGGACGTGTGAAGTGACGGTAACATACAGTTGCATGACGCCGATAAAACGTAATGCTCTTATACCCTCCAAAGTGGTAAACAATTTTAAGCGAGCACACACGGGCGAACAAAGAGTTGCTGGACGACAGGAGGTCACGTAGCTGAGGAAACGCCAGAACACAGTCCCGATGTGCTTTCTCTGTGAATCTAAGTATGTTAACATCCCACTTCTAGGGACCTCGCTAATACGATGCCTGAATGTGGGTATATCATGAAGGCTCGTAAAGAGTACCGTTATTTTATTTATTTATTTGACAGGTGCCAGCGTCAGCGCGACATCTGTTTGCCGCCAAAAATACAAACACACGCTCAACTCAGATACACCTCTGACCGAATTCTAGGATAAAGGGCAACTGTCGATTGTTGTAATCACCAAGTAAAGTTGCAACAAAGTGTAACAAATAAAGTTATATTCATTTGTGAACGTAGACCTTAAATAAGGTGTGAAAGCCACTAAGGTATTACCAAATACATCAAGTAATTCGGAAAAACTACATTTTAGGCCCCGGACGACACCTATCAATGAGAATTGAGAACCATCGCTTCCCCTCTCCGATACATACCCACATAAAGTTTCCTATCGTGGTTCTTTATTTGTTTCATTTATGTAGTCAAAACATATAATAACTGAGAGTCAAAACCCCCCCCCCCCCCATGGTGGCTAGGGTCGCATTTGAAACAACTAGTGTTTTAAAACATTGCCATTTAAAACAGAACAAAATTCTGTTTCTTTTTTCAAAAGCTATATAATTAGTCTCGAGTACGTTTGTTTCTTTGTGGTATTCATGGTGTTTTTCGACTGCTATGGATTGGTCATTTACGCCAGGCCGATATTCTTCATTTTGATTCTGTAGCTGATGCCTACTTGTAGCACGGCCCACTTCTAGGTTTTTTTAATACACCGCTTACGAGGACTGGATGGCGAGGAGGAGCCTAGATAAGCCTCTAACTGGGACGAGATTCCGGAGTAGACCTCAGTCGGATTCGAGCCCGCAACCTACCAGTGTTGCAGTTGTTAATCGTACCGTTACGGAAAGAGTGTTTGTTGTGAATCGAGTGCTTAAATGGTATACTGATGAAATGGCCGATCACAAGTTGTGCTGAAACCCCTGGGGACCCAGGACCATGGTTTCATGGCGGCCTGACAATGGACCACGGGTATGAGAAAATATTTCTGAAAGCCCAAGGAGTACAGGAGCTAACCCGATTAAGAAACACTGATCTAGCGTCAGTATCCACTAGATCAATTCCAGCCACCTATAACCACTGAGGCGCAAGTGCTTACGCCCCCTTCGAATGTACAAGGTTAGCGAAAACTCATGAAAGATTAATTTGATGATGATGATGGTACTAGTATGAGTTTTATTCGAATTCTCCGTGTGCGTTTATCAAAGAGATGAAAAGATCCCATAACAGATTAGATGGGTGAATCAAGATTACACAAATACAAGGCGAATTCCAAGCGTTCGCAAGTTTGCGTATACGAAGACGCAATAACACGCTGTCTTATCTGCGCAAAAATTGGCGTCGTGAGATAATCGAAGTGCTCCGCTGCTAAAAATAGCAATTATTTCAAGGTGTCGCAAGGTTGCAGATAAATGGCAGGCGGGCACGGAACGCTTTGAGACTGAATCATGTCGGAACAAAGTGAGTATTGTACGCCAACTTCGAATGAACATGAAAACACTGATATATTTATTTCTGTATACTCTTTTGAGCTGTTCGCGAGCGCTATTCCAAGATGCGATAAGAGACAGTGCTTGGAGATGCCAAGCACAAACACACGTACATTAGACACCGTGTCCAATTAACCCCTCAGCGCGATTACGATACTGATCATCATCATCACGACCGTAATTTCATGACAGGTAAATTGACATGATATTCGGTTGCACAGCGAAATCAACTTGAGTCTTCGCGGTAAAGGAGGATTAGGGAAAGGGTTGATTTTAGTGTTCGGACAGTCGTCGAGTATACAAGCAATTTCTATTGAATGAACACAAATCAATCTTCAAGACTTCCGGACCTCGATACCACATATCAACCTCGCCTATCGACACAGGCCTCATTCATTTTCATCACTTGTCGTTTTATGTTATCCCTTATTTTTTTCAGACCAGTGAGCATGCCTCTTATTTATAATCGCCTAGGCCCAGGTGGGTGTCTGATTTCAAAGACTAGTCCAAAAGTTACGACACCTTCCTATCATTTCATTGTATCGCAGTCTTGTGGTGTTTTAAAGTGATGAAATTATTTATAAACTGATAGGTACTGGTTATAACGTCACAAGTGTAGCATGCTCAACTGATGTTTGTCATTCTGTCGCATGCTGAAATGCCGGGCAACCTTCCCAATAACTCCCGAGAGATTGTACCACGCAACGCTCCCCAGCGCGTATTGCCAGTCTTTTTTCCCGCGGATTCACTTTGTCGCGGAGGTGAACAATGAACATTGATTTGTTGGTAATTGACTCAAATAACTACGATAATGAAACCTTATTACATCGATAATGAAAACTCAGCAACTTTGCCATTACATCATCTATCCATGACGGCTCGAGACAGACATACAAGGAAGCAGCGTACATTCTAAGGATCACGTTGTATAATTTGCAATCTGTAATCGTCGTGTATTGAAATAATTGCGGTAGATCTCCTATACAAAGCTACGCATGTACATTTGCTATAGCTGATAAATTACACGGCAGGTATATGGTAATATTCAACCAGAGGAAGTCACAACATGCCAGTTGTAAAATAGTACGAATAAACAAACGCATTGTGCAAATGTGCAAAGATTGCAAGGAACTCGCGCCAACCGCCATCTTTGAAGCATACGATGCAGTGCATATACCAATAAATTATATGCTTATTGCTCATAGGAAAACCGATTTTTCGATTGTGAAAACATGACAGCAATTATAATTACGACAATAGTTTACGCATCGGAAATTCCGACGAACTGATAGCTTTCTTAGCATAGTCGAAGATTCTCGCCCCGTAACAAAGCACCAGATAAGAATTTGCGCTTACATGTTCAGGTATGCTAATCTTCCGTGATATGACTTGAGACCATAGCCATACCTTATATCGCAGATTTTCACTCGCATCTTTCGAATATTTTCGTTCGAGAATGACGTCACCGTAAATCCACGTTCAAGAGACAAATGACAGGTTATGCAAATATACGAAACTAAGATTTTACATGCGCGTGCCTTTGATTTACTCGGCGAATGCCCGGGGTGCAGTAGGAAACAGGTTAACGCGGAGCGAACTTTCTTTCGCTTATGCAAACTTGCGGAGTGAAGAGTTTGCCTACGTGTTTACGTGCATACCTTCTTACTGCGGATGGTGTAAACGTGGGGTTCACGTTCACGTTCTGTGTGTGAACCTTTGAAATTTGGAGGTTCGCGTTCACAAACGAACCTTGGTAGGTTCTGCAGTGTGAACCGTTTTCATGTAATACAATTTCCACGTCATTATAACGTCTTTCCACTAAACGAGCATTCGCCTTGCCAATTTCAAAAATTATTTGCTCGATAGTTTGCTCGGAATGTTCAGCTTTATGTTTGTCAATCTTTAGTGACCCTCTGCTGTGAGCTTTGGCCCAAATCACACAATAGCAAAGTGTGTCTGATTTCGTGGCGAAAGAAGTGCATTCAATGCGAATTTATTGCTATATACCTGGATGGATGCATGCATGAAGGCGAATTTGTATTCTTTCGGGTTCGGACTGAACTATATTCATATGAAGATTTTTTAAAATAAAATTTAGGCGCTGATTAGTAACCAGTTACTTATATATGATACGTTAACTGGCTAAAGCAACCCACATGCAGTCGAATGGACGGTATGAGAAGCCAGACGCTAGAGACCACGTAAATATTTGACTATTTCGATTACATTGCCGATCTCCAACCCTTTTCCTGTGCGAGAACTGTGTCTATCACAAACTCCCATCAAGAAGATATGCGATAACGGAAATTTCGATGCCACACAAAAGACTCCTTGCGACATGACGACATGACGTCGTGAATTAATCAAAGGTTTCTATTTACGCAATACTCCTTGTAAACGGTGATTAGATAGCCAAAATGTGACGAGCGATATGGCGATTGTTTCATATTCACTTTCAAACGTTACTTGACTCACTATCGACACAATATAGTCTCGATGGGATATCTATTATATCGTGGTGTCTCTAATTATCGCTAAAAATATTCATTCGATTGTGTAGCCATCATCTGCGTATCAAATGTTCTCTACCATTCATCATACGCATATGATTTGTCATTGGATGTTAAACCATTGTTTCCTATCTCATCTCAAGCCGTGAGACATCGGCGAAGACAAAGATGCTCGCGCCTTACGGCGATTTTCGAGTGCTTTTATCTCACGTACGAGACTGTCATGGTTGAGAATTAAACGATCGTACCACCACAAATTGTTTGCATGTACGCGCGGATTATTTCATTCCCGTATAGGGATAAAAGCAAATCTGACATAATGCTAATGACTGAGTGAGCAGTGATGACTGATGAATAATCTTAGTAAGGCATACGACCATACCTATATATGCCGTGTCTTAATATCTTTGAACGTCACACAGTGTTTTGAAGCCTAAGTTTCATTGATATTTGTTGTAAACCCGAGCTACGTGACATTATCTGATACGGAGGGAGATACATGGAACGTGTGCTTTGATTTCAACTGAAAATTCTATATTGTTGAGACCTTATGCACATTACTACAGAGAGATCGAAATCAAACTTTTACCTAATTACAGCAAACCCTGTACGGAATGAAACACTATGGTTGTTAACCTTACATTAGAAACGATAATTCAGGATGTTTAAGAATAGGAATAGGACGGAATATATTCTTGTCCTTGATGTTTTCGCGGCATATACACCGACTCTTGATATGCTTACATACGATCTGTGCATATTAGGGCTGTTCAAAAATAACTTTTTTTTCCGGATTCCAGCCATTCAGTGATTAAATTGTCAGGTTACCTTAAAAAACGCTGCACACCAAATTTGGTTCAATTCTAACAAGTATAGGGCTCCGCGGATCCAATTAAAATTTTAAATTTATACAGGAAAATTGAAAAAAAAATGTTTTCAAATTTTTCTGTCAACCCCATGAAATTGTTGAGCTGTCTTCAGAGACGATGCAAAAAAAAATTGACTCAATTCGGACTAGTAGAAGTGGATTTATTGGAGTTTTTCGTTGATAATTCTCCAATTATCCTTGATTGGTGGATAATCCGAGAATTATCAACGAAAAACTCAAATAACTCCGTTTCTACAGGTTGGAATTGACTCAAATTTCATTTGCATGGTCTTTGAAGACATCTCAACATTTTCATGGGGTTGAGAGAAAAATTTGAAATTTTTTTTTTTAAATTTTACGTAGTAAATTAAAATTTTTAATTGGCTCTTCGGACGTTTAGACACGTTCGAATTGAACCAAATTTGGTGTGCAGCCTTTGTTGTGGCAACCTGACAATTTAATCAGTGAATGGCTGGAATCAGGAAAAAAAGTTATTTTTGAACAGCCCTAGTGCATATGCATACCGTGAGTGCACGTTATGCAATGTGCATATGCCACTGAACAAGGAAGAAGCAGATGTAGCCTTGTAAGGCGTCTTGCAGCACCCTTTCAAGCTACCCACAACGCGAAAATACATGACAGGATTTTTGTATCTCTGAACCAAACCATCTAAGGTTTTTATGACTATACAGTGTATTGTTCATGTAAACAGTGTACAATATGATATAGCAACAATATTAGTTTTGGTTAATGCTCGGTCTCTATAAATGGCGAATCTGTCGTTGTGTTGTTTATACATCTTTGTATTATTATATGACGCGCTATGGTATCATATAAATCTGATTTATCCTTTAATAGGGTCATGAACTGCCCATATGTGTGACGTAACTTCACTTATATCTCGACAAAAACATCTCAGAATTTATTTGTGACTTATACATCGCAGGGAGGTGGCATCAGGGTTCGCCTTTTTCATCGCGTCACGTCATCACCTCCCCGAAACAATCATTCGGACTTTACAAATCCTCATGATTCGAGACGTCTCAAGAGAAGATTTTACCCGATTACTCATCGCAGAAGAAAAACAAGGAGTGTAATGGAAAAAAGAATAGGGCGGTGTCAACAAAATAGCGAAAGGGGGAGAGGTATATAAGGAAATGAGTTTCATAGCGTTCCATATGACAGATGGGCCCAAAAGTAGCCTGTTGATTGTCAACTGGGCGAACAGGAAAGGAGTCTGTTGTACATCATCGATAGTGTATTATTATGACATCAGTTTCCCAAAACTACACTTTCACAAAGCTTTGGAATGCGGCGTACAAAGACGATCTCTCCTTTACGCTCATAAATTTACACTATGTGTACGAGCCATCATCAACGAATTCAACTTCTACAGTTTATGCCAAAATATATTGAAACGGATCACGACACATTTTAGGAAAAGGTACGTGCCTTGCAGTTTAAAAGACCAACCTCGCCGCACCTTATTTCACCAGAAGGTCAATGAAGTTCTTAGAAATCGCAGATCTATGCGCGATCGATGATTTCATTACACCTACTAAGGTTAATTAAAGATTAAAGTACAGTTAAGGATAATTTAACAAACTCTATTTGAGGATCGGAAGTAGGTATTCCAATGATTTAAACATACTTGTGGTGTTGAGGAGTAGTAATAAAATGTTTAAATTAAGTCTATATGCGTCCACGGAGATACAGAAATAACCAACATAATTGACCTACACGTTATTTGCCGTGCCTGTTTTTCCCGTACACACGAAATGTTGTGAATTGTGAGGAATATTTTTAAACCTGCTCCAATCTGCTGGAAAAAATGGATCTCAAAATTTTTATAATAAGACATATTACGTACGAAATTTTCACCTAGTTTCACCCATTAAAGTGGTCAACCGTATCCCAACCAAATACTACTCTCTACTTTAAAAAAATATCATTAAAAAGTTGGTGTGTCTGTCTCACACTAACTAAAACATGTTAAGTAGTAGAGTAAGTCCGTTCTTTGAGGTATAGGAATATAATAGTTAATTTTCAATTTTCAAAATTTTTGAAACTATTTGGTTATAAAATATCGATAATCAGGATAATTCCAAATATCGGCCTCAATAAATCGGCCAAGTCGGTAATCGGCCAAGTCGGTAATCGGCCGACCTCTAGTAACCAGTACAAGTATACAAAAGCGTCAGTAGTACTGCGAAACAAGTAGAAGCTCCTCGTGACTGACCACATCTTCTTTCAGCATTGATGATGTGGGAAAACAGTTTGGAAACATTTAGAATTGCTTCCATTATTTTACACCACGTTGACGACAAAGACACCTTAACATCTCGAAAAAGCGACGGGGCTTGAAGACGGGTTGGCAAGGAGTCAAAACCGCGTTGACAAAGCAAGATATATGAGTTTAAAATTGAACAAAGAATATCAAGTATCGTAGTTTTATTACCCTTTTACCCTGGAGTGCAACAAATAAGGTTTACGACACAATAGCATGCGATATTTTATCGTAACCCTCGTATCAGATTACCTACAATCGTAGTTTGTATTATACTATGGCTTCATTTAGCATAACTGTGCCCAAACGGCAAAGTACATGCTGAATGCTAATTCCAACCTAACGGTGATCAAATCTTCCAAATGTAGAGATTTTCGTTGTAAAATAGGTCAAAATACACGACAATCCTGTCCCATATTTCTGCAATCGCGTCGCATTTACAATGGGGTGATCTGCGAATAGTGATATAAGTGTATAGTATATTCATATTGAAATAAACCGGAATTCTTTCGGCTGACAATCCTCAGGGGTAATCGTCACAATGTTCTTGCCAATTTTGTTGCTTACGATTACCCCCGGCGAGTGTCAGTCGAAAATAGTCGGATTTATTTCACTATGCATAATACTATTCAATTGTATATTGAAGCTCTGTGCCTCCAAGAAGCTTTTGAAAAGTGATATGTATTTTGGTTCTCTGAAAATATATTGTGTCGTGCTGTTGTTGGTGAAATATCACAACACTCACGGGTGAGGGATTTAGGTTTCTCGATATTCCAGATCGTAAAAGGTTTTGTACTACCCAACGAAAATTGAAACTAAAAGTACATTGTATTGCGCGTATCATTTCCAATTTGATACCATGACTAAGGGTGATGTGGTGGACGTGATCTATAACACAGAGCAGCAACTTCTATATCGGACAGTCGATAAAGTTTCGTACCCAGGAGGCAAAGAAAGTTCAGGTGACCAGACGCATCATCGGGAATCCCGGTACTTTCAAAGTGTTTCACATTGCAACTATTTCGATCATGTCGTAATCCCGACAGTGTGTGAAGGTGTAGGTCGTTAATCTGGAACGGTACAAAAGCGAGCCGCACAGGGAGTTACGTTGGAACCAATCAATGCCCATAAAATGTACGAAATGTGTCATGGAGTACAAAAAAACACGGAACTTCCAGATATCCTTCGAAATGATAAACAAGATGGCTGCTTCAATTTCGAGCAAGCAACACTTGATTCCGAGGTTTTATAACCCAGAAGCTAACGAAAACCATAGCTATGATTTTGTGAATGTTTTATGGCGTTAAGGGGTATACAACTCTTTCATAAAATATCGCTGTGCTTGATTTATGTACGTACGTATATTATTCCGATGATATTCTAGGGTAGCCACAAGCCCCACCTATCAATTGTACTCATATATAGTGATGATATGACGCTGGTATACTCCTCTGAAAAATCACTCGAGTTATTTTATAGTAAATACGTAATTTATCGCGAAGTACATACAATGGGTCGAGACCACTGTTTGGTCAAAAGGTCATACAATGCGTGTTTGGGTAGGAGGGTATTTAAGATGCTGGTTCAACTCCTCTTTCTGAGCTTGCGACGTGAAAACACAGATACCAGGCGGACAACAGGAAATAAGTGCGTGCGTCACTATTACCATAACTGTCGATTGGAGATAGCTACGGCGACGTAGGTTTGGTACGATGAAGGTTTCAAATTGGCATAGAAAGATACCAAGGAATGGTTACTAAAATGGTAAGGTGCGAATCATATAGCAAGTATGTTGTTGGTTGGCTCAGTATCAAACCCGACTGTTCTGGAATGTCACCCCGTACCCTGTACAGTGTACAGCACTCAGAAATGGAGTTATGTGGTTAAATGTGTGGCATTGGTATTTATTTTGGTGAAATCAATGCACTATAAAACACTATATAAGCAACCCAAAAAATTCAATGGGCTTCTAGTGTTATTATACAGGAATTTACAAAATGTATGTACAGTACATGCAAGATATAAATCTAGATGTGGGCTATGTTGTTGCTGTTTGTGGTATTCATAGTGTTTTCGACTGCCTGCAATGGCCAATTACATCAGGCCGATATTCTGTATTTGTGATTACGTATAGCGGGCCACATCTAGGCTCTTTTAAGATCAGATGGCAAGTAGGAGCCTATGGATAAATCTCGAAATCTCGGCAAGGGATTCTGGAGTCCACCACGGTCGGACTCGTAGCCGTCATCTCGCCACAGATGTAAGTGCGAAAGACATGCATTGTTCAAGTCATCTATCATGGCAACAGCGGCCTGAGCTTGATTGGTAGGAACAGTCGTTCTCAACCTTTTTCGAGCTTAGAGACGGGTAAAATTTCGAAACCTATTTTGCGGACTGATGAACCTTCAAAAATGAACGCGAAATGTAATATCGACGAATGTGTGCAACCCCAAAGTTCAACTTCAAATTCGCTGTTGTCTTCTTGATTTTACGTGTACAATAGGCGGTCATATTGAAATGTCAGCAAGTCCGATTTCAAACAGTTTTGCACAACAGTCGCAGCATTGTGTTGCACGCCTACGTCCAAAGTAGACCGTGAGCCGTGTATTACGATAAGATGGGGAAAATTCGTTCCATATGCCTTAAGCAATTTAAAGTCTAATGTCGCGTTTCTCTAATTAATGGACAAGGAAGGGTCCATGCAACTTTGCAATTGAGGTAGATATATTGGGCAAGCCGGTGGGAAAGTCGACAACGATCCGATGTTAACGTCCCGTGTTCACCAATTGCAATTGCAATGCGCATCCGGGTCCATGATGCAACACGATCGCAATCCCTTATCAATCTATCACGGATAACATTTACCGCAATAGTGTACAATCGCGCTTTAACGCGATAAGCCCCGTGCGACCAATCGCGACCGCCAACGCCGCCTACAATGAACGTGTGTTTTAACTGAATGATATCGGTCGCGGATTTAAATTGCTGTGTACTATCGCCGGTAAACACAGCGGTTTTGCTGCAGGCAAATGGAATGTTTCTTGCGCCTTTTCTAGAACAAATGACGTCATGCCGATTGCAAAAACCTCTGACGCGGGGCTCATCCGGATCATTATCCTGAACAGTATGATAATTACCACCGCTCTACGTCTGCACGCATCACACCGCACTTCAACAACTAGAACATTTTCAGCTTTTCTGAATTATATTAGAATTAGAATCATAGCTACACAGTTTTTTCCAAATTAGATTAGGATTAGAATTACTTGGTTCGCGAAAACTTAGAAATTGAATCACGTTCAGTTCGTATCAAATCAGAGGTCATATGCATAAGCATGAACATGACAAATGTTTTACAGCAAACTTGGCTCGTTTCGCACTATTCAGGAGAATCAGTAATGTTATTAAAATTGATATTTGAGTGTTGAGACATTTCAAAAATCAAGTTAGAATTAGAATTTAACAAATTGGATTAGAATTACATTACAGGTATTTCGCTTTAATTAGTCTAAAATGGACAAATGGAATAGTAGAGTTGTCTATGTCTGCATCACACCATTACCAAAATACTTGAAAATTACAACCAGTCCGTAAATAACACCACATTGCTTACGTTTAACACGCGGATATCACAAACACTTATTAACAGTGCGTGACGGAGTTTCGCTTAAGGATCCATACCATTGGCGTACTATTGTTAACAAGTTTACAGTGGCATTTTTCGAATGTGTGTAGAGGGGAAGACAACACAATGACGCTGGACGGCGTATCGCGTTTCGCGAAAAGCCTCCTTCGACGAAGGCAAAAGAAACGTGACTGCGCCAACTCCGAGTATAACACGAAATATTATTGTGTAAATGTGGTAATAGGATTAAGAACTTAATATGGAGAGATAAGACATGACGACATGGCCAGCGCAGAGAAATACTGTTGGTAATATTCTGTCCTAAACTTTCTTGCGGTGTTCCACCGGCGATTGGATTCACACTTTCGGGATAGCTAACCAAACCTGGAAATATTAATATTGTTTTGTAGTGTTCATGGTGCTTTACGACTACAATGGTCAATGGTCATTTACACCCCAGCCGATATTCTTCAATACGATTCCGTATCTGCCGACTCGTAGCACGGACCACCTCCAAGCGTTTTTAAGACACCGCTTACGCCAGTGGTTCCCAACCTTTTTGTCTTCATTCCCCACATCAGATTTATTCCGAGTCTTCATTCCCCACTACCCAAAACCATTGTCGTATTTCCTTCTAACTTATGTCGTTTCGAGGCAGCTAATTGCATATTTGAGTATACAAGACACACAACCACACCAGTACGCAATATAATCGCCTATAACTGCAACATAAAACGTATTGTGAACCGATACTGGTAACACTCGAAATTTAGCGAAAGCGTTATTTCACGTCATACTGGTCGTACTGGATACGTTTGTGAAGCCATCATTGGTTATACATAGTTACAAATGAGTTTTTGTGAACAACACGCAATATAATTTTCGATACATACATTCCAGAGCAGATAACTGGTAATGGTAATCGCGCATGTGTCTCCGTAAATATGTAGACTATCCTGCATATAATGTTTAACAAAGGTGTCTATTCGCCACCAGAAACCATTGAATTCCCCACCGGTTGGCAACCACTGGCTTACGCGGATCAGATGGCGAGGAGGAGTATTCGAAAGTAGCATTAGGTTCTGTTCATCCAATTCAAGCAGATCTGTAAATTATAATTGAGGGTAACGTCATAAGATCAGGATTTGCCGTGGCAGCGTACGTTACTTGATGTGGGAAGAATATTATTCAAGTTAAATATTGGTGATACGATTGTTGATATACAATGTTCTTTCCAATTCTCTACTATACTTGCTGTCGATTACTCATGACGAGTGTCAGATAAAAATAGTCGGATAGTTTCAATATGAATGTACTATGCAATTGTATATTGGAGTTTTGTACCTCCAAGACGCTCTTTAAATAAGTTAACTGTAAAATAGTATTGTAACTGCAAAATAATCAGTTTATTTTATGCAAATGTCCTCCGGGGGATTCGTTCTCTAAAGTTGCGCTTCTCATCCCGGTGTTTCGAGATTTCTCGGATAGGGGCATTGCCAACCATATCATTGAAGACAGAGCCTATGGGCCGAATGAAATATGTCCATTGTCTACCGGTGACCAGTTGCCAGAGCGCCAGACTTTGGAGGTGCCTTTATACGGGTGCCGACCTTGAGAGAGGGGAAAGGGTATACTTTGGATTTCAACTCAGCATTCACCAATGAACAGTGAACACGAGAGACCTGTTCGCAGTCGAACACACGCTATATTGCGCCACCTTGCGATGAGCAAGAGACTTGACCATACACTAGATACGAAGTGGCGTTGCGAATAAGGTAATTCGATCTTGAATTTTCGGTAATAATTCAAACTACGCCGCCTGTCGCTTGATATTACAAATTTGGGACCTTCCCGCGTACAGTCAGTATTCATATCTTCCCGTTATTGACATGAGCTCACCAATTTCGTGTGATATTGTCATATTTTAGGCGCCCGGTGAGCGTAGTCAAGCTAGTAGCAATTCCATAATATTTTATTATGATAGTACGCGACGGGAGGTTTGATGGATACAATACACTAATTCAATATTTTCGACTCCCCTTGTTATTTCCCGCTTTCGCAAATTTACGGGGCTGTAGACTTTGGGCGTATATCAGCGCCGATCCGCGCCGTGTAGCCGTATAATTTATCAGCGTATCGGACAGGAATTTGAAACATGAGACAATCACACAGATGGTGAAGCCCTTGGAGGTACTCCATATAAAATCTTTTCAAGTAGGGTATCAGAAAGGGTTCATTTAAGGCGAAGTTCAAATGTAATGTCGCTAAAAATTTGTTAACACTACAACAATATCTATATAATAAGACATGGTCCGAGAATCAGTGATTGAATTAAAAATCGCATGAAATTCCGAAACCGGAGGAATTGTTACACCATACGCTGACTACTATAATACGGGCGAACTCAAAAAGTTTGAGAAGCACTGCAAAATAAGATGGCATCGTGTTTTCCGAATCAGACGAATTCCGTGACGGCGTAGAAGCGCTATACTCTAAAATTCCAATCCAAACCGGACACAGCTTTGTTGTCATTCCATTGGAATGATGGCAAAGACTTCTCAAAGGACGCGACCCTGAATTTATACATGATCCACCGGCATCCCTACATGCAAGAGTACCTTGGAATGTAAGTCATTGTCGTGGAATTAACCTATGATGTTTGCCAACACACATGACGCCGTGAGTCATGTACGGTTAACTTGAAGGTGTGACATTGTGATAACCATGGCTATCATGCGAGGATACTTATGGCCATGACGCGCCCGACTTGTTGATCAAGAATCGCATATCTCTCTTGTTATTTCAGCGATCACAGACAGTTGCGTGCATACCGGCAAGCTGACAGGCTGCCCCATCAAGGAATTTGCTCTCGCACAAAAGAATGAGGGATGAGTGCATTGGAGTATAATTGACACAGAATGCAAGCGCGCGGCATTACATCATGTCAATGAAAGATATTTATCTAACTTCACACGCCCGTAATAGCATTACCACACTTCGGTTCTGGATGCGGTAATTCCAAGTTAAGGTCTGTAAAGAGGCGGAACGCATTGATTCCTATCGGAAAGAGCGAGCCTATTATACATTCACCGCTGATCTGCAAAATGCGACAATTTCTGTACGAAATCGCGTTTATATCTCACTTCTTACGTAATGGTAGGTAGAACGACAGTTGACAAAGAACATAGTATGTGTAATTTGTGCATAGTTCAAAAGACGGGTGTGTGTCTGCCTATCGTTCCGCACAGTACTCTAGATGATTTTGCAGAGCAATTCGCGCGGGTACCTAGAATATCAGACTATATATCCACTAATGCGTTCCAATGGGTTACATCTTAAACCAAGACGTCAACGTGCATAGCGTTTAAATGACGGGATTCTGTCTTCGCGTATTCCGCATAGTAGCATGTAAGATTTTGCAGTAGAATCAGTGCAATTCGCCATAATGCTGTAATATATCCACAAATCCGTCCCCATAGGGCCTGATGTTTTTGCGGCATGTAGGCCTACACTCAAGCCGACCAAGAAGTCAATATCTAGCCCACGGGTTAAAAACTTGGTGGTCATGGCTCCCCTGCGCACCACGACTCTGTTTCAATAATCCAATGAAATATTTTGATTAAAAAAAATATCATCTTTAAAGCCACTCCGCTATAACAAAAGCAATAAATGAAAATGTAATAGTTGATTGATCTTGAGTTTTCTTTCTTCCCTCCACCCCAAACCAGCAATTATGATATAGCGCAAAAATAAGCTCAACCATCACATTAACTGCATATGCAACAACTAATTAATGCACTATCATGTTTATTGTGTATTGCATTTATATTATTTTATCATCATAACTACTGCACGATTACTGTATAAACCAGTTTTTAAGAAAGAAAATACGTTTCTATTTTTTATTTTTAAATGTTCAAAAAGTAAATAGGGGAATAATTGATTTTTCAAAATTTTTGAAAGGTTGATATCCTCTGGTCTATCCCCTATAACATCGAGTGTGGTCGTGAATCGTGTTGAGGTGTAATTGAAATGAAGTCAATCCCAATCCCCCACTCATACATGGCAACACTGTTTGAAGAGCTTCTTGGAGGTACGGAACTTCAATATACAATTAAATAGTACATTCATATTTAAATGAACCCGAATATTTTCGGCTGACACTCGTCAGGGGTAATCGTCACCAACTAGTAAAGAATTGGAAAGAACATTGTATATCAACAACACTGTTGCAAAACGAAGTGTGAAATGCTGCGGTCAGATTATTCCGATCGAGATTGTAATTCTAACTAGGCCACAGCCATTAAACCCAGCCTCGAGTTGAAGAGATCGACCGTGAGTACTGTTATCGGAGTCGTCTGTCGTCTATATTTGAATAAGGTGGTCTATTCAGTCGATGAAACGTTTGTGATAACGGCGCCGCGATCAATTTTCTCAACAAAAACAGTTTGCGCGATAGCGAATTGAAGCCAAGTCGGCCGTGAAGATGTCGTGCAGACTACAGACGTACGTAATGAAAATTCCGTCATTATACACGGTAATCATCGGAGATTTTTGCAAATGATTCTCGTGGCCCCGCGAGATTATCTCCTACACACCCCCTCGAAACGAGACAATGCGCGCATTGTTGCTATCGATACAATTTTTGTTGATGCGCGTATGGCTACGTATCGGACAAATGGGCTGTAACACCGAAACTGGGAATGAATTGCGCGAAACTTATTCTCCCGAGTCAAATTATAATAATTTTCAAAGTTTTGGGAATGGTTTATTTACGAAACCATTTCACGCTTTGCCGATAAGGCGCCAGCCCCTAATTCCAGTACAGTGGTCAAGTATAGAGACTGTATTTTACTAATATAAATAGATATGCGAATAAGTTATACGCACACGATATGAAACATCCAGCAAACGTGCTTTAGCGAACAGAGTAGTCAACTCACGACTTATATTTTCCAAAAGCAAGAACTTACTACTCAACCCCAGTGGTTCTCAATTTAATGGTGACCGAAGTCATTTCAGTTGGTACGCATCAAATGCATTCGTTTTAAGTAAAACTACCGTTTTAACAAACCGTTAATGTATTTTTTTCTAATTAAAAAATGTCTCCATCGAATGCATATACTTTATACGTCATTCAACTCAGTTGCACCCCGCCCAGATCAGATTGTGAAAAAGAAACGATTGCAGTAATCACTTCAAATTTTGCCTTATTAGTGTGTGCTATTAATAAAATCAGGGGCGGATTAGCTCGTGGGGCGCATTGTTTCGAAATATCCGGGCCAACTTATTTGCTAATCCACTCATGTTAATAATCCTCTATTTTTCAGTAATTGGTTAGTACGCAGGAAAATCATAGAACCTCGAGGTGGTACGCGCTAAGATTAAGATTGAGAACCACTGTGTTGTACCCTTTGATAGAACTCAATACGATCGGTTCCTAGTCTTTTATAAACATAAAAAAGTAAGCTAGTGTCACACAGTACAGAATGGAATGAATAGTCATGATGTAAAGGCAAACCGAAAGCAGTCCGCATAAACACCATCTAGTGTTCAAAGGGAACTAAATCACCACGCACCGCTCTATCCGATATATGGAACAATCGTAAATTACAGCCATATAATACATCAGGGGTTATTTAACTGGCGTCCCTGGCGTCCGTGAAGCACTTGGCGGCCCGCGGGCCAGTTTTAAGTGTACCGTGAGAGGCAAATGAAAATCAAAGTGTTTTATATTTTAGCTTCAATAAAGTTTTGCAACATTATCGATAATAGCATTATGCGACCACGTAAAGTCGAAATTAATGCTGATGATTAATAGTGTGGCGTTTCCAGATATTATCGCATTTTGTTGTTACGCGCGTCCCTTACGTCACTTTCAGCGTTGTTGTTTTGCCGCAACTTCACGTAGTAAAATCTCATCAGTTGCAACCATGCTGGATGTTTACCACGCCCTAAACTTAGTTCAGCTGAGTTGAGCTGATTTCATTTTACGTGGTTATGCTTCCAATGCGTGTTGATGTTATTGTGCCGTGTCCGAGTAGTTGGAATCAAAAAATCTTCTCGTACTAGTACACAAACCACGCAACCCAAAATCAAATCCAGGGTTCCCGCTAAAAAGCTCAAAAACATCTGATACATACGGATGCGCGAACTGACATACTACATTTCGATTTAACGTTAGTTTCTGATGCTCCCAAACAAAATTTGAACAAGATGTCATACTGAAATGAATTTGAATACTTTCGGCTGACACTCGTCAGGGGTAATCGTCACCAACCAGTAGAGAATTGGAAAGAACGTTGCATAGCAGCAATCGTAAGACCAAATATCACGCTTATGCTCAATGTATTATTTTTAGATGGTACACGAACTCCTTCTGTAGGCACAGACTTGTTTGGCGTATTTTGATCAAAATCGACTCCAAGGCACACAAATGAAAGTGTAAGAACGTCCTCTCCCGACAACGGGTAATCTGTCGTCTCGATAGTTTTACGGACAAACAGAATTATCCAACACATACTTGCCCATGGAAGAATTTATAGCCTTTGCCTGCTCTCGTTCAAGCTACCAGGCTGAGCCGAGAAGCTCTTCTAGATGCGATATCATGCGACATCACGCAAACGTTTGTTTTCCAGGCGAAAAAGAACACCATGTAAACCAGACTTTCGCGAAAACATCTGGGTCTCGTGGCTTGACATGGAACACGCCATCAAACTTGGAATCAGTGACGTAACCGGCTGTGACACTGCAGTATCTTGTCCCATCAGATAATACATTGTTCCACCAACGCAGGTACATCGATCTCAACAAAATCATTGTAACGTTACAACGATGCCAGTGTTTTATCAATGCATCTCATCGTGTCGAATTTGACATTATCGGCCGCACATGCGCAATAGCGGCGAATACGCACGCCTCATTTGCTTCGTCTTTCAGAGGTCATGTTCTAATTCAGTGTGGATGTCAAATTTGTCAAATGACAGGCCCCGAGGATCAATTACCCGGCGTGTGCGTATGATCATGTTAAACGTGTTTCAGAGTTTGTAGCATTTGATGGATGTTTGCCTTGAGGGGTTTCTGTCGGTATAGGTATTGCCGTGAACTTGATTAGACACAGAGTATATTTTACGCGGTCTGAACACAGCTAATGCAACTACCGTAATTAACCTTAAGAAGACAAATACGCTGACACCTAATTCGTCTCTCTTGTCGTAGAACTTTATCAGTAGGTACAGCAAGGCATCTTTTTGTGCATTCCTCAAATTTCTTACCTTTGTCCCTCGCGTGTTGTATAGTTTTAAGAGTACGTCTTCGGACGCTTCCACGGGCACCACGAACGCTTACAGAACGCATGAAAAATCATATCTTAACCTAGTCACAAGTATTGCAGAGATCTGATATCCATCAGAGTTAAACGCTTTACATCAGCCCGGGACCTTTACAGGCGTCAATGCGAAGAGTCTACGCTTGTTTGTACCATCATTTGACTAACCTGGCGCAAGGGACTTCGGAGTCGATGACTTGATCAACGGGAGAGGCACCTTCTTGCTTCGCAGTTTTACAGCTTTCTCGGTGGCGAGTTTGCTCTGAAACACATTAGTCTTTCACAAGAAGTCAGGCCTCTATAGATAAATAAAGTGGTGAAATTGCAAATAGATGTCACACGACAATATATGGATTTGTGAAACAAGCAAAACATATGGGGGCGGAATAGAATTCTCGAATTATATTATCTATTGTATATAGAAAGCAGGATACTAGATTTCTGTCTATGGTGGTTAAATCACTTAAAAGTTCAGGGAACTGGTTGACCATGAGGGGTCCGTGAGTGAGTTGCAAATTGACACGATTAAATATTAAGATTCAATCTATTTCACATCGACCCGAGGCGCAATTTATAGGTTGGCACACAAACACATGTAGAACGGTCAGTCCACTCCCTATTTTGGAATAAAAACACAATAACAGGTTCCCGATAAGTCTTATTTGAATTTGGATGTTGTTATATCTATAAGTGTACGTTTCATGATCTTTTTTTCTGGCGGTACTTCAGTTCAACACCTGATTTTTCGGCGCGTTTTCGATGTAAGCCGACCGCTTTAGTGCTTTTGTGGCATTCATAAATGCAGAGGTAGTTCCGCAAAATTATTGGTTGTACGTACATATGTTCCTAAGTAAATGGACATGGTCACTGGTCAGTCGCAACAACTGAGGGGGACCGTGACTAAAATAGCTTGGGAACCACTGGATTAACCAAGATGATCTTGCATCCCGAAAAAATTACCTACAAAAACAACCACGAATGTCAAAGTCATTACTAGCATTCGTACCATCATATCGATTAACAGTATATACCACGTAAAACGAAGGGAACCATGACAAAACACTCTACCCGCGGGTAACTATACCCAGATACGGGGAAAGTGCCATTCACGCGAGATGATATAGTGATGCCTCTCACGAATGCAATGAACGATGAAGTCGAACAATAAAGTGACAGAATAGCAAGACATTTATGTATTGCCATGTAATTTTAGACGGAGATAATCCTATTATTGTAAATTCCGTAAGAATGTATCATCAGCGCACAAGCACAACATGATGGCATGGGTGATTAACACATAAGGCATGGATAAATCGGATCATAATCTTGGAATAGCAAAAACTCACGCCGACACAGTAAACTTTATGCCACGCGAGACAACATATATAGCAACTCCAACATCAGTGTGCGTGTGTGTGTGTGTATAGTTGTATATAGTCACACTGCAATACTATGCATATTTCCGCGCAACTGAGACAAAAGTTTACGCTGGACTTACGATCTTATGCGTCAAAATATCAGCCCCAGATAGACATCTGTATGTTTCACAATCTAAATACTAATTTGTCGCCATGAAAATTTGTAGACTACGCACCCAATAAGTCTAAAACCATTAGTAAATACATATTAACACTAATTTGGGTTGAATGCAAATTTCACCGCGTATTATAACCTATCCGTCGCCAATAATTAGACATCCGTAACGTCTCATTACTTCGAGTTAAGGTGACATATACATTGGATCACTGACGACAAAGGGATCATTGAGAAACACATCAGCGTAATAACGTACCGAACGACTAACTGCGATTCGGGGAAAATCGTCAGTTGAAAAGTCACCCAAAATGGCAAAGAAACAGTGAATAACAACATAAAAAGACCAAGGACACCAAAATATCGAGTCAACCCAATGACGTATGCTTCTGGGAAAGGCATAGCCGATAACAAAAGTGACAAAAGGAAACGGCTACACCATAAGTATGATGCCTCATACGAGATAATTTGAGAGACTAGTGATTACTACGGAGGGAAATTTACCGTTACTGTTTCACGGATGCGTACTGATCGAAATCTTTGAAGGGCTTCTTGGAGGTACAAAACTTCAATATACAATTGAATAGTATATTCATATTGAAATGATTATTATAGTATATTAATATTGAAATGATCGAAATCTGGATCCAAATATGAATCACTTTTAAGAATTTATGGGCAAGCGTAAATAGAGCCCGATAGCCCCGAATCATGGATCTAAACCTAAATCGTGTTTCGCCTTCCAATAACGTCCATGACACGTAATCTTGCTCAGAGGTGGTCAGAGACGTTGTACTACTTGCAAAACTTCCTCGAGTGGCTATGATATTAGATTAATTCTACTTATACTTGAATTTTTTCTGTGTTTAGGCAAACCAGGCCTAGAATACTTACTTTCTGACGTGTGCATCGCCAACGACAAAAAAAATCGCATATCGGTCACAGAACGGTATATTCTGCGTTACAGCGCCACCATGCGCAATGAAACTAATGGCGTGAATTTTAGATTCTACATCACGAGTCGAAAGCGCCACCTTACGATTGATGTCACTGCAAAACTGAAGAATTATTTTAGACCGGGTCTAACCCACTATGTCACTCGTTAGTCGCTTCCCGGCGTGTGAAACATGGATCAACATACATTTTCACAGTTCATTGCAAAGCACCGTAACTCCCGGCGGGCGCATTAACAAGAGGACAAAGATGAGACTCCCCCTCTAATTACCAGGATAGCTTGTTAACACGATCACACACTTTCACGGTCTTCGGATTTCACAGTGAATAGATAGTAAGTTGAGCCAAGCGTGTCTAAATGACCACTGTGGACATGGGATCAAAAGATTAGCGTGCGTGATTGTAACGTATATAAGGTGAAACGGTTGAACGGATAGTTATAAGTGCTCGGCACAATGATTGGAGCACTATAATGCGGATTGCGGATGGACTATTAATTGCATTGATTCGAGTTATGCAGTAAGAGAAGATTTGAACCTTCAAATCTGAGCGTTCGTGGTCACAAAAGAGCTTGTGAAGTTCGTCATTGTTTGAGATAATTTTATTTACAGGAATGTTAGGCTACCATGTAGATAAATGTTTTCAGCATGCTCGCTGTATCATGTCATGACCATTGAGAAAATATCCGTAAGATCGAACACAATCCACCCCTCTGCAGTATCTACCTGGTAAAATTTACGCGTGATGTATTCTGTTTCCCCTCAAAGTCAATATTAAAGCCTGGTTAGTGGTTATATGCTGAGCGGCTTAGCTTACTGAAAAAAAAACAGATCAGTAATTTCACGACCCGTGTCAAATGTCCACGGCATCCGTAACCTAGGCCTATACTAGAAATATGCATGGCTGTGTTCGATCGGCAGCCCGGTTTCATAAACCAGTTACAACACTAACATGTATTGCAATCACAGGGCTATAATACCGGCATCACCGCTGGGCGTATATCCCGGGTGGAAATGATAATATATTTTCGTGCATGATTGTACCAATTTTCTACCATGTAACTTACTGTGTACAATGTATACGGTACTGTATTTCGCATACATTTCAAACCTCCTAATTAGCGGTGACGTCATTTCGTTTAGCGTACATCCATAGACGTCACAAGTTCTATGAATGTCACGTTAGCAGTCGCAGTAATATTCGAGGCAATTTACGCGATGAAATCGCAGTCAATTACCTCATTACACACAGTCTTCGGAATTCCTATTATTCTACAGTTGTGAAAGGAAATTAACATGCGTGACAAAATGCAGTGCCAAAGGTTATTCGCAATCTATCGATTCGAAGCGATAAGCAATCGAAACAACTCATCCCGGCACAAATAATGTCAAAGTAGTTCCCGCGGGAGGTGACGTGATTTTTAACCAATCACGAATCGACGAAAATCGATGACAGCCGGATGAGTGCCCGAGTCACTTATGTTCGCTTGGCTTGCGAAATTTGCAGTCGGTACCACAGCGCGGGAGGAGCAATCAATAATTATTTCGGGATAAGAGGTGATAATCCAGTAAGATCATCACAGCTTGAACCTTATTTTGGAAAGATGGGGTGTCTTCGGCTGCCGTCTTGCCATTTACGAAAAGTCGCAAATAACGCGTAAGGACATCCGTCAGTGTATATTGTATAAATAAATAAATTAAATTAAAATAAAATAACAGATTAGCAAAGATGGAAAACAGAATATTATTAATATTAGTTATTTAGAAAATTTAACACATTGACATTACAAACGATCGAATATATCGGCTATCGGCATTGACCTAATGAATATCTAAACTGGCACAAAAATTTCAACAGCGACGTTGCGTCGCGAAAAACTCTTTCAGTAGCGACGTCACACAATGACTGAAGGCCCAAATATTGCAGGCGTGAGAGTGAGAGTGCCCTCTGCTAGCCCAGGCAAAAAGCCTGTTGTTGTGTACAATTGTACGTTGTCTGTTTTCTAAACTCTTGACTCATTTAGTTGCTCATTCCCGGTCCAAGGCCCAGTTTGGAGATCGATTTGAAATTTCGACGATATAAATCACCTAATATTCACTGGTCGGTGGGACCTCACCTTCCGACACGTGTCATCTCATTTTGTCGCTTGCCTTACGTGCATGCCTCTTCTTTAAACGCCTCGGCCCATGTGGGTGTCTGTCTGATTTCAAAGACTACTCCAAGTCGTTTTGACACCTTCCTATCTTTTCACTGCATCGCGGTTTTGTGGTGATTTGAAATGATGAAAAGTTTAATAAACTGATACTGATAGATACTGATCCAAAAGCTACAGAGATTCAAAAACTCCATGGTTATGGTGTGGGCATGGTGACTCCTAGCGGCTGTTTTGATATGCATGATAACTATATGATAAATCACCAGGTTGGCGGCTTGGCGCAAGACGACTTAAGTAAACGTTTGCTAGCAGTTGAATGCGTTCAGCATTTGATTGCCGTTTTGCAAAATTAATAAAGCGGGTACGAGCGGATTTATCTCCACAGACTGTAGACAGATAGCGGTGGGCATCGATAGGAACAGCGGATACTTCTCGTGATTATGAGTCCCATTAAAAATAAATCTAATTAACGATAACCCAGCGCAAAATTGCAAAGCTAAGTTCTGCACCGTTAAAAATGAACATTCAACTAAATGCCCCAATTATTAATTAGTCATGTTCGACGGCGTTAATCACGCAATTGAGAAAAGCAAAATACCCAGATTGACTTCATACTAACAAGCTGACACGACGCGAATGCCGCAAAGTACTTTTATGGGTGACGTTGACGTCACAAATTCAATTTTTGTCGTTCACATTGATCTTGTTTCTACAAACAAATCTAATCAGGGGTCCCGGTGGCCTTTCGTGTAATTAAATCAGAATGCTACAGTGGCATTTAAATTGCCTTTCCCGTCTGTTGCAGCAGGTAGGCAGCAGGTAAGTTCTAGTAAATGTATGAAAACGCAGGCATTAAGTAAAACACTGAATGGGAACTTGCTGATAACAAATCCGTTAATGAAGTTTTTAGCTAACCCTGAGACCCGACACCGCGCGAGTATTATAATATGGTGTCTCTGGCTGATCAAAGTTATACAAGCTGGAATTGTAGTAGTGCTTTATGTATTCGTGGTGTTTCGAGTGCATTGGTCAGGTTACACCAGGCCTTTATTCTTTTCGTGATTCCTTCAGATGCCGACTTTGAGCATACAGTCCCACTTTCGTATTGTAGCCTTTATGTATCACAACGCATACGCGGATCGGACGGCGAGGAGGATCCTATACCGGTGGCCTCCTGGCTTTGTATCAAGCGACCCAATTAAAAGAGAATGAAATCGACATTTACATGCGAAATCATTTTGTTTTCCGATACCGAGAAAATATTTCAAGTAATAATGCTGAAACCAAATCAATAAGTATGCACGACTACAGAGAAATGCAGCTAAACAACGGTATTCTAAAATGATATTATTGTTCAGAAGTTTCAACTAGAGCGCGAACTTGATCTCGTAAGCACAAATTTCGCTACAAACCCCGAGGAATTGTTGCGTTGTCTAAACGATACTGTACAAATTCAACTCAATTCCAACCAATAGGGGCGACGTTATTATAATTAGGAATTTCCACAATTTTTTAGAAATACTATTAGTATTTTTACGGTGGCAAATTTCGTTATTTCGCCATCACCAGTGTTGTTGTTGTTCGTGGTATTCATTATGTCTGTCAACTATACTATGGTCATTTACACCAGGCGCAATTGTCATCAATTTTTATTCCGTAGATGCCGACTTGTAGCACGACCCGCTTCTAGGCTTAATTATAAAACATCGCTTACACGGGTGTGATAGCGAGGCGGAGCCTATATAAACCTTAAACACCAGTGTTAATACCATGGTTGAGCCTGCATAGCACATTGTCAGCGAGGTTTTGAAGACCCGCTTTAACTTGGATAAGCTTAACCTCATACCCATTGCTCCAATTCCAATCGATTACCAAGTTGCGTTCGTAATTTACTCTTTGCGCTGAATACGGCTTCACGCATCCATTGAGGTAATTATTCTATTCTAGTTAATGAATGCTTTTGCTTTGTTAACTCTCTTGCAAGGTCAAGTGTTGCGCCTCCTTGTCGCAATAATTTGTTTTTGGTTATTGCACCACAATCGTTTAATTGCGACACGAGGTAGCGTGCTGTACTCCAAAACACAAGTTGCGAACTAGAAGAAAAAAGGCGTCAGTCTTTTATCGGCAATAAACTGAAACCTTAGTCTGAATACGGTGAGTTATGACGACTTGGGACTGTGGGTCACGGCCGACAGCTTGGATACCACTGGCCTGGATGAACCTCTATCGCGCAGGAAGGGATTGGTTATCCAATTTCGAACAAACCCTAACATTGTTGAGGTCTTTAATGCTTGACAGCGGAATGAACTTTCCATATGACAACGTAATGTGCAAAAGGAAGAAAAGAATAGATCCGACATTAATTTTGATCTAATCGAAGCTTCAGCAATAAGCCGCGTTAATCATGACAACGACGTATAGGGGCGCGGAAACACAAAACCACTTAAATCCAACACTGGCAAGAAATGAATGTAAGACGCCACACTTGCGCGTGATTCCGCGCGTGTGTGTAGTGTACACTGTACAAGTGTACAATACATATAGAAACTGCAGAAACCACGTTACGGTATACCCGCATTGTTTTGTATCTTACACTGTCAGAGAAGCGAACTGCAGTTTAATAGCCTCTACTTACGAATATTTTTATATTAGAAAGCTGTAGTTTTTTTTCTTGATTACGATTTGGTATAGCTTAGCCTAAGACAGAGGTCTCAAACACGAGGCCCGCGGGCCGCATGCGGCCCGCCAGAGCATTTTGTGCGGCCCGCAACGACATTTTAGATTTTTATTAATTTGAAAATATATAAGTGTCACATATATATTTTCAGGGTATAAAGTGAACATTTCCACTTACATTGCTCCGAAAGCTTTAAACTATTCATCAAACTTCACTATCACGTCAATTGCAAACGCTACCATGCAGTGGAAGATTCACTATTTCGCCACATTCCCAATTCATGATGACAAAACCTAACCCTTAGACCAGTGTTTCCCAACCCCGAGTCCGCGGACTCAAATGAGTCCGCGGAAGGTCCTTGGTGAGTCCGCGAACACAGGAATTTTCAGTAACTTAATCGGCTCGGCACACTTTTTCTTCCACTTCCGATATGATTTCGGAACATGTAATTGACAGACCTACGGGGCTCGTTCACTTTCGGACCAAAGTCATTGCAGCCTTACGGAGAAAATAGCTTTTTGGTCCGAAAGTGAATGAGCCCCGTCCTGGTCCGGATTCTTTAAATTTTGATTTGAGAATTAGGCTTCCTCCGTGATGTTTGATTCGCAAAATACCGCTTTTTAAATGGTAATCACCTTAATAGCTCTGAGATAAAACGCACAGATATCTCGGCGGTCCTAAACTGGAATAGTGCTCTCAGAACTACATTCATTGCGGTGCAATTTATCAACTTATCGTGTGCCCCTTATCAAGAGATAACGGCACAATAAGAAGCAGAAAGAGTTTATATACAATGTATACCGGTAATTGTATGTGTAACGTCTTCCGTGTATCGTATAATTCGATTTTCTGGGCTCTCTTTGTTAAGATTGTCGGAGTACCGGAACAGCTGCCTTTGCCTAACGTTCCTTTTATATCATTGTATTGTTACGTCATATGTTGCCAATTTGGTTTTCGTTAGAACCTATTTCTGTATGCTTCTTATTGTGCCGTTAACTCTTGATGAGGGTCATACGAAATGCCTTCAAGTTAATAAATTATACTACAATGAATGTAGCTTGGAATGCAATATCAGAGATACCTCAATAAGCGATGTTTCGCCACGTATATTTCAAACGCAAGAACAACGACAACGAAACATAAAGCTCTACAACAAATTGTTCAGCATTCCAAGCAATATTCGTTCTCCTGAAATGTTCTGTGTCTTGGGCAACCAGTTGGTCGCAAGTGTCACAGGCAAGACGGGTATGCTTTGGACATCTGTAGCATCTTCTTGGCTTGATACCAAATATGTCAGGGATGCCTATAAACCCTTATTATCGGCAACTGGAATTTTTCAAAATGCCCTTGATTTATGGCTGAGGTAGCCCATTGGTAAAATTGTCATAACCAATTCTATCCTGGTTATAAAATGTACAATTTTCGTCGGATTGACTTGAATTTGGTACGCTTGGATGCGGAATTTGACGATGAGTATTCACATACCGAAAATGCCAGGTATAAACTCCTATGACAGCTCTTCATACACACGTATGCACGCGTTTTCGGCGCGATATACGCTGAGTGTTATTGTATTTATTGCGACTTATGGTCCACTTGTAGACGTTATTTGGATATTGGTACATCGTAGGGACATGTGCTCATCACAGAAACAATCTATAGTTGTCTATTTATCAGTAGAACTCGAAATATGGACTACATTACTGAACATGAACAGTTGTTTGCATTGCAAAGCAGACAGATATGGAAAGACACCTTTAAAAAGGCTTCTTTGACTCAATTTTGGACAAATGTGCACTGTGCAGTCGATGGAGCATAGTCTTTCAGATCTTTGCTAGCAAGCTGCAACCGCTCTTTTGCCATTTCCAACCACATACCTGAGTAAATCTGACTTTTCAACTCTGACGATGATCAAAAGAAGTATCGCAATAGACTTCAACCGGTAGATGACATCAGATGTAGGCCTACATTAACAACCATAATTCCGGAATTCGATAAACTTGTCAAGCAAGTTCAAGGACAAGGCTCTAATTCAGTGTGTGTTGAGTGCAAAACAGTGCTTGATTTTTTCGTTGATACCGTATTAAACTCTCTTGGATAGAAATCAAAAAACCTGATTTTCGTTAATATATAGCTTGAGTCCGCGGATATATAGGCGAGCTTGAGAATAGTCCGCGGGTAAAAAAGGTTGGGAACCGCTGCCTTAGACGATTCCTGACTGAATTTGTGAGTTGGACTTGGACGCGACCTTTCTTAGAATAATTCAAACTAATGCTAACTTGACGGCAAAATGAAAATGACACGAGTGGAGTTGGAGTGACTCGGAATGCCGTGAATTTGTTAGAACCATGGACGCAGCAAACTAATCGCGTATCAGGGGAATAGTAGTAGTAGTAGTAGATGAGAAGGTCGCAGCTTGGCATTTCGCTAACTAAGCAAGTAGTTATGGCAACCATTGGCAATCTGTTAGTTACATATTTGGTCGCTAAACCATGTTATTAAGGCCACCTAAAGGTAACGAGTACCGTAGTAGTACGCTCCAACGATGTAACAGCAATGGGCCGTTCGGCATCCCGACATTTCAATCACTAGGACACACTCATTAATATATTTATATTTTTTCTGCTCCTATATTTGAAGATATTTGGCCACGAGATTAATAGCCTACTTTCAGAAGTATACCCGAATCCTGGATTGGAATTACAATGCTCAACTTAAAAATGTTTTGATATCAGATCAGTCTCTATTATAGATCTGTTAAATTCAAAATATTCATAGTAGCTGAAAAATTACAACCCAATAGCTTTTATGATGGCATCATACATTTGTTCGCCCATATGGTGTATATCTCTTATAATTATTATATATCAAGTACGACAACAATTATATTCAAATAGTTATAAATTGGATGATTCTTTTCGTGCCAGGCATAGTTTGATACAAGAGTAAATCACATTTTGACAATGTGTGTTTACTGTCAGTCTGCTGGATCGGCTCAAGGACAATTCATTCCCGCCAATTAAGGCCTACTTGGAAAGAAATAGAATAGCCTTATAAATGCTGCGGCCCGAGGCGTCATCAAAACTGGAAAATTGGCCCGCGAGCACATTTGAGTTTGTGACCTCTGGCCTAAGCGTTATACGGGAATCTGTATAGGCTATATACCTTTTACATTCTCCCTTCACAATGTAGTATACCTTTACATACCGCTAATGAAATCATTGAATAAAACACTCCACACACGCAAGCACCAAAAAGTAATCTTTTCCTTGCAGCCTACCTGGTAAACTTTCTTGATGAGGTTTTCACTGGGCCCTTGACGACTGCCGCGTAACCCACTTCTGTAGCAAAAATTTTGTATCAGAATCACATAGTTTCGTGGGTAGTTGCAATATCTCAATACCTGCGCTGTTTTACACAATCAACCGGAACAACAACTTGCCTTGGGGACTTTGGCTGAATTATCTTCCACGTCCTTCGTTCGGCGACGAATTTACCAGACGATACTGCGGGTTGAAGCGTGAGACACACTTTTCCAAGACCACGGAATCGCCTGCTTTTCCATCGCTCAGTTACGCGCCTCTTATCAAGATAAAACGAGTCTTTATTCGTTGTCATAGTTGTCGTTATATAGTTGCTTTCCGTTGTCCAAATTTCGGCTATCCCTTTACCATCAATAGAGGCATAAATACCCGCAACGACACCTGATAATCACAAGCATTTCATTTATCGATTGATTGCGTACGAGGATCCGATTGAACGCAATGCGCACAAGCGAGTTTCGTGAATACACACTACGAGCAATCATAAAGTTGGCGACTTAAAACTTGACTACTAACTGCTATGAATACAAATGCTCCAAGTCTGCTGCATAAAACGCGAAATTAATGCATACCCTCACTTTCATTAGCTCCGCCGTGCGCTGGTATCCCACTAGCATCTTGACGTAACCGGCCAGAGAAGCGGGCTAAAAAGAAGATGATGTCACCAACAACCAATCAATACATGGCGGAGTGGGTTACTGAAGGTTGTTGCAGTTCTGAATGCCGCGATTGTGCATGAATAGAGAAAGGTTGATGATGGAAGTACAATATCGATCGGAAGACAACAAGATAACTTGAGGTGCCGGCCATTGTGTTTCTCAAAGTCAAATTGTTACTGTCCAGGACGCATTGCATATAGTGCCTATGGTTTCAGTGAATCGCTTCCGCGGGATCAAAGGAAACTGAAATAGTGGTCTTGGAATGCTTCTGTTTCATACCAAATTAAAAATACAGCTGTGGAAAAATTGGATCTAGCTTTGTACATCGATGACCTGTACGGTACCACTAATAAGTTCATACCCACAGTCAATGTCGTTAAAAGTAGCGAGATAGTGTAGTGGTATAATCCGCAGCTACAACACCAATGGGTGACGGGTTCGAGTTCGACCGAGGTCGACTCCAGAATTCCTACCTAAGTGTAGGAGGTTTATCCAGGCTCGTCGTCACCATCTCATCCGCGTAAGCGGTGTCTTATAAAAACCTCGAAGTGGGCTGTGCTACAAGTCGCCAGCTACGGAAAAAATAAATAAAATTGGCATGGTGTAAACGACCTTAGTAGTCGACAAACACCATGAATACCAGAAACAAACAAATGTCGTTAAAACGGTATGCAGAGATACCCAACCAAACGCCCCGTTGCATATTAGGAGGATATCGTACACCCGCCTCAGTAACAATATTTCGGATTGTGTATTAGTAGCCCTTCGGTATACCATGGATATTAGCCTAGTTTATTTAAAATCGCGATATACTAACTATAAGTACATTTAAACATGCATAGACATATGACTCCGGTGTCTTTCCACAGCACTTATATATCTTTAACACGCTCTTTGTCATGATATAAAAAACTGTTGCCCCCTGTAAACTATTTAAAATTTTCGTCTAGGGTTGTGTTTAAAACAAAAATCAATTTAAAACAAACATGTTTAGAATGCCCTTGTTTAAACATGTTTCTATTGTTTTTGTTTTTTCTAGGACATGACGTCACACATATTCAATTGTGACGTCATAGTGTGTTGATCTTCACATTTGAAAATATAGGGTAAATATAGCTCGTTTGACGAAATAGGCTTCCAACCCCTGTCATATACGGAACAAAAATATCTTTAACCAGGACTACATCGTCATGCAGTGTGGTCATCATCATCAGAACATTCATTTCGTACCAATGATCTATACCAGTGATTCCCAAGTGCGGCCCCCAGATAGCCTTCGTGCAGCCCCCAAGATATATTAAGAAATCGAGTTATGACTAAAAATAAAATTTATATTTATAAAATACTCTTGCTTGGCTTAGCCTCTGTAGTTTTTAATTATAGAATTGCAGGAAAGTTGTGAGTATAGACTGCTAACGTTACGTCACTGCTGTTTCAATGCAATGTGCCCTAACTTTCCAGTTGAACGAGCAGTAGCTATAGATATAAATAGGTATTGATAACTTTCAAAACCGGAGGAAAATCCTGAAAAATTGGTAAATTTTTCCCACTTCGTGGTCGCTTGACTAAAATAAGAAAAAGAGGCTCAACTCCCGGAAAATACAGTCTTTCTTTCACATTAACACGTGGTTGACTGAAAAAGGTCAACTTTCCGGTCCAGCTCCATAAATAACCGCAGTAGCGTTCCTACAGTGCTGACTTAATGTATGTCAGTCGAATTTGACCCTATATGTAACCAAAATTCTCAAAAAAGAAGACATTTGGGCTCCTCCGAGGACACTTTAAAAAAAATCAAAAAATAGGACAAATCATCTTAAAAGAGGACGCATGGTAACCCTATGATAACTAGAGGTGCAACACGTGACTCATGGTTGAATACGCCGAGATGCATACTGCTTAGCCGGCTAAAAGCAGCATAATTGGTAGTCCTATTTATAGAAATGGGTATATCAGCGTTGGCCATGACCGCAACACAACGCACCAAGACATATAAAGTTTTAGGCCATGTAACATGTGACTCCAAGAAGTGTGTCAGAACGATCAGCAGCGAGAAAGCCTTGGCCGTAAAGGACTGCTTTGTGCTGACCAAAAACTTCGAAATACCAAAAACTTCGTTATATAAACAAAATACATATAGGTTTAATTGTTGATATAGGTGCCTAAATGACTGGCGCCGAATGTTTTTGTCTTGGCAATCTATACCTCACAAGACATATACCATCCCGCAGGAAAGAAAATTATATGCCAGTGAAGAAATGCCAATCTGAAATCGTGTGATATTTCAGTTTAGTAGGTTTGGGCAATTCTACATTTTTTGATATAGCAGACAGGAGGTCACGAAATAACATCATGTAAAGAAGTCGTACCTAGGGGTCCGCCCGCCCGAAGATGTTTAATTTTACGGGGTCTGGAGTTTCAAAGACATCTCTCACTGAGCTCTACCGGTAAATCTGATTACGTGGGCAAAGAGGACAACAATGCAATTCCCGACCTTATTAACCGATTTTATCATGAATTATCGAAATATTCGCGCGTCGCGCTGTCTCACTAAACAGTACAACTTTAATTTCGTGGCAAAAGCGAACAAGGTGATGCGAGGTCAGTTTATCACCCCATTGGAGCCCGGGGTCCTGACTCAGTGCTGTTAATTACCATTGAGGGGGCCTATACCTTTTCAAACACACCTCACTCAGCTCTACCGGTAAATCAGATTACGTGAACAGAGACAGGATGAAAATTGATAGCAATGCATGCAATTCCCGATCATATTGACCGATTCAGTCATGAAACTAAAGAAATTTCTCGCGCTTCGCACGTTTAGGCGAGAAAAGTTGATTCACACAACGGACACCCAATGCAGCAGTAGCGGTAAACAGTGTACAGTTTTGAAATCTCGCCAGGGCAATAAAACTACTCCGAAATAGCCATGATGACTGTTTGGGTCCGTTTCATAGCCGTAGTATTCGTGCGGCCCCGACCCTACTCTGAAATTCTAAATTTGGCCCTCACATCGAAAAAGTTTGGGAACCACTGATCTATATCTACGTACTGTAGCTATTGAACCGACTATATCGCGGGTTCCAAACATCCCATATCGCATATGTCGGCTATATCGGGTGGTAATCGTCGTCCGTAGGTTCACACAACATGTTTTTGGAAAGTATATACACAATTATGGCATAATTCTACAGCCTAAAATAACAGAGGTTTTTTAAGCGGCCTGTTTTTTTAAAACACAATGTTTTAAACAATCTTTAGTTTCAAATGCAACCCTATGTACGTGATGTGATTTCAAAAGCGAACGATTGAACAGCCACATCTTTTATTGGCGTATTGCTAAAATGATTTTTGCATTCAATTCATATGTTTTATGACTTCGTTCGGCTATTCGTAGAGGTTTCTCCTATTCATCCCTACTTGAAGCCGCCGCATGTAGTCCAGCAAATGGGTATCACCTCTTAAGTGTATCCGCGCAAGATTTCACGGATGGTACACGGGTGTGAAATGCGAATACATATTTTTTCACTATGATTGCATGACAGTCAAAATCCCCATTATTATTTTTTTTACGCATATGACGCCCCGGCACTCCGGCAGTACCAAATATAAAGATTCCTTTCGTACACGAGCAGAAGTACTGAGAAACGTCGTCTTTCGTTTGGTGACTCCTTCGTGACGCCGAGCCATGCTTCTCGGAATGCGCTACAAAATTAAATCGATATCATATACCGCGTGAAACGGAGTAAGCCGAGGGATATTCGATCATGACTGTGGTAGTTGGCAATGCCTTCCATGAAATATTCATAACGTGATGACTAGCGAGCACCCGATGACGATGGAAAGGACAGAAATAACTTGACTGTGCCGATGATCAATGAATCCCCGGTATTTTTGAAGCTGTCATATATGGCTAGCAAATGTTTCAGATTGTTTTGACAAATAAATATATACGGTGGTAATTTGTTGGTACACCAACCATCGATCCACTGATACATATCTGAAAAATAGAAGGAAAATAATTTTCCTAATTTGAATAAGAAAGTTGACTGGCGATATCGCTATGACCTTCAAAATTGTATTCAATCGTCATATGTGATTATGATGTCACTGCCAATAACTCACTCTCTGTATCAAATTCTGATAGCACACATTTGCAACGGACACAGCAATAGTCAGGCTACTCATTTCACATGCCTATGAGAGTCACCCGGTATTCTTGTTCGCAAAGGTGTGCGTTGTGCTCATGGTTATTGTTCAATGTTCACTTTCATTCGTCTCGCTTTTCGCTGCATTCGCTAGGTGGATATACTGAGCAATATTCTCGAAGTTTTCAGATATATGCGTGGACGTGAGTCACGAAATATGTGGCAATGTCTCTCCGGTGTGGAATAGGAAGGCATTGATGCTATACGCTAGTGAAGGTAGAAGTAATTTGATTAAACATTATTCTACTATACAAGAAAAAGGTCTACCTGTTAAGTCCTAACAAATAGCTTGTTCGGTTATTCAAAGTAATCCGCCGTCCAGATCCCGCCGAATGAGAATCGACACGCATCTGACCGGTAAAAAGATTACCTACTGTACTCTACTAAGCGATGAGGAGCCTAGATATAATCTCGAGTAAAAATTTTCCTCGTTACTTCTACTTCTACTTGACTACCAGCGATGAGAACCTTGACCACATTCGTTTACTCGGCGCCATGACACTGGTCTGTACCATTTTTGCACCAGGATTCCTTTCGTTCATTTTCAACAAATTTGGGGTGGCTGAATACGATTCTGGGGTTATTTTTGTTCTATTACGTCACGTTTGCAAGATAATATATATGTCTATTTCTACTACTTTTCCGGGGTAGTCAAGTAGATTTGTTCTACTTGCAGTACTTACTGAAGTTGATATGTTTTCAGACAACTTCCACTTCTACTTGAACATTATTTTGGATAAAATATTAGCTTTTGCTATTTGTATTTTGAAAAGTAGAAAGTAGTTTGGGAAAAGATTGCACCACTCTCACGAGTTACATAATCATTAGAACTGCGTCACACAACCCCTAAAGCACGGTAAGTAAATATATTTTTGAAGAGAAGATTCTACCAATGAGTATAGTGATATTATAGACATTTTGCGTTAGCCGAGAAGACACATCTTGCGATTTTGCATGCAGCCACTTCCGAATAACTGTTCAAAGTATGTGACCATGCTCCCCTGACCAAATATAATAAGATATTTACTGACTTTAAGTAATTCTCAGACCTTCTATTTCGTCTTTCCCTTGAATTATTTTCGATATGCCTTATAAATTACTACTTCTACTTGTAATTGAGTAGAAATGTAAGGCCTTACTTGTTCTACTTGGGTAGCAACGCCGATCACTTCGACCAACTCTAGTTCATAGTAAAATATTACGGCAAATCAGAAACCGCCAAAAATGTAAAGCTTTTTGCAGTTAGAACTGGCGTCTAATCATACAAAACCCAAACAAAAAGCCTCGAAACCGTATAAAAACATCACTAGAAATTAACCATTGCTCATCTGTAGCTCTGTTCCAGCATAGAAAACATGGTATTTGGTGTGGGCCACAAAATGATTTATGTCGAAACGGATCGACTGTCCGAGAACCGATGCATATATATTTCTATTGTGAAGTAACATGCACTTCAGGTTTCGTGTTAAGCTGTTAGTAAGCAGTCTCTATTCGTCTGGTTGTCTATAATATACAATGCAAAAGAAGCCCTTTATACCATGTCAATAAACCAAAAGCAAAACAGTTCAGAAACGGCTTTCCCCGATACCGATAAAATGTGACAGTATATGGAAACTGCATGGAGAAGAAGAATTAGCATGATAAGTACAGGCGGAGATTAAGGATGATAAATTATTTCAAATTAGCATGATAAGCACTTTTTTTTTTGAAAAGCAGACATCCTGTTTATTTTAATGTTTCAAAACAGGCTTAAAGGGCCACATACTTGGGTCATACAATGTATATTGCTTGCAACCTTTTACGTTTTACGAAAGAGCAGTGTGCTATCACAAAATGCATTTACGAATTAAGTTTGCAGGACAGATGTATAAAAATAGATAACGTATGGAACTAAATTTAATACGGAGCTACAAATCACAATCTTCAAACGAAAAGTGGTATATAAAGATGATAACTGCTACCGACTAAAAATAGGTGCATCCACATATAAATTTATGGGTCGAAAATAGGATAGAGAACCACTGGATTCAAGTTCACGACCAAAAACTCAGTTATTCTGTTCTACAACAACCCAGGTTTCATCATTATAGATGATTTCAATAACAATATTTGATCTGTTGCTGTTGTACGCTCACCGCAATATCACTAACGATAGCCGAAATTTGATTAATTTATGAAAATGAAAGAAATACATACCGAACAAATTTGACGTGATAGAAAAATTCTGAGCACAGAATCGGATTCAGCAGCCTAATAGTACCCTAAACCAATCATTAAAATTGTTGGGTCACTTTGCAAATTTCGTATAGAGGCCGTTTAGCAACCGCGTTTTTAAGCTTTACGTCAGTACAACGCTGTTTCCCGCTGACATGGGCGACTGGCATAGAATACTAGTCAGCCTTCAGGATTTAAGGATCACGACCAAACATATCGATCTCGCCTTCCGCCACATGTCACCTCATTTTGTCGCTTGCCTTTCTTATTATTTGCTTTACTTTTCATTCAGTGTGCAATTGTGCGTGCATGATGCCTCTTTTCTACTTCGCCTAGGCCAAGGTGGGTGTCTGATTTGAAAGACTACTCCAAGTCGTTTCGACACCTTCCTATCTTTTCATTGTATCGCAGTTTTGTGGTGTTTTGAAATGATGAAAATGTCAATAAACTGATACTGATACTGTTACCTCCAAAGAAATACAAATACAACAAAAACTATCATGATCATCACTTTTAATTTGAACTATCACTTCACAATGCTGGATATCTTAGGGAAGCAGCAAGCGGTATTCTTTAATCGTCTCGCTCTTGGCAGTGTCTGGTCCATTGCACGTCAAGACAATATGATAATGATGCCCAATGCCCATTCATACGAGTTGATATTCCCTCGATGATACGCAGTTACCATCGCCAAAGCCGTTTCAGCTGGTGAGGAATAGGATGGACAGCGTTTTGCAGTTACTGAACCCTGTTCCATCGGTTGTTTATTTCACACGGCCATTCCTACATCGATTTGCATGCATATGTGATCAGTAACGAAGTACTTTTACATTTTTCTATTGCTAAAGTACATTTTTCGCCTTCTTGCGTTCACATATAGTTATCTTTTCAGACTACATCCACTTCGACTTGGTCATTTTTTTGTTGTTTTAAAAAGCAGAGAGCAGTTTCGTGACATGCTTGCATCACATTTATGAGATGAAATGTCATAAGAGCCCCGTGAAATAGCCCTGTATCACAATAACTGAATATATTTTCGAAGATTATACCTATTTGTAGTGTGATTGGTCAATTAGTCATTCCATGTCAATCGAGAAGATACGTCTGACAATTTCGAAAGTATAAGCCACTAACGATTGACAGTTAAAGTATATGCGACCCCTCGACCGAATCCAGTTTTTTGAATCTGCCCGTAGTGATTTTCAGACTTCTCATTTTCTACTTCCAATTAAAGTAATTTTGACATGTCTTGGAAAGTGCAACTTCTACATGTAATTAAGTAAAAATTCACGGCGTTGATCCTACTACTTGAGCAACAAAACTTAATACTTTGACCGTCACTGTTTACGTGATATGAGCCGTGTTATAACAAGAGTCAAACTGAACAGAAGCATTTTTGGTGAACCCTTATCTTTATCATTATCTCGATGAATAAGCCATGTAAGCCGAATAGAAAACGAAACAAATTGTTGTTGTCGATCTGGTCTCTTTTTAATCGTGAAATTATCACACTCATGTTCAAATCACGGCAGTTTAAATCAGAAATCCGGCAGCACTAGGACTGAATCTGTTTGCAATTGATGGTAATATATACTGAACTTGAATATTTCTCTCAAAACTACATTAATAACATATTATGCTCGAAGACTTTTCCTGTGCAAGAAGCATCATGAGCTACCGGGACCAGGACCATAACAAGCTAATAAATAAAGATTCAAGCAAGAACTGGTTTGGCGTAAAGAGACGTAACAACAAATGTTTGATAGACTATAGAGAGATAAGAATCAGAAGAAAAAACACCAGGAAAACAAAGAAAATAACAACAGGCAGCTCAACTTCTGGTAGCTACTCAGGGTTGCCAAAACAAAGAAATTATCGATTAAATCAATATATATATATGGTGCATGGAAAATCTTTGATTAGAAGCAGACGAAAAACGAGTTCAATAGGATATATCTTTCAATATAAGCAGTTTGGCGAGCAATAGCGGCGTTATTTTGGGGCAAAACTGCGTTCACGCACTCCTGACTCACTATCGAAGAGTGAATCATATACTCTTTGACGTGCTAACATCAATTCGCTCGTGACCTAACTAATTGAGTATCGTCGTTATTAGGAGCAGGGTTGGCGCTTCCGACAGTAGTATAGTAGATCGCTCGTGATGTGCCTGGGGTTCTTATGGCGGGGTCGCATGCTAACGCGAAAACCGGGGGTGGCATGCTAACGTTTTCGTCTTATGGCGGGGGTGGCATGCTAACGTTTTCGTCTTATGGCGGGGGTGACATGCTAACGTTTTCGTCTTATGGGTGCGGTCGCATGATAACGCGAAACTCGTGGTGGCGTGCTAATGTTTTTTGGTATACGTGCGGCGACATGCTAACGACGATAATGTGTCTGTCATGTATTCTTACGGAATCTCTGGTGATGTGGCGTTGTTTCTTATGGGCGCGACGGCGTATCGTACTTTCGGATATAGGAATCTCTCACACGGTGTTGAATATGTATCAAGTAAATAGTCACGAGTATCGCTAAACAGGAGATTCACTAAACCGCAGTGCAATGTGCGACTCTCACGCGGTGTTGAATATGTACGAGTCACCAACAATAACCGCGCGGACGGAAACGTGGTTTGTTGCGAGGATTAAGCAGTGCGACCTATATTTCGAATGACCTGCGCGCTGAATTATTTCTCGTCCGCCGCTACTATCGATTATTACACTAGACCGGTCAGTGTGAAATAGTTTGATCGTAAATTATGATATATGATGTCGTAGTTTAGTCGTGTCAAATGACCGCTTTCCTCGCTATTGATTGCCACCTGAATAATACTTTCGGCTTATTCGCTGTTTCGCACCTATAGAATAGTCTGCTGTTCACAGTCACAACTTCATCGCGATAGCACAATTTTCACACCTCGATCAGTAGAACAACACCGCACTAACCCAGTTGTCGAATCACATAGGTCATACATTTTACGCGAAATATTGTATTGTGGTATACAAATATGCAAACTATTCTTTCAATTCAACAAGTCTAGTTAACGAATCGATTTTCAAGCTGCCGACACAGTTTTTAACACGAGTGAGTTGATATTTCTTCCCGGGTACGAGCGAGGCTTTGTTCCATTGGTCCAAAACCACCTCACCAGTATCATCCTTCAATGTAAACCTGTATAATTTCAACTCCTTTCCAGCACCAGAATTGACCGTCTTCTCCTCTCGAGAAACACAAGTAGCGGCGATCGAGACGTATTCATCTTTATTTCCGTATACCGATTCACAGGTCAATAATGGGTATTCTTCAGTCGTATGTCTCGATTTTCCATGTAGAGTTACTGACGAAGCCCGACCAAGTAATACAGCAGGTTTTCCAGTAAATTTATCAATTTGAACCCAACCGGATTTGACCATGAGTTTTTTTCGTTTGGTGAATGCTTTCTCAATGTTCCCGAACAATTCACGATTGAAACACGTGAAAGATATCTCTTCGTTATTGCCATCGATGAATATACCTTTGAGATATTGGCTAACGCCACCTCTTTTGGGTGATGAGACGAATTTGACGCCGACGTGAAAATTTGAAGTTGCTCCGACTTGCATAGTGTTGACGCTGTTCGATGCCATATCGTTTGATAAAGTGTCAACTTGAAATGTAACTCACTACACAAATCGAGTTGAATCGTATTTGAATGTATTGATTCGACCCAACTCAAATCCTTTGACAAATCCTATTAACGCGATCTGTTGAATCGAACGTAACCTGAATATTACTGACGCCAACATTCACCCGCATCGGATCATTCACACATTCCACGCCGCTGTTTTAACACTTATAGAATCAATACCAATTATCTCTAACCCGATAATATTCAATCATTTTGGTAATTTACCAACTTTAAATCCATTCGCGGGTTATACTAAAGGTAAATACAAATAATCCAGATTGAAATATTTGGACTTTGACATTGCGTGAATTGAAATAGGTTTGACAAACATGACTACCAACTTTCACCCAGTCACATTTCAAGATTATACTTTGAAACAATCCTTGAAACTGACAACTCTATTCACGACTCCGTTTCCGTTTGTAAAATAGAGTTTCAGAAATACTATCACTATGACAACTCAACATTTTAACATCTCGCCATGCACAAACGAGTAAAATACAAAAACCTTGGTAAGTCAATCCGTTTGTAGTAACTCACCAAACCAAAACAAAAAGTGTCCGTATGAAAAGTAGACAAGACTATGCGAGTAATCACTACAACCTACAAACATACCAACTCAGTTGTATCCATATCCCATATTTTTTATTCAACTGTAAGATGAAGTAATTACTACTTGGCGCGCGGTTTGAGATTAACACATTACATTTGAGTATACGAGATTTGAATGTCTGACCAACGTAGTTGAGAATTCTTACAATCGGACGATGGTGTTATATTCAAAGTTATCATGCTGTGGACAAAAGGATTGACGCATTGATTTGACATATGAGATTTGTAATAGTTGATCATTACTTGATTATTAAATTATGACATTATTAGACCAGGGTTGTGTTGAAGGTTATTACGATACCAACAAACTTTTCAGAAACATTTTTATTAACATATCGATTTGTAAAACTAGATTAACATGTCTGAAATGTTTTGGTTGGGAAGATTAAGCCGTGTTCGTAAAAACCACGCAGCGTATTGTGGAAATCAGGAAATAATTTACAAATGTAATTGTCTCCAGTAACCAAGACTAAAGATGAAACAACAATTTTCTTTGTTGAACAATAACCGGTACAATACTTTATCGTCGTAATATGCGGTGGGAATTGAAACACTTTCGCACATTTCCCGGTGTCAAGATATCACTCTAGGTGAATTGACATATCGCCGCTTGATTAATGCTTAATCCGTTCGCACCATTTCACACACTTTGATCATTACAAAAAACAAATTGGAATATGTTTGCTAGATGCATTCAATTCGGTTAGAAATGTCTGGTACACAACAATCGTAATATCAATGAAGTACTTGCTACACTGTAATTCACTTAACGTGTTTTGCATTGTTGTTCATTTGTAGTATTGATTGTTTTTGAACCCCCAAATAATAATTCCCCGACATGAAACCAAACCGTTGAAAGTCGTTACCATCACAACGAACCAATTTGTACGATGTTTGCTAAATGTATCCTATAGTTAGGTGTACTAGAATTATTTGTCTAACACATACACCGACAATGCAATCGAAAATTTTTCCGTTGTCATTGCTAGAGTAAATGTCATCACAATACTCTGTCACTAAAAGACGTTACTTGTATGTGATTGAATCCCTAACAATTATCTCACTAAACCGAACTCCAAAGAAATTTTACTCACTCGACGGATATGAAACAGCGTCGCTTAATCGGTCTATATCGTTTTTCTAAAGGTAAATCATATCCATCCAATAGAAAACAATTTTCACTAGCTTGGTAATGAAACCGAAGTCTTCAGTCGATATTTTGTTTGCGTCAAATACTTTGTAATAAACACATTTGAGTGGTTGAGCTTTACATCATCAAGCTGTCATCTGTAAATCGAGATTACATCCGACTTGTAACTCTATCGTTTAACTAACCGAGTTGTATGCACAGTTTGATATTTTGGTCATTTAGTGATTGCTGAACATACCAAACGATGCACACCCACCGCCGAAATACTGCGTTGATCTTAATTTCCATCATCGTGATAATCGAAGTACATTTCTTTCGAATTCGTAACAACCGACTACGACATGATAAATTTTTGACAAGTTTACTTAGAAGGTTTGTTGCATATCGCGAAAAATAATATACCACTCATATTGATACTGTTACTTCATTGATCGATATTTTCAAACGAGTAAAATTTATTACTTGAGTTTCTCCGCTTAATGTAAATGTAAACTCAGTCGTCTTTTAACATCACAAATACATTGATAAAAAGTAGACAATCAAACACAACACTTTGTACGACACTAATTATTGTTCCACACATCTCATTTCATACTAAGTGTATACGAAAGATATTCACGACACATGAAAATATTCGCTCATGCTACGAACATACGCAATGATTGGTGGTGCTTTCAAACTGTTTCGATATCACAAGAACTTTATTGTCTGAATGGGTGTTCATGTATCTTAATAATCAAATAGTTCAACACAGAACTAGTACTAACAGAAACATCAGAGAGTTGTTTACACAAAAGTTTGTATGTGTACAGTATGCGAATACCATGTGTAAGTCCAGCACAATTGCAGTATCCATCCGAGTTTAGTCAACACAAATTTATTACAACGGAGCCACGTAAACTTTCGTGAAAGAAAAGCATACTCACTTCCAGAGGGTTATGTCAACACCATAGCAGTAAATCAGCTACTCCAACAACAGAGTACATATGTTTTCTATTTACGGTGCTTACATCTTACACACAAATCAATCTAGTTTGCTAACGAAAAGTGCTGAGTCATCAAGTGATTGCCCTAGCAACAAAACAACTAGTAGATATTATCATTCAAAATATTCCTAACCCTTTACACACCAGTGACAAATCATACAACGAATATGTTTTGTGGGTCGAATTGTTGTTCAGTGTCAAGTCTACCTGTTGAAACGTACATTAAAACAGCGCAATTCAATTAAAACCACGAATCTATTTTCATTTCCTCACAAACTGTCACATACAGAAAAATAAATTTTATTCCGCCAAAACATACTTGTAACCAATCGCTTTCATTAAACACACAACACCATAAAAGTATTTACTTTCTACAACATAGACATTCCGACGTAGTCAAGAAATATTTTTATTAATCAAAATCATCGACTTCTGTTTACGGCGTTAGTGTGTGCGTGTCATACATGTGGGATCCGTATTAAAATGGACACGTCACGACTGAATGTAAGGAGATAGAAGTCTATCGCATAGATTTACATGTGGTCTTCGCTACGGTTTCAAAAAACGAATCATCTCTTTTGCATTGATCGAGACCGAGCAAGTTAGTTAATGGCCATGATTGTGTTTGTCATATGCGAATGATAGGGTTACTGTCAAATCTACATACAACAACCTTCTGGCACTCATAATAGCAATTTCATTCTCTCCCTTCGTAATTGTAGACTCACGACAAGTATATTGTACAACTCGACAGCTACGTTTAACAACACCAACGACACTAAACATACGATACCTACCCAAGTAAAATTACCATTTTCACCTGGAGGTCAGTCGTTACCTGAGTAAAAATACCATTATTCTTTGGAGATTTATCGTTTAATCAGAGTAACAAAACATTTTCACTTGGGGGTCTATCGTTTCCAAGAGTAACAAGCCGCCTTTCCTTTGGAAATCTATTTTTTCCCTGGGTAACAAACCTTTTTCACTTGGAAATCTATTTTTCTCTGGATAACAAACCTTTATCACTTGGAAATATATTTTTTTCCCTGAGCAACAAACCTTTTTCACTTGGGAATATATTTTTTCTCTGGATAACAAACCTTTTTTACTTGGAAATATATTTTTTCTCTGGGTAACAAACCTTTTTCACTTGGAAATATATTTTTATCCTACAGCAACAAACCATTTTCACATGGAAAACTACTTTTACCTAGAGTAACTAATAATTTTCTTTTGGAAATATATTTTCTCCCTGGGTAACAAACCCGTTTCGTTTGGAAAACTATCATTTACCTGAGTACCAATACCGTTTGCACTTGGAAATCTATCTTTTCTCTGGGTAACAATACCATTTTCGTTTTTTGAAAACTGACAACCACACCCGACAATTCGATATTTTTGTATATTGTTACAACGGGCAGTGACAAAATATACACCAACAACGACTCCGATACATTTGTGCAATCGCATATTTACTTGTGTTGGTGCATCCCATCAAAATCATCGGTTACCCACATGCAATGTGCTCTTGTATATCGAAATGTATGTTTGGGAAATTGGACAATAGGTTTCGATAGGTCTGTGATGTCCGGGCTCGTGCTTTGGATTTTCCAGAGTCAAAATGTTCGAATAAAACACCTCCTCGACGATGGTTGGTATGTGGATAACGGTGTTCGGAAAACGGTTGGATTTATGTCACCCATCGCGATAACAATTCCAGGTCGAGTTTTCCCCGCATGTTTACTATATTGTGTCTTTATTGGTCATGTATGTCTCAACATTCAGTTTGAAATCGGAAACTCTGATAAAGTACGTAACTGGATCCGGATATCAACTCTGAATCGATAAACCAATGAACAATATTCAAAGTAAACATGTTACACCCTGTGTTTCCACGAAAAAATACCATCCAGACATACGTCGCGCTTGTTTGCCCACACCAGTATATGCGTAAATGGAGGTGTGTGACATTGCATGCAATGTGTTGGTATACAAACATCGATCCACAGACATTATCATAGCCGGTAGTTTTGATGTAGATCGAATGTCATCACACCCGATAACAATACCAATAAGCCACATTGCAATGACTCTGAGTCAATCTGAAGCATGACATACAGACACACAAACATGGAACCGTAACATGGGTTATTCGCACGACGGTGAAAGTGAACTATACAGCATATACCAATAGAGCGTTCACAGTCGAATATGCGAACCACGCACAATCACATACCCTGTTTTTTGTTGGATATGTACGAAACCAATAAATCGATACATTTCTGTTCCTTCTACGTCAATAATACAAGCGTCATTCCAATGCATCGCTCGAATGTAAGGTTCGTCGGGTGTAAAATCCATGTCAAATAACACCAAAGTGTGCTTTCCGTGTTTTATTATTTCCACCGACGCTTCTTGTCTGTGTCGTAACACTATGGTGCGGGGAGTTGAAAAACGGTGGATTGTGAAACGGATTGACATGACCAACAGAATCGACGTCAATAACCTTGTGGTGATGACAGTTTCAAAATGCTCCGATATGACGAGACCAACCTCGATCTCCTGTGGCGATGACCGTTTCGAAATGTCGCCGGACGAACTGGACCCTTACGAAAGTGTGTAATATGCTTGCGCGTGAAATCACGAGGTAGTGTTCTATTGTGGTGTACGATTGCAGTCTTCATTCCACAGAAACACACCTTATTGGATCACAGTATCAGTCCGAGATTTGCACGATATTTATTTGGAGTCGTTATGTGGGAGTAGCGATATCCATGCATCGTGAATGAAAGACTGATCGCAATCATTTCGAGCACCCGTACTTCGATAGTTCACATTGGTCAAACGCTGCAGCAGAAAACTTCGGTGTCGACAACACGACGGATATTGACCGATGTATCCAATTGATCTGGGTGGTCTGTCCGGAGATAGGGTCATGACTATCTTGTAATGTTACAACGCGATAACACCATCGAATAAATCAGTGAACGGTGTCGAGATATCGATGTCATAGCGCGGACTCAGAGTCATTGCAATGTGGCTTATTGGTATTGTTATCGGGTGTGATGACATTCGATCTACATCAAAACTACCGGCTATGATAATGTCTGTGGATCGATGTTTGTATACCAACACATTGCATGCAATGTCACACACCTCCATTTACGCATATACTGGTGTGGGCAAACAAGCGCGACGTATGTCTGGATGGTATTTTTTCGTGGAAACACAGGGTGTAACATGTTTACTTTGAATATTGTTCATTGGTTTATCGATTCAGAGTTGATATCCGGATCCAGTTACGTACTTTATCAGAGTTTCCGATTTCAAACTGAATGTTGAGACATACATGACCAATAAAGACACAATATAGTAAACATGCGGGGAAAACTCGACCTGGAATTGTTATCGCGATGGGTGACATAAATCCAACCGTTTTCCGAACACCGTTATCCACATACCAACCATCGTCGAGGAGGTGTTTTATTCGAACATTTTGACTCTGGAAAATCCAAAGCACGAGCCCGGACATCACAGACCTATCGAAACCTATTGTCCAATTTCCCAAACATACATTTCGATATACAAGAGCACATTGCATGTGGGTAACCGATGATTTTGATGGGATGCACCAACACAAGTAAATATGCGATTGCACAAATGTATCGGAGTCGTTGTTGGTGTATATTTTGTCACTGCCCGTTGTAACAATATACAAAAATATCGAATTGTCGGGTGTGGTTGTCAGTTTTCAAAAAACGAAAATGGTATTGTTACCCAGAGAAAAGATAGATTTCCAAGTGCAAACGGTATTGGTACTCAGGTAAATGATAGTTTTCCAAACGAAACGGGTTTGTTACCCAGGGAGAAAATATATTTCCAAAAGAAAATTATTAGTTACTCTAGGTAAAAGTAGTTTTCCATGTGAAAATGGTTTGTTGCTGTAGGATAAAAATATATTTCCAAGTGAAAAAGGTTTGTTACCCAGAGAAAAAATATATTTCCAAGTAAAAAAGGTTTGTTATCCAGAGAAAAAATATATTCCCAAGTGAAAAAGGTTTGTTGCTCAGGGAAAAAAATATATTTCCAAGTGATAAAGGTTTGTTATCCAGAGAAAAATAGATTTCCAAGTGAAAAAGGTTTGTTACCCAGGGAAAAAATAGATTTCCAAAGGAAAGGCGGCTTGTTACTCTTGGAAACGATAGACCCCCAAGTGAAAATGTTTTGTTACTCTGATTAAACGATAAATCTCCAAAGAATAATGGTATTTTTACTCAGGTAACGACTGACCTCCAGGTGAAAATGGTAATTTTACTTGGGTAGGTATCGTATGTTTAGTGTCGTTGGTGTTGTTAAACGTAGCTGTCGAGTTGTACAATATACTTGTCGTGAGTCTACAATTACGAAGGGAGAGAATGAAATTGCTATTATGAGTGCCAGAAGGTTGTTGTATGTAGATTTGACAGTAACCCTATCATTCGCATATGACAAACACAATCATGGCCATTAACTAACTTGCTCGGTCTCGATCAATGCAAAAGAGATGATTCGTTTTTTGAAACCGTAGCGAAGACCACATGTAAATCTATGCGATAGACTTCTATCTCCTTACATTCAGTCGTGACGTGTCCATTTTAATACGGATCCCACATGTATGACACGCACACACTAACGCCGTAAACAGAAGTCGATGATTTTGATTAATAAAAATATTTCTTGACTACGTCGGAATGTCTATGTTGTAGAAAGTAAATACTTTTATGGTGTTGTGTGTTTAATGAAAGCGATTGGTTACAAGTATGTTTTGGCGGAATAAAATTTATTTTTCTGTATGTGACAGTTTGTGAGGAAATGAAAATAGATTCGTGGTTTTAATTGAATTGCGCTGTTTTAATGTACGTTTCAACAGGTAGACTTGACACTGAACAACAATTCGACCCACAAAACATATTCGTTGTATGATTTGTCACTGGTGTGTAAAGGGTTAGGAATATTTTGAATGATAATATCTACTAGTTGTTTTGTTGCTAGGGCAATCACTTGATGACTCAGCACTTTTCGTTAGCAAACTAGATTGATTTGTGTGTAAGATGTAAGCACCGTAAATAGAAAACATATGTACTCTGTTGTTGGAGTAGCTGATTTACTGCTATGGTGTTGACATAACCCTCTGGAAGTGAGTATGCTTTTCTTTCACGAAAGTTTACGTGGCTCCGTTGTAATAAATTTGTGTTGACTAAACTCGGATGGATACTGCAATTGTGCTGGACTTACACATGGTATTCGCATACTGTACACATACAAACTTTTGTGTAAACAACTCTCTGATGTTTCTGTTAGTACTAGTTCTGTGTTGAACTATTTGATTATTAAGATACATGAACACCCATTCAGACAATAAAGTTCTTGTGATATCGAAACAGTTTGAAAGCACCACCAATCATTGCGTATGTTCGTAGCATGAGCGAATATTTTCATGTGTCGTGAATATCTTTCGTATACACTTAGTATGAAATGAGATGTGTGGAACAATAATTAGTGTCGTACAAAGTGTTGTGTTTGATTGTCTACTTTTTATCAATGTATTTGTGATGTTAAAAGACGACTGAGTTTACATTTACATTAAGCGGAGAAACTCAAGTAATAAATTTTACTCGTTTGAAAATATCGATCAATGAAGTAACAGTATCAATATGAGTGGTATATTATTTTTCGCGATATGCAACAAACCTTCTAAGTAAACTTGTCAAAAATTTATCATGTCGTAGTCGGTTGTTACGAATTCGAAAGAAATGTACTTCGATTATCACGATGATGGAAATTAAGATCAACGCAGTATTTCGGCGGTGGGTGTGCATCGTTTGGTATGTTCAGCAATCACTAAATGACCAAAATATCAAACTGTGCATACAACTCGGTTAGTTAAACGATAGAGTTACAAGTCGGATGTAATCTCGATTTACAGATGACAGCTTGATGATGTAAAGCTCAACCACTCAAATGTGTTTATTACAAAGTATTTGACGCAAACAAAATATCGACTGAAGACTTCGGTTTCATTACCAAGCTAGTGAAAATTGTTTTCTATTGGATGGATATGATTTACCTTTAGAAAAACGATATAGACCGATTAAGCGACGCTGTTTCATATCCGTCGAGTGAGTAAAATTTCTTTGGAGTTCGGTTTAGTGAGATAATTGTTAGGGATTCAATCACATACAAGTAACGTCTTTTAGTGACAGAGTATTGTGATGACATTTACTCTAGCAATGACAACGGAAAAATTTTCGATTGCATTGTCGGTGTATGTGTTAGACAAATAATTCTAGTACACCTAACTATAGGATACATTTAGCAAACATCGTACAAATTGGTTCGTTGTGATGGTAACGACTTTCAACGGTTTGGTTTCATGTCGGGGAATTATTATTTGGGGGTTCAAAAACAATCAATACTACAAATGAACAACAATGCAAAACACGTTAAGTGAATTACAGTGTAGCAAGTACTTCATTGATATTACGATTGTTGTGTACCAGACATTTCTAACCGAATTGAATGCATCTAGCAAACATATTCCAATTTGTTTTTTGTAATGATCAAAGTGTGTGAAATGGTGCGAACGGATTAAGCATTAATCAAGCGGCGATATGTCAATTCACCTAGAGTGATATCTTGACACCGGGAAATGTGCGAAAGTGTTTCAATTCCCATCGCATATTACGACGATAAAGTATTGTACCGGTTATTGTTCAACAAAGAAAATTGTTGTTTCATCTTTAGTCTTGGTTACTGGAGACAATTACATTTGTAAATTATTTCCTGATTTCCACAATACGCTGCGTGGTTTTTACGAACACGGCTTAATCTTCCCAACCAAAACATTTCAGACATGTTAATCTAGTTTTACAAATCGATATGTTAATAAAAATGTTTCTGAAAAGTTTGTTGGTATCGTAATAACCTTCAACACAACCCTGGTCTAATAATGTCATAATTTAATAATCAAGTAATGATCAACTATTACAAATCTCATATGTCAAATCAATGCGTCAATCCTTTTGTCCACAGCATGATAACTTTGAATATAACACCATCGTCCGATTGTAAGAATTCTCAACTACGTTGGTCAGACATTCAAATCTCGTATACTCAAATGTAATGTGTTAATCTCAAACCGCGCGCCAAGTAGTAATTACTTCATCTTACAGTTGAATAAAAAATATGGGATATGGATACAACTGAGTTGGTATGTTTGTAGGTTGTAGTGATTACTCGCATAGTCTTGTCTACTTTTCATACGGACACTTTTTGTTTTGGTTTGGTGAGTTACTACAAACGGATTGACTTACCAAGGTTTTTGTATTTTACTCGTTTGTGCATGGCGAGATGTTAAAATGTTGAGTTGTCATAGTGATAGTATTTCTGAAACTCTATTTTACAAACGGAAACGGAGTCGTGAATAGAGTTGTCAGTTTCAAGGATTGTTTCAAAGTATAATCTTGAAATGTGACTGGGTGAAAGTTGGTAGTCATGTTTGTCAAACCTATTTCAATTCACGCAATGTCAAAGTCCAAATATTTCAATCTGGATTATTTGTATTTACCTTTAGTATAACCCGCGAATGGATTTAAAGTTGGTAAATTACCAAAATGATTGAATATTATCGGGTTAGAGATAATTGGTATTGATTCTATAAGTGTTAAAACAGCGGCGTGGAATGTGTGAATGATCCGATGCGGGTGAATGTTGGCGTCAGTAATATTCAGGTTACGTTCGATTCAACAGATCGCGTTAATAGGATTTGTCAAAGGATTTGAGTTGGGTCGAATCAATACATTCAAATACGATTCAACTCGATTTGTGTAGTGAGTTACATTTCAAGTTGACACTTTATCAAACGATATGGCATCGAACAGCGTCAACACTATGCAAGTCGGAGCAACTTCAAATTTTCACGTCGGCGTCAAATTCGTCTCATCACCCAAAAGAGGTGGCGTTAGCCAATATCTCAAAGGTATATTCATCGATGGCAATAACGAAGAGATATCTTTCACGTGTTTCAATCGTGAATTGTTCGGGAACATTGAGAAAGCATTCACCAAACGAAAAAAACTCATGGTCAAATCCGGTTGGGTTCAAATTGATAAATTTACTGGAAAACCTGCTGTATTACTTGGTCGGGCTTCGTCAGTAACTCTACATGGAAAATCGAGACATACGACTGAAGAATACCCATTATTGACCTGTGAATCGGTATACGGAAATAAAGATGAATACGTCTCGATCGCCGCTACTTGTGTTTCTCGAGAGGAGAAGACGGTCAATTCTGGTGCTGGAAAGGAGTTGAAATTATACAGGTTTACATTGAAGGATGATACTGGTGAGGTGGTTTTGGACCAATGGAACAAAGCCTCGCTCGTACCCGGGAAGAAATATCAACTCACTCGTGTTAAAAACTGTGTCGGCAGCTTGAAAATCGATTCGTTAACTAGACTTGTTGAATTGAAAGAATAGTTTGCATATTTGTATACCACAATACAATATTTCGCGTAAAATGTATGACCTATGTGATTCGACAACTGGGTTAGTGCGGTGTTGTTCTACTGATCGAGGTGTGAAAATTGTGCTATCGCGATGAAGTTGTGACTGTGAACAGCAGACTATTCTATAGGTGCGAAACAGCGAATAAGCCGAAAGTATTATTCAGGTGGCAATCAATAGCGAGGAAAGCGGTCATTTGACACGACTAAACTACATCATATATCATAATTTACGATCAAACTATTTCGCACTGACCGGTCTAGTGTAATAATCGATAGTAGCGGCGGACGAGAAATAATTCAGCGCGCAGGTCATTCGAAATATAGGTCGCACTGCTTAATCCTCGCAACAAACCACGTTTCCGTCCGCGCGGTTATTGTTGGTGACTCGTACATATTCAACACCGCGTGAGAGTCGCACATTGTACTGCGGTTTAGTGAATCTCCTGTTTAGCGATACTCGTGACTATTTACTTGATACATATTCAACACCGTGTGAGAGATTCCTATATCCGAAAGTACGATACGCCGTCGCGCCCATAAGAAACAACGCCACATCACCAGAGATTCCGTAAGAATACATGACAGACACATTATCGTCGTTAGCATGTCGCCGCACGTATACCAAAAAACATTAGCACGCCACCACGAGTTTCGCGTTATCATGCGACCGCACCCATAAGACGAAAACGTTAGCATGTCACCCCCGCCATAAGACGAAAACGTTAGCATGCCACCCCCGCCATAAGACGAAAACGTTAGCATGCCACCCCCGGTTTTCGCGTTAGCATGCGACCCCGCCATAAGAACCCCAGGCACATCACGAGCGATCGCCTATACTACTTCCGACATCAAATAACGACGAAAGGAGCACTCTAAGCATTGCCTATCGTTTTATATGCTCGGGATCGAGGAGCTAGTCGCAACAGAATCAGATTACATTCTTACGCTACAATAGTGCATTAATTTTACTATTTCAAAGCAACGCTATAGGCCGCAATAATATAGAAAGCAGGGCAGAGTCGTAAGGTCTTCCATCATACCCCCAGATTAGTTTATAGTGTCGAGAACATGTAATACAATTAATATGAGAAAAGAAATGCATCGGTACGTGCATTGGAATAGTAGCTGTAGACCATGGGATCAAGTTAAATGTTCATGATCGCATATATTTATTCAAAATGACATTAAGACGGAGATCACAAGGTTAGCTGATCCCGGAGAATAATATTAATCAATAATTCTAAAATTATATTTTCACCTGACCAAGGCACACACAATGTAAAATGCGATAAGACACAATGTGATGTAATGAAAAAAGAAGAGGATGCGGAACGACCATGGTCTCTTAAACAGGCATCCACCTCGACCCGATGTCCCAATTCTTTAATCGATTTTAGTCTCTATCATGCGGTTCTTTCTTGCTCTTTCCATACCTTGTGAGTGCGCTCTTTCAACGGGTCATTTTCTGGGCTATTTTGTCGCCTTAAAAACAGCGACTCAAGGGAAGAGGAGCTCAGAATAACCTCCGCGGCGGAATCGAACTCGGGGGGCAGGCGCTGATCGCCACCACTATACGCTATCTCCCCCGCGAATGCTAATCATATGACTAAAAACCGCTAATCGGGACACATTTTAGGCGGAGATCATAAAGTTATCTGAACCGGAAGAATGCTAATCGTGTGATTAAAAACTGCTAATCCCGACGCATAAAGTTGAAAAGGTTACGCGCGCTGACTACTCGAGGTGTCCCGAGTTTCCAATCAAGTGGGGTTACAGTATCTGTTGCATCATAATGCGAAAACGCGTTATTGACAGTCAGTTGCAATTAAATAAAACAAATCAAATGAAAGTCGTGTGTAATTAGTACGGTACAGCGAAGAAACGGTTCATAGAATATTGCTATCGCTCTGCAATGGTGGTACATAATTTGTTGATAGTTTAGTGAAGCCATTACCTAGGATACTATCGTCACGATCATTATCGGAAATATTTGCGCCCAGGAATGGTGCAGAGTGTACGCAGCTTTTATAGATTACTAGTAATCTATAATTTGTTCCGGTTTTTTAAATCATAAGATTAATCCTTGGTTTGTAAATCCCCATGAACGCGATAACTGACTTTATTGATCATCCAACTTTATGGATTATTTAGGTAGCTATAATTTGACAGCGACGACCCCAAGCCGTTCGAAGGTCGCTACGCAACCGGACAATAACCATGACGAGGTGAAGCCTTGCATTTCTAAATCAGAAGGGGAACGGCAGACGTAACACAGATTTGCACAAAATATCGTTATAATGTTTCCGTTGTGCGAAAATTATATCTAAATATTTTTTTCTTCTTTTATCACTCTGTTGATGCATGCAGCTCATTTTCTGCACCGGTAATCTATAGTAACGTACTATAAGCGTAGTTACTAGTTAGATGCGTATTGTTGCAGATTTCTCTTTTTATGATTCGGCGAAAATTTAGGATTCCACGAAGGCTTGCGCAGATTAGTGAAAGTGTTCCGCAAGTTATTGAAGGTTAAGAACCACGGCGATAGAGTATCTTTGATTTCTAACGCATCAAAACTATGCGCGTCGTTCGTTATACGTGCCGCGATAACCTGGTCGGAAGTGGTACGATGCAGCAAGTCTTGTCGATGTCTCAAACTGACTTGAGTCACGTATCCGATTCAGAATATTCATAGTAAACAGTTTCGGGACAGTTGTAAAACACCTTCATGCACGCGATTTGTATTCGCCCTCAAGTAAACTCGATAGAATGATCGTCAAGAGATCTCCTCAAGTCCCACAAAAAGAAGAATGATCCCCTATTATAACCCCAAGGGGAAAGGTGGTAATTTCAGTAAAATCTAAGCTCAAACAACATCTTGAATTTGACAGGATAATTTATACGCCTGGTGTTTTCGTGCGCATTGGGCATGAATAATGTATATGTTGAAACAACAGGAATTGAACGTGTACTCATTTCCGTTCAAAGCGCCAAGCTTGAAGCAATCAGAACGAATTTATACTGGACGATGACTACACGGGAAGTACAGTTATTCATACCATAGTTCAACATGATTTCAGAAGAATAACGAGAAGTCATCATCAATAATTTTTGAATCGCGGTTACCGAGTTGTGCTAGAACTCACTAGAAGTCGTTCTTAATATTCTTATCGTTGTGACTTTTCTATATCTGCAGAAAAACATGTTGACCTTCTTCGTCGTCCTCTTCAGCAGCTATTTACGAAAATCCATTATACGTTTGAGTGACGTTGGCCTAAAAGCGTTTACTGTGTTTTTAGTGACGTTATTGTTGTTCAACTAAATCGTGGTACATATATTGAGAAAATACTTACCCCGAACGTGCCGTAACGGTTTTCATTTCAATGAGCGCGGGGTAGTGTTTCTTGAAGGCTGTTTAGGATTATCGTGACGGGCGGATTGGGTGAGTGAAACTCAAAGTCCCAAAACGAGTTGCAAAATGAATATCGATGAAACTAAAGACATTCCGGTCAAACGCGTTTGGAAATGACATTTATACGTTATCACGACAGGTTATTTTTTACGTGCGTTGCAAATATTTTGCCATAAACTTTATCTCTGCACACGAACGGTGGAGGCTCGGACAAATATCCTCTCCGTAACTGTATATCAGGTTTGTCGATAAATTGGCTGAAAGATGAGATGCAGCACAAACAAATGTTGTATCATGACGTGAGGATCAATTGACAATCGATACCGCCAGATTATGTTTATTGTGCTGCGCCTAAGGTTACGTAAGCCTACCATATTTACTATAGTGGTGAGGTTTTTGAAGGTTACAATACTTACCACCATTGACTGCAGAAAACTGTATTACAGTCTGCTTAGGATAGCAGGAAACGATCGGGATTTCATACGAATAGACAGAGTTGCCAGACAGTACTTATTTATAACATTTGTGTTTAATTTTTACTTGTGTCCAGTCCAGTGCTCACCACAGGTCACAATGGGCACACGGACGATACGAACTAGGACCAGAAGACAATGAAGCAGTAATATTTTAAAGCTGGGCAAAAAGACCATTTTTGTCATCAGTTTACAAATTTCGCGGCCAAGCTATACTGGAGTTTTGGCTGCTTGTCCTTGGTTTTCGATCCGTATCGATGGCAACCCAGCTTGTAGGGCCGTCTGATTTGTTGGCAAACATTGGCCTATCTAATTACCTATATTATAGGCCCGTAGGCGACACAAGGAGTTGGTTTAGTTATATATTATGAAAACTCGCTACTGGTTTTCTGACAATGTCAACCCTTTAGTAATAAGATTGCCTCGAGCTATAAGAGGTCAAATTTGTTTGTGGTTGTTGCGATGACAAGCCCTAGGTTTCAACACATAGTGGGGAAATTAGTACAAGGCATTATAAAACAATGTGAATATGAATACAGAATATTTTGGAATATCACGGTGAAGGTATTGAATATAGACTTCTGGATATTGTGGCAAAGGTTCAGCACCCGTGATCATTGGTTCAACTCGGGGCCCTGCCTATATTGTGTCGGGGGTTTATCTGGGCTTCTCATGCCTGATCTGTGGACAAGGTGTCTTGAAGATCCCAGAGACAGGATGCGCGGAACTCCATTAGTAGAAAGCCGAGGCTAGAAGATGGCCAGGAAGATAATAGGGACTGAAAGAGTGGAACTACGTCCAGAACATTTCAAGAAGGCAAAGTCACATAACACAAAGAAATACATTGTCGTGAAGCACAAGGCTGTCGTTGCTGATGTGAATAAACGATAGTAGCATAGGTATTGATAATTTCACAATTTTATCGTTTTTGTTTTAAGGAAAATACGGTAAATAGGTAATAAAATATGTCCACTCTATCTGCTAATACAACAACAATCGGAACTGCATCGAACCAGACGTCGTACGACCCAGAGTATTATCAGTCAATCCGAGTAACAACTCCAGAATGGATTGTCGCAGAATGTATGTCTGTAATTGTGACGTCATTCGCCGTTTATCTGGTATGCGCGCTAACATACTACGAACTGACAAAACGAGGCATAGTACGCAGACGAAGCGAGGGGTCCGATTATTCGCAAAAGGATTACGAATCGGCGAGCAGGACGTCTCACTCGCCGACTAAAACACCGATGCAATCAGAGAGTCCCAAAACTAAAGGCGGACTAGTTTCTCGCAATAGAAGATCGAAGCCATCCCACGAAGAAAAATACGAATCGTGGCTTAGACTGTTAAATCTCAACGCAGCATTTTTCGCCATGTCTAAATGTTTCACGTTGCAAATCGATTTGATTAGCGGCACCTATTCATCGTCCATATGTACCGGGTACGCCTTCGCCACGATCATGTGCAACGGCACGAGCTTCCTCTCGGTATATTTGTTACTGTGGTTGCGCCAATGGGCGGTTCATTCCCACCATGCTCTGCAACATCTGCCCGTGAAGAAATTGAGGCTGATATCTTGGATATTGCTGGGAGCCATCCTCATTCTGTTCGTGAGTCTCTGCGTGCTGTTTTTCGTCACTATCCGGTAAGCAAGATTATATCGCCTACCCTCCAAGTTATTAAGAGCATCCTAATGTGAACTAAGAGTCAGCGTTAACTATAGCTCTCAATACTAAAACCACCAAATTCCTATTCTTGTGATATTGAAACCCAGTTTTCAAATTTCAAAACAAGGATTGTGGACTTGGACTTCGCTATTTGCCGGATTAAACTATACTGGCAAATGTTGCAAAATTGTCATTATTGTTCGAGTTGTGCTGTCATTCGCGTATCAAATTACTCTTCACGCGTTGCGTGATAAAGTTTGTAGTTTGTGAGGTAATCATTTTACTTGATAAATTAATGAAATCGTTAATGTGTTTTCTGACTGAGCAATAACCTTTGTGGTTGTGATTGAGGGTCTTTATTGCCAATTAGATCAGCTGGTGTTATTGCTTGATAAATACGAACGCGGCTTATTAAATCGAACGTCATCAAATCGCATAACAACGCTGCAAAGCTAAATTTCGACTCTTTGGTCAATTAATCATCCTCATACATCACGGATTCAAAGTTCGGTCGAACGAGTCAAAGTTTTAGTTAACTGTCATCCGATTTTGGTGAATTTGACATGAGAAATATAACAAATATTATAATATTCTTTATTCACAGTAAAACAGGTAAATACACACATAATCCGGGGAACAACCTGCCCCCTAAGGTAAAAGGCGTGATTGAAATGAATATTTAAAATTTTAGTTATACAGTCTAATTGCTATTCCTATACAATACTTGAAGAGGTCAGATTATAGAATTATTATACGAAATAGAAGCATTATTATTTATAACTTTCCAGGTTAATAAAGGTCAAAAACCGCCGCATTAATGTATAAGGGTTGGTTTAGGGTAGGTTCGGGTTAGGGGCTTAGGGCCTAATTCTCTGATAACCTCTATATTTTTGACTGTTGATCCAACTACATTATCACCCAAATTGTAGAGTCGTCAACGGGCCGCGCGGATGCGTATTCGCCGACGAAGGAACCATCTCACAAGGCGTCAGGTCCGGCTCCGGGATCGCCTTCACCGGTATATTCCAACCTGCTCTGTTCTGTCTGATGTGCTACCCGTTGATGCAGCACACCATGAACAGAAGAAAGGCCTTCGGAATCGGCGGCAGCAGCCGAAAGAAAATCAGAAAACCGTTAGACGTGGGAGAGGAAAAGATATACAAAATCATTCGCAGATTAATTATTAGCGTCGTACTAGTGACTATTTCTGATGTTGGCGGAGTGATAGGAGCTTTCATGCTGGAGACATATCCTGTGTTATACATCGGGCTGGTTTATGACATCAATATTACATTTGGAGCGTACGTGATAACGTGGTCCTTTACGAACTGGCGGCAAAGAATACTCCCATTTCACCCTAAACGCAAACGAACAGCGACGCGAGGTTCTAACGATGTTAGGCAGTTGGCGTGAACCGTTGCGTATCGTGTTTATATTTGCTCGAGTTAACAGCTGCAGAACACAGTGATTCTGCCATCTACTCTCAATGGACACTGGGACAGAAATGTCCGGTTGGTTACAATTGAATGCAGATATGTACAACTACAAAATTTTCATATTTTCCAAAAAACTTGGAAATTGAATTAAACTCCGAATTATAAAAAAATACAACTAAAATGAAGTTAAGTTCATACCAAATCACAGTTCATCCTCACAAGCATGGCAATGGCAAATGTATGTACACGTGTACAGTAGGGGTGTTCGAAAATGACTATTTTTCTCAAATTTTACTGGCTACTTGATAAAATTGTTAGGGTATCTAATATAAGCCTATACACACCAAATTTAGTTCAATTCCAGCTAGTAGCCTCGTTGCTACAGGAGAAGAAAGTTTATATTTATAATATTGAAATGAATAAAAAAAAATTCAAAATTTTCTGTTCACTCCATGAAAGTGTTAGCTTGTTTACAGAAACGATGTTCACCAAATTTGGTTCAATTCCAACCAGCGGAAGCGTAGTTTTTGCCGTCGAAAAATTTGGATTATCAATAAAATAGTATTTACGGTGGCCGATTCCTTAATTATTTATTATAGGTGTGCCCACCGTGAATACTATTTTATTCAAATCCGAATTTTTCGACGGCGATGACTCCGCTTCCACTGGTTGGGATTCAGCCAAATTTGGTGAACATCGTTTCTATAAACAACCTAACACTTTCATGGGTTAACAGAAAATTTTTAAACTTTTTTGTTTATTTTTATAAAATAAATAGAAACTTTCTTCTCCTGTAGCAATGCGGTTACTGGATGGAATTGAACCAAATTTTGTGTGTAGGCTTAAATTAGGCAACCTAACAATTTTATCAAGTAGCCAGTACGATTTGAGAAAAAAGTCATTTTGAAGAGCCCTAAGTACGTACGTCGTAGCATTTTCAGGAACGCCAGAAATTAGATTCGGATTAAAAGTAGAGCATAACAACTTTTCACAAATTAGATGAGAATTAAATTACTGGTACTTCTCTTTAATTAGTCTAATTATACGACTGTAATTTTCTAGTTGTGCTTGAATGAATGTAATTGCATGTTATTTTCGAATGCCCTGTGAGTCATGATTGTCGCTGTAGTGCGGTGCAATATTTATATCCATCCGGTGTATGGGTATTTAGTCGTGACTTCTAAGAATTTTCTTTTCATGAATACTGGTGTTATGTTGACTGTAGCTGACTGAGATCCCGCGTACGAAAAAGATCAACATCCGTTTGGTATGAGTTTTGGCTCGTCTTCTGTAGGATGCATTTGGGTAGAAAAATTTGACGGGAAGATCCCTGTTAACATTTGCCCCTTTGCTCTTCTGAACCGGTTTTATTACTGAAAGTGTGTTATCATTATGTCTCTTAGCGCGGGGGAAATTGACAAATCCCCTCGGCCGACTCGGTTTCTTCAAGATGGAATCCGGCCAAATATAAAAATATTCTGCCAATATCCACCCCGTATCGGACTATGATCCTGCACACGACACCCTATAGTATTTCGTGCGTATCAAAAAATAAACACGACTCCTTCTCCGACTTTATCAGCAAAAGTATGAATCCGGCTCCGGCCAAAAGTGGACTATTCATGCCCCGTACTACAATGTATTTCTTTGTAAGCCATTCCTCACTTCAAGCTGTGCACTAAGCCCTAAACGTTTAATGAGTACTACGCCCACGCCTCTGTTATGTTCGTGCATTTACGTTTTAGTGTCGTACAACTCTTTCTTTCTATAGGATTAGTAATTACCGCCAATCATTATTTCCTCGTGTGTCGTGCTTGTATTTATATCCTGTGTTCTGTTGTCTCGTGGTCTTGTCATTTAACTGTACTCTGGATCGTGTCGCTGCCTTAAAGTCATACTGCTGTTAAATATACTGATTTCGTATTGTAACCTCGTCGTATTGAGTTATTGTTCAAACAAGATCAAGAACATAACAATTGGTGTCAGAAGTCGGATTCAAAGTTTTTTCTGCGACGAATATATATCATGGAATCGGGTATTTTGAAAATTCTTGAGAAGCAGCAAGAGATGATGGTGCAACAACAAGCGAAGCAGCAAGAGATTATGGCGCAACAACAAGCGAAGCAGCAAGAGATGATGGTGCAACAACAAGCAAAGCATGACGAAGCAATGGCAAAAGTCATGACAGAGATGGCGCAATTGACGCAGAGGTTGAATCCCGGTGCATCAACATCTGAAGCTACCGCTCCCAAGTTTGATTCATTTGTAAAATCAAAGGAGAAATGGGACCAATATCTGCAACGATTCAACCATCACCTAGCAATTTACGGCATTTCCAACATGGAGAAGAAAAGAGCGTGTCTACTCTCATGGGTCGGACCTGAAACGTACTCGCTCCTACGTAATTTGTTTGGTGCTGCTGATGTCAGTGCGCAATCCTTCGACGCATTGACTGAGAAGTTGTCTACACACTTCAAAGACTCCATTCATGTGCAAGCTGCCAGGTACGAATTTTACAATTGCAAAATGCAGCCGGGACAATCATACGCCGATTGGATCGCTACTCTACGCGGAATCTCCAAGGATTGCAACTTCATATGCTCAAGAGATGGCTGTGATCAGAGCTACGTTGATGAGCTAATGCGCGATCTCATCATTAAAGAAACGCCGCACGCGGATGTGAGACGGCATTGTCTAACACAAACCAATCCATCCCTCGACGACGTTCTCAAAGTAGCCGCAACACACGTGAGAACGCTGGAAACCGATAGGGTTATCCAGGGCCAGAGTAGCGGTAAAGACACTTCCATCGTCAACAAAATGACGGGAAGTTATCAGAAGGGGAGAAAACCTTCCAAATCCATTCAAGGCAACTTCCCGGAAAGACTGAAATCCTGTAGCCGCTGTTTCATCGATCACCAGAGAAAAGACTGTCAATATCGACATGCAGTATGTCAGAAATGTGGTCGTAAAGGTCATATCAAACCTGTGTGCATGTCTACCAAACCTAGTATCACGCAACAGGTCACATCCGTCAATTTCTGCTCAGTGCCACTCCTCTCCTTCGACATCGATCAACTATATCGACGCGAAGGAAACCAGCTCTGGATCAACTCCAGCATCAACGGCATTCCGTTGCCGACACAGTGGGACACTGGTGCACCCTCCGCCATGGTGGGATTGACTGGGTACAAAACTTTGGGATCTCCGAAACTCTCAGCATACCATTGCTCTTTCGTAGCGTATGGCGACAAGCCACTGAAAGTGAAAGGTATTTGCACTGTAACCGTGCAGGTGGGTTCGGAAGTTCGAGTTGGCTTAAAATTGGTAGTTCTCGACGAACACCGTGGGCAAAACATTTTTGGTCTCGATTGGAGCGATGCTTTCTCCATGACCGCTAAGGGAACGTCTGCTTTGGATGCAATTTCCTCGCAGATGGTCAAATCGCAATCATGTAATACTATTGACATTTGTGATTCGAACGACAAATTGGTATCTTTTCAGTCCAAATTTCCCTCCGTTTTCTCTAATGTATTAGGACGATGCACCAAGACAAAGGTGACAATTCACTTGAAACCTAATGCCAAGCCCGTATTTAACAAGCCACGTCCCTTGCCGTTTGCAAGGCAAATCGCTGTTCAAACCGAATTGGATAGATTAGTCAATCAAGGTATCCTCGAACCAATCAATTACAGTGATTGGGCAGCACCAATTGTTGCCATCACCAAGTCTAATGGATCAGTACGCATTTGTGGTGACTTCAAAGCATTGAATCAACAAATTCAGATAGATCAACATCCCCTGCCCTCCTTGGATGAAATTCTTCACAAGTTACAGGGTGGTTGTATTTTCACGAAAATTGATCTTGCCGATGCTTATTTTCAGCTAGAATTAGATGATGATGCGAAGAATTTGTGTGTCATCAACACGCAATTCGGTCTATTCCGTTATCGCCGCATGTGTTTCGGAGTCGCATCTAGTCCCGCAAATTTTCAACGCTGTATTGATGCCATGATCACCGGCTTACCCGGTGTTGCTAGTTTTATCGATGACATAATCGTTACTGGCATTGACGAACGCGATCATTTTCGCAACTTATCGCTACTCTTTGAGCGCCTCACCGAATACGGTTTCACCGTCAACTTCGCTAAATGTGAGTTTTTCAAAAGTAGTATCGAGTATCTTGGTCACATAATCGACAAGGACGGCAAACGCCCGTCTCACAAATCCGTTGAAGCAATCAAACAGTTGCCTAAACCTCAGGATGTTCGCCAGCTACAGGCATTCCTGGGCAAAGTCAACTATTACCGCGCGTTTATTCCTAATTTCACGAATAAAGCCGCTGCCTTGTACCGTCTTCTTCAAAAAGACGCGAAATTCATTTGGAATACGGACTGTGACGCAGCTTTTCGCATTCTCAAAAACGACGTAATCGACGCTACGCAGTTAGCTCATTATGATGTGAACAAGCAGCTCATTTTGTCAACTGATGCTTCTCAATTCGGAATCGGTGCTGTCCTCTCAATCGAGCACAATGGCGAAGAGAGACCGATCGCGCACGCATCGAAAACGCTTTCCGATTCGCAAAAATCCTACTCTCAAATCGAGAAGGAAGCTCTGTCAATCATTTACGGAGTCACTAAATTTCGTCAATTCTTGGATGGTAGAAAATTTACGCTCGTGACGGACCACAAACCGCTTTTAGCTATTTTCTCGCCGGACAAGAAAATTCCCGTGATTACAGCGCAACGCTTACAGCGATGGGCACTAACGCTCATGGCTTATCAATACGATATTCGCTATAAACCGACTAATCAGCACGGAAACGCCGACGGTTTATCTCGCCTACCAAAGGGTCCAGACCCTGAGTTTGACGAACTGGAAACTCGGGAAAACGCGGAGATCGTTCACGCTATTAATATGGCATTCGATGGCTTGCCGTTAACTCGCAATGAAATTCGCGACGCGACGCTGAAGGACAAAACCATGAAACTAGTAAAATTATCTGTCACTCATGGTAATTGGAATCCAAAGGTGCACATTGATGATTTTTCTTGGTTTTCGACTCGCAAACATTCGCTTTCTCTGCACGAAGACATAGTCCTGCTCAATATTGATGGTTTTCAGCGCGTAGTAATTCCGCAGTCACTTCGCTCGCGAGTCTTATCATTGTTGCACGAAGGACATTGGGGTATCGCGAAAATGAAGCAGATGGCTCGACGTTACATCGCATGGCCTTCCATTAATCGCGACATTGAAAATCTCGTTAAGAGTTGCGACGCTTGCCGTAAGGTAATGAAAGCGCCTGATCGTCAGTATCGCGAATGGCCTAAAACTTCTGAAAGCTTTGAACGAATTCACTTGGATTTCGCAGGTCCAATGAACAATAAAATGTTTCTTGTCATCGTCGATGCGCATTCGAAATATCCTTTCGTTAAAGTAATGAATGTCGGTTCTACCACAACCTCGTGTGTGGTCAACGCTTTGAGGGAAGTCTTCTCTATCGAAGGCTTGCCCATAACAATTGTCACGGATGGCGGGCCGCAATTCACATCGAATGAATTCGATACGTTTTGTTCTAATTTGGCAATCAGCCATATCGTATCACCGTCTTTTCACCCTGCCTCTAACGGGGAAGCGGAGCGTTTCGTCCAGACTCTAAAAGCTGGATTGATAAAAAATTGCGACGGCGGAAAAGATCTCAACTTCGCGCTCCAAACACTTCTCGCTACGTACCGATGTGCACCGCATCCGGGCATAGACTGGAAAACGCCTGCCGAGATTTTACATGGTCGGCAGCCGCGCAATTTGTTAAGTTTGTGCTCGCCCTTCGACAAATCGAAACCCGTTACGCCTAGACAATCAGTCACTCATTTTGAGATTGGGTCCTCGGTTTACGCTCGCAGTTACCGAAGCGGACCCAAGTGGGTTGCTGGCGTGGTGACGGAAATACTGGGGCGTGTTGTGTACATTATAAAAACAGATCATGGGTATTGGAGGAGGCACAAGAACCAACTCCAACCACGCTTGATTTCAGCTGGTAATAATACAGCCACACAGGAAGTTGCTCAGCCTCAACAGTCACAAGCTGAGCAACCATTGGCCAGGAATAGGGCACAACGTCCTCTAGCTAGTCCTGCTCGAACGTCGGGCAGACGTTATCCTCTTCGGAACAGAAAGCAACCCGATTTCTACAGACCTACGTAAATGTGGGCAACCCTCTCAACTTATAGGGGAGGACTGTTATGTTCGTGCATTTACGTTTTAGTGTCGTACAACTCTTTCTTTCTATAGGATTAGTAATTACCGCCAATCATTATTTCCTCGTGTGTCGTGCTTGTATTTATATCCTGTGTTCTGTTGTCTCGTGGTCTTTTCATTTAACTGTACTCTGGATCGTGTCGCTGCCTTAAAGTCATACTGCTGTTAAATATACTGATTTCGTATTGTAACCTCGTCGTATTGAGTTATTGTTCAAACAAGATCAAGAACATAACAGCCTCTTCTAACGATTTTGGTAGATCCCGTATTTCCAATAGTACCTAAACTGTATATCGTGTCCTCTGGTTCGCAACTTCGCATGCAGTATTTTAATCCAATATTATTTAACCAGGTGTTTGTTTTTATCGCAAATCCGATTTACTGAAATATGCACTCCTGAAGTAGCTCAAGTACAGACTGAGACAGTGTACATATAATCCGAGTAAGCGGCGTCTTATGAAGCCTAGTAGTGAGGGCCGTGCTACAGTTAGGAAGCTACGGAACCAAGAATATCAGCCTGGTGTAAATGACCATTGCAGTCGAAAACACCATGAATACCACAAACAACAACAACTGAGACAGTGTGGTGGTAATCAGGCAGGCAGGACCATAATAGCACTTCGTCAGCCCCCCCACCCCACCCCCTGAAAAAAACGCTGGTCTTGGGCCCCCTTTGAATCCATTGGATTCGGTCAATGCCGGTATAAGTGCATTATCGAATTTTTAAATGCTAGCTCACGTGCTCAGATTTACCGTTGGTACTGACGGCTAACGGCGTAGCAGCCACTTGGCGCTTATAGCTCTGCGCCATGGGAGGCAGGCAGCTAGGGGGCGGCAAGATGCGAGGTGATTACTTTTTTTTAGTCAACACCACAGAAGTAGAGAAAAAGGTGGGTAATACGGGGCTATAGGCGGTGTGATGACCTTTTTCTGTCGACACAACAAGATTTCCCGTGAATAGAATTGAAAAGATTGAAACTATTTCAAAATTGGAGCGGCAGCATATGCTCCTGCGGCTACGCCGCTGCTGACGGAATTGGTGTCTTTGAAAATTCAGGGCCCGTAATTAATACTAGTGCATCTTCGGGCGGGCCCGTTGTTATCAATAACTTTGTTGTGTGTTGTTATTCGTGACCTCCCGTCTGCCATGTAGTCAAACGATTTGGGAATCGCAGAAACGCACCAGACCTAAAGAACTTCTTCCGTGCGACCCACACGACTCAAGTAGCATTTCTTCACGGGGTGCATAATTTTTCTCTGCGAGTGGCGTTTGTAAGGTGGGGCTCAGCTTACCAGGACAAGGTTATTATGTGCCATCCATTTAGGCGTCTATGGACAAGGGAAAATTCGACGTATCGGTTTCCGCAAACATGAAACGGTTCTTTTGGGCCAAGGTTTCCTCGCCACCGAGCTTTTTGGCAGCACACTTCGCATGTCAGGCGGAACGTCATTTTCAACGTCTTGGTGTGTCGCGACGCGGTAATGCGTTTTTTTTTTGGGGGGGGGGGTACCGATATTAATTGGGTGGTTTGGGGTGCGGCAGTTACGGTCCTGCATGCAGGGTAATAGTCGAGACGAGTGTCGGTGCACAACTATGATATGTTGCGGCCCGGAACAACATCGTGTGTATTGGAATCATTCGATGATTGTCTTTGAATACAAAGACATGGGAGTAATACAAATATCCACAAATTCGAATATTCGGTCGCCAGTTGCAAATGCTTGCATTCAACATAATTTATGCTTGCGATTACTTAAACCGCCATCAAACTGGGTTACTTACATATTGATGACGCATGCGGCACGGACCTCTTCGCAACACCGCGCACAAGCGGTGATGCATAGAAAAAAAGCGTACAGCAGGATTGTACGTACTGATATATGGTGTTTCTGAGTGAAAAAATTGAATCGAAAAGACAAAAGATCCAAACAGTTACTGATGGGTACGGAGAAGGTCATCGAATTTGCTAATCTTATCGCTAGTAGGAAAATGCATACATTTACACATACTACATAATTGAATAGTATATTCATATTTAAATGAAAACGAATACTTTCGGCTGACACTCGCCAGGTTTAACCGTCAGCAACCAGTAGAGAATTGGGAAAGACATTGTATATTAATGTTGATACTAGTCACTGACGATTACCCGTGACGATTGTCAGCCAAACTTAGTCGGGTTATACTATTCAATTGTATATTGAAGTTATGTACCTCCACTAAGCTGTTCAGTCTACATATACAGGATAATATATAGAATATTTATGAAAATGGGGATGTGTGTTTGCGCCAACATTCCGTGCCTCTTATCGGCAATAATCCTTTCAACATAAACACCTAGTAAAGTCTTTTTCAACAGCATAACCATGAGTGATTGGTAAGTACAAAATAACCGCAAACGCAAGACGATAAAGAGGCGTCTTCAGCATATTCCATAGCCCATGCGAATAGAGATAGGAAACATTATACACAGTTGCTCAATGGAAGAATTTCTGAGTCAACCCAAGTAAATATATGAGTCATCTAATCGCAGTGGTTCTTCTCCAAGGCAGGCCTCATGTAACGCCGCTGCGCGAAAAACGCTTTAGCCTTCTGCCGGACGATAAACGCTACACTGGACGCTACGAACATTGCGTAACATAGCATGACATTGAGGGAGATACCTGAAATGATGCAAAGCGCGTTTGGTACGGCCAGCCAATGATTCATCGAAGCTAGAATCATAAACATAATCAATGCATCTTGTTTCTTATTGACAAGGTAACACACTGCACAGCAAATTGATACTCTATCAATATTAATGAGCTGCTTCATGTAGGCCTGATTAGCGCACGCACCTGTTTGCCTTTTCGAGTTGGAAAGTCCCAAAAAGAGCATGATAATGGCGAATCCGGGATATAACGTGCGTACGCAATCGCTTCTTTCGATCCAATACGTCAAGTCCAGCACCAACCAAACGAGGAAGTAACATAATATGATAATGGCGCCGATCGTGGCACTTTCATCGGGAGATAATATGCCTATCAGAATAAAGTCAATATCCGAAACAGTATGACGACACCTGGCTTAGGGCTGTCGATATACCTGTCAGCGCGGCTTCACTTTGATTTCGCGAGTGCTTATATGCCAGTCCGTAGCCAACCGATATAGCCAGGGCACACACGCTCCACGTCGTCAAAATCGCGAGAGATTCGATCACCAAGTAACAAAACATGTGATCCTTAGCTGGATGAACAAAAAGCAACAAGATAAACATACACAATTACTAGGCGTACGATATGTCCTCTTTTAGTAGGATTTGTCCTCTTTCCTCAAGAATAGTGAATGGTGCTACGAGGAGGCAAAAATGCTCAAACATCATCTTTTTTTCGCACCATCACCATAATTTCATTAACATTATTATCAAATCAATACACCATAAGATTGCGATATAATGAAAAGATAGGAGGATGCCTATACGACTTGGAGTAGTCTTTTAATCAGGCACCTATCTTGGCCTACGTCATGTAATACGAGGCGAGACACAGGATTTTCACGAACTCGTTACAAATGATCTGATCATTCCCGACTGGCAAAGTCACCGCCAAGTATTCATGGGTTGAATCTGAAAAATATATTTGACTTGTTGTTCTCGTGGCTGTTTTTGTAAATGTCCTCTTTTGGGGTGCTGAAGATATGGTAGGCCTACAATTACACGATGTTAAAAATATGCGACCGTCTTACGTCGGCCAGTAGATGATTCCTCCGACAAAATCTTCCAGTGTCGCTCATACAATTTCGCTACCACATAGAACGATCGTAACGAGCACGCAGTAACCAATAACACGCATACGGCGGTGATAAGATGAACCTCTCCATCGAATAAAAATGTCCAAACCGTCGTCAGCGACCAAGCACTAGTCCACAGCATGAAAACTTCCTGAAAGTTAGGTGTATTAACACAGGTCTCAGAGGTACTAATTAATAATGAGTCATTATAACGAAGTATTTCTAATTTTTAGGAGTATTCAAGTAGATTTTGTAAAATATGTACTATATCTATATTTATTTTGAAATAAACCCGAATATCTTCGGCTGACACTCGTCAGGGGCAATCGTCAGCAACTAACGATCTCTTCGTCTCGATGATTATATATTTAATGCTTGTGACGTCATATTTGGTGATGATATGCGAAGTTCTTTCCAATCTATACCGGTTGCTGACGATTACCCCTGACAAGTGACAGCCGAAAATATTCGGGTTCATTTCAATATGAATGTATACTTTTCAATTGTATATTGAAGTTCTGTATCTCCAAGTAGCTCTTCAAATACACTTTAATTGATGTAGCGAAGGTGTAGGTATACCTACAATATATGGGCCACACGTACAATACGGCGTGACCATAGACGTGCAGGCAGGACCAATTTTTGGGGGAAGGGGAGCTTTTTTCAGCAATGTCGTGACGCCACCTTTATCCATTGCAATGAGGGGGAAGACGAATGACATCATTGTATCCAAGGCGACAATTTGGAGGGGATATTTGCCTCTATCGACCCTCCGGTATACACCGCTGGAAATGGTTCCTTCATGCTATCCCGAGAACTTTTTCTAACTAAACCACATGTCAATACAATTAATGTTAAAATCATACCAATAGGTTCAAGTCAGGATTGGTATGAAATTTCATAGTTTTTATTTTCGACTAAAATTGAGCCAATTCAAAATCCATACGAGGGTTAAATCATAATCCTGATAGTCACCGCCCAAAGGCATTCCATTCAATTCCATTCCCATTCGACATTCTTTATCGCACACTCCAGTGCAACTCAAAGACCCGAAATGGAACGGATTGCGTGGAATTGATGCGCAGATGTAGTCTTGTTGTAGAGACTCTCGAATGGACAGAACTTCAATATAAAATTGAATATAATATATTCATATTGATATAAACCCGAATATTTGTCGTTATCCTCAGCAATTAGTAGGGAATTCAAAAGAACTTGGCATATCACTAGTCGTACATCACTTGGTTTTCTTGTTGTATTTTTATTAGCAATTTTTATCAGTTTTATACACCACAAAAAACGCTTCACTTGTGCGACTTTGAAGCAGAACATCATGTGTGTAATCCTGAGCATGTAAATTACTAATCAATTTTGTCGCCTATCAGAATTAGTGGCACGAATTCGCACGTAGTAACATTGATATTCTATACACAGCAGATTCATATGCCGTGATTTAGTATATTCTTCGTTACCGATGAGTGTGCTGTATACAGGGTATCGATAAATTGCATTGCGTGATCGAGCGGGCGCTGTCCTATTCATGCCATTTTACTCACCAGTGGTATATTAAATAAAGGTTTCGACGACCAGCGGCGGTATAGCAAGTAGACCATTGCCGCAACATTCCAAAATAATATCACAGGCCAAATGATGGATATCTTTGAAATAGAATCATGAATTAGGGCGCGTTAGTTCTCTGTCATTATATGAGTTTCATTTCCATATCTTACCGCCCATGGAGCAGGATAAATATTCAGAGGATATTTCTCTGTAACTTGCGCTGGGCTGCTGTAGAATATACCTGCATTTAGGGAAAGCAAAAGTTAAAGCAATCCAAGGACGAACTTGAATGAGCTCGCATATTTGTTAACCAAGAAAGCGACAATTTGAAAAATAAAAATAAGAACCGTGCTTATAAGTATTGGGGATGATATGGGTACCATTCAAATGTCCACAACTAATAATCTCCACTGACCTGCCCCCCAAAATGACGCATCTCTCCGTGTTATCTTCCAAACGGCACTTTTCACGGTGTACAGTCCGAACACAAATAAGCACCCCACCGCCGCGAGAAGCGTCAATATAATAGGCACCGTCTGAGCCATCAAATTTAATTCAGGTGACAACTTATATGTTTGATATTATATATACAAAAATTCTGCCTGTGAACTGCAAAATCATTACGCATAATACCAAAAATACGTGGACCGTACATTCGTACATCTTATGCAAATAATAAACAGGACGACAACTCATAGTTCATTTCCGTTATATTGAGTAATAACTGACTTCTTTGAAATTCCATCCGTGTGGATCACATTCACATATTCTATATCCATAGAAATATAGGCGCGAATTTTAGCAAAACATAACATTCGCTCAGGGCGGTGGGGCTTAATATCACATGTGGAACCATATTTCTCCGGATATCAGAGCGTCCTCGAATATATATTCAAGCGGCTTGTACTGGATAAATACTCGCGTGCTAGATCGACTTGATGATATGCATGTGTGATGAATACTATCGAAATCTTCGCTACACGCATCGGTGCAAATTCTGCCAAACGGTTTCTACTGCGGCTACTCGTCGTTATCAGCGTTACATTTCTCAGTTGACTGGCGAGAGACTGCCGACAGGCGACTAAATAGTGAGCCATAGAAATTTAAAGTGAAGATGTTTTTTGTGTCGGGTCTTTATTATTTAGGAACAGCGGCAATACTGCGCCATCTACCGGTTCATATATTCACTTCATTTCAATTTCATCATTTCAAAACATCACAAGACTGCGATGCAATGAATGATAGGAAGATGCCGAAACGACTTGAGATTGAGATTGAGATTGAGACTTTGAGATCAGACACCCACCCGGACCTAGACCAGTGGTTCTCAACCTGGGGGCACGCTCCCATTGGGGGGTGTGAAAGCATCTGAAGGGGGCCGCGAAGAAACGGTCAACTGAAAAAAATTTGCATTCTGCGCGATTTACCTCCAATTCAAGCGTGCTTCTCTATATATAGATTAAATTTGATATTTTTGAATACTCTCATCAACAGTCATAACCGTTCATGCCATCAAACAACCTGTTGGGGTGTCTAGCATCCCGCTTGGATTTTGTGATATGGCGATAAGGGGGGCGCGAAATTTTTCACTATCATAAAGGGGGACGTGTCTTAATAAAGGTTGAGAACCACTGACCTAGACGATGCAAATAGGAGGCATGCACACTGAATGAAAAATAAATAAAGATAATATAAAATAAAAAGCGACAAAATCAGGTGGCAAGTGACGGAAGGCGAGATCGATATGTCAGGACGTGATTCGTTAAATTAGAGGCCTGACTAGCAAACGCGATGATTCGCACCGTGGCGTGGACAGCGGGCATCAAGTTCTTCCACGAATTCAGAGTTCGTTCGTCCATTTCAACGATATATGTTTGTAGTTTGTTTTAAAAGATCAAAAAATATTTGGTGTCATTCAATATCAGAAGATCGCGATACAATGAGAAGAAGCGAAAGTGTTGAAACTACTTGATTGAACTATTCTAGGCAAACTCTCACAACTCCTTGAAGTGCATAGCTGGAGGCGCGCGGGCGCAGTTGTAAGGTAAGTCAATAATGTATTTCATAATTTCGCGTTGGACTAAAATTCGCGTACACATTGCGCAATCGCACATTACGCAACTCTGATAACTTAAACCAACATTCGGCGGCGAAGTTGTACGTTAAAGCTTGTACGTTTTAAGTTATCCATTATTTCTTTCCACCCTCTTATTTACATCGCCTTAGCCCAGGTGGGTGTTTCATTTCAAAGACTACTCCACGGCGTTTTCGACTCCTTCCTATCCTTTTGTTGCATCGTAGTGTCTTGTGGCGTTTTGCAATGATTAAATTATTAATAAAATGATGCTGAGCCAGTGATGCATCTATCTTTATCTGTTGCAGTCACACACGGTGTACCACGTGCGATATACAAGACACAGCTACCTCATTATAATAGGTTTATATAGCTCAGTGCTATTTACTAATCTACGAAGTCTGGGCAACCCATAGACGATTTTTTTCAACCAAGCACTGAAGAAAAACAGCATCCCCTACAACTCCGTGAAAGTTTTCCAGAATTTATTCGTATGAAATCATTTTCAAAATGTTTCCAGAATTTATTTGTATGAATTCACTCGGGAACGATCCCATTTTGTGGATAAGGTAGACTCACTTTCTCGCGTCGCCGAGCAGGCACGAGGCGCATCGGCACAGCCTGTTCTAATAAAAGAAAGAAACGGCAGATCACGTGACCGGATCGCGCAACAGCAAGCTTTTTCTTTCGCGTGACGCTGTCGTTGGAAATGGAGTTTGAAGTGTAGGATTCGTAGTCTTTCATATTCGCCGGGTTGGTACGTAACGTGAATCGTTGATAGTTTCGAAAACTAGCGTCGAGTTCCAACAGCTTACAGTCATTACAAAGAGTGCCTTGCCGATATTTTGTTTGAGGTTCCGGATCAAGACTGGGCAAAAATCCAGCACCTGCGTGTTTCTGAATTGAGGATTATCACTCATTATTACGTCAATTCAGTAAGAATTATGTGGAAAGTTCGAATACGTACCTTTCATTTTATGCTAGCTCGAAGAATGTAAGACCAGTTCTATATACGGTACATGAAGTTTAAGATAATTAGTTAGGTATTTTCAAATTTCGACTAAACCTATCTCATTCCACTTCTATATGACAATGCTGTGAGTTTTCACGGCTTCACAGATTATATGTCATTATCACTAACGTGGGTAACTTTGTTCTACATGTTTTATTTACTAAGATACTACCGATCGAGTCTTACAGCCTTCATGTTGCATGATAGCTACTAAAACTATAAATTGAACTCATAGCCAGAGCGGAATTGCAATATCGCGCGCATTTTCGTTCAATTTCATGATGATTCTATGATAGAAAAAGACGCCCAGGTTCTGTCACACACAATTTTTTGCTAAAAACAACCGCCTTCTCCAATCCGAACTCTTATAATGTGGTAAAAACTCCGATAAGAAACATATTTTCAGTACTGCATGGAATGAATCAACTCGCTACTCGACTGAAATTATTAGAAATAATACCGGTACTCTCTTTATATTGAAGTACTTGAGTCTTTGTGCCCAGACTTAATGCTAATGAGCTGTAGGCTGCAGTACAGGTTCGAAATTTGTAAGACAATTGTGAAATTTACAGCCAATCTGCAATAACTTAGCATATTCTCTCGAGTCGATAAACCAAAACAAACATGTCTCAACCAGCAGCAAACGGACCCAATTTAGAGACACAAATGGCCAACATGGACATAAGTTCGAGAGGTGGCGGCGGCCGAAGTTACGGCCCCCAAGGAAACTACGTACCACCTCACGTAAGACAACAAGAGCAATATCGCGGACGCGGTCAATATATTAGTGGCCCACCACCTCAACCTTACGGCGGAGCCCCGATGACAGGTCCCAACGGCGAGCTAAGATATGGTGGTCCGCCACCCGGTCATATCCCACACACGGGACCGCCGATGGGGCCTCCAATGAATCAACCGTACCGAAATGGACGTGGTGGATATCAAAATGGCGGTATGGTGCGTGGACCACCACCACGTTTTCCCAACGAAAGAGGTTATGGTAGCCGGGACGGTGGTTACAACCGTGGTTATGATAACAGAGGGTATGGAAATCGCGGCGGTTATGGGCGCGGTGGATATGATGGGCGTGGTTATCAAGGTGGCTGGGGGCAAGTACGTCCTGGTGTGATGCCTGTGGCAGACCGTTGGTCTATGCTTGAAAATGATGATGGTGGTTATGATCAATACCGCAATCCGAGATATACGCACGATGAGGGAGACCGTCTTGCTAAAAAATGGGATGAAAGACGAGGAGGTGGAGATGCATTCGCAGATACGGAAGATTGGAATATAGCTCTCCCTAGGAATGAAAAGCTAGAAAAAGAACTATTCTCCAGCTCAAACACAGGGATTAATTTTGAGAAATACGACGATATACCAGTGGAAGCCACGGGCGACGATGTCCCAGATCATATCGACACTTTCGCCGATTGCGAGTTAGGAGAAATCGGCGACATGAACCTGGCTAACTGCAAGTACGACCGCCCCACACCCGTTCAAAAATACGCGATCCCGATCATCATGGGAGGTCGCGACCTGATGGCGTGCGCTCAAACTGGATCGGGCAAAACTGCCGCTTTTCTGCTCCCGATTTTGTGCAGTATCTACAAAAAAGGGCCCGGAGAATCGCACAGCGCTACTTTGAACCAGCGAGGCGGGCGTAGAAAAGTGTTCCCGCTGGGTCTGATTCTCTCTCCAACGAGAGAATTGGCGTCTCAAATCTACGACGAGGCTCGTAAATTCTCGTACAGATCTCACGTGCGGCCTTGCGTTATATACGGTGGCGCTGATGTCGGAGCTCAAATGAGAGATTTGGACCGCGGATGCCATCTACTTGTCGCGACTCCCGGTCGTTTGGTTGATTTCTTGGACCGTGGAAAGGTCGGCTTGCAGTACATCCGGTTTTTGGTGCTCGACGAAGCGGACAGGATGTTGGACATGGGTTTCGAGCCGCAGATTCGCAGGATCGTGGAAGAGAACAGGATGCCGACAAAAGGAGAGAGGAAAACGCTCATGTTCAGCGCTACATTCCCCAAAGAGATTCAAGTGCTGGCGAGAGATTTTCTCGACAACTACATCTTCTTGGCTGTCGGAAGAGTTGGGTCTACTTCAACGAATATTACTCAAAAGGTTGGCTGAAAATTCTCCTTCGAGCATGCGATTGAAAAATGTATTCATATTGAAATGAACCTGAATATTTTCGGCCTTGAATATTCACGTGCACCTCAATATGGCCAATTCTTATTCAATTACTCACTAGCCTATCAGTCGATGTCGGGTCCTGCAACTCCGAACATCCTACATTTTTTGCTCGATGATCTCTTGTTGTTTGAAATGCAGGTCCACAGCTTGGTACGGAGCCAAACCTGTTTGCTGAGCTTCATTGGTAAACTGAATCGGTTTTGAGCGGGTGTTTGCAATCCTCTACTAACCTTTTGCTAATCTTTAAGCCTTCGTGGAACAACTGCAAATTTCAATATGAATATATTATTCAATTGTGTGTTAAAGTTCTGTCCCTCCAAGAATCTCTTCTGAAACATCCTTCGTTCTTAGCTGAATAATCTCTGTCAAGTGAAATGCAGGTCCTCCGCTTGGCATCGAGCCAAACCTGTTCGCGGAGCAGTCTTGGTAAACTGCAGGCTTGTAGCCGGAGGGGGTTTCTGGGGTCAAAACCCCCGTCTTTTGAAGCGGAAAACCTCCTCCTTAAACGCAAAACCCCGAATGACTGTTCAGAAGCTAATACTCGCAATTCAATAAGTCGTATTTTCAGTGTTGCGCGCGGCCAATTCGTTGGCTGAGGCGTGTTGCCAATTAGCGAAATTGTCAGTTTACATTGCACTGCACAGTATGACGCGAGCGATCTCCCGCTGGGGTGGTTGCAAAATCAGGTCATCGATTGCCGTGTGCTCCGCAATCTTCGCACATATTCCATAAAAACTCGGACGTTTTGACTTGCGCAAATAGTCGCCGATGCTCCGTAAGATGCGTTGATAAGCGCGAGTATTTAATTGTTCGACGATTTGATTAGCGCAGGTATTTAATTGTTGACGACAGATTAGGGAGTCGCTAATTAACAGCACTTCCGGACTCGTCGACAAGCTTATCAAACGCGTATAATCGCCAACACGAGGAGATCATATAATCGTCATTTACGCATGTACTTAACTCAAATGAATTGATGCTCTATTGCTAAATTCGAAACCCCGCCTTTCATATCAAAACCTCTCCTTACTTTTCGGCTGGCTTACCCGTCTGGTAAACTGAATCGATTTTGGAAAGATATTTTCAATCCTTGGGATACGTTGGTTCAGGATGCAGTTGACTTAACGCTATTACTTCGAATTAGTCGTTTGAGTTTATAATTTTGCGACCGTGGATATCAGTCGTCGCTTATCCAGGCGTGTCTTGCCAATCACAGGTCGTGTGGGTCGACGAAGACGAGAAACACAAATTCCTTCTGGATCTGATCAACGCCACGGACGCGAATTCCCTGACTCTGGTGTTCACCGAAACCAAGAAAGGCGCAGACGACTTGGACGAGTTCCTGTACTCTCGCAAGTACAAATCCACGAGCATTCACGGCGATCGCTCGCAAAGAGAACGTGAAGAGGCGCTCCTTGCGTTCAGAACGGGTACGTAGGTCTTTTATGTGGCAATCGCTGGCGTGTGATGGCCGGGATTAATTGGTATCGTTATCACAATATCCATTGCAATTATACATATTATATTCGAACTCGGCGACTAGTTGAGTATTGGAATATCACTTGGATGTGTTGGATGATTGGATTGTGTTAGAGTTGGATTATGTGTCTTTTATGCGACCACAAAGAATATAATTCCAGTTGTACATCACATGGAAGACGACACTCGGTGACAATGCTGTGGGTTGATCACCGTGTCAACAGACTTCAAGTGTGTATGTTAGCACTACTTGTTTCTGTGATATGACCAATTTTGGTTTCACGTCTTCTGTGTTGGAAAATAGTATTGAAATTTTAGTTGACAAGTTAACTCTTACTGACAATAGGCACATAATTTCGGTACTAGATAGAATTATCGCTCGATTCAGGTCCGAGTACTCGTGTCTTGGTGCCTAGCTCAACCCAAGTTTGTCGGAACGGAACAATTGATATTACACTCTGTTCTTGCAGTTGATGTTAAGACCAAAGCAGTCTTCAAGTTCTGTAATGCACACCAGCTATTTTAATGTTGTTATAATACCGACAAGATAGCTTAATGGTAGAGTGTCCGGCGTCTTCATCAGTCGGTGTGGTGTGAGTTCAATCCCTGGCTGGGTCACACCAAAGACCTCATCAGTAAAAGTTATCCGTGGCTTCCCTGGCTTGCGCTGAGCATTCCCGTGTTAGCATAGAAGGGTGTTGCAAAACTTAGAAAGCCTGACAGCACAAGGACTTGGTGTGCTTACACACAGATTGTGTGTGTGCATATCGTGAGTTGGTGTATATGCCGCAAAATGACCGAGGACAAAAATTGATGATGTCCTATTCCTATCTAGGAGAATACCCGATCCTGGTGGCGACGGCTGTGGCCGCGCGTGGTCTCGACATACCCAACGTCCGTCACGTCATCAATTTCGATCTGCCCAGCGACGTGGACGAGTACGTTCACCGTATCGGACGTACCGGGCGTGTCGGTAACATCGGTCTCGCCACGTCGTTCTTCAACAAGAAGAATCTCAACATCAGCAAGGATCTCGTCGATCTTCTGATGGAGGCGAACCAAGAGGTTCCTCCCTGGCTGGAGCAAATGGCGAACAGCCATCAAAAGGGAAAACCGGGCAGGGCCGGAGGCGGAAAGCGGTTCACCGGGGGCTTCGGATCCAGAGATTACCGTCAGCAACCAGGCCGCGGCGGTGGTAGAGGCGGCGGCCAACGTGGCATGATGCCGCAACGCGGAGGAGGTATGGGTGGCAATTGGGGCATGCCGTACTACAGAGGTAATGATTACGGTGGGTCTTATGGGGGATCCGGTGGCAGTGAAGATTGGTTTGGAAATTGAATAAGTTTAAGCGACCGACGATGCTGTAAATATCAACCATTTCATGATGTGAAAATCTTGTTACAAAGTCACGCTTAGTGTCGACACAATCTGTACATAGCAAGTTGTACGCCAGGGCTTCATTTGTCTTGTACGAGTCGAAGCCCTTGTAATGAACATATGTGCTTGATTTTGTGTGATTTTCTTGTACATAATCATTGATTTGCCGTGCGGCAAATCCTAACTTGCGTAACCCGGAAGGCTTTACATTCGGCTGCTTTCGATCTGTTGATGAATACGTTAGGGTGTACAGATTTTGAATTACTCGGACGGATGTTTCGTGTTAGTAATAGGGAATGACTTGAATATTTGTTAGGGACTTGTAAAAATATTTCATAGCGCGATATTTCGAATGCGTCTTTAGCACTGTACCAAAGTTCGGGCTATCACTGGGACGGTCTTTGTGGTAGCGATACATCAAATTTGAGGATTGATCGATGGAACTGGGAGCAGTTCTCGGAAAAGGGTATGATATCCTTGAAACGAAAATAATGTCATTATCGGTTGATAACGCGACTTCAAAATGAGTATGGGAATCCAGTAATGAATTAAAAATAAATGCTGATTGGCACGCGATGTGTCACTTGTAAAAATTAGCCTTTTTTGCCGTAACTGAGCTATCATATATATTAGCCTTGTCGCGGTTATTCACGAGGCGGCTTCCTTCACGCGTTTAGTTATTATAAATTGCGAATAACGAAGCTAAGAGTGTGCTGTGCTCTTAAACCTTTTTCACGATTTCTCAACACCACTGTGACGATTCGTTTGCTTCCTGCTGTTAAGTTATATACCTTGGAGGAAGCTTTTGTATTAAGAGTACCTTGGCGCACATTTTATACCTCTGTATGTCCGCACCTCGACGTGTGTATTATGTAATGTATACAAGAACAAAATATCATGGCTTTATATATTTTCCGTATCATAGCATTTGAGTTTGTACGGCTTTTACGCGCCGTTCATTGATTTTTTTTTAGTTTGCCCCGCTATAAGCTAGCTTAACTCACCCGAAAAAAGCTGCCTTCGGTCATTTTTTTTACTTCATGACATCTTGTGTCTTCAACACGAGCATCGGGTTTTAGTAATCATAATTTATCTTACCGTTAGTTTCATAAGTTCACCCGTAAACTGTTCTTGTATAGTGTGAGGCGATAATGTTGCGTGCAATAAATACATTGAGGTATAAAAGAAATACGACTACGAAATATATCTATTGGCACGTCTTATGTGCGCCTTGCTTTTAAAGAGGTACTCTGGTAAATATTGCACAGCACGCTTTGAATGTGATTTGAGAACAATGCAATGAAGCTCAGTGTCAAAATATAGGGAGCTGGATTCCTAATTATTATTCATATTGACAAAATGGCTTTGTGCCAGTAAAAAGTTTTATATTGCAGTGCTTGGATTACACGTGACTAGTCCTTTTGTTACTTGATTCGTAGAATAGACCACGCGTTACGAAATACACCTTCAACTTGCCAATTATCACTGTGTTTTGTTGATTTGCAACATGGCGCATCAGATAAATCGCAGGCATTGCCTTATCTACATTCGACGGAGGGACGTGTGCGAGTGCATGTCTAAATTTAAATTATATTTCATACCCTATTTCCTCAATGGATCTTGGTACAGTGCATACGGTGGCGCAGAAAAATGCTTGGTCTGTCGGCAGGATAACATTGCTTTGGTTCATTTCAAAGTTACAGTGTGAATCTGTTTTCGCTGCAATTTCGTTTGACAACGGCTGATGTGAGCCAATCATTCCTAATAAACTTCGTTACAACGATCTCTTGTTAGCTAGGAAGATTTGAAAGGGTAACTGAGCAGTGACAGACGAGCATATTCTGCTGTAGGAATAGGAAGAGTTCAGTTCTATGTATCATACCAGTGAGAGCATGTTGGCATCATTTCTGATGAGATGTGTTTCTCATTTTGGGCAGACAGATTTTATTGCTTCAACAACCTGAACATTAATAAACAATGTGTATAGGGTTGTCACACCTCCGACTTAACAGTAGTGTTTAATACTACTGCCACATCCAGACGCCCTTTATAAAGGACGCTAGAAATATATACGATACATACGCCTAATTAAGCAATATAACATTGCGATTCACTTCATGATGTCACTGAGGACTTCAACTTGGCAGTGAAAGCTGGCTGCGATCTGGCAACCCCGATTTCATGTTTCGCATCAACGTCACGTGCAATTTTACGCATACAAATTTCATGAAGTGGGTAGCTGCCAACCATCACTTCGATCCAATATGCAGTTAACTGTTCCACGTGAACTACAATGGGTTCACGCTGCCTAAGAAGTAAGATCTGGTCTGGCCTTGAGACGTGACAATCTCACGCTAACCATCCCTCGCTGATTGTCACACGACATGGGAAATATAGAAGTCGACCTGGAGTTGCATGTTGTGATGCATAGAGACATCCAACAAATTTTACTAATACTAGTTACAGCAAGGCACAGAAAAGCATCTCAGTCAGTAATGTATTATATGCATGGACAAAAATGATTAAACCAACATGATACACGCGGTCAGGCGGCAAAATGAAAAATCCATCGAGTGCATAGCAATAACAGAGCAACGTTGCCTTCTTCAAATTCGAGTGACAGCTTAGATCTGTGGGTCATGTTAGCATGTCACAAACCCACTTTTCACACAACGCCGTGCTTTATGCACCCTGCTTTGAATGACTCGATTCTATCGAGAATGTAGGTCCTAAAAAGAGAGAAGGTGGTTAACTACTAGATCGTTTGCAAATGAATTTTAGCCACTAAGAGATATGGCAATGATCTCAATAAATCAAGTAACCTTGTGCGTTTCACCATTTCATTGCCGGACCATCTCGGACTGTAGGGATAACTCGAATGCGGGACTTGATAGAGAGTCCCGTTCTTGGTGAAATGATAGACGGATTGGAAAATCAGCTCGGGCTGTTCTTGAGGAAAGAGTCGACTAAGCGTAACTGTAACAGGAAACAACGCGTTTTATTCTTCGTAAGGTATAATCAGTGCAGCGTTGCAGATATCACAATAGGGAAGTAGTCTGTGGCGATAGATTTGCCCGAGTTCAAACGGGCCCCTCTAGTCCAGGCTATTCGGCTTCGTGTTCCACTCATTATGACGTTGGAACAGTATGAATGATGTGGAAAGTCCAAATTTGTACCTGCGACCACAAAGATTATAGTGCCAGTTCTATATCACATTAAAGATTATTCGATAGTTTTTCGACCATACCATCTCATTACAATTGTGACGTTGCTATCGGTCGATCACGACATCACAAATATGTCATTTCAACTAACGCGCGTAGCTTTACACTACAATTTTCCTATATTGCGACCAGTAGTTTTACAGCCTTCCACGGTGGAAAATCGTATCGAAACAAAATTAACTCTTAGCAGAAGACTAGAAGCGTGTAAGTTCAGTACTCGTAAAAATCATCTCACACTACCGACTCAATTTAGCATTAGTAGTCGAATCTGAGTATTAAAGTACGACTTGAAATGATACCAGATGATTGTATGGGTCGATATCCCGCCACTTTCCAGTTACAGGATGCTGCGGTCGGGTTTGTTCCAAACTGAGATAACTCCGCAAATATTGATACCGCGATATTAGGAATTGATGATGTGTCAATCGCTAGAGTCAGATATGACTAATGCCAACAAACGACCAATTGGATCGGCTGGAGAGAGTGCTGAATTGCGGCAGTAGGTCATGCGTTAAAAGATCTCTGAAATTTTGCAGCCTGTACAATGCAGTTATGTCTGCACTGTGGACGCCCATTCGAGACACCAGCATTTTCCACCACTATACTGTCATAATATTTAAGTTTAAGTTATAAATAACGAAACTTGATTATTTGATTCGGGCAAGGGAGTCCGATTCCAATCAACTGTGCTTACCGTCTACCCATCTCTATTTACCATTAAAAACTAGCTAGACCAATACTTTTAGCATACTACAGTACACCACTGAAGACCAGAGTTGAACCAAAAGTATTACAAACTAATTGCCGACATCACGTTGACTAGGCTTACCATATTTCGGAAATTAAAAAAGAGGACACTTTTTCAGAAATATCAGACAAGCAAAACTGGAGAAGAATTCTCAAAAACATGTAAATTTCACCCGCTTCATGATCGGTTGACTAAAAAAAAAAAAAAAAAAAAAAAAAAGGTCATCACTTCCGCTCAGAGCTCAAAAACACGTTTTTCACTCCACATTAAAAAAAAAAAAGGTCATCACTTCCGCTCAGAGCTCGAAAACACGTTTTTCACTCTACATTGCTAGGTGGATGACTAAAAAAAAAAAAAAAAAGGTCTTCTTTTCGCTCAGAGCTGAAATCACCACTTTTCCCTCCGAAATACCCGCCGGAGCTTCACTTCTGCGCTAATTTGCGGCATATCACTCGCAATTTCCTCTAAATCTGACCTAAATTTTCAGAAAAGAGGACAAAATCTCAAAAAAGAGGACAAAAGGGCGTCCTCCGAGGACACTTTCAAAAAAGTCAAAAAAGAGGACGTATGGTAAGCCTAACGTTGACTCACCATGAACGAGGAAGTAAAAGTCTTCGTGACTGAATAATAACGTTATCGTCCGAAATTCCTCCGCGTCATACTCAACAATGTTACTGTCAAACGCATGAAAATCAAACCGTGAATCTTAGAGAATAGTTAACAGAACAAATTAGGACGTACTCGCTGAACAGGCAGAGGAAGGCGGCGATGTATTCTCGCCGCTTGGTGTGTCCTTCTCTGATGACAAGGAGTAAATCCGAGAGGTGCTTGTCGACGCTTTGAAGGTATTCCAACAGAACCGTGTTCTGTCGGCTGTACGCTGGCAGCTTCATAGAATTGCGACCGCCTAGAATACTAAAAATAGTATAGCTTTAACTTGTCTCTCTACAGATTAGAGGTGGTCTAAGGTAAAAGTCGAAGTAGTAACGCCACAAATTTCTACCCAAGCACAAGCACATGCAGTAATTTACAAGACAAGCCTAATCTACACAAGTGGGAGTAAAAAAAGAATGGTTTGAAAAGTACTAGGGTCGATTTGAGGTGTCTCGCACTTTTAGCAGTTACCGTTATCGGATAGTTTTCCAAAATTGCATAGTTCATCTTAGCTACAAATGAAAATTGACTAGACACTACAGACAAGTGCCTATTTCGAAAATACATTCCTTCATCATAACAGAGGGTCTATTTCGGCCGGTAGTCATGACAATTTTACACGAATAATGATGCCGCCCAATACCAAAACATCGAAAGAGAAGTACCTTGTTACTGATCACCTCTGCTACACACAAGAACAAGAATTCAGACACATCATTGGTATTATCTCAATTACTATGTACACAATTCTCAACACCAATCAGTCAGCAGAGAAGGCATGGTCATTTACAAAGACAGAAACTTAATGTACCGGTGGCGGCACCCGCTTTTAAGCCGGATTTTAACTTTCCGCTCCATATTTATCGTTCTAGTGAGCGTGGAGGGGTAGGATTTTTTACAAAGTATATGTGTAATCTCCCATTGGGGGAGCAATCACCATATCAACCCCAATCTCGTTTGAACTTCGTTGGAATTGTATCTAATGTTGATGACTTGTGGCGCAATCGTTGTTTTGTTGTATTGATTAAGGCACGTTTCATTGCTACGTCACAAATACACAATAATTCCACAAAATATGCCCCAAAGTGGTCACCCAAGTTTTTACGTAATAACTCGCGAACACAACTAGCTAATTCTTCCAGTCATGGCTTGATGGAAAGCTGAGATTCGGCAGTTGCCACAGCAACATTAGCCCTTAGTTCCAACACCGCCTAGCACAGTGGTTGCAAACCGGCGGGGAATTCAATGGTTTCTGGTGGGGAATAGACGCATTTGTTGAACATTATATCCGTGACAGTGACAGTCTACATATTTATGGACACACATGCGCGATTACCCTTACCAGTTAACTGCTCTGGATAGTAGGCTATGTATCTAAAATTTAATTGTGTGTTGTTCACAAAAACTCATTGTCTACCTCTGGATAACCAATGATGGCGTCACAAATGCATCCAGAAGGACCAGTATGATATGAACAACGCTTTTGCTACATTTTGATGGTTAGCAGTATCGTTTCACAGTACGTTTTATGTTCAATTATGGGCGATTGTCTTGCGTACTGGCGTGATTGTGTGTCTTGTATACTCAAGCAAGCAAATAGCTACTTCTCGATGACAAAGTTTAAAAGGAAATACGTCGATAGTTTTGGGCGGTGGGTGAATGAAGACTCGGAATAAATATACAGTGGGGAATGAAGACAAAAAGGTTGGGAGCCACTGGCCTAGCGGAACCACAGCCGCAAGAGTGAAAGAAATTCATTTTTCAAGGAAATAAAATTGTTTTGCGATGTGATTACGGAAGTGAAACATGATAATCCAGCCAGGACGATGACACTGTCTGCAAATGCTCTACCCCTGCTTTCGTTAGATACGCAAGATGGCGGGTTCGCATCCAATGAAGTTCTCTTTTTCTGCGTTTTCGAGTTTTTTTTCTTCAATTTCTTCAGTCACCACCAAGAGGCTAATTACTGTATGAAGATATCAGATCAGCAGTCCAGATTTTGCGGGTATCAGGGTGAACTTATAGCCCAATGACCAGTCGGTTGCTATAACATCGTTGGCAACACAAGATATCAGGATTTTCAGTATTCAAATACTTCAGCTTGAAAATTACCGTACCATACAATATATATTGAAGAGAATGTGGACATTGAACACCGTAACTAATATTACTGAAAACACTACTCAATGTATACCAGTGTTGGGATCAAGTCACTACCTTCGAGTCACGAGTCAACGCACATTTTGACTCGAGTCAAATCAAGGCAATCGATTTCCGAAGGTGACTCGAGTCAAGTCAAGTCACAATTCAAGTCAATTTGCCTTTTCGGAGTATGAGGCATGATTACATGATGGAATTTTGCTAGATGTCTGAAATACATATTGAGTGGTCATTGATAGTGAACCGATGAACGAATATAGAGGGAAATATACACGCAAGAAGGGGCTGTATCGCTCACATATTCGTAGAACTATTAAACTACGCAAGTAATTGGATAGCCTCAGTTTATAGTTACCAGCCAAAATAGAGAATAGAGAAACGAATTGATAAGATGCAATACATTGCATACCCCTTTTACAAATTGATATGATAGTACAATGCAAGCCTACGCCAATGGTTGAGGACTACATAAACTATATTCTATTTAAATAAAACAAGAGGTTCTGTTAAGGTAAGAACAGAGAACAGAAATAGACCTTTTGCTATTAAATTACTTTACTACTAGTTTACGACAACGTAAGCTGTACGCTTCGATCACTTCGTTTGCGGTGGATTTATTTGCGAGAGAAAAATGGTGGCCCAGTAAAATGCACGATCATTGAATGATTGGTTGCTCTCACAGATTACACACGCGTTTTGCGAACAATCCGGACATGCAAGATACAGTGATATTTATCGACACCGATTACTCGATGACTTGAAATTGACTCGTGAATTTTGCTCCGAGTCACGAGTCAATCCACATTTCTGATACGCCGAGTCGAGTCAAGTCATTTTGGCAATGTGACTCGAGTCAAGTCAAGTCATACGAAAAATGTGACTCGACCTTTGCTGGCTTGTCAATAAGCCTTAATAGATAGGGCATAATTCCAGAGTTGATAAGACATAGTTTTAACCAGTGGCCGTAGAAAAGCTTGCGTATCAAGATTCATTCTACGTACTGCTCCATCCTCGGGGGAACGTAAAGCTGCGGAACTATTTTCCCGGAATCGCTACAGTGAATTTGAACGACGGGATGCAGGAAGGTCGGGTCTTCCGGAGGTGCGTCCTGCGGAACATAATTAAGGCATTACCTAAGGCACAACTAAAACCGAAAATTGCTAATCTCCATACCACAATTGAATGACTCTATATAAATAAAAATATATATTTCAAATTACACAACTAACAGATGTGGTCAATTTAATTTGAGAAATCTGTGTACAAATAGGGGATTATTTATCCAACGTTGATTACAATTGAAACACGCAATCAGGTGTTATATGACCACAGATGAAACCTCGAAGGCACTGGCAAGGTGGGAGTTTACTTATTCGGCTTCATCAAGTTGTTTTGCTTCCTTCCCATCTTTTTTATCAAATCGTAATTTTCTGATGTTTTGAAATGATGAAATTACCAATAAGCTGAACTGAAACTATTTCCAAATGAAGTAGCCATTGAAAGAATCCAGCTGAAGGCATCCTGTTTTTAATTAACACCGTCTAAAGTTGCAAGGAAATATAATGGGCCTATCAACTGAATACGCCGGAAATGATATAGCGTAACAAGGACTTTGATTTGTATAATTTCCATTCCCTTACCTTGAAGCATATGTCTGGTACTTGGGAAGTGTCCAGCTTAATTTGTACAAGAACACTTATAACAGGATGAGAACTCTGGAAAGTAAAGGCGTATGATTGAGAAAGAAAACGACACAAGTCAACCCAAAAAACATCAAACCGATGGACTGTAGTCGTCGGCGACTGGCTTCAGCAGTATTGCATCAACCGGATCATAGTTTTTGGCAGAGATCAGCTCGGCAACGTCCGACACAAAATTACTGTTTTCTTTCGATACCAACTTCAAAGTATGCTTTTTGTATAACCTGCAAACAAGTTAAGGACATTAAAAGCGAAATTTCAAACTCCACAAAGTAATTCCGAAAGCCAGACTGACCCAACCACAATAAGCACTCATGAGCCTTTGACATGGATTTATTTACCCCAACAAATCTCTGACGATGTTCAGCAATGCGTCTGGATCGCGATGATCCCAGTTTACCAAATGTGGTATATCTTCATAGTCGGGGTCAAATCCGCTATAATCTGGTATCAGGAAATCTGGCAGATCTTCAGGATCTGAGCCGTTGAACAAGATTTGCCCTGAAAACAAGATGTCTTTCTTCAAGCACATAGATAGATACCAACATATAATTTTTCAATTTCATGTGTTGGAAGACATGTCACACTTCAGCCACTACCAGCTCCATAAGATCTCTCTAAACATCTAGTTTTCATTAACATTAGCTTAAGATTGGAGGTGAAAATTTATAAAAAATACTGTAACCTCATTCAAACAACCAAGTTGGAAGGGAGAGGTTGGACAAAACACAGTGACTGATGCTACTCGAATAGGAGTAATAAGTTTGCTGTGTCCTATCCTAAGAGAAGCAGACATGCAGTAACAAGGTATAAAGCAGGCCGTGGAGGTACAGAACTTCAATATAGAATTGAAAAATATATTCATATTGAAATAAGCCCGATTGGAAAGAACATCGACACAATTGTTGTTATACAATGTTCTTTTGACTATTACCCATGACAAGTGTCAGCCGAAAATATGCGGTAATAGTTCAATATCAATATATTATCCAATTGTATATTCCAAGTAGATTGACGATTAACATGGTAACAACCCATCGTCACCAGCCTTCTGTAAATAAATTCATTGACAAGCAGTCTGGGATAATATGTTCCCGGTTTCATGCGTCTATCATCCGTAAAGTTCTAAACTTGCAAAATGTTCCTCTGAGCCTGCGTCTGCAAACTGTGACAAAATGGACTTGAGGCGTTGCGTAGCAAATAGATACAAGTTCAGATGTAGGAGAGTCTATGTTCGGTGAGTGTAACACAGCTGCTAGAAATGTCAATGTTACTTGAACAGTAGCCTAAAAGTAGAATAAAAGCACTTGAGTAAATTTACTTTGTTGGTGTGGTTCAACACAAACTTACAGTGCAGAGTTGACCCAGCATAAGGAATCGATATCGTGAAAACATCGTTTAAAATCTTGTGATCGCGCCGAGTGAGTGAACTAGAAATAAAAATGTTCGAAAATTTTCGTACATTACCAAAGGCACGATTACAAACCTGCTAGAGATGGTTTTAACTGAGGGCCGTCCGACGCATAAATTCAGGTCGCCCGCCAACAGGTTGGAGATTTGTGGTTCAATCCACGGGTACAGATCGTATCCATGGAATAAGCTCATATTAACACATCCTATAAAAGCAGTTATCCCGCAGAGAGACGCGAAATGCGATGATCTAGGAAAGAAGAAACTACTGAACAGTGAACTACCAACTACTAAAAGTACAGTGTTATAAAAGCTATGAACATTATAAAATGGTACATGGTGGTTTTGGTTGGTAAAAAACAATCGTAAACAAAACGCAGGTAACACTGAATACAGTTTTTCAATTCAACACAACAAGTTTCACAAAGCTATGCGTTCTCTACAGTGGTACTACGAATTCAATTCAATTTGTGAATAAGCACGTTTGTAGAATGGGTAAGTCAGATTCTCTACCAATTCATAGCAAAAACATCATGCCAAACACAACTTAATAAATATAGGCAACAACAATAGGCCGATTAAGAATATTGAATCATATTTCATGTAGAATACGTGCGGCTTACTTCACAGCTTAACAAGATGTCTAATTCTGAGATTATAACAGTTGTCGGTTCAAGATGTGAACAACGGATCGTTCGTGAAAATCTATACAGGCTTATAAAATGCCACTGTCCTCACAGAGTTCATTCACTAATGATTGGAAAAACGATGGAAGACTATTGATACAGTGAAGGTAATAACTGGATTAACTGCAACACTTTAATTATGAATGAAGCGAACGCACATAAGATCAAAGTACTATTCTAAATACATGTACCATGTTAAATGGCTAAACCAAATGTAGCGGTACTCTACTCAAAAACATCCTTGATATTCTGTCTATCGAGATCTGCGTTGTACGCGTCAATCTCCTCATTTTCATCCGCCAAGTATTCGTCCACGAATTTAGCCATGTACGGGTGATGCAGCGACTTTTTATTGTCGAAAAGATTGACGTAGAACGATCCGTTGAAAAAGTACCCGTCCGGTAGATTCCTGGTGCAGTTTCCTTCGTGTATCCTCTCGATTTCGGTTTTCGTCAAGCGGTTCTTGGTCTTGTGGCTTTTTTTGCTGGGCTTCTGACGTCCGCATTTCCTCAGCCAATCTTTCAAAGCTTCCTCGTCCAGATCGATGCCGTAAAAGTCAAGATGGTAAGGCTTCCTCGCTTTTGGACTCGATTTCGAAGGAGGAGCGGGTTGGTTCTGCGCAAAACTGTGCGGAACAAGTTCTACTTCTTTAGTGGCACTTGAAAACGAAGTGTCGTAATTTTGTTTTGGATCGTCTGTAAAGGAGACACAGCCCGATACGAAACACACGCTTCCGATCGATTGCGGAGCAGTGATCGTAGATTTTAAACCGCGAAGGCGTGCTGAAAACGACCCTCTCAATAAAGGCTGCGAAAACTCCAACTTGATTCTTGAAATACTCGGCGCACTGGGCGAAGCTTGATATTTTCCAGTAAACAGCTCAGGCCGTAGCAAGAACCGTTCCGCTACGCATTTCGGGTGCGAAAAACTATCTTCCGCCAACACCATATCGAAATCATTCTTTCTCATTAATTTCGCTCCGGGACAGATAATGAACGCAGCCTGCTGGTTGACGTATCTCACTAGAGATTGTGCGTCAGTTAAAGACTTATCGAGGACGCCCGCTATTTCTTTATCTTCCACGACAAACGCAAAATTATTGGCTATCCCTTGCAAGCATTGGTCGAAATACTTTGGGTAGTTCTGCCGTTCGACCATATGCACCGATTTAGGATTAATACACACTGTGACCGCGCCAATTAAAAGCTGTTCGCAAACACTTTGATCCGAATGGCAATTGACACATTGGATGATTTCGCACAGATCGAAGAACCCAGTGGCTACTATGAGAATGCGGAGCCTTTTTCGCGCAGCAGCGCTCGGACGAGACACACGCTTGTTTTGCACAGCTTGGGATAACTGCTCTTCAATCAATCCACGGTTCACAGTACCATCGCTCGCTAACGTAGGCCGTATGACGACCCAGCGTACTCTCTCTTTATTCAAATCAACGATCTGCTGTCCAATGTCATCAGAACCAGAAGAAGGATGCCCTGAAATGACGGTGACAGAAATTGGGTCTTCGTCCTTCATGATTTTTGCAGGATTTGTTGTCCGTAGTATAACCGAAGTCACATCACGTGGCACAACATACCCGCGAGACACCGTCGACAAAGTGAAGTGATCCAGAAATTGGTCGTACGAATGACGTTTCACCGTGGATTCAAGCTTTGAAAACGTGGACTTTAGTATCGGCCGTCTATATTTGTGCGTATCCTGCAATGCCTTGTAAATGCTCATGACATCGTTAGACACGGTCTTCGCCTTTTTCATACAGATATCCGTGTCTGTATCATGCTGTAAATGATGAACGACCACGGCGTAGAACTCTTTATAAGCTTGAGTGCCTGGAATCAGCCCCACCACCAAACATTTACTAGCCTGTGTCAAAACCATATCCGCGATCAGACTGACTTCACCTCTAAAATTCGGAGGCACAAATCCCCAATGCTGTGCATTATCCGGCAGATCAAAGTTGACGATAATGATGCATACTTCACCAGGATCGGGACTGTCAAAATACTGCACTCCGCCTTTTAGTACGATATCGTCCATAACACGAGAGCCGAGAGTTATACTCCCATCCTGATTGACTTGAAAATTGACGTAACAAGGTGGGGAATATAGAGAAGACACAGAGCACACCGTCACGTCTTTAAGAAGCGCTAATGGCTCATCTCCCTCTTGATGATGTTGTGTAGCGCCAATTCGCCACTCCATATACACTGGTACATCGGATGTCAATAAGCTGCATACACTATCTTTAGTAATCTCTGCGTCAGAATCACGCACTTCGAACGATGACACAACAAAAGTTTCGGAAAACATGATACTGCCTAGATTTTCACCACCATGTGAAGTTTTTATGTTTTCCACACCAAGCTTGATGTTGTACGTGTGCGGGGACAAGTTGCCGTCTTCCAATTGTACTTTCTTCCCCACTTTATCACATCTGGTAATCGTGCATTTTGCGTCAAACACTAATCCACATGACAGGCCTTTAGACAGTATGTGTCCGGCCCCTTTGCTTTCCGCCTCAGCAATACTGCAAGACGACACAAACTCATTAATAGCGAGATCGCAACCTTCAGTACACACTGTGTAAAGGTGTACCAGGTTATTGTAATCTTTCATGGCAGACACATTACCCCCTTCAGGCCGAAAGAAATATGTACGCGTGCATAACAGCGGTTCGTTGGGTGATACGCACTGCAGTATCATGTGAACCGGCATTTTTGCATTCTTTCTAGCTGTTGATTTCAAATCAAGTGGCTTACTTGCCTTGCCGAATTCGGCAGTGTGTGTTCCGAACAGCGCACACGGCTTCCTGGACTCGTCAATTGCAGGAGATTCTTTCTGGGACAACTTCATCAAATTACCGTGCTTGAAATAGCACAGTAGCGGCTCCGAGACTTGCTTTTCGTTCAGCTGTGGAGAGTCTTTATTCTTCATGGCGTTGGTCACAATTGATAGTGCTTCATCCCAGTGTCTTTTGAACAGGGGATATGAGTTTTTTACGATTTTTCCCAGAACAAAAGGACTGCATTGGTTGTAAAATAGGGCGATTTTGTTGCGAATATCGATAGTTTTGTGCTCAGACTGAAACGAAACACCAGTGCCTATCCCCTCTTCTTGAAATGACTGAATCAATGGCCATGATTCGATCGAAAATTCAGACTTTGCGGGTACATTCTTCGCAGACTTGGAAAAAGAAGATCCCAAATACGGAACTCCAATAGTCTTGCAATTTTTCACCATAGAGATGAAGCTTTTGACTTTATAACGTTCTTCGGAGTCTGTATCACGATCGAATTTGCCTCGCGGGGGAGATTTGGAATAGATTTGAACATTTCTCCAATGAGCGACATAAGGAAGAAGATAGGGATACAGAGATGCCCCGCAGTATACAGCTGCCGAGTTTGATCTGACAAGAATGATTACATCTTCAGTGTCATCCTCTTCTACTCCTGCTTCCTCTAACGCTCTCAGTTGCGAAAAGAAGCCAAGAGTGAGGTAATTGGCAAACTCACGGCATCCCTCGTTGAATTTACTGTCCACCCCCAGAACGCAAAGGATGGAGTCACATCCGGCATTTTTGTTCAACAACAGGCTCTGGACGTTGCGAAGCCTCTGACAGCTCAAGTGGGGAGCGTACTGGTTCTTTGCAGTAGCGCTGGTTAGCCTATTCATAATAATTATCCTTGAATTGAGATGTTCCATCAATTAGATTTAGGACATAACATCAATCATAAAAGAGCATTTTGGAGGAGAGAGAGAGAGAGAGAGATATGATATTCTTTCTCGCCTGCACCATCGAGATGCTTTGGCGACGGAGTTGCGATACGGCCCCATGAGGTCATCTAGTCTGCGCCCCCGTTTTTTTTCTCCTCCATGCTATCCGTGATTGCTGAGCGCCTAGCAGGATAGCTGCGGATACCATTTTTCGAGTCTTTGGTATGACCCGGCCGGGGATCGAACCCACGACCTACCGCTCGAGAAGCCGGACGCATAACCATTACACTATCTCTCACACAAATATTCCCTGTGGTAATATCGTCGTCCAAGAGCCAGTGTAAGGTCATAGCAAAGTATAAATAACCCTTATGACAAACCAACACAATGTCCAAACGTGTGAAGAATTTTTAGCAGACTAGTTTAGATATCCTTCAGCCTGAGTGGAGATGGAGACGCTGACTTACCGACTGTATTACTAAGCATAGACACTGCTAGAAAATTTGCAGCTTTTCCTGATAAGATTAGCATTACTGAATTCACAAAAACTTGGTGGAACTTGTACACCATGATTGGCTCGTTTCGAACTACACATATACCGATCTCCCTGTAGCTCTTTCAGGAAAAACCTGACATTAGATTCGAATTATATCACCGGCATTTATCCAGTTGCGCAAGTCTGTTACTACGGTACGGTAGGCTAATAATTGTGCAAAGTGTGAAGAAAATACAGAAGAATATATTACAATTACGGTAATGAATGTAAATTATAGAAGCATCACAGTAAACCAGATCTAAACACAATCATAGCAACGACTGATGCGTCGAGGAGTGACTGCGGTAAGTTATGGATATATTAGTATAGTATGCGCTAACAGAAATATCAAGGAAGTGGGGTACAGGAACTGTGTTAGATTTGGCAGCCTGCGGTTATTCTACAGCACCTTTATCACGCAGTTTCCCTTTCTTTATTTATTTCTAAGTGACAAAAACGGAAGAAGTTCTTCCGAAGCAGTCGCAAAGCAAACGGATACGCGTTACGGTTCACTAGTCATGAATACATCTGATGTTTGTTATTCCGTCACAGTCTTTGATCATAGCAGCAAAGAGCAATAAAAAAAACAAGGACTGATGCCGCAGTCGGCATTCTCTTTTCGCAGTGTCGTGTTGCCAATGCCCGTGGTATGGTATATTCGGTACAGTATCTGGTATCGATGTTCCACGTCATTGGGAGTATCTATTTCTAAATTAATTAGGATGCACTTCAATTTGAATACGTGGCGTACGCATTTTCCTAACCGAATTGCCGTTTTAAATGAAGAACGAATGCAATAATAATGAGTTAATGAATTAACATGTGACTTGTTTCTATAGACGTGACAGTGTGTAGATTTTATAGAAAAACTAAAACCGGCTATATTCAGTGATAATACTGTTAAAGAATGCCGAGGAAGGTTAGCAGAGGACAGTCGCCAAATGAGAGAAGACGAATATCAAGTTCTGTATCTGCTTCGGACTTCGATATTAGTTTCAAGGTAAAGTTCTTGAATGTTTCGTGCTTCCATACCACTGCTGTATAGCAAATTTTTAAGTTTAAATCCTGCATTTTAATCCAATTTATTTGGTTTCACGTTTAATTTCAACTACTTCTATTAATCTGAGTAATTATTGATAAAACCAAGTACCTTCCTTACCTGTAATGACGCAATTATGAAGACAAATTTTCGTAATGTCCCAATACTAGTTTTGTTAATCAAGTGTACAAAAATGATTTGAAATTACCACATCTATTATCTCTAATTAGGAAACAATACATTGAGAGATTGTTGACATTAATTTATCAATAAAGTTACACATCTGTTTTCATATCTTTGCTTAATTTTGTGGGCCAATTAATTTTCTATTATGGCTGCCCGAAATGAATCCCCTCCTGAATGGGCCTTCACTGAAATTCGGACTGCTCTTACGAGCATAAATTGATCTGCAAAACTATCTTTGGAGTACCGTAACCTGTCATTTGTTGCGGTATTGATTTTGATACTATTCTATGAACTGTTACTATATGTTTATACCTATACCTACTGTTGTAATGCAACAATTCTTGAATATGGCTCCTGCTGATTTCATAATCTCCTGATTCCCTTGCCATAGCCTGATTCTGCATTATTGTTGACTCATTTTTTCTTCTTTTTGTTCTGGACGTATTGTGAAACCGAATAAACACGATTCTGATTTGATTCAACAACGCATATAGTTGCACAGTCTTGACAAATGATTTCTATATTCAGGTAATGCTTGTGGGCGATTCAGGAGTAGGAAAAACATGCTTATTGGTACGGTACAAGGATGACACTTTTCTTAGCGGAAGTTTTATATCTACAGTCGGTATAGATTTTCGAAACAAAGTTGTTCCAGTAGACAATCGAAAGATTAAGCTTCAGATATGGGACACTGCAGGTGCGCTTGTGAATGTGCATTTATTTCCCACAAGATTTTTTGTAAGGATTTTACCTCGTAAAGTTTTACCTGATACCTTACTGGACTAGAACAGTGTTTCTCAACCTTTTTCATCTCATGACCCGCTAAGCTTTGAAAACAAGTTTTGAGTACCGGTGAATCTTGAAAAAATTAAATTAACCCAAAATGTTAATACGAAGAATGTAACCTATACAACATAAAAGAAAATATTGGAATCTTCAACTTGATGATGAATTTGCTACTGTATTTTTTGTATAGCCTAGATATGATTCTACCGAAGTTTACGCAAGGCGAGGGCCTGGAAAAACCACTAATTTGATTTTAATTATTTGATATCAGCGACTTTGCTGTTTGCTCGCCTCTATTGTACTGCCAAAAATTGCTAAAATTAACAAACTTTGTTTAAAATGCCTTCAAGGCTTTCATATATAATTGGTCTAAAACGAATTTCAGGCTCTGCAGTTTGGTACAGCATTGTAAACCATGAACTCAATTAGGACATGATGCAGAAAAATATGTTCCAAATTTCTAAATCACTTGATTTTTTATTTGTCTGTTAACGGTAATGGACAAGCGTCAAAATTTTTGAATTTCGCAATTAAGATATGAAATTGTAATCTATTTGACGAACCGACGGTTGAGAACCACTGTACTAGAGCGTGATGAGATTTAGTGACGGACATTAGAGAATTATGTCTGGAACAGGTCAAGAGAGATTCCGCAGTGTTACGCATGCGTACTATCGTGACGCAGACGCCCTTCTTCTTGTCTACGATGTCACCGATAAAAAATCATTCAACAATGTCCGGTCATGGGTAGCGGACATAAGGCATCATGCGAAAGAGGGTGTCACAATAATGCTGGTTGGCAATAAAGCGGACAATTCGTCATCGCGATCAGTAAGTGAAAGTTGATTTAATATTCATGGTACCGATTTGTGAATTTTTCTTGAGACCTCAATTTTACTGGGTGTCTGTGATGACTAGGGCGATCTATTTTACATAACAAAAGGATGATTTTGACATCAAGAATCAAAATTTTTACATTTTTTGTCCTTAAAAAACTTAATTTTGATCAAATTTTGACCTCATGTATTTAAACTAGGTGTCATAAACTAGGTGTTTTCCCACATAGGCCTAATGATAGAATTGTACTACTTATCTTCATTTCTGGTTGGAACTGTCTGTCCTTACCAAGTAGTTTGGCCTGAAACACTTTATTGACTCAAAAACTGACAAATTTTTACATGAAAAACCTTTATTTTAACAAAATCTGGACCTATGAAGAATTCCAGTAGTTACAGTACACATTATGGTAGAAATAATTAAAATTTGTTGTAGTACAACGAAAAATACTTTTCTACATTCTCGGGTTGAGAGTGTCTGTCCTTACTAAGTAGCTTGGAGTAGAATGGAGAAAGAACGTTCAACAGCAGCAGTTGTTGGCTGGCATCTGGCAACACTATAGTTGTGGCCTTGCGCGTACACTGCTGGTGACACACCGTGTTTCTTCATTCTGACAATGTTGTCTACATGACAATTTCTCATCATGCGCTTCTTTATAGAAGAACCAATGCCCACACAGGCTTGCGGTACGTTGAGCGTAACACCATGGTCAACCTATCTGTTTCCTTTGACCGTTTATGATTCACAACGAGCAGGCAATTGGGCTTCTAAAACGGTAGGCCTATAAAGTAGGCTACAAGCTGTAAAATGTAAAATGTTCACCGTCAGTGCAAACATCTACCATACAAACAAAATTGCAGAAAAATTTTGACTTAGTAAACAATTTTGACAACTTTCTTGACCTAACGCTACAATTTTGATTTTTTTACATGTCGCGGTGATGACCAATATGGCAATTTATTTTCTCCATGCTATTTGATGGAGTAGTGGGCTAGCTAATTGATCGCATAGCCTACATGCCGATAGTGGGAAATACCTAATACCTATGTCTTCCGCTTGGGAATATCTGCTTCTACATCAAATATGTGATTAAATCATGATCCCGTTATATATTAGCAATCGGCTGAGCTGAGCGCTCATAGATCTCTCCCGTTCTAATCAATAATTCAATGGAATTAAGGCATAAATTCTCTGTGAGGCGGCAGATGAGAAATTTGATGCTTGTCAAAAATCAATAAACGGTAGTTTCCAAGCCTCCGCATGTCACATTTGATTGCTTTTTCGGATTGATTTGTTTGTACTGGGTTGCGTATTGCAGATAACGACACTGGAAGGAGAAAGGGTGGCCAAGGAATACGGTATGACGTTCATTGAAAGCAGTGCCAGGACTGGAATGAATGTGGAACTTGCGTTTTGCGCGATAGCAAAGGAATTACTGCGTAAATCACTGACGGCTGCGGACTGCGTTGGCGATGGGAGGGACGCTAACTTAAAAATGAGAGATTCATTTAACATCAACGAATACGTAGAAAACGAGAAGGCAAAAGTATCTTGCTGCTGATATTACATCACACGTGTAATTGCGAGCAAGACCTCCACGCTTGACGGTCATTGTGAATTTTCCTCAAACGATGCCCGAGATTAGGTCACATGTATCTCGACTGTTGGCCAGCATAACACACCAAGGGATTCCTATTCTGTGTTATATTGATACGTTACCTTGGCGTAATTCTTAATCAATATGGAATTATTGACAAGAGGCATATGGTGAAGGGCCACACTGTCGATTGATTGTTATAATATTTTTATGAATGTAATAACATTATTTTGATGACTACGTGGAATCAGAAATGGGGTGTGATTTTTTTAATCATAGTCATTAAGTTATCTGCTACTCAGACATCTTCTATAAAACTGACTCTATGATTTTTACTACTGGTGTGACTGTCAGCATTTAACCTACAATTTTCAACTCTTCTCAAAAATCAATGAATATGATTTAATATGGGGGCACTGTATTGTTCTGTTCCCGTAAACCATCTGATTTTTGACCAAGATTTAGAAAGTATTTAAGCTCAAAATCCAACCATGTCTTTTTGTGTAAATTATGTTCATATACCTAATTGTATTTGAAATGTTGGAAGTACCTTATTTTACTTTTATCTAAGTTCATAGGCTACTGTGACACATTCTAGCGGGGATGCCATCATATCTCGAGATTTATGGGGCAATTGTGGACCTTGTTGCAATCTTCAACTGAATAGTTTCAGCTTCACTCCTCTTTGATCGTATTATATTAACAGACTGCATATACTGTACGGTCTACATAATTTATTTTCCTTCGACAATATAGATAACCTTCCATGATAAAATAAAATGCCATCACTGCAACAGAATCCCCAAATTTCCATCATAGATGGATCAATAGGCCCAAATAAAATAGTGTAACTTACGCCATTTCTCAGGCCAAATCAATTAAAGCAAGTGCATGACCTGGATGAAATTATTTATGTGCCTTAAGTAATGTGGACTGAATATGTATATGTTGCCTGCATATTGCCGTTTTATCATCGGTTGATTACAGTAAACATATCATTGTTCAATCTCGCTATGATAGATATCTAATTGGAACATTTTCAGATCATCAAGAGCTATTTGCGGCTACTTTTGTGGTCTATTATGTACCCTTGAGATTAATTGGCATCATACTCCAGATAGGCACTGCTGAAGTTTTATTATAAATGATGAACACTTGATATGGTGAATTGGTAATTCAACTACTAGCTATTAGTAACGTATAGTGCTTTTGAAACTATATTACTATTATTTGCACCGACGGTTGTGAAGTGTATTATTGGATGTCTGATTCATGGTCTTCTGTAACTTATCTATGTGTAGAAATGCCCTCTGCAAACAACATTACTGGATAGTCACCGCCCTCAACCAACTGCCATATTCTTTTTATTGTACCATTGATATAACATACAGTGAGTTCCTACGACTGTTTAGTATTACAGTTCCAGACTAAAAATAGTTTGTTTAACTATGGTTGATCATTGTTGGCTTTCCCTGTGATTCATTTTACGCAACTTGAGAATTCATTTATGCATTATCGAATCTATTCCAACGTCTACTTCGACGGGCTTATGAATTTTTCATTGTATCATTAGATATTCTTCTTGTCCCGTGTCATTAGAGGCAAAGATGACATTTGCGGTGTAAAAAAAAACCTTTCCCTAGCTGTGATTCTTTTACTGTATTCTGCTGCGCCTATACAGCTGCATCTCTATGGTACTTCTTCATATGACAGTGTATATTGTTAGTTTTCTTTGAGTGAAGCTTATGGTTTGTTTCCACTGTATGAGAACCATTATCCATCAAGAATTTTATGATCGAGTATCTAGCAAGTGAATTTTCTGTCACACACTTTCTTGGCACCAATTTTGAACTATTTTGCAAAATATTTTCTTGATATTCTTGAATTTTCCAAATAAGTGTGGTTTGCTCGATCGAGTGATCAATGTTCGAGTAAAATGAAGCGTATGTCAATGAAGCTTGACTTCATGGCATGAGTTAAAACCTTGTGAATGTTTGGTGTGTGGGCTGGTGGGGGTTATTCACATATCAACTTTCATTGAGTTGTTCTTTGTAGATAATTCTGTGTTCAATTAGTACAATATAGACGCATGATATTTTCAATTATAATGAGATTAATTTATGTTTATAATTTTCTGGTACTTTTTTTCAGTGTCAGTTTAAAATGGGTTTTGATATCGGTGCATTTTCCGGGTATCTTTGTTACACCCGAACCAACTTGAATCTCATTAGTCACAGAACCCGTACCTGTGCAAACCGTTGCAATTTTACGTGAGCTGCATACTTCAGAATTTGTACTTTGTTATTTGTAATGCGAAAATGGACTTTTATAAACCTATCCGATAGCGTATCGCTTTTCTAAGACTAATCATTTTATCAAATCTTTTAGACAATCTGCATCACAGTATTTGCACAAATCTTGTTTCGTTTTGTCTGAAATATGTACTGTTGAATGCGTAACATGACAGGTGTCGTTGATCTCGCTAGTCAACCATGATAAGGAATGTAGGAGTCAGCATAAAGATGGCGACGTCTGTGAGAAACGAGCCTCTTTCAGTTGCGCTACCAAGGTCCGGAAACGCACCTTTTAGAAGCCTACGGTTACCGTACGTTCTCCTTTAGGAGAAGTTGTCCTTCATTTTCCTGAAATTGAAAATCTTCTCAGTTTTGGCAATTCGTACTCCTTTACAGCTAGACTAATGGACAGGGTCAACTTAAAATCGGCATAAATGACGTGAAATAGGTAATGCGGACGTTCGAGCTTTCGATTGGGTCATTCGGAAGTCGACTCATAGTGATGACCTCTTTTCTTCTAGTCAGTTCCACAGATATGGCGTAGAAAATGGTAATGCGGGAGCGAGTCAAAGTGATGACCTTTTTATTTAGTCATCGCAATAAGATTTCCAGGAAATATTTGAAGGTCAGCTGTTTTCAATTTTCTAATACAAACTTTATTGATTTTTAAAAAGCGTCCTCCTATCCGGATAACAGAAATAGTACCTATCGGGTTGCATTTAAAACAAACGGTGTTTTAATACACTTTGATAATACACAGTGTTTTAAACAAAGGCCTTTAAAAAAATGTGATTTTTTAAGTTGTAAAATTATGCCATAGTTGTGTAAATACTTTCCAAAAACATGTAGTATGAGGCTACGGACAATTACCACCCGATATAGCCGACGTGTATCGGTATGCTATGGTTGGAACCCTCAAAATAGTTGGTTCAACATTATTAGAGTACAGATAGTTCGTCAAAGGAGGTATATTTGACCCTGTATTTTCGATTGTCAATGTCAATCCACTATGACGTCACAATTGGATATTCGTGTCGTCATGGCGTCAAAAAAAAAATTAAATTAGGGCCTTTGTTTTAAGTAGCCCAAATAACCATCTGGTAATTGAACCCAAGCCGCTAGCGTTGTAGGTGGCGGAAGTCACCATTACGCTAGAGCAGTGCTCTTCAACCGGGGTGGTCGTACACCCTAGGGTGTACCAGAATTTGCAAAGGGTGTACCACTCGGATGGGGTGTACAGGGGTGTACCAGATCCGAATTACAATGAGCCGATGGCTAGCTATTACAAAGGCAAGTTTATGGGTCAGGACAGGTTGACGCACAGGTTAATGAGCATGCAGCACCGTAACTGCCACACCCCAAACCCCCCAATTGGGGGGCTGAGCTCGAAGGGGGCCCCAAATTATTTCGTGAATTAACATAATTTATGCAAGTTTTTCCAAAATTTTTCGCGCTGCGCGCGATTTAAAGTTGCCAATTATGTTCATTATTTGGTACTCTTCCACCAAGAAAAAACACGCAACATTTATAGAAATGGACATATCGGCGTTGGCCATTAACACGCCACCACGCACCAAGATATATAATGATTTAGTACTTATTACATGCGACTCCAAGAAGTGTGCCAGAACGATCGGCAGCGCGAAAAGCTTGGCCGAAACGGACTGCCCTTACGCAGACCGAAAACTTCGTTATATATACCAAATAATAGGTTTGATTGTCCATAGGCGCCTAAATGACTGGCGCCATATGTTCCTGTCTTGGCAATCTGAACCTCAGAAGACAAATACCATCCAGCAAGAAAAAAATATATCCCAGTGAAGAAATACCAATTTGAAATCGTGTGCGTCTTTTAGTTTAGTACGTCAAAGCAATTCGATATTTTTGATATAGCAGACAGGAGGTCACGAAATAAAATCATGTAACGAAGTAAATCTGATACCATGAGCAGAGAGGACAAGATATTGATAGCAATATATATGCAATGCAATCTTATTGGCCGATTGTATCATGAATTATCGAAAATTTTCGCGCTTCGAGCTGGCACACTAAACAGTGCAGCAAATTTCTCGGCAAAAGCGAACACTGTGATGAGGGGTGGGTTTATCACCCTATGAGAACCCAAAACCAAAGTTTTTGTGGGGGGGGGGCGGGGTTGACGAAGTGCTGTTTCGTTCCTGCCAACGGGTATACGCCCGAAGATGTCTAATTATTATTGGGATGTCCTACAATTTTAAAACAGACTTCGCTCAGCTCTACCGGTGAATCTGATTACGTGAGCAGAGAGAGGATCGAAATTGATAGCAATATATATGTAATTCCCGATCATATTGCCCGATGACATTCTTGAATTACTGAAATTATTCGCGCTTCGCGCGTCTAGGCGGGAAAAGCGGTCTCACATAACGTACACTGGACTTACCATATTTTCAAATTTTTCTTTATGCGGCTACTGGTTGGAATCGCACTAAATTTGGTGTGTAGGCTTAAATTAGGTAACCTAACAATTTTATCAAGTAGCCAGTACGATTTGAGAAAAAAAGTCATTTTTGAAGACCCCTAATGAACAGGGGTGTACGAGTTTTGAGCAAACGTTAAAAGGGTGTACCACTCCGAAAAAGGTTGAAGAGCACTGCGCTAGAGTTCCCTTGTTTGGATATTAGTAAAGATAGGTAACCGGCGACGGTGTTATGTTCCGGTAATATACAGCGATAAACTAAACACGCAAACGCAGCCGAGCCGAAGTCCGTCAACTCAGCAACGTCAGTATGCTGGCGGCGCATAATTACGTCACACATCAGATGCTGGCGGTGCTTAGTTACGTCACACAGTTCCGGACGAATAGCCTGGACTATGGCTGCGGGCTATTCATCCGGTTCCGGACGAATAGCCACTGTCTTGTTTTAAACATGTATGTTTTAAATGCAACCATAATGGTAACCCTGCCTTGTAGTAAGTTAGGAAATAGAAAGAGGCATGCTCGGAGCTGGTAGTCAGAGGAGTCAGCATTAACACGCAAATCAAAAAAATGTAAATTTGCAAGTGGAAATAGCGACTTTAAAGACGTCGTGGAAGTAGAGACGAAGGTTTAAAAATACCAAGTAAGTCGATTCGGTCGAGGGTTCGCCTACATTCAATCGGGTGTCGCTGCTTTTGCTGGGTAGGCTAGGTAGTGTAACAGTAAGGTGAGCTACCGAACTCGATGGCATCATATAACAGTAGCTGTGTGTTGCTGAACTCCAGGCGCCATGTAACAGTAAGGCTGTAGCGTGCTGGAGCTAGGTAGCTTAACGACTTGCTGGCAGCTGTAACAGGAGGCCTTGCCGTGCTGGAGCAGTATGTAGCTGAACGACTTGCTGGTAGCTGTAACAGGAGGGTGTGCCGTGCTGCAGCAGTAGGTAGCTGAACGACTTGCTGTCTTAGACGGTGATTCCTTAACTCACACGAGTTCACTCGGTCGGATGTATTGCAGAAAATAGTACGTCAGGCGCTGAGGTGAATCTCAGAGCTCAAGGCCGCAACAGAGAAAACGTGGGTTTTTATACCTGAAAATGCGTAACAATGGGAACTCATGAACCAAACGCCCAAATAAACGGTAAAGGTGAAACATGTTAAGATATCATAACGTTCATCTATAATTTGACGTAAATATTTATAGATTATAGATTATGATAACTGTTAAGATATCATATCGTTCATCTACAATTTGACGTAAATATTTATAGATTATAGATTATGATAACATCAGAAAGTATTAGATTACCATAAATTATAGGCTTTTAAGAGATTTGACATGATAGCGTACCCCATTTGAATTCCTGAAATTCGTGATATCTTAAATCACTACAGCCTTAGGGGCAGTTCCATCCTACGTCATTGGAATGTTTTAGAGAATGTCACGCGGGATTTTTCTATTTTAATTTATTACTACTTTAATTTTAATATTAGCTCTTCATAATCGCCCAAGGGCAGTTCTTTCCTACGTCATTGAAATCTAGCAGATATACCGAGTCAGCATATTCCTATTTACGATGTTTCAGTTTTATTCGTTTACTGCCATTGTGCAGATTTCTTTCAACACGATGCTCTCATTTGGATTCACACCCAAAAGAAAACACGGAGAAACAGGAAAATCCAGTTTGCGTTCCACTCTAACGTAACTCAAAAGTACCGGTAGGTCATTTTTTAGCGCAAACGGCGTATTTTAAAATGAATCACGGACAAATCAACTGTCAACGTGTCATCATACTGACCACGATGTGTCTATCTATCGTATATAGATGGCGATTCTTAAATACAAGGTCATGATTCCATCACTATAGGCTAACCCAGTGAAGAGCATGAGTACGTCTGACTTCACAGTTTGAGATTTGTGAGCAATAATACACTTTCCACTTAACATTATTAGTACAGATGATAAACGTGGCCACAAGTATATCTTCTACGTCAATAATTTCACATTTTGAATTGCATGAGGAATGCGAAGTCTGCAACATGTATACTTTGTAATATTCTACTCATAATTCTTGAGCTAGGTCGTATATTACAGTAATTCCCATTATATTTACGTTCCCGTTCATAGGTAGGCCTACAAGAACTGAAATTGAAGATTATCACGTACTTGTGAGCCCTTCAATCGTCACAGAGCACTGTTCGACTCTACGTTGGTCCCATCATACAGTTCATACGTAGTTATCGGACCGCGAGTTGGCCTGGTTGGGCCTTGACGTATAACTCTGACGTCGATGGAGAGAGGGCGAGGTTACCTTTAGTCAATGGGGCTTCCACGCTCGACTGTTTCTGCCTCTGAAGTAGGTGCGTGCCCGCATCTATCATCACGCCGGCGACTACCTTTGTCGTCGGGGGCCCTTTGTTCTGGAGAGGCTTGCATATTGCCTCCAGACTCCTCGCCATCCACACTATTTAGTTTCAATGTGGATGCGACAGCTGCATTCAAAGTGACTTTCTCGGTAAGCGGCACGACTGCTGCGACCATAGGGCCGTCGTCAGAAACGATTCCCACGTATCTATCGTGGCGAATGCGTCGGCCGTTTTTTGTCAGGATCCTTCCATACACCCGTGTCCTGATTAATGCTAGCGGAATTTCCTCGCTAAGCATGAATGGGTTCGGGGGTGACAAACTTCCCCCGATTGAGACTAGCGTCACCGAACATCCTATACCTTGGGCGCTAAATTATTCCGAGAAGACGGGACTTCCTTGGTCCCGGTGGCGTCAGTGGGGCTTCCGCACTCGACGCTAAATAAAATTGCAGCATCCACCGACCCGTAACCAGTTGTAGTGTAGCTAGTACTACTTCTAGCTTCGGTTGTTTCACCGTCAAGAACCGCGGCAAACGTCAATTCATTATTATCTGTATAGCTGGGTCATTAACAACTTCGTCACCTGTCCCTTGTGAACTCTCATGTCGGTTGCAAAGGGAACTGGCGACTCATAGAGAACGATTGATCACAGGGACCTCACGTGGGATAAACCCCCTATTCTATGCCGTCGCATTTTAAGGGGTAGTTGTTCAGCCCAGTAGAACAAGTATGTTTTAAGCACTGTTCTCATGTGCGAATTCCGTAATAGAACGTTACAAAATTATTACAAATTGCAGTCCATAAAATTTGATTATGGCTGGCAGTAGACGTAAGTATCAAAGCATTTATTTTTCTCGGGGCACTTAATTAGGTCTTGTCGACCAGTACAATTTGATATGACATTATCCTTTTAGACTGCTTCCACTTCTACTCAACAATTTTCAGCGCAAAAACCAACTTTCGGCATGTTGGTTTCAGTAAGTAGACAGCAGACATGGCTTGATTAGGCTACTTCAATTCGATTTAGTTCCGATCACTGCATAATCACACGACTGCGCTTACAGCAAAATCATGCAGCAGTAATCACGATTACAATGATTTTTGTTTTTAATATTATTGCTGGCGACGTCACAATGCATCAATTGCCACACTTTATAGCGGACAATTTCCGCCCTAATAATTTTCATTATATCTACGACCCACGGTAACATGTGTATAAGCTAAAGCGGCAGATTAAAATGTTTAAGTTAAAGAATCGCGTAATGGTGCTAGTTTCATGTATATAGGCCAAGTAAGAATAGAGTAAATTGAACGTTAAATTCTTCCATAAGGAATAATGCTCCTCGTAGTTGAACATGAATAATGAACATGTATGCCTATTGCCAACAATAGACTTAGATATCGCCAGAGGTTACGGCCAACGGAAGAGAAGAGTTTGGGTATGATATATACCAGTAAGCAACAACCATCGATTTTTTAAAGCTTCTATATGGAATTCGTCATGCTTTATTTGATGAGTAGGCTACAACATTTCCAATCTCTCGGTGTACCTACTCCTCGCCAATTAGCAATGTTCGCACCGTGTTTAATTAAGCATAACCAAACATCAACAATTACGTATCCATTGAAAATTATAAGCAGAGAGTTGATATCATTCCCGCTGGGGAAAATCGAGTATCTAAACGATTTGATTCGAATGTTGCCTCGGGTGTCAAGTCGAGTATTCAAGCCCCGCTCACTATGACGTTACATCACCATGAACGATGCGAAAGTTCAAACACATATCCCCAATGCCAGGAGGTTCTCAGCGGCCACCTGCGACAAGCCTCTTGCCAGTTCATTAGATATATTATAATTTATATCTCAATTCCCGAATGCAAGAAGTTGGACGCTTATCCATTAATTAGAGAAATAATATACCAACTTGCAAATTGACTTCAAGCATGGTGTCGTAATAGAGAGACCACATAGTATGTATGTATGTATGTATAATTGGAAATGGTGCGTATAACTGCATATGGTTTTTGCACCATGCCCTTTCAAAACCAGAAGTTCTATACTACTTTGGTTAAACGTATGGTGTTGTACAGAACTCTAAAACTAATATACAGCTCGAGTCGAACAATTTATATGTGAAAGCTACGGGGACTTTTCAATAATCCTCAGTAAGTTTTGTCAGTGCGATCAAGCGATTCCAGCACCCGAATCATTGCGCCGATAGCTTCATTTAATATTTTCTTCCTGCGAAGCAGTGCTGTCCGGTGTATTTCAATAACTGACATACGGCATGGCGTGGGCCCTTTCAATCATTTCTACTACAACGGATAATTCGTTACGATACGTAATCTGACGCTTCTGTCATGAATAACCTAAGATTGTACTGTGATATTCCTTATTCAGTTTATGTCATATATCGTTCTACAGTCGACAATTAATCGTTCTTAGAAAAACCTGTAAGATATATCGAAGAATCGATTGCAATTACGATCAATTGAAGATGCTGCAATTGTCACAATCAACTGCGATTACTAATCACAATTACCTGCGTGTCACATAAATTTGATGAAATAGTCACTATTGATGGTAGAAAAATACTGCCCTGTGTGTAACAGTGTTGGGATAAAGTCACTGTCATATTGAGTCATAGCGCCTTTTGACGCTAGTAAAGTGAAGTCATTCGACTTTTAAAGGCGATTCAAGTCAAGCCAAAACAATTCGATTCACAAAGTCATATCAGATTCGAAGTTCAAATTCAAGTTATTGCATTTTGCAAGATGATTGCAGTAAAAGGTCTCTATCAATTCTGAATCGAGTAACAATGATTGCGTTTATTATATCTTCAACAGTGCGCTATATGGCCCACATATACGTGGAGCTGCTAAACCATATGTCGGTAAACCTCAACCGAATAGATGATAGAATATGAAACCTCGGGAAGTTAGGAAAATTGATATGATGCACAACATAATTCACCTATACGCGCCATACGATACGATTCAAAACTACATCGACTTTCAACGCTTAATATATATGTATAAACAGTGTGATTATTGGGTAATCGAAACTGGCTATGTTGCTTTATACTAGTCCAAGTCATCGTACGCTCTTGTCAGTTTTTTGCGGTCAATTATAATGGTGGCATATCGACGAAGTCTCAGCAGAATCATGCTGCTCAGTCGTGGAATGACTGGCTGTCCACACAGCTTATATCAGCGTGTAGAGAACATGTATAGCTAAAAGTGCAGCGACTTAAGCGACACCAATTACTTGATGACTTGAAGTTGACTCGAAAAGTTACCTTGGAGTCACGAGTCAATCCGCATTTTTAAATTGTCAAGTTAAGTCAAGTCAAATCATTTTGCAATTTCGAAAGCACCATCCTGTTAAAAGTATACGGAATTACCATCTTGAAGCTATTCACCTAAATACTTTCCACTCCATTCATTTTGTACTTGAAGTAGTTTTGCAATAAATTTTTGATATATATTATTCTACTTCTACTTGTGTAGCAATCCTGGCCACGTTGAACACATTTCGTGGCGGATCACGCGTGGTAGCAAAATATATCTAGACATATATGTACATAAGAATAGAAAACAGTTATGTGGTAATGCCACAGTAACCGAGAAAATCATATTTCTTACCCGACTTTCTGCTCTCGTGGTTGCCGAATGGAGTAACTTTCATCGCGCAAGTCTGGTTCAGTTCAATCCTCTGGAGTACGGTCGTCTTGACAGCGACGTTTCGAGTGAGGTATTTTCATTGTTCCGTGCCAATTGTCGCGATCCTCGCGTTTGTGTGGTGGGTCCGTCATCAGACTCTCCCCCGTCATATGAAATGGCCGTCTGGATTGCAGTTGTGGTCGAAACCAGTTGGAGGTACATTGAAGTCAATGTAATCAGTAACGAGATTGCAGACGTGATTAATGAGACGAAGAGAGCGGTTTCGACGATAGTGGTCGTAGGGTTCATTGGTCGGACAAACCCACTGAAATGGACAGTGGGAGTGTAACAAATGTTCGTGTATGTTACAACGGAAGTGTCGTTCAACACCGGAAGTCCGTGGTGCCTCCATTTGTTTATAGTGTAGCTTCATGGCTTTTGTCATGCAAGTTTTCTACACTTTGGTTCGATATTATTTCACAGTGTTGAACTTTCACCTCACTTTCTCCACACTCCTTCACTTGCACATCCAGGGTTTGACGACGGTGATTGAAGCATTGGTTGCAGCTTGATCGAAATAAGCAGCGACCTTTCGAGGTCCAGGGGCATAATTAATTAATTAAATAATTAATTAATTACCTTTAATACAACCAAATACTCCAATAAGCAGACATGTAGATAACAAATAGGGCATTTCTATGCACATTGCACATCCTGATATAAAATGGCGTGCAGGACAGGTTACTGAAATTACGAGTCGATAAAAATTAACCTATTTATTATCATGCACGATCTATAATCGAAATAAATCTCCAAGGTTTGTTTTCACAATGGTTGTGATGGCCTTTCCTGCCACATACATAATACATAAGGAATATATATCTCAATAGATGCCACAAAAAATAACACTCATAGTTCAAGTTGACCAATTTGCAGACCACCTCATTTATAATAGTTCCCCAGTCTTCCACATGTAGATAGCAACTGCAATCCGTTCAGGCACCGACCCCTTGTTTGAGTACGTTTCTTCTTATGACCTTCAAGTACTTTTGTGTCAATTCTGGGATCTGGCATTCCAGTAGAACACGGGGTTTGGTAAGGGTTTGTCGTAGCGAGATTCCAAATGGCTCTTTAGTTCGCCGGCTTCATGGAGCGATTCCAACACATTTCATCAAGCTTCTCCATTTCTGTATACTTTGCAACTTCGGCAAGCAGTCGATCCCATTTTGTCGCACTGCTTTATTTCTGTATACCTTGCAACTGGGGCAAGCAGCCGATCCAATCAATATATATTGGTAAGAGCTTTCAGGGTGACATCCGAACATCACACTGCAATGCTCTATGACGCTAAACCATTACGCAATTCCCCGTCAATGTCCGGTTTTCTGCATATCGTCTGATACTGGATGCTTCGTTTGGGGCTTCATTTCGAGAGTGGTGGCTTTACATCGGCATAAATTCACAAATTATTCGAAACTAGCAGACGCATCCACGCCTTCTTTATTTGCAAGAATTGGATACTACAACTGAGTTTATAATTTACGTGGGCACCATGTATGACATATATTCATACACATATATATATATTATGCTTCAGCTCACTGCAAACGTTCGCATACATGAAAAAATGGTGACGCCATTTTGTGTTTAAAAGCAACCTGATGGTATTGTTAACATGCATACGACAATTCCAGATAAGCATAAACAGATATCAACACAACGGCTAAATCTACACGGCATATTCGTTCACTAACCCACGCGCATATTCGAAATACAAAATGGTGGCGACATTTTTCGTTAACGCAACACGATGGTATAATAACATGAATACGGCGAATATAGAGTTCAAACGCGTTTTGGTAATCTAGCGTTGACGCAATCTATCTCATGAAACGAAAGCGTGAACACTAGGACTCAATTTTCGCCACATCAATTTCGCAAAAAAATGATGTGTGTACTTTTCTATTGTATATAAGAATTTTATTTTTATTTTATTGAGAGGAATTTAGGGTGATTATATATCTGTTGCCTACGCAACGGCTGATCTTCTTACTAATGGCTTATATGGGAATTGGGCAGCTCAGTGACAAAAGTCGCTGCTAATCTCTTCAGTTAGCCTACTGATCTTATTCATAATCTGGCGTCTCTCCGCTAAGCCGTAAAATCCATCACTGTGGGCTCAGGGATACATAGTAGCACAAATTGAACACATTTGCACGACACAATAGCCAGCGTATTGCCTCGCTGCTCCACGAGCACTTGGAAACATTACAATTCTTGAAATATATGACGACTCCGCATTGGCATTGCCATCCCGTTTAGAATTGTAATAACCTTGCCGGAATAGTAGCGGCCATGGGGTTCTGACATAGGTTTGGTAATATTTTCAGTTCGAGTCGCCATTTCGGCTCTGTCCTTGCGAAAAGCTGCCCAATTTCTGAAGCTATTATTTTGGACTAGTGCGTTTCTTTTTACTGAAGCTTATTTAATTGTCCTTACAAGCACTTACATGAATGATTTTAAATAATGGCAATATTATGTAATATCTAGCTATTAACATATCACGCGCAACTCATGCATCGCAACGTAAATATAGCGACAGGGATATACTCCTTGATGCTCTGTGAAGCCACATATTTACTATACGTCGCTATATACCCCGGGGCAACTTTATCGCTGCTACTAGATATTTTTGACCCTATCAATTAAGCTCCGAGTATGAAGCATACATGCGAACTTGATAAAAGCGAGTAGTTGCGGGCAAAATCGAATGTTGAGTAATCTAGGGCGAGATAAAGACAGACCAAAATGAACACGAAAGTCTGCTATAGCGACTAATGCTTATGTGAACGTAACACACAATATTTAACACAATCTAAAGCTAAACAATTCATATATTGTGAGTCATCGTCACGAAGTAGGTTCGCTCAGAATAGTATCATTTCAAACCAGCTAGGGACACGTATTGATAAAATTCGCTGTACCGCAATCGGGGAACATAGCTAATAGTTGGGATAGGACCATCAGATTGGATGTACAAATCCGAGGATAACTAAATTCATCTCACAATTTATTCATCATTCGATTTGTTCAGTTTTTGTTTGAGACTAAGAGTTTAGTAATTATCCCTTTACAAAGTAATTAATTGTTGGTCAATCCGACCAATTCATCGTTATTCAAAAACTGTCCCCCGTCCGCTACCGCTAGTCTTCCGTGGTAGTACATCGTAATTCTAATGTCATAATCAATATACTTGACTTCTCAGTAAGCTAGCCACTAGACAGTAAACTTCTTTAGCATGTTCCAAAAGCCGAACTGATATGGTCGTCAAGTTATAGCCTTATGTCATAATAGACAGAAACCCACCGAATACACAACGAGTTGTGATGACGGGTTATGTACCGTACAAACAATGCTTCATATCTACATTTCATGTCATACTGGAAAGTATGGTGGATTTTGATTCATGATAACAATTATGTAAACTGATGAACGTCAACTTCGATTTCTATGAGAACCACACGTCACCGTCAGAGGAGATGTGAGTGTCAGAGACCTCTGCTCTATAGTGCGTATGGCCGAATGTGATCGGGTAGTTATATGATCTGTCTTGCACATTGCAGAGTCAGAATACGCCACCTCAAAGCGATCGAGAAGTCGATGAATAGTCTACCTGAAATAACCTTGTTCGAAGCATAATTTAAATTGATAGACCACACTAATAAACATGCTAGCCTATATCTGCATGCCGACATGCGAGTCTATTCGAAAGGTCGCATATTATTATTATTAGCATGATAAGTAGTAGTGGCGGTTATCTCCCGTAAGGGTCTGGGGCGCTACTTCTGGTAAATGGTACTTTGAAATATAATTCATCATCGGGCATATATGCGGATCAAAACGGTCTCATATATACACCGCTAAGAGGTAAAAACGCATATAGCATACACACATACATAGCATACATATAAATATGCGGCCATAGGGCAGCTTATGCAATATTTAGTTCTTACCTGAGCCGTGCGTTACTGACATTTAGTTCTTACCTAAGTCGTCCATAAGGATGACTGACTAAGTTCTTATCTTAGTCGACCCCGAAGGATGACCAACATTCCCAAAAGGCGGACTGCTTAAGTTCTTACCTGAGTCCACCCCAAAGGATGACTTTCAAGTTACCAACTGAGTCCACCCCAGAGGATGACTCACCAAGTCCCGACCTGAGCTCACCCCAAAGGATGACTCACTTTCTTTTTCAGCCCCAACCGAGGGCTCATATATACTATATTTACTCTTTTTTCAAACCAAATACTTTTTTTGTTTTTCTAATAATATTATCATGACGTAAGTCCAAATTTTTGATAATTTTAGGACTGACGTGACCGAATTTGAAAGCAAACAAAAAAAGGAAAAAGATAGGAACCTGTTTTTCCTGTTCCAGTTCGTGAGAGATAAAATTAGACAAAATAGATAATGAAATATTATTCCTCTTATCTGGTTTTCTTGGGGCAGAATCTGCCAACTCATTCTGTAATTCAACGCGCGAAACCGAACAATTATCCTAAAATAGACCTCAAACAGTTAAAAAAAATTCCTTCGGTCAATTATGAACAATTATGTTGAAGTCGCAAGCTGTATTAAATAAAGTCTCTGAGATCGGAGGACAGGTCCGCCATTGTCAACATTATCGTGTTATGATATAATTAGTTAGGTATATTAGACAAGGAAGATATATAGTATACCAGACCCCTCCAGGGAACAGCTTAATTCATATCCGCACAAGTTATCCGGTCAATATTTAATACCCAGTTTCACGATGACTCTCCGAATCCAAAGACACAATTGAACTAATAGATCTTCAACAGACAAATTCCGCATTGCTGCTTGCTATGTTACTCAAGTAGCATTTCGGCGTTGTACTCAAATTCAATAGAGTAACTAACATACCGATATCTTCTTGAAATAGAAGAGATTGCCCTCTTCAATCTTCTTCAATCCGTGCTTGTTTTCTTGAATTGTTTTCTTGATCCCACTGGAACTGATACTGACATTCCAAGTCAAGTATACCGACTTATATGCATTTCCGTCCCGCAAAAAAAGGAAAAAAGAATCCTCTATCTGTTACTTCCACGCGAACCGATGACGTAAAAATTTCTAGGCCAACAGGTTTTTTTTGCCCTTGGAATCTTCAAGAATGCCCCAAATTAGGTAATGACGCGTAATTCTCATTTTTTCATGGGCGAAAAATGCTTTGTCACGTAATTGGTATTCCTTTCTCTTTTGCAAACTCACCCTACAGATCTTTCTGGAATCCCACATACACCATCAGACACCCTTTCCACGCCTAGATCGCCCAGGAGCAGTAAACACAGTTCGGAGTTACTACCATAAAGTATACGCCTCACCTGTATATGTGGAGTCGTGTCGTCAGCCTGCTCAACCAGAATTTCGGGTTTAACGGCATTTTCCCCATTAATTACGACGCAAAGTCAGTTGACATTATTGGTCATATTACCAGTCTAAGGCCAGTAATTCCATTCCTAATTCGAGTCGCTCCACTCAAATCATGCAATCTTACCGCAGTCACGACAAGGCAAGCTAAATATACCATTGCAACGTAGCGACATTTCATGATATGCTACAATAACAATCGGCCATGGGCTAAAATCGCACAGAGATTAAATTCCACCGCACCTGCCTGAGTGTTGGTGGTTCACCCAGGCTCTTTCTATAGCCATTTAACCTGATCACAGCACTAGGAATCCAGCCCGATGTAAACAACGACCAACTAACACCACAGATATTTCTAAAAAATAAAGATGTTCCGTAATGGAATACCTCTACTCTCTATTTGAAGTACTCAAGTAAATTGAATCAACAATCTGCGCCCCATTCAGATAATTCTTTTCTCGTTTCCATTTGCCGGAATAGAAGTAGCCCTTGATCAGAAAACCCGAGTAATTTGGGCTGTCTTCACGAAGTATCGAATTTTTCGTGGTTACTTCTACTCCCATTTGAGTAATTACTTGGACCATCTCTGAAAACAAACACACCTGGTCCCAGCTCTAATGGATAGGCAGGCGTCTTTATGAGTCCGCCAATATTGTGTTTCTTAGAGGGATAGAGTTGGAAATAACATCTTCACATGGAGATCGTTGTGATTATTTAGAACATTACGTTTTACATTTTAAATAATATTGCAGCCAATTATAGATGGCGACATCGCCGCATACAGAGATGTCTCGAGTGGGACATTCTTTTATTACTTTTTATCTTAACGATCTCGTGCGCTTTCTTAAAAAGTATGATTGACATAATAGCGTACCCCATTTAAATTCCGGAAATTCATGTTATTTATTATTTTTTATTTTTATCATAACGATCTTCGTGCGTTCTCTTCATCAGTTCCATATAGTACCATCATGAAGTTTGCACCGTAGTAAATGCCGTCATTTTTATCATATACTGTTCATCATGAAGTTTGCACCGTAGTAAATGCCGTCATTTTTATCATATACTGTTACATTCGGTCAATCACAAACTTATCTACTATTTTCATCAAAAGTCCGTCCAATAAAAAAATTCCTACGTATTATCAAAAAGATCATCCGAGTGTTCCCTATAGACATATAATGACGTCACGGGCGTTTATTACACTTGAACCTAACAATGAATGCGATTGTGAAGCTTGATGAGCCAATTAGAAACGGGTTGTAAACTACTAGCGACACGAAAAAGGTAGAACTTATGTTTGGCGTAACAATGGTTACTAAGCTTGCGCAACACTGGAAGAGATAGTAGAGTTATAATAGTTGTCATTGTCATGTGGTCAAATCCTAGTACAAGCACACTGCACAGTATATTTCCTTCGTAACAGATACCTGGCGTTAACTAGGGACAATGGATTCAAAGGACCAGCGGTCTGCTACAGTAGTCAAAGTATAGTAAAGAAGTAATATGTACTGCAGGGGTGTCAAACTCAAATTACGTCGCGGGCTGGATTCAAACCATCTGATCGCTCGCGGGCCGGACCATTCAAATTATTGAAATTCCATACCCTTGTTTTTTGCTTGAATACTCAATACACAATAATAGATTGCATTATAACGGATCATAGGGTTCTATACTCTAGCAACACCTTTATTGGGAACAATGGAATTTGCAAAATTAAGATTATGGCCGGTTAAACACGGTAATACAAACTTTTAAAAGAGTAGCTCATGTGTACGCATTATGAGGAATACTAAAGATATATTAATGCTGGCTCATTACTATTATACCTAGGCTTACCATATTCTGGAAATCTAAAAGGGGGACACTTTTTCCGAAATCTGAGGCTTGCGAAACCGGAGAAAAATTCTCAAAAACCGGTGAATTTATCCCACTTTGTGATCGGTTGACTAAAAAAAAAAAAAAAAAAGGTCTTCTTTCCGCTCAGAGCTCAAAATACCGTTTTCTCTCCGCATTGCTAGGTGGATGACTAAAAAAAAGGTCATCTTTTCGCTCAGAGCTGAAATCACCGTTTGTCACTCCGAAATACCCGCCGGAGCGTCACTTCTGTGCTATGTGCTAATTTACGGCTTATCACTCGCAATTTGCTCTAAATCTGACCTAAATTTCTTACGGCCTTAAAAAGCGGGACGCTTTGCTGACTGGGCGGGACGCCGGGACCAGACGTTAAAAAGCGGGACGTATGGTAAGCCTAATTATACCGCAATTCGGGTTTCTCCGTATGCTGAGGTGCTGTTAAGTCATAAGCAAAATTGGGAGTGCGTCCACAGATATTTGAATTATAATTTTGTGTAACAATTATATTCTCCATGTAACCTGCATATACCGATTTCTCACTATGGCGGTTTCACTTCTGTAAATAACTTGCTTTCTATCCATTTTTTTCTGTAAAACTCGGAATTGAGTGTGCACTTTTTGCCTTCTCGGAATTGGGTGTAAATGACGGCTCTTCCTTATTGCTGATGGTGACTAGAGTGAAACCACAACACCACTGTCGGATAGTTATAATGTGGCATATGAACAATTGAACATACTCGAGATATTGCTATCTTGAGCGATAATTTGAGGATAATGTTCCGTACAAAAAATCTTAAAATTTGATAGAAATGTGCTGGATAATACAGCCATTTTTCAAAATAGCTTCGCGGGCCGGATGAAATGGTCTGGCGGGCCGGATGCGGCCTGCAGGCCGTATGTTTGACACCCCTGATGTACTGTTAAGCAAGCAACCTAAAACTACTTGAAGTAGCAGTAGAATTGACTGGCTTTAAATCTACTCAAGTGAGTAGATGTGAAAACGGTCGTAATTCGTTCGCATGTTCAAAACTGCAAATTGAGCTATGCGGAAGGTGTGGAGCTTGATTCATATTGATGCATCCCAGGAATTTTGGCAGAATAAGCATTCACCCGCATCATGGGACGCAAACGACAGTATTGAATATTGATATGACAATGGGAAACTAATCCTGTTTACTCGAACAATCCGTTTTAGAAAATATCATGGCATTGGGCCTCTCCCATATTATAAGGGCCGGAATTTATTCGAAGAGAGATACCGAGAAGTTGTAGCGAGAAACGATATTCTTTTTCGCGTGCACCATCGAGATGCTTTGACGACGGAGTTGCGATACGGCCGTGAGGTCATCTAGTCTGCGACGAAAATTCTCGACTTTGCTTAACTTTTGTAAAAATTCAATGTTGGCACTCCGTGAAGACAGCCCTAAAATTCCTCAGCCTATCTTTCTGATTGGTGGATTAAACCACTTCTATTTGACAAACTGAAAATAGCGAAAAGTAAGTAAGTAGATCTCATAATATTACGAAGTACAAGTAGTCGAAATTTGATTTAATCGAGTAAGTACCTCAACTAGCAGAAAACTACTTGGGTACTTCGAAAAAGTAGAAGTACTTCGTTACTGACCATTGGTAACCCTTATCCTAAGTAGGCTATGTCTATAGATTATATAGTGTTGGATGGAGGACTCACAAAGTGCTGTTTCGGCCCTGTTTGTGGTGTATGCAAATATAATACGAAAATATATATAGGCTGCTATGCGAAGGAGACTGCCCGGTACGGGTGTTCAAATTATTTTTTTAAATTCCATCGGTTTAGTTGTCAAATCGTAAAAAAAAACGTTGCGCACCAAATTTGACTCGATTCCAATCAGTAGAAGCCGAGGTCAGTCAAATTGAAATTTCGGTCATTTTTGAAATAATAGTATTTACGATGACCAATTTCGTCACACGGTCATGGCCAAAAATCGTGTTCCAGTTATGCCTGAAGAGGCAGGGATGTCTTTTCCATTTGTTTTGATCTTGACAAGGGTCTGTGGTGGAGTTTGGATGAAGACATCGCCAATAAACACTAAAAAGATATATGGCAAGGATTAGCTGGAAACTAGTCCACTTCATTGAAATTTAACGCACTGAAATTAACGACAGCGAAAAGGAAATGAACTGACGAGCAGGTAAAATACGAATAAATATATTTCCCAAGTGATAGTCATATCTGGAAGACTTTGTCTACCTTGCATGTCGCATTTCACTGTTGCATTTTTGTAGTGTAATGTAGAGATCATCATCATCATCATTGGTTTATTAGCAATTTTATCAGTTCAATACACCACAAAAAATGCGATACAATGAAAAGAAAGGAAGATGTCGAAGCGACTATAGGAGTTGTCTATGGAATCGGACACCCACCTTGGCCTCGGCGATGTAAAGAGGAGGCATGCACACCGAATGAAAGTAAAGAACGTAGGGATGGTGTGAACGTGAGGTTCACGTTCGTGTTCTGTGTGTGAACCTCGGAAAATTTGAGGTTCGCGTTCACAACAGAACCTTGGTAGGTTCTGCACTGTGAACCTTTTTCATATATTGCAATTTTCACACTTCATTATAACATCATTGGTTCAAATTTATTGACTTTCAACTGCGGGCCACTCTATGCATGGGGCTGGCAGCATAAACATTCAACACTAAACGAGCATGCCCTTGACAATCTCAAAAATTTACTTGTATTGTTATAAAAGTTTGCTCGAAATATCCAGCCTTGCGTTTGTGCATATTTAGTGTCTCTGTGCTGTGAGCTTGACCCGCAATCACATGACATCAAGAGCGAAATATACACTGTATTTTGTCAGCAAATGATCCTTATTCAACCAATCAATGAGATTGATATCGTCTTCTGATGTAAAAATCTAGCAGGCGTACGGGGTCAATCTTGACTACATATGTATACTGTATCATAAAAACCAAATCCGTGCGACTGGGGTGTTTGCTATACTGCTGTATAACTTGTTAATCGGTAGCAAGTATAGAAACCCATTTTACACTCTGCTCAATATCCATGTGGCAATACTCAGACGTCGAATACATTGTCCGATCACGTCGACATTGTTGGCAAAGCGACGCAAGATACTGATTTTATGGGATTATTATATCATTTGATTGTCCCAGATGATACATTTGGCGACGTTTCAAACATCAATATGTACTTAAGTACTGAGCTATTATGTGGCCCCGAGTCGTCGCTCGGTATCGTGTACAGTAGATTAATATAGGCAATCACCTAATTGAAATATGGGGTTTAAATTAGCAATATGACGTCACGTGACGTCACGAGGTTCACGTTCGTGTTCACACAGAACCTTTCAAAAAGGTTCACGTTCACACGAACCTGAACCTTTCAGAGGTTCACACCATCCCTATAAAGAAGATAGTATAGAAAAAGGAAGGGACAAGAAATAGGGCGGCATGTCATGGGAAGCGAGATCGATAGGTCAGTCGTGGTCCGGTAATCTTGAGGATGGACTGTATTTATTTAGTAGTAATTGCTTGTATTTCGACTGACTTGAATGTGGACATGCTCGTCGACTGCCGGATGGCCGGCGGGATACTGTTCCACACATCAGGTCCGGCATATTTGATGGAGCGATGATCTTTTCGGTCGATCATATGATATTTGGACGACGTGGACGCGCGTGTGTTGTACTTGTGCGCTTTTGATTCAGAGGTAAAGAAGTCATTGAAATATTCGGGGCAACGACCGCAGTGACCGCAGATCAACATCGAAAGGAACTGTGACATTGGGCACTCTAGGCCGAGGTGGATGTTAGAGTAAAGGATCGCTGCTAATGCGTGTCGTTCGACATCCTCCTATCTGTTCATGACAGCGCATTGTGTCTTATCGCATTGTGACTTGTTCAGATGAAAATGTCTCGCTGCCTTGACTTAGATTTTTACTGATTGCAAAGTCGCCATTCTATTTGTCGCTTGCGTCTTATATTCTCTGCATTACTTTTAATTCAGTGTGCATGCCTCTTATTTACTTCGCCTAGGCTAAGGTGGGTGTCTGATCTTCAAGGCTACTCCAACTTGTTTCGACACCTTCCTGTCTTTTCATTGTATCGCAGTCTTGTGATGTTTTGAAACGATTGAAATATTAATAAACCTGATTGACCTGATTGATTCCCAAAGTCTCATCCGCAGGGACATCAGTTACATTCCTCAGGAGCTCAGTGTTCGAATATTTCTCTGCTACTTGACATTGTCTGATCCAGGGCGTAAAAATGGTTCTGATTGCAATTGAGAATGGGATATGCCAATGAACTTTACAAGCTTCAGGGACACCCACCGAGCTTATAATGCACATTAGTCCTTTTCTGGTCTTTCAATATTACCTGAACCCCTTCTTGTCGTAGAGTAAAATAAAGTATTGGTGCTTTACCACGATATATGGGTACAATTAGATGGTATTGACCGAATGTGGATGATGACATGACGAGAGGACGATAACTGTTGATAGGAATAAGATCTGTCACGATGCGGTCGATGCCCATTGGTCTTATAATTCGCTTGTGGGAGTATACTATAAGAGTGCTGCAGATATACCAATGATAGAATATCATATAATATCAAATTGTATCTTGAAGAAAACTATATTGTACCGACAAAGAATATAGATATTGACTGTCACTTGAGAAATAGATTTACCCGTATTCCACGCGCTTATTATCTGTTCATTCCGTAGTCACGTGCTTATTGTCAGTGCAATCCGGACCGAAGACTCTATCGAAAGATTCCCTCGTCTCTGATGCCTAAGCGTTGCAAAACTATTATGGATGGTCCCGATTTGACTCGACATATTTCCTCGCTACTAGAACAGATCAGTTGATTCTAGCGACCCATCATTACCACATAGGTTGAACATTTTCAGCCCCACATCATTAAAGTATAAGCTTTATCCTTCATCACCTTGATACCGTAGTGGTGACGATGCGACTACCAATCTGGCGGACCCGATCAATTCCCGTCGGATGTTTATCTGGGCTCCTCTACCCCCGCCGTTGCCATTCTTACGGCGACATCGTCCTATCTGTTTATGACGTCGCATTGTGTCTGACTTGTTCAGATGAAAAATATAACTCAATGACATGCTGGTCGTCGCATTCATCCCATATTCTTTTTTTTTCGTATTGTTGTTATTATGAGTAAAAAAAAAATCAAAAAAAAAATCATGATTTGAATTATTTATTCTATTAAAATCGATCTTAAGGGGCAAAATGATTTTAACCAGAACCCTATGTCTATTTCAATAAAGTGGACTAATTTCCAGCTAAATCCGTGTCATATCTTTTTTTTCGTTTACTGGCGATGTCTTCATCATCCAAACTCCACCATAGGCCCTTGTCAAGATCAAAACAAGTGGAAAAGACATCCTTACCTCTTCAGGCATACCTGGAACACGATTTTTGTCCATGTCGGTGTGACGAAATTGCAGGGCCGTAACAGCACCTCGCCAGCCCCCCCCAAAAAACGTTGGTCCTCTCTGCTCAGCAGTGGCGTAGCAGCCACTTGGCGGTTCTGGCTCTACGCCAGGGGCGGCAGGCTCCAAGTGGGCGGCAAAATGAGGCTGCACAGTGAGAGAGAAAGAGAGATATGGTATTCCTTTTCGCCTGCACCGTCGAGATGCTTTGACGACGGAGATGCGATACGGACTTTATATAGTAAGGTCATCTAGTCTGCACCTCAGTTTTATTCTCCTCTGTGACTGCTGAGCGCCTAGCGGGATAACCGCAGACACCAGTTTTCGAGTCTTTGGTCTGACCCGGCCGAAGATCTAACCGACGACCTACCGATCAAGAAGCCGGACGCATCACCATTACACTATCTCGTTCAGCACAGTGTACAGTAGGCCTACACAGCCGGCTAAAAGAAGCATAATTGGTAGTCCTATAGCTGGCGTCCCGTGAGCTATAATTTAATCAAACAGGTCTCAATCGAAAGCCAGTGTCTCGCTGATTCCGAAAACACGAATTAATATGTTAACTTGGCGATGGAACCACTCCGAAATAGCCGTCAAGGCCGATTGTTCGTTAGAAGATCGTTAGAAGTTAGACGATGCATGTTTCAAGCTTTGGACACATTTAAACTTGAAGCTGAAACTAGGTTTACCGGCATACATAACTTAAATGATATACTTGGATTTTTGAATTCCCACGCGCTGCTGCAAAGCGAAAGTCACAATTCATTCACCAGCGATTTTAGAAGCACTTATGACGACGAGGTGGACTTTTTGGAGTTATCTGCAAAAATTGTCATGCCTTATACCTTCGAATTAGGGATCATATAAATCAGAAGATTGCTAGCTTTTCGTACAAACCAATATGAGGCCTCTAGGACGAGCACAAATTAAGATATGATCATATGAAATTGTTCAAGTTGATATTTTAAAAGGGTGAAGAGGCTGGTGCGGAGCAGTGAAACCACGTTTGATCGTAGTGCAACAGCGTTTGATGTTTTACAGTGGTTCGTCAATGCAAAGCTACTTGATTCGACACCATATTTATGCTCGTGTCTGAAACTTTATCTGACCATTGGCGTTTCAATTGCGAGCTGTGTGAGGAGCTTTTCAAAGCTCAAACTGATTAAGACTTATTTACGTTCTACCATAAATGATGATCGGCTATCAGCTCCATCCATTCTGTCTATAGAAAGAGACTACGTTCAAAAACTTGAATTTGAGGATATTAGCGCTGATTTTGCTTTGAGGCGGCTATTGAGTTTCAATTTGCACAATACATTCGTTCGCTATTTCTTGTCTGTTTTATTTCTGGCCTTATTACCGTGGAGACGGTGAGGCTGAGACGCGGCATATTATTGTAATTATTTTTATTGACAAGATTGCTTGAACATGAATCTATGTCGAAATTTGCAGCGGTCTACTGAGGGGGGGCGGCATTTTAAGCAAGAGCCAGGGGCGGCAGCACATGCTGCTACGCCAGTTCTGCTCAGGTAATCAGATTTACCGGTAGAGCTGAGTGTGGTGTCTTGAAACTGTAGGGCCCGTTGGTATAAATCCTTCACATGATGTTATTTCGTGACCTCCTGTCTGCTATATAAAAAATATAGAATCAATCAATCAGGTTTATTAATATTTTCATCGTTTCAAAACATCACAAGACTGCGATACAGTGAAAAGATAGGAAGGTGTAGGCGAAACAACTTGGAGTAGCCTTTAAGATCAGACACCCACCTTAGCCTAGGCGAAGTAAATAAGAGGCATGCAAACTGAATGAAAAGTAATGCAGAGAATACAAGACGCAAGCGAAAAATGAGGTGGCATGTGGCGGAGGGCGAGGTCGATGTTAGGTCGTAGTCCGGTAATCTTGAAGACTGAATCACCATAACGTAGGCTAGGAAACTAAAAGACGCACACGATTTCAAATTGCATGCTATTTCTTCACTGGCATATATTTTTTCCCTGCGGGATGGTATTTGTCTTGTGAGGTTAAGATTGCCAAGACAGTATTTTGTATATCTGACGAAGTTTTCGGTCAACATTAGGGCAGTCCTTTTCGGCCAAGGTTTTCTCGCTGCCGATTGTTCTGGCACATTTCTTGGAGTCGCATGTTACATGACCTACTATATATGTCTTGGTGCGTCGTGGCGCGGTAATGGCCAACGCCGATATGCCCATTTATATAAATCTTCCGTATTTTTTCTTGGGGGAAGAGTACCCAAAAATCAAGATAATTGACATCTTGAAGTCGCGCACTGCGCGAAAAAATTTTGAAAATTTTGCATAAATTTTCAAAAAATACTCTATAATTTATGCTAATTCACGGAATAATTTTGGGATCCCTTCAAGCTCGTCCCCCGTTATTTTTTAGGTAAATTAAGCCGACGAAATTGGAAAAAAAGCTTTTTTGAACACCCTACTTCCCGGTGATGTAGTCAGGCTATTCGTCGGCCGCATAAATAATGTTTTGTAGAAGATTGAACTATAAATATTCAATCGATACATGGCATCGAATTGGACATTGTGTGTCTTGTGCGAAAGATATCTGCTGAGGAGGGATGAGACTACAGGGGATAAGCCTACTAGTGCTACCACACATATATGTCGAAACGACCAAGTACAGCTTACCTCTGGCTAGAGGCCTATCAGCCACCTGCCCCTCCGGCCTACTGGAGTTTGAACTGTTTCGTTCGTTTATTATTTTTATATCCATTCAGAATACCGCAAGATTGTGATAGAATGAAAAGATGAGAACCAGAGGTGGTCAAAGTAGTCAAGAAAGCTACTCAAGTAGAAGTAGAAGTAGCGACGAAAAAAATCTACTCAAGTACGAGTAGAAATACTTCTTGCATAAGCGACCTAAAACTACTTGAAGTATAAGTAGAATTGACGGACTTTAAATCTACTCAAGTAAGTAAGTAGTTGTGAAAACGATCATCATTCGTTCGCATGGACTGTCAAAAGCTGCAAATTGAGCTATGCGGAAGGTGTAGAGTAGGGGTTCTCAACCTGGGGGGGGCGGTAAGCTCTCAGGGGGGGCGCGAGAAATTAACCACGTCTGTATGAATTCTGACTAAAAATTTGCTTCACAATCATTCTGAGAAGACGATTGTTAAAGATGAAACATATTTCATATTCAAAAAATCTCACCAAATTCTAACTCCAGCATTCGCGCGCAACGGAGTATAGGCTGATTTCAACTTCATTTGAGCTAATTTTTGATATTCTTTGAAAATTTGGAGCAATTCCCACGTGTAAGTCATTCATTACTTCATAGCTTTGCAGTAGCCTAAATTTCGGTGCGCTGGGTAGCTGTTGTTAATAATTGGCGAACTGCACGGATAGCATGGAGGAGAAAAAAAACGGGGGCGCAGACTAGATGACCTCATGGGGCCGTATCGCAACTCCGTCGCCAAAGCATCTCGATGGTGCAGGCGAGAAAGAATATCATATCTCTCTCTCTCTCTCTCTCACTGCCTAAGACAGATTTAAATGCAATATAAGTTGCCCGGTTTCGCCCTCAATTAAGCTACCCTAAATAAACACAATTTATTCAATTCCAAAATCGATCGAATTTAGCATGTCAGTACAGAACGATGCCGTGTTCTCTGCAGTGTTGGGATCAAGTCACTACCTTCGAGTCACGAGTCATCTCGAGTCATTGCACATTTTGACTCGAGTCAAGTCAAGTCAATCGATTTTCGAAGGTGACTCGAGTCAAGTCAAGTCACTCGTTTTTTGGAGGTGACTCGAGTCAAGTCAAGTCAAGTCAAGTCGAGTCACGAGTCAAGTCACAATTCAAGTCAATTGAATTTTCGCGGTATCAGTGACGATTCAAACTCATTACATTTTGCTAGCTGTGTGATAAACAGAATAATTGGCCATTTATCTTGAATAAAATAACGAATATAAAGGTAAATATGCATGCAAGAAGGCGTTTTATCGCTCACGCACACGTAGAACTGCCAATAAAATGTGTGAGTAACTGTATAGTAGGCCTATAGCTACTGCTTCTTGCTACAGTCTGTTATTATTAACCAAGAGGTTGAATACGAAGCCACGAGAAGTTGAAAAAAATTGATATGATACAATACACTTCCCATCTACACATCCGTGAGACTATAGACGCATAAATTATATTCGCTCGACTTTTAAATCATACGAGAGGGTTGGTTAAGGTGATCACTGTAATCAATGTAAGAATTGGGCCGCCTAAAGAAACACCTGCGATATTTGCTATTGGATTAATCTACTGCTACTACGACAACGTAAGCTGTGATCATTTCGGTTGTGGTCAATCTATCTGTGATGTAACAATAGAGGATCAGTGAACGTACAATCAGTGAATGTATGGTTACTCTCAGAAATGACACAGGCGTGTCGCGAACGATACGAACAAACACAAAATACAGTGATTTAATCGACATCGTTTACTTGATGACTTGAAATTGACTCGTAAATTTTTCTCCGAGTCACGAGTCAATGCACATTTTTGAAGCGCCGAGTCAAGTCAAGTCAAGTCATTTTTTCAAAGTGACTCGAGTCAAGTCAAGTCATATGAAAAAGTGACTCGAGTCATCCCAACACTGGTTCTCTGTAGTCACTACCAGCATTAGGATTTCTCAGTGCAACCTGCCTTGAAATAATTTGATGTCTTGTTCGATGTTTTTTTACTATTTTCAAACAAGTTTGGGGAAATTTGTCAGAAATGTTAAAGACTCAACAACTGGAATGCGGATTCAAACTTGGCGTAAGATCAGGGAAGGGCAACCTGTTGCTATAAATGGGAATTTGTGCGGCCGTCGACACCTAATTCAATTAGTATGTGTTGGCAGGGCCGTAACTGCCGCACCCCAAACCCCCCAATTGCGGGGGGGGGCGAGCTCGAAGGGGGCCCGAAATTATTTCGTGAATTAGCATAAATTATAGAGTATTTTTTGAAAATTTAAGCAACTTTATTAAAGTTGGGTATTGGGTAGCCTTCCCACAAGAAAAAATACGCAAGATTTATAGAAATGGGCATATCAGCGTCGGCCATTACCTCGCCACGACGCACCAAGACGTGTAAAGTTTTAGGCCATGTTACATGCGACTGCAAGAAGTGTGCCAGAACGATCGACAGCGAGAAAACCTTGGCCGAAAAGGACTGCCCTTATGCTCACCGAAAACTTCGTTATATATACAAAATACATGTGGGTTTAATAGTCCATAGGTGCCTAAATGACTGGCACCTAAATGTTCGTGTCTGGACAATCTGAACCTCACAAGACAAATACCACTCCGCAGGGAAAAAATATATGCCAGTGAAGAAATACCAATTTGAAATCGTGAGATCTTTTAGTTTAGTACGTTTCGGCGATTGTATATTTTTGATATAGCAGACAGGAGGTCACGAAATAACATCATGTAACGAAGTCATACCAACGGTTCCACCTGCCCGAAGATGTTTAATTATTATTTACGGGCTCTACATTTTCCAAGACAACACCTGACTCAGCTCTACCGGTAAATCTGATTACGTGAGCAACTGAGTGTAGAGGACAAGAAATTGATAGCAATATATATGCAATTCCCGATCTTATTGACCGATTTTATCTTGAATTATCGAAAATTTTCGCGCTTCGCGCTGGCTTACTACGCAATACATCTATACTTTCGTGGCAAAGTGAGCAACGTGGTGGCGGCCTGGAGGGTCGGTTTGTCACCCCATGGGAGCCAAAGACTCCAGTTTTTTGGGGCCTGACGAAGTGCTGTTTCGTTCCTGCCAACGGGTATACATTACATCCGGAGATGTTTATTTATTATTGAGGGGTCCTACCCTTTCAAACACACCTCACTCTGCTCTACCGGTAAATCTGATTACGTGAGCAACTGAGTGTAGAGCAGTGGTTCTCAACCGCCGGTCCGCGGACCGGTGCCGGTCCGCCACGACATTTCTGCCGGTCCGCCAGGTATATTCTAATTTTGCACCTTAATTTTAAGATGCAATGTTGAAGGCTTGTCCATTGATACAATAAATAAAACATCAAATTTTAAAATGATCTAGAACTTCGTGAGGTAACATTTCGGCTGGAAACATGTTCGATTTGACTTAAAGTTCAAGACGTGTCATTTGACGACACGCGAGCGACCAGTGCAGAACATATACAAGCTGACTCATCACTAAACAGCGCAGTTTGCGCGACTATTCGTTTTCGATTCATTCATTTTGTACAGGACCGTAACTACACCCCGAACCGTCCGATTGAAAAGGGGCCGAGCTTGAAAGAGCCCAAAATTATTTTGCAAATGAACATAAATCATAGCGTGAATTTTCTGAAACTTTTTCCAACATTTTTCAATTTCTTCTCGCGCTGTGCGCGATAGTGTCACTAAATGTCTTACTTATTAGGTGCCCTTCTCAGAGAAATTCGCATGATTTATAGAAATAGGCATTTCTGGGCAGCCGCGCCACAACGTACCAACACACAATGAAGTTTAGGCTAACATGGGACTCCCGAAAGGTGTGCCAAAAATTCTGCAACGCAAAAACCGATTCGGTCATGAATGATCGAAAATTTTCGCTATTGGCGCGATTAAGCTACATAAACTCTCTGCTTGCACTTTGTAGAATGTGCTCACAAGTACAAGTGAAAACATCCACTTAACTGCAGGGTCTGGGGGCGAAGCCCCCGGAATAGGATGTAATTGCCCTGTTGAAGCCCAAAACCAACGTTTTTTGGGGGTGGGCTGACGAAGTGCTTTTTCGGCCGTATTTGCGAATAGCCAGTATAGTTGCTGTAAGATGTTTTCTTGCGGCACGCATTGTATTCTTAGTTGCCAGAGTAGCCTATGCGTCTGTTGGCAGTGGGCATTGAGCAACAGGCGAAGAAAGTTTCTATTTATTATATAAAAATTAAAAATAAATAACAGAAAATTTGAAAATTTTCTATTCACCCCATGAAAGTGTTAGGTTGTCTATAGGCCTACTATTGAAACGATGCTCACCAAATTTGGTTCAATTCCAACCAGTGGAAGCGGAGTTATTGCCGTCGAAAATTTTGGATTTGAATGAAATAGTATTTACGTGACCAATTCTTTGTTTATTTATTATAGTTCTGCTCCCCGTAAGTATACTATTTTATTCAAATCCAAATTTTTCGATGGCAATAACTCCGCATCCACTGGTTGGAATTGAACCATATTTGGTGAGCATAGTTTCTATAGACAGCCTAACACTTTCATGGGGTGAACAGAAAATTTTCAAATTTTTTATCATTTTTTTATATAATAAATATAAACTTTCATCTCCTGCAGCAAAGCGGTTACTGGCTGGAATTGAACCAAATTTTGTGTGTAGGTTTAACGAAATATATTGGTATAACGCCATTTCAATAATGGTTAATAAGGAGTTGGTAAACCGTACGTAATTCCCTGAATTGAGACTTGATAAGACCTTTGTGAGTTGTATAATTTGTCGTGTGAACCTAGATTAGGGTTACCATATTTTTGTAATCCAAATTCCGGACGCTCTTTAGCGCCCACTAGCGGATTTAAGAATGAGGTATGAGCACATTGTGGATAATATGTCGTCACACCAGCAAAGCTTTGTCTATTGACTATAGAGGTGGTCACGATCCGGTTCAGGAGTATGTTGTTCTGTGTTGTAGGTTGTAACCAGGGCCGAAGCCTCATTTTCAGCCTTCTCCCACCCAAATTATCACTGATCTTGAGCCCATCATAATCGATGCAACTTCTGGGGCTTACTATATGTATCTGGACGTTAAATGATTTGAATGATTTACGTGAATAATATTGGTTCTTCCATATATTACTATATAATTTTATCCTCTCTACGCCCACATGATCAGAGTTAGCGGTAGAGCAGGTGGAGGATGATGACTTCGAGAATGCAAGGAGCGTAATTCTACATCGTTAAGTCATGTCCAAACGGCCTAAACCGACTCTATGAGCATACTGTTATCTTGCAATTGCGATAACAATTAGACTCATATCTGTAACTGAATTTTATTTTTATTTATTTTTGATCGCAGTTTTGCGAGGGTGGTAGTCGTAGTCCCCAAATTGAAAGCAATATACATGGTACTAAATCGCGCGCAGCGCGACGAGAAATTTAATGTAGCGTAAATCTGCCCAAAAATAATATTGTTTATGTTGATTTAGGAAGAATTATGAGCTTACTTCAAAATTCCGGACATTTAGGCATATTTTAGAAATTCCTCCCGGACGCAGTTTTAACAGTGAAATTCCGGACATGTCCGGGAAATTCCGGACGTATGGCAACCCTAACCTAGATAACGAATATGAAATCGTACGACGTTGGGTTCATTTCGAGATATACGTGTGTATGTATACATTCATGATTATTAGCTGGTTCGGAAGTTGATATACATTCATGATTATTAGCTGGTTCGGAAGTCGATAGACATTCATAAGTACTTCGCCAATTGCGAGAAAAATATATTGCATTTTGAACCGTACGTGACATTCAATAAAGTTACAAGTCGGGGAGACGGAAACAAAATATATTCGTCAGTGTGATCCATCGAATACGTGTGCAATAGACAGGCTTCGAGGTACGTCAGCCAACAAGGCCGTACGGCGTGGTTAGCCGGTCCGTCGAACGAAAGAAGAAACACGCAGCGAATTGTAAACGCAACCTTCTTGGAGTCAGATATACAATTATACAACAACAAACGTTCGCTCTGCGTTAAAGTGGTGACCTTCCGACGTTCAATCAATCAAGACCGACCGGCCGAAGACAATCAATAAAAATTCGCCTTGCACGACGGCGAGAAAGATATTTTGCGATATTTTCCACTCTCGACATAGCAAGCGCGTACCACAACATTGAAGTGGCGGAGTCAGACCGCCATTTGACAGCGTTTTATGCTAAGGAAATCGGTAAATTTCAGTACAATGTGTGTCCGTTCGGTTTTCGGTCCAGTGGGGATCAATGGTGTAAATTGGCTTACGAGTTGCTTGGGGACATTCCTAATACTTTTCTGTATTGTGACGATATTGTGGTAGCGACGCCTGACGAGAAGTCTCATTTGGAGACGTTGCGGGTAATTTTTGAGAAATTGAAGAGTGAGTCCCTTTCGTTGTCTATTGAGAAGTGTAAGTTCGGAGCAGAGTCAGTTCGATTTTTGGGGTTTTTAATTGACAAAGATGGCATCAGACCAGATCCCAAACGAGTTGAGGCGATTGTGAAATTTCCAGTGCCAAAGACTCTTCGTGAGGTGAGAAGAATGATCGGCATGATCAACTATTATTCGAGAAGTATCAAGAATTGCTCGTCTATTATGCAGCCGCTCTATGATTTATTGAAAGGAACTAATGCTCGGAGTAAGCTCAAATGGTCCAGTGTGGCGCAGAATGCATTTGAGCAGATAAAAGCAGCTTTGATAGATGCAACCAGATTGGCTTTTCCGACATTCAAAGGACCTATACAGCTTGTCACAGATGCAAGTCAAGTCGCGTTGGGCGCAGTAATCAATGAGTACCAAAATGGGAGATATGTACCTCTGGCTTTCTTCAGCAAGAGTTTAACTGAGTCTCAGCGAAAATGGTCAGCTGTGAAGAGAGAGACTTACGCTGTATACATGGCTCTGCAGCATTTTCGAGATTTTTGCATGGGCAGGTCAGTGAGCCTTGTCACAGACAGTCAGGTGTTGGCTAAGATGATTATCAATCCGAAGGAATGTGCGGACCCGGCTATGTTTCGGTACCTTGAGTACATTAATTACTTTGTGAACAAAACTACATGTATCCGCGGTATTTTCAATTCCGTTTCCGATTGTTTGTCTCGTGTTGAGATTAATGAATTTATTGTGCCAGATGGCTTGAAACCTGATTTCATAAAGCGTATTGCAGCTGCACAGAGGCAAGACAAGGAATTGGCAGAATTTCGCGAGCGTACTTTGGCTGAGACTGGTTTGCAGTTAAGAGAGTTGAAACTGCTGGGGTGTGAGACGGGCGTTGTTTGTCACGTGCCTGATTCCACCGATAAATCCCAGAAGTTGTCTGTAATTCCAAGAGTGTGGGTTCCACGTCATATGAGACGGGAATTGTTTGAACATGTGTACATTCTCTTTCGCACCCCGGAATGCGCGCGACGTTAACATCATCTTCCATCATAATAGATCCTTCGTCGACAAACATTTCACTACTTTTGCCTCGGTACACTCGCACTTCACTCGTTCTGCCTCATCTAATGGTTTGTTACTTCCGCGTGTAGATAAATCGTCCTCCCAGAAAAGTTTCTATTATATTGGTGCCGCTACCTGGAACTCTCTACCAGAAGACCTCAGAGATTTGCCCGATCATCTATTTAAAAAACGTTATCGGAAATATATATTAGATAGGTATAATTGATAATATGCCGATTTTGCAATCTACTGTCTTATTGTTGAAAAGTACCGTATAATCTACTCTATTGACCCTTTTCTGCACTGCTGTCTTGAAACTGTAATATTTATAGCTCGTGTATCCTTGTTGAATTTTTTTCTCTGCTTTTCTTGTAGTTTTGTAGATTTATTGTCATTTGTTTTGTGCCATTGAATATAATGTGTATACTCCTTCAGGTGGCGACTGTGTACTAAGGCCTTGCGGCCCCTCGTCGTCATCCTGGTCCGTACCGGATTTTCACTGGTGTGACAAATAAATGATTGATTGATTGATTGATTGATTGATTGATTGATTAACATTGGCTAAACGGCATTATGTATTCCCTAACATGGACAAATGGTTACGAGAATCAGTGAGGGCATGTCCGATGTGTAACAAAAGTAAAATTATTCGTCATGTACGCTCCGCATTAAAGCATGTGCCGCGACGTAGTGATCGCAATGCTGACATTTCAATTGACATCGCTGGTCCGCTTCGTGAAACGGAAGATGGTAATCGATATTTTCTTATCATCGTTGATCGTGTAACAAATTACACTAATGCAGTCCCCATGAAAAGACAAGATACTGACACGGTGATCCGTGCTTTGATAAATGGTTTTGTGAAGGATCGCGGAGCACCCATGGTGATAAGGTCCGACCGTGGTTCAGTGTTTACATCGTATGAATGGGAAAAGTTCATGTCGGTGCTTGAATGTAAGCATTCATTTTCGTTGGCACTTTCGCCACAGCAGAATTCGATCTCCGAGACGGGGATCCGGCGAATAAAGCGCGGTTTGCGTTGCGCTAATAATCCCGCAGCATGGGATCGGCTATTACCTTTTGTGATTTTGTCATTGAATGCCTCGGTGCGAGAGGGATATGATTATTCCGCGGCGGAAATGACCTATGGGGAAAATGTGCGGTTGCCGGGAACCTATTTTGAGTATGACCCGAATAAGTTCAAGAATAGTCAAGCAGAGGTACTTTGTGATGTGCGCGAATTTTTCGAAAACTTGAATTTCAATAAGAGCAACATACGGACGAATGTAAATTCGTACGTCCCGCCAGATCTTATGGCTTGTTCACATGTATATGTCAAAAATGAGAGAGGTAAAAAGACCGCTTTTGACTTCTGGTATGTGGGCCCGTACAGGGTGATCGAGAGATCGCAATCGGGTAAGGCCTTTACCTTGTTAATCAAGGGTAAGGAGAAGGTTGTGTCGATTGACAGACTGAAAGTTTGTTACTTTCCGCCATTTGATGTAGATAACGACATGTTCGATGATTTTGTGCAGCAGTTTCCGCCCGTTGATGCGGACAAAGTGGTACTAAACTCCGCGGTAACTCCGGGTGACGCGTGTGTAGTGTCGTCTAGTGATGATGACAGCGGTAGCGACTGTCCGGGTAGTATCAGTGACGCGGCTCGAGAGCGAATATCTGATAGCTTACCTGTTGAGGTTGATCGCGATAATCCTGGGCATGAATCCATTTTGGACGATAACGCTATGACCCAAACATGTAGTGAAGGCAGAACTCTCAACGAGACAAGCCCAAAGTATACGTCCAGAGGGAGACGAATTGTTAGACCAAGACATTTGAATGATTATGTGTTGCATTAAATCGCGTAGGATAAAGATACGTGTGATGAAAATGGTGCCTTGTGCATTAATATGTTGCGTAAAGGCAGGATTGCTGCTTCGTCGATTGTTGAATCGCGTAAAGTAAAGATAGACGCGGTTAAAGTGCGCTTTATACAGTGATATGTAAATGCAGGATTGCTGCATCATGTTGTGACTCCCGTCGTAGAATGTAAGGTGGGGTCACCGAAGCTCGTTGCTAAAGTATGCGTTGTAGTAATATGTGCGGACATCAGAATGTTAGGCTCGTGTAGGCCCGCTTATGCTTCACGGAACTGTGCGTCATATTTGAGATGGTCACGGCAGAATTGTCGTTGAGTTGCCATAAGCCCTCTGTTGTTGCGCGCGAACAACACGGATTTGGTAGGAATGATTGCTGTTCCCGCTGGACGGGTTAACAGTAATGATGAGAAGATAGAAGAAGTAAATGAATGACAGTGAATAGCATGTTCTGTGGGTTTTGAAGCATGATTGCTGGATGAACTATGGGGTTGCATACACGTTGATGACTTTCGTCAGTGCATATAGACTGGTTTCGTCTATGAGTTGCATTGCATTTTCTAGTTTTTGTTGCTCTTTATTATACATTTTCATTAATTTGTTGTTAGTGCATGCGAAGTGACCTTTAATGTCGCTGTTGTAACGCTTTTGTGCTGGTTATATTATGTATTTTATTTCTTTGTTTTGTTAGAACGCTAACTATTGTTGATACGAGTTTCAGTTACCCGTAGGACGGAACTATATGATATAGCGAGTCGTTCCGTGGTGGTAATATAAAATAGGGTTTCCGAATGCCACGCTTGGATGGTATGTCGTTTCATTAGTTTATTTTTGCCCCTGCATATAAAATCGTTTCCTGTCTCAAATCCCTAGGATTAGCTTCAGTCCCTATGATTAGCCCCCGTCCATATGTCGTATGTCCCTAGATATAAGATATTTACCAATATATTCGTTTTTTTACACCAAGTTCTTTTTGGTAAGAAGGGGGAACTTTTAACGAAATATATTGGTATAACGCCATTTGAATAATGGTTAATAAGGAGTTGGTAAACCGTACGTAATTCCCTGAATTGAGACTTGATAAGACCTTTGTGAGTTGTATAATTTGTCGTGTGAACCTAGATAACGAATATGAAATCGTACGACGTTGGGTTCATTTCGAGATATACGTGTGTCACTGTGTATGTATACATTCATGATTATTAGCTGGTTCGGAAGTTGATATACATTCATGATTATTAGCTGGTTCGGAAGTCGATAGACATTCATAAGTACTTCGCCAATTGCGAGAAAAATATATTGCATTTTGAACCGTACGTGACATTCAATAAAGTTACAAGTCGGGGAGACGGAAACAAAATATATTCGTCAGTGTGATCCATCGAATACGTGTGCAATAGACAGGCTTCGAGGTATACGTCAGCCAACAAGGCCGTACGGCGTGGTTAGCCGGTCCGTCGAACGAAAGAAGAAACACGCAGCGAATTGTAAACGCAACCTTCTTGGAGTCAGATATACAATTATACAACAACAAACGTTCGCTCTGCGTTAAAGTAGGCTTAAATTAGGTAACCTACCAATTTTATCGAATAGCCAGTACGATTTGAGAAAAAAAGTCATTTTCGAAGAGCCCTAATGCACACTGAATGAATGCAAAAGAAGGTAGTACAAAGTGGTAAGTGATAAAATCAGGTGTCAAGAGACGGAAGGCGAGATCGATATGTCAGGTTGTGGTCCTGTAAATGGTGAGGGCCGACTAGTATTCATTTTCGACGACTGTCGGATAGGCGGCGAAACGCTTCTTCTCTCGATATTGTCAAAGAGAAGAATATTATTCGAGTTGGAATGGTCGGTTAAACCCACGGCCCACTGTAAACGACTCTCGGCGGTAGCACGTTTATCTGGGCAATCTTACCTTGATTCAGCAGACTGACTACCATAAAATCACATGGATGCCATCATAAAGATGATTAATTACGACCAAAACCCTCTAAATGTCACTCTCTAGCGCCATATAATTGCAAAACATGGTTGTATACTTTACATTTTGGCTTCATTTTAATTTTGAAAGTTCACCGGTCCGTCAGACAATTTTTGATATTTTACTGGTCCGCGAGGTGAAAAAGGTTGAGAACCACTGGTGTAGAGGACAAGAAATTGATAGCAATATATATGCAATTCCCGATCTTATTGACCGATTTTATCTTGAATTATCGAAAATTTTCGCGCTTCGCGCTGGCTTACTACGCAATACATCTATACTTTCGTGGCAAAGTGAGCAACGTGGTGGCGGCCTGGAGGGTCGGTTTGTCACCCTATGGGAGCCAAAGACTCCAGTTTTTTTGGTGGGGGCCATCCGTCGACATGCAAATTGAAATTACGAATTCACTCCAAAATTTTTGAGAGATTTTAATTAATCTTGAAATTTTCTTCACACTCCGCGCAATTCAACATAACCTAATTTTTCGATTTTAATATAATAGCGCCCTTCTCACTCTTAGCCGGAATCGGAATCGTGCGTTCCGCACGAAAGAAATTTGTTTATGGTACATTTGGGCGATTTTAATATATTTCCACTACCGATACAATCGACTATCCTGATCGGGGGTCAAGAAATAACAGCATGCAACCAAGTGACTAATAACATTTGGCCCACCCGAAGATGCATTATCATTTATAACTTGCCCTAAATTTTCAAAAGCACTCTCTCAATGAACCCTACCGGTGTATCTGATCACATGGGCTAAGAGAGGATAAATATTTGATAATAACATGTGGTACTGCTACTATTAATTACGGAATTCATTCGTGAATCTGAAAAATTTTCGCGCTCGGCGCCACAATATGCAATCCTAGCATCTATTCATAACATTGCGACTCGCGATTTCGGTACGTACAAAAAAGGCTTTTGTTAGAAGTATAATCGTCCGGACTCCGTAGTTCACCGGCAACGGATATGGACAGATTAACATAGGTATTTCGCGTCCAGTTAGTTCATTACGGCTATGCCCTGGAATGCGGCCTCAGGCTACATAAGTAATCTAAATGGGCCGTGATTAGCAAAAAGGTTGCCTACCTCTGTATTAGATGATGTTCTCTTTTTGACATGACGAAAAGTGTAGGGGGGAGGGGGGGTCAGGGGGGGCGCAATATTTTCGACCATCCCCAAGGGGGGCGCATGTCCGAAAAGGTTGAGAACCGCTGGTGTAGAGAGCTTGATTCATATTGATGCATCCCAGGAGGTATCAATTTTTGACAGAATAAGCAGTCGTCCACATCATGGGATGTATATGATAGTATTGATATGGAAATGCGATACTAATCCTTTGTTTACTCGAGCACCCCATTTTAGAGAATATCATGTCATGGCGCCCTCCCCCATATTATGGCCCTTATTTCAGTCGAAGAGCAATAGGGAGAAGTTGTGTCGGATACGGCTTTAACAGTTTTCGCTATTAGTATACAATAGTTGAAAATATGGCAGATCTTAAAAATGCCATATAGTGTATAGCTATAGTTTCGGAAAATATAAGGCATTACTACACTTGCTTTAATATACTTCAACAAGTATGTTCTCCAGACAAAAGAACTGAAGCTATAATTAGAACACAACGTACAATACTCAATTGAAGAAAAAATACAAATACTACTTTTTAAAAGCGGAAAATATATTTCATGTCTTTTGTTCAAAAAAGTTTCAACGGCGGTCTGCTAAAACAGGTCCAGCGTTAAAAAAAGTCAAATTCCACTTTTTCAGATTAGGACACGTCATGGTATTATAGGTAATTGCTAGATTGTGAAACCGTAGTTTCAAACGTTATGGGGGGCAATACTTACTGTGATGAAATTTTTATAGAGGCGACAATGCGGTGTGAACGGAACCACGCAACCCGGTATCTTAGTTATATTCAGCGATACTTTCGTTAAAACATACTTGTCACTCCATATCTACTGTGCGCGAAGCGCAACTAAAATTCTGGGTATTACATGACTTTTATGAAAATTAAATAGGTATATTGGTACTACGTGAAAACAGCCCCTAAATTCCTTAGGCCATCTTTTTTATTGGGGGATTGAACTACTTCTGCTTGTCAAACTGAAAATAGCGAAAAGTAAGTAAGTAGTTCACAAAATATTACGAAGTAGAAGTAGAAGTAGCGAAAAAAAGATTTACTTGAGTAAGTACAAGAAGTAGAGAAAAACTACTTGATTACTTCGAAAAAGTAGAAGTACTTCGTTACTGACCACCTCTGATGAGAACATATCGATTTGGAGTAGTACTACGACGACTAGACGTCTTTTAAATCAGACAAACACCTTGACCTAGCTATTGAACAAGAAAACAAGAGGCCTACAACTAAACGAAAAGTAGCTTGATAGGCCTACTTGCAAGTAAGCATAAGGGGCTACTGATGAAAATTAGGTGGCCCGTGTCAGTAGGCGAAGTCGATATGTCAAATCGTGGCTCGGTAATCTCGAGCGCAGTCTAGTATTTTTATTTACCACTATTAAAGCCACATGCAACAGTGCCCGACCATGCCATACTGGTGTCTTTTGACAATTCATCGCATTTTTGAGTCTCTTCATTTTATTCGTCCTTCATCGGGACTTTGCCTGGGCTTTTTTATAAAGGCATCCGTGACGTAGGGAGGAGCAAGGACAAGTCTCCGATAACGTGGTACAGCCGTACAGCCCGGAGACTAAAACCTCAGACAAGATAAGACAAGATAGCGTAATGGTTAAGCGTCCGGCTTCTTGATCGGTAGGTCGTGGGCAATGTTCCCTCTAATTTTTCAAGAGTCTGCGCAAACACGCCAACTCACTGCGCAGGCCCTCGGACAACAGTGCGCAACCACCCTCCAATAGGGTGATAAAACTAACTACTGGGGGGCTTCGCCCCCCAGACCCCCCTACGGCTCTTGGCTTCTTTCGGTACTTATCATGTACATTGGGTGCCCATTAGTGGTAGCGTCGAACGCGCGAGGCGCGAACAAATTTCTCTAATTCATGATTGCATCGGCCAATATGATCGGGAATTGCATATATATCGCTATCAATTTTTATCCTCTCCCTCCTCACATAATCAGATTTACCGGTATAGCTGATCCAGTGAGGTGTGTTGGAATAGATAGGCCCTCTAAATGATAATGAAATATCTTCGGGCGTACCCGTTGATATAATGACTTCGTTACATGATGCTATTTCATGACCCCCTATATCTGCTATGTCAAAAGATATTGAAATCGCCCAAACGTACTAAAGTAAAAGACGTACACAATTTCAAATTGTTATTTATTAACTGGAAAATAATGTTCCCTCGATATGGCATTTGTCTTGTTGCGGGACTCAGATCGCTAGGACAGGAACATTCGGCGCCAGCCATTTCGGCGCCTATGGACATGGACAATTACACATATATTTGTATATATCGAAGTTTTCGGTCACCATCGGGGCAGGCTTTTTCGCCCAAGGTTTTCTCGCTGCTGATCGTTCTGGCACACTTCTTGGATTCGCATGTTACATAGCCTTTAACTTCATATGTCCTGGCGCGTCATGGTGCGGTAATGGCCGACACCCAACTGCCCATTTCTATAAATCATGCCTAATTTTTGTTGGGAAACGGTACCCAATAATCAGATATCTTACAATAAGAAAACGCGCGTAGCGCGAAAAAAAAATTCCTGGAAAATTTCAAAAAATACACCATGATTTATGCAGCACCGTAACTGCCGCACCCCAAACCCCCCAATTGGGGGGGGGGGGAGCTCGAAGGGGGCCCAAAATTATTTCGTGAATTAGCATAAATCATAGAGTAGTTTTTGAAAATTTATGCAACTTTTTGCGAATTCAAGTAGCCATGTGTATATATTATTGGGCATTGGGCTAGACCAGGGGTTCTCAAAGGGTGGGCCATGGCCCACTGGTGGGCCACAGAGCATTTTGAGGTGGGCCACAGAGCTATTTTATAAATTTCAGAATTGATGTAAGTTTAGTTATATTTCTTATGTTATTCGCTAAAATTATATTCGTATTATCTAATTATACGTAGGCTACATAAAGCGTTTTCATCCGACTACGATTAGACGTAGTGGCACGTATGAAGTCAGCATGTACAAATCCAAAACGTTATGGAGAAACGGTGACTTTTTCTACTGGCTATGACAACCTACGGCTGACAGCAACTAAAATATTTTCAAGCGTATAATAACTGGAAGATAATGCTGAAGTAACCAAGTATTCCAGCAGGGTCGTAAGCCGTTGAAAGGGGTATGCAATGAACTCGCAATGAAGTGCAATTGATGTACAGATTTCCTGTACTTCGGCAAGCCGTATTATTGTAAGCTAAAAATAGACATAATTGCAAATTATTAGCAACTTCTGGCGGAGGTATACTGCACCACCGCAACGAATCTTAATGGATTGAGGATTTATCGGAGCGCATTAATCTTTGAAGTCGGTTCAAAATGTCCGGCCTGGAAATCATTGTACATGATGAAAGAGTCACAGGAATTGATTGTATCATTGGATTGAATATTCTGACATCGCAACTTCAGTTGTTTTGGTACAAGACATACAAAGAACATCATGCATATTGACAAATCTTTCTTCACTTCTCTGTAGTACCCCATTCACCAATGAATTGTTCGATGCTGACCCAGAATGATTATAATATTCTCCACAACAGTATCACTAAGGTCCCAATCAAACAGTGCGGGGATCTGATCATTGTGTTTCGCGACGCGAATAGAGCAGCGGACGAAAATAATCTACTTAGGAGTTTTAGCTTATGATCTACCAGCACCTTAACTGCCGCATCCACACCCCCAATTGGGGGAGCTTGAAGGGTCCCAAGATTATTTCGTTGGTCGTTTGTTGGAGGATATTTATTCAACTTGAAATTTTTTTTCCGCTTCGCGTGATTTCATATCCCGGGAGATCGAGATTTAAATATCATCAGTTATAGAAAAATGCGCATATTTTAGAGAAATAGGCATATCGGCGGGCGCTGTCCATGACCACGCATTAAACAGGATCATGACTCTAAGATATCTGGTGGGCCACAGCACATTTTTAAACCGGAAAATGGGCCACGGCCAAGAAAGGGCTGAGAACCCCTGGGCTAGACATACAATCAAGTTTTAGGCCATATAACACGCGACTCCAAGAAGTGTACCAGAACGATCGACAGCGAGAAAACCTAGGCCGAAAGGGGCTATGCCCTTATGCTGACCAAAGACCTCGTTATATATACAAAATACATATAGGTTTAATTGTCCATAGGCGCCTAAATGACTGGCGCCGATCGAATGTTCCTGTCTTTGCAATCTGAACCTCGCAAGACAAATACCATCCCGCTGGGAAAAATTTTATGCCAGTGAAGAAATACCAATTTGAAATCGTGTGCTTCTCTTAGTTTAGAAGCCTACGTTTGGGCGATTCTATATTTTTTGATATAGCAGACTGGAAGTCACGAAGTAACATCATGTAACGATGAAGTCATATCAACGGGTCCGCCCGCTCGAAGATGTTGAATTATTATTGAGTGGTCCCATCCTTGTCAAACACACCTCACTGAGCTCTACCGGCAAATCTGATTATACGTGAGCAGAGAGAAAATAAAAATTGATAACAATATATATGCAATTCCCGACCATACTGACCGATTCAGTCATGAATTCTAGAAATTTCCCGCGCTTCGCGCACTTTGGCGAGAAAAGCTGATTCACTAAAGAAACTACCAACGCGTATCATAAATAGCGGTCAACAGGGTATCGCAGATTAACTTCGAGCTAGCCCATTGTTATTTATAACTTTGTTAAACCATGTTATTTCGCCTTTCCCAGAAAATAATGCGCTATTGAAATGATATCAGTATCGCTCACGTGTACGAGGCCATAATAAAAAAATAACTTCCGTGAGGCGCAGGTGATTATGAACTATAATTTCTTCACGGAGCGCAATATTTACCTTTGCGGGGCGCACTTGTACCTCGGTTTCAGACTTCAGCGATAACACTATTTGGCCCTGGCAATGTTACATCCTAATTTTCACGAATCTGCGCGCCTGCGTGGTCCATTGAACAACAGGGCGCAACAACTATAAAAAGACATCATTTCTGATTTTTTGTGCGCAGTGTAGATTTTCTGTGCGCAGAGACCGTTTCAGCACTGCGCATTTGCGCACGTGCGCAGCTTAGAGGGAACATTGGTCGTGGGTTCGATTCCCGACCGGGTCAGACCAAAGACCTGATTAGTAACACTGGTATCCATGGCTTCCCTGCTTGGCGCTCATGCATTACTGGGATAGCATGGAGGGGTGGTGCATGACTTAGAAAGTCGTAAAGGCTATATCTGCACTTCCTTGTCCAGCGGCATATGCACATCATGCACTCATGGTTTGCATATGCGCAGATCGTGTGTATGTGTATCATGAGTCGGTGTATATGCCGCAAAAACATCAAGGACAAAAATAAACTACGTCCTTTCCTTTCCTCAGTCGATGACGGCGATTTAACGACTGTAACCCCTCCCCAAACAAAGTGGGCCAAGTCACATCGATTCCTTCGCATGTTTTCATTATATTGCTGCCTTGTGGTGTTTTTAATCGACAAAAGTAATAATAGAAGTGAAATGAACGCAAGAGGGATACCGGGATCTCTGTCTGTGTAGTGTTTACGGAAACATTTCCAATCTCAGTCACCGCTAGGGCCAGAAGGAGCAACAAATGTCGACGAACGAATGAACGATAGTAACCTTCTGTATTTATTGTTGGCTGGTTATGCAAGAGTAGCTGTCTTCACGTTGATCTCGCCTGATCATGACTCGCCGGCTTTGTGGAATTTCACTCTTTGGAAGGCTGATATAACTGTAGTAGCAGGCTACTATAAACTATAGTGGCTTTTTTTAGCACCGGAACACATGTGTTTATTTCTGAGGTACAGACAAACCCGGCTGCATTCGTTGTGTCCTTATCGCTCATTTAGAGTAAATATTGCGACTAGCTTCGAAAGCGCCAGTATGAGCTTAAGTGCCTCTATGATACCGGATATTTTTAGAGCATACACTTTGTTATTGTCAGAAAATAATCGATTTCAAGATATCTAGCGCACTACCGCCTTCACTGTATGACGCACTGATCTTCAATGCTGAGTATAAAAGGGGAAAAGTGCAATTAGAAATGCCCACATACCAGTAAGTCTTGGGTAATTTCAAGTTTCTGGACGCAAACGTGAAGTTACTGTGATACAAGAGCAAAGATAACGTTACTACCTTCATCTTCATCAATGTGAGTATTTATAACAGCTGGTGTGAATTGTGTAATTGCTATATAGCTGTTTTCTTGCATAATCCTTCACAGAAGAACGAAACAAGATGAATGTTATTTACAAAGGAGCCCGCTATCTGAAAGATATGTATAATCAATTGAATCCTGCAACATTGACTGGTAAGATCATTTTTACAACTAACATCAGTAACATGGTATACACAGCTTGCTTTCAAGTAGGCGTCTATAAATCTTAACAGGATTTTGTGTACCAGATATTCAACCAAGGCATTTCAAGTGTAAAGTGTACTGAGCATGTCCTACATTTAAGTACGTGGCAGTAACAGTATCCTTATAAACTCTAGGTTTTATGATCAATATAGTTGTGTTATCAACAACTGTAGTTGATGACCATTACCCGGGTTTATTTTGATATGAATATATTATTTTTGATAATCAACAACAATAGTGGTTGCTGTGCCTGAACTTTCATACTGTCCCATTTTATGGTTTTTATCATGGTTCTACGAATGTGCCAGTGTTGCATGCAGGATTCCTTACATATGTAGATATTGTGAAAGATTATAGATTTGATTATACCTGATAATACTTGCGATTTGATCTAGGTATTGTCGCCGTGTCGAAGGTCGTGGTTTATTGAAATTTTTGTTTATTTCCTCGTCCTACCTATTTTGAGCTTTGCCAACGTCAATTAAATCGTGAGAAAGTAATCAATATGAAATCATTTTCTGTGAATTCCTGGATACTCTCTATTGCTGTTTTCTAATGTATTCTGCATTGATTCTCCTAATGAAGCGGACTGTCACGAGTGCATTGCACTCAAATAAAACTTTATTAACCCTAATTACGCGTTCTGAGATTGTGCGAGTTTTATTTTGATCTTTAGGACAGACAATAATTGCTCCCAATCCCAATTTGAACACACGACCTCCATCAACTCTACATCTCTTCTTTATAATCGGCAGTCACCTTTGCTGGGACTGATATATTGTCACCATTCAATATGCATAATCAAATTGTATGTGATTCCTGTATAATGATTATTGTCAGTTTTTGCTCTTCCGGAAGAAGGTTAATCTATAGGGCCTATTGCAGACTAGGATGTTGATGAATCAATGTATTTATAATTATTTTAAGTGTTTTATTACCAACTAATTTAGCGCTTGAATATTATTTTTGGTACAGCTTAGGAGTAGGGTTAGGCACAATGATTGGAGTACCGTACTTGTTTCTGAATCGAGTATTAGTCCTAATGATTTGATTCTAGTAATGAGAGGTGTTATTTTTGAGTGCCCGTACTGAAATGATACACTCTTTGCCACTAGGCGATATTTATCAATGAGAATTATAGTTTCAATACTAATTTCCACTGTGGAAGACTGTGAACCTTTATTGATTGTGTCATAGCCTCTAAAACATGTCCAACAAAGCTAATCACGTTGGTGGAAATGATATAGCTGTGAAGTCGTGATCAACCTACAACATTGTCGCAAAATCCAATGAAATATGTGAGGTCAAAGATACCAAATAGTCTTTAATATGATGTAGAAATAGTATTATATTCTTTGTAGGCGCATAAAAGGCACCTATTTGATTGAATCGGGTCATTGATGAACGTATCTCTTGATTTCCAGGTGCAATAGACATTCTAGTGATAGAGCAAGAAGACCAAGAGCTTGTTTCATCTCCGTTTCACGTTCGTTTCGGCAAACTTGGAGTGTTGCGGGCTAGAGAGAAAATTGTAATTAACGCAACTGCTAAAGTTATATTGAATTCATTTCATGTCAAACAATTTTTTGTGCAGGTCGACATCACAATCAATGATGAAGTCGTCGGTCTTCATATGAAGTTGGGAGATCAGGGGGAGGCATTTTTTGTGGAGGAAGCGTGCGGGGAGGATGTTCCTTCGAGGTTAATTACGTCTCCGTTACCGTCCAGACCGGTATCCCCCGAATTGGAAAATGGGAGCGACAAGAGCGAAAACAACGGGTAAATATGCGACAAACATAAACATGAGATCTGGCCGAAATTCTATTTTTCACAAAATCTTGATATAAGCTACTTTGATTCCGCCGCGACAATATCCTCGTAAGGTCACATGTCAGCATAATTTTATGTAACTTATTCGCAACGCAAGCGGAAGTTGAATCCAAGCTGCTAATTCAATGAAAATATGCATAAAAGGTACTCCCACTTCATATGAAATTGCATGTGTCAAAGAAATGGCCAAAACAATGTTTTAAGATCCTTGCGTTTGGTAGCTACGTTTTAATGTAAACAACTTTTATTTATCGGTCCATATTTCAAGGAGTCTGATAAACTCTTCGATTAAATGATATTTAAGGAATGAGGATAGTCCTGTATGCATTGCAGATATTGTATTTCTATTTGTATTTATTTTCAGATTCTGCAAACTAAAATTCTCACTGCAATTAACTAATATTCAAAGATAATGCAGCGTGCATTGCCTATATTATATCAGTATTGTTGATCAATTTATTTCAAATTCTGCAAACTAAAATTATCATAATAATTAACCATTTACGATAGTGCAAGTCTGTTGGCTTTGCACGTGAAGTTATGTAACTGTGAACGCCTTGTTTTTTAAGCCAATGAGCTTCCTACTTTTATGCAATGTGATATTTTGTTCAAATAATAAGCGTGGTTACGCCGGCTGATGATATACGACTATAGTGGCGTGACTCTTAATGGTGTACAACTGACGTACCTTGAATATAACCTCAGGTTACCTCAAAGCACAACTCTTTATTGTTGTCTCCTAACACAGAGTTTTGTTTAAGTGAAGTTGAGTCAGTCAACCTTTGAAAACGCTAACTCATGTTCATCAGCCTTCTGACATTTGTTTCTCCATTGCCTTTACAAATATATGTTGGGAATGGTTGATAGGCCGACTATGTTTGATTCAATTCAACTCTCTTCTAAGTGTGCGAGATTAGATTACTTGTTTGTGTGATTTTGTTACGGCCAAGCTGCAATTTCCCCGGATTGTATGACAGCTGTATGCAATGTCAATTGCAGGCATTCCTTGCATTCGCACCAGCTGACACCGCCAATTGTCTGTCATTATTGGCTGGTGATATATCCACATTTGTGTATCTTCGATAGTTTATCTATAGATTGTCCTGGTGGAATGTATTGTACCGTTATTCAATTGAATACTGTAGTATATTCATATTGAAAAGAGCCCGAATCTTAAAGGTAGTGATTACATTAGTGTGTGACAGGTTATTTATCAATCTATTTTGTTATAACGCGAGGAGTTTCTCTTTTCCTTGCAAATGTACATATAACTTACTGTCACGTTGTTGTTTTCCAATGTATGTCCGACTTTAGATGCTCTATGGGATGTTTGGGGAACTATTTTACTCAACATCAGTGATACATGCTGTTCACAATGTATTTACTTTAAATGATACAAAGTCAGATCCCGAATCTTCATATTCGAGTATAAAAGTAACTTGTCATAAGATAAACTTATCTGTATTCCACCGACGTGAGAACATTTCTAACATGTCAAAACTCGAGAATACTGGACCATGATCTGATATATCGATCTCACCTACCATCTCATGCCACCTCATTTTCTGTCCTGTCCTTCTATGTTATCTTCTATTCTCAAATTTGTGTCTACAGTTCGATATCACGGGACGACTCGACCACAAAGCAACGGAAAAGACGAAAGAGACGGAAGCGTCGAAGCGTGTCATCGCTACCAAACGATACGGGGAGCAACAGTTCATCTTCAGACTCGGAAGAAGACACCGTCCCCATGTTGCCGAGCATTGAGCAGAGTCCTTGTCCTAAGAAAAGACACCCGGTTGAACCTCAACTGAGCCTTGACCTGCAAGGGTATGTCACTGCTATGCGTTTTTGATTTATTTGGAGCATAGTACAGGTTGCTCTTGATGTCATGATAATGATGGAGCGATTGTCTTCTTGTCGTGGTCTTTATGCAGAAAATTGCAATATGTGGAACAAGACTAATATGTTAACGAATAATGATGCAAACTGCTTAATAGTACACTCTATGGATGCAATTCGGCTTAAATTATAACGCTAAGTATTTTCCAAATTAGATTAGACCGACGTTACTAAATTCACCAAAAACTTGGAAACTTAGTCAAGTTCAGTTAATATTACATCAGATTTCATCTCATAAGCACAGGAAACGCACATATTCGTATTCGTTTCGCACTATGCAGTTCTTCTCTATCGTTTCAGAAAAAAACAGATTAGAATAAAAATTAGAGCAAAGAAACATTTCGCAAATTAGATTACCGACATTTCGCTTTAATTTTTCTCATTAGAAAACTAGAATTATATAGTTGTATCATATTAGTGCAGATTGTGACTTAGTTAACATTTGTTCTTGTATTTTACTGCCGAATTGTCCATCAATTTTTATATGTAAACCTGGTATGTTAAAACAATGATGTCAGTTAAGCAATAGTTTAACATTTCATGAAAATATAGGCCTACTATTTTAGCATATATGCAGTGAGCAAGCAATAAGCATCTATGGTACCTAGAAATATGGCGTGGAAATGGCATGAGGATAAGGCCACTTTACGTTATGTTCTCTTTGTTGCTGGCGTGTCAGCGGATCTGAGTAATAATCACCTGATTTGTAGGCATTGCGAACTGTGTCTATATTTTGCTCTCTCGCTTACGCTTGAAACCAGATCTAAATTGGAAGTTTCGCTGTGACGTATCTGAAGTCTGAACACGCGTAATACTCTGCTGATCAATGACGTTTCGCAACTGATTTGTTTATTTGAATGATCTCGTGCACCGTTGTGTATTCTTTCAGGGACAAACCTCGTCCTAAATTACGTGTTGCGTTATGCAGCGACGGCAGCGCAAATTCAACTTCGATTAGTCTGCCCAGTGATGCCAGGTATATCTCGCAGAGCATGGCATTGAGTGATGCTTGCTACCTGTCGTGCAGCTGTGCGTGTGTCATATCATTACACGGCTACGGCTGTGTGTCAAGATGCATTTACTAAACGCATGATTCGATTAGACGGCCGACTTTGGTGGCCGTTCTATTTTAATCTCTTTGAACTTGGATGTGTCAATGATGCGGTACTGTATCACAGAATGCAACTGTGCGTACTCAGTTGGTTTTCTATTTCACTTGAAGTGGTTTGAATTTGGATGTGAAAAACGTCTGCCTTTGGGAAATACTTGAATCGTGAAGCATTTGCTTTTTTAACGCATTCCTATGTTTTGTCGTCACACAGTTTTATGTGAGAGACCATGGTGATGCGGAACTGAAACTGGGGTAACAGTTTATTGAGTCACGTAACACACTCCTCGTTTATATCTCGAATACTGAGAAATAGCGATGGTTACAGGATAGGCTTCATCGTAGTATTGAATTGTAGCAATGTAGCTGCTGTTGCGTGGAATTATTTTGTCTTGAAGAGACACATCACTCCAGTACCGAGCTGTTAGATTTTGTTGTGGAGTCTTTAGTCTGAACACATATCATATATGCAATAACGCAACATGCTCTGTACGTGAACTGAGAGAAGGACACTGCCTTTTGACTCATAGTTCTGCGTCAGAATGCGTGAGCTGAGCAATTTCAATGTTGACGAGCGATCCATCACCTGACAAACCTTGACACCTTTCCATGAACACAGCCAGTTTTAGAAGTTTGTTTGCCTGTGTTCCTATCATAGATATCATAATTTGTTCGAAAATCCCATTTCGATTTAAATAACCACTGCATTCTGCTTTCCTTTACCCCCCTCTTGAAGCTTCGCCGGTCATATTTGATCTCTAATGATTGCGTATTCTCTTATATCATTAAATGTTATCGGTTTTAGATATATTATATTCGATTTACAGCTCCGACGAAGGCACCACACAGTACAAGCGTCTCTGCAGTGTTTTCTCTGATAGCGAATTGCCAACAGGGTGAGTATAATAGCATTTATCAGGAGCTATATGCTGTAAGGTTCCAATGGTGCGTTGTAGGAATGAAGATTTCATTGAATTCTATGTCAGCATGCTCACAGCATAGCCAAGCGCTATTTTCTCACTTTGGCCCACTAGATAGTGAAGCCATTGATATGCTGTCATTTATGCTATATCATGTCCAGCAGATTTTAAGTCTCAAAGAATTTATGGCACCTTGAAATTACTGTGATTTACAGAAGTGGCCGGAGCTGTGATTGTTAGTACTGGTACTGAAGTAGAGGTAATTTTATAAATTTCTAGTCCAGTGAAAATAGAAGTAGCCATTTCCAAGTAAGCATCGGGGCCCTAGTGTTGCCTTGCTCCGACTGAAAACAAATTAGGTGGCATGACGCAAAGTTGACTGGCCGTGCACAGTATTATCACTATTAAAAACTAAAACTAAAAAAATCAAAATTTTGACTATAAAAATCTTAATTTTGACCAAATTTGAACTAACGTATGCAAATTAGGTGTTTTCCCACATAATGGTAGAATTGTACTACTTATCTTCATTTCTATTCTAGTTGTAACTGTCTGTCCTTACCAAGTAGTTTGACCTGAAAAATTTTTTTTTGACAAACCGTGTTGCTTCAGTCTGGCAATGGTGTCTACATCACAATTTTTCATCATGCGCTTCTTGATATAAGAACCATGCAACGCCCACGCAGTCTTGCTTCAGTTGGGATATTGCGGTACTTTGAGCTTTAGCATCAGACCATGTCAACCTATTTGTTTCATTTGTTCATGTTTATGATTCACAATGAGCAGACAATGGGCCGTCTACAACGGTAGGCCTGTAAAGCAGGCTGTAAGCTGTAAAATGTCTAATGATAAGTTCACCGACAGCGCAAAAGCTACGATACAAACGAAATGAAGGTTGCAAAAAAGTTCTAACTCGGGTCAAAAATCGCCAAAATTGTTTACTAACGCTAAAATTTTGCTTGAAATCATGCTTGTTATTTAGGGAAGATGAACTTTTCACCCCCGAAATCTCAAGCCCATACAGCGACTCGGAAGCGTTCGATCGTCAAGAAGTGGGCACGCCCGTTGGCTGGGACTGGGGCGAACTTCCGAGCGACAACAGCGGTTCACTCTCTATGTCGACGCTGGTCAAGTCTAAATTCGTACTGGAGCACGAAACGAAATCTCCGAAAGCGAGGTATGTTTTGATCTGTACAGATTCCTCGAAGTGTTCAAAAGTTATCTGGTGCGCAGGATTCAAAAAAGCGAACCTGTCGTGAGTCAGCCGATTGAAAGTCTGGTATCAGGTAGTGATGATGTAAAAGCGGCGGAATCGGTTAAAGACGAAGAAACCTTGCCCGTGGCAACAACCTCTGCCTCCGTCGAAGGTGATTTTTCTGTTCTTCTGACTTCGCTTACTTTGAACTACTAGTTCTTGAAGAGCTTCTTGGAGGTGCAGATCTTCAATATACAAGTGTATAATATAATCGTATTGAATTAGACCCAAATATTTTCGGCTGACACTCGTCAGTGGTTATCGTCAGCAACTAGTAGAGAATTGGAAAGAACGTTGTATATCAACTATCTTATCATGAAATTTCGATATACAAAGTTATTGTGTGTGTGAATATGTAACACTTGATGAAATTTTTACGCGTTCTCTCGCAGGGAGCCCAAAGAAAAAAAGGCGCCCCGCGGAAGGTCTCTATCTGGACGAAGTCCTGGATCTGGAACCAAACGAGGCCAACCTGTATTTATCGGTGATCTAACCGTTGTAGTTGCGCTGCGCAATGTCCTAAAACGTTAACACAATATTTACTTTGCAGACCAAACCCGAGGACAAGCCTGATACGCAAGGTATATTGTTTGCGTAATCCCTCGTTTGTTGTAACGTTCATGTCAAGAGCGCATGCACGGGCGGTGTGGGCGTTGTTTGCGTACATAGTCGGATGACTAGAAAGTTTTCAGCATTTCCAAATTTCATTAGAATTATATATCTACACATTAGAATTGTTCAAATGTAGCTTTTTTCCAGATTCCGGGGATGCACTGATTACTTGTTAGACTGCCTAAAATATGTTGCGCATCAGATTTGCCTCGATTTCAAGTGGTCTACGGGAACGCAGAAAATTTCTGAATTGATTATAAAGTTTTTTTTAAAATTTAAATTGTGAAATTGTCGAATTGTCTGCAAAAACGAGCAAAACAAACTTGACTCAATTCCAACGCGTAGAAGCGAGGGTATTTGAGCTTTTAATCAATAATTCTGGGATTACCCGCCGAGCGAGCAAAAATTGTTAAGCACCGTTCTTTTAGACAACCCAACAATTCTGTGGGGTTAACAGTAAAAATAGTAAAATAATTAGAAATAAATTCAAAATTTTCAAGCTCCTGTGTGTTCACATCTACCAGTTGGTATCGAGCCAAATTTGGTGTGCACCGTTTTCTTTTTAGGCAACCCAACAAAGTATTCAGTGAATCTCCGGAACACGGAAAAAAAGTTATTTTTGAACAACCCAACTACACTCATCTTTTCCGAATTAGATTAGCGTTAGCTTTACTCAATTCGCAAAAACTTTGAAATTGAATTGAATTCCGAATGAGAAAGAAGTCCAACAAATGAAGTTCAGTTCCTAGCAAATCAAGAGTTCATTCACGTAATTATGAGAATGGCAAATAATGTCTGTGCGCAGCTTGGCTTGTCTCGCACTATCCTGTTCTCCTGTTGCAATTACAGGAAAACTAGGAATTATATTAGAATTAATATTGGAGCATAGAAAATTTCGTAAATTACTTGCAAAGCTTGGCAAACCAGGTTGAGTTCACGTCAAATCAGAGACCATTGTCATAAGCAGGAGAATGGTAAATAGGTTATAATCATTTCACTTAGTTTACTTAGCCGCCCAGAATTATCCTGCTGTCCCAGACTGTTTGTGCGAGCTGCTTTATGTCTTATCTGCACCACGATAAAGTTTTCTTGATAAGAATTTGATGAAACATGCGTACTGTATTTACTTTAAGACGGTAACAAAGAAAACGGAAGCGTGACTCCCCCTGAGGAAATGCCGTTGACGAGTTGCGACGCGGGCGTCGACAGCGGCACTGACTGCGTCGTCTGTGACGACCCGTGGTAATAATTGTGTACTTTTGTAATATGAAACCGTTGAATCTGCAATTTCACAGTGGCTAGAGCAGGGTTGTAACCAAGTCGCAAGGTTCCGAGTCACGAGTCAATCTCACTTTTATAGTTTTGATTCGAGTCAAGCCAAGTCATTTTGAATTCACCACGAGTCAAGTCTGAGTCAGTGAGTAGAGGGTCAATTCCGGGTCGTAGTGTTGTGACTCGAGTCATTTTGTTCAGTTTTGAGCTCTCTCCCGTTGAACCCACTTTTTTCAACTCTGCTCGAGCGCTATAGAATGGCTCGCATTCATAATATCGTAATTTTCCTCAGTCCTAACAGTTTCTAGTCGTATTATTCCAGTATTAGGGCTAAGCGCCTAAAAACCAATAACCTCTAGATGCAAGACCTTTCCGATCACAGCACACATATAAATATATTGCTACCTACATAGATGTTGCATAAATTTTGCTATATACGGCAGCCTGTAATTATTAAAATATAAATTTTGATATGCATAATTGTTCTAGTGATACAGCCATGGACGCCGCCACTCTGCCGATTAAGATGTCGCTCTGCGGAGGAAAGCTAGAAGATGGAAAGCTTACAGTTGACGAAGGTAAACCAGCCAAGCCACACCTACCAGTATATTATAGTAAATATACAAACACTGGACTGGAGTATAACTGCATTGCATGCAACCAATTATGGCATAACAGAAACAAGCGCAACATAAAATGCGGCTGCGCTTCGCCTGTATTTTGTGTTGTTATTTGTTTCTTTGGTATCATAATTGGACGGTTGTATGCAATGTGGTTATACTTTAGTTCTAAAAATCCTCGTCTGGCGTCGATTGCCGCTGAAGAGTGTAGGTAGTCAGCGAATGATGCTTATTCAACCGATCAATGAAATTCATATAAAGAATACATTGTTGTCTACTGTAGCAAGCATATGGGATCCATCTCGATTTGATATGTTTATTGTATCATAAAAACCAAATCCGTGTGATTGGGATGTTGGCTACCCCTGTATAACTTGTTAGTGGCATGATATCTGTAGCAAGTATATAGAAACCCGTTTTACACTCCAAGCATTGGGATCAGTGTAGAATACATTGTCTTGTCTGGCCTAGACCGTTAAGGCGTAAGCTTATATTCTTTAGAGTCAGGTATGTGTCTTGACCTCAAGCAGGTTTGTAACCAAGTCACAAGGTTCTGAGTCGCAAATCAATCTCAATTTATTGTTTTGACTCGAGTCAAGCCGAGTCGTTTTCAATTCACAACCGAGTCAATTCCAAGTCAGTGAATAGAGGATAGAGTCCAAGTCATCCTGTTGTGACTCGAGTCCGAGTCCAAGTCATTGTATTCACTTTTCAGTTTTCAGTTCAATCCGGTTCAACACACTTTTTCCAACTCGCATTGACTCGCATTCATAATAACGTAATTTTCCTCATTCCTAACAGTTTCTGGACCTATTTTCCAAGTATCAGGACTGATAGACGAGATACCAATCATGTGCTAACTTTACTTTTCTTTCAAGTTGCAATGCAATGCGTTTGAAAAAATGATTCGAGTCAAGTCGAGTCGTGACTCGAGTCATTACAACCCTGACCTCCAGCAAACCCCTGTTAAAATCGGTTAAGAACCTCTGATTTTAATCAAGCTCGCAATCTTCTTCAGACAAGTTCCAAGAGAAACTGGTCGCCTACGAGCAGTTTGCGAAAGACCCCTTCAGCGTCACGCAACACCCCGATCTGGTGATCCGGCTCGGAGAACGCTACTGTGACTGGGAGGCGGCCGGCCCCCTCCTGCTGTCGATGTGCGTCTTCAAGAAGACATTGTCCGACGTAATTAAATTGATGTGTTTGAATTGATTTAAAATCAAAATTTTTCAATGTTTTTTCAGGACGTGCTGGAAAGGATGATCCACAAGCAGTTAAGCAAGAGATCGCGAATCGCGTCTGGATCTCGCCTTTCCTGGTTTTGGAGACGCAGCTCTCAGAATAGAGACTCGACAAGTAAATATTTTGCACTCGGCATTACGATAACTGAATTTGGCTCTTCGTGAATTCTGCATTTGGATGTACCTAATCCTAACCTACCCCTACCGAGTGCCGTTTATCGCAAGTCCCCTCATAATCCGTGCACATTCGTTTTTGAATTTCTCAGTACAATATTGATATATCGATTCTGTAATAAATTATAACAATAAATGAACAAGTCACGTCTCACTTTTATAGTTTTGACTTGAGTCATTTTCAATTCCCCACCGAGTCAAGTCTCGGTCATGACTATAGTAATAGTCCAAGTCATTGTGTTAACTGTTTAGTTTCGAGTTAATGACTTGTTAAACCCACTTTTTACAACACTGCTTAGCGATATGGAATGCTTCGTATTCATAATGTCCAAAATTTCGTCACTTTTAACAGTTTATGGTCGCATTTTCAAGTACCAGTACTAATAGACGAGATCCCGATAGTGTGGTTACTTTACTATTCTTCGAAATTGCAATGAAATGTCGGTCTTGGCCGTTCAATTCTCGAGTCATATGACTTGGTCTGCTAGGGTGGAGTGAAAAATGGAAAATTTTGAATTTCAAAACGGACACTTGATATGTGGTGCCAAATTGAAAAAAAATAACTTCTATAATAATTTTGGGCTCGTGCACCCTCTAGTGGTCGTGCAATTGCACCGAACGAGCCAAAAATAGCTATTTTCGCTATATATTGATTACCGCTTATGCTAGAAAGCTGGTTTTGGGCTTAAAAGATGCGGAAGCAACAAGTTTCTATCTCACTTCCACAGAACTTTTGCCTTAAAAATGAACAGGAAAAAAGTTACAAGCAAATTATTGATTTTTAGGCTGTTTTAGGTAAAATTAGGCACTGAAGCAGTGGCTATGATGCCAAAAGCTTGTAGTGATTGATCTTATGACTGACAACTCCATATTAGAAGCACATAAATTGCAAATCCATATTGAAAACACAAAAACATCAATTCTATATTGAAAAAAGATATATTTCGAATATGGATTCACTACCAGAGTATTAGTATGCACAAACTTTAAAATCTTGTTTCGTAATAAAGGATTTCATCTGCTTTCGAGATTTCAGTCTTTGTGTGATGAGGCCATCGCTACGTTCAAATCCCGACACATGAGCAATGGGCATATGCTTCGGTCACCACTTTAACGTCTCTTTCCACTGCCTGGTTGTGCCAAGGATGATTGATCCTTAATGGTGATGACCTTAGATTTTCCAGCTCAAGATATGAAGAGCTTTTGATTTCTGGTGGATGTTCCGCATCTTTTAGATGCAAGTTGACAATTTGGTGGTATGACTTGGCCTTGATGTTTAAAATTGGGATTTTGAACAATCTGATTCTAGTGTCAACGCTGTTTTTAGGTTTCGGTTCATTAACATATCCTCCTTCTAAGTCGCCGATTGGAATCTGATATTCTGTTTGATCTGCTCATAGTTATAGACTTGCAAGTCTTCTGAGGCCTTCATCATCATCACCGAGCATTCCCAGATGTGCAAAACATGCCTTTTGTTTGCTACAGCAAAGATAGTGCAAGGTTACAAATTGTGTATTAGAAAGCTTTTGTAACATGGGAAACTGTTGCAGAAGTTTTTAGCACCATCAACAATGGAATTGTGCCTTTTTATTTCAAACCATGACGGAAAATAAACCTCAATGCAGAATTGAGCAAGATAGCTCAGATTGCTTGATGGATGACTTTGTCGCTCATAGAAACTCAAAATTCGGCATGTTCTATGTGGGACTGAGTCATCCATAATTGTACCTTTTTATTTCAAACCATGACGGAAAATAAACCTCCATGCAGAATTGAGTAAGATAGTTTAGATTTCCTGATTTTTTGAGGTTCTATACATAGCATACATGTGCGACAGAGTCACCCATCAAGCAATCTGAACTATCTTGCTTAATTCTGCATGGAGTTTTATTTTCCGTCATGGTTTTATATAAAAAGGCACAATTCCATTGTTGATGGTGCTAAAAACTTGTGCAACATAGTTTCCCATATTACAAAGCTTTCTGATACACGAATTCGCAACCTTGCACTACCTTTGCTACAAGGAAAAGCCTATTTTGCACATCCGGATAATGTCTTCTGGGAATGCTCGGTGATGATGATGAAGGCCTCGAAAGACTTGCAAGATTACAACTATGAGCAGATCAAACAGAATACCAGATTCCAATTAATGACTTTGCAGGAGGATATGTTAATGAAACGAAACCTAAAAACAACGTTGACACTAGAATCAGATTGTTTAAAATCCCAATTATAAACATCAAGGCCAAATCATACCACTAAATTGTCAACTTGAATCTAAAAGATATGGAACAGCCACCAGCAATCAAAAACTCAGCATATCTCGAGATGGAAAATCTAAGGTCATCTCCTCAAACATCCTTGGCACAACCAGGCAGTGGAAAGATACGTTGAAGTGGTGACCAAAGCATCTGCCCATGTGACGGGATTTAAACGTAGAGATGACTTAATCAGAGAAAAACTGAAGTCTCGAAAACAGATGAAATCTTTTAATACAAAATGCAGACTAATACTCTGGTTGTGAAATCATCTTCGAAATATATCTTTTTTCAATATGGAATTGATTGTTTTGTGTTTTCAATATGAATTAGCAATTTATGTGTTTCCAATATGGAGTTGTCAGTCATAAGATCGATCACAACACGCTTTTGGCCGTACGTACCACGTACCCTGCTTCAGTGCCTAATTTTACCGAAAAATGGTCTAAAAATCAATAATTTGCTCGTAACTTTTTTTCTGTTCATTTTTAAGACAAAGTTCTGTGGAAGTGAGATAGAAACTTGTTGCTTCCGCATCTTTTGAGCCCAAAATCAGCTTTCTAGAGGAAGCGGTCATCAATATATAGCGAAATTAGCTATTTTTGGCTCGTTCGGTGCAATTGCACGACCACTAGAGGGTGCACGAGCCCAAAATTATTATAGAAATTATTTTTTTTCAATTTGGCACCACATATCAAGTGTCCGTTTTAAAATTCAAAATTTTCCATTTTTCACTCCACCCTAATGGTCTGCGTCATGCACAAGTCGAGTCAAGACACAGATTGACTCTAGAGTCATTTTCTGTATTTTGAGAAAATGACTCGAGTCATTACAGCCCTGGTAGTAACGCTAACAAATTTGACTGCCTCTGTCCATTGCGCAGGCAGCACGCATTCCGACCAAGCCAGCGCCACCACCTCGAAAGATAAAGAATCCAACGAACAGCCTGCCACCACTTCTCCATCCAAGCCAACGCTCGCAAAGTCCTTCTCATCCGCCCCCACTGTAGCGAGACGTCCGAGTAAATCGGAAGAAAACTCGAGTACAGACGATGAAATCGCGAGCATATCCGCAGACCGCAAGGAGTTCAAAAGGTGCGCTAGAGGTGCTTCACTCCTTCCGATGTATACAATAAACTTTCTTATATTTTATCTTTTCGCTATTACGTGGTACTGTCGGTCGGTAATGGAGTACTTCTACTTTTTACAAGTACTCGAATAGGTTTTGCCCACTTGTATTAATATATTCATATTGAAATATACACAAATATTTTCGACTGACACTCGTCAAGGGTAATCGTCAGTAGCTAGTAGAGAATCGGAAAGAACATTGTATATGAAGAATCGTATCACAAAATTATTGATAAACAAAGTTATTTCCGATTCTCTACGAGTTGCTGACGATTACCCCTGACGAGTGTCTGCCGGCCGAAAATATTTGGCCAAATTTCAATATGAATATATTATTCAATTGAAGCTGACTCGAGAGGATTGGACTAACTCTGCTTGACAGTTTTTGTTTATATAGTCAAAACTAGGCTTATAATACTTGCTTTGATATCGCTACTTCTATTTCTACAAGAGTATAAATTTACATTACTTCTACTTGAGTACAAACAATGACTACTTTCATCTCGTAAGCTCATTAGCATCGCCTCAAAACTGGAATCACAGTGCCCAACTTAAGTTCTGAATCTTGACATGTACCGAAATCTAGCTTTGTGCAATCCGAATTTCACTGATTTTTATTCACTACGGTAAAACAATCATTTTCGAATCTCAAGCGATTTTTCTACGTCTTAACAGAGCCCAAACCTTACACACGCTATATCCTTCCACCAACTCGAAAATGATGAGAAAGACGACCCGCCTAACCTCAGATCAACTGGTAAGTTTAAAACTGTTACATAGTATGTTCAGTGTTCATGAATAGTGTATATATGACTTACAGAAATCGCTAAATTTGAAGCCTGGCGCCAACACGGTGACGTTCAGTGTCATATCGCAATATCAAGGTACCTCAAAGTGCTATGCAACCATCTACCTCTGGAAATGTACAGACAGACTGGTCGTTTCCGATATAGACGGAACCATCACAAAGTAATTTTGTTTGTCAATAGTCTTTGTGTGACTTGCGTGCGGGTAAGATTGCTGACGAGAGTTGTTATTAAGGTCTGACGTTTTCGGGCAAATTCTTCCCGTCGTGGGCAAGGACTGGACACAAGGAGGTGTTGCCCAACTTTATGACAGCATTAGCAGGTGGGAAGTTGAAGTATTTTTTATTACTCTATAATATTCATATTGATATATAATATTCATATTGGTATATGTAGGAACATTTTCGACTGACACTCTCAGGAGATAATCGTCCGGAAATTAAATGGTAGAGAATTTAAAAGAACTTTGTATATTAACAACTATAACGCAGAGGTGGTCAAAGTAGTCAAGAAAGCTACTCAAGTAGAAGTAGCGACGACAAAATCTACTCAAGTACAAGTAGAAGTACTTCTTCCATAAGCAACCTAAAACTACTTGAAGTAGAAGTAGATTTGACTGACTTTAAATCTACTCAAGTAAGTAAGTAGTTTTGAAAACAGTCTTAATTCGTTCGCACGGACTGTAAGCTGCAAATTGAGCTATGCAGAAGGTGCAGAGAGCTTGATTCGTATTGATGCATCCGAGGAGATGAGATGCAAATTATAGCAGTGATATGAAAATGCGATACTAACCCTTTGTTTACTAGAAGACCCTGTTTTAGAGAATATCATGGTATGGCGCCCTACCCCATTTTATAAGACCCTTAAGTTTAGGCGAAGAGCAATACGGAGAAGTTGTATCGGATTCGATTTCAACACTTTGCGCTATTAGTATACGTTAATAACAAATATTGTGGATCGTAAAATCTATAATTAGTGTAGCTTTATTTTCGGAAGATAGAGGCATTACTACACTTGCTTTATGTTTCAACATGTAGGACTGTGTTTTGCAGGCTACAAAAAACTGAAAGTAACTAGAACTCAGAGTATGATACTCAGAATTAAAAGTAAAATACAAATGCCACTTCTAAAAAGCGTAAAATATATCTCATGTCTTTTGTCCATAAAGCTTGAAAGGTGATCTGCTAAAACAGGTGTAACGTTAAAAAAAAGCCACATTTTCCAGATTAGCAGGACATGTCATGGGCTGCTAGATTATGTTATGATAGGTAATTGCTAGATTGCGAAACGGTAGTTTCCAACGTTATGGTGGGCCATATATACTGTGATGAAATATTTGATATGGCGACAATGCGGTGTGAGCAGAACCAAGCAATCCGGTACCTAAATTATATTCACTGATACTCTCGTGAAAACATGTTTGTCACTCCATAACTACTGTGCGCGAAGCGCAACAAAATGTCTGAACTTAACTTGACTTTCATGAATATTAAATGTTGGTACTGCATGAAAACAGCCCCGAAATTCCTCAGGCTATCTTTAGTATTGGGGGATTAAACTACTTCTACCTGACAAACTGAAAATAGCGTAAAGTAAGTGAGTAGATCACAAAATATTATGAAGTAGAAGTAGAAGTAGAGAAAATCAGATCTACTCGAGTAAGTACCAAAAGTAGAGGAAAACTACTTGAGTAGCCTACTTCAAAAAAGTAGAAGTACTTCGTTACTGACCACCTCTGCTATAACGTGACAGGCATTAAAAAATGTAGGCCTACTAATTTTAGATGACACAGAAACTCTTTTTGTTGGCACAGAATAGTTTGGCCAACAGAAAGAGCTCATGTAATAATCTAAATATAATACATTGAATACATTGAATTGAATTTTTTGTTGACTCAAGTCATTTCCGTAAAAAGATTTGTACTTGAGTCATCAACACATTCTATGTATCTTCTTCAAGTCCCGTATATCAGGACCGATGATTGGTACTTGGACTCGAGTCGTAATACTGACTCGACCCGTTGCTCCCTCACTTGACTTGGTGGTGAATTAAAAATGTCTTGACTTGACTCGAGTCAAAACTATCAAACTCGAATTCACTTGTGAATTGGTTGCGATCCTGACGAAATGTTTCCTAGTGTATTTCCATATGAATATATCATTCCATTGTATATTGAAGTTCTGTGCCTCCAAGAATCGTTTCAAATACTCTGTATGCAAACTTACGCATGTACTCTTCTGTAGGAACGGCTATAAATTCATCTACCTCTCGGCCCGCGCTATTGGACAAGCCGGCATGACGAAGGGTTATTTGAATTGGATTAACCAACAGGGAGTTTCGTTGCCACCTGGTCCCCTGTTCCTGTCACCCACGTCGCTTATAAGTGCTTTCAGGACGTGAGTTTGCTTATGTTGCTCTGGTAATGGTGCTAGTGTTGTTATAATTCTCGTGATATTTGTAGATTCAGTGCTTCATCCTAAACACATAGCCTAAACACATAATTGTGTTGTGCTGCAACATAAGTGTTAGGCATAATTGTGTTGTGTTGAGATTTTTCCGATTTCTTTCAGAGAGGTTATCGAAAAGAAACCTGAAAAATTCAAAATCCAGTGCCTCGAAGACATAAAGGCCTTGTTCCCGTGCGGTCAGAACCCGCTAACGGCCGGGTTTGGTAATAAGAAAAACGTACGTGAATCACTTTAGAGACCGAGACACGGTGACTTATCCAACACGTATTTTTCCGACAGGACGTAGTAGCGTACACAGCCGTCGGCATACCGGAACACCGGGTGTTTACGATTAATCCGCGTGGCGAATTGAAACAAGAGAATATGCAAACATACACCACCTCGTAAGTGACGTTTTCGTTTCCAACTGAACTCTTAGGGCGGAGATCATAAAGTTGGATGATCAATAAAGTCGATTATCGCGTTCATCAGGATTTAACAACCCAGGATTAATGAAACCGGTTGATCGCAGTTAAAAAGAAGAATCTCATGATTTAACAAACCAGAACAAATTATAGATAACTAAAGAATTACGTACACTGCGTAGTGCATACCATTCCTACGTGCAGATATCTCCGAAATTGACCGTGACCATTGTCTTCCACTAACAGTGGTTCCCAACCTTTTTCATCTCGTGCCTCCCTTGGCCGAAATTTGGGCCGAAATTCCCCCCTTAGGAGAAATCTGCCCGATGATTAAAAAAAGGTCATTTCTACCGGGCAAACAACTGTCGACCGAAGAATAAGACGGGCGGTACAGAGTGTTTGTTTCTAGCGGGGCTGTAACAACACTTTGTAGACCTCCAAAAACAATGGTATTGGTCACAATCAAACAAATTCTGGAAGGCTTGCCTCAACAGACCCCCACCCATCCATTTGTGTTTCGGCTTATCATGCACCAATCGTTAATATAACTGCTGTGAAAAATCAGTATGCATAAATTTACTGGTCTCGCAATATTTTTCTCAAGTTTGCGTATGCATTTGGTCAATAATATTGGTACTTTCATGGCAGGATTGACCAGACTCAAGTCGGACTCGAGTCACCATTTTCTGATGACTCGACTTGACTCGAGTCATTTTATCAAAATAGGGAAGCGACTCGACTCGACTAGAGACAATCTGTGTATTGACTCGACTTGGACTCGAGTCATTGTGCATGACTCGAACCAATTCATATGACTCGAGACTATAAGACGGCCAAGACCGACATTTCATTGTAAGTTCGAAGAACAGTAAAGTGGCCTTCCTATTGGAATTTCGTCTATTGGTCGTGGCTCTTGAAAATGCGACAAGGAACTGCTCAAAGTGGGGAAAATTAGTATATTATAAATCAAAATCACTCAATATTACCAAACAGAGTTATAAAAAGTGGGTTTAACAAGACTTAAACTGGAAACTGAGCAGTCAACACAATGACTTGGACTCGGACTCGAGTCGTAATACCATCACTTGGACTCGACCCTCTGCTCGGTGACTTCGACTCGGACTTGAGTCAATGGTGAATTGAAAATGACTCGACTTGACTCGAGTCAAAACTATGAAAGTGAGATTGACTTGTGACTCGGAGCCTCGTGACTTGGTTACAGCCCTGATATATAACATACACGTGATCAGATTTCGTGATAGAGCTCATTGAAATTTAGGACACCCATTCCGTTTCGGCAACATTGCACCAAGTTTAACATATCTTTTTTCGATCGGGTAGCTGTTCACTAAAAACAAAGCAAGGCGAGCGATCTCTTTGACTTGAATCGATGACGTTGGAATATTTTGTCACTGTCTGAATATGTTGACTTGAAAATATAAGATAAATACATTCATTAGAGGCCTTGTTGTGATAGATTCGGCACAACATTTGCTCGCTTAGCATATATATGATTGAGAGGCCGTCGCTGGCCTACAAATTTGTCTTGCGAACTGCAGCACATCTGAACTAGTTTTAAAAAAAAATAAGTGGGAATTTGCATGTGAAAAAGAGATTTCAAACAGCATTTGAACATACTTTCAGCAAAAAAAACAGCTATAAGGAACATACGTTTGGATATGACTGGTTGACTATATTTACAATTTGGGAAATCCGTTAGAATTCTAAAATGGAATTCCTCCCTAAAAGTTGCAAAATTCCCCCCAAGGGGGGAATTCCTCCCCGGTTGGGAACCACTGCACTAAACAATCAACGAATTATGTACCCACCATTGCAGAGCGATATCAATACTCTATATTCTATAATCCGTTTCTTCGCTGTACCGCACTGATTACACACGACTTTCATTTCGCGATGACAATAATTCTACCTATTACAGTCGCAGTATCGGTATCAGCAGGATTCCATTTCAGTCAACAAATTGACAACTGACAGCCAAAAACGCGTTTTCATATTGTGACGCAACAGATAACGCCACTTGATTGAAAACTCGGGACGCCGCGTGTAATCATCGCGCTAACCTTTCCGACTTTATGCGTCGCGGTTAGCATTCTCCAGGACCAGCTAACTTTATGATCTACGCCCTGAGTCAAATAGTCATGATTTTATGCTACTCTAGGTGTTGCAAGCAGACAAAACCTATCTGCGTACTCCCAAAAAGTAGTACGGCATTTCGGTACTGACCCGCTCTGCCAACGGGTGCTGACTGGCGACCTACTTCGTTCCCATTACCTAGTGGCTCTTTCCAGGTACTCCAAACTCGAAAACACGGTCGACAACTTCTTCCCGGCGCTCGACTGCAACTGCATCGACACTGCCGACCGTCACGAGTACAGCGAGCTGAATTACTGGCGCGACGAGTTGCCAGACGTCGTCATAGAGGATTGATTGTTCTTTGATTTATTCTTCTTTCTTGTCTCTGTCATTCCTACGCTGTTTTTACATTGTCCTTTTTTTCCGTTCGAATCGTTTTGAAAGCTTTTATGTCGTGCCGACCTGAGGGAGTTGCTCTGCCCGGCCCGATTTGCGCTGATCCCGTGTGTGTGTATAGGTGTCGTGTTCAAGGCTGGGCTCAGTAATTAGGGTTCTCAAATCTGAATCGAGTATTAGTCCTACTAATTCTAGTCGATTAGTAAGATAATGAGGTTTTCGAGTGCTATAATTTACGCTCTTTGCCACTGAGAGACAATTTATCAACTAGAATTATAGTTTCGGTACTATTTTCCGCTGTGGAAGGCTCTCGCATCGCAGCATAAGAAATATCAAGGACACAGATAAAATTTTATATCTGCGAAGCCCTGATCAATCCACGGCACTCTCACAAAATGCAATGAAATAGATGTGGTCGAAAATGTACATAATCCTTCGTGCGCTATTGCAGTGGCATTGTATTCCTTGTGGTCACATGAAAGATACGTATTTGAACTTGATCAATCCACAGAATTGTCACAAGCACAATGAAATAGGTGTGGTCGAAAATGTACCAAATAATCTTTAATGCGATATCGAGCTGGCAATTGGCATTATATTCTTTGTGGTAGCATAATAGGTACATGTATCAACGTTCCACAGTATACATACTGTTGTGATACGCGGCTCGAAGAGCGTGATACTCGATTCAGAGGCGAATCACTAGGGTAGGTACTCGAATTAGCCCAGCCTAAGTTGTGTTCTGGGGTTTATCTTTGAATATGGGGTCCATCCGGCTACGAACTGGTCCCGTGACTGTATGACGAACAGGGCTACTCAACTATGGAAAGCTAAGTTCCAGTCACAAAAAATCAGGTCCATCATAACTCTCGTAAAACTTATTTGCGGCGGCACAAATGTAATACGGTTTAGCGGAAGCCGTAAGCATAATATTGTTCTGTTGCTCACTGTTAGCGGAAGAGTTGGCACTTTGTTTTGCAAATTAACGATGACGGATTTGGTTTTGCCTAAAAATAGCAAGTATTGAGACGGATGACCGGAAAAGTATATCTCTGGACTGGTGCCCGGCAGTTGAGTAGCCCTGGCGTAAATCGTTCGCGAATATCCAATCCGTGAGCACAGACTTGGACAACTAGAAAATTTTCAGCTTTTCCAAATTAGAATTAGATTACCGGCATTTCGCTCTAATTTAGTGAAATTAGAAACTAGAATTATCTAGTTATCCAAGCATATACTTGGACAACTAGAAAAATTTCAGCTTTTCCAAATCAGATTACTGACATTTCGGTCTAATTTAGTGAAATTAGACAACTAGAATTGTCTAGTTGTCCAAGTCTGCGTGAAGCTGCCCATATTGTGTAGCTGGTTTTGCCTTCACGCTACCTGAAGTATGCCAATTTGATATTATTCATGACTGACTATATATATGCTCAGGGTAGTAATCTGGTATTTGTAAATGCGCATGGTAGCACAGCACACTTGTCACATTCTTGTCGATGGGATTTTCGTGATTGTATCTGTGTCGCCAGCCATTCGTCCCTGTGACATTTGGCTGCACGCCGTCTGTAGACTTGAGAAATGTCAACATCACCTGTGCCAAGTGCCGCCGGTGTGTAGCCGGTAGCTTCATTCCCTCTTTATCGCAATACAGTGTTCAAAATTGTGTGGGAGTGTTCTCTGTAGGGTTTCATGCTGCATGGGACTGAGTGCAACCATGTTCGTGTTTTGGATGATAGTTGTCGTTAAGGCTGTTGTGAGGTTTAGGGGTTGCCAATCATTTCCTGAGGGCGTTTGAAAAGGCGGAATCAAAATTTATCATTATTCCAGGGTTGAATTTAAATGCTTGAAGCTCATAGTTTAGAATTTAACTTGAAATAGTGTTCCCAAACTCTTTACACAAACGCCGCTTGGGCAACGAATTCAGTATCAGTTTATTTACAATCTCATTATTTCAAAACAATGCGATACAGTGAAAAGATGGAAAGGTCGGAACGACTTTGCAGTTAGACATCCACCTGGGCGTGGGCGATCTATGTATAAGAGATATGTAGCCTGCTTGTGCACTGGATGGAAAGAAATTAGGGATAACAAAACTAGGGATGAAAACGAATGTCGATTGGCGAGGTTAATATGTCAGATCGAGGCCCGGTTATAGTGAGAGCTGACTAGTTATTCATTCAGTAGGAATTGCTTGTATTCGACTTCAATACGAACATGGTCGGCAACTGTCGGATATCCGGCGAGATGCTGTTCCACGATTGAGGCCCGGTATACTAGTTGAAGTAGACGAAGTTCACTTGGAAACAGTAAATTCTTCATTACCGACCCGATTGGGCTATATCGCGATTTTGGAGTCGATAGAACATGATTGCTGCAAAAGTATTACATACATAGCTGCAATTGTAATGCAGTATATAGCCTATGTAGATATGGTATTCAAGCGGATAGATTACAAGTGGAAGTCGCAATTTCCAGTAGGCCTACATGACAAAACTACTTCACGTGGAATACGATAAGGTATGAAGAGTAAACTACTCGAGAAAGTAGTTGCAAAAAGTAGATTTGGGGGAGGTGTTGCATTATTTCAGCAGCTAATCGGAGGTGGCTACGTTCGAAACTGCATTGCGCTTCCGCCACCAAAGCAACTACTGACGACACTCAGGGATATTTAGAAACTACTACAAACAATTCACAACGATACAGAGGTTATTTCGCCCCGTGGTCACGACGATTTCACTCGCTGGAAGTAATGCAAACATATCGCCAAAGTACATTTACTTTATACATGGAAAAGTGTAGAAAAATATGTAACAAGTAGAATTGGAAGTAGGCCTATCTCAAAAACTGAATAATCGGCAGATTTTATTTTTATCTGAACAAGACACACACAATGTACAATGCGATAAGACGCAATGCGATGTAACTAACATATAGGAGGATGCCGAACGACCAGTTGCGGTTGCAAGCGGTCTCTGTAACTGGCATCCACCTCGCCCTAGTGCCCGATGTTGCAGTTCTTTATCTTCGATGTTTGTCTCCATTCCGCGTCTGCTGGTTGCTCTTTCCATCCATTGTAAGTGTGCTCTTTCATCGGGTATTTTTCTGGGCTTTTTGTCGGTCGCCGTAAGAACAGGGTAAGAGGAGCTCAGAATAACCGCTATGGCGGAATGGAACCCGGGCTGCAGGCGCTCATCGCCACTACTACGCCATCTCCCCCGCGATAACAACCGAGAGAGTGTGGTGAGAATGATGAGATAGCGAATTGGTTATTTATTATTATCGTAATGGGTTATTGCGCGTTCAGTCAGACACCAGAATTCCTATACCTAAGACGTGTTGGAGGTCTATCTAGGATCCTCCTCGTATCTCATCCGCGTAAGCGGTGTCTTAATGAGCCTATAGAAGTGTGCTGCTGCTACAAGTCGACAGCTACGGAGTCAAAACAAAGAAAATCAGCCTGGTGTAAATGACCAATGTAGTTGACAAACACCATGAATACCACGAAAAATAGAGAAAATTGTACAATGTCGACTCACAAAATAAATACACGAATCACATTTATGGCGACAAATGCAATCAATTCATACTTCAAAATGAATTTCCCTCTGAATAATTCACCTGATGTGGTTCGACAAAAATTATCTTCATGTCTTTTACAGAAGACACTGATGCTCAATTGACCAGACTGACGACCATTTTAGAAGTACAAATATACATCACTAATTTGTAATCAAGAATTCGTAATCTGACGAATCGACGCCATCTCGGTATAAAAACGTCTAGTTCAACCCGCAAGTACTCCGAGAGACACCATCTCATTCTCTCCTTAGCGGGGTTGTAAACCCAAGTCACAAGGTTCCTACTTCCGAGTCACAAGTCAATCTCACTTTTATAGTTTTGACTCGAGTCAAGTCGAGTCATTTTCAATTCACCACCGAGTCAAGTCCGAGTCCAAGTCATTATGTTAACTGTTTAGTTTTCAGTTCAATACGGTTCAACCCAGATTTTTCAACTCTTCTCAAGTGATATAGAATGGCTCGCATTCATAATTATAATAGAATTATATATTATGTAATTTGGGTTAGGGTTAGGGTTAACCAAGGTAACCCTAACCATCGAATTATATAATATATATTATAATATTAATATAGAATTATAATAGAGCAATTGTCCCGAGTATTAACAGTTTCTCGCCCTGGCATTCGTGCAATATCCGTGATGTCGAGGTTTATCATCATCGCGCGCGTCTTTGCTTCTTAACGCTTTGCGACATGACAGAGTAGCTCTGTGTTATGGTGCATATTTTGAATCTTTTTAGCTGCAGTTCGAATACGGTGGCTTTCTGAAGAAAATGGCTTCAATAGCTTAACTTTCAGTTGAGACCACATCATGTTTAGAGCGCAGTTCCCCTTCTTCACTCATAATGTGATTATCTGGTGTCGTGTAATATAACGTAATGCAAATGCTGTAATTTGATTGCATCAATAAATCATGTGACTTGAATGGATACAACCACGTCTGGTCTCACACACTGTTGTCGACGGGACCACGCAGTGAGTTGGTCATGTATGTTTATTGTTTACTTACGCCGTTAGGGTTGCCATACGTCCGGAATTTCCCGGACATGTCCGGAATTTCACTGTTCAAACTAGCGTCCGGGAGGAATTTCTAAAATATGCCAAATGTCCGGAATTTTTAAGACTTGTCGTAGGCTCATAATTTTTTCGTAAATCACCATAAAGACAATATTTTTTTGGAATATTTATGCTGATGCATGATATTTTTCTTCGCGCTGCGCGCGATTTACTATCACCTTTGTTGATTTTCATATGGAGACTACCACCCTCGCAAAAACTGCAATAAAATATAAATAAAAACAATCTTTATTTACTGGAATAAGCCAGGGATATATAGAGTTCTATATATCCCTGGAATAAGCCTAATTGTAATCGCAATTATAGGAGAACGGTATATTCCTAGAGATCGTTAAAACCGTTTAAATGCTTTATTCAAATATAGTGGTTCCAAACGGGGGAGGGGGGTCGTCTGCCTTTATTCAGGGGTTTGCGAATATGTTGAATGTAATCAGCTTCCAAAATAGCCCGTGAGTAAGTCCGGGCAAAGGTGCTGACTTCTTTCAGTAATCAGCTCATCGTCAAATCATCGCCACGGAACATTTTCAAATTGGAGATGGAGTCGCGACCATAAAAGCTTTGAAACCACTGGATGTTGGGTGTTTATAAAGCTCCGTGGTGCGCACCGGCGTAAGGCTGATAAACAATCTTATCGGTAGGACATGAACATGACTTAACCATGTGCAATTACGCTCCCTGTATTTTCGAACTCATCATCATCCACCAGCTCTAGAGCTATATCTGATGATGTGGGCGGAGAGCCGTAGCTATATAGTAATATATGGAACGACCAATATTATTTACAGAATTCATTCAAATAATTTAACGACCAGATTCATATAGCAAGTACCGCCCCCCCCCCCCCCCCCCCCCAGAAGCTGCATCGATTACCCTATAGTGTGGGCTCAAAATCATTGTATATTTGGGCGGTAGGAGGCTGTAAACATGTGCTTTCGGTCACGGTGACACAACACACAGACACACATTCCTGAACCGGATCATGACCAGCACCTCTGGTCTCTGAGCAAAGCTTTGCTAGTGTGACGTCATGACTCATTTCGAAATCCACTAGTGGGCGCTAAAGAGTGTCCGGAATTTGGGTTTCTGAAATATGGTAACCCTAATTACGCAGACTCGTGAAAATTTTTAGGTATCTTTGCGTGTGTAGTATAGTTTGCGCTTTTGATTTCGAGGTGAAATATAGTCGTTGAAATTTGTGGGACTGTAACCACAATGGAACTGATACATAGATATAGCAGGAAGGACTCGCGATCGGCTTATCACAACCCACAGGTCGTGATAGAAAAGAGAAAAATTGGGCTATAAATAGGGTTGCATTTAAAAAAATGGTTGTTTAAAACACTTTGTTTAAAACTTGCTTTAAACATTGTTTTAAATAAAGGTGTTTGTTTGAAACACTTTGTTTGAAACATGCTTTAAACATTGATTTAAATAAAGGCCTTTTAATGTTTTTTTTATAAATTGGTATAATTAATGCGTAATTGTGTAAAAACTTTCAAAAGATATGTTGCACGAGCCTACGGACGACAATTACCAGCCGATATAGCCGACTTACATGATATGGGATGATTGGAACCCTCGGAATAGTCTGCACAACAGCGATAGTACGTAGCTATATAGAATAATATATCATTGGTACAGAGTGAATGTTATGATGATGATGACTGCCATCCGTAAAAATGCTGCAAGACGATGTATAGTCCTGATTAAAGATATTTTTGATCCATAAATGACAGGGGCTGGAAGCCTATTTTGTCAAAGGAGCTATATATTTACCCAATATTTTCAACTCTAGCTATAAACCGATAGCTCAACACAACACTAATAAAATATTCCCAGGGCGTAGAAATGCTGTTTCTGGCGACCGTGCATCGGCAGTTGCAGTTTTATAACGGTTGATTCAGGTCCGTTGGATGAGAAAGAGAGCGACCGCGAGCAACTATAGAAACCGGATTGCTACTGTAATTATTTTGGCACTTTCGATGTGTTTTAGGTGTTGCCTAGTGGCAGAATTGCAAACTGTTATCTGATCATATAGTCGAGTTGGAATTTATAAACTGTGATGGCTGATGGTAGGGTGTAAAAGTGTTATCATTCTGGGAATTTCTTGTTTGACTTGGAACATGTTGACGAATTCGTTGTAGCAGACGCTGAGATGGGCGACCCTTTAACCGACTCGTATATTGGTAAATAGCGTTACTCTGCATGGTTAATCGTTTTTAGCACAGTCGTCTTTTGGCGTAGCAGGCAGCAAAGATTTCTTAGTAAATATAACATGAGGTTCCACGTTTGGAAACCATGACTCGATTACGGACGATTTGCTTTGCTTTTTGAGCATGTTACAAACTATGCCAATCCACAGAAGATGCAAAAAAATAGGCACCCTTTCGCTCCAAAACGCGTCTCTTTATGGAAATCTCGAAGTTTACGTTCCATATTGTTACCACAGTGTGCTTTGGATGTCGCCTTTAATGGCAATTGGTCAATTGACAAGAAGATTGATTTAGTGGGGTGTTTATCTCAGAAACCAACTGACCTTCGCTCCGAAACATGAATGCCCGCCGCCCGGACCCTCGGTAGGCCTATACGTGAATTCTTTTGAAATTAACAGAGAAAAATGAATTCCTAGTTATCACAATGCTGCTAGTCGATCACTTAGGTCGCTTCTATGCTCATTGTGCAATCTTCGTGCGCTACCTATTTTTCATGTTGCAATGGATTCAAGGCTTCCGCAGCGAGAAGAAATTATCGGAACTATAATTCTCGGTGATGAAATAGCTCGAAGTGGAAAAGGGCGCATCATATCTGTACTAGAAAAAAATCCTCTCTCACGAATCGTTTCAATTATTGCTCGATTCGGATTCGGGTACTCCAATCATCTGCCCAACCCTTGTGATTAGATCACGGGAACCAGAAACTTTTCAACGCTTTGCGCCTTCCGTATCGTTGCTTCCTAATTTCGAAACACATTTTCAAATTATATGCGAAATAAGAGGTGGAACGGCGACGTAGTTGAGCCTGTGATTTTCTGTTTGTTCCTGGTATTCGTATTGTTTTTCGACTGCAATGGTCATTTATACAAGACCGATATTCTTTATTCTGATTATGTGTAGCTGACGACGTGTATAGTCTTTGACGTCGATCAATCGAACACCCACCACCTCACACAATGATCAGATTATAACATGCTTTGAAGTGTTTACCACAATTTCATATAATCGCCCCTCGTTATCGGTGACGGGAATGCTCCTGAAAAACGGCTCAATTATTTACCGTCACAACATAGGCACTATAATATGCAGCCAATTGACTCGATTTACTAAATAGCCTCTATTTCTGTCACGCCCGCTAAACTCTGTTATCAATAGCTTATTTTACGGAACATATGACTCAATACTATCAAATTATCTCTCTAAATAACTACGAAAATCGTACGTCCTCTCACAATCTGACTGTAAACAATGGGAAATCGTCCCTGTTTATTTGAATACAATTACTGCTCCATTGCCCCTTTTTTATCATCCCCACATCTATTATGACATTCTTCAACCACATTATCCGATCAGAATTGAGCGGCGATTCCAAGATAGGCCGTCGCCACTCTGTCTTGATGGCTTGCATCGAGGGGTGTAGTTGATCAAAATGTCGTTAGCGGTAATGCAAAATCAATAAGTAAGGGGGAGAACCAGCATGTAAACGCCATATTACAGTTTGAAAAGTGGAAATATTTACTGATGCGAGATATATACGATAGGACTTCGATCTATAATTTCATATCGTAACAGCATCAATGATTTTCTCTCTGTTAATAGCTTCTACACCTGAAATTGAAAAAAAATCTGACAAGGAATAAAACGTTCAAGTCATGCGGGATTGCGCCGATTAGTCGGCTTCGACGTCCGTTGGCGTCTTACTGTAATGACATGGATATCTCTGTCAACGAAACGGAAGTTTGCAAGCAGGAGACAACATCGAGTTATCAACATTTTTGGATCGTGACGATTTCTGTTATAGTGAGTTCGTCTTTTACGACTGGGGATTTTGATTGTGTACGTAATAGTACGTTATATATGCGGTTGTCGTTCATGTTTACTCTTGCAATGATTGGAGTCGCATAAGCCATTTTCTCTGGCCGTGACTTTGGAACTATCAAATGATATTGAATATTGTCACATATATAGTTGTGTAATCACTTTACGCTCACGATTTCACACTTTGCGACTGATATAGCAATTGCTGTATCCTTGACTGTAACAAAAATAAATTCTATGACACAAGCACCATGGTATGAATATTTATGATACACAGGCATTATAAGTTGAATATACACGACCAAGTAATTTGATCTATGAGTATTCTGACTACAGTACAGACTCTAATCGAAATCCTACATGCATAATGGATGGTTAAATTAAATAATATAAAATTAGCAACTTTACTATATTACCCGTCGTTTCCGTGTCTCAATCTTAAGTAATCTCTGGAATTGAAGGAATGAATGGATGAAATGGATGGTATTTGTTGGGTAATATTGATGTCATATAAATATCAAATTGCGAAACCTAAACCAGATTGATGATTGAAAGTCTTTCGAAAACGAACATTTTAAGCTTCTACCGCAGCGTCTATTGAAATGAAAGTGACCTATAAAACTGGTGCAAGCGCAGAGCTTGCGATGAGAAGCCTAGCCAAGATAGAAATTTGGGGACAAATATTTAAAAAATATGACGCGATATCTCTAATATCCATCGTGAAGTCGTGAACGCGATTAACATCATAATACGAATACCCAGTTCGAAATTTTGAAGGGAGCATTCGCGCCTCCAAGCTTGTGCCACTGGCTGCGATTCAAAAACTCTGACCATTGTATTTATCTCACCTTCGTGACTATAAGCATAGTTGTGACTAGGGCAAGTTTTTGTTGCCATCAAATCCATAAAAAGTTGCATTTATTTTTCACCAAAGGTGCAATATACTGTTGGATTTATTTTTCACAAAGTTGCACTAACAAGTTGCATTTGTGGACAAGGTACATGAAATTATTGAGGCATGAGATACTCGAATCGATCCTAGACACTGTAGCAAAACACAGTGTTGGCAACTTCAAAAAAGTCAACAGCCTGAAAAATTATACCCAGTGAAAATATAATTTTCGGCGGTCTAGCCTGAATGTACGTCAAATCAGGAAGGACCTCAAATTTTAACAACAGTGAAATAATCAAGCGATCTATTTACATACAGTGTCAAATATTTCCATTAAAAAGTTGGTTGCATGAAAAATCGAAAAAAGCTGCAAAAATTTTCATGAAAAATCGAAAAAGTTACAAAAAGTGGCATGAAAAAAAAAGAGAAAAGTCGCAAATAGTTCCTGTATAAGAATCCTCCAAACAGCTTGAAACACCATGCTTCATACCTTCCGAGTATTTATGAAGCTGCTGGAAGCTGTAAAAAAAAGTTGCAAAAGCTGCAAAAACTTGCCCTAGTCATGACTGATGCACAGTTTTTGAAAACTTTTCCCACTTAATGGATAACTTCGACAACCGTTGCAGCCGGAAATAACTTTCGCGTTTTCCAGGCCATAGTGTCCACTCGTATTATCAAATCTAATTTTTCGTGCTGTTACTTCAACCTTGGTCAAAGATGATACCTCATCTGCTGTTATAATTTATGCCAGATCCCTTAAGTTATTTCCTGATTGATTTTCGCAACCATAAGCACTTTTCTTCGAGATTGAAGCTATAAGCAGGGACTTTTTTAGGATTTGTGAAATAACCATCTTAGGCTGTCGCTGTGGGATCAGTTAGAAGACGATCAGGATTTATCGTAAAAATCGCCTGTCATTGATTGAACTTAATTGAATCTAGTAAATGTATAAGTAGTTGTAGAGGAGAGATATTGAGGGGTAGCAAACGTACCCTCAAACGTTCGAGTATATGTCCCGGATTTAGCAAACTTTTCGAAATTATTCGAGTAGTATCCACAATGCTTGAGTTTGTAGACCGGTAAAAGAGGTATCCTCGGTTGTACTTGGTCTATTTGTGTCTATATTTCGGTAGTGCAATTGTAATTTCTACTGAATTACATCAGTATCTTATTTGGCACCGATATAATTCCCCCTACAGCTATTTCAGGGACAGCGACATTGTGACAAGCCAAGATCCTCAATTGATTTTATGTGTTCTGTTTATTTTTTGATCTGCTTTAGATGTTCTGCAATTTATTTCTCTTGGTCGCAATTCTGAAGAGCTGGACAGCTTTGCGAAGGAACGTGGTCAATCGTTATCTCGTGAGCTGCTTGCTATCGGCTATCGCTTTTTGCGCAGCTTCAGCTTATGAAATACTTTATACGATACATCATGCTGATGAAAGTTATCTCGGAGAGAGCGTACTCCGAAGGTAATCTTCGCGTAAACTGTCGTTTACGTCATAACTACGTAGTCTTTTTATGTTCAATTTTGCTTCATATGTGAATGTCACAACGGTAGGGGTACTACCGAGCAATCAGCACTCTTTTTTTTATCACGTTTAGGTTGTTTACTTTTACATGGTACAGGCCTCAGAATAGGACTAACGAGCGTAATGTCCGGTAGTGGCAAAATGGAATCATAATATCTTGTATTTCAGCTTCAACACTACCCACGGTTTACATACTGTAATCATGCAAAGGTACGCCTATCGCAAGGGATTGCTGCCCATTCTTGCGTTGGTGATGCAGTACAATATTACTGCGTTGATATACGCTGTCAGTGAGAACGCGGTATTTATTGGAAGGCATACTAATCCCGATGTCCTGAATAACGTTGCCGCACCTTCAAGAGAGCAGGGGCGGATAAAAAACGGAGTATGCGTAAGTGCGTTGATTGGAACGCACATTTCTGATTATCCAACTCACTTGCAATATACCTGGTTTTAGACAACATCTTCGAAGTCGATAAAACCTATCATTGTGTGCGCATTATCGTGGGTGCTACCGCTCATATGCAGTATACCAGTTGCATTTGACTGGAACTGCGTGCAGCATTGCAAATGCCTTCCTGCATACAGATGGATTTCAACATGTAAACCAGGTACGCTCTTCATACGATATCAATTAGTCTTATCTCTCTATTTATAGTTATGAGTATCTGGCTAGCGACATAATACCATACAGCCGACTCCGCTTAATTCAGAAACCGGATAACCCGGACAGTCGCTGTATTCGGCCAAAATGCCCAGGAACGGAAAAAAGGCTCGGACACAGGCTCGCAATTTCTATTGCTAGGTTATGAAACAATAAGCAGTAACACACGATGAGTGATAATAGTGAAACAATGACGATCCACCCCGTAATAATCGACAATGAACCGATACAAGGACGTTCCAGATTTATAGTCGCTTTTAACTGGGTACAGTTGCGTGCATCTTGTAGTGGTTCCCAGCCTTTTTCGACTCATCTCGCCCTTATCAAGCTCGACACAAATTTGCGGACCCGAAAAAGAGAACATATTGCAGTAATTGATAGGAATTATGTAGCAATTGAGCTATTGTCTCTGGGTTGATCTGTATTAGAATTATAGCTAACTGTATATCGTATAGGTTAAAGCTGTCTGAATACTTAGCTTCGAGATTTCCTGTCGCTGGTCGATCAAGTCTTAGAGTCAGATATACTCAAATATAGGCTTACCATACGTCCTCTTTTAAGAGGATTTGTCCTCTTTTTTGACTTTTTTGAAAGTGTCCTCGGAGGACGCCCTTTTGTCCTCTTTTTTGAGATTCTGTCCTCTTTTTTAGGATTTAGAGCAGATTTAGAGCAAATTGCGAGTGATATGCCACATAAAAGCACAGAAATGAAGCTCCGACGGGTGAAAAACGGTGATTTTAGCTCTGAGCGAAAAGATGACCTTTTTTTTTTTTTTTAGTCATCCACCTGGCGAAGTGGAATAAATAACGTTATTTTGAGATCTGAGCGGAAAAGATGACCTTTTTTTTTTTAGTCAACCGATCACAAAGTGGGTAAAATTAACCGATTTTTGAGAATTTCACTCCGGTTTTGCAAGTTGCAAATTTCTGAAAAAGTGTCCTCTTTTTCGATTTCCAAAATATGGTAAGCCTACTCAAATACAATCTATTCAACGTTATGCAAGTAGCTGCAGCGTATAAGTCTCATATCCCGCACGTGGTGTAAGACAGTTGTATATACTCCAAGTAATTCACAACATGATTTAATTTTCTAATGCTAAAACGGCGTAAGATACAATCATGGATGGATGATCACGATATCACTGCAATATAAACGAGAAATTTATTCAAGCAACTCTAATCATTGGTTTAATTGACTAAAAAAAGGTCATTTTTCCGAGACGGTGCTCGGAGAACCATTTTCCTCGACTACTCTCCGTTGTATCGACCTTTTTTTAGTCAACTTTCGCGTCATATGCAGAATAAGCCGCCTTCCCGCGCATTTTTGGCCATGTTAAATAAATATCTCTCACTGGACGTTCTGACATATCTTGCCCCCTGTCGCCCCCAATCGCTTCTTTGGTATTTTCGCCACCTTGTTTCTCAAAATCGCCCACTGCGGGGCGATATCTGCTTGTGGAACAGATTGGTACAGAAAAGTTGAGCAGATAAAGTGAAATTATGCTCACTGAAGAAAAAAGTAAAGACGCTTTCTTAACAGTTCTGCAGACTGCAGTTATAGTTGCACTGGTGGGGATATCAGAAGTAGGCTATACTATTTGAACTTACGTGTGTTACACAATAATGCAGTAGACAGTATTTATCGAATAGTTTGGTATCGAAATTTCTGCGTACAATACAACTAACCTGAAGGTATACCTATTGTGCTTTTTATAAGATATCAGCCTATTATTATTGCAGTGGAGAGCAGCAATTGATTTTTCGCTTAACTCGGACAAAACCGTTTTTCGCTAAATTTGGCCAAATGTGAACGGAACCAGACTGTCCGAATTAGAGGGCTCGACTGTATAGAAAACCGTGTTGATGATTCGATGAGATGGTTGAGTGGTTTCTATCGTAAATATGATTTAAAGCCGAAAATATTCGGGCTCATTTCAATATGGATATGGATATACTATTCAATTGTTTATTGAAATTCTGTACCTCCAAGAAACTCTTCAAATATATATTTCCCAGTATCGCTAGGGAGCAATATTGTGCCTTCACATTGCTCTATCAAGTATGCCGGACCCCAATTGTGGAACAGCATCTCGCCGGCCATCCGACAGTCGTCGAGCATGCCCGCATCAAGTCGAAATACAAGCAATTTCTTCTAAATCAATACTAGCCAGTCTTCAGGATTACCGGACCACGACCTAACATCGACCTCGCCCTCCGCCACATGCCACCTCATTTTGTCGCTTGCGTCTTATATTCTGTGCATTACTTTTCATTCAGTGTGCATGCCTCTTATTTACTTCGCCTAGGCGAAGGTGGATGTCTGATCTTAATGGCTACTCCAAGTTGTTTCGACACCATCTTTTCATTGTATAGCAGTCTTGTGGTGTTTTGAAACGATGAAAATATTGATACACCTGATTGATTGATTCACAAGTCAGACGAGCTTGACGATTTTTTTCTTTTGCGTCAGCGACGAGTGTACCTTTTTCTCAACGTACAACATTTCCAGCCGTCTTACGGCAACTTGTTTCAGTTGAGATTTTTCGTAGAGGTTTCGAATATGTAAGACATGCATAACATGATCGATGTTACGAATGTCTACTCTCTTCAGATGTTGAAGATTCAAGAATATGTTCCCGCACCTGGTTGCCGGTATCGCAAAGTTTTGTCATCTTTATCACCGCGCTGAGCTGGACCGCCATCATTCTCAATTTTAGTCTGTTGACGTACACGATACGGAAATTTCGCAGAACGCATGCGCCGCGCGATCAATTTCATTTTTCTGAAGTTATCCCTTCCATGCCGTGCAATGCCGGTAAGTTATTGAACATATCAGAACAGCATTGTAACCAGCAGTGTGAAAATTATTACGAACTTAAAGCATTCGAAGGAGCACTGCGCTGTAAATGCGATGTGGTCTTAAATCAAAGTTGAAAATGTTAAAAACATTTTGGCAGCTGTCATTCTCCTCAGAAAGCCGCCTTTCGAACGACATCCAAATGATTTTCACGAAATGTACCATTTCACTTCGTCTATCTCCGTTGTATAGAGGTCAAGCCTCGTTACTTCTTAACCCTTTGCGAAACTTCTGGTATGCATAACTTTACGTTTCCACGTTATCGAGTGTTAATAAGCGTTGCTAATTTTGAGACCATATCATATTTAGGGCGCATTGCCCCTGCAAGACCGCGGTTGACCAATTCCTTTCCATCAATTCGAAACTATGGCCGTGCAGCCAAAAATCGTTGGATTGTCAGATCCTCTCACAATGCATACTTGCTTGCTTAGCCAACAGGCTAAATATATTTTGCCACTTCCCCCAGTTAAGAATATTAAATAGTGTTACATCATCCGGAATACAAGTCTCCAAAATAGTGTTTTTACCCTTTTTAGCGCTAGTACCCCTTGAGCTTTTAATAAAATTTCTCGTACCCCCTGTCCATTTTCAACACAAGTTTTGATTGTCCATATATTAAACATGGAAAGTCCGTTGACATGAAATCGCTCACCACACGAAGGAAATTTTTGAGTTCAATAAATTGGACCAGAAAATATTCCATATTTTGTTGCTTTGCAAAATAATTTTAGGCTCATAGCTAGATTGAGTGTAGGCCTGATTCCACAATGTATCTCGTACGTACGCCGTGATTTGGCGCTTCGTACCGCCAAGGGGTCCCCCTGTTCAAGAACCCCTGCACTAAAAGACACTTTGATGTCAGTCCCATTTTAAAATAATTCACAGCTCATATTGTAACATGTTTTATTAGAACTACTTTTACCTTCTGCATTTCGTGGCAACAAATATGCGTCATAAATCACACGTTCGATATTATTTTTGTGTACAGACACAGTGAGGCTTTTTGATGATCTCCAAGTTTTGTTATTGCATGCAGACCCAGTTTCGGTCGCAACCGCTGCGTGTTCACATGGTTTGAGCAATTCAATGCCGTCTCTTCCTGGAATGAGCTCTTCAATCTTGTCAGCAGTAAGAACATTGCGATGCCCGCCCGCAACAGACACAAATCCACATGATAGATTCTTTTTTAGATTGAAGATAAAAAGAAGAGAAGAAACAGCCGTAGGTTTGTTATTATTCAGATATATATATGTATCGAACTGTCACATTTAAAGAGAAGGCTATTAATAGGAATAGATGGAACCTCTCTTTTCAGGAGTCGAATCGGACCACCGATGGATAGGACGATAAAGCTTCTTGTTACAGTGTCAATATCCATGTTTGTGTCCGTAACACCGCTGATTATGATCTGGTTTCTGGATATCGTATTAGTATCAGGTGCGTATAGGCTACTTAACGCGCAATAGACATGCGTGCGTTGCGTGCGTCGTCTGACCGTAAGCTCAAAACTTTGCATGTCGAAAGGGACTATATGTGGACGATTCGTCCCAAGTCGCATCCAAATAGTTGTAGCTGTTGTGGTAGATGTAAATTCTGGTCAAGGTCAATTAGGATTAGAAATGGAACTTTATAAGAACTATAACTGTATTGACAAATTATGAAGCCGGTAATATGACTTTAAAAAGTGAGAAGTTGTGAAAGAAATGTAATTAAAAGTATGGAAACATGATAGAGTGCTGCTTAAAAAGAGCAGTCCTTCGTTACAGCCAGTGAAACGCTTTCGACTTCAAGCATATATAGTTACGTCACAGTATGTGAAGTCACGCGATGACATCACCTCGACTTGGTTTGAGTTTATGCTGACAATGAAACCTGTTTAAGCTAATTACCAGCAGCTTCGAACTGAATACGCTCGAGGGCCTTTGCCAACACCACACATTCTGTGTTTTCACATACCAGCGGTCTTCAACCGTGTACCTAAAATCTGAATTTCGTTTGCTATCTCCCTTGCTATTCTGTATAGTCTATTTTTGTGGTGACTCTTTTTGTTTTGACCTTAATTAGACTGGTTATTCCCTTGGTGATTCCCCGGGCGATTAAGTCATGGGTAAACGACAAACGTGGACTTGCCTATCTGCGGTGAAGGAGTCGAAAACCATCATATCTATGCGATCTTTGCAAACTTGCTAAATATATTTATTGATTTCACAGATGTTTCTGGCGGAATCGGATTTCCGATCGCTCTCTCTTTCTCGTACGTGTATTGCGCGGTACTGCCGTTCATCCTGCTGAAATTCATGTTCGGACTGCAGCGCGCTTCCCAATCGTTTTTCTACAAGTGTCCCTGTTTACGCAAAACCGTGGTGACGTCAAGACGAACATGATAGGGCTTTGTTACAATTTGAGTAGGCTACTTACGCGAGTACTTTTATTGGTTATTTATCACCAACTTTTAAAATTAATAACAGTAATGATGATGGTCATTTGTGTAAACTTTCTTCCGGGTAGGCGATAAATTAGGTTTACCATATTTTGGAATCGGAAACGGAGGACACTTTTACCAAATCAGAAAAGTTAGTTGATCAAGACTTAAAACAGCTGACTTTGCACTTTGCTATTTTTGCTGGAAAATTTGTTGAGTTGTATAAAAAAAAATGGTCTTCAGTTTCATTCGACTCCCGAATAACCCGTTCGAACGTCCGTATTACCTGTTTATCGTCATTTATGCCGAGTTTCAATTGAAACTGTCCATTATCCTATAGCTGTAAAAGCTGTAAAGGAGGACGAATTCCCAAAAGGAGGGCATTTAGGCTTCCTCGAGGACATTTTCAAAATTCCGAAAAAGGATAACAAATCCTTCTAAAGGAGGACGCATGGTAACCCTACGATAAATAGATAATAGCCCTATTGCAAAAGGAGTCGCTGCTAGTGTTGTTAGTTTTATCATATCATGCTGGTTATGTACGTACAGTTTTACATTAGGCACAATATATACACTGTGTATCGTGTCTGCAGTCGTGGGCCGGTTCAATTCAGGTAAACCCAGACCAATCATTCACAGAACTGTGTTTCTTCACTTACAACTATGTATAGACAGACACTTCCAGTTAACCTTCGACCTTAGACTTAGCCTTACTTATAATAGGCATACGGCTTCGGTATTGATCATGATCAATCTCCTTCGTATAAGCTAATCATAATCATTCTTCAACTATAGGTTATTGCCACAAATATATCTAGATATCCCTTCGGTGTTTTAACGAATCTTGGCATTGGAAACATCGTCTGGTCGAAGCGATAAGCATAAAAACTATTGATCCAGCAAAAAAATGGTGAAAGATAATTTAATACAGTGATTCCGAAAGCGGGCGCTAGCTACAAACTGGGCGATGGGGGCGCTGAGCGAGAGTAAGGAGACGTTACGCCATTGGACCTGTGAAATCCGTTAGGAAATCCGTAAATTAGATCTTGTTTAGTAAGCATGGACAAATAGGATGAATTCAGCCCAAAATAGTTCTACGTATACGCGCTTCTACAAACCTTGTCATTGTTGTCGGCGATCTGCTGTCTTGAAATCGTTGGTATTTGAAAAGTTTGCGAACTACATGGATGATTGTAAACAAGCATTCGACATGCTGAGAATGTTGGCCGCAAAATTTAGATTGTATCCAGAGATGTAAATAGCGATACTATTATTTGCATTTAGGCCCGCTTGTTCGCGTGAGCATATATTTCTAATTCCTAATCCACAATCAGAGTTTACTATATCGTCAATAGCAAGTGTCCAAATATGTTTCCTGCGCAAATCAAGCATACAAAAGTGATTGGCGCGATATTAGTAGCTGACTATTTTCCATTTGACACGCTACCCGCAGGAAGTTGCTAACGCCTGGGCTAACCAATCATGCCTAAAGTTGGATTATCTATGTATTGCAGCACCTCGCAGATATCCATCCTTGTGATCAACTTGCGCTGCTACCAAATACCACAGTCAAAACATTTATATAAAGTGATTAATTGTACAGTGTCATTATTGCAATTTTTATTATACATCGATTAAATAATCACGAACAATGAGCAAAGAAAAATATATTGCATCTTCAAAATATTTAATCCACGCAATTGATTTCGCATATTTTACTCGTGGCTAATTGAATTAGGTCGTCTTCAAAACTGTTGATAACGTCGCTAACTTCCATGATGAGGTTTTTGTCGCCGGTAATATCCACCAACTGCTGCAAGAACGACTTGTGGCCCTTTCTCGAGATACCGAGCGCGATTATCTGAGACAGAGAAGAATATTCTGCTGATATGGCGATTTATATATATGTATATAGCGAAGGCATAAACACTGAACAGCGTGTATGTGAACAATGAAAATGAACAGCATCTGGTAGTCTATGCAGACCACTATATTACTTAGCGAATGATAACCTTCATAACACCCAGAACAAGACTTGGGCAACTAGACAGCTAGTCGTCAAATTATACTAATTAGATTGGAATACAATTTGTACAATGTTTCTGAGCTCTACTTTAATTCTAATCTAATTTTTGGTTTCTTGAAAATGCTGCAGGAGAACTATGTTGCGAGAAACGAGCCAAGCTAGATGTACATTGTACGGGCATCTGCTATTCCCATGGTTATGATAATAACCTCTGATTTGATATGAACTGGAGTCGATTTTTGTTTCATTTTTTTCGAATTAGGAATTAGATTCAATATTCAAGTCTTTGCAAATTGGGTAATTGTTTTTCTAATCTAATTTGGAAAAACTATGTAGCTATAATTCTTATAAAAAATCTAGTTTGGAGGAGCTGTAATATAGTTGTCCATTGTCCAATTCTGTTCAGACCTGATCTGATACAAAATTAGTACATGACCCTTACGGTAGTCTTCAAAAGGCAAGCGTGTATATTAGAGATGTACGCAGCACTGTCATGTACTTACATCGACACCGCTTGCTCTGAGTTGTCTCGCTGCGCGTTTGAATTCGTCGTTTGATTTTCCATCAGTTAATATCCACAGCATGTCACTCACACCGGGACGATTGTTCTGTTTGAAGACATAGTCGCGGGCGTAACGTAGAGCTCCACCGATGTTGGTTCCTGAAAGCGGCAGACAATTCTGTAGCAAATTTTAGTAACAGCATGAATCACTCGCAGGGATGTTGAGCTCACCTCCACCATTTTTCGGCATATTCTCAATAGCAGCCGTTAGAGAATCTATGTTCTCGTGGTCGCCAAATAGAATTTGGGAATCGGTATCGATCTCTCTGTTGAAGCGGTACATGGCTATCTGTACGTTGCTCGGGGATATGTGGAATCTCCTGTGAGAAGATATATATGTATTATATAGGGCGGAGGAAGCAACGGTTTGAGGTTATTACTGTGCGTATGCGTCTGATAAAATACTGTAGCTATACCAGTATTGCAATGCAAATGCAACCCTAGATGCAGTGGTAACCACTAAAGTTTACATTGACAGGTTGTGAATGTGATTACCACTTCCAATCCGTGACAATATTGTGATTGGTTTGCCTTCTTTGTTAGATTACAAATCATTAGCTTACCAAATCCTGACAAGTTTGACTGTAAAGTTACCGACCGCAGTAGTATTCTTGATTATATTCATGCGGTTAAAAAGCAACGTCACCTTAAGACGCGAATCACAAATCTCTTCATTCTGACCCATTCGTCGCTCTTGATAGAGCCTGACGAATCAATAGCGATGGCAATGTCTTTCTTCGCCGTAGGCGGACACACAACACCTATCGATCAAAAATGCTATTATTGACCGGACAACTTCTCTTAGTCGCAGCAATACTTACCGCTACAGCAAGGCTTCCTCTGGTTCCACTGAGCTCTTCCCTGTCTCCAAACGCATCGAGTGCTGTCGGTGTCTACTGGCGTGAGAAACAGTCCGCTGTTTCCGCAATCAAATCTGCATATCGTCCCCAACGTGTTGGTCTTGGTCGTACAATTTACGTTTCCAAATTTTAGCTCGCCAAGGTCATCACATTTAGCAGCTGTAGCATGAGTGAATAAACGGTAAAATCATCCATAAGAACGGATATAAAGCAATCGACGTACGTGGACAGGTGGGGGGTTCGTCAGTCCATTGCGGTCCTGATGGCGTGTTAATACACGAGATTGAAGAAGGACCTTCAAGCTCATGACGTAAGTTGCACGTGAATGTACAATAAGCCCCGACCCTCTCGTTTCCGAAACATTTTGATTTACCGTTTTTGGGTGTTTTAATGCGACTACACATGGCTGTCAGAGTATTTGGTCAGCTGCTGGTAATTCCCATTATAAATTCAGAGACTTACGCAATTTACGACATATGGGTAGCGCCCCAGTCCACATCGCAGTATCACCAACACTCCTGCATAGAGCCTGATAGTTTCCGACCAATAAATAACCGTGTTTACACCAATAGTTGCATGTGCTTCCAACATATCTGCTTCTCTGGCAATAAGCTCCGCCGTTTTCGGGAGTCTTGGGACGTCCGACACACTTGGCTGTTGCGTGGTAGCGGTATTTTTTATCCGTGTATAGTTTTAAAGAATAGTATTATTACTCACGTTCTGTTGGCGCATCTGTGATATTCCCGAACACTGCAAAGAAAGGGTGTTATGGTAAATAAATTCGCGAAGGAAAATCTCCCAAGACATAAGACTCTGCGACACAAACGTACTTGTTTCGCACAATAATTCCTCCTGGTTGCAGTTGTTTGTGTTGCAGCAACACCGGCATACCGAGTTAATGATGCCAGTGTTACATTGAGAAGGAACCCACGCGCTTCTTGGATTCTGGAATTCATTGATAATAGCTATTTGTGTATCAGACTCCAAATGTGATATTGAAATGCCCTGCATACCTGTATGAAGTTGTTTCCACAAGCATGACTCGCTTTGCAGCTAGTTCTGATAGTGGGAGTGCTTCCCCATCCAGTTGAAAACCGCAGTTCCGTTTGACATACCTTCTGTGTCTTTTTACAAACCTGCATCTGCCCGAATTCGATGCATTGAGCTGCAGACCTGGCGTTTCTGCATCGCCAGCATCGCAAGGCTGTATATAAAGCAAGCGTAATTTAAACGGCGGTATATTCATACTGGAATATCACATCCCACACAAACCTGCTGAACTAGTGAGCAAGGTAGCAAGGAAAACGAGTACCAGGCGAATTGAAAGCATTATATTGTTCTGTGGTTTGTGTTGCTCTGATTATATGCCTGACGTGGAATGAATTGCACGATCACCGGCTATAAAATAGCATACAAGAAATATTTTGTTACTAAAAACGACGCACCAGTTTCGTAACTTACATTTCCAGAGCAGGATGAGAGCTGAGATCCGTCTGCGTCTGCGTTTCAATGTACTCAGTCTTATATATACTAGATTCCGTGCTTGTAATTGTAAGTTTCGTGCAAATTGCCGCACCGTGTCTCGTTCGTTATCTTTGGGCTACATCACGGGACGAAAACGCCGTGAGGTAAAGCACAAAATTTGAAATAGCTGGTTCGTGGCACAGAACTTGAATATCGCTTTCATCACAACATCCATTGCAATAATACATATATTTTAACTTGAAGACTTGTTGTGACTCTTATCAAGAGTTATCACCACCAGACAATATCACAAACTAATATACGGTATGTTAATTTCGACATAAACTAAACAAATCAAACTAATAAGAGAATTGTGAGTTATACACCCGAAAGATTGTTTAAATGAGCAATTCAGCACATTCCGAAATGAATCCTCTCCAAAAACAGGTACAAACGACCGCGCGTAACTTGCACGCCAGTGTAAACGTGTTGCTCTGTTGCAAAAACAGGTTTACATGATGATATCACAGATACACTCCATTGATTGGTCAAGCATTTTAGTGAGAATCTTTCTTGTGCGCAAAACTATGATGATGACTGTCGTAAATCCTTTCTTCATTTGCTAATCCCAACTTTAATGTAAGCAAAAATATTTCTGTAAAACTTACAACTCTTCCATTATTTTTTTTTAATGTATAGTATATGTCGTCTGTCGATTTTACCTTAAGCGCTATAATAGCTGGAACTTCAAAGTTTGTTTGTAAATGATTACCAATGAATCTCCTGACTCTTCGTCACCGTACTTATAATATGGAGAATAAACTTATCATTGGTTTCACCGTGTTTTGATTAGCGGCCATGTATATTTTAATCGAAAAATAAGGGCCAATATGTCGGTTCTCGTCCGTGATCTGTAATCTGCATGACACGTTCAGAGGTTTTCACTTTTAATTATTACTATTATTCAATGGTGAAATTGTTAGGTATATATGTCAGATATATTTTCACTATGCTTGACCTCGGGTGTAATAACAGAAACATGTAAGCCTGTATTGAGGGATTGGACAGCTGCTGTATTGCAGACGAAGGCGTAACTGATTCGGTATTTTATGGTTCTAATTCCGTAAAAATGCATCCGAGATGAACAAGATGATGCAACAGATATATGATGTTCTAGCAGGGGAGTTCAAACTGCTGTGTCCTTCTCTTGATCATGGCCTTCCTCTACATTTTCCTGAATCATGTTATCTGCACGTTGTCTAGTGGAATCGTTTCAACATACATAATAACTCCTCATTTAACTATGCGACCAAACGCCCCTAAAATCGCCGTACACTCGATCACTTTCTACATTTGTAAATTATGATAATACTATAGTGTCATGTTAGCCTCTCGTGGTAGTAACGATTCGTTTGTCATGTGTTGTTTGTACTCAATTGAATTTGGCGCAATTAGCTGAATGTTCAAATTGTCCCATTTTCGCATACAGGCGGCCCATGCCCATGTGTAAATTGGAATGTGTGTTGCAAATTGCAGACCGTGTACGTGTCTTCGTGAAATACATCCACCTATCTGGCAGCATTTCAGAGTGAGCTTATCTCCGAACCTGATACAGGTATCCATGAATCGAAATTATAATTTCCGGATTCTTTAACGTCACGCATATCACAAATCACATACAACCAAGGCCGCAAGCGATTATATCCATTGCTTCCACGGAAATCGGACGTCATACGTTATTTATTTTTAGGTCGAGATTTCTTACTCTAGCTATACAGAATTCAAACCTTGCGAAGGACTTGAAAAATTGCGAACTAGTCATTATATAACCGGCGTGCATCCATAAATTTGAGCAATCCGTCATCAAACCACGCATTTGTTTTTGACACACGATGACGCGACGCGTGCGTTTTTAGTGAATAGAATCGAGTGTTATTGGAATTTTATCGTGTTTGATTTATTTTCGAAAAATTCTAGCATAATTATACCCTATAAAATAACCATGGATAATTTCGCCATCCAATTAATTTCTCTATAGCAGGAAATATTCTAAGGAATAGGTCCGCCCGGTGGTTTACAACCAGGGTCGAGCTGGGTACATTCTGGGGCAGATTTGGACAACTGACTAATTCAAATTGTCAAATTAGACAAATTACCGATAAATTTCGGTTAATCTAATTCTAATCTAATTTGTGAAATGTTTCTAAGCTCTAACTGTTTATTATAATCTAATTTGGGAAAGCTGATCATTTTCTAGTTGTCCAACTTTGTTCTAGGCGTTCATTGGAATACACCAGGGTGTCGGCGATATATCAAGTTTTTTTTACCTAAATACGCATGACGATGAACAATCCTTTGACATGTGAAGAATATTTAACGGATAAATTCAACAGTCTAGCATTGCTATCTGCATTGGGGGTCACTTGTTTGCGTGAACAAAACCTCTGCCAGTGTACTGCATACTTTTCCACATCGTATAGCTGACTTACGGAGTATCGTTCAAAGCATCTGTCTCTAAGTAAAGTGTCCAAATATAGTTGCCGGTGCCAACCAAACCGATATATCGCCACCGCTCTATAATAGTTGTGATCAACTTACATTGCTACGAAATCGCAATTCGTAAAGTGAGGGATAGAGAGAGAGTCTTTATTTCCGTCCAACCGTAACGCGTAACAAATAGACAGCATGAATAATGAATGATGAATGATGCAGAAAAACAGCGCATACACAGTATTCGGTATCGAACATAGGAAAGATCGATACAACCTTATACATACATACATAGTCTGATCACACCCGCATCTAACAGGTACACCGTCTCTTCATGATTTGGTTGTAAAAAATGTTAATAGAAAACTTTAAAAAGAAACTTTAAACAAACATTTATACAATGCCGCCAAATAAACAGTGTTATTGATGCATTTTGAAGTATACATCGATTCAGCAATCATAAAAACACAGCAACGAAAAAATATATTGCATCTTCAAAACGTTTACGCCGAGCAGTTGATTTCGCATATTTTGCTGGTAGCTAATTGAATGAGATCGTCTTCAAAACTGTTGATAACGTCGCTAACTTGCATGATGAGTTTTCTGTTACCGGTAATATCCATCAGCTGCTGCATGAACGAACGGTGATCCTTTCTCGAAATACCGAGGGCGATAATCTGAGAGGGAAACGGATATTAGGCTAAGATGTGGCGTTACATAGGAGAGGGAATGTGGAACGGGCGGTGGGCAGTGGGCACTAAACAGCTTGTATGTGAACAATACCTTGTAGCCTCTGCAGCAGAGTTGGGCTCGACTGGAAAATTTCCCGGTTTTCCAAATTAGATTAGAATTAGATTAGCGGCAGTTCGATCGAATTAGTCTGATTATAATACAGCCAGAATGATCTTGCTGTCCAAGTCTGCTATGCAGACAACCATATCTCATCGTTAGCGCACGATAAGCTTCATAACACTCGAGCCCGATACAAAATTCGTAGATGGCACTTTCGCCCAGTTTCTCCGACAAGAAAGCGTGTAACAAAGCTATCATAAACTTACATCAACACCACTTCCTCTGAGCTGTTTAGCTGCGCGTTTGATTTCGTCGTTTGATTTTCCATCAGTTAATATCCACAGCATGTCACTCACGCCGGGACGATTGTTCTGTTTGAAGACGTAGTCATGAGCGTAACGTAGAGCCTGACCGATGTGGGTTCCTGAAAGCGACAGATAAATCTGTAGCAAATCTTAGCAACACCATGCACCAGTCGCAGGGATGTTGAGCTCACCTCCGCCATTTTTCGGCATACTCTCAATAGCAGTTGTCAGAGTATCTATGTTCTCGTGGTCGCCAAAAAGAATTTGGGAATCGGTATCGATCTCTCTGTTGAAGCGGTACATTGCTATCTGTACGTTGTTGGGGGATATGTGGAATCTCCTGTAAACATGAAAAAGGATTTGATTTGCAAATTGTATCACCATCGTTTTCATGAGGCTATTTCAATGAAATTGATCAATTTCCAACCAATCAGCGTCATAATTGTTTCCCTTAGTTAGCAATGTGTCAATACAAACTTTATCGCAGGCCGTTCTCAAGATGTAAACGCGTGAAAAAAGCATCACTCTCTCTTCACGCATGCTACACGATGCTTGGTCATGGCGAAATGACAAAATATATCAGAATACATACTATTATTTCAAAAAATTGTCGGAATTTCAGTTTCGGAATGAACTGCTACTGCCGGTCGGAATTGAGCCAAGTTTGGTGTGTAGCATTTTTTTTGGCAACCCAACAATTTAATCACTATGCAAGAGGAGTTTCGAAAAAAAGTTAATTTTGAACAACCCTATAATATATCAGCGTATTCACGACATCTGAAGTAAACTGGATATCATTCACCTGGAGTGGCCTACAACTAAAAACACATTGACAAGTGGTAAATATATATATCTATCTATTCCCATCCGTGAAAATATCGTGATTGGTTTATAGCTAACTTTGTTTGTTTAATTAGAATCACTAAGATTAGATCATTGCCATTGTAAATCATTATAAATTTCATAAATATACAGCGTTGCTATTCCTGGTAACATGTACTAGATTGAAAATTGCCTTCACCTTAAGACACGAATCACAAATCTCTTCATTAAGACCCATTCTTCACTCTTGATAGAGCCAGACGAATCAATGGCGATGACAATGTCTTTCTTCGCCGTAGGCGGACATACAACACCTATCAATAAAAAAAATGGTAATATTGACCCTTCAGCTTATCTTCAGTCTCAGCAATACTGACCGCTACAGCAAGGCTTCCTCTGACTCCACTGAGCTCTTCCCTGTCTCCAAACACATCGAGTGCGATCGGTGTCAATAGGTGTAAGATACAGTCCGCTTCTTTCACAATCAAATTTGCATACCGTTCCTAACGCGTTGTTATCAGTCGTACAATTTACGTCTCCATGTTTGAGCTCGCCAACATCATCACATTTAGCAGCTGTAGCATGAGCGAAGAAACTTTTAAATCATCCATAAGATCGGATATAAAGCAGTTTCAACATACTTGGACAGGTAGGGGGTTTGTCGTTCCATTGCGGTCCGGATTTTGTGTTAATGCACGAGACTGAAGACGGACCAGCAAGTTCATGGCGTTCGTTGCATGAGAATATGCAATATGCACCGACTCTGTCGTCTCCAAAACATTTAACTCTTCCGTCTTTGGGTGCATGAACGCGTTGGCACATGGCTGTCAAAATATTTGATATCAGTTTCTTGATTGTACTTTCAATTATAATTTCAGTGACTTACGCAATTTACGACAAATGGGTAGCGCCCCAGTCCACATCGCAGTGTCATCAAATCTTCTGCATAGAGCCTGAGTGTTTCCGACTAATACGTAACCCCGTTTACAAAAATATTTGCACGTGCTTCCAACGTATCTGCTTTTTTGGCAATACGCTCTTCCATTTACGGGCACTTTGGGGCGCCCGACACACTTTGCTGTTCATATAGATAATGGTAAATTTAGTCCATGTATAATTTTCAGGATAGTATCATTCACTCACGTTCACTTGGTGGACTTGTGACATTCGCGAACACTGCAAAGAAAAGCGCGTATGATAAATATATTCCAGAACGGAAATCTCGCGAAAATATAACACTATATCGATAGTGCAGAAACGTACTTGTTTCGCACAACAATTCATTCTGGTTACAGTTGATTGTATTACAGCAGCATCGGCATACAGAGTTGTCGATGCCATTGTTACATTGAGAAGGCAACCATGCGCTTCTTGGATTCTGAAAGGCAATGAAAACTCATATTTATAATCTGCGACCAGAAGTTATTCAAGTAATTCATACTTGTATATAGTTGTTTCCACAAGCATGGCTCTCTTTGCAGCTAGTTCTGATAGTAGGCGTGCTTCCCCATCCGTTTGAAAAGCGCAGCTCAGTCTGGCATACATTCTGTGTTTTCTTACAAACCTGCATGCGTCCGAATTCGATGCATTGCGCGGCAGACCTGGCGTTTCTGCACCGCCAGCATCTCAAGGCTGTAGTATAGAACCCGCGTAATAAGTTTAATGGTGGTATATTTATACATGAATGTCACATTCAGTACAAACCTGTTGAAGTCGTGAGCAAGGTAGCAAGGAAAGCGAGTACCAAGCGGATTGAAAGCATTATATTTTCTGCGGTCTGTTCTCTGAGTATATATGACTTGCTCGTTTACACACTGTAAAATGTACAAGAAAATATTTCGTTATTTTACACAGCGCACCGGGAGAGCAAATCTCAGTCGAATTCGCAACTTACATATATATCGGGGGCTGAGAATAGTGCTGAGATCCCTTTTCGACTTCGTTACAATTTCGTATGTGATTGCAATCCACCATACTCAGTCTTATATATACTAATTTTTGTGTTTGTAATTGTAAGTTTGGCGCGTATAGCCGCACCGTGTCTCATTCGAGCGTTATCTTTCCGATGCATCTCGTGACGCAGACGCGGTATGGTAAAGGACAAAATTTGACATTCAAAATCTCAGCAGCTGCGTCATCAATGTAGCGGCCGGTCCGAATGCATATCGCAGACTAAACATTCTTAGTCTTCCTGACATTTGTGTAATTATATGACACTTGAGGAGGCAATATTTTCTATAACCACCCGACCTTTCTTAAGTTAAGTTCCACTGTTTCTAAATACTTAGGAATAGCTGTCCTGACTCTCCTGCATGCCGATATATGGACGGTATTAGCGTGAGGTTCACGTTGGCGTTCTGTGTGTGGACCTCAGACATTTAGAGCTCACATCCACAAACGAACCTTGGTATTATAGGTTCTGCACTGAGAACCTTTTTCACATATCACAATTTTTCACATCTTTGGTTGAAATTCTTTGCCTTTCCACTTCGGATCACTCTATGCATGGCGCTGGCAGCAAAAAATCAACGCTCAGCGAGCATACACCCTGACAATCTCAAAAATTTTACTTGCTTTGTCAGAAAAGTTTGCTCGAAATATTCAGATTTTCGTTTATGAATATTTCGTGGCTCTCTGTTGTGAGCTTGACCCGCCATCACACATCATTAAGAACATGTAGATTGTAGGTAGTCAGCGAATGATGCTTATTCAACCGATCAATGAAATTGATATTAAGAACACATATTTGTCTAATGTAAAAAATCTGGCAGGCGTGCGGGATGCATCTCGATTTGACGATTTTACGAGATTATTATAGTTGTTACATTTGGTGGCGCTTAAAAAGCTAGCATGTAACTCAGCATTGTCACATAATGTGGCCTGAGTCGTCGCTAGGTATCGTGTGTTCAATGTACATTAATATTTTAGCAATTAGCAATATGACGTCATAGGCCCCCGTTCGCGTTCACACGCGAACCTGAACCTTTCAGGCGTTCGCACCATCCCTATACTGTATACAGAATGGACCCATTATTGGCTACACAACGAGGTGTTCTGATCAATGACGATCAATGTACTTTCACTTTTTCGGAGTACTCAAGTCGGTTTTGCTTACACGGACTTACTCACATGATTATGATGATCTATTTCTATACTCCTCATTATTATTTAGGCAAAACCGGATACAGAACACTTTCTTTTTTACTTAATTCGATCTAGCTACTTTTTATAGTATACTCGAGTATGCCAACGATGAATTCTTTGACCATTTCTGGTTTATCCTTATTTTCACCAGTGGCCATTCGTGCTTGATAAATTGATAATTAAAGGTAAATATATCAGCGCTTGGCCGTGACCAGTAATTTACTAGTCAAATGCTTATAGAGGCTTGCGGTTTTAATAATTACTATTTATGGCAATGGGAAAATTGTTAGGTAAATATGCCAGATTCATTTTCACCATTTGAGCTCGTATGTAGTAACAACAACATGTAGGCATGTACGGAGGAATCGACTATATGGAGTAGGCGAAGCCGAAACTCTTGATCTGCAAAGGATCATCCGAGATATTCAAGTGGTATGCATCAATTGAATGACTGAGACGTCTGTGACCCGCCTGCCATTTTATATTCAATATACACCCGTTTAACGGTATGACCAAGCGTCTATATTATGTCCCAGACACCATCAATTGCAATGTTTGGAATTTATGATGATATAGTAGTATCGCAGTCTCCTTTCATAACACAACCGATTCATTTGTCATGTTCTCTTTGTATTTTATTGATTTGATCCAATCAGCTTAATGTACAAATAGGTTGATATTCATATTGTAACATATGATAATATTTGAAATTGGCTGAAAGATCTGCAATGAAGCCAGCCATCTGATGAATACGTTTAAGTGAATATTACGAACTGCTACGTCGTCGAATTGGGCCAACAAATTATCAGTATATTTCAGTCATCTCATCAAGATTCTGTACGTTTAATATAATTAATGCGACTTGCAATATATTTTAGAAGGATCCCGTTTTCGTGTTATTGAGGAACGAATACATTAACCGAATACGCCTCGAGGAAGGAAATGCATGAGTGATTGCAAACTGTCAAAATTGATGTGCGTGTTGCAAATTGCAGACCGTTTATGTGTCGCTGCGGACTGACCGCAAATTCTTCATGAAATATACCCCCCCGCTTTATCTTGAAACATTACAGAGTGATCCCATCTGCGAACTTGATACAGGTCTATAGGAATAAAGGGATCTTTTACGTCAAACATCTCGCAGACAACAGAAAGGCCGTGAGCGATTATTTGTTCATCGATTCCAGAGAATTCGGAACAAGACGTCATGGTAATTTATTTTTAGGTCGAGATATCTTACGCTAACTAGAATGTTAAACTTTGCAAAGGAAATGAAATGATATCGTGCTAATAATTACATAATTGACATGCATTCGTAAACTTTGCACTCCGTCATAAAGGCAACATTTGTTTTGCTGACGTGAAGCATGCTGTGTTTATGCGATGCCAACTAAATATATTCATAGGATCATCATATAGAGCGCAGTTAAGATTTCCCACGTGTCTGATTATTTCTGGAAATTTCTCGCCTTCCGTGCAACAACAGGCCATTGAGTTAGTAGCTATTCCAGCAAAGAAGCTTTTGAATTGTTCAAGGTCTAGATTAGCGGATTCCAACTGGGCTCAAAAGTGGGCTTTGTTCGAATTAAGCGGAAAATGAATTGTTCATCGTTACATGACCATGCGTAAAGGCATACATCGCATTGAAAATACTGTTATGTCGCGTATTAATGAATTACAGCTGCGCTATATTGCATTAATTGGCACTGATAGCAGAAAACGAGTTATACGTTCAGGTTAGTTGTACTGCACAGTACAGTATTCAGATACCAAACGATTCCAATATCCCAATATGCTATTTAATATATTACTGTGTAAAACACACGCATAGGGTTGAAATATTACAGTAATTATTTACTGGCAGAAATACCATTTTCCCCTGATAAAAGTACTCCACAAAACAGTAGGAATTTAAAAGCAAAAACCTTTTATAAGCTGTGGACCTACAGAAAACATTCCTTTATTCGGTTCGGCTCGGCTCGGTTTATTAGCAATTTTTATCAGTTCAATACACATTCAAAAATTGCGATATAATGAAAAGATAGGAAGGTGTCGAAACGACTTGGAGTATAGTGTTTGAAATCAGTCACCCACCTTGACCTATAGACACCAGCACCTGCACCAGTCTGTTCTACAAGGTGGACGCAATACCAATATAATCACTCATCTTTACTCTTTATTGTGTCATAAAATAACCTAACAATGAGAATTGCGACGCTGTGTCCAAATCAAGCGGGGAATAGCCTGAATTAGTCTGAGTTTTTGTACGTACAATTTTTACTTTTGTTCCGCTCCCGAGCATTTTGACCGAATAAAGCGGTTGCCGGGTTATCCGGTGTCGGAATCAAGCAATGTCGACTGTATCTGCGATATTGTAATGCCATGGCACGATATTGTGAAAGGGGCTTGTGGGGCCTACGATAACTTATCGATGAGTTATCGTAGGCCCCAGGGCTTGCTTTCCCTATCCCTGCGTCAGTACGCCTTTAATTACGAGTTTGCTGCCGGCACGTGCCACTTTATTTTCACCGCTTGTCCTTTTTATGTTACCTTCTCCTAGGTGGGTGTTTAATTGAAAGACTACTCCTAGTCGTTTGGACTTGTTCCAATCTTTTCATTTAGCGCAATGTTGTGTAGTTTCGAAATTAGGAAATAAACCTTAATAAACTGAACTAAATTCTACATAGGCTTAAATAAAACCACGAAGAATTTCACTCGGAGATTCCGCGTTACTGATTGAATCCGCGTGATGGAACTGCTGATTCGCCGACTGCGTTGTGTCTCCAAACGCATACTATTGCAAATTATAATGTACGTAGACCAGCAGGGGTATTTTTGTTATTCACGGTCGTATTTCGATTAAGTTTATAGCGTACGGCCGTGTGCAAGCGGACAGCAGTGTTAGGTTCACCTAAACGTAACACCCCAATGTTATAGATTGACCACTGGGGACTTCGCATCTCGGTGAGCCCCATGTGGTGTCTGTGCCATCACTGTTTCAATGTGAAATACCTTCGAAATTGCGGATGGCAGTTTCTAAAAGTACATGCAGAACGCCTCATCCCACAAACCAAGTAGTGCCTTTCTCGGGCACAAAATCCTCTCGACACGACTTTCGGCCACCATTATCATGCGTCACATTTCGTCAAAGATTCGCCGAGGTAGCGTTTCAGATGTCGATTTCAAAGAATTCTTCACATTTTTGTCGGCTACTAAAACTTGCACATTTTGGATAATTCGTAATGGCAAGACATAGCTCATAAATCAGATCAATTCGCGTCAGTTTACTATCGGACCATAAGCTGTTGGAAAATCACCGTAAGAACCGCAAGCTCAATATAGCTTTCGGCTCTGTGATGGTGATGGTGGTGACCTACAATCAATTCCGTTGACAGGTATATATGCTTGAGCTTGATGATAGGTAGTGATTGGGAATGACGAACGTTATATATGATTTTGCTATGGTTATTTCGTGTGTCGAATTGCGGGCCAATACGTATAAATTCGAATTGCATGTTGATGTTGTTATAGTTGCCGACACACGCAGTAGGCCTATAAGCGTTAACGGCCGCATAATTATTCATCGGAAGCCGCAGGTTGGACATTGTTTTACACGACTTTGTAAAATAAAATATGTTTGTTTTAAAGAATATAAACACATTATTGAAAGCATGTTTCAACCAGGCTTTGTTTTGTAACATCATAATCATGATACGAAACGCATTGTTGTAACCCAATTGATAATGCATTGTTAGCATGCGTCGCGACTGCTTAACTTCAGGAAAAGTCAGAATGTGGACATCAGGGAATAAACTTATCTGTAGTCATCATATTGGCGACAGCTAAGATGCAGCAACAGGCACGCGTCAATTGACTATGACGCCTGTTTATGATAAATTATGAGACCCGGCTCGAGTTATTGCTACCGTATCTCACAGTGATATTTACCCTACATTTGAGCAGTATGCATGTTCATGTTCAATTTGAACTGCCATTTAGAAAGATCATGGGTCATTTGACAATAATTTATGGTCATCACATGATATGATCGTAATGTATAGTATATTATATCCTGTGTTTGTTTAGAATTAGTCGTGTGACGTCACATGGCGACATAGGTTCGCGTTGATGTACAAAACAGATTTCTTATAGAATACGACCTATTCAGAGATTCTCATCATCCCTTGTATATACTGATTATGACGTTTGTCAAATTTATCGATGGACGTTATACTTTACATTTTATAATGTGATACTATACGACCCTATTTTCTCCGTTTACATCTGATAAGAACTGGCTTTATGACTCGTACATTCCCCAGCGTTCACCTGTCGAATGCGGCATTTTCAAGTGTTCTCAAATGCGATTATTTTTATGCATAAATAATTATGTTTTGTCCAACAGGGAAATAAGAAGAGCAAAGAAATTACTAACTAACGTGAAATGTAGCAATAGTGCGTGTTATATGCCAAAAAGGCCACTAAATAAAAGTATGTACAATTTGATTAAAATATCACTGTAACCTTACGGACAACACACAAGATGTGGGCATACTGCGGAAACGGGCTAAAGGGATGGTGTGAACCTCTGAAAGGTTCAGGTTCGTGTGAACGCGAACCTATTTGAAAGGTTCTGTGTGAACGCGAACGTGAACCTCATGGCGTCACGTGACGTCATATTGCTAACTCCAACCCTACAATTCAGTGAAGTGATAGCCACGATACCTCACCACGACTCGCCCCACATAATGCCACAATGCTGAAGTACATATTGACGTTTTAAACGTCGCCAAATGTATCAACTGGGGCAATCAAATGACATATTAACCCCATAAAATCAAGATCTTCCGTCGCTTTGACAACAATTTCGACGAGGATTTGCCAGGGAATATAAGCTTACGCCTTAACGGTGTATAGGCCAGACCGGACAATGTATTCGGCGTTTGAGTACTGCTACGTCGGGGCCTACGAATATTGCAGGCCCCGGCTATGTAAAACGGGTTTCTATACTCGCTACCGATAATACCCCATTAACAAGTTATACAGCAGTAGCCAACACCGCAATCCCACGGATTTGGTTTTTATGATACAATAAACATTTCAATTCATTGATTGGTTGAATAAGCGTCACTCGCTGACTACCTACATGTAATGTATTTCTCTCCCGATGTTGTGTGATTGCGGGTCAAGCTCAAGCAGAATCACCAGAGTGCCACTAAATATTCACAAACGGAAAGCTGGTTATTTCGAGCCACCGTTTGTAACAAAGCAAGTAAAATTTCTGAGATTGCATGTTCGTTTGGCGTTGATTTTTTTAAATGCTGCCAGCGCCATGCATAGAGTATCCCGCAGTTGAAATGCAATAAATTGCAACCAAAGATGTTATAATGAAGTAAAAATTGTAATATATGAAAAAGGTTCACAGTGCAGAACCTACCAAGGTTCGTTTGTGAACGTGAACCTTTAAATTTCGTCACACACAGAACGCGAACGTGAACCTCACGTTCACACCATCCCTAAATACGGACCGCGAGCGACTTTTTGTATACAATCAATACGCCGGTATTAACGAATGAAAAATATCACCTTCCGAGTGGAAGCTCTTATTAGCATACCGATGTATACAAAGCGCAAATCATTGCACTTGAGCGTTCGGTGTTGATATATTGTTTGCAAATTCAAGTTCCGTTCGGGGTTTTAGGTTCAAACCCTAATAGCAATGTAAATCCATTTCGCATCAGCCGAGCACGTTGCTATCTGATGCCGCTTAATCCGTTACCGACTTAAACATTCAAATGTCGCTTGTGGTTAGCTATTCCACGTCCAACTTCAAACACTCGAAACTATTTAACCGAATTCGAACGATTGGTGAGTTAGCGCAATTGGCAAATCCATCGCCGTCGACGCGACAGACCGCGGCACGACGCGACAGACCGCGGCACGACGCACGAGTCTCGCTCGACGTGTCGGAGGTTTACTCGGGTTTCTTCTTCCTACGGCGTCTTGCAAAAAAAGAGAAATATCCTAGAGAGGGCGAATGAAAAAGAGCAATGAGAAGCGTATGCAGAAATACAGTCGAAAATGATCAACTTCCAACACAGTTATTAGGCGGTGGTAATAGGTAATTGTTATGCTGAAAGGCAGCATATACCTGGTTCTTTCTACATCCTCTGATGAGTTCCTGACGATTATATCTAATGCAATCCAAACACACCCTAAATTATTGTGGTTCTCAGCAGTGGTTATAGGTGCTGAACTCTAATTTTTCGTAGGTATGCAGGATCTATGACGTCACAAAGGGGTGTCGTCATGATACGTCATAATTAACAAATGAGCCGAATCGCAAGTGTTCAATATTACTATCGAATGTTTATATTCGATAATATTACCTATTACCTGTCGCTTGTATATGATGACAATATTACGCTATACTATCATGCAGTCGCGTAGTCAGTCGGCTACCGGCTGAATTGATTGAATTTGATTTCAAATTTATCAAGGTAGCATGAATTTATTAGGGTTATTACATGTATACCAATGCCGATTATACATCGATCGCATCAGCTTGATTTCAATCGCTCGTCTTGAGAACAAACAAATACGCATCTTCGGCGACGGCTAATATTATCACTAAAGTTACATGAATTATTCTCACAAAGGCGAAGTCTGTTCTGGATTCTGTTCAGTATTGACACTAATTTGAGATGATTTAAAACTTTTGAGAGCCTGCAACACATGTCGTTGTGTTTTAGTAGTAGCGCAAATCAAAATCAAATGCGCCGCTTGATTCTGTTCACAGCCAGGATGTATTTTGATCTATTCCGTCCATGTTCAATGTCTTAAGCCAGTATGACATCACAATCACAACCGTCGCGAAGTTTCGGCCGACGCACCAGCAGGACCGAAACAGCACTTTGTCAGCCCCCCAAAAACGTTGGTCTTGGCACCCCAAAGGGTGATAAACCAAACTTCTGGGGGTTTCGCCCCCCAGATCCCCCTTCGGCCGATGCGCTTTTCACCGCTACTTATCAGCGAGATTCGTGGTACTGTTTAGTGCAGAGGTCTCGCGAGAGCATTGTGTGGGCCCGCGAGAGCATTTTGTGAGCCCGCGACGGGGTTTGGGATTTTCAAGTATTCGACAATATATACAACTGCCACATATCTTTTTATATTTGAGAACTCAAAGTTCACTCTGAAATTACTCCAAAAACCTGAATTCTCATCAAACTTCACTATCACATCACTTTCAAAAGCTACAATGCGGTGGAAGATCAGCTATTATGTCACATTTCTATAGTTCATGATGTTAAACATGGCCTGTTGATGATTCGTAACTGAAAATTGTGATTTGAACTTGTGCGCGACCTTTCGTAAAATTGCTCGAATTCGGACTAACTGGATTATTAAATAAAAATGACTCGACTCAAGTCCGGTCAGACGTTAAAATCAGACTGGAACGCCGTGATCCGGTACGACCACGGACGCAAATAAAATTGTCAATCTATGATGGGGAATAGTAATATCATACATGCATGTGATGCATCTTATTTAGCCTACATGTTTTGGGAACAGCTCTTGGTTTCAAATAGGTTGTTGGAAATTGACATATAGTCTTCAGAGGTAGTGATGAATATAACTTGAGCTTAACAAGGTGTGTTGAGTCAAAAAAGTATGGGAACCATCGACGTACCATATTCCAAACTTAAACATATCCATCTACAAATGCAGTGTACTCTTGAGATTGCGATTTCCCCACCTTACAGTCAAAAAAACAAAATGAAAAGGCTATGGAATATCGTCTTTGTAACCAGCTTTCATATGATACCCTACTCGCTTGAATATACTAATAAGGTTTTGCTAAATTCGCATTTTAAATTGTGTAACGCTTGACCGATTTCAGACCATCGACCAAGTTTCGCCTCAATTTAACCTTTAACACTACACCGCATGGCATTCAATCCCACATGGGAATATATACCAATATACTAGCTACTCAGAAAACCCAGTGCCAAATCTCAACTGTAATCCACTAACACTGTTGCCCTACCTCGCCCAGACATTGCTTCATTGATCATTTGCTACCATTGTTCAATTTTTTTCTATTTTCCTTTCCTAACTAAACATTTTTTTACAGCCAGACTGTTCTGAGTCAAGTGTACCTGTTTGATGCTGGTGTGATCAGACTAGATGACCTTCACGGTCTTATCGATCATTCCTATCTAATACCGAGTACCCTTCGATAGAACTCAATACGATCGGTTCCTAGGCTTTTATTAACATAAAAGTAAGCTAGTGTATCTGAATACAACATGGCAATAATACAGAGTTAACGTAGGTACAACTAACAGAAGCGACGCCACACCCAACTGGTACGAATGAAATGAATAGTCCCGACGTGAAGGTAATCAGGAGCAATCAGTATAAACACCCACTAGTGGTCAAAAGGGACTGATACACCACAATCTCCCCCACTAACAAAAGCAAAGTAATTATAAAGAGGATTGTCCATATCGTTCAGGCGCGCGTTTGATTCTAGTTGATCTTCTCAAGGGCGGAGGATCAGCGACAACTTCTTGCAAAGTTTCTGAAGAATCTTGTTTGTTGCCAACGTCAACCGTAGGTTCAACCAGAAACGAATCGTCGGCCACTGCACGGTCCGGTTCGGCAGCCCCATCATCGACTGGGTAGGGCTCAGTAGTAGGCGGATAAGGTGCGAGGTCCTTGACTGAGACGGTCGATTCCACTCCAGATGGATGCCGGATCAAGGCATATTTGGAGTTAGCTTCGAGCAAATCGACTTCGATTCCGAGCGGATCACTTTTACTTCTCCTTGCGAAGTTCCTCAGCAACACGGAACCTCCTTGGAGTATCCAATCTGGAACCGATTCCCCCATCATACTTCTCCTACTGAAATTGAAAAATCTGTCGTGCGGACACGAATTAGTAGTAGTACACAGAAGCGAACGGATAGAGTGAAGGGCATCAGGCAACACAGCTTCCCATGAACTTTCAGGCAATTTTCGTGAGGCTAAGAGCATTCTTACTGATCTCCAGAGCGTTTGATTCAAACGCTCACATTGAGAGTTTCCAGTGGGATGGTACGGAGTAGTTTTGCTCGTTGCTATGCCTTTACGGGTAAGAAACGTCGTTACTTCCTTCGATAAGAACGAGTTTGAACGATCGCTGTGAACATATTCGGGCAGACCGAACAAGGAAAACAAATCAGTGAGACAATTAACAACGGTAGCTGATGTCATATCTCGGCATGGATACGCAAATGGAAATCTGCTGTATTCGTCAACAATTACGAGCAGATATTTTCGAGGTCCTTCAACAGGGCCTTTGAAATCAATACTTATTCTCTCCCACGGTCTAGTCGATTTAATGAGACGGTGATGGACATTGGATTTATAGAATCGCGGTTTGATTTCGGAGCATATTCTGCAGTTAGCGCAGATCTTTCGGACTTCATCTACAGAGAATGGCAAGTTTTTCGCTCTAATAAAATGGTTCAACCGTCGTACTCCGGGATGAGCAAGAGCTTCGTGCACCTGATGGAGAGACAAGCCAGAATTTGGCAACGAGCAGCAGACACGAGAAAATGTATCAGGAACAACATTCTCAGTACCCGGACGATGAATTATTTCATACTTGAAGGCGCTCAATTCGAGTTTCCACACCGACAACTTAGCATTTTTGATTTTACTAGCGTGAGTTTTGCTGAATATGAACGACAATGCTTTTTGATCGGTAACGAGGCGGAACTTATTGCGGTGAAGCAAGTATCCCCATTTTCGTATGGCCTCAATAATAGCGAGAGCCTCTTTTTCAACAATATTGTATTTTGACTCGCATTTGGAAAGAGTATGCGACATAAACGCTACAGGTCTGCCTCTTTGACTTAGTATGGCCGCGATAGCCACGTCCGAAGCATCACAGGCAACCTCGAAAGGTTCGTCGTCATATATACAACTTAGGCAAGCACCTATAAGGCTATTTTTCAACGATTTGATAGCCTGGAGTCCATCGGTTTTCAACGGAAATTCATTGTTTCGAGTCAATGGTTTCATTTTCTCCGAAAACGAAGGTATCCATTTCGAATAATAGGCAAACATACCCAAGCAGCGCTTTAAACTTTTTGCATTGTTAGGGATGGGCATATCCATCAAAGGTTTCAAATGGCAAGGATCAGGCTGAATTTTGTTATGGGAAATAAGGTACCCCAGGAGCGATAACTTTTCAACTGAGAACGCACATTTCTTTTCATTCAGAGTCAGCCCGTCAGCCTTGGCTGAAGTCATAAAACGTTCCAACCTCTTATCGTGTTCTTTTCTATTTTTGCCATAAATAGTAACATTGTCCAGGTAAGCAATAGTACCTTGCAGGTTATGATTTCGGATGAAATTGTCTATGAATCGCTGGAAAGCTGCGACGCCGTTTGTTATCCCAAAAGGCAATCGACGAAACTGGTATAAATTACCGTCAGCTTCGAAAGCTGTTAAAGGACGGTCTGAAGGGCAAAGAGGCACCTGATGATACGCGGATTTCAGATCGATGGTGCTATATACCGTTCCTTTAGCGACTTCATTAACAATATGCTCGATTCTAGGGAGCGGATACGCGTCCAGGGGCGTATATCTATTAATAGTTCGAGAATAGTCGATAACTAACCGCTTTTTATGGCGTTCATCTTTCGTCACCAGAACCTGAGCCCGCCACGGAGAGACGGACTTTTCTATCACATCTTCTTGCAGTAATCTTGACACCTCTTCTTTGATGAATTGGGCGTCGTCGGTGCAATAATTTCTTGATTTCACAGCGATGGGATCGACATTTCTATCAACGAAGTGGAATATCTTTGGCGTCTCTGTAATCTTAGCGGCAGCGACGGAACAGTGAGAATCACCGATGATCAAGTCGCTTCGAGGCCCGTTGAACTTGAAAATGACGTTCTTGTGAGTTTTCAGGAACTCCAATCCTAAGATCACATCCGCGCACAAGTTGTTTACGACTCCGAAACGTGTTTCGCTGTATTTATGATCCTGTATTGTGAATGGCGAAGTAACGTGCCCCAATACTTTAGAGGTGGAGTCCTTCGATGCCAGAGTAATAGTGGATTCCGGTCCGTGCAGAGGGAGTGCAAGCGAATTAGCAAACGATCGTCTCATAAAGCATTCGTAGGCCCCCGAGTCGACCAGCGCCTCTATAGTCAATCCTGCTATATTGATGATGATAGCCGAGTATCTGAGTGATTTCGGTACTCCAATCAACAGGGAAGCGAGGTCCGCCACTTCGGCGGAATTAAACGTTACCGCACCAGTTCCACCGGCGGCTAGAGAAGCCAAATGAGAGGCTTCATCAGAATCATACGCTGGCGCAGCGATCTTCCTATTTTGAGTGCCACTTTTGCATACCTTACCGAAATGGCCTTTATATCCACATTTATAGCAATCGGCGTTTTTCGCGGGACAGATCTTGCGCAGAGGGTAATGTTGACTGCCGCAATATTGGCACTTCTTGTATGCTTTCGTGACTAATGCAACTTCGCCGGTCCCCTCCGGCGTTATGTTGACTTGATCGCTATTAGTCGCCTGTTCAGATCCCACAGCACTCACGGCGACAGGGACGGGCATCGATATGGGCACGTAAGAAGACGAATATTGCTGAGCTCGCTCGAGAGATTCGGCTATCTGAACCGCTTTGTCCAATGTCATATCATCGTGCTCCAATAATCTAAGACGAATATTGGGCGAACGTAAGCCAGCAATTAAGGCGTCGCGAACTGCTTCCTTTTGATGCTCGTCGGAATTTACAGCAGCGAACATGCAATCTTTAGCGAGAGTTAGCAATTTTAGCGAAAAATCCGTGACGCTTTCTCCTTGATCCTGACGAGACGTTGCCAAGAGGTGTCTGGAGTAGATCACGTTATTCTTTTTCTTGTAGAGCTTGCATAGCGCCTCAAGAGCGGATTCATACGTAGCGAAGTGCTCTACAAGAGCGAACACATCCGGCGATATATATCCGTATAGAATAGCCAATTTGTCAATAGTCACTTCAGCTGGAGGATCAGAAGAGGATCGATTGGGAGCCGTTGAGTTTGAAGCGGAGGCCTGCGCGGCAACTAAGAATTTCCCCAACATCTTCTCCCAATGATTGAATATCTTCTGCGAGTCAGCCGAGCTTGGCATCACTTTCAAAACTGGCACACGTATGTACTTTTCTTGAGAGAACGCCATGTTGAGATGACCATTCATGTTAATAAAATTGTTGTACCCTTCGATAGAACTCAATACGATCGGTTCCTAGGCTTTTATTAAGATAAAAGTAAGCTAGTGTATCTGAATACAACATGGCAATAATACAGAGTTAACGTAGGTACAACTAACAGAAGCGACGCCACACCCAACTGGTACGAATGAAATGAATAGTCCCGACGTGAAGGTAATCAGGAGCAATCAGTATAAACACCCACTAGTGGTCAAAAGGGACTGATACACCACACCGAATACTGTGCACGCATATTTTCTGTACCACCATCACTGCCGTTTGTTATGTATTTTGGTTCGATGAAAATAAAGACTCTCTCTCTCTCTCTCTCTCCAACATCTGTTCACACCTTTTTGAATTTTACATTGATAAACCTGAATGTTGCAGAGCAGAAATGAGCAGATAATCGCCAATTTTTCAAAATGACATAACTTTTGACCCCGAAGATCAATTTTCCTCAAATAAACTTTATTGTGTTCAAAATTAACTCATCTATGTATGTACCAAATTTCAGAAGATTTGGGAATGTGGTGGTTCCAACTTTTGTTGTCCAGGTTGGGAATGGTCCCTTTGCAATGTGCCAAGTGTCAAAGGAATGCTTGACTTCTGGACATTCATCACGGAGGTACTTTCGGATCTGTGGATGTCTATCAGTCACAAGCTCTTTTACTGTAGCGGATTGCATTACTGAAGCTAGACAACGCCGCAGATCTTCCTTCTCCATGTACGAACTTCCTCCAGTTTCGTTGGACTTGAAAAATACAACAGTGCTTTATAAATTTTTAAGAGTGCAATAAATGCTAAACATACACACCTGAACCAACTCACAACATAAAATATTCTTTGTGGTTGTGTCCATCAAAGAGTAAATCATATATTTGGCAGAGTGCCCTGGACTGTCGGCTCTTAAAACACACCATGATTGGGACAGGTTTTCATGTCTAATAAACAAGGTTAGGTATGATAAAAAGCATCTATAACCTTCCGTCACCCGAAAGGGTTAATGAGTGTCCTGCCACCCTTGCCATACATGCTGCCTTTTCTTCGTCATAAATATAATCAACTGATGGAATTATGTAAGTTTTCTGATGCTGCATATATGCAGCATAGGAGATAACATGCATTCCCATGAACTTGAACATCTTCAAAGCCTTCGCAGGGGAAGATCAACTCATGAATATCGCATTACTTATTGCAATATTTCCTTCACTAGTTCCTCTGCTCAGTTGCTCCTGACTTTCCCAAACTCGTTTAAATTTGCAAGAATCATTGTCACATAGCTGATGAATAGTCACTAAGCTGCCAGAACAGTTCTCCCGTAGCGAAGCTTCTGAGCTACAGACTGGGCACTGTGAAAATAGATTAACCAGCTTCTTCTTTTCTACCATGACAAACGTCAGCTGGACATCTTCATCCTCAAAAAGCCTATAACAGAAATTCATCTTGTGATTCGAAACGCTACTTCAACATTTTGAATGACTTACTCAGAAGTTTCATCACTTTCAGGCAGGTAATCATCGACTTCCGATTCACTATCAGAATTGCTACCGCTGCTGATGTACTGACTGGAAGTCAAAAAACTTTCGCCGAACTGACTGGAGAAATCCGACATAGGATGGGGTTGCTGTAACTCCTAGAAAACTAATACGTGAGGTTCTGCTAAAACTTCAACAAGCAATTATTCATACTCTTGCTCCTAAAATGGATGGACTGGACAGCATGTGTTTGACAACTTCTATCTAGCATCACAGGAGCTGATCATATTTGACTGGACTCGCATAACATCGGGAATGCTGTAGAGCAGTGGTTCTCAACCTTTTTCCCCTCGCGGACCGGTAAAATTTCAAAAACTATTTGGCGGACCGGTGGACTTTCAAAAATATAAATCAACTCAAAACGTGAAGAATACAACCGTTTTTTGCAAGTATATGGTGATAGAGAGTGGTATTTTGATGGTTTTGATCGTAATAAATTATGTTCATGATGACATCAATGAGATTTTCCCGTCGTGTGTCTGATGAGTCGAGGTAGAATTGCGTTGCCCAGATAAACCTCCTAGCACCGCGAGTCGTTTAAAGTCTTCCGCGCCGAAGGCCATGGACTTAACCGACCACGCTAACTCGAATAATATTCTCTTCTTCGACAATATCGAGAGAACAAGCGTCTCGGAGTCGAACCAAGCACCTTGTCGTGCAACTTTGCTCATTGCCTACTACCATACCAGACGAAGGCTTCTCTGGCTACTACGAATACAATGCGCCGCACGAAAACACGCGGCAACAGCTGTACCCGAGCATCCACAATATCAGGGCCGATCGTCAGCTTACCCGCCCAAAAACGTTGGTCTTGGGCCCCACATGGGGATAGACCAAAATTCTAGGGGCTTCACCCCCAGACCCCTGTTGTTTGGGTGTTTTACCAGCACTTGTGAACGCATTCATTCTACTCAGTGTAGGCAGAAAGCTTATGCAACATAATTGCGCGAAGCACGGAAATTTTCTATAGTTTATGACTGAATCGGTCAATATTATTGGTAATTTCATTTATATTGCTGTAATTTTTCTGGTCGAGTTGATTGAGGTGCATGTCGTCTTGGAAAATTTAGGGCACGTAATTAATAATAATTTAGAATATTCGGATGGGACTGTTGGAATAACTACTTCATGGCATATCAATATTTCGTGACCTACTTTGTGATATATAGTGAGTAGATATTGAAATCACCCAAGCGCACTGAACTAAAAGACGCACACGATTCCAAATTGGTATTTCTTCACTGGCAAATAATATGTCTACTTCTGGTCTGGCAAAGTTAAAATGATCTATAATTTATGTACATTCACGAAATAATTCTGGGCCCGCTTCAAGCTCGACCCCGCTCCAATTGGGAGGTAGGGGTGAGGCAGTTACGGTCCTTCGCAAAATGAATGAATTGAAAACGGACAACCGAGCAAACTGCATGCGCGGTTTAGCGAGCCAGCTCGTACTTGTTGCTTGCATGTCGTCAAATGACACGACTTGAACTTTAAATCAAATCTAACATGTTTCCAGATCTAATGATACTGAGCGAAGTTATGAATGAGTTTAAAATTTGATGTTCAATTTATTTTATCAATGAAAAAGTCTTTAACTTATTGCACCTTGACATTAGGGTACAAAAGTAAAATATTCCTCGCAGACCGGCTGGAAGGTCGTCGCGGACCGGCGGTTAAGAACCACTGCTGTAGAGCATCCAGGTGCATCCTCATCTGTTTGTCAAACACTTTCTGGAAACTTGGAGACCTGCATTGAGCGCAATGAGTTTTCTGTCTGTTCAAGGTGCTTCAAATAGATAATGAATGTCTAGTGTCAAGTCATATCAAAGACGGCTTCTCTAGCTAATTATTGCAGATCGAAAAATAAACATGTATAACAGCAAGTTATTACCTTGTCATCAGTGTCTGTGTCCATTGTCGTTGCTATGCACGTTTTCTTGCTCTGTCTATTTTTTGAACTGCAGATGCTACTTTAGGTTTTTTGGTTCCTTGTCATATGCTGGGTGTATGTTTAAATGCCTTCCGTAGATATATACACCCCCTGATAAAGTGAGGCTCACGAGACGATTTCGTTGGCCCCGCGACAGCCTCCCGACCAAATTGCTACTAAGCAGGAAAAAGTCAAGCCAAATTCAGCACAAGGCCGCTGGTGAAATTGTTTACCTTTTTAAGTCAACATATGAGCTAATGTGAAAAACATATCAAATTCATCGATTCGACTCAAGGCCATAGCAAGCGGACTTAGTGATTTATGTATCGTCAGCGGCTACCTGACCGAAAAAAAAACAGGTCAAGTTTAGCTGTACTTTACCACAGTGTAGTGCGGTTTGCATACGGCATAGTTCGGTCATATCTGAATATGATTGTCCAGTAAATGCTCAGTCGACAAATGGTTGTGCGTTAAAAAGCACCTTTTTATAGTCACAGACAAATTTTTCTTAGGGGGGAATTGCAGCTCAAATATCGGCCAAGGGGGCCACGAGACGAAAAAGGTTGGGAACCACTGCTATAGTGTCACGGCATCAGTGAAAACGCAAGGCTCGTTCTCGCTACGACTCGGCCGACTCACTCGCTCCCCGTGAAAACAAGGCTGCAGTCGGCATATGAGCGTACTGCTAAGGATGTAAACAAAACATTTTGAGGATATTTTATAGTAGCCTGGACTCTGAAAGTTTCAGGAGCCGTCAGGATAAATCTGTTTGTTTATTCCTAGTGATGTTACCGAATATGTATTATTTTACAGTATCTTATTGATATATATTCGAAGAGCTTCTTGGAGGTACAGAACTTCAATATACAATTAAATAGTATATTCATATTGAAATGAACCCGAATATTTTCGGCTGACACTCGTCAGGGGTAATACTAGTTGCTGACGATTACCCCTGACGAGTGTCAGCCGAAAATATTCGGGTTCATTTCAATATGAATATACTATTTAATTGATATATATTCATAGCGGTAATTCAATGATTCTGAGATACTCACCCTAGCAGGTGCATTATTCCCTTTTTCTGAAGATCTGGGTGTAATTGGAAAGGCTGAACTGAAGATTATATCAAATCATGTACTTTCGTGAAAAATAGAAGACTTTCAAATTAATGCAAATATTAGGGAATCTTGGAAAGACGGCGTACCATTTTGTTGTCAATGTTGATGGAACAGGTGGGATTAGTAGTGTAATTTGTGAATGTCCATGAGGCAAATGGATTTGCAGCCACATGACAAGAGTTGCCATATACGTAAACAAAAATGGAATGTCAAAAACAGACCTCTCAAATTCATGGATTCAACATCCAAGAAGAGCAAATAAAGAAAATATACAACCAATGAAAGAGTTATTCCATCAGCTGCAATCTAAATTACAATTATGAGGTCGGATGCGCAGTCACAGACGTACTGGAAGTAACTTCAGATGGGTCAGTAAAGCCTGTGATAGACATAGTTGGTCTGGTGCCTACCCTGAGTCTTTATTTAAAACACTTTGTGGAGTATAACGCGAAACAATAACTTCATATTGTTAATTTATTCGCTAAAAGCTTTTCGACTGACTCTCATCAGTAGCGAACGTCAGCGATAGGGTGAAACAAATTCGAAATGTAAGAACTATTTTGTCTGTATGACGTAATAATAACAAAAACAAACAACTAGTAGACGGGCAAGATACGGTAGTAACGGTACAAAACAAACGTTAACGAGTACATATTCGGTTATAAATAACCGAAAACACAACACATTTAATTAATGAAATATTCCAAGAGTGTAGAGGCGTTCCTTCTGGCGACAGAGAATCGGCTTTCGCAGCTTTATGATCGTAGATTCCAGGACCTTTAAATGAAAAAAAGAACGGCCACGAGCAAGTATAGAAAATTGACTGTCATTGTAATGATCAGCACATTCTGGATGGGATAAGAGATGCTGTCCAATAGCCGAATTACAAGCAGTAACTTGATCATAATCACGCAGTGTGTCAACAGACTGCGATGAAGGAGTTGGAGAAACATTAGTTATTCTAATTTGGCGAGGGACATGCTGGCGAATTCTTTGCTGCAAGCGCTGAGACGTGCGACCCAAAGAATGTAGAAGGACAAGAAGTGCGAGGTCATTGTGTCGTCATTTGATTGTTACGTAGGGCGTCCGCCATTTTGGTCCTGAAGCTGCAGCGATCTATCGTTGATTTGCCTATAGACGCTCTCGTCGGTTCTCCTAAAATTGACTTTTTGAATGATTTCCACCAGTTTATTCGTAAAGTCCCAGTATTAATGTTCAATTTATAACCTTACTAAGTATTTGAAACGAACACTAAGCCGAGAATATACATAATTCAAAAAGTATGGCTGTTTATATAGGCCTACGCCCTACATGAAGAGGTGCTCGGTAGCTAAGCCCTTCCTACTTTTGCAAAGTGCTTGAGTAGTTTTTCTCCAGTTGCAGTACTTAACCAAGTAAATCTCATTATCCTATACCTCGCTCAGCATCATATCATCTACAGGCCTTGAAATACGGGGGCGGGCCATGTCACAGTTTATGAAAGAAGTCAACACTGGGGTGAAAAATTCTAGCAACACTATTCTATACAAATACATCGCGAATGGAATTGTCCATGAGTGCCAATTTATGACTACTTTGGGCTGCTTCGAAAAGCACTATATATTTCTACGTGTACTTGAGTCGAATTAGGCGTCGCTACTTTTACTTCTACTTGAGTTTCTTGATCGCATTTGCCTATGAAGCAATTATAAATATAAAACAGCCGCGACTATAATGATAGTTATCGCATCAACAGCAACACAGTACGGATGAAGGAACAATAAGTATGAGAAACAACCATCAGCCTACACGTGATATTTAGAAATCCATGTATACAAGTAGCATATATTGCTATACTATATCGCGTCTACTTTGTGAAGCATGAAGTTCAGTCGGCTGTCTTAGTTGACGTAGGCTACCAAACGAGCTAATTTAATCCGAATTCATCACCTCTGGGACAGCTACATCCAGGAACACAATGTAGTTCCTGTCATGAAAGCTAGCTTGTCAGATGTCAACATCTTTGCAATCAAATCCAGGACCACATGTACCGGATTCCAGCGGCTAATTAACGTAGCCTAATACCACCAGTTCACGCAGCGCTCGATAAAACGGTATTCTCAGGTATTCATATCTAAAGATCGGTTATAAATATTAAAGATCGAAGACTAAAAATCTCTATACTGTGGTTTTACAAGCTTTCCAGGTGAAAACCTGGTTTTCGTTGATGGCATAATTGTGTCGATCGTCGCTCTATTTGTACCCACAGGCCAACTGTCTGTCCTTCCCGTTTCACACCGTCGATCTGATCCTATCGTTAAAAAACTTCCTATCACCTTCTGCATTCTTTTCGTCGTATCAGAGTTTACTTTCAACTACCCTGATTGAAAACGATCATAAATTGTATGCATTCGCCTATAATCACAACATTCGGATATATCATCATCACACTTTATTAAACTTTTTATCGAATCAGGACACCACAAGATTGCGATAGAATATAATGAAAAGACGGGAGGGTGCCGAAACGACTTGGAGTAATCTTTTAATCATACACCTACCTTGGCCTACCTTACAGCATGTAAATAAGAGTCATGCACATTGGATCTAAGAAAGGATAACATGAGGAATGAGCGACAAAAATGAATGCAGCATATGTCGGTAGGCGAGGTCGATATGACAGGTTATAGGTTAGGTCAGGTAATCAAAGTCGAACACCCTGTGTTGGCGTGTATTTATCCCGCTGGCAATTTATCTTCCATATCCGCCTTCTGTTCATCCGCTGGAAATCGTTACAAAGCATTGCGAGATGCGCAATTTGGTGCATCACAGAAGTACTTGCTGTACGGTAGTCCCGGAATATTTGAAATAAGAACTTTTAGACAACGAAAGAATATTAACTGACCTTGGTTTCGTCGTGAAATATACAAGCAATCCAGCATAATTCCATAAATATCACTGTTAACAGCGCCGAAAACTACAGCCGCACGCATATGGCTACAGGTTGTTTGTTTTCGTTTTTGAGGACCAAAATGGATGCCGCTGCGCAACAATCGCATGACGCAACAATGACCTCGCACTTCTTGTCCTTCTATATTCTTTGGTGCGACCTACATACCGACTGTCGGCACATCGGCACGTGTATTCATATATTATGTTGCTTTGATTTGTCGCAGGTAGCACATCCTTTTGCGTTGCAGGCATCAGAGATTTCGTCATGAAGATTATCTGAGGTTCTACTTGTGAAAAACACTTTGTGGAGAATACAAATTATCCGGTCGTGACCCTCGTTGCACTCGATGGTGAATTAAAAATGACTCGAGTCAAAATTATAAAAGTGAGATTGACTTGTGACTCAGAGCCAGCTTCGTTCCGCTTCGCTGAAGTTTCATTCGGAATTATTTTGCGGCAGTGACTGTAGGATTTCTTGCAATCCAAAAGTTATCTTCCAAAGCGCAGAATTTACTGAATCTGGTTTTGATCGAATGCTACTGTCGCACTGATTCCGAAAACAAGGACTAGTGCGATATGAACCAGGTAATTGATCTGGGGGATGTTCGATCTGTGCACATGCCACCTCATTTTGTTGCTGTGCTCTTATATTCTCTGCATTATACTTTTCATTCAGTGTGTAATGTGCATGCCTCCTCTATACGTCGCCTAGGCTAAGGTGGGTGTCTGATCTTAAAGGCTACTCCAAGTTGTTTCGACACCTTCCTATCTTTTCATTGTATAGCAGTCTTGTGATGTTTTTGAAATGATGAAAATATTAATAAAACTGATTGATTGATTGCGCAACAGCTTCATACCCATTGCTTAATTACAAATGAGCTTATATATGGGGTGCATTTCGATTTCGAACCCCAACCTTCCCAGCGTATGTCATTGTACACGATGTACCACCACACGTACCGCGTGTCGTGACGAATTATATGTATGAATTTGGTTTTGAAACACCGGTCCGGAACCTCTGATCTATTTACTATGTGCAGATAATTCGTTACTCAATGAGTGCCAAGCTAATACTTGTAATATAATTGATCAAGCAGTGGAATTTGAAAATCCGACGTTTCTGCGATCAATAACCTGATTGTTAATATCGCACTAGTCCTTGTTCACCTATGTTCAATGTATGTCATAGTCCTTGTAGAAGTAAAAAGCATAATCGTTCCTTTACAAATCGATTAGATATGTTAAATAACACTAGAGTTACCATATTTTGGAATCGGGAAGGGAGGACGCTTTTTCAAAATTAGAATACCGGTGGAAAATCCTGAAAAATGGTGAATTTTTTCCACTTCGTAGTTGGCTGACTAAAAAAAAAAATTTGATAAACTTTCTCGCTCAGCGACCAAAATACTGTTTTCCTTCACTTTATCAGGTGGTTGAATAAAAATAAGGCCACTTTCTCGCTCAGCGACCAAAATACTGTATTTTATGGTATCTTGGTCGATTTTTAACTACCATTCTAAAAAAAGCGGATAAAATCGCAAAAAGGAGGACATTTAGGCGTCCTCGGAGGAGATTTTCAAAAACCCGAAAAAGGAGGACGTATGGTAACCTTGAATAACACTAGTCTACATGATTTTTGTGCCAAGATTCCTTTGGTTCATTTTCACCTAATTTGGGAGCGCTGAATACGAATCTGGCGTTATTTTTGTTCTACCACGTCATGTTTGGGAGATGATATCTATGTTGATTTTTACTACTTTTTCGGGATAGTCAAGTAGATTTATCCTACTTGCAATACTTATGGAAGTTGATATGTTTGTAGACTACTTCCACTACTACCTGAACAGTTTTTGGATAAACTTTTGCAGTGAAGATAATTTAGGAACCAGATTGCTTGGTTCCGCTCACACCGCATTGTCGCCCATATCAAATATTTCATCATAGTAAATATGACCTACCGTTTTGCAATCTAGCAATTACATATCATATCGTAATGTAGCATCCCATGACGCGTCTTGCTAATCCGGAAAATCTGGCTTTTTAACGTTAAACCTGTTTTAGCAGATCACCTTTGAAGCCTTATGGACAAAAGACATGAAATATATTTTACGCTTTTTACGCTTATTTGTATTTCACTTTTAATTCCGAGTATCATATTTTGAGTTCTAATTACTTTCAGTTCTTCTGTCTGCAGAACATATATTTTAAAGCATAAAAGAAAGTGTAGTAATGCCCCTATTTTACGAAAATAAAGTTACATCAAATATAAATTTTACGATGCACAATATTTGTTATAACAATCGCCATGAATCGCGCAATGTGTTGAAATCGCTTCCAATACAACTTCTCCGTATTGCTCTCCGCCTAAACTTGGGCCTTATAATATCGGGTAGGGTGCCATGCCATGATATTCTCTAAAACAGGGTCTTCTAGTAAACATAGGATTAGTATCGCATTTTCATATCAATACTATAATTTGCATCCCATGATGCGAAAGAATGCTTATTCTGTCGAAAATTGATACCTCCTGGGATGCATCAATACGAATCAAGCTGTCCGCACTATCCGCATATAGCTCAATTTGCAGCTTTTGACAGCCCATGCGAACGAATTGAGACTTTTCAAAACTACTTACTTACTCGAGTAGATTTAAAGTCAGTCAATTCTGCTTCTACTTCAAGTAGTTTCAGGTTGCTTATGGAAGAAGTACATCTACTAGTACTTGAATACATTGTTTCGTTGCTACTTCTACTTGAGTAGCTTTCTTGGCTACTTTGACAACCCCTGGAAATAGCATATGTCTAGTCTACATGCGAGTATTCAAGGACTAGGACTTGCAGTCTTTCATAATCAATTGGGCCTAGTTTTAAACATGTTTGTTTTAAATGCAACCCTATCTGCACTACGGTAGCCTACATATAAATGGCTTATGATGATGCGGATCCGCTAAAATTCGAAAATAATGTCTCAGCATTCGTAATTCGCAATGTAGAGGTAGGCCTGTAATTATAGGACTCGTGAAAAGCAAATATAACGCATTGCGAGGAAAACAGCCACAACGTTGTCAAATCTGCGTCGTCACGACAAAAGATATTTTGGGGTATCGGTATCGATATTAACCTGAGAAATATATTTTGCTGTATTTTACCTGTGTTTCAATTCATTTTCTTTTCGTGGTGCCCGATTTCAGCCTTGGAAGTATTATATTTATTTTATTCATTTATATATATCACCATCGTTTTGACGAGACTATTTCAATTGCGTTGACTCATTCCCAGCAAATCAGTGTCAAATTAATTGCGGTAGCAATTTCATTGTCTCAACTCAACAGCCCAAGTATCAAGATGTAAACCCGTGAAAAAAGCATCAGGCATTCCTGGAACACGACATTCGGTCATATCGAAGCATCGAAATTTGCCACTGTAAATACTAAAAAAACAAAAATGGTCGAAATTTCAATTTAAGATTGCACGGCCTTCAATGGTCGGAATTGACCCGAATTTCATGTGCAGCGTTGCGTTTTTTAGGCAACCTGACACTTTCATCACTAAGCTAGTGAAATTTGAAAAAAAAATGTTTGAACAACCTTACTTTGTAGCTCTAATTCTAATTCTAATATAATTTAGAAAAACAGTAGCTGAATATTTTAATCGAATTCTAAAAAGCGGAAAAGTTTCTAGTTGTCCAAGTCTGGACGTGACTTCGATTCCTGGTCGGTCAAGGAGTTTTACCTATTTTACAGGGTTTGATTATTCAGATCTCCGTTGATACAATTGTAAATAAAGAGTTACTTATATAAAAGTATTTTGATAGAGCTAACACAACTCAGTAGAAAGATACAGCTCAGCAAAATCGTGAGCGCAAATATATATAGAAGAATACGTTCAGGACGGGTTTATTGCTGGGATAGGTAAGTTGATCCATTTAGAAGCATTCTCATTCAGGTGGGACCCCAACTTCGCACCCCTTCTGACCCTGCCTTTGTCTGCGCAAATTTTAGTTCGCGTGACTCCTTTCCAAACTGGCAGAATCGGATTCCGATTTACGAGAGAGAATGGAGAAAATGGAAGAAAATTGCAGGAAAGTTAAAGACGAAATATCGCAGGTCCGGCCGCCCGTTATCTCACGAATATATCTTCCTGTTTTCCAATTTCATCGACAAATCTTCTGCAGTCGATAGAATGCTATTTCTTGGAGCTGCAGTTGCGCAAGAAATGTCTGTTTGAGGAAGTAGACGCATTAGTGGCCATGGAAAGCAACAACAAAGACAAAGTTCGGTTAACTATAAAAGTGAGTGAATCCGCGAAAAAACCCATCGGTGGCGCCGCAAAAACCAAAGACTTTTTCAGTTCACAAATGGCGACAAAAATGTTGTGCTTTCCGCAATACGCAATTTCGGTGTCGTTTCCTCAGATCCGCAGCTCACATCGGGAGATGACTTGTCACCGGAGGGGGTGCAGAGAGGCACGACTGGCGGCCTGCCGACATCAGGTTTGCTCGAATTTCTTTTTCGCATACTTGAATGGATTGTGTTCAGAATGGCAAGCATTAGTGAAGCATTCACATCATATCCTGAATTGTTAATTAAATGATGCCGCGATTAGCTAATCCTTATGCAACAGAAACGCCTTTTTATGGTAGTAAGAAAATGTTTAGCTATCGTTATAACCGACCTCGTAGCGTAAGGTAGGATACCATTGTGCAGTTGGCAAATAATTCTTCATTGCGTATCATACACGACACCACTATCGTCAAAGGGGGTCAGTTCAGTACTGAGGTACTCAATCACAGAACAGCCCTTCTCTAAAAAAGTCGACATGTTTATCTCTCATTTGCATTCTTCGAAACCATTTTAGATTTTGAATATATTTTTAAAGTAGTGGGGTAATCGTTATTAGTAATCGTAATTGATTACATCCGAAAAAAATCCGAATAACCTGAACAGAACAAGTATTATTGCGCTATTATATCAGGTTATCTGTTTGGTGATATCGAATGGTTTGCATGTATAACATACTAATTTTCCTCTGTTTTAGCAGTTTCTGGTTGCATTTTCCGGTACCAGTACCAATAGACGAAATCCCAATAGTGTGGTTACTTTACTATTCTTCGAAATTTCTATGAAATGTTGGTCTTGGCCATCCGAGTGTTGCGTCATATAACTTGGTTCGAGTCATGCGCAATGACTCGAGTCCAGGTCGAGTCGATCTCGAGTCATTTCCTTATTTGAGAAAATGACTCAAGTCAAGTCGAGTCGTCAGAAAATCGTTACTCGAGTCGAGTCATCACTCGAGTCATTACAACCCTAGTTTAAATCAACCAAATAAAGCAGTGCATTATTTGGAGTGTATTGAGTTACTCTCGACTGCTTGTGGTTTTTGAAACGTTTTATACAATAAACACAAAATATTAAAAGTAGTACTTTTATGTAGGTTATGAGACAATGGGCTAGGTGCCTACCCCAAAAACTTGACGTGATAGAGAAAAACGGAAGTCATTTTTGAATTCAGTGCCCAAAAGTTATTCGAAAACAATTGTCTGATCAAATTCAACAAAAATTAGGTTCGCCAGTGTTATCGACACACTCACGAGGCCGATAACCGATATCATAGGCCGATATTAATATGGAAGGAGCGGTGGACCATTTTGCCAAAAAACTTATATTAGGCAATATGGCACTTGTACATGCCACAGAAAGCTTGACAACAAACGAGAAAACTGAAAGTAAAAAGAAATATTGCTTAATTGTGCACATTCATTAAAATTTGGGATTACCAAAAAAGCAAAACGTAATACAGAATTGCAGATCAATCCCGTAGAGCAGGGGTGTCAAACTTAACTAGCGTCGCGGGCTGAATTCAAACCTTCAGATCGCTCGTGGGCCGCACCAGTCAAATGATTTCATAATGTTACCTCGAAACCCATGGCCTTGTTTTTCACTTGAATACTTCGTTATCGAACATTTAAGTATACTAACCATAGGTGTTCTATTATCGCAACGTTGTTGTTCGCAAATAATGAAATTGGCAAAATACGATGATTGGCCGTTTGAATATAGTTACAAACCAATAAAACAGTGGCAATAACAGAGATAGGCCTATAGGTTGACATATTTCAATGCTTCCTTTGTTTAGTCGTAATCTGCCGCAAGTCTTGCGTATGCATTGTGAAGAATACAAGAGATATTAACCGTAAATGCGGCCGTTGAAATCTGATTCAACAGGCTATCACGGAATCGGGATACGGGTTTCACTGGAGGCCGGGAAATTTTCAGTCAGAAATGATTCAGCACTATAATACTATATTATTCATTGTGCAGTTTTTTCCTTCTAGGAATTGGGTGTCAATGTCGCCAACTTGTTCCTAATGGTGAGCGGAGTAAGACTAATACCATTGTTGGAGGCAGACATGGGGTGATTACTTTATGAATGTAATCGATTGCGATTACGATTACTTCTGAATCTCACGATTACGATTACAATTACGATTACAGTTTAATCATGAAGTGGACCAGTGGTCAGGAACCTTTTTCGTTTGAAGAGCCATGTTAGCCCTATATTTTCCATTTTAACTCCCAAAGAGCCATACATGCCAATCAATTGTTACGTCACAATTGAAAATTCGTGATGTCATGATAGTACTAATTCTAGCTCCATAGGCGCCGAACGCTAATTTTCCTTAGGCATGCGAGTTCGATGACGTCACAAAGGAATGACGTCATGATCCGACGGAATTGATAATTAGGGATAATATAGCATCAATTCATGAGAGTTAAGTGCCTGCATAAATGCCGATTATGCAATATCTTCGTGTCAACAAACTTGCGCGTATGATAAGCTTGTCAACGAGTCCGGAAGTGCTGTCAATTAGCGAGTTCCTGATCGCTAGCGAACAATTAAATACGCCGCTTATCAACGCGTATTACGTAACCTCGGCGACGATTTGCGCAAGGCAAAATGTCAGAGTTGTTATGGAATCTGTTCTATAATGGCACGGACTTCAGGTTGTTCAAACCTTTCTCGTCTTTTACAACTCAAGCCTTGACAGTTGACCCACATCTTCTGATGGTTATGTTTAGGTATTAGCGGAATTCACTTACGCATGCACGGCGCACTCACAATCGCACCTGTCTGCGGACATTCGATGTTATTCAGGTCAGCGATGTCGCTCTTTAATTACAATCGCTAACCAACAAACACCTAACGGCATTGTCACCAAGCCATCGAGAGATTGGAACTAACGCATGGTAGGCTCGAGAGATGGGAGCCAACGCATGCTCGGCTCTAGACGTGATAGTTGGCCAGCGATGATATCTTTCGTACCAGGCCTGTTGCAGATGCGATTGTGTAGGCAAGCGATAATATCGTGCGCGCCAATGCAGAGGCGATAGTGCAGGCAGCGATGGCACCGGGCCTACTGCTGATGTGATTTCATGCTCAAGCAAGTGAAACTAGGCTTGTCGGAGACACGATAAAGCAGGCAAGGGTCCCAAACGATGATTGCCGAGCGCACGGCAATCAATGACACAATTTCGCGATCATCTCAGCGGGAGATCGCGTCGCTTTGCATTGTGCACTGACAAATCTCGTTAATTGGCAACGCGCTTGTAGCTAATTGGCCGCGCCCAACGGGTTACCTCACTCACATAAGCGTAGCAGGTAATGTCGTAAACGGAAATACATTACGATTCGTTCTAAATAACACAATCGGGGTTTATGCCGATTCATGCCAAACCGAATTCTAGGCATGCCGCATGCCTAAAAAAATGTCTAGGCATGCCTGGCATGCCTTGCATGCCCAGGTTCGGCGCCTATGTCTAGCTCACTACATGGGATTCGCCGTGAGCGCCATATTTTCTCTGTAAAAACTCGTAGGCCACTAATCATCCTGTGATAGCGCAATTCATCGTAAATAACTCATAAGTTATATTTACTGGTATTAATCTAAATAACTATAGCACTGATTCCGAAAATCTAGATATTGATCGACTTCTCCATTCGGCGGTAACATCAGCGTTGCACTACACGCCTAAATTTTAACGGCAGTACTGGAAAGCTACTTATCCGTTTGGACGTGGATAGCGAAGCGTTGTCTGTAATTTGAATTTGTAATTGGAAGGTCACTTCCAAGACAGTTCATTTTTCGGCGTAGATCAGGAAGACAATATGACAACTTGGTTGTAATATAGGCATCCCCCCGTATATTATTCTCTTGATCAATCAATCCAGGAGGAATATTGGTCGCTGACGCTACAGCAACTTGAATTTGAGGATTTTGTAAAGGGGTCCGACGTCTGAGCCCTTAACCCTGGGCACACCACTGCCTTGACCTCTCAAATACATGGTTATAATGCCACGTCAATAATTATTGTGGTCGTTAAGAAAATTTACTAACAAGTTGCTGCAATATCGATAAAATTCAATACAAAATTATAAATATGTCAAAGAGCCATATCTTATGCCCAAAAGAGCCATATATGGATCGCGAGCCATAGGTTCCCGACCACTGAGGTAGACGATTACGATTACATTGGAAAAGTAGTCAGGATTACTGACGATTACATTCATTTTGCTTCTTGGAGTTCATTCTTGAACACATATTGGAAGACAATATGGCGATTGTGATGAAAATGCGTCATGAGCGAACTACTTTCTTTTTAAATGAGAAGTCGGTATGCTTGCTACGTCACAATATACTTATTGCTCAACTTTATAGCTGACGATTTCTCGCATCGAACGATTTGCATTCTAGCCAGGACCTAAAAAACGGAATATTTGGAGCTAAAAAATCAAAATTTTGACAATTTTTAACCTTAATAATCTCAATTTGACCTAATGTATGCAAATTAGGTGTTTTCCCACATAATGTTAGAATTGTACTACTTCTTTTCTGGTTGGAACTGTCCGTCCTTATACGAAGTAGTTCGGCCTGAGAAAAAAACTTTTTGGCTCCGACTGACAAATTTTTACATGAAAAAACTTTATTTTAACTTAATCTGGCCCTCTGCAGAATTCCGTTAGTTACATTACGCATTATGGTAGAAATAATTACAAAAATTTGTGGTACATCAAAAGAGACTGTCCTACAATCTCGGGTAGAAAGTGTCTGTCCTTACTAAGTAGCTTGCCAATAATAGAGAAAGAACGTTCAACAGCAGCAGTTGTATGCGGACAGCACTCAAAGTTGTGCGTATGCTGCTGGTGACAAAACGTGTTGCTTCATTCTGGCAATGACGTATACATCATCATGCTGCACGTGCGCGCGGCTATCCTCGCTACTTCATCGCGTCAACCACAGTCGTGAAAATCGCATATACGACACGCCATGGGCGCAAGATGTAACAGCTGGCTTAAACGCTACAGTCCCATCTCCAACAGGCCTGGTGCGCACGACATATTCGTTGGCCTGTGCAATCGCATCTGTAATAGACCTCGTGTGCAATACGTCGCTGGCCTGAACTATCGCGATCCGGGCCTTGCAGGCTTTGCCTGCTATCTACTATCGTTTAGAGACAATGCCGTTAAGTGTAGGATGATTAGCGATGGTTATGTCCTGATTGTTGAACAGTGACATCACAAAACAGAATGACATGAAATACTAAAATATAACTATTCATGTACTGCGAATGCAGGTGAGTACTACTTTAGGGTGGAGTGAAAATAACTTTTTTTTTCAAATCGAAAAAAGGGGGTTCTTAAATCCCGACAAATGACTTCAAGAAAAATTGATTTTAGGGGATTGCCCCCACTTTTCAGCTGGTAATCCTCCAAAATTGGGGGTAAAATTGCCCATCTCGTCAACCACTGGTCGTAGAGTCATGATATGGAGCTCAAATGCTGCAGAAACATCATGTCTATACAAGTCCCAAGAAGAAAGTTATCTCTGTTGTGAACACAAAATGAGTTACAGCCAAAAAACACTAAAATTTTGAAGAGAGTAAAGGGCAGGAGTAACTATGTTACATGTTGGTGTGATTTACACAAGAACAACAAAATAAATAAATCTCATTATGTACAAACGTACGTACGTACAAACGGCAAACTGACTCAGCAGCAATGTTCCCTCTAATTTTTGACGAGTCTGCGCACACTCACCAATTCACTGCGCAGACCCTTGGACAACAGTGCGCAACGACTAAAAAAAAGGTCATCACTTCAGATTTTTTGTGCGCAACTTAGACTTTCTGTGCGCAGAGACCGTGTCAGCACTGCGCATTTGCGCACGTGCGCAGCTTAGAGGGAACATTGCTCAGCAGGAGACCGCGTGCTGTGCTGCTCGTTAATTGACAGCATGTTTCAATGATAACATGAATTACTGGGCGCGATGGCTGAAAGTGATGTGCGATTGGAAACAAACATGAAGAAAGGTGTGATTTCAAGTTTTTTATCGAGAAAGATTTTTTTCAAGGCTTGTACCCATGTATAATACACACCCCCTCTATTTTACGGCAAAAAAATCGGTAAAATTTTGCGCATATACATGGAAAATTACGGTAACTACTTATAAATTCCAGCTGTTCCATTTGATACGCAAGCCAATCCGTTTGATACGCAAGCCAAAACAAACAAAAAGTCCATGGCATTATTACTAATGGTATGCTAGTGCAACATTGGTAAATGCCTACACTTTGTACATATGCAATTAATAGTAACGCAGTTGTACGTTCTCTTTTAGATCAATCGTCGGAGACCGACGAATCATCTAGCGCTGAAAGTGACTCTATCGCCGTATCCGATAAAACAGGTACATTTTCTACGAAATTAAAAATATATGTTTTCAAAGTATTTTTTAGAATGATGTAGTATCTTTATTTGGTTGCTAATTTATTTTTGGTATTGATAAGCTTGCGCTCATTGTTCCATGGTGATCACGAATATGAACGCAGTGTGAATACAGTTGTAGGTTCTCTTTCAGATCAATCATCGGAGACCGACGAAACATCTAGCGCTGACAGTGACTCTATCGATGTATCAGATGAAACAGGTACATTTTCTACGAAATTAAAAAATACGTTTTCAAAGTATGTTTCAGAATTATGTAGTATCTTGATTTAGTTTCTAATTTATTTTTGGTACTGATAAGCTTGCGCTCATTGTTTCATTGTGATCACGAAAACTTTACGTTACATCATTTGTCACAGCCTGCTGTGAGACGTTTCCGAAGTATTGATGTGTCAAGAACGGGATAGGCTAACCTAAAGGAACATGAAAGTTATTGATTTCATCAAAATAGCTAAAAAAAAGGGATTGGCTTATTTACGATTGTATAAATTTAAATTTTGCAGAAATGAAGAACCTCTCTGATACTATTGTGATGTTTCCACAGAGATGCTTGAGCAAGTGCAAAAATGTGTACCAAGGAGAAATAATAAGTCATGTACTGAGTAATCGCACTTGCGCAATTAAATTCCCGCAAGACACTGATCAGAGTAACAAAGAAGTGAAGATTCTCGAAAAACTTGGAACGCATATGCACGTGGTATCACTCATCCAATCTGGCGTCGTCGACAGCATATTCAAAGAGAGATTTCTAGTGTTGGAGTTATGTTGCGAAGATGATTTGAATCAATATTTAACAAACAATCCTTACAACTTGCAACTGAATTTGAGATACTGCATACAAATTATTAAAGGCATGAAATACATTCACGATAAGTGTATTATCCACAAAGACTTGAAACCTGCAAACATCTTGCTCACACTGGACCAGCAACGTGTAAAAATTGCCGATTTTGGTATAAGCCAGGGAATCAAGTCGGAACGTTCCATGGTTTTTTGTGAATATAGGTTTGGTACTGTTGGATACCGCCCTCCTGAAAGTTTTGGAAATGCTTACATATCATTGAAATCAGACATTTTCTCTTTGGGAGCTTTATTTCACTTCATTATGAGCGATGGAAAATCCTCATTCGGACCTGAGCCAGATTTGAGGGATTCCAATATAATTAAGGGGAACGTGCGTGTTGCTCACCTATTTGTTCCGAACCCTCACACCTTTTCACACTTATTCAAATTGATGATGAGCAAAGAACGCCGCTACCGCCCGACTATCTGGCAGATTGAAGATCATCCCTGTTGGAGATTAGAAGAACATGATTGTGAATTTGGTAAATACCAGATAACATATTCCTTCATCATACGCCATAATTCCCACGACAATAAAGTTGCTTTTTCTTTTTTTATTATCATTATGATACCAACTCAAGGCCAGAGTTTTTTTGTATTTGGTCTTCCTTCGCTGTTGTACAAAGCCTTTTTTCAACATTTTAGTGTGTTTCCATGCTGCATGGAGTCATGGATAAGAACAGCATCCTGGTCAGTATTGGCAATTCTTAATCATGGTAAAGTATTCAGCAGATGAATATTCAGCAATTGGACTCTTTAGGTCTCTGCTATTGTAATCTTGTTTAATTTTGGAATATCACACTTAGTGGGAAAGACATCATTCCGACTAGGGTAGTCTTCATCATAAAACTCTTAATACAAGTCCAGCGGGTATTTTTTCATTTTAATTTTGTGAAGTTGCCAGCAAATGCCCCAGCAGATTATTTTTTGTATTTGGTTTTCATACGTGCTTCACATTATATTTTCCACGTTTTGCCATATTTCATTGTCTGTTTCGTGTGCAAGAGCAGCCACTTGATTTGAATGGACAATGATAAGGAACAAACAGTTGAATTTTTTTCCTTTGCTCCATAATATCATTCAGGGTTGTAGCCAAGTCCCAAGGCTCCGAGTCACAAGCAGAGGTGGTCAGTGACGAAGTACTTCTACTTTTTCGAAGTACTCAAGTAGTTTTCCTCTACTTCTGGTACTTACTCAAGTAGATCTGATTTTCGCTACTTCTACTTCGTAATATTTTGTGCTCTACTTACTTACTTTTCGCTATTTTCAGTTTGTCAAGTAGAAGTCGTTCAATCCTCCAATCAGGAAGATAGCCTGAGGAATTTCGGGACTGTTTTCACGGAGTCGACATTTAATTTTCATAAAAGTTGTGTAAAGTCCAGAATTTTCGTAGCGATTCGCTCGCAGTGAATACGGAGAACCAGTGTATCATTTTACGATAGTATCGGTGAATATAATTTAGGTAGCGGCCGTAGCGGGCTGGCGTGGTTCCGTTCACAGCACATTGTCGCCCTTCGCCCATATGAAATATTTCATCACAGTATATATGGCTCATCATAGCGTTTGAAACTTATGTTTCTCAATCTAGCATTTACCTATCATATCGTAATCTAGCATGTCCATAGCGTGTCCTAATCTGGGAAAGTGGACTCTGACTTTTTTTTAGTTTTAGAGCTGTTTTAGCATACCACCTTTGAAACTTTCTGGACCAAAGACATGAAATAAATGTTTCGCTTTTAGAAGTAGTATTTATATTTCACTTTCAATTCCCAGTATCATATACTTTGAGTTATAATTAATATCGAATCGTTTGCCTGGACAACATACATGTTGAAGTATAGTAGCAACTGTAGTAATGCCTTTAATTTCCTAAAATAAAGCTAGACAATATGGCATTTTGACGGTCCACCATATTTTTCATTAATGTTTACTAATCGCGCAAAGTGTTTACTTACACCGTATTCTATACAACTTCTCCGTATTTCTCTTCGACAAAACTACGGGCGTTATAATATGGGGGAGGACGCCATACCATGATATTTTCTAAAACGTGCTGTTCGAGAAAACAGGATTAGTATCACAATTCCATATCAATACTATTATTTTCATCCCATGATGCGGACGAATGCTTATGCTGTCGAAATTTGGATACCTGTTGGTATGCATCAATATGAATCAAGCTCGGCACCTTTCGCATAGCTTAATTTGCACCTTTTGACAATCGATGTGAACAAATTAAGATCGTTTTCACAACTACTTACTTACTTGAGTAGATTTAAAGTCATTCAACTCTACTTCTACTTGAAGTAGTTTTAGGTTGCTTATGGAAGAAGTACTTCTACTCGTACTTGAGTAGATTTTTTTCGACGCTACTTCTACTTGAGTAGCTTTCTTGACTACTTTGACCACCTCTGGTCACAAGTGACTTTTATAATTTTGAGTCAAGTCGAGTCATTTTCAATTCACCACAGAGTCAAATCGGACTCCAAATCAACAAGTTCGAGTCATAGTGTTGAGTCTCGATCCCGAGTCCAAGTTATAGTGTTTATCGTTCAGTATCAATTTCAAGTCAGGTTCAACTCATTTTTGTGAAACGCTTGAATGAAAGCCTCGAATACTAATATGCTCACTTCTCACACTCTGAAGAAAACAGTTGAAATATGGTTTCTGGGCCTATTTTGCAGTTATTGGTCCCGATATACGAGAATTGAATAATTTATGTATAGTTTGTTGAGTCATATGACTTGGTCTGACACCAGTACAAGTCAAGTCAATACACAAATTGACTCGAGCCGAATCAAGTCATTTCATATTTTTAATAAAATGACTCGAGGCAAGTCGAGTCAAAAAGAAATTACAAGTCATTACAACCATTAGCTCATTTACTGGGAAAATTTATCATTTTAACTATGGCAGCCTTGGGGATGAAACCTTGGCTATAATCTTATGGAGCATTATATGATAATTCTATTTAACAATTAGGAGCAATTGGAACTCCTCTGATTCTATCTTCAACCAATACATTTATTTGATGTGGTGGTATTCAGTTATTTTTCATTTGTAAATGTGTAAACATCTCACTGTGAATATTATTGCTGGAGTGAAAAAAAATTATTGGTGAGCAAAGGGGTACTTCCATCGATGTTTTATAAATGAAAATTCTATTAGCATTGCGCCATCTCATGTGATGAATAGTGATCTTACTGATGAGTGTTCCTATTCACAATGGTCTGCAGAATACGCATGGACTAATGACATCGACATCTGCAACATGTTATGTCTGGAGTCCATCCCACTTTTAGTAGTCTCTAGGCATCCCATTATGTGGTCCAGTGGTTTCCAAACTGTGTGTCGCAGCATGCTAGTGAGTCACCTACAGGCTTGTCGGTAGTAATCCTGTTTCAGTGATTTTGGCTTGGCGATCTCAACATTTTTGTGATGAGCCTATTTGGTTATTGTTGGCAACCCTTTTTGGCAATTCCAACATACTGGATGAAATAGAGGGATGAGGCTATATTCCTCCTGTTCATCATTAGATTGAAATGAAATATGGATGTAAATATTTTTTAGATTATGGGCGTGTGGATGAGATCGATGACTCAAGTGATGAAAGAGCACATTCGTCCCAGGTAGAAGTTGTTGACCCACTCGATGAATTTGCCAATTTAAGTGAGATGATGAAAATTCTGGAAGCAGAGGAAGAAAGAATAAACAATAATAAGAGTAAGTAAAAAGCCTGTTCCTAACATGTGCATGTGCAATTGTGCATGTGCATTAGGGCTGTAGAAAAATAGCTTTTTTTCCTGAATCTTGCTGGCTACGTGATTTAATCGTTAGGTTGCCTTAAAAAACGACGGACACCAAATTTTAATTCATTCCAACCAATATTCGCGGATTACGTACAGTTTGAAAATTTATAATTTACCCAAAGATGAAAAAAAAAAAAATTTTCCAAATTTTTCTGTCAACCCCATAAAATTGTTGCGCTGTCCTCAAAGACGATGCAAAACAAATTTGACTCAATTCCAACCCGTAGAAGCGGAGTTATTTGAGTTTTTCGATGATAATTCTCGGATTATCCACTGATCAAGGATAATCCCCGAATTTTTCAAAAATTTTTTGCGCTGTGCGCGATTCAATATTTTTATATAACTTGATTTGGGGGTACCAGTCACCCAACAAAAATACGAATGATTTATGGAAATGGGAGACTTCAGCATCGGCCATTACTGGGCCACGACGCACCAAGACATATGAAGTTATAGGCCATGTAACATGCGATTCCGAGGAGTGTGCCAGAACGATCAGCAGCGATAAGACCTTTACCGAAAAGGAATGCCCTTGTGCTGACCAAAAACTTCCATACATATATGTTTAATTGTCCACGAGCACCTCAATGGCTGGCGCCGAATGTACCTGTCCTGGCGACCTTAACCCTACAGGACAAATGCCCTCCCGCAATAAAAAACTATTTGCCAGTAAAGAAATACCAATTTGAAATCATGTGCGTCTTTTAGTTGGTACGTTTTGACGATTTCCATATCTTCTGACATAGCAGATATAGGAGGTCACGAAAGAGCATCATGTAACTAAGTCAATATAGCAACGATTCCGCCGGAACATGTTAAATTATTATTTAGGGGTCCGTCCTACCTTTTCAAAGTTCAAAGTCACTCAACTATGACAAGTCGTCCGAACGTATTATTCTCGAGAAATAACCGTTAAAAGTCGAAATATAAGGTCGGCAAGCAAGGATTTCCATTATCGCAGGTTAGCGCCGACGGACTTTTGTGCAGCATTTTGCGCTCCAGCACTCTCATAACATTGTGCTTATTAGTCGGAAGACTTGTCATAGTTGAGTGACTTTGGTTTGGATATGGTTGCTAGCAAACAGGGTTGACAGAGTGGCCGTTTACAGAGATGCCACTCCTGGGTTTTTTCGACATTATGCTTCGTGAGGTCAATTTTACGCTCGGAAATTTATTATTAGATTAGTTACGGTAGGTCAAAATGTCGTAAAATGCACGCACTTCAGTTCACCATTACAAGGATATCTAAAACTGTCGATGGATTTCGTTATGGTAACGAGTCTTGAGACACTGTTTCATCAGTATATTGATAGGCCTCGCCGCGATGGTCGCAAGAAATCATGGTCAGACTCAGAGGGCAACTCGGTCAGAGGAACCGTTTTCTTACAGATTGAAACGATTTAGGGCTTAAATGCTAGTATCATACCAGTAAATTTGTCGTCTATGAATAAGTAACAGGTAACTGTATATTATGCACATGGGTATCTGAGAATATTTATTTCCAACAGGGATACTAAGAGAGATACAGTTTGACACCCCCAGTAATTAAATTAGTTAGAGGGAGTGGTTATCAGCACATTTGAATATACCCTGAATATCATGATTGGACACTTGGACAGTGTTTTCGACTAAACATTCATGCAACATTATCCCAGGATTGATCAACCGAAAGCTACTTTCAACTGGCCATATCACTGCATGGAAATAACCCGAAAATCATTCTCAGAGATGGGATGGTTGGCATTGTTTGGAACATTCGCTGCACGGTGATCTGTACAATTGTACATTGTACGTGTACAGGTACACTGTACAGTGTAGGAAGTATATTTAAAAGATGAAAACGGAAAGTGCCACAACTGTAACGCAACAACAAAGCGACATCTCTCTCCGCGGGTCACGCGAGCTCTGTGTGCCAATATTCTCGACCATCAGCTAACACCATTCGAACTAATTAACGAGCAATCAATCAGTCGCACGCACTATGATCAGCGTCCGATGTAACAGTCAGTACACAAAATCTACACAAAGACACATACAGCACACTATAAATTCTGACGCCGCCCGCATCAATTGTTTCATAGCAATGCGTTGAGAGGAAAGCAAGATATTTTTGCGGGTTTTGCAGTGTTCACCGAGCAAAATGTATAGTATAAACCTTTTTAATTTCAATATCAAGGGCCAAAACTTACTTCTATAACTGCATGACTGTAATAATGACTGTCAGTTTCCAGTTTCTCAGCTATATATATCATAGCAATTTGAGTGTAATATAGGATCTGGGTTTTTCTGGGTTTATTTAGCATCCACATCTGGGTTTTTCCGAAATATCCCAGTGGCATCTCTGGCCCTGTATTTTCAATATGTGTTCCTTTTTGGAAGCAGTTGTTGAGACATACCATCAAACTAGCTAATCAAATAAATGTATCTCGCAAATTAAGCTGACAACGTTTATGTCAATGTCAAAGATTCGAGTGGAAACACTGTGCAAGATGAAGATTTAAATAAGTTGGATAAGTTTCAAATGTAAAGAAACTATTCTCTCAATATTTAATTAAAATTCATAGTATTTAATCAGTCTTATACTGTAGCACAAAAAATTTTTATTTTACGATTTTATATTCAGTTGGAAAAGGCTTGAAATAATAGCAGGTATTGTAGTTGGATCCAGTGTAGTTGTAGGTAGTGGATTTGGTGTCCTACAACAGTATCGACAATATAAAACTGGAATTCCAGGTGATTGACAAAATCAAGACTGTCAAGAAATCTCATATAAGTGTGAAATTTTGGAACAACGTACCAACTATCTACCGCACTCTTCCTTATCTATTATAAGTTTAAAGCTCGACATTGCAAATTTATCTTATCCAAGTACTAAGAAGAATGTGTCTCATGACCACAGTGATGTATTTTCAAAAAAGTCTACTGTTGTTTTGTTTCATTTTATATGCTACAATAATATTACCTCTGTGTATACTGCGTATATATATGGGTAAAATTGTTATTTTCTGATCACACTGTCAATAATGATAACCGTTCCTTCACTGTTTTGATGTCTTTTATGTAATGTTGTTTATTTCGTTACTCGATGCTGTGCTACTCGACTGAGAGAAGAAATTGATTTATTTTATTATACCCTAGCCCAGTGCTTTTCAACCTGTGTGACGGTTTGCACTGGTGCGAATGAAAAAAATTGCAGTGCGAATGACGAAGGTAGTGCGAATGAAAAATCTGGATGAGTGCGAATGAAAATCGTGATTAATTTTTCATTTTTCTGACGTGGAATAATTCAAATACCGGTAAACCTAATAGTTAGCAAGGGTCGTGTAACTGTTGTAGTTGAGATGCAATTGTAAAAAAATGTTCAACTTGACGCACCACTAATCGTAGCCCTCACAAGCCGTAGTGAATAATCACTTTCGCATTATAATTACTACGTAATCGAAAGCCTGCTTTAGAAGCAGGTGTAGTTGCAAACATACAGTAATATTTGTTGAATTTATTGCAAAGATCCTGCCCTAGTTTTTACATATCCAAGGGCACTGTGTTGGGTGCTGCAGTCAATAAGCGAGAGACGCAGAAAATATATGGCTTTATCATGAGAATCAGCCGACCTTTGGTTTGAATTCATGATAAGATTTGTCCGAATATTTTTTTCTTTTGGAAAACATGGGCGAAGACCGTTGGGATGAACTAGTGTAGGGGTGTGCAACAAGCGAGTTCGGGCCTATGAGATTCATTCATTTTGAGGCAAACACCTTCTGCGTCGGATTACATGAACACGTGAAGTTTTGGCCAACATACCGCTTATAAAATGCGGAGTCGCTGATAAAATACTGTGCCAAAAACATCAGAGGCGGCAAAACCTTGGTCAAAAATCGCCGTCGCTGGATGGCCAAATCTTTCGATAAGGATATGCTCCGTTGTCGGCACGGAATAGTCCCGTTCTTGCAATCTGAGTATAGACACTAGTACAAATGCGACGCACAGAGGAATTTACTTCACCCTAATTTGAAATCGCGTGCGCCAGACATATTTCATAGAGATGTGTTGGGTAGAATTGTGGAGTGCGCGTTCTGTATGTCATACTGGCTCGTAAAATCGTAGCATACTACTCTAATACTAAAAAATTTATTCCTTTTCATGGGTGAGGCTCGGGTTGCGAGATGCCACAAAAGTTCAGATTTTGGTGTTAGTCTAAAAATCTGCTTTAAGGTTATTAAACTGTTGTGAATATTCAAGTTAGATTGAGCCTATGGCAGAGTGCCTGGGCCGTAGCCTAACAGCTACGGTAGCCAATTTGTTACAAATCTGACGGAATATTCTTATGTATCTTCATCTTCTTTTTGTAAAGCAATTTTTGGTAGGCTTGTGCGAATGAGATTTATTTTCCGAAAAAAGTGCGAATGAAGCTCAAAAAGGTTGAAAAGCACTGCCCTAGCCTATTTACACCAGGCCAACGTGCTTCATTTTAATTCCGTAGCTGCCGACTCGTAGCACGGCCCACTTCTAGGCTTTTATAAGACCCCGCTTACACGGATTAAATAGCGAGGAGGAGCCTAGATACCAGGCGTAGTTACTCAAAAGATGACAAAATATGATATGTGTTTCACAGCTGAGAACAATGTATGTTGTGACATAGGCCTCTCAGCGCATTAAAGCTGAATATTTTGGTTATTTTTATCCTTATTACTAGACCTTCGGACAGAGGGATATTGCTCTGCAATGTCATCGGGAGGGAGCGCCGATAATTTTGTCGTTGTGTGCTACGAGGAAATGGCGAAAATCAAGAATACAGTTTGGCTTGAGTTTGCACGCCGGAAATTGAATATCCCGGACAGTGAAATTGCCGATATAAAGACCATCTATATGCACGACATACACGAACAAAAGTTTCAGATGCTCCAATTTTGGAAGTTGCATCGAAAGAATAGAGATTGCAACCCATCAGTTGCGCTTCGCAAGCTGGTATCGGATTTTCAAGCGTCAACATCCGAATTTGAATGGGCAGGTTCGTTGGTTTATTTGATTGTCATATATGTGGTGATTGTCGACTACTATGTTCATTTAAAGTCGATTATCTTCATTTTTATTGCAGCACTGCCGACTTAGAGCACGACCCCCTTCTAGGCTTTTTATAAGACACCGCTTTCTTGGCGAGATAGTGTAATGGTTATGCCTCCGGCTTCTCGATCGGTAGTTTGTGGGTTCGATCCCCGGCCGGGTCATACCAAAGACTCGAAAATTGGTATCCGCAGCTATCCTGCTTGGCGCTCAGCAATCACGGATAGCATGGAAGAGAAAAAAACGGGGGCGCAGACTAGATGACCTCAGGGCCGTATCGCAACTCCGTCGTCAAAGCATCTCGATGGTGCAGGCGAAAAAGAATATCATCTATCTCTCTCTCTCTCTCTCTTGGCCAGGATGAGCCTAGAAAAACCTCTAACATTTCCGTTACAAGTTAGTTGAACTCCATGACGCGCGGTCTAGCACCGCCTCCCCCCTAGTCAGGATGTGTAAAAGAAAATTGTGAAAACCTTTAATGAATGAAATGTGCATTTTCTAACCATATTCATCAATGACTAATTCTGAAGCATTTGTACGCACAAAGTCATGAAATTCAGATATTAATAGTTCAATAACAACGCGCAAGAAGAAGTGAGGGGCAAATTGGCCAGGGCTCTCCTGTGATGGCGCAATACATCATGAACAGCTCAGAATTTGTAATAACTGGTAATAGTAAATTACTATTGTCTCACTTATTCCGAAAATCTAAACAGTAATAACGTCGGAACACCAGAGCCCCCTGAAAATCGCCAAGGAATGTGAAATAAGGCATTGTTACGATCCAATGACAATACGGAGAAACAATGACCAAGTGAGGCACAGGTGGATTTGTCTCACTCACTGTATTCGCTTAATGGGGATCTAGACAATATGCCCTAGTCTCGGACCGGCGGACCTTAAAAAATTGAAATCAACCCCAACTGTAATGTAAACAGCCGTTTTCATGCAAGTATGGTACTAGAGCAGGGGTGGCCAACCGTTTTGCTATTCACGGCCGCATTCCAGGATGTAGTCTCAATCAACTAACAGGACACCAAATATCCATGTTAAACTGTCCACGTCCATTTCTGGTGAACTCCGAACAAATAATCTACTTTTTCATATCGTCTTACTGTACGCCAGCGGTTCTCAACCGGGGGTCCGCGGACCCTTAGGGGTCCGCGAAGCAATTTCAGGGGTCCGCGAGACCACTAAATTTTTTAAATGGTTGATAACCTAATTTTTATTTAATTTTTAATTTGAGAAAGCATGCGGCAGTTTCGCACCCCAACTGCTAAAACATCATGACTCATATCATCATAATAATCGTCTGACATGAACTATCGTAGTGTGGATATTCAGTTTAATTGCCAATTTTCCAATAACCTGGTGATAAAAACATATTGCTCTTTAGATACGTTTTGTTGGGATCTGTGGAAAATAATAAAAATATGGAGATAGTAACGTCAATTAGGGTGACGTCGTAATGTCTGCGAAATCTTCTCGATTTGAAGTTGTCAGTCTCATCAAATTAGTGAACAGTCGTTTGAAATGACAATTTCCGAATTGTTTCCCTAATTTGCCCCAATGCAGGGATGGAAACCTCGCCACGCGAAATCCATTTTATCCTATGATATACATGACCACTATTTGAACAGTTTCTTGGAGGTACAGAACTTCAATATACAATTGAATATATTCATATTGAAATGAACTCGACTGTTGTCGGCTGACACTCGTCATAAATCGGACAATGATATACCCGCTCTTAAAACTCGGCTATCAATCAGATTTGGCACATTCTTATTGCTGATGCCCTATCGGCAAGGCTGTTTTTTTATGAACAAGGAGTGTTTCGTTGCTATCAAAGCATTACGCTCCAACCCTGAAATTCATATCACCAGTTATATTGGTATGCAGCCTTGTCTTGTTAATGTTCAATTGTTCATGGTCGAAAATGTTTGCTCGTCAATATATATGTAAACCCGAACAGAACAAGTCGTTTGATAACAGTCTTTCTAAGGTTGGAAACCTTAGATCAATTCTTTGGCGAATAATATTTGTCTATACTTTTAGATTAGGATTTCACTTTGACGGTAGAAACTCTCTGCGAGCCGATCAAAATGCCGTCGCGGGCCGAATCCGGCCCGAGGTCCGTATGTCGCCCGTCCCTGCACTGGATGTTGGGCGGGATATGTTCATAAAATATGTGTTTCCTCATTTTGGTGCCATGAATGTTGTGATCACACCAAAACTATCGTCGGAAGCGTTATGAGTTAATATTGAATTAGCCTCCATCTATATCTGCGGAAATGGTTTTCGGCACTCCTCGTTCATATCAAAACGAAGACGCGGATTTCCAAGACACAACCGCGTACTTCAATAAATACAGCAGCAAAATTAGCTTCGAAATATTAAAAGTCTACCAATTTCTACATAAATAGTATGATGTTATTTTCAAGAAAAATCGTTTATTTTGCTGTTTATCACAAGCCTCCAGTTCATATTTGCACAAAACAGATGAAGGGTGCACCATAATAGAGCTAAAATTGAACTAAAACTTGAGGGGGTCCGCGAGGGTCCGTGACGGTCAAAAGGGGTCCGCGACGCCAAAAAGGTTGAGAACCACTGCTGTACGCAATGAAATCGTTACATAGCGGTCATGTTATGAATTCCAGATTCACGAAGGAATTTCGTCATTTGTATTCGTAGTTTCACATATTACTATCAAATATTTATCCTTACTCAACCAAAGTGATCACATTTATCGGTAGAGTTAATGGATAGGGAGTGTTTTTGAAAATTAAGAGCACATGATGCATTTTCGGGTGGGTCAATTGTTAGTATAGTCACTTTGGGGCGTGTTTTTATTTCTTGACCTTCTCTCAGGATTGTTGACATAATGGAAAGATATTGGAATCTCCCGAACGTAACAGAAACAAATTTCTTTCGTGAGGAGCGCACGATTCCAAATTGTTATTTCTATATGAAGTGCATCATTTTCCTCCGCTGTTCGCGTCTGTACTGTGGGGTTCAGATTGCAAAGGCTGCTTCGATTATATTAAAATCGAAAAATGAAGTCGCATTGAATCACGACTAGCCAGAAGAAAATGTCAAGTCAAAAATTCCTGAGTAAATTCGTAAATTCAATTTTCATGTCGACGGCCGCCAACACATACTAATTGAATTACGTGTCCACATCCGCACAAATTTCCTTCTACGACCGCAGGTTGGCCACACCTGTACTAGAGAGTGAAAATGGAGGGTTTTGTTCGTAGTTAAATATGTTTATGATGGTATTCATTTTATTTTACGGTAGTGACTGCTGAGGGCTGAATCGACGTAAAATTGACTTATTTTCGCGCTGAAGGCCGTGGATTAACCGACTGCGCCAACTGGAATGACATTCTTCTCTTTGACAATACCCAGAGATAAGCGTTTTGGAGTAGGACCAAGCACATTGTCGAGCTATCTTGCTCATTTCCCAATATACTACCAGACGTAGCCTACTACGAGTACAATTCGCCGCACGAAAACAACTGATCACAGTGATTCCTGACCATCCACAAAATTAATGAATCGAGAACTAATGGTCGTACGGATTGCGCGGATTAGCGAGTCAGCTCGTAGGCCTACTTAGCGAGCCGCCCACATGTCGTCACCGGAGACAACTAGAACTTTTAAGTCAAATCGAAGATGTTTCCGCTAGGCCTAATCTTACATTGAGTACGAACTTCTGCATCAGTTTAAAATTTGACGTTTCATTTATTTTACCAATGGACACGCCTTCAACATCTTGCATCTTGAAATTGAGGTATTAAATCTAAATATATCTCGCCGACCGGCAGAAAAGTTGTCGCGGACAGCCGGTTGAGAACCACTGGATAGCTGATATGTAGCGACAAAAAGCCCACTGGCTGAGGGCGGGTCTGGGGTTTGGTTTATCACCCTATGAGGCCAAAGACCGACGTTTTTTGGGGGGATGACGAAGTGATGTTTTCCGGTTCCTAATATTTGGGGGGGTGATGATCGGTGTGGAGCTTCAAAAGGGGGCGATGAGTCGAAAAAGGTTGGGAACCACTGCTCTAGAGCATTAATGGACACTGGACAGCGTTCGTAAGTTTACAGTATCTGTTTTTTGTGTGAGAATATGTATCGTCCGGCGGCGCAAATAAATCCCCATATGGAGCCTGCGTTGCATTCGTTTCCAAGTAGGTATATGCAACCCAAACCCTTCCAATAGAGAACTGAACTCCCTGTTTCAATGCATGAGTGAGCAGTGAGCAAGTATGAAATTACGGTCACTCTTTCGTTACAGAGGCCATTATCATGACTCTCAGCTCTCAGTGATAGGAGAGAGAGAATTTAAGAGAGAGAGAGAGAGAGAATTTATTCGGTCCATGAACATTGATAATACACATATAGATAAATACAAAGCAAAGTATATATAATTCAGAACCAGGCTGTAGCGAAGGGATCGGGAGATCATCAAGTCAGCTACAGCCTGAAAGGATGGTTGTAATATGAAACTTATCACATAATATAACACATTTGCAAGCAAAAAATATAACATATACGCAATGTATCAGAAACAGATGAAAAACTAAGTGGGATCACAGTAGGTAACCTGAATAGACGAGGTAAAACAATTGCACTGGCTACAGGAACACAAACTAGGCAAAGAGATGCTGATTGACACATTTATTAAGAATGTTCAAATTTTCCTACAAGATATTCGTGAAACATTTGTTTAAAGATATGGAGTGGTTTATCTTTAATATGGGGTGGAATGGAGTTCCACATACGAGGACCTTGGAAACTGATAGTCTTAGGATGTTCTCGGGGTAAGAATAGATTCATAGAAGAGCCTCGGGTATTGTGTGAATGGTGACTGGTGAGATGAGTGAAATAGTCTAGGAAGATTTTTGGTGGGCTCTCATTGTAGTAGCCATGCATGAGCTTACCTATTTCATAAAAGTGGATATCTTCAACTTTTAAGATGTTCAAGCGACTATATAAAGGATTTACACTATCTCTGCGATTGGCGAGACAAGTCAATTTAATTGCTTTATTCTGCAGGCTTTTAATCCGATTCAAGTATTTGGCTTTAGCTGAACCCCACAATACGACCCCATAAGTCAAGTGCGAGTGGAAGAGTGTGTGATATATTGTTAGTCGTGTGGAAAGTGGTAATAGGAAACGAACTTTTCTTAAGATTCCTATGGCTTTCGATAGTTTAATGCAAATTGAATTAATGTGATCACCCCAGGATAGCTTATTATCTATAATTATGCCAAGATAAGATAGAGACGTCTGGAAAGTAAGTCTTTCATTATTGAGCTTCAGTACTATGTCTTTTGGAGTACCTTTACCAAAGAACATACAGTGTGTTTTTGAAGTATTTATTGTTAGTCTATTGCTACACATCCAGTCATATATTTTTATTAGATTTGAATTACATGAAAACTCAAGTTCAGCTGTATTACAAGATGAGAGCATGAGAGATGTATCATCTGCAAACAGTTGAATTGTGAAGTCCGATACATTGTCTATATCAGGGCCGGCCAACCCGTGGCCCGCGAGGTAATTTCCGAAATTTCTAATATCATCAAAAATGGATTGCACAGATTTTGAGCTTGCAAGACCAACCAAAAATTTGATTAGTCTGGCCGCAATACTTGATATGTGATGACTAAAATATCAGATCCATCAGCCATTCACATATTGGTACATCTTCGTACACTACAATAAAGCAGAATAATTTGCGATAGATTTATCAAAGGTAAAAAATTTCTACAAGCTTAGCGCAATATGTTGTCACTCGATTTCTTGTTTTTAATATTGCTGCCCTTTTGTGCAAATGGAAGAACACCTAATGTATCAGATTGAGTCTAACTATATTCGCGATTACAAGACAGTGTCGTTCATCATACGCGACCTTGCGTTTGCGCTCGCAGTAAGACCGTCCACCGTTAAACCTAGGCGCGAAATGATTGACGCATGTTTTATCACCGCTTTCGATATCGATATGTCCATGCGTCGAATAGCCCAGTCCTCGCAAACTTAGCCCAGCGATATACAGCAGGCCCGCAATATAGTCAAGTGACAATATTATTGACCTATGAACTTCAAAAATTTTTCGCGCTTCGCGCGGATAGTGGCCCGCGCAGAAGTTTGTCAATCGAATGTGGCCCTTGGGCCGAAAAGGTTGGCCAGCCCTGGTCTATATCATTAATATAAATTAAAAATAGGAAAGGACCCAGAACTGATCCTTGAGGTACACCCATTTCAATTTCGAGCTTATCTGTTGAGACTTCACCATTTTTAACAAATTGCCATCTATTACATAAATAGGACTGTAGTAGCTTATACATGTTACCCCTAACTCCATAGTGAGATAATTTCTCCAAGAGTATTGATCTATCCACTGTATCAAATGCCTCTTTTAGATCTAGAAAGATGCAGATGGTGGATAGATTACTGAAAAGGTTTTTAGAGATGTTATTTATACTATCTATAACTGCATGCTGGGTTGAGTGACGCTCTCTGAAGCCAAATTGTTTTCTGGATATTATGCTAAATTTCTCAACGAAGCAAGTTAGCCTTTTAAGTATTAATTTTTCTATAATTTTAGAAAAAATAGGCAAAATAGAGATTGGTCTATAATTGGTGAGATCTTTAGGATTGCCTTCAGAACTCTGGCTACTTTCAAAATATCAGGGAAGATCCCAAGCTCGAAGCAATTATTGATCAGTTTAATGAGTACAGGTAATATTGTATATATGATCTCTTTCAGAATAAAGACTAGAATATCATCAGGGCCTGTGGCTGAACTATCGCGATGACTTCATTCTCAACGACTGGCTGGACAAAGATAGAGTTCTGTTGTGGTTTATTGAGATATTTCTTGTAGTTATTGGTAGGCACATGTTTGTCAGCAAGGTTTCTGCCAATATTTGCAAAGTATTGGTTGAAAGCCTTGCATATGTCAAGCTCAGATGTTACGGTTGTATTGTCTATGCTGATTTTAGTTGGAAATTTTTTTTGCTCAGTTGATTTAAAAAGTTTATTAAAGAGCCCCCATGTTTTTGTTTGATCACCTTGGTTCTTATAAAATTGATCCTTGTAATAGTTGCTCTTCGACTTTTTCTTCAATTTGGTTAATATATTTGTGTAATTTTTATACAATTCCACTTTGCTATCTACACCGGAAAGAAAATGACTCTTGTAGAGTTTGCGTAGAGTCGCTATTGAGATTCGGATTGCAGAGGTCAGCCATGGTTTATTTGCGTATCTCATCTCCCTGCGAGTTTTTTTGAGGAGAGGTGCATGTTTTTCAATTAGGGAGTTGATGGTATTAATTAGAGATGAAAAGTTATTGTTTATATCATCGGTTTGAGTTCTACTTCTCTAGAAGAAGTCTGGTGTTCGGGGTCCTTCCTGAGCAAGCCAATCAACCATTCTCCTTTCCTTCCATGGCTGATTGAGCCCTGCTCCAATAGTTAGCCTACAGGAGTCAGCTTTGTAAATTTGTTGTTTTTCTCATTTCCTCTGCAAATATGTCTACTCTGATAAAATGCACCCAGATAATTAGCTATGCCATGTCTGTGGAGTCGATGGATTCGTCCAATGCTATGCTAAAGTAGTCTCTACGCGGCAAGGTGGTTCAGAAAATGCGATAAAAGATCGACTGGCATTGCTGTTACTCTTCTGGTCACGGTTGAATCAGACAACTGTAGCTTCGAAATTTGTCAGGTCATGTTGGCCTCGCTGCTAAGTTCTGGAAACAGCGAATATTCGCACAGTATGTTGAAGTCGTATTGAAATCACACCTTCTCTAGCAGATTTCTTGGGTTTATCGATATTCTTAGCAATTTTGAACGAGGCGTCTGTAACGTCTTTTCTAATTTTAACAATGCCTGAAATATGGATTGCTGGGCTTGCCACCAAGCTAGCATCGTTTTTCTGATATCAGGCGATATGTGAAACTCGAGAAGAAACAGGCGTGGTATCATTTTAAGCTTCGATGCCTCGTTACAACAACTGTTCTTTGACAAATATGACACATCGGTTTTCCATTTATATCTGGGAAAGCAAATTCATTGCTCTACACCAGTGGTTCTTAACCTTTTTTCCTCCAGCGCCCCCCCCCCCCAACTTCATAATGTAAGGAATGTAATCAATACAATGAGTAAGAGGGAGGGACGTAACAGCACTTCGTCAACCCCCTAAAAACGATTGCCTTGCGCACCCATAACGTGATAAACCGAACTTCTGAGGGCTTCGCCACCACAAACCCCCTATCGCGATTTCGATGGTCAGCAAAGTTTGTGTGGCCTGATCGCCCTAGGTACCAAAATTTTCTATAATGCATGAATGAATAGGTGGTAATTACATATATAAGTCGCGATAAACTGAGTGAGCTGTTGTATAGGAAGATAAAGGGCACGTAATTACTAATTAAACATATTCGGGCGTGCCCGCAGGTACAATTATTCGTTACCAGGGTCGTAACAGCACTTCGTCAGCCCCCCCTACCCCCCCAAAACAAAAAACGTTGGTCCTGGGCCCCATCGGGCGATAAACAAAGCTTCTGGGAGACTTCACTCCCAGACCCCCATCGGGCTGTCCTCTATTTGCTGAAAGCCTGTTAGGTATCTACATTGGGTCTCCATTTACTGAGGCAGCTATTCTCGCCTAGTCGCGCGAAGCGCGAAAAATTTCACTAATTATTGATTGAATTGGTCAATATCATCGGGAATTGCATGTAAATTGAGATTAATTTTTATCCTCTCACTGCTCACTTAAACACATTTACCGGTAGAGCTGAGTGAGGTGCAATGTTCCCTCTAAGCTGCGCACGTGCGCAGTGCTGACACGGTCTCTGCGCACAGAAAATCTACGTTGCGCACAACAAATCCGAAGTTATTACCTTTTTTTAGTCGATACGCACTGTTGTCCAGGGGTCAGCGCAGTGAGTTGTAGAGTGTGCGCAGACTCATCAAAACTTAAAGCGAACATCGTGAGGTTTCTTGGAAACTGTAGGGCCCGTTACTAATAAACATATTCGGGCGGGCGAACCCGTTGGTATGACTTCGTTGCATGATGTTATTTCGTGACCCCCTGTCTGCAATATCAAAAAACATAGAATCGCTCAACGGGGATATCGCCCAACAGGAATATCCCTGTCGCCCAATCGCACTAAACTACAAGACGCACACGATTTCAGATTGGTATTTCTTCACTGACATATAATTTTCCCCTGCCAGATGGAATTCGTCTTCTGGGGTTCAGATTGCCAAGACAGGAACATTCGGTGTCAGTCATTTAGGCGCCCATGGACACTTAAACCTATATGTATTTTGAAGGCTATATGTAACGAAGTTTTCGGTGTTAATTTGCTCTGAATACTCATTAAGGATATGTCCTATCACCACATAATCTACTGCGAAGCCATTTTCCTCCAGCGCCCCCCATACCGCCCCCCTGAGCCCAGCGCCCCCCATATCGCCCCCTGAGCGTTTCCCGCCCCCCTTCAAAATCGCCAGCGCCCGCTGGGGGCAAGGTTAAGAACCACTGCTCTACACAGAGTTACAAACCCAGCTTTCGATGTTCTCGTTTCTAGTACTTGTTTCTGCTCAAACCATTCACGGTGTGTGAAACACTTTTTAAAAGTGTTCTACGCGGCGGGATTCTCTTGAAGCAGAGTGCAGCCGAATACCGATTCAAAACAATAACAATCTAAACTTCAGCATAGGCCTATATCAAGAAACCAGAACACATCAAAGAATGAGTAATCAAACGAAACAGAGACAGTGCGATAAGATAGCTAAGTAGCCAAATTCGGTGACTGTAGTAATTGCTTCCGTAATGAAAGATGTCGCGGGCCGCAAAATCAACGTCTGCGGGCCGCGGGTTGAGAACCCCTGTTCCAAACAATCGCTCGACGCAATTGGTCATTGTCATGGTCATTGTGTTGCGGCTTTACCCATTGTTTGAACCAGTTTATTATAGTCAATTAGTCGAGGAAAATTATCTTGAAATATGCAACATCCGGTCACTAATGCTCGATTTCTCAATCTATTCTTTTGAAACTGGCCACTTAGATATACCTTATCTGTTATGGTGAAAAAACTCGATAGATATAGGACTATTTCTTCCTGCGTTGTACTGTTATTGCTAATATATAACTCGGGTATTAACCTGATGAAAGTATTCAATTTTATATTCGCTCATGTCCCCTAACAGAGCATTTATCAAAGCAAACGTGTTTTGACTTTTGGCAATGTTAGTCACATCTCTAAGGACTTTGCATCAATGCTTAGCATGTCATAGCATTCAACTGTTACAATGATAAAACTATGTTACAGTATTTTTGATTTGATCGATTTTTATACAATATTTTTATACAATATTTCAAAAAATTGAGCCAATTCGGAAAAACCAATGTCATTTTTTGGTTCAGCGACCTGCAAATACCCGGAAACAGATTTTCTTTCTTGGCACCAAAATTTGTGTTGACCAGTGTTATCTATTTATAGGAAAATCGAAGATTTACTTCCTACCAAGTGAAATGTCAGGGGTATATAAAGTGAATAGCTTTTTCAGGGTTGTAAATATCTTCCTTTTTAAAGCCAATCTACCAAAACTGATGTGATCAGCAACTTGAAAACCCCCAGAAACGGCTCCTAGATGGTCTGCCCAAAATTTTTTTTTGCATTTTGTTGACCAGTAGGGCTTTTCAAAACTTATTTCTCAATCTTGCTGGCTAGGTGATTAAATCGTTAGGTTGCCTATCAGTGTTGGGATGACTCGAGTCATGACTTGACTCGAGTCAACTTTTTCGTATGACTTGACTTGACTCGAGTCATCTTGGAAAAATGACTTGACTTGACTTGACTCGGAGCTTCAAAAATGTACATTAGGGCTGTTCAAAAATAACTTTTTTTCCTGAATCTTGCTGGTTACTTGATTAAATCGTTAGGTTGCCTTAAAAAACGACGCACACCAAATTTGAATTCATTCCGACAAATATTCGCGGTTTACGTAGAGTTTGAAAATTTTGGATTTGCCCATAAACGCAAAAAAAAAAATTTCGCAAATTTTTTTGCCAACCCCATGAAATTGTTGGGCTGTCTTCAAAAACTATGCAAAACAAATTTGACTCAATTCCAAGCCGTAGAAGCGGAGTTATTCCAGTTTTTCGGTGATAATTTTTGGATTATCCACCAATCAAGGATAATCCCAGAATTATCGAATAAAAACTGAAATAACTCCGCTTCTACGGCTTGGAATTGAGTCAAATTTGTTTTGCATAATTTTTGAAGACAGCCCAACAATTTCATGGGGTTGGCAGAAAAATTTGAAAAAAAATTTTTTTTGCGTTTTTGGGCAAATCCAAAATTTTCAAACTCTACGTAACCCGCGAATATTTGTCGGAATGAATTCAAATTTGGTATGCGTCGTTTTTTAAGGCAACCTAACGATTTAATCAAGTAACCAGCAAGATTCAGGAAAAAAAGTTATTTTTGAACAGCCCTAATGTACATTGACTCGTGACTCGGAGCCAAATTTACGAGTCAATTTCAAGTCATCAAGTAAAAGCTGTCGAATAAATCCCTGTATCATGTGTATGTTCGGACTGTTCGAGATACGCCGGCGTCACTTGTGAGAGCAACCAGTCATTCACTGATTGTACGTTACACTGATCCTCTATTGTTAGATCACAAATAAATTGACCGCAAACTAAACGATCACAGCTGACGCTGTCGTAATAGTAATAGTAGAAGATTTGTCTAAATAGCAATGTGTCTCTGTTTCTTAGACGTCTCGATGCTATGGCCAACGTTGCGCAGTGCTCACATTTACCAACCGTCTTGTATGATTTAAATCGAACCAATATAGCTTGTGCGTTTATATTCGCACGGGTGTGTAGATGGGTAGTGTAGGCTATTGTACCATATCCTTTTGTTACAACTTCTCGAAGCTACCTATTATGTCCTATATTTTGGCTGATAATAACTGACTGTAGCACGGAGCTGTACACTGTACAGTCACTCACGTATTTTATTAGCAGTTCTACGTGTACGTGAGGGATACAACGTCTTTTTGCATGTATTTTTAACTAGATATTCGTTATTTGATACAAGATAAATGATCAATTAATCTGTCTTTCACACAGCTAGCAAAATATAATGACTTTGAATCATCACTCATACTTCATAAATTCAATTTGACTTGAATTGTGACTTGACTTGACTTGCCTCGAGTCACCTCCAAAAAATGAGTGACTTGACTTGACTAGAGTCACATTAGAAAATCGATTGACTTGACTTGACTCGAGTCAAAATCTGCAATGACTCGTGACTCGAAGGTAGTGACTTGATCCCAACATTGTTGCCTAAAAAATCGACGCGCACCAAATTTGAAGTCATTCCAAACGGTGATCGCGGAGTTCTTAAAGTTTGAAAATTTTTAATTTACTAAAAAATGCCAAAAATATTTGTTTTGAAATTCTTCCGTCAAACTCATAACATGGTTGAGTTGTCTTCAAAAGCGATGCAAAACAAAATTCATGGACTATCCCCCGATCAATGTTCCTGTATTTTTGCTGTGTGGCCATTGCTAACCTGTGTCCCAAGCATAACATACCCCCAGAGGTGATCAAAGTAGTCACGAAAGCTACTCAAGTAGAAGTAGAGACACAAAAATCTACTCAAGTACGAGTAGAAGTACTTCTTCAAAAAGCCACCTAAAACTACTTGAAGTAGAAGTAGAATTGACTGACTTTAAATCTACTCAAGCAAGTAAGTAGTTTCGAAAACAGTCTTAATTCGTTCGCATGGACTGTCAAAAGCTGCAAATTGAGCAATGCGGAAGGTGCAGAGAGCTGGATTCTTATTGATGCATCCCAGGAGGTATAAATTTTCGACATAATAAGCATTCTTTCGCATCTTGGGATGCAGATTATTGTATTGATATGAAAATGCGATACTAACTCTTTGTTCACTAGAAGACCCCGTTTTAGGAAATATCATAGCATGGCGCCCTACCCCATATTATAAAGCTGCAAGTTTAAACGAAGAGCAATACCGAGAAGTTGTATCGGATACGGTTGCAAGACTTTGTGCGATTAGTATACGTTAACAACAATAGTTGTGGATCGTAAAATTTATATTTAGTGTAGCTTTATTTTCAGAAAATAGAGGCATTAATACACTTGCTTTTATGCTTCACCATGTATATGTTCTGCAGACAAAAGAACTGAAAGTAATTAGAACTCAAGTATGATACTCGGAATTGAAAATGAAGTACGAATAGCACTTCTAAAAAGCGGAAAATATATTTCATGTCTTTTGTCCATAAATCTTCAAAGGTGATCTGCTACAACAGGTGTAACGTTAAAAAAAGCCGTATTTTCCAGATTAGAAGGACATGACACGGGCAGCTAGATTACGATATGATAGGTAATTGCGAGATTGCGAAACGGTAGTTTCAAATGCTATGACGGACCATATTTACTGTGATAAAATATTTGATATGGGCGACAATGCGGTGTGAGCGGAACCAAGCAACCTGAATTATATTCACTGATACTTTCGTGAAAACATATGTGTCACTCCGAAACTACTGTGCGCGAAGCGTAACAAAACTTCTGGGCTTTACTTGACTTTTATGAATATTAAATGTAGGTAGTCCGTGAGAACAGTTCCGAAATTCCTCAAGCTATCTGTCGTATTGGGGGATTAAACTACTTCTACTTGACAAACTGAAAATAGCGAAAAGTAAGTAAGTAGATCGCAAAATATTATGAAGTAGAAGTAGAGAAAACCAGATCTACTTGAGTAAGTACCAGAAGTAGAGGAAAACTACTTGAGTACTTCCAAAAAGTAGAAGTACTTCGTTACTGACCACCTCTTCATACCCCAATGTAACGTGGGTCATATTTACCAAGCAGAACATACAAAGCAGTATGAAATTGCGCCAACAAGATCGACATTGCTATCAGTGATGTATATTATAAGCAATGAGTTGGGCAAGTTTTTGTAGCACTAAAACGGGTTATGCAGACACGAAAGTCGTTCATTTCATTTCAGGAGCCTGTTGAAAGCGATTCGCGACAAGGTGGTTCGCGGACAACAGGCTCCTGAGTTTTGACAAGTTCTCTCAAAACGATTCCGTTCAGAACGACGATCGATAAAGCGATATCGGAACAAAGGACGACCGATAAAGTAATCGGTATTTGTTTTGTCATAAAGCTCGAAATGAAATTGTTTGAATCCGTTCGCAGATATTTCGGGACGAAAGGCAAAGGCCCGGGGCAGATGAATGATCCACATGGCATTTGCTCAACGGCCTCTGACGATATCGTGGTCGCAGATTACAACAACCATCGGATCCAGGTTCGTGGTTTGTTTCAGCAGTTGAAGCGGCTTCATCTATCGTGCTTCCAGATCTTCGACGTCAACGGACGATTCAAGGGAATCATCGGGAGCAAAGGAAAAGCGGAAGGAAAATTCAATGGCGTGGTCGACATGTGTGTGACGTCACGTGGGCATATTGTCGCCTCGGACAAGTGGAATCACCGAATCCAAATATTCGACGAACGAGGAAAGTTCGTTCGGGAGTTCGGTGGCAGAGGATCAGGTGACGTGCGTGTGACGTCATAGCGGCCGGTGATAGTGACGTCGCTTTGTTTCAGGAGACGGAAAACTGAATTGTCCTGGCGGGGTTGCGACGGACGAATCAGGTTTGATCTACGTTTGCGACACACACAATGGCGCCCCAGGCAATCACCGAGTTCAAGTCTTCTCGGAGGAGGGAAAGTTCGTGAGGAAGCTCGGTTCTGAGAGTTTGGAAGTTCCGTCTTTTCTTTCCGTGACTTCAGACGGCAGAGTACGTGAGTCGTCAGTTCCGTATCAACTCCCGTGACCTTCATCTTTTTCGCAGGTGGTCGTCAGTGACTGGAGAAATGAACGAGTCCAAGTTTTCGACTCGCACGGCCGCCATCTTTTCCACTTTGGATCGGGCGAGGGTCAGTTCAAGGATCCGGCATGCGTCGCCACAGACGACCACGGCAACATGATCGTGTGCGACAGGCACAACCACCGCGTTCAGATCTTCACGAGCAACGGAGAGTTCGTGGCTAGTTTCGGTAGCTGGGGTTCTCGTCCTGGGCAGATGAAGGATCCGACAGGAGTTTGCGTTTTGTCAGACGGACGGATCGCAGTCGGTGACACTAGCAACCACAGAGTGCAAATCTTTTGAACAACGTGATTTTGATGTTGTCTTGCCACGAGCGGCAACATTTCATGTGCGTGAGTGCGCGCGAAAACGGAATTGGAGTTATGATATTTGGAATCTATCCGTATCATAATTCTAACAGCATTCATTATGTCGATGGATAGTCGGACTGTCGTGTCAGCGGGCTCCTGTAAGTGGGAAGCATTGATGTTATATCGACACCGATTACACCAGTGCTTTTCATCCTTTTGAGAACCTGTTTGTTACGTGGGTTGTTGTATATATTATGATGATGCTTCCCTGCAAAGTAGCAAGGTATGACGTCATGTCTCACCCAACTGTGCATGACCGCATCACTCGTGCTTGACCGCATTTTCATCCATCTCATCTCTGCTTGATGGCACATGGAAGCCATAATAAATGTATAGCAAGAAACACTGTAGATAGTAATTTGTATCAACAAATTAGTACAGGCAAACTTGGTCCGACATACCACCGCCCACGCTCTCCCCCTCCAGTCCTCTCGCAGGTCAGAGTCCGTTCAGCAACGAAGTTTATTGGAACATAGAAGGTTCCCGTTCAAACTAATCGAATAAATTCAGAATTTCCGCTACCGAGAATCTCGTGTTGCATCAATGTCATTTGGATTTCTTTCGACAAGGTCGCGGCAGGCGCTCATATTGCTCTTGCTGCAATGACACCTGGACAATTAAAATCGCACCATTTCACGATAGGATAGGAGTTTGCGTTTTGTCAGACGGACGGATCATGGTCACTGACTCTGGCAACCACAGAGTGCAGATCTTTTGAACAACGTGATTTTGATCGGGAGGGTCCTGTGAAAATTTCAATAAATTGCTGCACATTGCGGTGGCGTTATGAGAAATCTGGCAGCATTCCAATCCTATTAAATCACTTTTTGGAATGCCGTCAATGTGGAGTTACGGAATGGGTTCTTGGAATAAGAGATGCGTAATTACGCATGATCGGTTAGTCAATCAATCAGGTTTATTAATATTTTCATCGTTTCAAAACATCACAAGACTGCGATACAATGAAACGATAGGAAGGTGTCGAAACAACTTGGAGTAGCCATTAAGATCAGACACCCACCTTAGCCTAGGCCGGATTCGGCCGGCGAGGGGATTTTGTCCGGCCCGCGGACAGTTTCCCACCTTAGGTAATGTGGCCGGCCATCCAGCACCGAGAAAGCCATTACCGAGAAGGGACACCACCTCGGTCACATTACCTAGGACCTAGGGTTTGTCCTCTTTTTTATTTTTTTGAAAGTGTCCTCGGAGGACGCCAAAATGTCCTCTTTTTTGAAAATTTTGGGTAAATAAAGGGCAAATTTCGATTGAGCTGAGATACAGTAAATCAGCAGTGAAATAATGCCCCGGTGGCTATTTCGGGAGCTGAGCCGGAAAGCTGACCTTTTTTTAGTCAACCAACGGATAATGTGAAAGAAACTCTGGATTTCGGTACTTGAGCCGGAAAGTTGACCTTTTTTTTAGTAGTCAGCCGACCACGAGGTGGGCACAATTTACCGTTTTTTCAGGATTTTCCTCCGGTATCGCAAGTTTGATAATTTTGAAAATGTCTCCTCTTTTCAGATTTCTAAAATATGGTAACCCTAACATTACCGAGAATGCAATGTATGCAATGCCGGCAAGTTATGCATATATACAGGTCGTGTGCATGTGCATGACGGCTTTGTCACATTCAGTGTCGATTCTCAGATACAAATTTCTCCACAACGCCTTCTCAGTAAGCTTGATTCTTGGCATTGGCCGTTCTCGGTAATGTCCATTCTAGGTATTGGCATCGAACCCTAATAATTGAAGTAGTAAGCAAGTAGTGGGCATCTCGGCAGACTAGGGCTGCGGGGGTTCTATACCAATACCGAGAAAACCATTACCGAGAATGCGTGCGAGAGTGGAGCTTACGCGTCAGTTCGTAAGCGAGAAGACTTGCATTCTCGGCATTTACGATGTACTCAACTCTAATGAATTTATGTCTTGGTAAATTTAGGGTACCGGGCTTATCAAACGCCTTGAAATCTTAATTAAGGATTTCACCATGTGTTGAATGATCAATGATCAGAGAGAAGCAGATATGGCGGCGCCTGTATGACAATACCATGGTGTTCTCAAATCCACATTGTCTTCGTGTTTGTCGGCGAGAAATGGCTTTGAAATGTCATTGCTGTCGTTACAATACATTCATAACATGCCATTTATTCCTAGTATATGTGGATAAATGGGCGAATAATGTATCGATTCAGCTATCAGGCCCGCCAAGTACTTAATTTTCCTACATCCGGCCCGCCGACTGGAGAAGTTGCCCGCCCCTGGCCTAGGCGAAGTAATTAAGAGGCATGCACACTGAATGAAAAGTAATGCAGAGAATATAAGACGCAAGCGACAAAATGGGGTGGCATGTGGCGGAGGGCGAGGTCGATGTTACGTCGTGGTCCGGTAATCCTGAAGACTGGCTAGTATTGATTTAGAAGAAATTGCTTGTATTTCGACTTGAATGCTGGACGACTGTCGGATAACCGGCGAGATACTGTTCCACAATTGGGGTCCGGCATGCTTTATAGAGCAATGCGTTTTCTTGTATTCAGTCCTGATCATATGGTAGTTGTTCTTCGTTGACGCGCGTGTGCTCTACTTGTGCGCTTTTGTCTCCGAGGTGAAGCAGTCCTTGAAATTTCAGGGACATTGACCGCAATGGAACTGATACATTAACTTGGCAATTTCTAGCTTACTCATATCTTCTAAGTTTAGAACACCAAATCTTTTGAGAAGCGATTTATCAGTTGCACATCCAGGCCCCCGTGGGCCGTGGGGCTTTGGCAATGATACGGATGATCCAATGTTGAAGTTTTTGCAGTGGGTCAATTGTATTCTTGCAGGCAGCACCCCAACAAAGAATTCCGTATTGTAACTTTGATAGGAATAGAGAGTTGAAGAGTATCAACAGCACGCTGACTGGCAGAATCAGTGGCGGCTCGTCCTATAGGGCAACTGGGGCATTGCCCCACCTAAAATTCTGTTCAATAACAATTCTTTACCATTTATAGACGCACACCTATCTATATAAACCGAAATCACAGCGAAAATCGTATACTTCTTGTCCTTTCGCTTGTAAATGCCCATATATAGCGAAGTCTATGCGAAAATCAAATTCTCTTCTGTGTTTTCGCTTTGCGAATGCCTAGCCGGGGCTTGCCCCGGTAGCGCTCATAACAAGCTTTCACTGTCTATTCTCTCAAAACCGCGCATAATAAAGAAACGGTGATTTACTCTCTCCTATTCATAAAATTACCGAGCAACCGGGGCACCGGTATTGGTATCCATAGGTTTTGACGGTGTTCAATACTGAGATCGGTTATGACATTTGGCACGGTAAGTCTTAATGTTAGTATCGAACGCTGTACCAAGTTTTAAGTTTGTCACTGAACTGTGTTAGTGGTAATTTCGTTTCCTAATTCGAGTGAGAGCTGACTCGTCATTTATCGCTAACAGATTATACGCAAAGCCGGTATTGGTCTCTATTGATTTTAACGATGCTCCTTACCTAGATCCGTCATAAGCTTTTGCACGGTATGTCTTAATTTTAGTATCGAACGCTGTGCCAAGTCTCAAGGTTGACACTCAATGATTAGGGCAGTAATTTCGTTATCAAGGTCGAGTATGGTAAAGATGTGCTCCGATCTGACACTTTAGCCTACAACACATTGTGGATTTCACGCAAAAGCCGGTGTATCTGCGGTAACGTTAAGTGAGATGATGATATCATTCTCAGTTTGCATTCAAATATTTACTTTGATCGTATATTCTCCAATGTCAATTTCACCGTGAAATTGTGGCCTTCAAGCCATTTGCGTACAACCCCTCGTCACTTGATCAGCCTATTCCTCAGTAAATTTTACGCAAAATTCGGTGTTGGTCTGTTCGCATTAATTTTGACAGTGTACCATACCGAAAAGGGCCATGAGGCCACTTCTCGATAATGTCATGTAACAGTGTACCAAGTTTAAGGCTTTCATCCACGTATTTATTCGGTAATATATTTTTCAAAGGCGATTTCGCAGCAGACCTATAAGACAGTAATGAAAACGTATGTGTCGTGTTACAGTCTCCAGTTTCAAGGCCAAAATCTCTTATGCTGTACCGAGACCAAATTTCCGAGGCTGCTATTCTTAGTCCTTTACAATGATGTTTTGGATTCAATATGACAGGCCCAATCTATGAGATAACAATTGCGTATCTGTCCGAATTCGTTGACCTTTCTAATTAGGCTTACGCTATCTCTCGAGTTATAGTCATTTCCATTTCTGCAGATAATTAGTCAGGTCTAATGCGAACATGAACCGTGTTGAATCTTTGTTCCGTACGCCGTTTACGCAGTTACCACACTTCAAGTCACAGCTCACCAGCGGACCTCTCGTGGCACATACGTTAAAATCACTGTTGCCGGGAAATTCATGTTACCGTACCATCATTAAGTTACTTGTTTACGTTGGAAAACGCCATTGTGACGTCATCTTGATAAAAAGTCGCTTGCAGCCCTTGCCCCACCACCCGATATTGTCACGAGCCGCCACTGCAGAATGTAGCTAAGGCCGCGACATACAGACCACATACCTTCGATAGTCGTGGTTTGAGTGATTGTTAAACTACAATAGTCGGGCAAATTAGCATAATCAAAATATGACAAAATAATGGCGAAGCCCAATGATGGTTTCTGGCGATTATGCTGAACAAGAAATCTGTATTGTGAAATTACACTTTGCTAAAAGCGTTACGCAACTTAACAATTCAATGAGTTTGGAATAAGCAGCACCGTGGCGATATGACATGTTCAGTTATTATTTGACTGAGCAAGATATGACATATTAAATAACGAACCAAAAGCCTGGTTTGGAAGCTGAGCCTGCGACAGGCTCAAAAATGACGTCAAATTGACTTTCTGCTTTCTTTCGCTAAACAATCACCTTATTTTCGTAGTAACTGTTCGATTAGCGCGAGGCACGAGGTGACGAGGATAGTAGTAAATACCATAATTACAGACTCACATTTGCAAGTTACTGTAACGAAAATTTTTATCCCTTCAAGGATTATTAAAGTATGAACCGCAAAGGGTTTAATTTTGGGTCGACACGGTGCCAGAGCGATCTCTTAAAATGTATGTAATATTTGTTGAATTTGTTGCAAAAAATCCTGGGCTAGTTTTTTACGTATACCAGGTCACTGCGTTGGGTACTGTAGCCAATGAGCGACGCACGCAGAAAATGTGGCTTTATCATTTCAGTGAAATAGTTTGCTAAATCTAGGAATCAGTCGCTTGGTAATATTTTGGTAATTAGTTTGCCACAGAGCCGGCGTAGACGGCGATTCGCATATCAACGATAACCACGCTCACAAACTAACACTTCAAATAGGTGTGAAATATATTACAAACCCCGCGATCGCTGACATGATAATGTCTCGGACCTAGTCATCTTTCGTGACTTGGTGTTACAGACATGCCGATCGCTCACGCGGTGAAATCTTAGTAATCAGTTTGTCACAGAACTTGATTTCGCTGGTAAGATTTAATAAGTAACGAATAACAGAACCGTCGCAGACGGTGATTCGAATACCGACAAATTCTCGCTTGTTTCTGCTATAACCCTAATCCGGGCAACTCTAAACGGCGGAACGAGCGGACTGCGGAACTAGCGGAACTTGCGATACTAAACGGCGGACCAAGCGGAACTGCGGACCGAGCGGACCGTAACAAAATAGCTCAATACTAAACGGCGGACCGCGGAACAGCGGAACATGTAATACTAAACAGCGGAACTGCGGACCGGGCGGACCATAAGAAAATAGCTCAATACTAAACGGCGGACCGCGGAACAGCGGAACATGTAATACTAAACAGCGGACGGAGCGGAACTGCGGACCGGCGGACTATCACAAAATTTGCAATGTAAACGGCGGCCAACGGATCAGGTGCATCCCGTAATTTTCTCAAGTTATCTTTTCCTGGACTTTGTTGAAGCTTATATTTTGCTGAAAATTTTGTCAAGTAGTTTTATTTTGTCAAGTAATGTAATTCTTCAACGTCTAGTTATGAGTTACGACACAATTTTACTTTATTCCATGTCGTTTTGTACTTTATATGTATTTCTAAAATGTAGTAAACTTTTAATGGTCATGACATTGTAATCTGTTGACACCGGACCACAGTGTCAGTTCTATAATAGAACTTCTATTAGCAATTTCATCATTTCAAAAGACTGCAACACTGCGATACAATGAAAAGATAGGAAGTTGTCGAATGGACGGGGGAGATAGCGCATTGGAGCGCTCACCAATCTGGCGGACTTGGTTCGATTCCGGTGGTCGGAGGTTTATCTGGGCTTCTCTCCCCCCGCCGTTGCCGTTCTTACGACAACAATAAAAAGCCCAGTAAAAGACCCAACGAAAGAAAGCACTCACAAGGAATGGAAAGAACCAGAAGTATAAAGGGCCTCAACAAGATCAAGATCAAAAAGAACTGCGTGACATCGGACACTAGGCCCAGGTCAATGATATATATACCATTGGCCCAGGTGGATGTCAGATTAAAAGGATCGCAACTGTATGCGTGTCGTTTGACATCGTCCTATCTGTTCATCACTTGGCATTGTGTCTTATCGCATTGTACATTGTGTGTAACTACAGATGATAAATATAACCCAACTATATTATCCTCTTATTGTCCTGGACTGTGATAATCAGTTTACACCAGAATACACAGGTCAAAGGTACTTCATCTGACGTCCCCGTGGGAAAATTAAGTCATTTTCAACTAAGACTGTGAGAACCATAAAAGAAGTTGACCAGCGTAGTAGCTGTGACATCCATAATATGACATACCTTCAAGCACTGATTTAATGAGCCGTTCGCAGTTTCACTTTACGTTCAGTTCGTACTTACACCTGCATGGCTTAATCTTTGAGACAAGCATATTCATCTTTGTCTGTTATTACATTTGTTCAGTCAGTCCACGATTTGCGTTTGGGTAATCTGTCGTCTGACCCGTCGTTTTCATTGAAAAATCCTTCTGGGATTTGTATACGAAGTTGTTATAAGTTTCCCTTGCCAAATCATCGTGTTCGAGCAACAAAACTACTTTCTACATGTAGTAAGTAAACAGTAAACAGTTCGTATTTCAACTTTAAATTAAACGGTTAATTTTGATATAGTCCAGAAACGTAACCACTGGAAGAGTGAGCAGATGAAAACCTACTGGCATGTCCCAAAATACAAAGTGCTTTCCTTATTTAGCTATGTAGACTAAGAGCACCATCACCGACGTGATGGAAACATCCCTCGAAAAGAGAGCATCAGAGTTAGCTAGTTACATTTCATTATAATTACTACTCAAGTAGAAACAATTGAATAGTATATTCATATTGAAACAGGGTTGTAACCAAGTCACAAGGCTCCGAGTCACAAGTCAATCTCACTTTTATAGTCTTGTCTCGAGTCAAGTCGAGTCATTTTCAATTCACCACCGAGTCAAGTCCGAGTCCAAGTCAGCGAGCAGAGGGTCGAGTCCGAGTCATGATATTATGACTCGAGTCCGAGTCCAAGTCATTGTGTTGACTGCTAAGTTTCCAGTTGAAGTCTTGTTAAACCTACTTTTTACAACTCTACTTGGTGATATTGAATGGTTCGAATTGATGATATAAAAATTTTGCTCACTTTTAGCAATTTCTGGTCGCATTTTCAAGTACTCGTACCAATAGACGAAATCCCAATAGTGTGATTACTTTACTATTCTTCAAAATTACAATTGTCGGTCTTGGCCGTCTGAGTCTCGAGACATATGACTTGGTTCGAGTCATGCGTAATGACTCGAGTCCAAGTCGACTCAATACACAAATTGACTCGAGTCGAGTCGAGTCATTTCTGTATTTTCATAAAATGACTCGAGTCAAGTCGAGTCATCAGAAAATCGGGACTCGAGTCATTAAAACTCTGTATTGAAATGAACCCGAATATTTTCGGCTGACACTCGTCAGGGGTAATCGTCAGCAACTAGTAGAGAATTCAAAAGAACAGCGTATATCAACAATCATAACACAAAATATGACGTTACCAGCACCCTAAGCACGTCCCTAAATCAGCATGTTCCTAGATTCATTAGAACACGCTCGGTGAAAAGCTCACCCTTAACTCATCCGCTCAAGATCAAAGGCCATAAATTCTGCAATTCAAACACTTGTTGGATAATCCCGCCTGTGCAAAAAATTAGCGAGACGACAGATTTCGCATACTCGGAAAGGGTCGCTCACACTTTCATTTGTGTGCCTTTGGAGTCGACTTTTATCAAAATGCACCAGCCAAGGCTGTGTCAACAGAAAGAGTTCGTGTATCATCTAAAAATAGTACATTGAACGCTCTCGTATTCGACATTTCTTGCAGGTGACGTCATATTCTGTGTCACGATTGTTGATATACGCTGTTCTTTTGAATTCGCTACTAGTTGCTGACGATAACCCCTGACGAGTGTCAGCCGAAAATATTCAATTGTATATTGAAGTTCTGTACCTCCAAGAAGCTATTCAAGTAGAAACATACATAGAAATTTCCCCTCGATCAGAGATAGTCGATAGGGCCTATATACCATGTCTGTGGTGTGTTAGTAGAGTACTGCAATGTAATCAGGACATCATGTTTGGGGTATGTTTGGAGTGTGTTGGTACTGTGTTGCAACCCGGACATCATGTCCGGGGTATGTTTGGGGTGTGTTCCAGACATGGGGTAATCACGATTAGTAATCGTAATCGATTACGACGATTACAGCATTTTGGAGTAATCGTAATCGCAATCGATTACATTCGAAAAAAATCCGAAGTAATCGTAATCGTAATCGACTACTTCCCATATCTAATCGATTTCTTTGTGAAAGAACGATTTCTTTTTGTTTGTACAAGGACTATGACATAAACTGAATATTCGTGAACAAGAATGAGATAATATACCACGTTAGCGATAGCACAAACGTCTGATTTCCAAACGCCACTACGCATTGTTACGTCAGAAGTATTATCCCCGCTCGTCATTGCGTAAGTATCCACACATAGTAAACAGACATGCGATGGACATTGTAGTGTGATTGTAAGAACACCCCCGTGATGTATATCAGGTTATCAATACACTACAGAAGCCCCTACCTCGCAGCAGGATATTGATCACCACTCTGCCTATAGTTTCAAATAGTAACTTCATCATCATTGGTTTATGTATTGAGGTTTGGTTGTGCCCAGTTAAACGCAGTTTCAACGTTGCTGCTTGGCGAGCAGTAGGCCTACGTACGCACGTACACCTGACAAAAATTCGAAATTTTGTACTCGTCGAATAATACATTGCAGTTTCCACAACGAAGCATTACAAATAAACAGCTGCTAGTGCTGATATATATCATAACTGAGCCGTGCTTAGCCGTTTCTCGTAATAGCAGCTCGCAGTATCCGTATTAAGTTGAAGGCAGAATTTTCATGTTCACTATATCTTATTCTCATATAACTACTTGAAACGGGCGCCAATCGTTATTTCACAGTTTGTTGCTCAGCATTTAGACCTGTCGCCATAACCATCCGCTTATATAGCCTAACATGTTAGCGTGGGTTGTAGCTAGAATCAGAACCAACAGCAATTCGTCCCCCAGTCCAACAGTTGGTCGATTTCCAAAACTGAATTTCTTCAATAATATTGGTCATTGCATTTGATTACTACTTATTTTTAACCGCTCTCAGCCCCGAGTGTCAGATTTACCTGTAGAGCTGGGGCACTTAATTCATAATTATAGCATCTGGTATGTTGTTATAATTACTCTATTGTATGTTGTTAATTCGTGACTTCCAGTCTGTTGATTAATCAACAGATATTGTACTCGCCCAAACATAGCAGACTAAAACAGGGCTGGCCAACCTTTTCGGCCAAAGGGCCACATTCGATGGATGAACTTTTGCGCGGGCCACTATCCGCGCGAAGCGCGAAAATTTTTTGAAGTTCATAGGTCAATAATATTGTCACTTGACTTATATTGCGGGCCTGCTGTATGCCGCTGGGCTAGTTTACGAGGACTGGGTTATTCGGCGCATCGACATATCTATATCGAAAGCTGTGACCAACATGCGTCAATTATTTCGTGCCTAGGTTTCACGGTGGACGGTCTTACTGCAAGCGCAAACGCAAGGTCGCATATGAACAAGAAATCGAGGGACAACATATTGCGCTAAGCTTGTAGAAAATTTTTACCTTTGATAAATCTATCGCAAATTATTCTGCTTTATTGTAGTGTACGAAGATGTACCAATATGTGAATGGCTGATGGATCTGTCAATGCGTCGGAACTGATATTTTAGTCATCACATCTCAAGTATTGCGGCCAGACTAATCAAATTTTGGTTGGCCTTGCAAGCTCAAAATCTGTGCAATCCATTTTTGATGATATTAGAAATTTCGGAAAGTACCTCGCGGGCCACTCAAAACCTTCTCGCGGGCCACATGTGGCCCGCGGGCCACGGGTTGGCCGGCCCTGCCTTAAAAAAACATGCATAGGCTATTTTATGGGAGCAGGCATTTCGGAGCCGGTCATTACCGCGCCACGATCCCACAACACACCAAACCACATATGCAGTTTCAGCCAACACGCAACTCCGCGGGATGTGATACCAAAGAAATACCTTGGCCAAAACTTAAGGTATTCGTCCATTGTCAATAGCCGCGCTGGGTGGACGTGACTAATAATAGTCCTGTCCTTCCAATCTGACCCCACAATACAAATGCCACCCGGCGTATCCACATAGGAATATAGCCATGGCCATTTGCGTGTGCGTCTCACGAAAGATATTCTTTTAGTCCAGGGCCGGCCAACCCGTGGCCCGCGAGAAGGTTTTGAGTGGCCCGCGAGGTACTTTCCGAAATTTCTAATATCATCAAAAATGGATGGCACAGATTTTGAGCTTGCAAGGCCAACCAAAATTTGATTAGTCTGGCCGCAATACTTGAGATGTGATGACTAAAATATCAGTTCCGACGCATTGACAGATCCATCAGCCATTCACATATTGGTACATCTTCGTACACTACAATAAAGCAGAATAATTTGCGATAGATTTATCAAAGGTAAAAATTTTCTACAAGCTTAGCGCAATATGTTGTCCCTCGATTTCTTGTTCATATGCGACCTTGCGTTTGCGCTTGCAGTAAGACCGTCCACCGTGAAACCTAGGCACGAAATAATCGACGCATGTTGGTCACAGCTTTCGATATCGATATGTCCATGCGCCGAATAACCCAGTCCTCGTAAACTAGCCCAGCGACATATAGCAGGCCCGCAATATAAGTCAAGTGACAATATTATTGACCTATGAACTTCAAAAAATTTTCGCGCTTCGCGCGGATAGTGGCCCGCGCAAAAGTTCACCCATCGAATGTGGCCCTTTGGCCGAAAAGGTTGGCCAGCCCTGTTTTAAGGGGAGAGGTATGCTTTTCAAACCCAGCTATCTACTGCAGCAGGGGTCACCAACCGTTTTGAAACAAAAAGCTACTTCTTGTGTAGTGTGCTGTACTGACTATTGCGACGACCGACGGGTTACCACTTACTCCCGCCGAGTCTAAGTAAAGAAATCCAACTGAGCACGGAGGAGCTGGAGTGAGTCCCGGCGAGTGAGCGTTTTATGTTTTTTGTAAGGGGCGGAAACCCTTACACCAGCTCCTCCGGGCTCAGTTGCGTTGCTGCAGGGCGCGCCGAAGCGCCAATCTCCGCGTCGAGACTCGGGAATATTACCTATAGATTGCCGTTTAGCCGCCGCGTGGGCGAAGACGAGCAATGCCCCTAGCGACTGTGTTCGTATGTTTGACCCATGTTCAACTGCTGCTCATATGAAACCAGCTTCAACTTTCAAATCTTTCATTTGAATATTTGCTACAGCGACCGCGGGCGACTCATTTTGTCCGCGTTGGTGATCCCTGTACTAGAGACATTTGAATGGCGGAGCTCGAAGAACATTTTCAAGAATTAATTGAATTCTAGAAAATACTCTATAATTTATGTTGATTTACGAAATACTTTTGAGTCCCCTTCGAGCACGCTCCCCACCCTATTAAGGAATTTGGGGTGCGGCTGGTAAAAACCTGGCAATAATGCAAATCGTTGGGTGCGATAAATCATCCCAATAAAGTTGGGCAATCGGTATATTATGACGTAATAAGCAAATGACGCATGATGTATGAAGAGGGTTGATATCTCATTAAGCCTTTTCATCGCAATCCTTGTGTATTGTCTTCCAATATATCCTTTAGGATTATGCTCCTAAGAAGCAAAACAAATGTAATCGTGAGTAATCGTGATTACTTTTCCAATGTAATCGTAATCGTAATCGACTACTTCGTGATTTTGCTGTAATCGTAATCGTAATCGTAATCGCGTGATTCTGAAGTAATCGTAATCGCAATCGATTACATTCATGAAGTAATCACCCCATGTCTGGTGTGTTCGTACTGTGTTACAACTCGGACATCATGTCTGAGGTATGTTTGAGGTGTGTTCGTACTGCAGTGCAACCTGGACATCAAGTCTGGGGTATGTTTGGGGTGTGTTGGTACTACATTGCCACACTTGAAGACACCCCATAGGTACCCTAGACAAGATGTTCTTATGTTCGGTATGCTCCTTATTGCCAAAATGAAAGGCACCCTTTCAGAAATTAGGAGTATGGCGACATTTGCAAGTTGCGTCTGATCCGAGGTCCGCTGTTTACATTGTGGTCTTTGTAGTAGTCCGCTCGGTCCGCAGTTCCGCTCGGTCCGCCGTTTAGTATTGCAAGTTCCGCTAGTTCCGCGGTCCGCTCGTTCCGCCGTTTAGTATTTAGCTATTTTGTTATGGTCCGCTCGATCCGCAGTTCCGCTCGGTCCGCCGTTTAGTATTGCAAGTTCCGCTAGTTTCGCGGTCCGCTCGTTCCGCCGTTTAGTATTGAGCTATTTTCTTATGGTCTGCTCGGTCCGCAGTTCCGCTCGGTCTCCGTTTAGTATTACATGTTCCGCGGTCCGCCGTTTAGAGTTGCCCCCCTAATCCTTTGCGAAGTTATCTCTTATTCAAAAAGGTGTGAAATAATTTTAAAATCCTACGACCGCTCACAGGGTAATGCTTCAGACATAGCGATCCGTCATGATTTCGTATTACAGACATACCGATCGCTCACAAGGTAATATTTCGGTAACAATTTGACACTTTCTGGTGGTTGCTATATGTTTTGACACTCTGGGATATTGGTTGCCTTTAGTTGCGTGATAAGAATCATGAGAATATTCAAGCAATGTGTCAATTTGTCAACTTGAAATGAAACTTACTACACAACTCAAGTTGATTCGTATCTGAATGTGTTTATTCGGCACAACTCTAATCCTTTCGAGAAATCCTAGAATCTGTCCTCCAAGTCTGAAATATCGGCATTGTTCGAACAATCGGAGAGTCGCAACGGGTCATTGTTATATGGCCATTGTGTTGCGGTAACCCGATTGTTCTGAACAATGCCGATATTTCAGACTTGGAGGACAGATTCTAGGTGGATCAGTGCCTGATCAATATTTTAATTTATATTTTCGGAATCGGTGCAACAGTAGCTTTCGATCAAGACCAGATTCAGTAATTTCTGCGCTCGGGAAGATAGCTTTTGGATTGCCAGAAATCCTACAGTCGCTTACGCAAAACAATTCTCCACTCCAGCCTCAGCGAAGCGAAACGAAGCTGCAAAATCGGTCGTTGCCGTTCCATGTTTAATTTCTATAGTGAGAGTATAGAATGTAAACGTGGAATGGCAGCGACCGATTTTGCAGCTTCGTTCCGCTTCGCTGAAGCTTTACTCGGACTTATTTTACGGCAGCTACTTTAGGATTTCTGGCAATCCAAAAATTGTCTTCCAGAGCTCAGAATTCACTGAATCTGGTATTGATCGAAAGCTACTGTCACACTGACATCGAAAATATCAATCAAAATTTGGTAAGGCTCCGTACTTAGATGAAAAATCACCCTCAACATCTAAAATCTGCATTGTTCAGAACAATCGGATGACCGCAAAACAATGACCATAACAATGACCCATTGCGGCTCTTCGATTGTTCGGACAATGCAGATATTTCAGACTTGGAGGGCGAATTCTAAGCGGTACGGTGCCTGATCATATTTTCATTTACATTTTCGGAGTCAGTGTGACAGTAGCTTTCGATCAAGACCAGATTCAGTAAATTCTGCGCTCTGGAAGACAACTTTTGGATTGCCACAAATCCTACAGTAGCTGCCGTGAAATAAGTCAGCGTAAAGCTTCAGCGAAGCGGAACGAAGCTGCAAAATCGGTCGCTGCCATTCCACGTTTACATTCTATAGTGAGAGCTTCCACTTCTGCAAAACATCATGCTAGCTACGTCACTCGTCATGATTGATGATTTTACAACCGTTTCTCAGCAGTTGGCTGTTTCAACTACGATATCTCAAAAATACTTAATTTTAGAAGGTAAGATGCACATTATTGGAATCAGCAGAATAAACTCTATAGAATTTGCCAAAGTTGTTTTCGTCGATATAGTTGACCTATTATTCGGTACTACATAGTGATGAGCATCGGAGCGGAGTCGGAGTGGATTCGGAGCGGAGTTTTGCCGATTTTAGGACAGTCGGAGCGGAGTCGGAGTTCACTACAGATATTTTTTCGGAGAATTTCGGAGTATTGTAACTTTTGTCTCCGATATCTTTGGATAGCTCTGACCCGAATACACTATTGATTATGATTACAAACCAAAACACAGACAGTTGACACCTTGTAAAGTTGTAATATGACGGGTAACATGCAAAAATGATAGCCAAGTGCATAAAAATCAGCCATCTGCATTGCTTTGGGGACTGGAGAGTAGACAATACTATGAGGCCAACCCTATTGTCACATTAATTTATTCAAACACATTACCAAGTGTACCATGCTTCCCACTGTTTCGGATACTTGACGAGATTCGTCGGAGTATCTCGGAGTCTGGGATTGAACTCTTCGGAGTCGGAGGGACTTTTCCTTAGACACTAAAGTTGTCGGAGGGATTCGGAGTCTCGAAAAGCACTATCCGCTCATCACTGGTACTACATCATGTCGCCACCTACCGCCGGTAAACATCCATCTGATGGTCTCATTATCGACCAGTAGATGACGCCCTCCGTATTTTATTGACTGCTCCAAAGGGCAAAAGTCACATGGATAAACATTAAAACGATATAAACAATTTCCAAGTGCCATATCGGTTTGATGGTACAATATAGGTTCAATAGCTATTCATTCGCCCATGCAGTTCACAATACAAATTATCTCAAAAGACCTTATCGTGTAATGTTTGCAATGATTTCCAGCGAATGATGTAGTACGGTAGTCAAGTTGTCGTGGTCGTGGATAGTAAGGTTAATACAGTACACACACTGACCGTGATAAGAAGAACCTGATTTGTAAACGTTAGCTTGTTGTTGAGGTTGTACGTTTTGGTAGCCTGGTGAAAGGTACGATAAATAGCCTAATTACTACTATACAGGCACCAGTACATAAATATATAAAAATGTCTATTCATGGAAATAGGCCTGTCGTAAATGTGAGTTGAAATACAAGCAATTTATACTGAACGAATAACTATTCGTCAGCCCCAGCCCTCAAGATTATACCAGACCAGACCTCCAGTGTGCATGCCTCTTCTTTACATCGTCCAGGTGGGTGTCTGATTGTATCGCAGTCTTGTGGCTGTGGTGTTTTGAAATGATGAAAATTATTAATAAACTGATAATGATACTAGAGTTTCAACTTTTCTGTAGAATGTATTTCGTTTTATTTTGCGATTTTGATAATATTCTAGTGTTTAAATTTGACTGAACAGAAATAGGTTTCAGTAAAAGTATCACACCTTTGTTTAAGAATATTCCTAGTAAGTAAAGTAGTAAGTAAAACTTGATTATGGTTATTCACTATGGGAAATTCATAAGCTTAGTAGCGAAGCAAAGACTTGGGTCTGCAAGTAGAACTTTCTACTCAACGTTACCGACAAGCTCAATTGACGGAGAAAAGCTGTTGTCTTTAGTTTACGAAAAGCAGTCAAAGCCTCAGTCCGAAATAATCAACTTTGCTCCTGTTACCGCATCGGAAGCTCAGCATCATTCGTTGATGATACAGGCACCGAATCAACCAGAACATGCGAAAGTATTGAAAGTCTCCGTCCTTGGCATGCCAAACGCCGGAAAATCAACGTTTATCAATTCCATTTTTGGCAGAAAGTTAATGGCAACGTCTGATAAAATCGATACGACCGTCACCAATAGATATGCAATCAGTACAATGGGTGACACTCAAATATTAATCCAAGACACGCCGGGCATTGTTGCTGGCGGTAAAGCTAAAAGATTGGGGTTACCAGTCAGAAGAGTGTCTCAACCAGCTCAATCATTCGCAAACGCAGATATTGGTATTGTGGTCGCAGATTTAACTTCAAGACGAGTCAAAACCGGTTATCTCCAGCCTGAAATATTGATGACAATGTTGAAAAATATGGACATTCCGACTATACTAGTTTTAAACAAAAGCGACAAGTACAAGAAAAAATTGCAGCTTCCGATTCTGATCCATCAATTAACGGCCGGACAAGTCGCGGGTGTTCCTTACGAGCCTGATAAAATATCAATTGCACCCATGCGTCTGCCTAAAGTCACCGAGACTATCCCTGCTAATTTTGACGAAGTCGACCTTAAAGACGTTCAAGACTTGGACAGACGACTCAGAAAAAACGAGGCAAGCCTCATGAATAAGCTACGTCACTACAGAGGCTGGCCTCATTTCCAAGACGTCTTTGTTGTGTCTGCTATGGAACAAACTGGACTTGATATTTTGAGAAGATATATGCTACACCACGCGAAACCAGGACCTTGGAAATTTCACGACCAAGCCACGACAGACGCTAGCCCCAAGGAAATAATATTAGACTCGATACGGGCAGGTTTACTGCAGCATTTGCCGGAGGAGGTGCCTTATCAGGTGCACCCTGTAATTAGAGAAAGGAGTGACCGAGAAGACGGTATGCTTCAAATCGAAATCGACGTTATTTGCCGTAAAAAGAGTCATTACAGTTGCGTGTTTCGTAAGTCGAATGTAATCGCGAAAGAGACGCAGGAGCATTTGCAGGATGTATTTTTTCTTGAAGTTTTCGTTGACGTTAATCCAGTTTATATAAGAAATTTTCGTCCATGACACTTCACTGTCTCAATAATTGATTGAGTCCATGGTTGGGCAAAATCGATTACCCTAGTGATTTGATGCGATTCGAGTATTGTCCTTTGTGTTCAGTCGAGCGTTCAAGTACGCCTACTACTCAGTACTCACTGTGGCTTTATATCAGGGCGAAGGAATTCAAATATGAACTGGTATCTACACAATGAAAAAGAAATGATTGCCAGACGTCAGAAATTTGAGTTCTTTTGGAATCTCTACTAGTTGCTGACGATTACCTGTGGCGGGTGACATATGATAATGATCGGACTTACTTCAATACGAATAAACTATTCAATTGTATATTGAAGTTCTGCATCTCTAAGGGTTCAGATCAGCGAACCGGTTAGCATTACTGGTTGCTTTCAATGAAACAATTTGTAACAGAACTGGCTGAAAAAGATCACATCTGTGATCAAACTGGCTGACAAAAAGTTTCAATCCTACCACCTGATGGAACTGTTAAAGCTATAATTCTCATTGATGAAATAGCTTTTAGCAGCAAAGGGAGTATAATTTCCCTAAACTCTAGAAATTCGTTTGTCTCTACTCAACTAAGATCATTTCAATTGATACTCGAATCTTTGTGCTCATTGCTAGTTACAGCTGCTCAAATTCGGAGATTGTGATGCTCACTGGTCCGATTAGACTGGTGATAAATATATGTATGTCAATCCATATTCATCGCTTTGCAATGGTTCACCACAATCCATTACTGTTCATGGTGCGGTTTTTTATTAGTGAATTCCAATTCAGCTTTGAAACTGTGTTCAAACATCGCTGTAGCAAAAGTTGATCTTCCTCTCATACACATTCTGTGCATTTTATATGAAATACATTTCAATCATCCCTACTGCGGGTTTCATTTGAAAATGGAAATCCATTGACATGTCAGCAACGCATCACAGTTGATTTTGATTCTGGTGTTGATATGTTAGATCATCTTGGTTTAACGGCTCACGTTATGGTATCAAAACTTTTTCTCAGATCTTTTGAATTTTAACAAATAATATTGAATATAATGAGCATGTTGTCCGCTCGAATAACTCGGATATATAATGTAAGTATGAATCTGTTTCGACAAGGTGGTTGTATGGGCAAACTTTTTTTTGTGTTTTACAGCGATTGATTCCATCAACCAATCGATACTTTTCAAATTCTGCCGACTCCTTGACGATAGTAAAGGAATCTGATGGTGTACGAACCATTACCCTTAACAGTCCTAAGAAAAGGTATTGTGGGTTTGAAGCTATTGCAGAGTTTCTGTAGAATTGCTCGTTTAGACCTGTGGTTTTTAATGTTTTTCCCTCTAATCTTATTCTACTTTGTTTCACACCTCATAAATTTGAATAAAGATCAAAAGCAGTTTTGTATCACAGTCATGAAAAAACATATAGCTAGGGTGATTTTGTCAAAAAGTAGTAGGCTACAATTATACAACATTATGTGCGAAAATACCTAATTTACATACACGAGGGCAACATTTTTTTCACAACAAAAAATGTCAAAACTTTCATTTTTTAGCGCAAACTCTATCGTTTTTTTTAGTTTGAAAAAATCGCCCTACATTATAACACTTTGGTGGGATAGTTGGCATTGCTTCCTTGCAGACAGACTCATTTCTGACTAGTTGAAGTAAAGCTATCATAGTGGGAAAATTTTGAATTTGATATAAATTTTACCGTCCGACCAATAGAACCGCCAAGTAGTCTAATAAAATGATGCACAGTTTGAAAAGTTATTTTTTAATTTTTTTAATAATAACTTCAAAATGTTCAAATCTAATGGCTTCACTTCTACTCGTTGGAATGGAGCCAAACTGATGTGCAACGTTTTTAGCCACCTTACTACTTGGTTAATAGCTGCAAAAAATGAAATAAAGTTATTTTTGAACAGCCCTGTGCCTCCGGTTAAGTACGAGTGGTGTAGACGCCACTGTTGGGATGACTCGAGTCATGACTTGACTCGAGTCACCTTTTTCGTATGACTTGACTTGACTCGAGTCACTTTGCTGAAATGACTTGACTTGACTCGGCCTATCAGAAATGGGGATTGACTCGTGACTCGGAGCAAAATTCACGAGTCTATTTCAAGTCATCAAGTAATCGGTGTCGATCAGAATCACTGCACCTTGCATATGTTCGGATTGTTAGCGAAACGCTGGTGTAACCCGTGAGAGCGACCAATCAATCAATGAACGGGCGTTCTACTGAGCCTCCATTGTTCTCTCACAAATACATTAACCGCAAACGAAGTGATCGAAGCTTACAGCTTACGTTGCCGTAAACTAGTATAGTAAAGTAATTTTTGTTCTCTGTTTTACCTTAACCAAACTTCTTGTTTTATTGAAACTGAATTCGAATATAGTTTATATAGTCCTCAACCATTGGCGCAGGCTCGAATTGTATCATATCGATTTGTAAATGCGTAATGTATTGCATCTTATCAATTCGTATCTATTCCCTATCTTGGCTGGTAACTATAAACTGAGGTTTAGCAGTTCTACGCATATGTGAGCGATACAGCGCCTTCTCGCATGTATATTTAACTTTATATTCGTTCATCGATTCAAAATCAATGACCACTCAATCTGTATTGCAGACAGCTAGCAAAATGCAATGGCGTTATCATGCCTCATACTTCGAAAAGGCAACTTGACTTGACTCGTGACTAGGGCTGGGCAAAATCGAGTACCTGAGGGATTCGATTCTGAATCACGTAAAATGCTTCGAGTCGAGTCGAGTATTCGAGTATCACTCAATATGACGTCACAACAGAATGTACTATGTCAAAGTTCAAATATGCCCCTTTTATGCCACCACGAAGAACATAATGCCTGCTATCCGTCACATTAACGATACTTCGGTATTTTTTCGTCCATACCGATTTCATTGCACTTCTTGACAATGTTGTGGGATGATCATGACTTCGGAAATGTGTTATTTCCAGTAACGTTCGTAGCTTTGTACTATGTCTCTTATGCTGCGACACGGCCAATCAAGGTTTCAAGGCTTCAACAATGGAAAATAGTATCAAACCAATAATTCTCGTTAGCAAATTAACTTTCAGTTCCGAGGAGCGTATAATTTCAGTACTCGAAAAAATCGTCTTCTACTACTCGACTCGAATCATTAAAATTAATACTCGATTCAGATTTGAGTACTCGAATCATTGTGCCCAGCCCTACTCGTGACTTGACTTGACTTGACTCGACTTGACTCGAGTCACCTCCAAAAATCGAGTGACTTGACTTGACTCGAGTCACCTTTGAAAATCGATTGACTTGACTTGACTCGAGTCAAAATGTTCAATGACTCGTGACTCGAAGGTAGTGACTTGATCCCAACACTGGTAGACACATTCAGGTGCAAATTGTCTATCGATTATATGTATTTTGTATGTAGGCCTACTGTTCTTTATATCATGCCATGTCACATGAACATCCGGTATTAAATGTTGGATTAGCAATTCGATTGTGCAAAAAATTCCATAAGCTGCTGTGACAACATATCAAATTACTGTATTCCTAATAATTAGCTCAAATCATATGCGTTCAATTGTGTCTTCAGAAATGCGTTGTCGTTGGCAATGTTGCAAACGTTGAAAGAGAACTTGACACGGAACGTGGACTCGACCTCGCTGAGAGCCATCGTGTTATCAGCTAACGGGCCAGTATTTTGTGCAGGGCATGACCTGAAGGAATTGGTTAGTTTTTAGTACTTACTTTTCGGATGATGCGAGACATAATCATTCTATTCTTCTTTTTACTGTAGGCCTACCACTCGCCAAATTTACCTCTACTGGTGGCTGTAGTAGTTGTGCAACCAGAGCTGGTCAAAATAGTCAGTGTTGCTATTCAAAGAGAATTAATGTTGTAAATTTCTGTTCAATTACAAGTAGAGTACCGATTTTCAGGACAAGTCAAACCTACGTCAAGTGGAAGTAGAAATGTAAGGTCTAAAAATACTCAAGTAAATCGTTTGAAAGATTGGATTTGGTATGGAGGTTGCATACCTTGAGAGTTGACTTCATTAAAAAATGCAAAAAGACTAATGACACTACAGACAGCGACAATCCTCCAATGTATTCACCGTGATACAAGGGGCATTTCACACAATGATTAGCAGGGTTGAAATGACTTGAGTCTTGACTCCTCTCAACTCGATTTTATGATGACTCGACTTGACTCACGTCATTTTCTCAAAATACGGAAATGACTCGAGTCGATCTGTGTATTGACTCGACTCGGACTCGAGTCATTGCACATGACTCGAGACACAGACAGCCAAGACCAACATTTCATTGTCGTTTCGAAGAATAGTAAAGTAACCACACTATTGGGATTTCGTTTATTGGTACTGGTACTTGAAATTCGACCCGAAACTGCTATAAGTGTGGAAGATTAGTATGTTATAAATGCGAACCATTTGATATCAACAAACAGAATTGTAAAAAGTGGGTTTAACAAAACTTTGAATAGACACTGATCAGTCCACACAATGACTTGGACTCGGACTCGAGTCATCACACCATGACTCGGACTCTACCCTCTGCTCGCTGACTTAGACTCGGACTTGACTCGGTGGTAAAGTGGATATGACTCGACTTGACTCGAGTCAAAAGTATAAAAGTGAGTTTGACTTGCGACTTGGAGCCTTGTGACTCGGTTACAACCCTGATGATTAGAACAATTTCACTCATAACATGATAAAAAACTTATCCCTTATTCTTTTCTAGTGTTTAAGATCAATACCGCCAAAAATTTGCTTTTGAACTAATGAAATAGATATTCCTATAACATGACCCACCTGAGTGGATAGTACAACGAGGCAGAACTCAGTACTCAGAAAAATGTAGAAGTACTTTGCTCCTGACCGCCTCTAGTCGCAACTCATCAAAATTTACAATTCGATCTGCTAATCCCCACACTGTCATTTTGAACCAGGCTTCATCAGATCGAACAAAGCAAACCGAAGTGTTCAACTCATGTAGCGAAGTCATGGAGACCATCCACAGAGTACCAGTGCCTGTGTTGTGTAAGGTAGAGGGTCTTGCGACGGCTGCCGGGTGTCAGTTGGTGGCGACCTGCGATATCGCTCTGGCTTCCGAGAATGCTTCGTTTTGTACCCCAGGGTGAGTAGTGCGGGCTACTGTGAAAGGTAGTGTTTGTGTATGCATAATGTGAGAGAAAAGAAATCAACAATTTTCGCTCGGTTGAAAAACGCCCATGTTGACTGCGGTAGTTATGCTCGTATATGGGTACAGTAGTCAGAAGGCGAAACCGCCAGAATGCACAATGTTTCTTGAACTCGAAATGAATTTAATTAGTGCTGAAACTTCCAAGTTTCAACAAACATGCAAACGAATTTATCGTTACCATCAGAGGGGGGCGTGTCTTAAATAGTTTGAGAACCACTGTTTTAGCACATAACAACCAGACAATTGATATAAAAATTCTTTATATGGTTGGAATTTCAGGAATGACATGTACTTGACTTGAAAGATAGTAGTAGAAGTATTTACGGCCAAAAGACAAAATTAGGGTACATGTCCATTGTCCAATTAAATATAATATTCGATTCATTTATCCGTAACAATTTCATCACTTCAATAGGCCTACACCACCAGACTGCGATACAATGAAAAGCTAGGAAGGTGACAACGACTTGGAGTAGTCTTAGAAATCAAACACCAGTCTGGCCTAGGCGATGTAGAAAGGAGGCACGTACACTGAATAACACTAAAAGAAGATTATATATACGGGCAGGCGACAAAAAGAGGTGGCATGTGTCGGAAGGCGATATCGATCTGTCAGATCGTGGTCCGGTAAACTTGATGGCTGACTAAGTGGCTATAGTTGATTCAGTATAAATTATTTGTATTTCCACTTGAAGTTCTGTAGCTCCAAGAATCTCTTCACGTGCTTAGTTTCCCCATTGAAGTAAAACTACGCCTCTAGTTGAATATAATATTAAAATGCATGTTGAAGCTCTTTACCTTCCAAGAGTCTATTCTCATGTTTAATTGTAATAAACAAACCAGGCAAACTCGAAAATATTGCGGAATTATGTTGTTGATCACCACCTGTGGTATTCTGCTTCACCTGTAGCCATGCGCCCATGGACAGGACACGCACACATAATTCCGTTAGCAATTAGTAACAATAATGTCATCCGTATTTCAGGGTGAATGTGGGTTTGTTTTGCTCGACGCCTGCCGTTGCTCTGGGTAGAGCAGTCCCGAGGAAGCTGGCAATGGAAATGCTGTTTACTGGGGACGTTATTTCGGCACAGAGTAAGTACGCGTTGCCCGCAGTCTTGATAGTAAGCAAAAGTCAACACTACGCGTCCTTACTGTTCGGGAACGTAAATATCAGTTCTATCAAAGTGGCTAGAATTATGCTGACACGTACCCAACTGTGTATAACAGATATTGCTAATATGGATGTTATTTGTTTGCATGATAACCGCTTCTGTGTTATAATAATGTACCGGTTCAAATGACATTTGTAATGAGATCAGGTGCCTATGCTGTAGCCTGTAGGCCCACTCAATGCGATGTAAATTTCTAGATGTCCTTCTATGCGATGCTTGTTAATCGCTACGCGTCTAGAAGTTTGGCGATCTGGCGATATGATTCTTGGTGTAACCCCAGTGTTAATGTTTAGTTGCTGTTTCGTGACCCGAAATGGTTGTATCCAGGGGCACTCGCACACGGTCTCGTCAGTCGCGTTACCACGGCAGAGAAATTGGACGCCGAGACCGACGAGATGCTGTCTAGAATTTTGAAAAACAGCCGGTCCGTCATGGCTTTGGGGAAGAGGGCGTTTTACAAGCAGATCACGGAAGACATCCCCACAGCGTATAGGTGAGTTTCTCGCGTTGCGTGTCATGCTGGATGAAATGAATGCGTCTTGCGAAGTAACTGACGAGGATGAGAGGTATGCGTCTGGTTCATAGTATCGTGAAGTAACATGTTTTTGGACCTGTTTATTGCGGTTTCCGGTCAATACCGAGAATGCTATTACCGAGAAGGACAATACCGAGAATGGACATTACCGAGAATGAACATTATCGAGAATTGACATTACCGAGAATGCAATATATGCAATGCAGGCATGTTATGCATATGAACAGGTCGTGTGCGTGCATCGCGGCATTGCTATATTCGGCATCGATTCTCAGGTATAAATTTCTCGACAACGTCCGTTAGATTAAGCTAGATTCTTGGAATTGGTCATTCCCGGTAATGTCCATTCTCGGTAATAGCATTCTCGGCAACGTCCATCTCGGTAATAGTATGGAACCGTTTATCGCAGGGTAGCAAATCTAATTTTGAATAGTAATCAGAGGCGCAGAAAGTCGTCATCATACACAAACAGAAATGGCTATTCTTTTTCTAAATCCGCCATACTAAACTGTGGAACTCGCAATCCGCCTTGAAATCTGCCGAAACGAGCGTAACTACATCTATAGCTCCACCTAGTGTACGTGGGTTTAGACGTCAGCCACTGCCCTGCTTAGATTTGGGTGGATTTGCAATGACTAATATGCACCGCTGAGCACCGCTATCCTCGTCTGACGCGGATACCAGCTAACCCGGCCGGGGATAGAGTAGGGTTGCCATATTTTGGGATTGGGAAAGGAGGACAATTTTTCAAACTTTTCAGACTTATTATACTAGAATAAAATCCGTAAAAGATGGTTATGGTTAATTTACCACGACATTGTGGTTGGTTGACTAAAAAAGGTTATTTATGCCCATTTTCACTCGAATCATCCATCGTAAGCTCTCAAAGCTGGAAAGAAGGACGCATTGCCAAAAAGGAGGACAGGCGTCATCTGAGGAAATTTTCAAAAACCTGAAAAACTACTACAAATCCGCCTGACGGGGGACGTATGGTAACCCTAGGATAGAGTATGTTTACATTGAACCAATTTACACTATCGCAGTACGCAGTGCCGTTGAGCACGAGGACGAAGCCGTAGTCGGAAGTTGTGGGGCCTGAACTGCACCCCAGAGCCGCGCGTCATAGACTAGGTTCAAGTTTATTCATAAAATTTCATCACTTCAAAATATCACAAGACTGCAATACAGTGAATGATAGGAAGATGCCGAAACGACTAGGAGTAGTCTTAGGATCAGACACCCACCTGGGCCTAGGCGATGCAAAGGTAATAGCTGCTCTCACTGCTAGCAATGCCACTAGGCGCGAGTATCAAGGCGTAAGTCGTGTATATTCGATTGCGTACTCGGTGTGACAGTGGCAAACATGCTCGGCCCGAGGTGCAAGGTACACTATATCCGCGGGTGGAAAAGTAATTGTATTTATCAGAATTCCGCCATAGCGTGGGGTGTTAATCAAGTGAAGGTATCACATTGTGATTTCACACCCTTACCAATGGGTGAAAATGAGTCAAACACACCAATCCTTTTGATGGAGTGTATAGTGTAGTGGGGTTCTTGTCTTCGTGGAATCTGATAAATACACCTATTTTTCGACATAAGGACTTGGTGCTGTTTGGTCTTCTACTATAACTGTCGTGTACACCAGGCCTATATTCTTTGTTGTGACCTCATGTCTGCCGGCTTGAGACACTCTGTCTTGTCTTGTGCCGCATTCGTAATTCGAACCCAGCGCACTTTGTAAATGGGCGGTAGAAGCGACAGAATATTGGTGTTACTACACGCCAGCGGAGATGAGGCTCAACTTGGACGCGACTGCAAAATTCGACAATCGGCCTGATGCACACCAGCGGGTATCAAATAATCATTGCCACGTATCATCTATTTCGTCTGATATTTCCCATTCTGTACTGCTGGCTAACATAACATCGTCTACTTTCCAGGTACACCTCGTGCGTGATGGTCGACAATCTCGGCCTGAAAGACGGCAAGGAAGGCCTGGACGCGTTCGTCAGCAAACGAAAGCCCGTATGGGACCACGAATCCGACTAAACAATCAATTTCGGACTGCAATCGTGTGTAGCCTATATCGCCGTGTCGGGAGTGATTCAGACAAATCAGGCAGTTTATTCGCGGTAGAAAAAAGAGAATAGGTCCGAAAAGGACGCGACTGTCGGTCGATCAGTGTAAATAAGAGCCCGATTGCATAGACGGTACTCGCGCGGCAACACAGAACTTTATCACGGCCAATAAATAACAAGAATTAACCGCCTTCTTCAGACCTTGGATTTCCTTAATCGACTAAACGGCTTGCCGAACATCTTCAAATTCCATACGGAACCGGTTTCGGTCGCCTTCCCCGCAAGATTACCTCCGCGAGGCTTGTGAATGTCGCAAATGTCCGAACACGATTTGGCCGGCTTTATGCGGTTGCCGTCGTCAGAGTCCGATTGCGAGGGGTCGAAGTTTGCGGCTAAGTGCCGCGTGCTGGCGGCCAGTTTGTTGTCTGGTATGTCGTCGCGGTCGCCTACAGTTCGCGTGCGCGGCCTGGGTTGCGCGTGTTGGGCGCCGGGGTCTTCTCGAGCGCGTCTGGAGCGCAGTCTCATTCTCAGGTACCTGAAACGAATGAAAGCGATGTTTACATTTTGCAGCAACGCCTTATTGTGTCAGTACACTTCCATCGCTTTCGTGGGCAAAATTATAACGACAGCAAGAAGACGCGCACCCTGTTTGATATTACTACAGATACTATTTTTTATCGCCATTTGACATCCCGCGTTAGGATTATTTGAAGAGCTTTTTGGAGGTGCAGAACTTCAATAGACAATTTGATAGTATATTCATATTGAAATATACTATTTAACGTTACGAACATGCATCTTGCGAACTGACTCTGGGAATGGACCAACATCAAATACTCTGCGGCTTCTCGTACCAACAATATACTTCTCATAACTGCTGGAGTACTTCTACGACTCCCGTTTTTATTCTACTGATTGAATTCGTGCGGGGGCGTCTCGAAAACCGCCACTTCTAATAATTGAGCGGAAATTTAGGCCTTTGCTTGTACTTGAGTGCCGAAATCATCAATGTCACAAAAATGTGAATTTGTAATAAAGGAATACGAAGATTGTTGTCAGTCCTATGTAGGATATCCTTTTATCAGGTTTATACGTTGATGCGCATGCGCATCTATTATAGTTTTGAATGCCCACGTGACGCCGGAATACGATCAGGGATTTTCCTGCGAAGTAGGCGCTCAAATGGAGTCGGGTGGATGTGGTTTCACAATGTGTTGGTTGGGATCTCGAGTTTTACGCGACCCCGAATGCGATCGAGTCAGGTCGAATTAGAGAGAGAGAGAGATGGTGTCATTTCGAATATGAAGCTCAATTCGGGTTTGTAATTACGAAACTCTTTCTTCAACGATGTGTACTATCAGGTGATACGGAATAAATATATCTTTCGATCATCCGCGTTCTATTTATGTGTATTAGAACATGCAGTGCAGCAGTGTTTTCGGGGATCGGCGTTGATACTTTGATCCAAAGCTGCTTCCGCGGGAATCAATAGACCAGATTAGAGACCGTTGATGATTAAATATTCGAATTACCCGCAAACATGAAAACGACGCAAAAGGTTACCGCCAGACTTGGTCGACTAGATCATTCCGGCTGTCTGATTAGAGCGAAATACCGATAATCTAATTTTAATATAAATAGGGAGACGTTTTTACGTTCTAATTTTAACTCAATCTAATTTCTGGTGATCCTGAAAATGTTACATAATACCTGTATCGTCGCGAAAGCAGCAGAGATGAGCATGGATTAGGATTAGGTTTTGAAAAAACAGGATTTGTGAAATTTTGTCGGATTTGGATTGGACCTGGATTAGACATTTTTTTCAGAACGGATTAGGATTTGGATTGGCTTTACCTATTTTCTGGGAGATTGAAATGTGTGGCGAATGGCGATAAACTTCATTCAGATCAGTTATTAATGTACTTATGATTACTAAGTTATCTTGAATCAAGTGAATCGTTGGTTGTGAAAGAAAATTTTCGAATCCCTCCATTGCATAAATTGGTATTTTTTCTGAATTTCCAGTTGGAATCGGATTAGGATTGGACATGGACTTGAATATGAAAAAGTTATGGATTTGGATTTGGATTCGGATTGGATTAGGACATAGAAATTTCAAATCCGCTCATCTCTTGAAAGCAGCCACGCTAGGCATACGGATATTTGCCATTCTCGTGCTTGTGAGATTGAGCCCTGACATGAACTGATTTTTATTTTTGTCGTATTTCTTTCCGATACGGAATTCGATTCAGTTTTATTGGCGTCTGGCTACAGCCGTCGGCGTGCCGCGAAACACAGCCAGGAATACCCGCCAACGCCACCGCGCCTAAATCTTAAAATAGAACTACTATTACATAGCTGCCAAGCTTACGTGTCGTGTTCCGGACGCTCGTCTCTCTCGTCGCAGTGGCTCAAAGGCGCGTGGCTAACCGGCCGGCTCTTGAACGTCGTCACGAGCTTGTCCCACGACTTCATCAGGTCCGCAGACTTGCGCTTGGCGCGGTCGCCGCGGTTCATGCGCGACTTCTGTCGCAGACGCACTTTCGCGCCGTGCGCGCTCGCGAGAACGCGACGCATGTGCGGGATCTCTTGCGGCGCGTCGTCGTAGCGGACTTCGGGGCGGCGCATCTCCGCCAGCTTGGCTTCGACGAGGTTTTCGACGTCTTCGGGGACTTTGAAGATCTGGAAAAGGTGCGGACTTGACTGGACTGTCAAAACTGGTTCGATTCGAGTGTTAGACGCCGAATAGGCCTATCAGTCATTATGATACTACAAAAGTGCGGATGACATCGAACGACCACAAATATAATTCAGTTTTACACGGGGCTGTGGGGTCGGTTCACATAACAGCTGACTCGACTCCAACTCTGAAAACTTCCAACACACCGACACCCAATAATAATTTCACAGACGATCAACATTCATGTAAATCTACTCAGAAAGTTAGTACATCAACTGATCCAACCTATGTTTTTGAGCTCAAGAAAAATGATAGTTAGTATGTAGAAAGTTTGTGGAGGTCCGCCTACCCGAAAAACGTTTGTAACTGCATCAGCAATTTTACTAATATTTGAGAACAAATTACGAAATTTCTGGGACTCCGAATCCGTCAAGACAAAATTTACCGAAACTAGGGACTCCATACTCTCCGTTCAACAGCACATATTTTTGGTAGCGTCTTTTTCGAACACGCCTATTTTATTACGCCTTATAACAATGCCGGAAATGTCATTTTCACTAACGAGCGTAGCCCTGCATGTCTTATTTTGGATGCTGTGATGCAACCAATGAGGGTTTCAAGACGATAATATAAGTCTCAGAGGGATCATAAGTCTCAGCCGAATCATTGCAATTGTTACTAGATTCGGGTTCGAGCGCTCGGACTATTGCGCGTACCACTATACGTGACGCAGCCTCGACGCTACCGATCGGTTTCAGACACCAGCCCGCCCGAATACGCGGAATCCATCAGCCCGTCGTGTAACAATTACCGAGTTTCGAAGCGTGCAGACTTCCCGGTCAATAGGTCGCTATCGTAACCATGCAAATCGCACACAAAATCTGATTAGCTACATATTTTCACACTGTAACCTTCGCACTATCGTATTATGTGGGCGCAAACAAATAAATTGTGTCGAGTAGCCTTCAGATAATCCGCGCCCGGCGGGTGATTAAAGTGTTGACATCAACTTACCGTGGAATGGTGATCGATCAGGAAAGACAAAAGTCTCATGGACAGCAGCTCGTCCAGATAGACTTCTTCGTTGTACGACATCACGACTTTGGAGAACGTGTCTAGCACCAGCGACCTAAAAACGAATCGAGTTCAACACAGATATTTCACACAGTATCTCAATCACAACAAAGCAATCGCGTCCCCGGACGAGGCTAGCAACGGAGTACTTGTACTGTTTGGAAGTATTCCAGTTGCACTACTTCCGCATCTTTACTAGAACAGATTATTGGCAAGACTATTTACGATTTTGAAAAATGAAAAAAAGTAGATCGGGCATAAGTTAGCATCCGTTTTCCGAGTGAAATTGTCATAAGAACAGCGTGCAAGACCATGTGTCAGCCGAAAATAGTCGGGTTCATTTCAATATTAATACATTTCTCAACGAATATAATTCTACATAAGAAACTCTGACGACTTGTAAGCCTTAAACCACATCTGCACTTACCTCACGTCAACTCGCCCTCCGATTTTCTCGAGGTGCGAATTCTTGCACATTTTCGCCAACAGCCTAGTAAGCAAATGCAGCTTTCTTCTGTTGACCGGCGGCAGGATTAGCAACGCGTAGCGCAAGGCTTTGATGGCCTCCTGCTGCGTTTCGCCTTGTATCAAGCAGATCGCGTTCGTGAACAGCTCGTAACAGTCGTATGTGAGCAAGGGCTCCTGCGATTGGATTATCGAGACAGGCTTGCAGTTGCCGGTGCGTTTTTTCGCAGTTCCGTACTGCAAAATCGACACGGGCTCGAGGCCCTTGAAGTAGTCGCACACGGCTTTGAAAATGTCTCTCTCGAATCCAGGATAACACGGCAGCCCTGTGGAAAACACCGGATTTTAGGCGGTCGCGTTGCGGCTACGGTATATGTTTGTCTAATTATAGCGAGATGCTGATCCGAGCCTAATCTCATTAGTGAAACTTTTCTGTGCTCTAATTGAAGCACTAATACAGTTTCTGATTATTCTGAAAATGCAATAGGAGAACTGTATAGTGCGAAACAAGGCAAGTTGGTGTACAGACATTTGCCGTTATCATGCATGCAAGTCAGTGTATATGCCGCAGGGACAAAAATATATAACGTCATATCCCTGTTTGGGGTTATAACTGTGTATAGCTATGATTCTAATTCCAATGTAATTTGGAAGAGCTGAAAATTTTCTAGTTGTCCAAGCCTGCATGAAACTCTGGTTGCGAATTTCGTTTACGAATCAGAAATTTCCACTGTTTTGGGCGACGCGGTTAATCATCGAATTCTAGAAATCGCTTAATATCGCCCGACTGCAGTAATTACGCGGGCCCACTGTATGCGTTTACTGTGTCATTATCGGTACGGTTGCACGGCGGTCTGTGGTTTTCGCAAAAATCGGAATTTTACTGATCCATTTTCGGGGAATGTTGTGATTTCGGTTTTGGTTCGGCGTCGGCTCGCGTCGCGAAACTAATCGTTAAAAAGTCGTGAAAATCGAAGAAATAAACAGTATTCGTTATCTGCCAAGCTCGGGATTCGCGGTAATAAAGGGCTACATTCAAAACATATTCCGTTTCTTGAGAGAAACGGTTCGAGGCAGGACCGCAAATCTTGCGATGTAGATTTATCGCTTGCGCACCCAGGGGTGTATGAAAGACGTCTTTGCCGCCACAAAATTCTCGACATGGATATTGTGACCAGATATAAGAGTTATCGCGATTTGTGATCGTAATCGATTACGACGATTACGGCGTTTTCAAATGATCGTAATCGGTTATATATATCAAACTCCTCAAGTAATCGTAATGTTAATCGATTATTTTGCGTTTATAATCGATTGCTTTGAGCAAGATTACTTAAATCTTGATTTCCCAAGGACTATATCTCATGAATCGAATGAGTAATCATAAACGGCCTGGTACAGATCGAACACAGTCGCAAATGTGAAGCTCCATAATTCTTAGTAAGACGTTGCCGTACCTGTGTCTGTGCTGTTGGGCCAGTTCGCCAAACACGTCATCGCGCTCAGCGCCCAGTACGGAATATCCTCCTCTTTTTCAACTTGCACGACCCCGGACCTCCCCACGCGGGTTGCGTTGTGTCGGACGAAATTACCTGCAACCGATAACCAATATAGAATGAAGTCGAATTCAAATAGGCCTGAAGAGTATTCACGGGGTTATTGTGACACGAGTAGCCTACATTGAAAATTCAAGCTGGTATAGCAAAATTTGAAGTTCGATTATTATTGACCATAGAGGTGCAAGGTATGATTTGGCCACAAATTTCTTTGCGTATATACAATTCAGTTCCGCGTGTCGTATAATATAGTCATACTCTGGTTAAATTATATCAACGATTTTTAAGCAAGCAATCTGACCACCTGATTATCTTAGTAATAATTTGTTACATATGTTTCTAAACAGTATTCCACAAATACATCGTATGCGATCAGTGACAGCGCCTTGAACTAGAATACTATACATCGATACGTCTCATTAACGATTAAACCAATAGCACGCCTATTTTCCTGCAAAACGCACCGGCGAGGTCACTCCATTGATATTGTTAGTCTGAAAAATACGTTGTTCACACTGCACAAAGCATACCTTGGATTTTATCTTCCACGACAACACCGCACAGCGATTCGAGGTGCAATCCTTCCCTCATTCTCTCCAGGATGACCTTCTTCCACGTTTCGTTGATGTCATCCTCTGTAATTTTCGGAGATATCACTCGACACTTCGGAATGGCCGACACCGGGGGCAAGGGCCGTTTCAAATGTTCACATTCTGCGGGTAATCGGAAAGGAAATTTTGGTGTTATCGCAATTCCTCTTCTACTTTCATTGGTAAGCGTGTATGTTTGCTTAGGTCGGGGTTAGTGATAATTTGGCGTGCTGCGGATAAGGTTTTATCTGTTTGGCCTCGTGCCTCGTAACGAGACGACTTGTTATGGTTGATGATATCAGTAAACAACATCAAGGCGACATTTCCAGCGTTCGTATACAGGACATGTCTCGTGGGGGCTTATAGGCGTTACGTGTCGTACAGACAACGGAATGTACACTTGTACAATTTCCGTTGATTAGTTTCATCGCGTTGATCTCTTCCTGCGTGGGCATTGCTACATAAAATGCTTGGTCGGACACAGTAATGATTTGTCGAGACTGGAGTTGTATTAATCGCGTTGACACGGAGATTATATTCAATGATTCATTACTTTTTCACTTTTGCGGACAATATTTTTCGCGAATTCGTTAACTATTAGTGCGTAGACAGCATTTTTTTGATACAAGTATATACCTTGTATCACGATAATTTAACGCGATGATACATACCGGTAGTTACCGATTCATTTTCTGGAGAATCAGTTTGGAAATCGGGGAACGGGTAAGCTTGAGATCGCTTCCGTTTGCCGCTGTTCTTCTTGTGATTGTTGTTGATGGTTTGATTTATTGACACATTCTCGTCGATTGTCGCCAGCGGCCGTCTGACGCTGTCCTCCGTGTTTTCGATGGGAGGAAATCTGCGTTGAATTGTATTCGCGTGTTATATGCAAAAAATAACGAATAACACTCAATTTGCTAGAGATTGGTGTAATTTCGCGGTTCACCTTGGTTGCAGCTTGCAACTATATACCATGTCATTAAGTTTACGATGCCACGCACCTACCGCGACACTAGCACGCCTACCTCAAATCAGGTTGAACTCGGGGTCGTGGCAAACAAGTTGTAATTCGCATTCCCGTACACAGGATATGGAACACATTTGCGTGCAGGCTGCTCGCGCGTGACTTTGTTATTATGCAACCACAACTGCAACAGGCATTAATTCAAGCACATAGGTTGATGCGAGCCCAAGTTTGGAAGTGCAAGTCACCGCCAAGGGGAAATAGCACTGCGTAGAGTAGCGTATCACTGCACGGTTTCTACGCCAATCATTTCCTCGTTTGATAGCTAGCTCAACCCAACTGATACTTCACCGGACAATGTGCACCAGGCGGGTTTCACCATGCTTCCGTTAAAGCAGTCGCTATGAAATTGGCTGTTTTAAGGACGGGATAAACTGGATCATAGCTGTTTCGAAACGGCTGCCACTATCCGCGTTGAAATCGAGGCACTGTTAGTTATCACATATGTAAATTACCATTAGTACTTAAATGGGACTGGGCATAATCGAGTGCCTGAATGATTCGCTTCTGAATCGAGTTCAGTATCATTGATTGTAACATCATAAGCGTATGATGGATGATCTGGAAAGTTCAAATATGCGACCGCAAAGAAAATTGAAGATAATTTGTTATTTTTTCGATCGCACCTATTACATTACACTTGGGACAATGCTGCGAGTCGATCAAATGTCATTTCTACTAATGTATGTCGCTTTTTACTACGTGTTCTGACCTGTACGGCATCAAAATGATCCAACTCCATATAAGGACTTCTCTATAGATATCATTTATCGTCCGTTGATACTGTCCCATAACAGTTCTGTTTGATTAGGATATTGGGTATAGATTCGGCTAGCAAACGTATCGCAACCCCAGTATAATCCATCTTTATACAAACCACGATATGTCGCAAAGACGCCTATTTACACACGCACCTGTAAAGCTTCCCATCACATTCAAAATTTTCGCTGCCCCATCGACCTTGTACGTCTTCTATAACGTGATTTTGAAGAAATTTGCCAAGCAGTTGCACTGTCTGTAACAGAAATAAATGCACGGAATTAACGACAGTGTGACAAACCAACCGACGGATTAAATCCTGCTTAACAGCCGATATCCTCTTGCCCATTCGAGCGGAAGATGTAAGACAATTAAGTCGCTCACCTGTCGTCTGGTTACATCCTCGCCCAAATTCGGATTTCGTTTTAGTACTTCGTGTAAAAAATCAGTTGCTTCTGCCGCAGAAAAGCACTGGTTATAAGCTTTAAAATGTCTCCGGTGTCTCTTGCATTGCATTTCCTCGCGAAATTTTTGAACCAAAGCGTTCCACAGCTTGGTCGCTCTGTACGGTCCAGGTGCAAGCTTTTTGGAGTTAGGAGTATTTGCACATTCTCCGTCTCCGAGACTTTGCTGGGAAACCATTTTGCGAAATATCAGTCGCGCAAGTTAAGTTTATTAATGATATTATATCCAATGACTCGAGTTGCTTCGTAAATCTGAATAACGTAAGAACATACATTGTTATTGGCTAGCAAGCGCCAGTGCCGAAGTGGCATTATTGTTTTACAATCTATACACCGATCAAATCAACTGCACATCTAAAGAGGTATATCTCGGGATGTCAGGAGTGCATGAAGAACGCTAAAATGATAGTTGAGACAGGGTTTAACTGTGTGTAGCATTACTATTGCCTGCAGCTATATGATATCATGAAAGCAGCGTGTCACCTTCTTGTGACTTGTCGGCTTTACCTGAGTCACTATTTCCAACATAAATTCCTCTCCACGAAATCACGGTGTTTACAATAGTCCCAGCCTGAGTGATCTAAGCATAATATCTCGAAAGCACAGTATCTGTTGAAGCAACAACCTCTCTGCGAGCAACATTGGATCTCAACGTACCTGGGAAACAGCTGTTGCAAAATATACGCCCTGAATGTCTCGCTCCAGCGGCGCTGGCGTGTATTTAAATTGCCGCTGATCGAGAGGAATGGTGGTTTACAGACATCACGTGATCACACTGTGTACTCTCATTGGTTCGTGCTTTCTAAGCTATTATTCTTCAAATATAAAGTAGGACCTCACGTAGTGCTGACACTGACAAGGAGTGAAAGAAAAGTCTCGCGTCGAGCAGAGGCGATGCCAGCGAGATATTACTCACAGATTATCACCGAAGTGGTACTTCATGGACGTGTATACTGTATAGCTACAGGCTACTTTATGCTGTGAAGCAGCGCATATAGACCGTGACAAATCCTATCTAAAACTAACCTTTGACAGTGAACGATATGACAACTCAGAATTAACGCTTTTAGGCATAGCGTGTATGAATAAATGACAACACTACCGAACTCTGCCTTGACAAATTATAAACCAAGTTTTCCACTAATGATGCTACCATAATTACATCACGAAATGCTATCAATCAATCAATATGCAGTTCACCCGTTCAACGCTCATTGAGAAATTCAGCACGTCAATTGGACATTGTCCAATCCATTGTCCACCTCGAGTCCAATTAGGAACGGTTTCTATTGAATTAATACCATCAACGTGTCGTGGTTGAGGGATCAGATATTCTACAAATCGACTTCGCCTGTTCCCGTTCTTAAATATACCCCTTTCTTTTTAATTATTCCCATTTCTATTCGATCTTTACGCATTTAAATTCAGCGTGAATTACCATTTCCAATATATGTTACCATCTTTAGGCCAGTGTGGGAGGGTGAATAATTAATAAGCATTTCCAAGTCGCTTCAACTCCTCCCTATCTTTTCATTGTATCGTAATCTATCGGTGTTTTGAAAAGATAGAAATATTCAGCAGTGCATTCATCGTAAAGGAATTATAACAATATAATCTACGCTATGCAATCATATCGGGTCGGCTTCAGCGATTTTTCAGCACGTCTCCGATTTGTCAGTCTGCAATGCGCAGTATACTGTAGATCATAATATCATTAAAAAGTCATCGTATATCTTTCGCGCGCTACGTTAGAGATTACCGGGCCACGATCTCACATATCTATTTCGCCTACCAACGCATATTACACTTCATTGCTATCGTCTGTCCTTTTTATATTCCGTTACTTTTAATTCAGTATACATTCCTCTTATTTAGAATGTTACAGGCCAAGGTTCAACTCCCGTTTCGACTCCTTCCTATCTTTCATTTTATCGCTATCTTGTGACGTCTTGAAATGAATAAATTATTAATAAACCGAACTGAATTGAACTGAACTGATGCAGACTTGATAGCCACGTACAATGGTGATAACCAAAATGTGCTTTGAGAATGGCTCACCCCAGCATTAACATCTCGCAAGTAACGCTCCACTAAAAACACATCTGAAGAGCTTCCTGGAGGTACAGAACTTCAATATGCAATTGACTGGTTTATCATATTGAGATAAACCCGAATATTGCCGGCTGACCCTGATACTCGTTAGGGGTAATCGTTAGCAACTAGTAGAGAATTGGAAAGAACATTGTATATAACCGCATTGTATATTAAGCAAATCCTTCAAACACCAAAGATCGTTTCACCACCACGCAATATCTGATCCAGGATCGTTAGCATTCACGTATAAATAACAATAGTCGCTTCATGCATCGCCATTGGCCATGTAGAATCCCTGTTAACCCTCCGACATTGCAGCGATACTCAGTCGAGTCTATATTAATGCTATGATACGCTCCTGCTGCTATACGACATTGGCGCAACTAACCAATCGACTGTAATAGCACTTGCTCGTATAATTACTGTTGGAACAGATACATAATCGCTCCGTCTGCGTAAATCGAATGATTTGTCATATTCCAGAGTCGACCACTTTCTAAACCAAACGCGCCTGGATCGATCAAACGAGTCACGCCAGTTGAAATGGTTTTCTTTTTAAATGCATCTATAAACCAAGAGAAAAAAGATTTGCGACCGCTTTTAATGGCACTCTCGTAATTGCTCTCTGAAATGAATAGCTTCATTGTCTGGCATCAATTGCAGATAATACAGCTTCCTTGTATTTATCACGGATTTATTTGTCAGTGATTGGGATTGCGATTCTAGCCTCATTTCCCGGCACCTCTATATGTTGCATGCGGACTGTCAACACAGACTGCTATACCGACATGATAAGTTCAATCAGATGAAAGCATGTTAAATAAGGCATCCTCAATAATAGTCGCATATTCTGTACGCACAATGTGGGGCCATCCAATCTAGACAATAAATTGATTAGAATTTACAGTGATTTATTCATGAGTTTCGATTTTTAGATCAGTCTGCTATGGTTCTTTTGTTTCACACAATACCTGTATTTCCTTATCGCCACATCAAATATGCATTGCAGATGAGCAGGATGCTTAAATGAGTCTGACAACTAGACTGTGATTGTGACAGTGCATAACACCTGATATAAGCAAGATGTCTGCGTCCGACACCGGAAAAATGTCTGTTGCATATTTTGAATGACGAACCTTGATATGTTTATGATAAACCGTACCAAACTCCAGACTAGCATCGGCTGGATACGGTATGCTGTTCCGCTATGCGTTAGATCAAATAATGAAACGTGGTCATAAAAGGAAATACATGTCGCATCGAATTTCGATCAGTTGACACTGAAACGGTGATTTTACATACAAAAAATTCAGCGCTACCAAACACAACCATATTGAATTATCCATACTGGGAAAAGCTCGTGCTGATAGTAACGGAACTAGTGGAATGCTCCGCATATATCACGAATTGAAACAACGTTACTGCAGCTTCAAAGAACAGACTACACGCCTGGGTATAAAAAAGTATAATTCCAAAGTATTCCATAGAAACCCACGCAATTCTTTGCCGTAGTCAATGCATAAATTTCAACCATTACGTCACAATGTTGCCCCGATGACGTAATATTTTACTGAAATCATCTTTTCGATAAATGTCGCATGCTACGAATAAGCGGAAAGCTATTTGAACTGATGCTACATTGGATTCAGACGTACTTTCCGCCTATGTTGAAGGTTGTCAAATCGTAATATCGTCTATCGCCAACACGATGCATGAACGCATTTGCCTTAAATATCAGATAGTTGAATGTACGAAAATATCCTTCCTATATAGTCCTTCCTTTCACGAAACATGATGTACAATGGATTCGGGTAATTGTTGTAGTAAAAATATACACCGTTATAATTATTATATATAGACACAACTCTGTACTATGGTCTTATATTAACCCGAGTCCTATAAGTACACGTTTCATTGACCTAGCCTACTACTTCCAGCTAGTTTGTGAGACTTTATCTACTAATCATTTCAAAAAGTCATTGCTATATTGGCCCCCGTGAAATTGAACTAAAACATTCTTCTTCCTCTTTGGCGAACTTGGGATTGTATAATTCTTTCAACCGCGCGTGAATGTATGATTAATACTGAAACTGGCAATCAATTACGACTCAGAACAGGTGTGAGAGACGCGTGCCTTTATGTCGGTGGTCGGAATTGATAGCAACGCATCGTTTTGTAATTGCTTATGTGAAGTTGGTGGGTAGCAACTGGGTCGAAGTTCGTTACGTGTCCCATATCATTCATTTCCACCGTTATGGCGATGCCTATACCATACCTAATGCATTTGACATCTGTTAATATTACGGATTTGGAGCAATCTTTTGTGTAGAGCACAGCATAATCGCCTTGAATTATTCAACCGTTGGACATCATAAACGCGCATTGTCAATCTTAATAGGATTTAGTCTCATAACAGTGTGCGGTACATCACAGCATCTTTTCGTTCTTCACAATGCCACATATGTCATTCATTGTTTTCACAATGGCCTAATTAAAGGTAATAACCACCGGTATAACCTCCTTGTGTACATAACCCGATTCCGCTAATAGTTAGGTCACCTACAATGCAAATTTGTCCAAAACTCTAGAAAGTCCTACAAAGAGATATTTCATCACACGACGGGAGTGTTGGAATATTGCATGCGATTTGCATAACCGTCAATTTAAGGATTATGTTTTGGCACCTCAAACACAGCACCTAACAATACCATGACGCAAAGTAATCAATTAAGTCTACCCTGCGATTCGGTAACAAGCAAAACACGCTGGAATGACGCAAAGGATTTGATGCCTTCGTAATCCAGAACTTCTGAGAATGCCTACACGGATGTTGGTTGGGTAGTCTCGGAAAATACAGATGTATAGGCTGGACATTTTACCTTCAACAATCGACATAATATTGTGAAAGTCGCAGAATTGAGAATTTCGATTTCATATACCCCGATTCAGCGGTAGGCCATCCGTAATTACAGTGTAGAGTTTGTCGGCATCACGAATTTAGGCTTTCATGTCCGCAAACCTGGTAATTATACTGTCACGCTTCTTGATAGGTTTGTGAGTCACAACTGAGGGCAAAGAGCAAAAGGTCGAAAAAGCTTTATTTTCACGCCCGCACGAAACTATGAACACGCGGGCGCAAATCGCCGCGCTGCTGCTTCTGTAACGCATCTGACCTTGCCTTTGCGACTGTGCACTGTGGCAATTCTGCTGTAGATACCCTACACGCGGGCACTTCCCTGCTAGTTGCGAATCGCCGGAAACGTCCGTGATGGCGACATCAGCGTCTGCCATCCGCAGCAGGAAGGATGACTTCATCTAATCACTCATTCTATCGCTGACTCACGTCACTCTCCTTCCTACCTACACACCACCTCAGCGCGACCGCTTAAAGTGATTTTTACGAATCCCCCTATATGGAATTGCATCGGGTTTATCATGATCAGAATTGACTTCAATTAGATGTGGAACTCGAGTCTAATCCCTCAAAAAAGCAGGCTCAACACACCACTAAAGTGAAGTTCTGCATCTCATCCTCGGTCAGGGCGTGCGCTAGTATTAGTGACACCTTTCTTCCAGACTTAGACAACTGGATAATTCTAGTATTCTAATTAGATGAATTAGAGCGAAATACCGGTAACCTAATTCTAATCTAATTTGATATATGTTTCTTTGCTCTAATTCTAATACTAATCTAGTTTGTGAAATGTTTCTATGTTCTAATTTTGGTTTTCCCAAGGAGAACTGAGCTCAACTGGCTGTACAGACATTTGCCATCCTCGTGCTTACGATAATGAGCTATGATTTGGTATGAATTATACTTAATTAAATATCAAAGTTTTCGCGAATTCAGTAATTCTAATTCTAATCTAATTTGGAAAAACCTGCGTAGCTATAATTCTAATTCTAAGCTAATTTAGAAAAGCCGAAAATTTTCTAGTTGTCCAAGACTGCTTCCTTCTACTCCACACTATTCCATCTTCCATGGTGTATATTCTTGTCTAAAATGTCGGCGTATTGATATAATGTTACGTGGTATTAGTGTCCCATCTTACTGAATATTCAATATCAACTATATGGCCTGTGTTAGTCGAGTAGAGAAAGTATTGTTCACACTTTTCAGTTCATACTTGTATTCAATGGGACGAATATGAAACAAGAACTATGGATCTTACTGCCAACATCGTACATGTACAGTGTACACCTACCGTTATCCATAGCGGTTTCAATTGATATGCAACATGGAATGGATTCTGTCATTCATTGCGTGTTGCACAGATTCATGCGTGGTGCTCATTAATGGAAGTGAATCCACATTCCACATCCACATGGACTATATACTCAATATAAATAGCATGCAAATTCGTATTGAGAAACTATACCGCCCTATTTGTCTGAACTTTGATGGATGGTAGCATAGCGTTTCTTTCCACTGGCCACTGATCAAGTGGTCATATTAGAAGATGTCATGTTTCAACGTTGACGCACTTTGATGCGTCCGATGGCAATCGTTTCTCGTGAAAACGCTGATGTAATCGAGCGCCCACAATTAAAAGATTAGCTGATTGTAATTGAAGGTTTTAATCTTATTTTTTCAAAGCTTCTTGAGCTAATTGTACACTGCGACCAATTCTTCGAGGACTTCAATATGTCATATTGGTCGAATAGATTGGTCGTATTTGATCAAAACATTGTATCGAACGCGACCAATCGTGATGGCGGAATCCAAAATCTCAATCAGATACATTGGCATGCCGACGTTAGGCAACATATTGGACATCTTCAAGTCAATTTCTTACTAACAATTTCATCATTTCAATGCACCACAAGGCTGCGACCCAATGAAAAGATGGGAAGGTGTCGAAACGACTTGGAGTAGTCTTTGAAATCAGACACCCTCCTGGCCCAGCGATGTAAAAAAGGGGCATGCACACTGAATGAAAAGTAAAAGAAGGTAATATAAAGGAACAGGCGACAAAAAGAGAGAGCGTGTGTCGGTATGTCAGGTCGTGACCAGATAAACTCGAGGGCTGACTATAGGATAGATTCAGTAGAAATTGTTTGTATTTCGACTTGAATGTGGGCACTGCATGGACTGGACAGTGGACATGCTCGACGACTGTCGGATAGCCGGCGAGACTGTTCCACACAGCAGGTCCGGCATATTTGATAGAGCGATGACGTACGGGCATTAAGGGCAAAGCAATATCTATCAGAATTTGATTATTTAATAATTTTGAACATACTTTTCGGCATCATGTCTATACAGAGTTCATGGTCCACTTTGGACTTGGCGTATATGTAAAAGTGTGTCGTACCAAACAGTTTAAATGTATCCTACAACTCGTTAAAAGTTGGTTACATGTGAAAACCAAGTAGACATTTTAAATAAAACTCGTTAATTTTCGACAGTATACTATTTAGCGACATAGAGGCTAGGAAAGTCGATGTTCTTTCAAAAGAAACCGAACAATCAATATCAAGTTAGTGGTTTTTAACAGGACTGCGCCTTACAGAGACTTCGTTGACACGACGTATAACATGTGTATGCGTAATGCATTAAATAAAGAGCAGCAAATTTCTCAGAGAATTGGAATTTCCAACATTCGCTCAAGGTTGCATACTTTTGAATAGCTGATTGGTTGTACAGAGCTTGAACACAGCTTTCAACAGTACATTCATATATTTCGTAATTCCATTTTGGGTTAGTTTTTCGAGAGTTCATCGGGCCGCAAAACATGTTTTCAAATTTTACCGGTCCGCAGGCTCAGAGGGTGAGACCCACTAGTCTAAACAAATTCTCGTCTCAAATTTATTTCACTAGGCGATCATGTTATCATAGGCTGTCCACAGTCCAGTGGTCACCAATTCTGGGCTATTCCCGACCAGTGTCAGAATATGAAACTTTAAATGCTTAATAATATCTACGGTGACAATTCCCCTCATTACGCCACGAAAACATCTTTTTATTGAATAAAAACATAATAGGAACATGTATACAACATACATATACAAACATATTGATGATCGATGATCGAATCTGAAGGTAATCACGACGCGGCGAAAGCCGAAAGTACGTTTAGTTGATTGATGCCAGAAATAACGCATTATGTTCATTTTGGCATCGTGTTCAAGCAGTCTGTTTGATTTACCTCAAACCCGCCCGTCGCACTTGACATTTTCCCACGAAAATTTGGGGGCATCGTCGCCATTGGTCAAAGTAACCAGTAGTCGCACATGTCGGATTGTGGGTAGTCTAAAAATAAAAATCACAACTGAGCTGCGGGCACATTTCAAAGGCAGATATAACGGTCACGACTGGTTCGTTACAATTGATCGCTAAAACCTGTGTACATCCGGCTTCCGTGTCAATCAGGCAGCATAATAGATCGTAGATAGCCGTATTTAAGGTCGTGTATAAAATAAATAGCACTGTAACAGATTTCATCTTCTTAATTTCTACATATATCTACGTATATATATGCCACGAATTTGCATGTATTTTGTTGATGATCATTAGCGGAAACACCTGATAATTGTTTCGTTTTAACGTTGCGTCACATCAAGGGCTGTAGTTTATGTTGGAAGATTAGGCATAACGGCCATTGTTATGGATTAAAATGAGCAAGAATGGATGAGCACTATAACAGTCCCGTGATTTCACGCCTAGTCTTACATTTATTGCGGACATGCGAAGATTTACGTCAATAAATGCAGGCAATAGAAATTCAGCAAAATGGTTGGGAATGTCGACGCATTGGCAAGATCGGGTAACAATTTGTTTCTGACCCCAGCAATTATTCTGCCAACCTGAAGTAATCGGACACCCCGCGAAACGCTGTTATGTTGAAAGGCACGTGCAATCATAAAACTGTAATAATCCCAGTGGCCGATCAAAATCACGATAGATCGCATATTTTGCAATGTCAACTCAGACGAATAGCTTATCGCCTTTTGCAACGGATTAAAAGCTAAATTGAGATGTCGTAACTGCTTTTTGCATACTCTACTGACCGCAGGCAATCTAAATAAGTATCAGCACGCGTCCACATTTCATTAGCCTTGAGTCCGAAGCATATGGCGTTGAAGTTACAGTTGAAATGCATCACTATCGGAGACACATATGTGCCAAACGAATAATTCTTAGTGTTTTCAATGACCAGTCAGACATAATAAATAATATTATTAGATTGACAATATACAGTCACGTAATAAAATACCGAGACGATATATTTCCTAATCACGCTAACAATAAGCACCAGATGTTCACAATTCGGTCGCGAGATTGCGGTAATGAATCGCAACTCGCCTGGACGCCTGTGTCTTTGCGGCCGCATGTTTAATAGACCGTTTGCCGGACTTCAGTAACATGCAAGGTTGCGCAGAGCAACGAAGTGACGATTAGCAGGCTAATGTGTTCTGCCTCTGCGCCTGTGCTTATGGTAAACCTCCCATTTAGTATTGAAAACCCACAAAGATTTGCGATGGAAGCAATTTTGAGACCCAGCTATGTTAGATGTGTCTTCTCTGTAAATGGTTGCAACTGCTGTATTCTCTTTTTGGCAACAACACGCTGAAATACGTGGTGTTACATAGTCGTATTGCGGCGCTTGAAACAGACATGAAGTTACGAAATTGGTCCGTGGACGGGTCAGTACTGTTGGCCCAATTCATTTCAGTTTACTTAGGCCTACCTGTTGCGTATCAGGGCGGAGTATGGACCGGAGCCGGATTGGATATCCGGCCGGATTTTCTCATTTTGAGCCGGAGCCGGTTAGGAGCCGGAATAATACTTTTTCTGATGCGGCCCAAGTCGGATCTGAGACGGATCAGTACTTTTTATTAAGAATATGCCCCGCTTCCACTCTCGAATCAAGTGAAACGTTCATAAAAAACACATGCTAAGTCCAAGTTGGCAAAATTACTTCAGATCAGGGTTGGGATTGATCTTTGAGTTATTAATTTTCTGTTTGCATGGTTTCAATCAATATTCAATACCGTCATGTGAGTAGATAATTACTATCGGAGTTTTCTGGACCTGATCACGGTCATTTTTAAAATCTGGCCTGGGAGTAGGACCAGAGCTTTAAGAAACAGGATCGGAGTAGGACCAGGACCAGAGAATTTGTCGATCCGCTGCGCAATATTGTGTATCTGTGTGTCTTGAACTTATAAAAATAACCGCCGATTCGACTCGAGTCATTGCGCATGATTCGACCAAGTCAGAAGCTTTGACGTAAGTGTCAAGTACCAGGACCTATACTAGAAAAATCGGCTGTATTGAATAAACATGTTAAGATTGAGAAAAATGAGCATATTATAAATTCGAGGGATTCGATAACACCCAAGAGTAGCGAAAAAGTGGGTTGAAACTGACTTGAACTCGATAACGAACCCGGAACACCCGAGTCGCAATACTACGACTTGAACTCGACCCTTTTCTCCCTGACTAGGACTGGGATTTGACCCGAGTAAAAACTATAAACGTATAAGATTGACTTGTGAGTCGGAACCTCGCTAGTCTTGGTTACAAACCCTGGTTGTAGAATCTCATGTAAAGTATTGGATTTTTTCGAGGCTCGTCATCGCCACCTAAAATCCACGTAAGCGTGTGTCTTATATACAGGACCGTAGCAGCACTTCATCAGACCCTCCAAAACGTTGGTTTTGGGCCCCCTGTAGGGTGATAAAGCGAACTTCTGGGGTGTTTCACCCCCCCCCCGGCGATACGCTTTTTCCGAATAGGCTACTTATCGGCTATATTGGGGATTGTTTGCTGAATTAGTTGATAAGGCCTAAACGCGCCAAACGCGTAAAAATTTCTATAATTCATGATTGAATCGGTCGATATGATCGGAGATTGCATAGGCCTATATATTGCTATCAATTTGTTATCCTCTGTCGGTGCTCGTAATCAGATTTACCGTTAGATCTAAGTGAGGTATGTCGGAAAAGGTATAGGAGCCCGACATAATAATTAAACATCTTAGGGTAGGCCCGTTGGTAGTGCCGAGATAGCGTAGTGGTATAATCCACAGCTACGGCACCAATGGGTTGCGGGTTCGAGTCCGACCAAGGTCGACTCCAGAATTCCTACCTAAGTGTTGCAGTTTTGTCTAGGCTCCTCCTCGCCATATCATCCGTGTAAGGGTAAGCGGTGTCTTATAAAAAGCCCAGGAGTTAACCGTGCTACAATTCGACAGCTCGGGTTCATTTCAATATGAATATGCTATTCAATTGTATATTGAAGTTCTGTACCTCCAAGAAGCTCTTCAATTCGACAGCTACGGAATAGAAATGAAGTCAATTGGCCTGTTGTAAATGACCATAGTAGTCCACAAACACCACGAATCCCACAAACAAACATACAAACCCGTTGGTATAATGACTACATTTCATGATGCTACTTCGTGACCTATTTGCTATGTCAAAAGATAGTTACTAAACACGATTTCAAAATGGTATTTCTTTACTGCCAAATAATTTTCCCTGCGGCATGTCATTTATCTTGTGGGGTTCAGATCGCCAGGGCATGAGCATTCGGCGCCAGCAATTTAGGCGCCTATGGACAATTAAACATATATTTATATCAATCGAAGTTTTCGGTCAGCACAAGGGCATTCCTTTTCGGCCAAGCTTTTCTCGCTGCTGATCGTCCTGGCACACTTCTCGGAGTCGCATGGTTACATGGCCTATTACTTCATACGTCGACATGCGTCGTGGCGTGGGAATGGTCGACGCCGAAGTGCCCATTACTATAAATCATGCGTAGTTTTTGTTGGGGGAAGGGCACCCAATAATCAAGTTATTGGACAATATTAAATCGCGCCCAGCGCGAAAAAAATTCGAAAAAGTTGCATGAATTCCCAAAGAAATACTCTATAACTTATGTTAATTCACGAAATAATTGTTGGTTCTACAGAAATTGGAATATTAACGTTATATATTTTTGTGCTTGATGTTTTTGCTTAATATACACCGACACATGACATTACACTTAAGTAACAGGGCTGTAACCAAGTCACCAGATCCTGAGTGACAAGTCAATTTGAAATTTATAATTTCGACTCGAGTTAAGTCGAGTCATTTTCAATTCACCACCGAGTCAAGTCCGAGTCCAAGTCAGAGAGCAAAGGGTCGAGTCCGACTCCGAGTCATGTCATTATGACTCGAGTCCGAGTCCAATTCATTGTGTTGACTGCTCAGTTTCCAGTTGAAATTATGTTAAACCCACTTCTTATAACTCTGTTTGATGATATCGAATGGTTCACATTTAAAATATACTAATTTTCCTCACTTTCAACAGTTTCTGGTCGCATTTTCAAGTAGCTACCAGTACCAATAAACGAAATCCCGATAGTGTGGTTACTTAACTATTATTCGAAATTACAACGAAATGTCGGTATTGGCCGTCTGAGTCTCGAGTCATGCGCAATGACTCGAGTCCAAGTCGAGTCAATATATACACAGATTGACTCGCGTCGAATCGTTTCCGGATTTTATAAAATGACTCGAGTCATCAGAAATTCGTGACTCGAGTCGAGTCATTGCAACCCTGTGCTTATATAACAGTATTGAACGAAATGTGGCCGTGCTGGAAGTCGGTTGCTCAGAACTCTTGGTAATGCATATTAACTTGGTGTAAAATGGCCGTATAGTTGTCAAAACACCGTGTACTACCGCGTATGGGCCTACTAGACAACACGGCATACCGATGTCGTCCTCACGTTCTTTGAGTGAGGAATGATTGCCATATTGGAACAGGGCTATGTATGTGTTTTTAAAGACGAGCAAGAAGCGGCGCAGTGCGCACGTTCCCAGCCTTGTCAAATCGAATAGATGCCTTAAGCCTTTCGTGTGTCTTGCGTAACCCGGTGTGCAGTAAATTTATTTCAATCAGTTCCTGCAACGCCGGATTGCTCCCTAGCTAGCTGCATACGTGGTTCATGTACTGAATAACGGTTGTGATTTATCACTTGAAATCACGAGCTGGTAACAGTGTGAACTATACCGTTTGACCTCTGCGGTGCCATGACGGCCCATGAGCGAATGATGCCACAATGCTTTCGAACATTCACTAATGTTTAAGAGTAAAGTTCACAGTTAAAAATAAGCCTACGGATATGCAATTGCAGCGCTATCGCTAAACAAATATTTCAACAGGTAATATACCATACACGTAGCATAACGTCAACACATACTGTGCGAACTCGCGATATCATCGTTAATTGCAGTAGCTACTCTGCACAAACAGTGATTCTACCTTACCACCGTCGAAGCCTTCAATTGACATCGATATCCAGTCAACGCTAAAAACACTAGGTAGCCAATTCATATTCGCCTTGGTTATGAAGGACAGCCCAAGGTCAAGCTATGCATGTATGTATGTATGTAAAAAGTGTGAGATATGCAAGGTAACTGTTGGAGTGGTCATAAAATCGAAAACAAAGCGCTTTAGAAAACTGATTTTATTCAATATTTCAACAAACATATATTATTCATATATAACATAAATTTACTCAACAAACATATAGGCACTAATTTCCACATGATACGCATAAGACTTTGCACTTGAATATTTGCACTTGGCCCTACATCATTCTCGATGTAATCATAAATAAAAAAAAGTTAAACACATTTACACTGCACAGTCATTCTTCACTGCATACCGTCCGGCTGTAACAAAAAAATGAGTACCAATGAGCCGGTTATGTGACTTGGGAGCATGGTGATGACATACTTGCGCCATTGGGTTATCAAAGCCGCCTTTGTTGGCGGGTGGTTTCGTAGATGTCCTGAACGACGGTGTCGAGAATGCGGGCATGGATGGCATGCTTTTGCTGGAGCTGAATTGCCACGAAATCAGGTTATGATACATTTGAAGATAAGGAAAGCTTGTAAACAGTTCGGATGTCACAAGACGGATTGCATGAGGCTAGTAACAATGACGCAGGGATATCCAGAAACCGGGATATTCACAGTTTTAGATATCCAAGATAATGACCTCAACTAGGTTAGAATTGATATCGGATTATAGAAACACGTCACGAAGTAGTATAGAATTAGAATACTGTCATTTCCTCCTGATTGGTCTAATTACACAAATCCAGGTGTCCATGTCTGATACGAACAGAAACCGCGTGAACTTACCTTTTCAAATAAAACACCAATCCCACGACAGCAGCCACTGCCAACAAGCAACCGATCACAATACCAGCAATGGCCCCGCCTGACAGATTTGCGCCCACATTGTCTGGCGGGAACGTGAATCCAGGAGGTAGAGTGTCTGCAACGAAATGTTTACAATCAATTTCAATGGCACTGTATGGCATGAGATAACTATTGTGCAGTACATATGGGCCATAAGATTTAGAATACTCTTTTTGAAAAACATCATATCCTCACTGAAGAGATTCAATGTGTTACCAAGAGGTCGTCAAAGTAGTCATTGTTGGTACTGAAGTAAAACTACTCCAAGTAAGGAAAAAAGTAAGCATTTTCGGCCTAGCTTTGCCGAAAAAACTGAAAACAGTCAGTGAAAGAAATCTAAAATCATAACCACTCGAATCTGAATAAAAGATTACTCCAAGTCGTTCTGACACCCTCCCATCTTTCCATTATGTCGCAGTCTTGTGGTGTATTGATTTGATAAAAAAATTATAATACAATGATTATGATGTAGTTCAAGTGCGTTGTTTGAGACAATTACGCTCATGAATGTGAGAAAATATTATCTCAAAACTACTTTCTCTTTTCAAAACCTACTTGAGTACTTCGTAAAAGTAGAAGTAATTAGTTACTGACAACCTCTGGTGTTACTGTTACCTGTTATTGAATACCTTATAAATAAGGTGGCAATTTGAATCAGGCCAGCACGTATACTTCGTCAATCATTCAAGTATATGCATCACTGACCGAAAGCTCGAATATTTTCAATATATAGTGATCGTGTTTAAACTGAAATAGATAACGCACCAATATTTCAGCAGATCAATAGTTATCTTGTAGAAGTAGATGTTTAACAAGTTATTTGCATGTTTGAAGATTAATGGAAGCACAGAACTTGAATATCCAATTGAATAGTATATTCAAATTGAAATAAACCCGACTATTACAGGCTGACACTCGTCATTGTGTACGACTGTTGACAATCTTGACATACAATGTTCTTTCAATTCTCTACTAGTTACTGACGATGACCCCTGACGAGTGTCAGCCTAAAACTTTCCGAGTTTTTTTCAATATTTCTATTCAATTCCATGGTTAATATTCTGGGATCACAAGCCTTTTAAACCTTGCCCCGATCATATTCAAACTCACTTTCCGCCCAGAAGCAGCCTGAGAAGTTAGCTGTAATGCTAGCAGCGTCATAGCAGCATCCACGATGCGTCACACAGTACGTTTGAGTGATACCGTCGTATCCGCATTCGATCCTAGCTATAGACGGCACGTTACATCGCGTATATCCTGGAAGAATAAAAATTGGTCCAAATTAATACATAAATTCTGAAAGACCGGCCATTTCAAGTTTTACCTGCTGGTTTCTTGCAGACGTACCCCCTGTCCTCGTAGCAGCTGACATCGTTCCAAGCGCCGTTCCACGGATACATCTCGCCGCATTCTTCACCGTTGCCTAGCCCGTTTGGTTCGTTGTCATTCCAGTTCGTGTATTCGACCGCTGACCCATCAGACCACACAAATCCGTCTGAATATTAAGTTATTGATAGCATAGATATTTGAGTTAAAGTTTGCAAGTCTAGATTTCAGGCAAAACTAGGCTTAGAATATTTACTTTTTACATACTTGGTTGGAAATCAATTCTTCTGCCTGTATCCGAGTACAAATTTACGACCTTACTTTTACTTCTACTTGATGACTAGTTTGACCATCACTGACAGGTCGATTGTGTTTGAAACTGCACAATCAGCAAGATACATACATTTCTTTATACTTCATCTAATCATATTTATTACTAACACAGTGCAAATAGACAGGACTGTCTAAGAATCCAGCAGTTAAAATTGACAACTGCTGATACAATATCAAATGTAGCATACCGAATCCGTTACTGTAGAGTCCAATGTACAAGTTATGAGAAGACTGCCCCTGAATGGAGGCGATGAAAGCGTCCATTTCCTTGCTAGAATGGAAAGACGCCAAATCGGCCCCGTGAGCTTGACATTCGGCCCTGGCCTCGAACCACGATCTTGAAGTGGCGTCCGTAATTCCGGGCTTAGAAGAAAATTTATAAATGAAAGACCATAGATTCTATGTTAGAAATTGCATCAGACCCGATATGGCATACTGAATTAATGCAAAAATCAAAGTCCAAAGTCTTACCAGAATTACATGAAACAACATGTTCGTAATGTTAATTTATTCACTGAAAGCTTTTGGACTGATCAGTAGCGAATGCCGGTAAGGTAGGTTAAACTATTTCCACTTTTACTTGAACAGTATTTTCGGCAGTAATTTTTACCCTTTGGATCGCGGGTCACCAGCACGCGGCCCTCGAGATCATATTTCGCGGCCCATGACCTGATTTGTGATTGCGGAAGAACGCTTATTAAAGCATTTTGAAATGTTGAAATCGATTGTTGTTGTTCAAAATAACTTATTCCCCTGTGCTACACATCACTATTGTTCACTAGCTGATATGGCTTCGGCATAGTGATAGCATTGCATGGAGGAAGAATAAGCTGATATCAATGAGCATGTCGCCTTGTCGTGCAATGGGCCAGACACTGCCAAGACCGAGATGCGTAGAAAATGACTTGTGGCTTGCCCACAAGATCAACCGTTACGAGGAGATAGTTTTCCAGCAAGTACCGTGTGATAGATTTTTGTTTTTGTGACTTGGATAAAATTTGGGGTTCGCCCGAAGCTTGCAGATCAGCGTAAGGGTTCGTCAGGTTAAAAAAGGTGAAGAACCACCAACTTTGGTACTCACGTTGAAATAATAGCAGAACTCGTTGAATTCGGCAAATCCCGGATCGCAATATCCTTCTCTGATCGGGGGTTCGGTCGGAATGGGGTCCAGGTTTTGTTTGCAAATGTAAGGTCTTGTAGTCGTGCAATCGCTCGTGGCAAACCAGGATCCAGCACTGAAAAGAAATTGTACCGTTAACTTTTGTGACTGTCTGACAGAGACTCTTGGAGTTACAGAACTTCACTATACAAATGAATAACATATTCATATTGAAATGAGCCCGGATATTGTTGGTTGACACTCATCAATGGTAGGATAATCGTCAGCAAGTAGACGAGAATGGAAAAGAGCATTGTATATCAACAATCGTATCACAAAATATTGATAACGCTGGCATAGAAAGTCAAATTAAATCGAAGTGAACAGATGGCTCAATGTACTATTTTTAGATTGAATAGTATATTCATATTGAGATAAACCCGAATATTTTCGGCTGACACTCGTCAGGGCTAATCGTCAGCAACTAGTAGAGAATTGGAAAGAACATGAATATATATTCAGTTGTATATCGAAGTTTTGTACCTCCAAGAAGCTCTTCAAATATTTTTAGACTATACACAAATTTATCAATCTAAATTCTAAAACGCAAAGATTTAGACACTCGCCAGGGATAATCGTCAGCAACTAGTAGAAAATTGAGAAGAGCTTCATATTTCAACAATTGCATCACAAAATATGACGTCACCGGCATGACAATTGCAATGATCAAGGCGAACAGAGGGCTCAAGCTCAATGCATGATTCATAGATAATTGTAAAACTCAGATAATTGAAAACGTATCCAGGAACTGACGACGTACCTGTCCATGTAAACGCATCCAGACATATCGTCAGTGGTCGGTTGTCCTTGACCCCATTTTGTGAATTCAGCGGGCCATCCGTTGGTCCACGAGAACGTGGTGTTCGAAGAAGTTCCATCGCTGGCAGACTAGAAAATACGAAATATATTTCATTAGCACTGACAATGAATTTCTATCCATTTCCGTTCGTTAATTGCGGAGATAGTCAAAGCTGTCACCATTGGTACTATAGGAACAGGAATAGTACATTATATATTTTTGTGCTTGATATTTTTGCATAATATACACTGACTCATGACATGACACTAATGTAGAAGAGTTGTAACCAAGTCCCAAGATTCTGAGTGACAAGTCAATTTTACATTTATAATTTCGACTCGAGTCAAGTCGAGTCATTTTCACTTCACTGCCGAGTCAAGTTCGAGTCGTAGTGTTTGGACACGACTCTGAGTCCAAGGCACAGAGTTTACTGATCATTATTGAGCTCAATACGGGTTCAGCTCCCTTCTGATGAACTCTTGGGTGATATGTGATATCGAATGCCTCGCATTCATATTATACTTTCATAATGTACATTTTTCTACCTCTTAATATGTTTATTCAAACAAAAAAATGACGGTGTCTACACCAATTTGTCAAATATCTGTCCTGATACACAAGACTTCAATCAAGTAATATAAAAGGTCTCAAGTCGTATGGCTTGGTCGAGTCAAGCGCGATGACGCGAGTACAAGTCGAGTCAATACACAAATTGACTCAAATCGAGTCGAGTCATTTTCTATTTTTACGAAAATAACTCGAGTCATTACAACCCTCAAAGTAGTGCTATGAGCTATTGATATGCTCATCTCAACTTAACTCAACCAAATCATAGTTTCATAGGCTACTTTAGGATCAATTGAACACACTCCTTTTTTGGCCTTTAACATTATACTAAGTAATTCAAGTTTAATCCTGGCTAAGAAAAACACCCTATTTTGAATATTATCACACTGGAAAAGGAAATAAACATATAGCCACAAACCATTGATGTCAGTTATACAAGCACCCCTTTGGTATGACTTGGGGCTGGAGCTACCTCTACGCTACCTCATCAGCTACTTACAGTAACATCATAAACCATTCCGGTCCATAATGTATCGGTGGATAGCAGATTCCCTCTCCAGAACCAACTGTGGAACAACTCATTTTCGTACACGGTGTCGATGTTAGCCAAATCATTCCCTGCAAAGATCTTGTTATTAGTATACTGCATGGTCAGTTATACATTTCGTCACTGAGAAGTCAAAGACTGTATGTTCTGGGGAGATATTATCTGGAGGTATAATGAATAGAAGATTAGGTGCAACCACATCAAGATAATGTCGAATAAATAAAAGTAAAGGATTTGTTTGAATAATAAAACAAACAATCTAACTTATAATAAAGCGAAGCGAAGTAATATTGTACCATGGATATGACTCGGTAAGTGACACAGTGCGAATGCAAACATACCTAGGGTCTGACAGTAGTCTCTGGCTGCAGCAAAACTTCTTTTCTCCTCCGTGACAACTAAATAGCAGCCTCTGTTCCAAGGGTAATATCCGCTAGGACACTCAATGGTCGGCTGCGGCGGGCTTCCGAAATATTGTTCGTCACGTCTCACGTAGCAAGAAAAGGTCTTGGGTTGGTCACAGCGGTCATCGTTCCATCGCCCGGTCGACAACGGGCCAAGCCACATTTCAGTGCAAGCTTCCTGAAAGTTTGCATTACTCAGTTTTAGAACGTTTCTTTAAATCAAAATTTCTCAGGTCTACCCCAATGTTACATACGGTACTATTACAGGTGGTCAAGGTAGCCATCTTTGCTACACAAGTAGATGTAGACAAAACACCTCAGACTTCTACTAAATGACATGTCGAAAGAGCGATTTGCAATACATGAAAAGCTATTTCAAGTGGGAGTAGGATTGTTGACATATAAAGTTCTTTTAAAATCGCTACTAGTTGCTGATGATTACCCCTGTCAAGTGTCAGCCGGGAATATTCGGGTTTGTTTCAATATATTATTCAAGTACATATTGACGTTCTGCATCTCCGACAGCCTCTTCAATTGGAAGTAGAAATGAAGGTAGCAAATATATTAAGGTAGATACTTTCAAAAAGTAGATGTGTCGCATGCGTTCAGCAGTTAATCGGAGCTTTCTAATTCTGAAATTGCATATCGCATTTTAGCGACTAACGTAAAATAACCAATTGCAAACAGGTGCGAATTCGTTTGAGTACTTCTTACAGACCACCCCTGCCAATTTTACATGCGACACTAAATTGATCCAACGAGACAGTTACTTGATTGTTATAGTTGTCTGGCTGTCCGCCGTCCCAAGCGACATACGTGGTCGAAGATTGATCGGCCCACACGTACGGTCCGCCGATGTACCGGCTGTGAAATCCGATCCACACGTTTTCAGAAACGCCGTACATGTAACTCGCCATGAATGCCTAAATAATAATAATAATAGATAGCACAGGTGCGGAATCGATTGACACTTATTGGCAACAAAGTCTGGTTACCTGTTCATATTCGTTGTTGATGACCGCAAGCTCAGCCGAGTTATTTCGGCAATACTCCAACGCCATGTCCCAATTGTATTCCATACTTCCGGACGAGAAATAGCATTTATTCCCGTACAACGTGTATCCTTGAACAAACGAAACTGTAGCTTCCATACAGATTTAGAAGAGGCGGTCAAATTAATCGGCATCGATACTCCAGTAGAAGTACAACCATAAAATTCGACACGATTTACAAGTAGAACTAGTGCAATACAGGACAGGCCGAAATAATTTCAAGCAGGAGTAGAATATGAAGTACTGAAAAAGGCACGTTTGATGGAGGTGACGGGCGCTGGCTACTTCCGAAATTGACAACATGACTAACGACTTCACAAACATAGCAATTATTATCAGGTTCATCAAGAATTTCAACATTTCAAAACACCACAAGACTGCGATACAATGAAAACACAGGAATGCTTCGAAACGTCTTGGAGTAGTCTTTGAAATCAGACACCCACCTTGGCCTGGGCCAGTGGTTCTCAACCTTTTTTTAGACACGCCCCCCTTTATGATAGTGAAAAATTTCGCGCCCCCCCTTATCGTCTTATCACAAAATCCAAACGGGATGCTAGCAGCCCCAACAGATTGTTTGCTGGCATGGACGGTTATGACTGTTGATGAGAGAATTCAAAAATAAGAAATTCGGTCTATATATAGAGAAACACGCTTGAATTGGAGGTAAATCGCGCAGAGCGCAAATTTTTCAGTTGACCGCTTCTTTGCACCCCCGTCAGATGCTTTCACGCCCCCCAGGTTGAGAACCACTGGCCTAGGCGATGCACACCGCATGCAAGATGATACAAAAGGAAAAGCGACAAAATGAGGTGACGTGTTGGAAGGCGAGATCGAGTAGTATTATCTAACACATATTCTACTACCATCATCCTGAGGCTATTTCGCCAAGTTGCTGTGACTTTGTAACTCACTAAACTGATACAAGCCAACCCCAAAATTACTTTCAACTATGAAAAAGTCAAAGGGTAACAATCAAGCAGTTTGAGTAGGGCCTACCAAAGTGTTAGCAGTCTGAAGTTTAAGAGGTAAGTACCATCGGGGCATCCACCAGTCGGCGCGGTGGTCGGCGGTATCACGACCGGGCCACATTCGGTACACTTTTCGCAGATAAACGGTTTCCTCAGGCCGCAATTGTCATCGTTCCAAAGCCCGCGGTCTGCGGCCATATCGGCGCAGTCTGCGAATACACAACTTATCAGACACCGCGGTAAATGCGAGTATGTGATTAGAGTATCTACCTTCGCTATTCAGATAGTTGTTTGGTTCTCCGGGGCCCCAGTTCGTGTAATCCACCAGACTGGAATCGGACCATTGAAAGCTTCCCCCGCCGATATTCTGAAATTTGTAAAAATCAACATTTGCCAGTGATACATCTTGCAGCTTACGGTCGTTAGGCGGACATCGCATTTTCAAAACAAGATGTGGTCAGAGCATTCAGTGTTGCTACTGAAGTACGAGTAAGAATATCTGATACATATCAAAATTACTTCGAGCGGAAGTCGGACATGAGAGGTAAGAAGAGTACTCAGGTATGTTGTTTCTAAAATAAGATTTTGTCAGTGGGCTGCAAACTTTTAGTGGTTAATCGTAGCCACTTGTTTCAATATCGTAGGGTTAATTTTTGCAACTTACGCAATATAACTAATGACATTGTAAATAGGCGCAATTTTCGAAAATATATTCAGTTACCGCAACACACGGGCTACCTTGCCTGGTTGTGATAACAATTTCGGTAATGAAATTGATGCAAACATGTCCCAAGACCACTTTTTACTGTGCAAAATTAAAAGTATAAAAAGCTGTGCCTCAAAAATGTGTATGTTGGTAGATATACCCAAAGTCAGTAGACCAAACCAACTTGAGACTCTTCGTTACTAGCCACCTCTGTCCAAAACAATGAGCAATGGAATCTCATACACGGAACAGTTCAGGCAACGCCAAAGAAATTACTGTGACACCAGCTGTTCGCATCAAATTTATACATACGATGATGTTGACGGAATCTCATACTGTTTGACACTATCAGTTAAAAATCCCGTACAGCTGAACACTACTATTAAAAACTATCTCTCACAAGATCCTATCTGATACTACAACACAAATTATTCATTTCATGTTCATCAATCTTTGGGAAGAATTCAGGAACACGTCGCCTTGACTGATGGAACAGGTTTACGGTGTAGTATCTACAAGGCATTCTAAACCAGAACGCCCAAAGTTGGCGTTGGTGTGTGTTTTATATCTATAAGTATATTATTTGCTGATTTACACTCACTCTGATTCCGATCCACATCGCGTACGAGGTAGCACGGGCCGCTCTGCTCAACAAAACCGCGTTTTCTTGTTCGTCGTGTATCGCAACCAGATGTCCTCCGTATCCTTGGCAGGTGTTGTCTGCACGTTGCCAGGACTCTGCCGTGTCGTTAACAAACTTGTAGCATTTGTCGATGCCGTACTCTGTCGTATATTGAACCTGTCGGCAGAACGAAGCAATACTGAAGAAGAAAGTAGCACACACTAAGATGTTTACAATTGAATAGTATATTGATATTGAAATAAATCTGACAATTTTCAGCTGACACTCATCAGGGGCGATCGTCAGCAACTAGTAGAGAATGGGAAAGGACACATGATATGCTGGTGACGCCATAATTGATGATACAATTGTTGATATACAATTTTCTTTCCAATTCTCTACTACACACAAATAATAATGAACATATGTAAGAAGTCTAGCGTTGGGCTGGAAAATTTGAAGAAGAGGCATGCACACTGAATCCAAAGTAACAGAAGACAACATAAATGGACATGCGATTAAAATTACGCGAGGCGTGACGGTAGGTGAGGTCGATATGCTAGATTAGTATTTAGCATCAACATTTCCTTTGCGGCCTTACTCATCCTTAATTCGATCAGCATTACTATGGATTCAGTGTGATCTTTGGATTGGGGTGTACAAGTTTTGAGTATATGTTAAAAGGGTGTACCACTCCTAAAAAGGTTGAAGAGCACTGCAATAGGCACCCCGCTTGAGGACAATTGCTCTAGGTTAACTCAATATCTCGAAATTCAAAGAACTGGAGCAGGTATCCTGAAATAACGTAATACCGATACTACATATTCATCTCACCCATCCCTCTCCGCAACCTCCATCGTCGGTCCCAAGAGGCGGGGGTATCGTGGGTGGGGGCAGCACGGGCACGTTCTTGCGGATTTTGCAGATGAAATTACGCAGCGCGTCGCAGTTGATGTCGTTCCACCTGTTGAGCATCACCGTTGATTCATTATTTTTAATAAATACAGAGACTAGGGCTAGAGAAAAATCGAGTGATTCTGTATCGAGTATTGGGCATTAGTATTGCATTAGTATTCGCTTACCACTCTTTAGGACATCATAACAGCACGAATGATTTGGAATATTCAAATATCTAACTTTCACGCGAACTTTGTTATCATTAACTTTTATCTCTCAATATATCACAATCCTGTGTTTTGAAGTCATCAAAATTTAACATGTGATTGACTGATTACCGCATTAATCAGGTATCTTTGACCGCACTCATTTCTAGGGCCTGAGTCATTGGAGAACGCAAATCATTGTTCCCAACCCCAGAGATAACGAAAACGAACGGTATCCCACAGATGACAGAGCGCTATCATGTTTTTTGAAAGACTCAACTCACTGAGCATTGTCCACGACGGTACTTTCCACACAATTTTCCTTTCCCTGATGGTCGTTAGGTTCTCCCGGGGCCCAGTTGGTGTAGTACACTCCGGTACCTATGGAAAAGTAAACAGAGACAGTCACTCGTCAGTAGAGAAGTGCATTTACCTTTTCAAAGCCCTCAAGTAGGTTTCGGCTACTCGCACTACTGCCTCAAGTGGTTATGATTTAAGACCACTTCTGCTTGCACTTGACTTTTTCAGGTTTTTAGGTAAAACTAGGTCTAGGATAGTTGGTTTTTTGCTTACTTGGAAACTACCAATTCTCTTAGTACTAGAGGTGAAATCTATATTGGTATACTTTTAATTCTACTCGAGGACCAACAATGGCTACTTTGACCTACTCTGAAAGTTAATAATTCAAAGCTGATAGCGAATCTGAATTAGAGACGCCAAGATTAGCATGAAACAGCAGATAATAGGAAGTTTAGTACTAGGAAAATGTGATTCGTTATCCAAGATCTTTGTATGTCAACAGTGCAGTGACTATATACATTAGTGTATAATCAAAAAATAGTACCCTGAGCTTGAGCCATCTGTTTACGTCAATTATATCAATTCTTACGTCTGTGAAGTTCCTTTAGTGATAATATTGTTGATATATAAAGCTCTTTTCAATTATCTACTAGTTGCTGACGATTAACCCTGAAAATATCCCGGTTTATCTCAATTTCAATGTCCTATTCAATTGTATGTTGTAGTTCGGCCCCTACAAGTGTCTCTTTCGATACATTCGGTTCATACCCCAATTTATATCACAACACTGTCACTAATCCAATACCAAGCAAGTAGACAACCCATCAGCAGACTTAATCTGCCATTGACCAAAACTGCAGTTTTCCCAGTCTGCAAAACACGCACCGTCAGACCATGAATATCCGCCGTTGTTGCTGATGGAATTCAGTCCCAGCCAGAAATGCGTGTTGCTGTTGACGCCGTAATCCTGAATCAACTGGCCCACTTCGATTTGTTCGTCGTCGCTTTGAAGCGATATGAGATCGCCTCTTTGCGCCTGGCAGTAATCGCGCGCTTGGAACCAGGTTACGCGATCGCCCAAGTTTGCGAATTCGTTGACCTACAAAATACATTGAGAGAATACGTAGAGATATTGGATATTGGAGGCGGTCAGTGACGAATGACTTAGGCTTTATTAAAGTAATCCAGTCATTTGCAATTACCTGTGCTACTTTCGCATGTGGTCATGTTTTACCAGAGGTGGTCAGCATAATAGTACAGCTAGTTCTAGTTTTAAAAAGTGAGTAGTTCTAGTTCTAGTTGCAAGTTTTAAAAAGTGAGTAGTTCTATTTCTAGTTCTAGTTGCGGATTTCGGAAAGTGGGTCGCTCCAGTTCTAGTTGCAAGTTTCAAAAAGCGAGTACTTCTATTTCTGGTTCTAGTTGTCAATCTAAAAACGTGAGTAGCTCCATTTCTAGGTCTAGTTGCGGATTTTAAAAAGTGAGTAGTTCTAGCTGTGAGTTTTAAAAAGTGAGCAGTTCTATTTCTAGTTCTAGTTGCGGATTTTGAAAAGGGAGTAGTTCAATTTTTAGTTCTAGTTGCGGATTTTGAAAAGTGAGTAGTTCTAGTTGCGAGTTTTCAAAAGGGGGTACCCGGTAGTTCAATTACTAGCTCTAGTTGCGGATTTTGAAAAGTGAGTAGTTCTAGTTCTAATTATAGTTACAAGTTTTAAAAAGTGAGTAGTTCTATTTCTAATTATAGTTACGAGTTTTATAAATGAGTAGTTCTAGTTATATTTCTAGTTCTATTTTCTAGTTCTATTTTTAGCGGCGGATTTCAAAAAATGAGTAGTTCTAGCTGTGAGTTTCAAAAAGCGAGTACTTCTATTTCTGGTTCTAGTTGTCAATCTAAAAACGTGAGTAGCTCCATTTCTAGGTCTAGTTGCGGATTTTAAAAAGTGAGTAGTTCTAGCTGTGAGTTTTAAAAAGTGAGCAGTTCTATTTCTAGTTCTAGTTGCGGATTTTGAAAAGGGAGTAGTTCAATTTTTAGTTCTAGTTGCAGAATTTGAAAAGCGAGTAGTTCTAGTTGCGAGTTTTCAAAAGGGGGTACCCGGTAGTTCAATTACTAGCTCTAGTTGCGGATTTTGAAAAGTGAGTAGTTCTAGTTCTAATTATAGTTACAAGTTTTAAAAAGTGAGTTGTTCTATTTCTAATTATAGTTACAAGTTTTAAAAAGCGAGTAGTTCTAGTTATATTTCTAGTTCTATTTTCTAGTTCTATTTTTAGCGGCGGATTTCAAAAAATGAGTAGTTCTAGCTGTGAGTTTCAAAAAGCGAGTACTTCTATTTCTGGTTCTACTTGGAGAAGTTTGGTATGTTCTATAAAATCGCTGCTACTACTACTAGTACAGTAATTGAGTAGAAATCAGTGTTGGGATGACTCGAGTCATGACTTGACTCGAGTCAGACTCGAGTCACCTTTTTCGTATGACTTGATTTGACTCGAGTCACTTTGCTAAAATGACTTGACTTGACTTGACTCGGCGTATCAGAAATGAGGATTGACTCGTGACTTGGAGTAAAATTCACGAGTCAATTTCAAGTCATCAAGTTATCGGTGTCGATAAAAATCATTGTATCTTGCATATGTTCGGATTGTTCGCGAAACGCTGGTGAACCCGTGAAAGCAACCAATTATTCAATGAACATACGTTTTACTGAGCCCCCATTGTTCTCTCACAAATAAATTGACCGCAAGCGAAGTGATCGAAGCTTACAGCTTACGTTGTCGTAAACAGTAAAGTAATTTAACAGCAAAATGTATATTTCTGTTCTCCGTTCATACCTTAACCAAAACTCTTGTTTTATTATAATCGAATATAGTTTATGTAGACCTCAACCATTGGCGCAGGCTCGAATTGCATCATATCAATTTGTATATGTGTAATATATTGCATCTTATCAATTCGTTTCGCTATTCTCTATTTTGGCTGTTAACTATAAACTGAGGCTATGCAATTACTTACGTAGTTTAGCAGTTCTACGTATATGTGAGCGAAACAGCGCCTTCTTATTGCGTGTACATTTAACTGTATATTCATCCATCGGTTCAAAATCAATGACCACTCAATCTGTATTTTAGACAGCTAGCAGAATGCAATGACGTAACCATGCCTCATACTTCGAAAGGGCAACTTGACTTGAATTGTGACTTGACTCGTGACTTGACTTGACTTGACTCGACTTGACTCGAGTCACCTCCAAAAATCGAGTGACTTGACTTGACTCGAGTCACCTTCTAAAATCGATTGACTTGACTTGACTCGAGTCAAAATGTGCAATGACACGAAATGACTCGTGACTCGAAGGTGGTGACTTGATCCCAACACTGGTAGAAATTAACATTTACGATTGCAGATATACAACATTCTTTCCAATTCTCGACTAGTTGCTGACGATTACCCCTGACGAGTGGCAGACGATAATATTCCGGTTCATTTCGATATCAATATATTATTCAATTGTTTATTGAAGTTTTGCACCTCCAGAGTCTCGACAGACTTACATTTCATCTACATGTACTCTAGTATCGCCGATAGCTAAATTGACCTGACCATCTCTTATTACAAAGCAAAGTGGCGTTTCAAAATTTGCAGCAAACTTCACCAACACCACAAACAAACCTGATAGCAATCTCCGAGATTGTCGTGTGATATCCATCCGTCCGCGCATTTACCGAGAGGCGTGTCGCGCGTGGTGTAGGTGGGTTGGGTAAACCCACCTCTCGTTTTTTCGCAAGTGAAATGGCGCGTGTCCGTGCACAGGTCCATTCGCCAACGCCCTGATGTGAAGGTAAGCGGATGTTGAGCGTGCAAGCCGCACTATAGGGATGTTTAAAAATCACTTTTTTTCAAATTTTACCGACTACTTCGTCAAATTATTAGGTTGACTGAAAAAACGCTACACACTTAATTTATATCAATCCCAACCATTGGAAGCATTGATTTGGGAACAACTTTTGGATTTATTAAATCAAAATATATAAACTTTACCGACTACTACATGAAATTGTTAGCTTGTCTAAAAAATGATAACTACAAATCCGGCTCAATGTCTACCCTGTATAAGCAAGGTTATTTGAGCACAATTTTCGGATTTGAAACAACAAACAGTATTTAAGTCGGGATATTCTATCATTATTAATTTGTTGGACTTTCGCCGAATATGCTATGCATTGATGTGCAATTGTGCATGAATCTTACTTCGGTATAAATATCTGCTGTGAAATGATTCCATGCTCTAACTTTAATCTGATGTAATTTCTGGTTTCCCCGAAAATGCTACAGCAGAACTGTACCGTGCGAAACGGACCGAGTTTGGTGTACAGACATTTGCCATTTTCATGCTGATGTAAATCAGCTGTGATATGACATGAGCTTTCTGATTCTTTCTGATTCTGATTTTAATTGTATTTCTGAGGGTGAGGATCATAAAGCTAGCTTATCCGGGGGAATGCTAATCGTGTGATTAAAACTGTTGATCATGGTTCATTTATATTTGAATATACTATTCAATTGTATAATTCTAATTGTAATCTTATTTTAAAAAGCTGAAGATTCATCTCTGCTACGATCATACCCCCGACTTCGTCGATATATCCGCAGCCTTGCGGATTGTCGTTGCCGCAAATCAGGAACAAGCCAACAAACGTCGGCGTCACACTGCACCAGGCCGCACCATCGGGCACCAGGCGATTCGCTTGAGTGGTGCATTCGTAATACGTGTTCAGGGTGTATTTGAACGGGAACGAGCATTTCAGCTGTACGTCTGAAAACAGATAGGCGTTTCAATGCAATGGGCAGGTTAAAGGGTAAAACTATCATTTCATGGAGCAGACATCAGTACCTGGTTCGCCCTCGTCCCAATAAGTGTAGTCGATAGGTTCGCCAGTCTCCCATTGGTAAGTCTGCGCGCCAGTCGAGGTACTCTTTGCGGACATGCCTATCCAAGTGGTGTAACCGACACCAGCCGGTACAGACGCGGTGAACTGAGAGTTAAACATTTGAAAACTCAATTCTTCCTCGTTACAAGTCCCGAGCGATCCACAGTATAAATAATTTTAGTCAAATTAGTCGGCGTCGGTACTTCCGCGGAAGTACAGGGATTTCTGAGACATGTCATCACCACTTTAAGATAGGGTTACCATACTTTGAGATCCGAAAGAGGACAAGATAAAATACCGGAGGAGAAAACGGGTGACTTTTTCCGAGAAATAGTATTGGGTTGATTAAAAAAAAATCACCTAAAAGTACGCAAGGCCACGACCAGACGTCGGTTTCGAAACTACTCACTCTAGTACTTCCAAACCTTCTGTTTCTACTTCCTCTTAAATAGGGCTACCATATGTCCTCTTTCAAGAGGGTTTGTTCTCTTTTTTCAAGAAATCGAAAATGTCTCCGTGGGACGCCAAAATGCCCTCTTTTATCAGAATTTGTCCTTATTCATCCTTAGGTCCTCATTTGTCCTCCGACGCACCGAACGCCAGGTTTCAAGTATTTTATTCGTCCGTGTGTCATGGGAAAAAGAAACGTGACGTAAAGTAAGTATCTTTGCCCAAAAATAATCTTAAGTAGGTGGCAGTATACTGAAAACGTGACCCGTTGAGTAGGCCTAAGTAGCGCAAGACCTAATTGAACTGATAACAAAGTTGATATACTTGATGCTGACCATCACTGAGCAGAATTTTCAAATGCGAACCTCGATACGCGTGTCAAATAGCGGTTACGAAAACTACGATTAACTCACATAGGCGTGAACGAAAGACTGTTCGTAATGGTCCTGAATGGTCACCAGATGTCCGCCCATATCTTGGCAAGCGTTATCGGCCGTGAAGTACGACACAGTATCTCGACTGGTCCAGTAACACGAATATCCGTAAGCCTTCCAGCCCACTTCGCAGCCTTCGTCGACGGGTGGCTTAACGTGGTCACGGGAGGCAGCAGTTGCTTTTCCTTCTTGCAGATGTACGGGTATTTTGTCTCGCAGGCTTTGTCATTCCAGTAACCATTAGCACGGTACATGTTGACACATTTCTCTTTCTGTAACGCAAGCCGTATTTTAAGACGATAGTCTTGTGTCTATGTCCAATTACAGCAGACTTGAACTATACCACGAAGTGTTTCACACTTCTATTCAGTTTTAATTCACTTATCTTTTAAAGATCTTATTGGAGGTACTGAACTTCAATATACAATCGACTAGTATAATTCATACTGAAATGAATCCGAAGATTTTCGGCTGACACTCGTCAGGGGCAATCGGCAGAAACTAGTAGAGAATCGGAAATAACATTGTATATTATCTTTAGGTGGTGAAAATGATTGATATTACTGCATCTTATTACATATAAATTCGGACAATCAAAACAGTAATTGTGCGGTAGGTTTTCTTGCGCTGAACATAGGAAGAATGGGTGTCCGTGATGAGAAATATGTAGAGGTGAACAAAGAAAACAGTGTTGCTACTTAAACAGAAGAAACGCCATGAATTTGAACTACAAACAGAGATAAAGGCATTAACAATAGATAGAATATTTGAAATTATAATCAGTTATCGTGATGCAGGGGCTATTTTAATGTGGATTTTTATGATTAATCCATAAAAATGATACAAACTTATTCCTAAATTAGTATCGACTTTACAAAATCAAAATTCTAAAAGTATGGCTTCCAGATTTGCTCTTTGTGAAATTTGGCACTTTTTACAAGCGGCTTCCCCCCAATTTGTTTGGTCTCTTGGCCTTTGTTTTCAGTATTTGGCTCTTTTGGGAAGCCGTTGGCGTATAGTATCGAACTAACTATCCCAATAAATGTCTATCGGAAATTGAGCTGGCAATGCTGACAATGTTTATGCCAATGCCAAAGATTCCAATAGAAACACCGGTAAAAGATGAAGATATCGAATGAATGTAGATATGTTAGAATTGTAAATACAGATTGATGAACAGGAATACGAGAAAACCGCCAACATGACTGGAGTTACAGTTATTGTAGTTGGCCTACTTGCATCACTTACTCAAATGTTTATGTTGTTATACTACTCCAAATTCTAGTCGTACAGTTTTTAGTCAAAACTACTTATTTCTTAAAATCTGAGTTTTGAAAATTTTTCAGTAGATTTGGTATACGATTGCATCATTTTCATTAGTGAAATATCCCTTTGACCGCTTTTGCAAACATGCCCTCGGTTACGTGCTGTGCATAGTGCAAAGGAACATATATGAACATGAAATATCACCTGATTGTTGGGTTCTTTAATCCACCAGTTTGTGTATACGACAGTAGAATCGTCGCTCCACAGGTAATAATTGTAAATATCAAGAGCGTTAAGCCCGATCCAAACATCTCCCCCGTTTACTATAACAAAAAACAGTGTGACTATGTATATTACGATCGCGACACAGTATTTCATAATCTCTTCTTACATCCCTGCCAGATGACCGTAGTCAAGAAATCGTTTTCTGCGATCGTCCAAATCGATGTTAAATCGCCGCCCATCGATTTACAGTCCGCGCGGGCTTCGGTCCAGGTCTTGGCTCCTCCTTGTGGTGCAAAGAAGTAGCAGTGGTCTTTCCACGCGTACCAACCATCGTCACAACGATACGCTGTAGAATTAGGGTAAATCTAAGGTAAACAGGGTGAGTAATGCAGGTTTCATTATCATTACGCAGTACCACACATTGCCTACAAGTACAGTTGCAATACCATGTTCAGTTTTAGACACTATTATGCAGGAATTTCAAATCTGGGGTCCATGGACTGGTTTTAAGGGTCCATGAAATGCCTATAACTATAAAACTACATGGTACTTTATAACAGCTGCACTTATTTTTGATGTACATCCTTATTTTGTCTCATTTTCAGCACAAAAGTGATGAGCTTTCTTAGTGATTAGGTCTGGGCTGACGTGCTGACTTTAATTTTCACCAGCTTCCTGAATTTTCGAGTTAAGGGGTCCACGTAACCACCCAAGATGGTTTAGAAACACTGCTCAATTGAGTTGCCGCACAATCAAGTCAGTCTAGTGACATAAGGATAAGGACAATCGTCAGATTCTATGAAAATTACATGGAAATGATGAAGCCAATTACATATGATTAAGTGCTCTGTATTCATCACAAGTTAGCTCACACGCTCAATATTCATTCTGAAAGTAGAATATACATAGCAGCATGGCATTAGCAAACTGTATGTTAGGAACATGAAATACTTATAAGGCGTTGCCTGATATCAAAATATGGTGATGAATTTTAGATTAGAAGAGAATTTTGGAGGTGCATAACTTCAATATACAACCAAATAGTACATTCATATTGATACGGACCACGACTGACCTATCGATCTCGCTTCCCATGACATGCCGCCCTATTTCTTGTCGCTTTCTTTTTCTATACTGTATTCTTTACTTTCATTCAGTGTGCATGCCTCCTCTTTACTACGCCTAGGCCAAGGTGGGTGTCCGATTCCATTGACAAATCCAAGTCGCTTCGACATCTTCCTGTCTATTCATTGTATCGCATTTTTTGTGGTGTATTGAACTGATAAAATTGCTAATAAACCAATGATGATGATGATGAACTGAATATTGTGGGATGACACTCGTCAGGGTAATCGTCAGCGACTAGTACAGAATTGAAGAGCTTCTTGGAGGTACACAACTTCAATATACAATTGAATAGTATATTCATACTGAAATGAACCCGAATATTTTCGGCTGACACACGTCAGGGGAAATCGTCAGCAACAATTCTCTACTAGTTGCTGACGATTACCCCTGACGAGTGTCAGCCGAAAATATTTGGGTTCATTTCAATATGAATATAATATTCAATTGTATAGGAGAATTGGAAAGAATACTGTATATCAACAATCGTGTTACAAAATATGACGTCACAGGCATGAAATTTCGAATAATCAAACGTATACTGGCTTGTAGAGCCAGAGATATTGTCCTATAACAGACAATGTCTCTCAGTGAAAATAATATTCCGCTCTGGTTTTTTACTAATGCATAAAAGCATGTACAAATTACCTCGTCCGTTGAACACAATCGACTGACCAGCAACACCATACCTGAAATCGGAAATAAAGAACTCTAGAGAGATCAATCTCAATAAGAAGAGTATCGATATTAACACGATGGATAAGCCTACTGTATTTTCGTGCAGTATTCCCCACACTGTCACGCCGCAACATTATCGAAACGTACAAAGCAATACTCACGACAGAGTGCTGATTCCATGCCTCACGGTCCCTTCGTAACTGTTTTTACCGCCAGTCTTTGAAACTTCAACGATACCACCATGATTATTGACCAGTCTACCAGCGTGTATAGCAGCAGGACAGATCGCTGACGACTGCAAGATGCAACTTAATCATAATAGCTGTGATGTCACAATATTTCAAAGTATGGTGGAACCAAAGTAGCTGATATCCATTTTTAAAATTTTGAGATCCATTTTTAAAATTTATATAAAATCAAGTTTTTGTAATTATTACTATTTTCTGGCAGCCACATCTTGGCCATGTTTATGTTTATCACATCGTTTGAAAGTAAATCATGGCCAAGATGTACAGACGAGAGATGAAAACTTTACATAAAGTTCATTTTCTCAAAATTTGTAAAATGGACGTAAGCTAATTTGTTTTCGCGGCGACGGAATGAATAAAGTAAGATCATTGCAATCAAAATTTAGCGATAACTTGAGAGCAGAGAACCAAAACATTGTTTTGAGCTCCCAAGAAGGTAATTTACGGAGTTCAGCCGGTAAAATATTCCATATATTGATACCAATATAAGTAATACACTACGTAACACTTCACTGAATTTACGTGCTTCAGTGTTCAGCTACATACCTCGGTGTATATATCGGTTCCGTAAACCAATCCTTTGTTGAAATCTTCTGCGCAACCGCCCGGGCAGGTGGCAGTAAAGTATTCATCTTCATATTGGCTCGCTTTGTCTGAAATATAGAGTTTGATGGCTATATCAAGTGGGTGATGCACAGATATTACTTTCTAGGGTAATTTACCCCTTTGCTATGCTCATTAATCAAGATGGTCTGGGATTTAGTCTGGTGTGATAGGTAATTAGTACCAACTCACCGGCACATGAAATGAGTCTATCAGCATAGCATCCGTTGATTTCAAACTGTAAAGTGATTCTTCCTTGCCACGACTGTGGCACGATCCTCAGGAATAAGGTGGAAATGGGTTCGCGAACAATGTCGGTGTATACGGTATTTGCTTGGGCGTTTCCAATGAAAATCTGCCGAGTCGCAGATGATAGTAAGCAGTCTTCAACTGGTAATTCGTAGTCTTGTTTATATACTTTATATACAATTTCCTACCATCGATATCATTATACCAGAATGATAAGAGATAGCCTAATACTCAGTATAATGCAATATAGGCTCACATGATCATCACCGCTTTGGTCTTGGTATGTTCGAAGAATCGAAGCAGTCTCTCCAAATTGCAATTTATACGTTTTTACCCAGGACGATCCCGTAGAGTATGTCGTTATGCCTCCAACCTGATAGAAATTTGAATGATTGGATAAAAAATCGTTGTACACAAAGTCTAGTAGAAGTGAAGCTGTTAGAGTTTGAACATTTGAATATATTATAAAAATATATTAATTTTTTTTAAGTACACTGTCTACCCCATGGGATTGTCAAGTAGCACAATAAAACCAAACACAGCAAATTTGGCTCAATTCCAACAGGCAGAAGCGAAGTTATTGGAGTTGAAAATCTTGGGTTTGAAAAAACAGAATTTACTGTGGGTAACCAAGAATTATTATGAATGAAAAACTCTAGTAACTTAACTTCTACGAGCTCGCATTGAGTCAAATTAGTTTTGCATAGTGTTTTTGTAAACAACTCAACGATTTCATTGGTTAGCCGTCAATGTTCCCTCTAAGCTGCGCACTTGCGCAAATGCGCAGTGCTGACTCGGTCTATGTGCACAGAAAATCTAAGTTGCGCACAAAAAATACGAAGTGATGACCTTTTTTTTAGTCGTTACGCACTGTTGTCCAAGAATTTGTGCAGTGAGTTGGTGAGTGTGCGCAGAATCGTCAAAAACTAGAGGGAGCATTGTTAGCCGGTCAAATTAGAAAAAATTTATTTTCATATTTTGATCATAAATTCAAATTTTTAAAACTCTGATAGCTTCACTTCTACACTTTGGAATTGAGCCAAATTTGGTGTGTAACGTTTTTTTTCAGGCTGTCCAAGAATTTTAGCTGATAGCCGTAAAAATTTGAAAAAAATAACAAGTTATTTTTGAATAACCCTTGTGTCCAGTTCGGGAGTTGGTCTGTGGCTAAGCCCGTTTACTTTTCAACCACTTTTCTTATACTTTGTACATGCTGCCCTGCCTTGGAGATAGCCACTGTGCTTTGAAGTCTACTTGAATAAGAATTTGAAGTCTAGACTTCTAGCTGCGGCAACTCATTCGGAAACTTCACAGTAGAGGTGCTTCTGCTGCATTTTACAATGTTCATATTGAGCTGGATATTAATGATATAGAGTGACTTCGACTTAATTTCGAATACTCAAATAGGTTTTGCCTACTTACAGTCGAGTGGGTACGTTTTTTTCAGGGGAAAATAGTTTGGGGATGCGTTTTCATCACTTTTATGAGAGAAATTGTTAGTTGTGAAGTTGCATCTTCAAATTTCGAATACAGTCACCCGCGATTAACTACAAAAGTATACAGCTCCTCGATCAAACCTACTTATGAAAACTCCTTGACTACTCTCCAAACATTTCAATTACAAATTTGCCTTGCAGTAGTCCAGGAAATCGCTGCTACTACTACTTGGAAGTGAGTTAAAATATTCGGTATTGCTTGTACTTTTACTTAGTAACAACGCTGAACATTCTTACCACTTTTTGTGACAATTTCGACCATTTACTTGCATTTGTGATTTGAGGCACACAGACAGACGATACGTACTTTATAATAACCATCAAATGCAACTTGAATCCACTGGTTCGTTGTGGATGAAGACGGTTGCCACCCAGTCGGGGTGTAACCTGAGAAAATACACATGAGCATGGATCAAACCTACATTAAAAGTACAAATTTTACATGTAAGATATATTGTTACTTTGAAAAGACACTATATTTATGGGTTGCTGGATTTTTCGGACCTCAATACAAAGAAAGCACACATCATTCAAGTCTTAACATCAGTAATTTCTTATTTTCGACTTACTCGGACAAGTAGGTACGCTGCAATATTCCCATTCCACCGATACATCAGTGGTGTAACACCAAGGCCGGTCTCTGTCGCCACCCGGATTTCGACAGGCATTACCGGTAAGTCCATCGTCCTCATAATTGCTTGGATCACTAAACCATACGACAGTTGAATGGGAATATCAAATAAAAATCATCTGAATATCACATGAGCCGTGCAGCGAAATTTGTGAATATCCAGTTGAAAAATAACTCACTATGAATGAGTGTGAGGTGTTTGGATTGCCCACGGTTGACAGTCTAAGCCTGACTGTGTTTTTGAAAGCCAACCTCGATAGCCTTGGCCGTTATTGCCTCCGGATAGGCATTGGTCTGAAAATGTTTTGAAAATCGTTACATAGTGAAAGAATCGTACAACTAAACTACTCTAGTTCCCCAATTAGACCACTTAAAGCGAAAAGACGGTAATCTAGTTTGTGGAATGTTTCTAAACTCCCATTTTCATTACAATCTAATTTTTGATAGCTGCTAAAATGCACGTGGAGACAACTGATTCAGGTCAACTCAATGGAAAGTAGACTCGGAAACCAGGTTTTCCATGAACCTACTCAGAAAAATGACATTTTTTTCAGTCAATTCACCAGCGATCAGAGTCAGGCAGATATATTTCCTGTTTATATGTCCTCTCTTTCAGATCATTAAATATGAGGGCCGAAATTTGGGTCGAGCTTGATAAGGGGGGCGATTTAATGGCTACTCCAAGTTGTTTCGACACCTTCCTATCTTTTCATTGTATCGCAGTCTTGTGATGTTTTGAAACGATGAAAATATTATAAGCCTGATTGATTGATTAGTCGAAGAAGGTTGGGATCTAGTCAAACGATTACGTGTCTTACGGTGATTATAATAAACATAAACCATTGTCACTTATTTTACAGTCAATGTATCTTGACACTACGCATTGATGAATGCTGTTCGAAAGACTGCCTTTATTTGCCTTATTTCATCACAACATCAATATTACATAATTCAAATCTGAATGACCAAATCTACTCATCAGACTCAGTTTCGAAGGGAAAAAAAATTAGAAATAATAAATATATCGTTTGCTGCACTCTAAAATCCCTAAATCATCATATTCCCCACCTGGTTCTGCTGCTGGTCTTCCTTGTTTCGCATCGCCAGAGGACGAAGTCAACATGCTATCAGTGATATAACCGCTGTTCATTCCGACTTTGTACAAACAAGCTGCAAACAGATCGGAAATAGCAAGCCTAATACCGCGCGAAAGTTACTATCACCTTACAGGCAACGCATCCAATATATTCCAATCTCAGCGCCACTCTTTCGTGGGAAGTGATCGGGTGACAGCGGATGTGTTTCGCCACAATCGGTCTCGGAAATAGGTTTGTTACTTGAGTGTCCTTATCATTGTTACCATCAAATATCTATTCAAATTATGATAGAAATGACACGAATTCCTGCACTATGAGCATCCGCATGACATACAATGTCACTTCCGGTGCTGTCCTTGAGGAACTCCCAATTTGTTACGTCTTTTTTCGTGTTGTCAGGGTCTTGACTGTATGAAATTTTGTAACTAGTCACCCATTCTCTTCTGCCGGTAATGCCGTTGAAATTATTTCTTCCCTGAAAAAAGAAGAAATTCACGTTGACTATGTAATGCTGATCAAAGATTTTGATCCACTGGGCGAAAATAGAGATGTTGGCAAAAAAAATCGGAAAACGTTCTCTGTAGAGCTTCTTGGAGGTACAGAACTCCAATATACAATTGAATAGTGTATTCATACTGAAATAAACACTAGCATTTTCGGCTGACACTCGTCAGGGGTAATCGTCAGCAGCTAGTAGAGCGTTGGAAAGAACATTGCATATCAACAATCGTGTCATCAAATCTGCATGAAATTTCGAATAATCGGGGCGATTTCATGGCATATACTATTCAAAACTTTGTCTTGAAAAAATAACATCGAGTTCAAGAAAGACTCACAGAATATATCTGATAGCGGAATAGACGAAAATAGATTCAGACAGTACATCAAATTTTCCGATGCTATTTGCGTGTTGATCGATAGACCTCATTGGTTCTAACGAGAAGCAACATCTTAAATTTCTAGTCAAGCAAAAGTAGAAGTTTCTAAGTAAGTAAAAATTAAATATTCTAGGTACAGCTTTCGTAAAAATGAAAAGTGGTAGTAGTAAGCGAGTAAGTACGGAGCTAGGGCAAGAAGGGCAATACATACTTATGTACTCAGAAAAAGTCAAAGTACTCTATCACCGACTAATTCTGATAACAAATCGTTAGCATTGTTAATATTTAATAGTCGAGTCAGGGTTGTGATGACTCGAGTCACAATTTTTCGTTGAATTGACCAAGTTGACCAAGTCATATCACTCGACACAGTTCAAGTCTCGTATATCAGGACCGATAATTGAAAAATATAGGCGGAAACTTTTTTTTATCTGTTTTAATAAACATGTTTAGAGTGAGAAAAATGAGTATAGTATGAATCCGAGGCCATCGATATCACCCTACAGTTTCACAGAAGTCATTTGTACCTGATTTGAACTCGATGCAGAACAGCAACCACTGTAATTTGGACTCGTACTCCAGTCAAAACACAATGACTCGGACTCGACCCTTTGCTCACTGACTTGGACTCGGTGGTGAATTGAAAATGACTCGACTTGACTCGAGTAAAAAGCATATAGAAGTCAAATTGACTTGTGACTTGGAACATCGAGACTTGGTACAGCCCTGGTAGTTCTATCAAGGTTGTAAGTTACATACCTGTGTTATTATCCCTTTGAATTCCGTGAAGGTTGGAAAGTCGACTTGGAACCATGAATTGGTCTGGTCATCATCGCGAGGTTCCCACGCCCCGTGAGCACCCACTGACACTGGACCTAGTGAATCACAATTTTGACTTTGTAAACAATTTTCACAATTTTTTTGACTCAATGCTTTCTGAATAAGTAAAATTGCGTTTTATAATAGCGGTACTGAAATATTGGGTTTGGACAACGGCAGTAGCTCAGTGGTTACATCGAAGGTATTGTCAGCCAACCGTCCGCAGGATCAATTCCCAAAGGCCCAACGGCTAGTAAGCAAACCAATGCCTGTTCCAAGAATTCAGTGTAACACTTCAGCAAAATAGTGATGTAGATCACCATGGCTACAAAAGAAGTCGAATGACTCATTCTAATAGAAATAGGACATATTGCATTTTTGTCCTTGTTTTTTTCGGCCGACTCGTGATATACATACACACAATTTGTGCATATGCATACCATGAGTGCGTGATGTGTATATCCCAATGGACAAAGAATGTGCAGTAGGGCTCTTCAAAAAGGTCTTTTTTTCTCAAATCGTACTGGCTACTTGATGAAATTGTTAGGTTACCTAATTTAAGCCCACACACCAAATTTGGTTCAATTCCAACCAGTAGCCGCATTTCTACAGGAGAAGAAAGTTTGTATTTATTATATATAAATAAATAACAAAAAATTGGAAAATTTTCTGTTCACCCCATGAAAGTGTTGGGTTGTCTATAGAAACGATGTTCACCAAATTTGGTTCAATTCCAACCAGTGGAAGCGGAGTTATTGCCGTCGAAAAAATTTGGATTTGAATAAAATAGTATTTACGGTGTGCACCACTATAATAAATAATTAAAGAATTGGTCAACGTAAATACTATTTTATTCATAATCAAATTTTTCGACGGCAATAACTCCGCTTCCACTGGTTGTATTTATGGTGTGAACCACTATAATAAATAATTAAAGAATTGGTCAACGTAAATACTATTTTATTCATAATCAAAGTTTTTCGACGGCGATAACTCCGCTTCCACTGTTTGGAATTGAACCAAATTTGGTGAACATCGTTTCTATAGACAACCCAACACTTTCATGGGGTGAACAGAAAATTTTCAAATTTTTTGTTACTTATTTATATATAATAAATAGAAACTTTCTTCTCCTGTAGCAATGCGGTTACTGACTGGAATTGAACCAAATTTTGTGTGTAGGCTTAAATTAGGTAACCTAACAATTTTATCAAGTAGCCAGTACGATTTGAGAAAAAAAGTCATTTTTGAAGAGCCCTAATGTGCAGCTATACCCTTGTAAGGCTTTCTAAGTTTCACACCACACCTATCCTGGTAATGCTGAGGGTCAAGCAAGGAACTCATGAGGTCTTTGGTCTGACCCGGCTGGGTATCGAACCCACAATCTACCGTTCAAGAAGTCGGAGTGCGAGCTTTTTACCGAGCGCGATGCCCGTGTTCTAATAAATTTAGCGACATGATGTTAGAAATCCACAAACCCGCATCAACAGTAACGACAGTCTCTTGCATGTTCAATCTGCCGCGCGTTTCGTCAAAATTCTCGTCACGTACGGAAGAGGCGCTCAAATAACTGTCGGAAACGACACCGCCCTTTTCGACTCCCAGATGCTTGAAGCAGCAGGCTTCGTTGCTCCTGCATTCGGTCTGAGCGACGTCGTTTCCGATAATGCTGCTTCCCGTGTCTCCGATCTTTTCGCAGATGAAATGACGGGTGCGGGAGCACTGGTTGTCGTTCCACATTCCGGTGTCCAGGTAGAATTCGGCGCAGTCCTCTTGACCGGCGTTATTTGGTTCGCCTTGAACAACGTGGACAATGGACATGTATATTTGACTGCAGAAAGCACTTCTTTCTGGATTTTCAAAATGCGCAACCAGAACTACAACTAGCAGCCTATAAAAGTATGCAATGACTCCCAAAACCCAACCACTGGCTACGCCACTGTTAGAAGTGACGACTCTGAGCTAACAATGGCTCCTAGAGCACCGTATAACAGAACACCAGTATCACGGTTCACATGTTTTATATAAAAGTTCTGTACCTCCAAGAAGCTCTTCAAATGTTTTATATAGTTGTTTGGCAACAAACTTTTTGTTAAAGGGGCACTGCACTCTAAAAATGATGTGGTCTCAAATTGAAGGGTAAAACGAAAAAAAATTTTTGGCCGCAGCCGTTTTCTTCGGAACGCCACCGTAATGGAGCTGAAATTTATTTAAATTTCCCCAAAAACTTCACGCTCCAGCAGTCACGCAGAGATCGAACTTTATATAGTTGTCAGCCGATGTTATGAAGGAAATATGTCGTACACGACAGAAATAGAATACACTAGGCCCGATTTTGACATAAATCTCATGACTGAACATCTTCCGTTGAACGCGGTATATAAACCACCTTGGCTATACGACATATTTCCTTCATAACATCGGCTGACAACTATATAAAGTTCGATCTCTGCGTGACTGCTGGAGCGTGAAGTTTTTGTGGGAATTTCAATAAATTGCAGCTCCATTACGGTGACGTTCTTAAGAAAACGGCTGCGGCCAATTTTTTTTTCGTTTCGCCCTTCAATTTGAGACCACATCATTTTTAGAGTGCAGTAACCGTTGAATGCTCAAGTAGAACTAGAACTACTAGAAAATAGTAGTTAGGTTGACAAACTAACTGGATTGGTAGTTTGTTCAAGTCTGCTGTAGAGCAGTGCGAAATTTTCAGGCTTGTAATGACTCGAGTCCACTTTGCTGACTCGACTTGTCTTGAGTCATTTTGCACGACTCGCACAAGTCGTAGCGTATGACTCGAGATACTGCGATCAAGACAGGCATTTCATTATAATTTCGAAAAACAATTAAGTCACCAAAGTTTTGACATTTCGTGTATCAGTATTGGTGCCTGAAAAATACGGCCTGTTCAAAGTTAGGAAAATTACTATATTATGAATGTGAGGCGCAGATGCGGAATCATAATAACGAATATCGGCCTGGTTTAAATGACCATTTCAATCGAAAACATCATGAACACCACAAACAACAACAAGCGGAGTTGTCAAAAAGTGTGTTAAACATAGAGTTGTAACCAAGTTACAAGTCAGTTTGACTTTATATTTTTAATCGAGTCAAGTCGAGTCATTTTCAATTCACCACAGAGACAAGTTCAAGTCAGGGAGCGACTGGTCGAGTCCGAGTTACGGTGGTAAGACGCGAGTCCAAGTCCAAGGCATAGTCTATACTGTTCAGTATCGAGTCATGTTCAACTCACTTCTGTGAAACTTTTGGGTGATGGATAATTTTCTCACTCTAAGCATGTTTATTCAAACAGATAAAAGACACTTTCTGAGCCCATTTCTCAAGTATCTGTCCTGATATACGAGACTTGCATAAGTCATTACAACCCCAGGTTAAATATGACCTGAATTCAAAACTGAACAGTTAACACAATGACTCGGACTTGAGTCTCAAAACTATGACTCTGACCCAACCCTCTGTTCCTCATCCCATACTTGACTCGAATCAAAACTATAAAAGTAACATTGACCTGAGACTCGGAACCTTGCGACTCGATTACAGCCCCAGAAAATTTGAAAATAATCCCTACCGGAATTCCAATTGATGTAATTGAACGGGCTGCCGTCGGACCATGTCCATCCTCCGTCGTAAACGTCAACAACATCGTCTTGCCACGCCATCTTGTCCGAGGCTCCGATCCACAAATGGGCGACAAATCCGAGTTTTGATGCAACGTCTACAACCGGGGGTCGAAAATAATTTTGAACATGTATAGATGACTGGCAGTGCTAAACTACAATATTGATTTCAAGACCACTTTCATTGCAGTATAATTCACTAACTAGAAGACATACCGTGTCTCCCTTATCAAGAGTCAGGGCACAATTTCAAGCGCATAAACAGAGATTCAAATGAAAACCATTATACAGGCCATGACTTGAGTACCTGGACTACAGGCTCAATGATTCAAGTACGGTACTCGAATCATGATCGCGTTGTGAGAGACCATTTTTGCGAGTTCTGAAATTATACGGCCTTTCCACTAGACTGACCAGAGTGTTAGTCAATCAGTTAAAATTCTGATGATGTTTTCCCTTCATTAAAGTCTTGATTTGTCATATCACAGGATACAAAACGTTAGTACCAAGTCACGCACGTCAGTGAAAATGGCAGATATGTGAGGTCATGATCGACCCACATCACTGTCACAAAGTGCAATAAAATAGATAAGGTCAAAGCTATTGAAAATTAGCTTCAATGTGATGCAGGACGGGCATTATCTTCATGAAAGGTTCATATTTGAATGTTCAACATCATTCATACTCTTAAAACGTCATGAGTGATCCTCGACGCTATCCCTATCCAAATTATAAACTGAAACGCAGGCTGTTATGTTGTTCATAACAATTCCTGCGAAGAGAAGTATTTGGACACTTGAGTATCTAGAAATACATGCTAGGAAAGTAAATGGAAATGAACCGAAAGTACAGATACAATTTGCATACCAAAAAGAAATTGATTCTCTTCGGGAGAGTTTATCGAGACCAGGTCGCCGCCGTGATTTTGGCATTCCGCGCGAGCATCGTTCCAAGCTCTAGTCCGTTCACTGTCAACCTAAACATAAAAAAGAAATGCCGATCGCTAACGCGAAATGAAAATTTCGGCTTCAACCTTGTAGCATCTGTCTGTGTATGGATCGGAGAACCAGCCATTTCCTCCGCATTTCTCATAATCCGGATCTGAAAATGATCATTCCGATATATGTGCATGAATTAATGATTGTCTATAAATATAATAATCATGATGGTTACTGCTATAGTTACTGGTTATGATTTAGATAGGGGAATGGCGGTACTAAACTTGAATATTGGTTTCAAAACTCTATTCATAGCAGTATAATCTATTAACTCGAAGACTTAATACTAAGGTTAACACATTTCCCCTTATCGAGAGTTAAACGCAGCATGATAAGGATAAACAGAGTTTCCAATGAAAACAAATTATGTGACGTAATGATGTAACTCTAATAATAACATATGATTGGACATCAAAGTAGCTTATGTCTATTTTGCAAATTTTGATATCCATTTTACAAATTTTGAGAAATTGAGAAACTTTTGTAAAATTTTCATTCTCTTTGGCCATGGTCATGTTTGTCACATTGTTTCAAACTAGAGCATGGCCAAGATCTGTCCAAAAAGAAATGAAGACACAGCTAGAACATTACTAAGAAAATATGATGATTACTCACGTAAGTCAGGTGGAGTCGGTGTAATTGGAGTAATCTCAACTGAAAATTGAGATAATCAAGTCGAGTCAGAGGTATTCAGATGTAAAATACCGCAATATCTCACTTTCATTTGTCTTGCATATAAACGTGTGCAAGTCTGAGCATGCCGCATCAACCCAGATACCGCTGTCCTCCCTCGCATAAACACACGTCTGAGTCTTTTGCGCACTCCCAGCCCAATTCTCATTGTTCACTGGATTGCCATCAATCCATTGATACGTACTAGACACCATTTCAAGTCCGATCCAGCTTGTTTGAGACATATGCCCTAAATAACAAGCAGTGCTCATTTCAGTTCAGTTTATTCTTAAACATTTAATCAAATCGATACACCACAAAGACTGCCATACAATGAAAAGATAGGAAGGTGTCGAAACGACTTGGAGCAGTCTTGAAATCAGACACCACCCTGGGCCTAGGCGATGTAAAGAGGAGACATGCACGCTAAATGAAAAGTAAAAGAAGATAATATAAAAAGGGCAAGCAAATAAATGAGGTGGTATGTGACGGAAGTTCTATGTGAATAATAATAACAGATATCCCAATTAAAGCAATCTTGAAAACTTGGTAATGCAGCAGCAGAATCTGGAGAACTAGAAACTTTCAAGCTTTTCTAAACCAGATTAGATTGAGAATTATTGCTACACATTTTTTTCCTAATTAAACTAGAATTATAATTATGTCTACACATTTTTTTCAAATTAGACTAGAATTAGAATTACTGAAGTCATGAAAACTTAGATATTAAATAAAGTTCAGTTCGGATCAAACCAGAATTCGTTCACATAAGCATAAGAATTGCAAATGTCAACACAACAAGCTTGGCTTGTTTCGCACTTTACAGCTCCCCTGTATCATTTTCAGGGAAACCAGAAAGCAAAGGCACATTTCACAAATTATATTAGAATCAGATTATCGGCATTTAGCTCTAAATAGACAATTAGAATTCTCTAGTTGTCCAAGTCTGCGTAGTAATGCGTCGCGTTTTCTCAACTTACCAACGATGAATGACTCTTCGTTGGCGGTCAGAATACTTGCTAGTGTCGATGGATGATCTCGGTCGGACTGATCCTCGCAGAATTTCTTCGCATCAGACTGGCTCCGTTCACTTTCTCCAAAGAAGAAGCAAAACCCTTGCAGCCAACGCCATCCGTCTTTGCACTTTCCGTCAACTGAAGATGAAAAGATTCTCTTTCGGAAGAATGCACATCACACATAGAAGTGCTGATTGACGCTGTTGATTGAAATACCAATCCCACACACTTGAGTGTGTAACCTTATAACACTAAAACTAACCCTAAAGATGAAACCAACTGTAAATCAACTCAACTCTAGCCCAAGCCCACAACAAACCTCGATCCGCATGCTAAAATGTCACATGCTATTATGTCTGTCATCATAAGACTACAAAAAGAATAAGTAAATAAATTTCTATGCATTATGTGTCTAAATCAATAAAATTCAAGTAATGACACTTTATAGTAGTGTGAGGGTGTCAAAATCAGTGGTCATTCTATATTATATACCATGTGTCCTAGCAGACGCTAGATGTAACTAAACAAGAAATATATGAGAATGCAGAATATTGATGACACAATGTCACATATGCAGAGATGATTGCAATACTTACTGACAATCGGGTTAACCTGAGGCAGAACTGCTCCCTCGGGTAATTCGCATATGAATTGACGCTCATGAAAGCAGCTCGTTGTCTCCCAGTTATTAATGCCTGCACTTGCAGAGTACATGGCCATACAGTCATAGCGATCTGCCAAAACAATGTTGCAATTGCCATTAAACCCGTTGAGAGAGAGAGAGAGGAGGAGGTGGGAAATTACAATTTGAAAAAAAAGAGTCAATTTTGAACACCGCTATTAGACATTCATTAACTTACCGACATTTTCCCTAGGCATGTTATCATCCCAATAAGTCGTACCGAGTGCAGAGTTGTCCCACCATGTAAAAGTATTGTCATGTCCAATGTCTGATCCTCCGATCCATATAGCATCAGCTCCAGAATTGTAATACTGCTCCAAAGCGCTTCCAAGAGCCTTCTGTTCGTTTTCACTAGAAATGAGATACATTCATAAGTACCGAAACTATTAGGACAGGCATAGTGATTGCATATTCATTCGAAATTTACCTTTGAATCTTTATAAGACCACCGCCATATAACTGACATTCTTCATTTGCAGTAGTCCATGTGGCTGCTCTATTGGGATTAACCACAAGATCGTAACATTTTCCAGCCAGCCATGTCCACGTTGGAGGGCAAGTGGCTACCGAATATAAACAAGCGTAGGATTGAGCGGAGAATGGTTGGCGAGTCGTTTTTAGAGGGTTCATAGTAATTGCATTTTTAAACTGAATTACTGAATATAGTGATATAATTTTGCATAGTTTTACACAGGGTTGTAATAACTCGAGTCGTGATTTGATTCGAGTCACGATTTTTGGTTACTCGACTCAACTTGAGTCGTTTGTTCTATTGATCGGCCCGCACTCGAGTCATTGCGCATGACTCTACCAAGTCGTATGGCTCAAAAATCGGACAGCTGCAACAGGTATTTCATTGTTACTTCGCTTAATAGCAAAGTTATCACATCTTTTGTATTTGGTCTATTGGTACTGATACTTGGAAAATAGGGCCAGAAACTGCTATGAGTGAGAAAAATTAGTATATTATGAATGCGAGGCATTCGCCCAGTTTATTTCACTTAAAGCAAGACTATAAAATTAAGATTGACACGTGAATCGGATCCGTGTGACTTGATTACAGCCCTGATTTACGCAGAAAGTATGAGTCGGGATGTATCTGTGATGTCACATTCGTAATGGTGATTTGCTGATGGACTGTATGTAGTCAATGATAATCGTTAACTGCCTGTAATTTAATCACTGCTGGATTGTTAATATTTTATAATCCAGTGTTACACTGGTACTCACCCTGAAATCCCTTCTCACAGACAAAGTTATATTCGTTCACACACTTTACCAGATTCCACTGATAGTTATTACTGGGATCCATGACAGTACAGCTGCTTCCTGAGTATGGTGGACTGGAAAATAGAGAATGGACACTAGTGTACTGACGAAACTATTTATTGAAAAGTGATTATAAACTTTATGTTGTTCGTTGCCCAAGTCTTATCAGAGTATATTAAAATCAACACATAAGAACACAACACCATCAAATGTCGTCAAACTAGTCATCATTGATACTCTAGAAAAAGTAAAAGTAGTGTAAGTCAGCAAAATCTACTTGAAGTAGGACTTTGTTACTAACCGCCTCTGAATATCATACACACCTGCTCGGGTTGATAGCATTGATAAAATTGTCATATGAAAAACTCTCATGCGTACTCCATTGCAGCGTCCCAGGAGTCGCCTAAAATGATATTGGTTCAAACAAATATCTAAGAATGGGGTAATAGATATGTACGAAGCAAAATCAAGATAACGGCACTTGAATATATATGTTTTTAATAGTACTATTACTATTACTAACATCACAATATTCAAACACAGTATTGTGCCTGCTATGCTATGGAAGACAGGAAGTTAATCCGGTGCTTTATCGTAGTTGTACAATGTACATATACAATACACAGATATAGCATTTGTCATGTCCATGTGCAATTTGTGCGTATATTTCATGTAGCAAATAAGGTCATAAACGTTTCAGATGAAACGTCTCCGTGATCTCACCAGATACGAAAACCATCACTAACACTAACCGTGTATTTCAAACTTTAGGTGAACATTTCTAAGTCACACTAAACTCTTTCGACGCCCGAACATTTCAAACGTTGCTACTTGTCAGCGTTAGATACCAGTAACTCATCTTGCTACACCATATGCTTGAATTATCAAGAATTCGAGATTCCAGTATAGAGACTACAGGGCTACGGGGAAGGCCAAGCTGGCCTACAGCCGATCTATATAATTCCAGAACATAATCATTCTCGGGAGTTCCCCAGGTATATTTGTGGGAAAATCATAGTACCGTAACGTGTCACAGAGCCTTGAACTTGAACGTCCTTTTTCGTGTAATGAAACTTAAGAACAGACAGGCAGACGTACAGGCAGACAGACAGATACATGGATGATCATATTTATGGATTATTCCTTAGTCCGTCAAGCCATAACATATAACAAGAAGGTGAAATCTATATTAAAAACCGTAACATACATAAATATTGGCTATTGACAAATGTCAACAACTGGCAATCACCGAATTCATCGTCACCAGGTTCTAGCAGCAACAAGCATCGCAATAACTTTGAAATTCTGTATTTTTCGATCACCGTTTTACTATTGGTTCGCTAATAACATCACAGTGACCCTATGAGCAATGTCATAATTTCTCAATAAGTTTGCGCGGACGTAATAAACGCCCGAGCCGTAAGCAAAAGTCGTTAGATTTGATCAGCTAGCTAGCTATCAAAAAAGGAATGAAAAACATGAAATGTCGAGTAAAGAAATACTTGCCGTGTCCGAGAGACCAATCCAGAAGTTTTCAAAAATTCCACTGGCTTGAATCACATTTTGAACAAAGCTTTGCTCTTGAGAAGTAGTAACTGAAGTGAGTCTTCCTCCATAGGTACTGAAATATCGGGGTGTTACCGGTATTCAAGCGGGTGCGGGTGGTTTCCAAGAGGTAACTCATAAATTCATATTCACAATTTCATATTCAGATCAATTCTCTATATTTACTCTAATCAATTCTGTGACGATATGTAGGCTACTCATCAGCGGTCAACTTACCTGCAAAGAGCATTGGCTTCTTGCCACATATATCTTGTTGTAAAGGGTCTGTAGCAACCAGTACTGCCTTGCGTCCACCCCGACTCGCAACTTTCAACGCTCATACCTGTTGTAAAGTTCAATCACGATACACATGTTTTACAGTTTATGATAGGAAGCTATATTTATTCCTGCGGACTTGTGGATGAATGAAGCAAGACGTTGATGACAAAGGGAATTATCTGTGAATCTTTTTCAAAGATTCAGCTGATGTCCGATACCTATCACTCAAATTTCAGTCGATCTAGTCTCAGTGTGAGTTGGAATTCTCTCGGAAAAGTATGAGATCAGGCCCAAGAGAAGTCGTCCAAATGAATCATTCGATGTTCTACGCTGAAACATCCATACATGACGAATTGACGACTCACCGAGATCACCCCTACATACGAAATTGACAACAGCGTCGCAGCTCCTATCGTTCCATCTTCCCCTGTAAAGCGGTAACTCCACCCACATCTCAACACAGTCCTCTCCCCCTGTGTGGCTGGGCTCTCCCTGCTTCCAAAACCTGAAATTCCGAAGACGGAAACTGTTAGGAGCAATGTTTTACCTCGAAATACTTTAAGTAATAATGTCAGTAATCTCCATACCGGTGATCCAAGAGAGATCTACTATTAGAAACTTGGATCACAAACTGTTAGCTAAATCGACTGTACTTGACGCCATCAGCAATGTCGGAGCCATCCACCCATCTGTAGTAATCTTCAAGTTCGAGGTCGTTTAATCCAATCCACCAGCGCGAGGGCTGGAAGGTTCTCACTTGTTCGTATGCGTAATCCTGACGAATTCAACATCCGATTAAACCTTGTAATATTGCACTGATGAAATCAGAGGAATTAAAATTGAAAATAAAATACCCCGACTCGGAGTGCTCGGTTTAGTTTAGATTAGATTATAATGTAAGAATGAAAGTGATAGCTACGCAAACAGGAATGTCCTACATGGTCGTCTAAAAGTTCGGATATAATTTAGCGTTCAGGGACCAAAGGCAACAATAATGTCTCATATACAATTTAATAATATATTCATTGCAGAAATATATCAGAGTTCATGTGGTTTGTTTTTATGACGTCATAATTGGTTGTATACAATATAAGCTAGATGCATGTTTTTGAAATTCTACATTTCCATTCTCCATTGCTGACGATTGCCCTTGCAGAGTGTCAGCTCGACAAGCTTCGGGTTTTAATATATTTCTGCAATGAATATATTATTAAAATGTATAATAAAGTTCTGTACCCCAAAGAGTCTCTTCAAATAATGTCTCAAAGTGTCGTTATCAAAATAGTAGGCCTACATTAGGTAATCATATTGACTGTTTTTAATCAGACATCAACACTTTAGTTTTCTCGCTTGTGATCAAGGAAGTATTTTACGACGAAAATATCATTCTTAGATAGGTTTAGAAATATTTTTGAATATGATACAGAATCGGCAATGAAATGTGACAACGTATTTCCATGTGATCTGATGAATCTCGATTTAAGTAATCATTTTTTACCCTCTGCTCAACGGTATCGTAAATAGCGAGGTCTGCTCCGCGCGAAGTGCAATATGATCGTGCTCCAGTATATGTATCCGTTATGTCGCGACCTATTCCTTTTGAGAAAAACCAGCAGTGGTCGTCGTACTCTTTCCAATCATCAGGACATTGTGCAGATACTGAAACAATGGTAATATTAATAAACTGTCAGATATACTAGTAGGCTTTGGCAAAATATTAGTTACCTGTATATATAATGCATTTTTACAATTTTAGCTCTAACTGTGATTTGAAATTCAGATTGGATATAGAGAATTAACTAGGTGATGCGATGGTATTTCGGATGGGTATTATTCCTGGTTTTCGGAACCCCACCAGGATATAGCAGCATATATTTACATAATTGTCGCTTGCTCATTAGGGCTCTTCAAAAATGACTTTTTTTTCTCAAATCGTACTGGCTACTTGATAAAATTGTTAAGTTACCTAATTTAAGCCTACACACAAAATTTGGTTCAATTCCAGCCAGTAACCGCTTTGCTACACGAGAAGTAAGTTTCTATTTATTATATGAAAATAAATATTAAAAAATTTGAAAATTGTCTGTTCACCCCATGAAAGTGTTACGCTGTCTACAGAAACGATGCTCATTTTTTTTTTTTTTTTATACGGCTCCCCGTATCCGCCGGCGTTCGGCAGCCCTCTCGTATGTGTAGGGCTGTCTCGCGCTCGGGGTCTTGATTACACTTTCTTTTTTTTTTTTTTAGTTTGTTTTTTATATTTTCCAACTTAGGTGATTAAATGGTTCAACTTGATAAAACGGTTTCTCTCATTCTTTTTAACTTCTCTATTTTACTGCTATACTCATGTTTTACTCCCCCCACTGTAATCTCAATGGTTTTACTTTTAAAAATTTCTACAGAATTTGTAGGTATCCGTCAGTTTTTGCGATAATTTCGCTGATGTTTTCATTTTCTGGTACTCTTTTCATTCTGGTAATGAATTTTTCCAGGATCTTTCTTCCAATTTTTTCCTCTCCTGCTTTTCTATTATCAATATCTAGAGCTATTTTGAATTTTATCACAACCTTCTTTAATATGGATAGTATTATCCACATTAATTTCGCCGTTTTATGGTTGTAGAGTATGTTATTTTCGTTTATTGTTATTCCGAGCGCTCTTTCAACATGGAGTTTAATTTCGTTTGCATATTTACATTCTGTTAGTATGTGTCTTATGTCATCTTTTTCGTTATTGCAAAATTTGCAATTAAGGTTGAGCGGTTTATTATCTTTGTCATGGGTCAAGTTTCTGCTTTTCCGTTTTGCCCCAAATATGAATCCTTCGTGGACTACTTTGTAGTTTATAATTATTTCCTCGTTGGTTATTACTTTATGTCCCATATGTTTCGATTGCCAAATTTTATTCCAGTTGATTTCGTCTCCGTTTTTTGTTCTAATATTTGGATTGTTTTCTTTCAGTTTCTTGACTTCTTTGTATAGCGTTTTGTGAGATGCGACTTCCCATTCATCGTTTGTGAGTTTTATTTTTTTTGTTAATTCCAGGTTTTCCACCCAGTTTTCGGGTGTCGGGAATTTATGCGGCTCAGAGTTATTATAGAGCACGGGGTTAATTTGTTTCAATTTTGTGCCGATTTCGTATATGGCATGTTGATGCCATATCTCCTTCGGTTGATCCAATTTTTTCAGCGCGACAATTTTTTCAAGTTCACACGCTTTGAACTTTGATTCCACGTCCGGCATTGCGACCCCCCCTCTCTTTTTTTCTGCAATAAGCGTTCGTCTGGCTATTGCTTCCATCTTTTGGGGGTGCCATAAGAAGTTGTAATATAGCTTCTCTAGCTCTTTTTTTATTTCTCTGGGTGCTGTTATTACCCTCGCATTATATATGATCTGGCTTGATGCCAGGGAGTTCAGGATCGTAAGCTTTCCTACCCATGTCAGTTTTCTATCACGGTAGCCATATAGTGTTCGTTTGATTTTCGCAATTTTCTCGCTCCAGGTTTCTTCAATCTGATTTTTTCCATAGTGTTGACCTAATATTTTTATGCTTCGTTTTTTCTTATTATCGTAAATCGGGTTTCGGCTCGAACACTTATTCTGGTTGATATGCAAGATTTCGGTTTTTTCCGCATTTAGTTTCTGTCCTGTTGCTCTTTCGAATTTGTTGAATTCCTGGAATATGCGGCCAATGTCTTTTTCGTTGGTAAGGAAGCAAGTTATGTCATCGGCATATTGTTGGATTTTTATGGTGGCTTTTCCGATTCTGAAGGGTTGGATTTTTTCGTTATTCGTTATTTTCCTGGCTAGGGGGTCACAACTAATGGCGTAGAGCGCCATGCTCAGAGGACACCCCTGCCGTATCCCTCTACCCAGTTTTATGGGGTGTGTCATTGCGCCATTTACCAGAATTCTACTCGATGCGGTGTTATAGATGTGTTTAATCAGCCGCATTAATGTTTCCGGCATATGATAACTTTCAAGAATTTTGAAAAGGTATTCATGATTTAGCAGGTCAAAAGCTTTTTCCTGATCTAAGTTGACTATCAGGAGTTCCTTCTTTTTCTCTTTCGCGTATTCTGTTGCAGCTTGCGTGTTTCGTAAAATATCCGTGATTTCACGATCTTTTATTGCACATTTTTGTGTTTCAAGAATGAGATTTGGTAGTATTGGTTTTAGTCTATTAGCAATCAGTCCGGTGAGTATTTTGTAGTCTGTGTTTAGTAAAGTAATAGGTCGCCAATTTTTTAATTCTGTGGGTTGGCCTTTTTTGTAAATTATCGTCGTTATTCCCGTTTTCCAGGTGCTACATAATCCACCGAAAAGGTAGGCATTGTTTATTACCTCACATAAATCATGTTTTATCATATTCCAGTATTGCAGGTAGAATTCCTTTGATAGTCCGTCAGACCCTGGCGACTTGTCATTGTCCATTTGGTTGAGGATATTTTTAATCTCGTTTTCGTCTACCTGACATTCTAGCTGTTTTAGCTGTCTATAGAAACGATGCTCACCAAATTTGGTTCAATTCCAACCAGTAGAAGCGGAGTTATTGCCGTCGAAAAATTTGGATTTGAATAAAATAGTATTTACGGTGACCGATTCTTTGTTTATTTATTACAGTTGAGCTCACCGTAAATACTATTTTATTCAAATCCAAATTTTTCGACGGCAATAGCTCCGCTTCCACTGATTGGAATTGAACCAAATTTGGTGAGCATCGTTTCTATAGACAGCCTAACACTTTCATGTGGTGAACAGAAAATTTTCAAATTTTTTATTATTTATTTTTATATAATAAATAGAAACTTACTTCTCGTGTAGCAAAGCGGTTACTGGTTGGAATTGAACCAAATTTTGTGTGTAGGCTTAAATTAGGTAACGTAACAATTTTATCAAGTAGCCAGTACGATTTGAGAAAAAAAGTCATTTTTGAAGAGCCCTATTGCTCATGTCCATGAAAGTATATTTCATCACGACAGGAAAGCGTTTCCCACCTTTACGCAATTGTACCGCTGTCATTGAAAGAATTAGGACTAGGATATATCTTCCCATTTCTTTATTCTTTCTGGTCCATACAGTATATATCTGAAAATGCGTTTGCCTGCGCCGTAGGGTTCGTTGGCGTATATCCTGATGCACACCGTAGAATAGTCAAGCCTTACGCATATGCCTTTGCAGTTGGCCGTAAAGAATCTATTTCCTTTCAAACAATGATTAATCAAGACCTCGCTAATCGCACCAGTCAAACATTTAGGGTGAATTATCCCTTATGCAATCGTGTCACAAGTCAACAGTTACAGAACAACAGACTGCAAATGTAAACAACTGTGTAAATGCAATTACATAACATTCGTCACGCTCACGAGAATGTGATGCGTATCTAAAATGAACATCAATAGAATGAATGCATGCCGACCACTATTCCCTAAATATTCGGTAGAATATTTTTAAAAAAATATGAATTTGAGATTGCGCAGGCTTTCGGGATAGGATTAAATACACAGCCTTTTGGGGTGGGCTGACTGTATGACTATGCACGTGTTACTTCACATGATCTCAGTAACAACTGCTGTATGTTCATACCGAGTGACGACCAAAGCAACCACGCAGTATAGAATATAGATGATAGTGCGACTACGTACATTAAGCAATAGGTCTAGTGCGATAGCGACCAAAATTTAGAGCCTTCACTGGCGTAACCGATGCCAAAGCGAACTACAGTTAAGCAGTGGGTGCATTCCTCGCTTGAAACACTAAATATGACAAAATAAAAAACGTTTGCCACGCCAGTTAGTATTATGTTGACATTCTTGACATTTTGACACGCCGCATGCGAATGGTTGCCGACCACTGGTTTATACCATTGAACAGATAATCGAAATTCAGAGGAGCCAGGTACTTCCGAACAATCTTTACTTTCACAATGTTTCGCTGGGATGAAATATCAGGGCTAAGTCGCAAAAGAGCCAAATAAATGCACCCGACCCCGTGCAACTGTAAAATTGCCGTGTTTATGTATCAGTTCCATTGCGATGACTGGCTCGGAAAATTTGTCCACTTCTGCACTTCGAGATCGAAAGCACATAGGTGCAACACACTCACGTGCTTCCTTATCCTTCAATTGTGCTGGTGTATCTTCACCGGAATACCATGGAACACTATGGGTCCGCTGAGCCAGTTTCAGGTTCAAAACGCCCAGAAATATGTTTTGTCATTATACGCCCAACTTGACCCTGATTGATTGAAGGCAATTAGTCCGAATCAGTAGCCTGGTTGTATGTAGGTACGGGGGCGAGAGGGTACTTCTCGAGAAACTGAGGACTTTTGCACCATGCCTGAATATTCATGGAACTATATGTCCAGTGTAGACAATATAACAAAGTCTAACAGTCATACCGTATGAGAAATTTTCAATAGCGAGCTAAACAAAAGTGGAATATTGAATCCATGTGCGGATTGAACTATATCAGTGGTCTCAAGCACGCGACTACATTGATCATTTTATACCTGGCCGATGTTTTTTATTATGATTATTGAGTACGTATTAACCAATTTGTAGCACGGCCCACTACCAGGCTTTTTTAAGACACCGCTTGTTTTCTATTCAGTGTCTTCATGTTTCGTTAATAATATATGCACTGTGTACACTGTGTACACTGTACAGTACATTGCACAAGTACATCCAAGGTGGATGTTTGATTGAAAGACTATTTCAATTCGTTTCGAGTTTTTCCTGTTCTTCACTGTATCGAAATCCTGCGATGCTTTGAACTGATGAATATTGAAAGAAATGGTTGTGATTATGATGACAAAACGGAGAAATTGCATTACAAAGTAATAGTCAGAACTCTGAAACGTCGGCGCGACGTGGCAAATGCTCGAACCGGCAGTTACGACGTATGAATATCCAAAATATGTCCTATAGACGTCTGCCTGAAGTCGTAAATGGTATAAGTCAGTGTTTCTGGTTACTCTTTGCAACCCCGATAAACTAATGCGGTGATGGGACGCAATACACACTTCTGGCAATACCAATGGCAGACTAACCTCAAGCATAAGCATTGCCACCAAACAAACCGAGATGCACGCACCAGTTCCAACCTTGTTTGATTAAGCGCTAAATGAAAGTTAATTTTTAGCGCGCGGGTTCTGTGTAGGTTCAAAAGCATCAGCATGTAACATGAAACACTTCTATAAAGGCCAATACTTGCCTCTCGTGTCAAAGTGCATTGAAATATAGCCTAACGCAGCGGTCCGCAACCTTTAATATGAAGCGTGCCAAAACGTCAAAAAAGTCAAAATATTACCAACTGCCGTGCTGAAAATTTATAATTTTGCCCAGCTGGCATCGGTTACGCCAGTTGTTGTTGCTGTTCGAACATGGCTTTCTTATGTGTATGTTGTTCGTTTATACCAGGGGTCGCCAACTCAAAATGGGTCGCGGGCCACTTTTCAAAATTCCTAGAGGCCGCGGGCCGCATTACTTCAATATCAAGATTAAAATATAGGCAACGCAGTTTTACAACCACATTTGATAACTCTACGTCCTACAATCCTGTGCTCTCTAACATTGGCGACGGGCATAGTCACCACAAAAAAAATAACATTTTATTGAAGAAACACAAATACAACAAAAATAACATGATCATCAATTTCATTATATTGTGAACTATGAGCTGCGGACGATACCTGACAACAGTCTGTACCAACTAAAGCAGGGGTGGGCAATCCTTTTGCTGTACACGGCCACATTTCGATTACTAATGTAGCCTGCGGCCTCATTCCGGTACATAATCGTAATGAACTTATTGGGGCCCAATACCCACGTTAAACTGTCCATGTCCATTGCCGGTACACTCCATACTAATCTATTTAATCATATCGACGTACTATGCGACCGAAATCGTGAACGGTCATGTTATGGAGAGGCACCGGGAATCGTTAGATTGTCGCGCGAAGCGCGAAAATTTTTTCATGTTCATGAATGAATTTTGTCATTAAATATTAGTATGGTTTCACATATTACTATCAAACATTTATCCTTTCTCAGCCAATGTGATCAGATTCACCGGTATAGTTGATGATGCAGCGGGTGTCTTGGAAAATGTACGGAAGTTATCAATGCTGTGCTGCATCTTTGGGTGGGCCAAGTCTTATTAAGTCCCCTGCGTTGCATGCAGTTATTTCTTGACCTCCCATCAGAATTGTCGGTGTAGTGGAAATATATTGGATTCGCCCAAACGCAGGCCTACCAGACAAAAATTCACTCGTGATGAGGGGAACACGATTAAAAATTGGTATTTCTTTAGGGAGCTCATCATTTTCCTCTGCTGTTCGCATCTGTACTGTGGGACTCAGATTACAAAGGACACTACTATATAAAAATTGAAAATCAACTCGCATTGAACCGCGCGTAGCGCGAAGAAAATTTCAAGAAGAATTCAAACCTCTCATTAATAAGGGAGTCAATTCGTAAATTCGATTTGCATATTGACGGCCGCCAACACATCGTAATTGAACTAAGTGTCGAAGGCCGCATAATTTTCCTTCTACTGTCGCAGATTGGCCACCCCTGGTCTAAAGAATCGATATTGGGGTTAGCTAGACACAGTAGCCTACTTGCTGGAAAACAATCTCCACGTAAAGTATGGTCTTTTGGAGAGCCCTAAGTCGTTTTTAAGCACCTCGGTCTTGGTGGTGGTGGGCCATTGCACGTCAAGGCAATATGCCCATTCATATCGGCAAATTCTTCCTCCATGGTATGATATTACCATGCCCAAGCGGTATCATCTAGTGAGGAATAGTGATATTGGGCACAGTAGAATGGATTACTTAGAACAACACCAACAATATGTTTACACTGAAATCAATTTCAGCATTTCAAAATGCTTTACGAAGCATTCTTACGAAATTTCTCCAAATCAGGTCGCGGGCCGCAAAACATGACCTCGCGGGCCGCATGCGGCCCGCGGGCCGCGTGTTGGTGACCCCTGGCAGGGGTCGCCACCTCAAAACGGGTCGCGGGCCACTTTTCAAATTTCACAGAGGCCGCGGGCCGCATGATTTCGATGGAGATAACAATAGGCCACCCAGTTTAGCAATCACGTTTTTAAGACTTTACGTCAGTACAACGCTGTGCTCTCTAACATCGGCGGCGGGCATAAGTACCACAAAAGAAATAATATTATACTTAGGAAATACATGCGCAATACGCATGCGGCCCGCGGGCTGGGTGTGGGTGACCCTTGGATTAGAGAATATTGATAGTTATATCAATATCGCTATGCAAGCGTACAATTCGATGATGAGACAATCGTCTCGGTCATTATTGGAAATATTTGCGCTTAGGAATGTCACTCACTCACTAAATTTGTCAATCAGCATCTCTCAGCCTTGTTTGTGTTCCTGTAACCGGTGCCAATGTGTTATCTTCACCATTCTTTAGGTCACCTACTGTGAATGCTCCTACTTAGTCTTACATCTGTTTTGATACAGTGCGAACATGTTATATTATTTGCTTTGCGAACGTGTCATATTCTGTTCAAGTTTCATATTACAACCATCCTTTCAGGCTGTAGCTGACTTGATGATCTCCCGATCCCTTCGCTACAGCCTGGTTCTGAATTGAATTACGTATACTTTGCCTTGTATTCATCGAACTATGTATTTTCAATGTTCATGGAAGGAACCGAATAGATTCCCTCTCTCTCTCTCTCTCTCTCTCTCTCTCTCTCTCTCTCAGAGTAAGCAGTGTTTATAGATAACTAGTTATCTATAGTTTGTTCCGGTCTGTTAAAACATGAGATAAAACGTAAATTTATGGTCGGCGATCAACCGGTTTCCTTAATCCTGGGTTGTTAAATCCTGATGAACGCGATAATCGACTTGAACGATAATCCAAGTTGATCCAATCCCTTAGTGGCAAGGGTGCATATAAGTTTAGGCAGTAAACGAATTTGGTTCATCAGTATTAAATCGCGATTCGGGTTTCTATGGTGGCCGAGGACAGTGGTGCGACAACAGATATTTGAATTATATTTTTGTGACTATATTTAGTTCTCCATGTAACCTGCATATAACGGTTTCGCATTGACTGAGGAAATGAAGACTGAAGAACTACTTTTTTAACCACTTTTTCATAAACATCTGAACTCAGTGTGTACTTTTCGGAATTAGACGTCAATATCACTGACTTGGTTTCTTGTGGGGACTAGAGTAAACCCATAACACCCCTGTCGGATGGTTATAATGAGACCAATGATATATATCCTTGAATGCGGCATATGAACATAACTCAGCATTTGCTTTCTTGAGGGAATATTTAATTGAAGTATTTCTACGAAAAATCTAAACATTTAATAGAATAGTGCTGGATAATACAAGCAATTTTCGAATACTTAGAATTGCTTGCCATATGTTTGACACCACTGATATAGTGTGGGTAGAGGCTATCCTCTATTCTCAAGTTCGAACTCGAAGTTGCATCTCAGAATAGAATTTCACTCCTGTTATCATAGTTCTAACAAAACGGCAATGGCGCTAAACATGTCAAATAACTTTGCATTAATTAATGGCATAAGTGTGTGTCTCACAAACACGACTTACATCACCGATTTACAATAAAGCCTTATTGCTACCTTCCCACAGCAGAGTTTGCAAAATTTATCATAGGTTCACTTGGCGAGATGCGTGCACTAGTTCAGACAGTGCTTAATTCCACATTAGAGAGAGAGAGAGAGAGAGAGAGAGAGAGAGAGAGAGATGTATTCTGTGCTACACGTTGATACCTAGGTTACTTTGTTCTATGCAGCTGAATTCAGTACAAAAATTGAGTATTTCGAGTTTTTATTTGAGTAACTCAACAGTCACGGTGAATCTGAATATATTTTCGATAACGGTCTTTTGTGATCTTCGATCTTCAACGAAGTCATTCAGTGTTCATTTCTTGCAGCATTGCTTCTGTAATTAATTCCGAATGTTGTAAGAAAGTGTTTCATCTAATTAACGAAGAATTGATTTCAAATCAATCTCTTACCAGCTGCGTCCATGCCGAACATAGATACGAATTCGTCTGTAAAATATGCTCCGTGTCACTCTACAGTTTAAAAGGACCAAATATCTTCTAATATCTAATAACTTCTAATACACTTGAAAATACACTTACCGAAGTCGACATCCTAGAAAAAAAAAATTATTCAATAAAATGTTAAAGTTTGAATCATTCTTTGCGTTCTTACTCTGACTTTTTGGCCACGCGGTCTCCCAACAGGACATCGGCCACCCCTGCATCCCCTTTTTCTGCGCCACCACCCGCCATGAGAAGAATCAGCGAGAACTAGAGTGATCATCAACAGTGAAATCAGAGTCAAATATTTCATGATTGTTACCAGGAACTATTCAGCAACTCTTGATATCTATTATAACGTTAAGGTAGGTACGATGCTGCAACTTAACTTGATTATATACTTTCTTACCGGATACTTGGTACGTAGAGAGGTGATTATGCTAATGAATACGTATCAGTGATAAGCGAATCAGATCATGAATCGAGAATCGTGCCATATGCCACCAACAACCAAGACATACGGCAAAGACTCGATTAATTCTATGCAGCGCGGCAATGCTATTATGAAATACACCTTGCACCATTTTGTCAAATTGTTGTGACTTATCGATCAATTATCATTATTATCATTATTAAATGGCGTAGCATAGCATCATAGTGTCCTATGGCGTGGACACAAGCAAATCTCACGGCTCAGTGAAATTGGTCTACGTCAAACTTTCCATTTGGTCAAAGGCAACTTTACGGTAGTTTTTGACCGGCTTGTCGAGCGCTAAATACGATAAAACGGGTATCAATGGAGAGCTGCTGCTGTACTGATTACGAAAATATAAATTTTATTTTGCTCATGGTCCTGGAACCTCCCACAACTCGCCTCGAATTTTGCATTGTGATTTTGCACTATGATAGCAGAGCATAGCATGATCCAAACCGACTACCTCTTCGCACCTCTTTTTTAACAAAGAGAATAAAAGTTACTTTTTGTTCTGTGAACCAAGATATTGGTAGGATCTTATGGAATTGCCAAGTACGTGCATTAAACTGGCAATGGGATATATAGATAAATTATATATTGGGTTATATTTTTCATCTGAACAAGTCACGCACAATGTGTAATGCGATAAGACACAATGCGATGTCATGAACAGATAGGAGGATGTTGAACAACACGCATCAGTAGCGATCCTTTACTCTAACATCCATCTAGAGTGCCCGATGTCACAGTTCTTTTCGATGTTGATCTTTTTGAATCCGCGGCCCTTTCTACTAGTTCTTTCCATTCCTTGTGAGTGCTTTCTTTCGTCGGGTCTTTTTGTCGCCGTAAGGGCGGCAACGGCGGGGGAAGAGGAGGGATATTTGTCGGAAATGATTATATTGTGAGTTTCGGAAAATTAAACTGTAAATCGTGAATTTTAAACTGTAGATTTAATTGTAACAGTGTAAATTTAAGGTAATGTAATAATTTGTTTATCTTTGTTCGTTCAATTGTCTAGAAATCTTATCATGTTGAAACACCACAAGATTGCGATAGAATGAAAAGATACAGGAATCTGTCGAACGATGTTTAAAATTCTTTCAAATGGAACATCTCCCTTGACCTAGATCAGCGGTTATCAAAATTTTTTAGACATCCCCCATCTTGATGATGGTGAAAAATTTCACGCACCCCTTATCTTCATGTCCGAAAAATATTAGATCAACCAGGATGTTGGCATTTCCAACGCATATATTATGGGTATGCCTGTTGTGAGACTTCTCAAGATATTCGGACTCGAAGCAATAATTGTAAGCTAGAGGTAAATCGCGCGAAGCGCGAGAAATTGTCAGTTGAATATTTTGTCAAAATAGAATGAAATATGCTACAAATTCGCTCCCTAGCATTGAAGCTCTGCAGTGGTGCTAGGAATGGCAATGTCTAAAAATCATTGTTGTGAATGCGAGCCTCGCAAATGTGGTTTGACTCACTAATTATACGCCAGACCTTGCTTCCTTTCCACATAAATTTCGTAGAATTAATATGGGATGGCACTTCGTGGTAATGCATCATTCTTTCCTTGAACAAGCTGTTCAGTTTCGCATGAACCATATGTTTCTAGCTACGGCTGTGAATCAAAGTCGTGCGATATCGTTTGCGCACCGAATTTCGAAGAAAGAGAATAGCGATGTCATGAGTATGTAATATGGTCCTTCTCACGACTTTCGAGTAACACCCGCCGAGTGCAGCCGGAAGGTAATCTACAAACCCTTATTGTATTGTATGTTTGCAGTACCACGACGACGATGACCCGTTCATGTCATTGCATTTTGTGTAAGAAATATATTGTTTTGTGCCCATCACAATAAAAGAAGACAACGCGCGGATATCATTATAATCCTATCCCAATCACCAGACACAAACGCGGAAGCACAGCAGATACTTAGTCACAGAATTTATAGTCGTTTCGATCTAATCGAACAATTTAAATTCAACATATATATTCGTCTTCTTTGGTGTCCGCTTTGCAGTAATCCCACTGTCTTTTTGATTATAGGTTGTAGCAAAACGTCTTTAGTCAGTTCATCGTTTGTTGCAAGTTTATTACTCTGATTTCCAGCCAATCACTCCTGTATGCACGATTGCGATGTAGAGGGGTAGGTCAATCGTATCTTCCCCGAATTTCCGAAGCTGCAGTTCACAAATGCTACTTTGTTATCGTATTCGTCCGAAGGGTCATAGAATCCGAACTGTATGCTCTGAAAAAGGACAAGAACAAGGATTCTTCAGCTTTCAATGTTGGAATTGAGTGATTTAGTAGTTCTGCCACGGGATGGTGTCAAACCAATAGGCGCTCAGCATCCCTCTCTCTCTCTCTCTTTCTTTCTCTCTCTCTCTCTCCCTCTCTCTCTTTCTCAATAAGCCCTTACGTCCTAACCCGCAATAAATCCGTGCGACATGATATATGACATACACATGAATGGTAAGTCAAACTATAGTTAGCATCTAAGGTTAATTTTGATTGACGAACCTCGCCTGGGACGCCTTCAGCATGTACGACTATGTTGATTGCTGTCACTTCAACGCTCTTGGTGCGTTGCGTCGATAGTGGAACCCATTTCCCTCGTTCTCCCAATACCGCCAATCTTCTACCGCCACTACAATGACGAAAAATTAATCATAAATCAGACCATAAACCTAACGAGCTGATCTCATAATGTAACATATTACACAATGATATTGTAATCGGCTTACACTGTGATAATAGGGGAGAAATACCACAGCTGGAAGTCCGATCGACCACACTTAGGAACGGGGTGTGATTTCATCGCTGCAATCTCGTATGCATTCAGATCGTTTCCAGGGTACCCATTATACGCGACATAGGTTCCCTATAAAATTGGTAGCATCCTTTACGATAGTATTTTTCAACAATACTTTACATATCATACATAAAGCAAGCTCGGACACTTGTGCGTTAAAGTATGTAGCAGCTCTGGTAAAGGCCCCTTGTCATGTATCTACCTGGGGATCCATGTACATCATTTCTGGAGCGGCTTGGAAAGCGGTCGTAAGGTCAGTCACTAGCATCACGCCATGGCGTCCGATGTGAGTTGTGTATGAGATATCGGAGTAGGTGGTGAAGACTTCTGCTTCGAGATTTGCAGATGCTGCGGCAAAGCGAGGATATTTATTTATAGCTTAATATCTATACCTTCTGTAGGGGAGTTTGTTTTATCGGTGAGGGTATAGTATACATACATGTATACTTGTACATTGTACAAGTACAGGTTTTTAATATTGCATTATTGACTTTTGGAAACAGGATTGGATTAGATCCTAACAATATTCTGAAGGTATCGGATCCGGACCAGGAATTTTGATATAATTGCTTAATTTCAAACTTCAGCAATACGTTATCCTCTTCATGGTTCTTCATGCCGTTACAGTTTCAAAAAATATTCAAATTATAGCAGATTCGATGCCTCGACATGACCTAATTACGTAATCGGAGGTGACACAGTTCCTCATTGCTAAAATATGGGGAATATTTCTCACCTCTCACGAATCTAGACCATGGATTATTGTTATTGATATTATTATTAATAATTAATAAAATAATGTTATGGAGCTTATAGCAATAACAACAAAGGTCTTTTGCGCCACACGCTAACTAATTTCATCAACAACATAGGTTAAATGATCAATTTTGCAACGGACTATAGGCTACGCCATTAAGGTAAATATCGATAGTAATTATTTATGTCTTCTTGAGGAGACTACAATATCAAATTCATGTTTTAACATATTGGTGTCAGTCAAATGGACAAATGATAAGAACTGGATTAATACCGTATACCAATTGATTGGGCGCGGATACCGCAGAACAACGATCCGTATAGGCAAGTTACTAGCTGACAGGCATCGGATACTTTCTGGGTCTCATAAATATCCTGATCAATAGGGCTGGGCAGAATAATTCGAGTACTCGAATCTGAATCGCGTATTAATTCTAATGATTCGATTCGAGTAGTAAAAGACGATTTTTTCGAGTACTGAAACCATACGCTCCACGCCACTGAAAGTTAATTATAGTTTCGATACTAGTTTCCACTGTGGAATAATTGAAACCTTGATTGCCCGTATCGCAGCATACGAAACACATAGTACAGAGCTACTAACATTACTTGGAATAACATATTTCTGAAGTCATGATCAACCCACAACATGTAACAAAGCGCAATGAATGTATGGTCGAAAAAATAGAAAATTATCTTCAATGTGATGGAGAAAAGACATTATATTCTTTGTGTACGGATAAAAGGTACAAATTTGAACATGGACAATGGACATTGAACATCTTACATACTGTTATTACGTCATAATGAGTGATACTCGAAAATTCGACTCGACTCGAAGCAAAAAGTCGTGATTCAGAATCAAATCACTCAAGGTACTCGATTTTGCCCAGCCCTACTGATAAATAGAGCCAAAATACACACTCCAAGTCACGTTTCATGCACAGTGTCAATGATGATTCGATACAAAGTGGATTATGGGGAGGTGTGGTCTAAGTTTGAAGCAGGCCAATTTGACCCAGCCTATACGTACCTGGAGTCAATAGCGACGGTAATGCTTTATTCACGATATGCACGTCGAGAGTTGTTATAGGTCTCGAAGGTTTAAGAAGCAACCCATCGGAGCGACATGAACGGTGAATGATGTTTGATGTCATGCCTGAAAACGTCAAGTTGTTAGGAAGCTGAACTTCTTAACATACACCTTTGTTAAACATATGAGCACGAGCATGCGACACAATGAAACACGACAGTTGAGCATGGACACTTCGGCACGCGTCACTTGAGCATGTGACTTTATAACCCCTAAACTAGCCCTAACCCTGACCCCAACCATAGCCCAGACATTTACCCTTAATATATCGTAATTCTAACTCTAACCTGCAATTTAACTCACATGCTCATCTGTCGAATGCTATTATGTCGCATGCTCAATGTCCACGGACCTTGTTAAACTTGGTATACGAGAAGCACATGTATAGAGGTGGTCTGTAACTGAGTAGGCTACTTCTACTTTTTAGGAGTAATCGTGTAGTCTTAACTTCTTGAATGGTTTTGTTCTAGACTACTTTAACTGGTACTTGAACTTGGCAGTTTTAAGGCAAACCGACCTACTTTTACAATTTATATTTTGAAAAGTAGAAAGTAGTTTGGGGATTTCGGGATATGTCTGTATCACTTCAATGTGTGAAATGGTCATAAGAACCACGTGAAATAGCCAACACATAAATTGCTACTGCTAAATTCTCTCAAAGGTTTATCTTGCAATTTCGAAAACAGCGCCCATTACTCCCTAAAGTACGCGGATCCTCGATCAAATCTACTTTTGGAGAGTAATTACTTGAGTTAACCTTTTATTAATACCCCCGCTTGAAGTAGTTTTGACACTATTTAAAATCGCATTACTTCCACTTACACTTGAATAGCAACATTGACGTCTTTGACCACCTCTGAACATAATTGATTGCACACATACAATTGAATATTGCATTCATATGTAAATAAACCCGAATCTTTTCGGCTAACACTCGTCAGGGGCAATCGTCAGCAACTAGTAGAGAATTAAAAAGAACATATCCACAATTGCATCACCAATTGATTGCGTAATTGCGGGAATATATAAGATTACGATTACCCCAACTTAGCGTCTACCCGCTTTTGCATACCAATACTGTCGCTGGGACCCACTGGTCCAGTGCTCAACGTGGCTACCGCAGCTTGCAAGGCAGGATATTTCTCGTCGTTATTGTATTCGCTCCCGTTCTGGTGGGAAGTCGTCCAGAACGTGTCTTTGAACGGGGCCAAATGCAAGGCGTTTGCGAACATGGACGTAACGCCGATCTTCCATTGATCGTTGCCAGGCTGATAGTCATGACTTACGCGAGCCTGAGAATTCATATTTAAGATTCAATCAAGTCTCTAAACCAGAGCTGGACAACGAGAACATTTTCAGATTTTCCAAACTAGATTCAAATTAGAATTACTGAATTCCTAAGTGTTGCAAATTAAATGAAATTCCGACTTGGAAAAATCACAACAAAAACAAAGTTCAGTTCTTATCAAAACAGAGTTCGCTCCAATAAGTAGTACAGTGGCAAATATCTATGCATCAATCTTGGCTCGGTACGCACTATACAGTGGTCTTGTAGCATTTTCAGGAAACCAGAAATTATATTGGAATTGAAATCCGAGCATGAAAACATTTCACAAATTAGATTAGAATTAGATTACATTATTTAGTATGGACAACCAGAATTAGCTAATTGTATCAGTCTGCTTTAAACAGCGAGAGACTATTCACTAATAGCGACAAACCTGCGTTACAGACGGGATCTCCACGCTTTGCAACATGTGTCGCGACAAAGCCATGCAGTATTGAACAGTCATTCCGCGTTCACTTGCCCCGTGTCCCATTTGAAGCAGCCAGTTTCTTCCGAGATTGATGTCAGTGTGAGTCGCCTTATATGAGGAATAATATAATTGCAATCTGCATCTCAAGCGATATTCGAATAATTGTTCGGCATTTATTGAGCATGCGACACCTAAGCAAATGACTTTATAATCCAACAAGCAACCCCATAAACACAACACTAAACTCGAAATTAACCTTAACTTTGACACTGAACTAACTCTAAATCTAAACTTAACTTAACCACAACTAGTGGTGACACTACGAAGGGGGGTGGGGTGGGGGGAGGCTGGGCGAGACTTACCGGGGGCCCTCTTTAAGTATCCAACCGTAACTTTTGATGGGCTCCGCCCCCCAGACCCCCCTATAGAAACTGTTATTATTACATATCTTTCAGCCCGGCAAGGTTGGGCCATGTCCGTTATTGCATGTGTGCAAGGATAGACTACATCAAAACAAAGTAATTCTATCGCATGCAGAGACGTGATGATTATCGGGATACTGGACTTTTCTAACAAATGCAGAGATTTGATGATGATTGACACACCTGTACGGAATTATATTGTTGCTTGGTACACGTATTTCCATGTTTATACGTTATTATCCTTGAAAAAAACGCATAATCCAAATAGCGGGGGGGGGGGGGGGGGGGGGGCTTCGACCACAACCTTAACTTTAATCCAAATGTTGAAGTGCCTTATGCAATTATGTTGGCTCTTGGATGCTCTTATGTCTATACACACTTAGGCTAAATGCTCACTCACCGTCATCAATTCAAATTCGCGATCAAGCCAATCCTGCTCGTACATGATGAGACCCCAGGCAGTGGAATTGTGAAGAAGGTCATCCCAAAATTTCTAGAAATTAATATATTAAAAAGAACTCCGCTGGCTGCAAATTCGACTTCATTTTATTCAACGGCATTCGGTCTGTGAATGGGTATATACTAGGGCCTATTTCTTACATCGTCATTAGGAATTGCCTTGGACGTCTCCACCACAAAGTTATATTTCCCGCCGTTCTGTTTCGCGTAATCTGTATTGGATGACCAGTAGCGATTGTGGGCAGCAACGGGGAGGCCGTGTTGTTGGAATAAATACCTGGGATAAATATAGTGATCGAAGCGTGAATAACTTTTCAAAGTCAAGCTGTTGTGTGAATTATAGATAACTGAGGCAAACCGGTAACGATAAAACGTGGGACACTCACTCCATCCCGTGTGGAAAGACATCATTCATCCCAGTCCAGTTCTTGACTCCGTAGCCTATACCCTTGTAGTACCACCAAGAATCGTATTGCAAATATCTATACGGTATTCCGGCAGAAGACGCGTACTTCACAACGTCTAACACTGTGTCTTCGTAGGTCTTATTTTGTTCTTTTTGGTAGTAGTAGAATGCTCCTAAACAGGAATAGGAATACAACTCTGTATATTTATGTCCTTGATGTTTTGCGGCATACTCACCGACTCGTGTTTTTCACACACACACACATATGCTGCTGGACAAGAAAGGCGCAGAAATAGCCTTTCTAAGTCTTGTTCTAACCGCCATGCTATACCTGTAATGCTGAGCGCCAAGCGGGGAAGTCACGGATACCAGTGTTATTATCACGTTTGTGTCTGACCCGGCCGGGGATCGAACTCACGACCTACCGATCACTAACCCCGACGCTCCACCATTACACTATCGGACTATCCTGATGGATTGAACTATTTCGCTATGGTCATATGTTACGATGAAGTAATTTAGTAGTATTTAAGAAACCGTATAGTCCTATATAATGTATAAATAAATAAAGTATTATGCAAAAAGATGCATGTATATTGTATATATATCTAATGTTTGCTTTCTACGCCATGAGACTGAGGGTATAATTAATTAAAGGCAATTTTAAAACCTTTATGCTTGCCACATGAGATAATGAAGTCGGCGAGCGCGGTAAATACGTGTGGCTGAGTCAGCAAATTGGACAATGTAGGCGGGGTTTTGAGCTTGGTACATGCGTCGACAAGGACTGATGGAAGCGAGAGAAAACGATGGCGAAGGAAGCCTTGACCGGAAGTAGCCCGAAAAGCATACAAAGCCGAAGACCTACGAACGTTACAGTAGCCTAGTGATTCTCGTGGCGCAAATGACTCGAATCATAAGGCTATAAGCGCGAAGTGTGTGTGCAATAAACAAACAAACCGCAATTAAAATCAAGCTTATGCATTTATTTGGTGTTCCTGTAATAAACCAGACCTTACCATTATCAGTCCAATAGCCGAGATATCGTATCGTGAAGTCGTTGTCTCTGACTTCGGGAGTCTTTCCGAACCTCTTCGTCAGCACATGACCCCAACCTTCGATCGCCGGATTGATGCCGTTACTTCCGAAGTAAAGAATAGTGTCAATCTAGATGAGAAGCGTGAATAAGGGCTCAATATGAATCCGGCCAATAACACAGCTAGGAATTTTCTACGACGAAACCATACCATATATGAGAAAAGTAGGTCGGCCTACCGTTTGTTCTGCTGACTTCAATAATGGCATTTAAAATAGGCCCATATAATTGATTTCTCGCCATTAATTCACCTGTTCGACTCGATTATTCGAAGTTTCATTCTGGTAACGTCGTGTTTCGCGATACGATTGTTGATACAATGCTGTTTTCAATTCTCTACTAGTTACTGACGATTATCTCTGACGGGTATATTTCAATATTAATTTTTTGTTCTATTGTATATTGAAGTTCTGTACCAAATTATGGATTGGTATAGCTTGCGAAACATAACTTTGAATTGAAAGTCGTCGTGAAAATCCACTTTCAAATTTCGTTACCCGCTTACTTCATAGTTAACTGGAATATTTGTGACTCCGCCCATGATTCCGAAGTTCATTTGTAACGTGGTGAAGTTGAAATGCATATTGTGAGCCATAAAGTTGCTGAAAGCTGATAAAATCATCACGTTTCCTTTGCTGTCGAATGCAACCAGCGGGCCCGCTCTTTGGCCACCTCTCAGAAATTTCGCCGAGCTGAAACTGGAATACAAATCAGTTGTTTAACGATCTTTATATAAGCTCAGTGGCGATTCCAAATGTATCATCGCTTGCTTTGCTAATATAGCTGTTTTCTAGCGTCACTTTCTGGTATTCTCCTGTATGCTGGAAAAACAAATTAAATATATATCTCACTTGCCGATAACGTATGAATACCCGCACATATTGTCAAACATGTTCATATATCCGATATCTTTTGTCCCTTGATCAGTACGAAAATTGGGAAAAGCTGAGACAACATCGTCATGATTAGACATGTTCGAGTTTCGTACCCCTTCTGGAAACACCTGGGCGAAGAAATGAAGTTAGTCGACGTTGTTGCGTAGATGCTAAATGCCGGGATACAATAAAGATAGGACTCAACGGCATATGCGGGAGTAGCCTAATAACCCTATATATTCGAACATTGGTCTGAATCTTCCTAGATTCTTTTTAATGTGCAAAATAATACAACAACCATGCTAATATCTCGACATGTCGGCAAGAACGCGATATGAACTCAACGGAAAGGTATGGATGGATCAATTCGATAAAATATCGAATGTATAGGGATGGTGTGAACCTTTGAAAGGTTCAGATTCGTGTGAACGCGAACCTATGACGTCACGTGACGTCATACTGCTCATTGCAACCCTACATTTGAGTGTGTGCGATACCTATAGTGTCGACTCAGGCCCCATTATGTCACAAAGCTGAAGTACATGCTGACTTTTTAAACGTCACCAAATGTATCAATTGGAGCAAGCAAATGCTATAATAATCCCATAAAATCAATATCTTCCGTCGCTCTGCCAACAATTTCGACGAACAGAGTGTAAACCCCATAAACAAGTTAGCCAACACCACGCACCACACACGGATTTGGTTTTTATGATCCGATAAACATATCAAATCAAGATGGATCCCGTAGGAAGCCGCCTAGATTTTTACTTTAAACAACGATGTATTCTTCATATCAATTTCGTTGATTGGTTGAATAAGCATCATTCGCGGACTATATTTCGTTCGTGATATTGTGTGATGGCGAGTCAAGCTCACAGCATGTAGTCACTCAATATTCACAAACGGAAATCTGAATATCTCGAGCGAACGTTTGTAACAAAGCAAGTAAACTGTTTAAGATTATCAAGGTGCATGCTCATGCTGGTTTAGTGTCGGTTTTGGATGCTGCCAGGGCCATGCATAGAGTGGTCAGATGTTGAAATGCAAAGAATTTCAAACAAAGATGTTATATTGACGCGTTAAATTGTAATTTATGAAAAAGGTTCACAGTGCAGAACCTACCAAGGTTCGTTTGTGAACGTGAACCTCTAAATTTCAGAGGTTCACACACAGAACGCGAACGTGAACCTCGCGCTCACACCACCCTCAGACATATCTTGACAGTTTGAGATGTGCAATTGTGCAGTTGTACACGTACTCCATACTAAATTTTGAACGTCGCTTATATTTATGTATTCCATGAAATGTAAATGAACAATTATTTTCAAGGCTCCAATTCAAATGCATTTCTAGGACGTAATTGTACTCTCTGTGCCACTGTGGTCCGATGGGGTATATTGGAAATAAGTAATCCAATAAACACTGGTGGCGAGTAACGTCTGCTGCAACGGCAGTGGGTTGACGGTTCTAGCCTCACCTAGGTCATACTAAAAGTCGGCAGGTCTAGAATCATAACAACCTGTTGACCAATTGACCATAAATGACCAGATGTTGAAACACCATGGAGTACGGTACTATAATAATAACAATAACAAGTAACAACAACGCAAACAATACCTGTCTGAATCGGGCAAATTGACCACCCTGATACACCAGCACCTGGTAGTGCACAGCGACAGCGCCTGCCGAATAGGTGTAAGAATTTCCTTCGTATTCCCCCATGGCATCCTCCCCTTTCAATGCGGTTTGACCTAGGGACACGGCAGCAATGAATTTTCTAGAATTGAAAAGTCTGTTGCATACATACGAAAATATTTTAACGTCTAGTATGTCATCACAACTACAGACACCACTAGTTTGGACTGCAAATACGATCCGTCCCAAATTTATTGATTAATCTAATCACTTTGTAGTTTCAAGGTTCCGTCTTTCGCTGAGTAAGGCAATTTATTGGACTGAAGGAAGGCATCCCCACTGGTAAGATTGAAGGCATGGTTTCCGCCCGCAGCAAAGGAATATGAACCATCCTGATTCAGCGAGAAGGCGAGTTTGTCATTGTCGCCTGAAAACACAACGAGTTCGCATTACATTTGCGATTTGAAAACCAAACGGTTAATTATTCTCGTATTCTATTTACGACTTCACCACATTTTCCAATTAATCCATTTCATAAATTATACAATTGAATATTCTGGTTCATTTCAATATGATTATACTATTCAATTGTATTTGAAGTTCTGTACCTCCAAGAGGCTCTTACTAAATTATCCACGCTCATATAATGCTAGACATATTGCAGCGAATTCATAATTTACCCAGCGAAACTCCAATAACGGCAATGATCAGCAAAAATATCTGCAGCTTCATCGTTGTCGAATGTACCTTGCAGAGTGTCGTTGCATATGCAAGGTACCTGTACCACCCTAGCATATTTACCGATATGACTAGTTGGCATATTTACTTTATGCTACTCCGTGTCATATTCACTGATTGGTGTGGTGCTTCAGCTAGTGATCCTTGTACAATATAATGACACATAACAGTATAATATAAGTCTCCTCAATAGTTGAGTTATATTGCTCAAGAAAAGCTAAATAAAATCGATTTCGAACCAAGAAAATTCAGAGTGAAGCGACTTTCAAATATCACAAATCTCATTCCGAAGACTAAATAACGATTTACGTAATCTGGAATAGCGGCAGGACGGAAAATCTTCAGCCAAAGTAAACTTTATTATTGAGTAATAATCGTTTTGCGAATACCGCTCTTTCCACGTTATGAAATCATTTTAATCACATGCATTCACGTTGATTAGTTCACTTATTAATGAAGTGTTACACGATGAAACGCAAACAATGCAAATACAAATGTGCCTTATATTATCTAAATTCCTGCTAACGTCATGTGTTGGTTTAACACTGCAATGTTTGGGCGGTACGATTAGCGCTTGTTGCGCTGTAAACATTTATTTACAGGAAAATTCCGCCGTAACTATACCCCTGCTCATACGGTATACAGGATCATTCCGAGTTGACGATCCATCTATGGATGGATGACAAATAGTTGATTTCATAGCATACAGTCGTCGATACTTCCGGAACATCCGTATAATTAGTCAAGATGAAGAGATATTGCCTCGTTTTCACGATTTTTCTTGGATTAGCGTCAACGAAACTGGGTAAGGTGTCAGTTGGATGTAATAATCTGTGTTTGCAGTACGCTAGTGTTCGATGTTTTCTCAATCAGTGCGGCAGTTCACGATATTTTTGTGAATACCAAGAACAGTAGGTTTATCCAAATTATATTTGCAGCATTCGGGCAATGCCCTGAAGATTGGAAGGAGTATGACAATTATTGTTGGTACTTCTCAAGAGGAATAGGACGGGATCTGAAGGATACTTTTACCGGAGCGAGTTCGTTCTGTCAGACGCGGGGCGCAGACCTGGCAATATTCAATACCGTGGAACAGAGGGTTTGAATTTTCTGTAGCTCCTCATATCAGTCCATCTTTTTTACAATCGATACAACATGATTCTAACAATGTGGCGGGCGATACGGGCCATGATTCCACCCGAGTGAGACCTGAGTCGCATATTTGAATGACCCGATTTGGCTCGAGTCACTGTCACAGAATGATTTGACTCAGACTGGACGTATGAGAAATGCGGAATAACTCGTGACATTAATTTTAAGTCATCAAATATTCTGCTGCGCAAAGCATTCGTCTACTTCTACGTTTTCAAGTAGACCTAATTCAACCAGATTTTGCCTCGACAAAACTAAGCCTAAAATACTTACTTTTTTACTTACTTGTAAATCGCTAATTCTGCTTGAGTAGAAATTCGGGATGTTACTTCTACTTCTACTTGATTACCAACAGTGACTGCTTTGACTACCTCTGTGGGGACTGTAAATAAATAGGGTTTACCCGCACCAACAATGGACTATATAGTTTTGGAATAACGATGCACTTAACGTGCTGATTTGGAATTCTACATTGAATTGTAATACACAATGAAGGTAGGCCTATACATGATTTATGGCGACAGGGGCACATATAACAACGAAGGAGCAAATGTTCAACTTTTTCGTTCCTGATTTAAAAGTTGTTTTACTAAAAACCGGTGATGGAATGCCTTGAGTCAACTTTTTCACATCACTTGACTTGACCCCAGTCACTTTGCAATTGAATGACTTGAACTCACTCGGGGTTTCAGAAATATGGATTGACTTGTGGCTCGAAGCGAATTTATATTAGTTCTTGAAACTCACGAGCCCCATTTACAGGACTACGCCTATGACCAAGTGAAAGCGTTCCAGCCATCCAGGTGGTGGATCGGCATGACAGATTTCGAGGCAGAAAGTCAATTCAAATGGGTCGACGGCACAGAGGTATCGAGTGATGTCAGGTAAGATACTTCCACAAGTTCTGCTCATTCTCTTCAAGGATAATTGTTATTCGCAGACGCTTTTACTGCTGTATATAGACAGGAAAAAGGAAATGACGTAGTTTATTTTTGTCCCTAATGTTTTTGCGGCATATACACCGACTCATGATACACATACGCACGATCTGCGCATATGCATACCATGAGTGCATGATGGGCATATGCCGCTGGACAAGGAAGGTGCAGATATAGCCTTGTACGGCTTTCTAAGTCTTGCACCAGCCCTCCATGCTATCCCTGTAATGCATGAGCGCCAAGCGGGGAAGACATTTATACCAGTTTTACTAATCAGGTCTTTGGTGTGACCCGGCCGGGGATCGAACCCACGACCTACCGATCAAGAAGCCGGACGCTTCACCATTACGCTACATTGTCGGTCAGGTGTTAGACACATCGTGCGGGGGAGTCAAACTCTGAAGTGACGGAGGGTCAATGTCCATTGTCCAAACCGTCAGCATAGACGGCTGTGATGGCCGCATCCTTGCAATAAATAAATCAGCACTGTCCCAGCCTACTGCTAATACGCGATGTGAAAGAGACAGCCTTCAGCACTTAATACAAAAATCAATTTAAAACAAACAAGTTTTTTATATATTCAATTGTGACGTCATAGTCGATTGACATTACCAATTGAAAATATAGGGTAAAAATATAGCTCTTTTGACGAAATATCTGTACTATTGCTGTTGAACCGGCTGTTCTGAGGGTTCCAACCATCACATATCGATATACGTCGGCTATATCAGGGGGCAATCGTCCGCAGGCTCATACAACATGTCCACATTCAAGTCGAAATACAAGCAATTTCTTCTAAATCAATACTAGTCAGTCTTCAGGATTACCGGACCACGACCTAACATCGACCTCGCCCTCCGCACATGCCACCTCATTTTGTCGCTTGCGTCTTATATTCTCTGCATTACTTTTCATTCAGTGTGCATGCCTCTTATTTACTTCGCCTCCCTAGGCTAAGGTGGGTGTCTGACCTTAAATGCTACTCCAAGTTGTTTCGACACCTTCCTATCTTTTCATTGTATCGCAGTTTTGTGATGTTGTGAAACGATGAAAATATTAATAAACCTGATTGTTTGACAACATGTTTTTGGAAATTATTTACACAAATATGGCATAATTTTTTTTAAAGGCCTTTGCTTAAAACAAAACATGTTTTAAACAAAGTGTTTTAAAACACCGTCTGTTTTAAATGAAACCCTAGTGATGGTCAACGGTCCCATATTTACTTTATTCGAATGACGCGAGGTTCATACTGGGTAATCATTAGGGCCATTTAAAGTCATTAAAGTCATATTTTTTTCTATGCATCAGTAAGTCGTGAAATCAATTTTAGCGCAAAAACCGCATCCATATGGGGTGTATTAAGCAAGTTATAAAGTCATATAAAGTCATATTTTTCTGGTTAGGTCATATTTGAGTTATAAAGTCATATTGTTGTATACTTTAAATAAAAAGTGCCAATTGAAGCAATTACGCACTAAGAAAGTAAGGCAATTTCTAGTTGAACGAAGGCAAACTGTAAGGTTAGCCTACATAACATTACAGTTACAGTCGCAGACCTATGAGGTCACACATTGCATTATGAGGTCACATATTGCATTGTGTTGCTACACAATCTGTTTTACTTCTGTGCACTGAAGTGGGACGTCATTTGAAGTTCAGAGACTTCCACAAGTGAAAGAAATAGTCAACGCACGGGAAGCTGAAGGAGTTATTGTAAAGAGCGTCAAAGATTCAGTGAACGATCCAAAGTTGACGAGTCAGTTAACAGAAATATGCCTCCACTACAAAAATATTTCAAACTTGATACTGAAAATTGAAAGTTGTGCGTACACTATCAAAGAAGCTAATGCTGATCTAAATGCCCTCCATTTCGGAAAAGATCCGCTTGAGCTCAAAAATTACATTAAGAAGCGATGGGACAAAAACGATGTGAAACAAATTATGGAGCTACAAAGACAAGACATTTCACCAGCGCTGTATGCAAAACTGCAGAAGTGTCAACCAACATCAGCGTCTGTGGAGCGCTCATTTTCTTTAATAAAGTCAATTCAACTCCAACATTCCACACTATGAAACTGTACTACAAAAGTGGTTTAAAATAAAAATGGATGTGTATTACTGTTATGTTGTTCATGTTTTACTCGTCAGTTCCATGAGTGACGTTGGTTACATGTAAAAACACACGATTTTCGCATAAAGTCATATAAAGTCATATTTTCCCGAAAATAAAGTCATATAATTGATTTTTTAAGGTCATATAAAAATGGCCCTAGTAATCATACTCCTTTCAAGTTAGATTCACAAATATATGAACAAGAAGGGTGATCTAGCTCAGTTGGCCACTTTTTACACATGTCCAGACATGTGGTGATGCTGATTTGCATTCGTATAGTCGATTACGACGATTACAGTAATTTAAAGTAATCGTAATCGCAATCGATTACATTCGAAAAAATCCGAAGAAATCGATTATTTCACAGATCTAATCGATTTATCTGCGAAAGAACGATTATTCAACTCCTTACTAGGGTTGGGACTTCGGGATCGAATTTGAAATCCTGGGATTTTCGCTTCTCAATCCCGGGATTTCCCGGGATTAGCAAAATTGTAAAATACGCATAATGCAAGCTACATAAACAACATTTATTCCTTATAATATTGATTCCCAACCGCGGCTCCAAAGTAGCCTTCTTGCGGCTCTGAGTGACCTCTAAATATGCCACAAAATATAATGGACGACAGTTGTTGTTTGTTTCTATATATAGTTAAAGGCAATTATTGTATATGAATGCTGGAATGAGGAATACTAGATATCTCTAAAGCCGTCCAAGGCCGCTTCTGAAAACAGAGAAACAGAATTCTCGCGGACTAGCGTCAAACGCACGGAGGAATACCCGTCAGACAATGACATATCTTGAGTTCTGCTGCTCGTAGACCAGGGTTGTAATGACTCGAGTCATGACTCGACTCGAGTCGCAATTATTGGGTGACTCGACTTGACTCGGGTCATTTTCTCAAAAGTGAAAAATGACTCGACTCGACTCAAGTCAATTTGTGTATTGACTCGACTTGTACTCGAGTCATTTCACATGACTCGAACCAAGTCATATGACTTGAGACCGTATCTACCAAGACATGCATTTCATTGTAATTTCGAAGAATAGTAAAGTTATTACACTACTATTTTTTCGTCTATCAGTACTGGCAGTTCAAAGTGATACCAGAAACTGTTAAAAGTGAGAAAAATTAGTATATTATGAACGCGAAGCATTCGATATCACCGAGCAGAGTTGTAAAAAGTGGGTTTCACGTGACATTAACACGGAACTGAACAGTGAACGTAATGACTATGACTAGGACTCGAGTCAAAACACTATGACTCGGACTCGACACTGTACTCCATGACTTGGACTCGACACTGTACTCCATGACTTGGACTTGGACTTGACTCGGTGATGAATTGAAAATGACTCGACTTGGCTCGAGTCAAAACTATAAAAGTGAGATTGACTTGTGACTCGGAGCCTTCACTGTAAAAACTGGGCCCACCCCTAGAGGTGGTTCAAAACGCCACCCCCTGATCAGAAGGGTAGGGTGGACTGGTCTACCCACGCCACAGGGTAGACTGGTCCAACCACGCCACAGGGTAGACTGGTCTAACCACCCCTATCCGGATACAACCCTTACCTATCCGGATATATCAACCTTGGGATATGCTTTCAAAAGTCAAACCAAGGCATAACAACCTATATCCTGCCCGAATATCTTCATCAAACGCTTAATCTCCGGTTACCAATACTAACCCATATCTTTGTCAAACGCCTATTCCTGCTGCACTCTGATATACCATATCGGTTTTTGTGATGTTTATTGAAGTGTTCATTATGCCTCGCATGCTGACATAAATTACCAAACATCATCATTATTTCAGGCAACTCATTTGCAAACTAGTCACTAATCTCGCGAAGTTTGGTGCGAACAGCACCAGTGGCCTTTAAATTAGGCACGCGAGCGAGAAAAATTGACATGAAAATGAGAGATCTTTTAATCTTGGGTGAAAATTTCATGTTGAAGACCCAATAAATTGATATCATCACCGCCAATGCCTGATGAAAGCTGCGTATTTGTGTCACGCGTTGCCCTTCAAAGCCGACTGTCCACTCTTCATTCGTCGTATCAAAACAAATGACAGGGTATTCATTTCCGTGTTTGGGTGTCTGTTATTATATCAAAAAAAGAATTAGGACAAATCTACACAGCACATCACACAGACACATACTTCTAGCAATCAGCAGTGTTGGGATCAAGCCACTACCTTCGAGTAACGAGTCATTTTAACTCGAGTCAAGTCAGAATTCAAGTCAAGTTGCCTTTTCGAAGCCAGATGTATGATTACGTCTCAAGTGACTCGAGTCAAGTCAGAATTCAAGTTAAGTTGCCTTTTCGAAGTAAAATGTATCATTACGTCTCAGGTGACTCGAGTCAAGTCACGAGTCAAGTCAGAATTCAAGTCAAGTTGCCTTTTCGAAGTAAGATGTATGATTACGTCTCAAGTGACTCGAGTCAAGTCAGAATTCAAGTCAAGTTGCCTTTTCGAAGTAAGATGTATCATTACGTCTCAAGTGACTCGAGTCAGAACTCAATTCAAGTTGCCTTTTCGAAGTAAGATGTATGATTACGTCTCAAGTGACTCGAGTCAAGTCAGAATTCAAGTCAAGTTACCTTTTCGAAGTCTCAAGTGACTCGAGTTAAGTCACGAGTCAAGTCAGAATTCAAGTCAAGTTGCCTTTTCGAAGTAAGATGTATCATTACGTCTCAAGTGACTCAAGTCGAGTCAAGACATATGAAAAAGGTGACTCGAGTCATCCCAGTACTGTTAATCAGCCCATGATACATAAAGAGCATGATCATCAGGCATATTTTGTTTAATGCAAAACTTGTAAAGTAGACTGTTCAGATGTAAGTTTATTCTAGACCAGTGGTTCTCAACCGGGGGTCCGCAAAGCATTTTCAGGGGGTTCGCGAAGCCTCATAATAGTTGATAACCTAATTTGTATTTTTTTTAATTCGGAAAATCTCGAGGCAGTTTCGCTTCATTACTAGTAAAACTCCCAGAGCTTACATCAACAGAATAACGTGAATAAAGGGATGGTAAGAACCCTGAAAGGTTCAGGTTTGTGTGAACATTTTGCTTATATTCAATATTATACCATATTTTTTGTTCAAAATCCGCGACACACAGTTTGAGAATCGCTGGAATAAACTAAGCAGATTATGCAGCCAGGTGAAAGATGCAATATTTTTTTGTCATTAACATTGATAATGATGTTAGTTGCGGCAATAAAATACCAATGGTGCGTAATTTACATAGGAGAATTGATAATAGATTCACATGCTACTTTAACATTGATGAACTTCTTACCTGATCAATCAATAGGAAGTGGTCATTCTTTTCGTGAAAAACGGCGAGTACTGCGAAGTGCGACCATCCAATCTAGAAATACAATAATGAAGTTGGGTACTGCAGGGAGCAAAAGTTTACTAGTTAAAACATAGCTTTGATGACATTGGTTGCGGTCAATTTATTAGTGACACATAAATGGAGAGTCAGTCAAAATATCAGAGCAACAACGGATTTTGGAAAAAAATTAAACTTGGTACAGCTCGAATAAAATATACAGATTTGGCAGCCAGGTGAAAGTGGCGATCTTTTCTTAGTCGCCAACATTGAACGAATTATATTAGTTGCGGCAATAAAATACCAATGGTGCATAATTTACATAGTGGATTTGATAATCGATGCATAGGCTAATAACATTGATGAGCTTCGTACCTGATCAATGAATAGGAAGTGGCAATACTTTTCATGTAAAACGGCCGGTAGCGACCATCTGAGATTCTGTAAAAAATACAATATTGAAGTCAGGAGTTAGTTACTGCGGGGAGCTAGTTTACTAGCTAGGGACATTGCTGTAATCTTTCAATTACTATAGTTCAGGGGCGACCAGCCTTTTCGGCCGGAGGGCCACAATAATCCAACAAACCATTGTGCGTGTCACTATAGTTGAGCTCGTTTCTGTAAATTAGGGGCAAGAAATCAAGTGACCATAAATCGCGCAAAGGGCTAAGAAAAATTCCAAGTCAAATAAATCCGCTGCGAAATATTCTACTTTATGGACGTATACTAAGAATTAAGATCTACTAAAACGTGTCTCGTTCCTGGCTACGTCAATAGCTAGCACATGGCAAATTGTTATCGATTTGGATAATAAGTTCAATTATTACCGTTACCACATCTGGCTTGCTCCTATCGGACGATGAAAAAATGACATCTGCATTCAAGTGGCCCGCGCAACGGTTCGTCAATTTCATGTGGCCATTTGGCTGAAAAGGTTGGCCACCCCTGCTATAGAGCAAGTGCTTTGTTTGCTAAGGAGGTTTCAAATGGGTGTCATATCTGATTTTGATGACTAATCAATACAGAGCAAATCACGGCTTATGAAAATTAATTGACCTAAAAGTAGGAGATTTTATAATCATGGGTAAAAAATAGCATGTTGAATACTCAATGAATTGATATCATCACTGCCAATACCTCATGAATGGTATGTATTTGTGTCACGCGTTCCGCTTCAAAACTGACTGCCCACTCTTCATTCGCCATATTGAAGCAGATGACAGGGTATCCATACTTGGGTGTCTGTTGATATAACAAAAAAGAATAAGGGTCAAAATACACGCAAACATACATATCGACTAGACTAGCCTAGCCTAGCAGGGGTCGGGAACCTTTTTTGTCCGAAGAGTCATATTGGCCTTATTTTTTTCCATCCCAACTCCCAAAGGGCTATACATGTCAATCAGCGGTTACGTCACAATTGAAAATTCATGACGTCATGTTAGCACTAATTCGAGCTCACTGCATGGGATTCCTCGTGTGCGCCATATTTTCTCAGTAAAATCTGGTATTTATTGTTCGGAAATGAAGGTCGAAATGAGAGGTATAGAGCCTCACCCTAAATAACGCAATTCATATGTAGTTTAGAATTTTTTACAGCTGATATTAATCGAATGTGACTGTCACACTGAATACGAAAATCTATATACTTCTCGACTTCTCAAAGTATTCGACGTCAACATAACGTTGCGTTACACGTTACATTTTATCGCCGCGACTAGACAGAGCTGTACTTACCGATCAAGAACGTGGATAGCTACATCTACATGGCGTTGTTTGTAATTCGAATTTTTAATTGTCACATTCTCAACAGTTCATTTCGTGACGTAGATCAGGAAGACAATGCGTATTTGAAAAGTGCGTTTTGAAATGGGCGGCGCCGTGTCTGCTATGCTCTTTCATAAATTAACGTATCGCGCAATTCAAGATTTCGAGTCGGGTACATAGAATTCGCGAGTGATATTGGCCACCGGCGTGACAGTTCAGACAATTCAATACAAAAATAAATATTTGGCTAATAGCCATATCTTATACCCAAAAGAGTCCATAGCTTCCCGACCACTGCTATATAGTATTCAGCTTATGAAATATAGGGTATGATCAGGCTTGGACCAGGCATTGCTTTTTTCAGACACAATTTGAATATAGTATTGACGAAAAAAGTTGTCGTATCGCTAACCATAAGTAGACCTGCCAAACGACGAAAGTAAAGGAATAGCCCCAATTTCCAGCCAAAATACATATATGCGGATTTGGCAGCCAGGTGAACGTGGAGACCTATTTTAGTCATCAACATTGAACTTATTCCATTGGTTGCGGTTGCGGCAATAAAATGTCAATTCATTCCCATGCAAATTTGTTTCAATGTTTTACCGCTCCGCGAGGTAAAAAAGTTGTGAAACACTTCTCTGAATTATATTCCATCAGAATCAAATGTAAACCTTTCAAAATAAAAACAAAGATTATTTGACTTACCTGATCAACATATTATCTTCCATGCAAAATGGTAGGTATAGAAACAATCCGGTCTAGATTTGGAGATGCTGTAACACAATCCCAAAATATCTTATTGAGTCAAAGTTTGTCACTTAATACATGCAGATGAACATTAACTCATTACAAGACACAGCATATCGAAGAGTGCATCGTTGTCTCGTTTCATATGCACGTATTTCTTTAGATAAAAAACGGTGCACGTATCGAGGCATCGAGGCACGATTTCGATTGCCATGCATTTTAGCACGACTAATGAATACTATATATCATGAGAGGCAATTAATAGATAGAGATTAACTACTTGGTACAAATATTTGAAGAAATTACGGCTTCTGCCAAAATCAACAGCTTCATTGGAACAAATAGGCCTACGTAGATAGCAGAAAGAGAAGAACATACCCATAAGATTTCAGCATTTTGTCTCCCCGGGATATCAATGCCCGCTTCATTCTATCAACCATGGTAGGAGGATCAGGATATTTAGAACCGCGTTGATCTCGCTTATTTCGTCTTCAGGTACGTAAGTCGAAACAGCTTTCTACAAAGAAAAGCAGTCAAATTTTGAAATATGCACTGAACCAGAATTACAATTTCATTAGGAGATTGAATGTGTGGAACCGAAACTCAAACATTTTTGCAACAGGTGAAGCAACAAAAACAAAGCAACCTCGATAAAATATATACATTTATTTAGGCAGCTAGTGTGAAATGGAGATAATTTATCTTTTAGCTACAATTTCTTTACAGTGGCTTTCTGTATGGAATAGCTGATGCGAATGAAATCTTATTTATTGCTTAAATAGTTTCAATACATATAATTTCAATTTATGTTTTATAATTTTATCGCGCGCACTCGCATTCATACACATGAAATATAATAGCACGATGCTCACACTCTCATGCAGAAATGACGAAATTTACATTAACAACGTCTGTGGTGACTGCTATGGCTCGAGCAGATATAATTTTTAGCTTTTACGGTGACTTGGTAAACCAGTCGAATTTTCATGATAGTGATATTCAGCGCGCCAGACGACCAATCAAGTGTGCTGCGGACACCAATTCCATACTGGATATACCAGCATGGTTTCATACTAGAAAAGGACATTGAATTGCAGTAACTTCTTGTTAATAACAAGAAGTTGTTATCAACTATATAATTACAACCGAACAAATCTGACTCAATGACTTCAACTCCAGTGCAAATTTGAAAAGGCAGATTAGAAGCATGCAAAATACAATTATGAGTGCATTGTCGTCTCACCTTCCCTTTCTTCACGTAACGTAATATCCAATATGGCGTCCGACTGTCAGAAACAATAGAGCACATACCGTAACGCGTAACCCGTATAGGCCAGCGAGAATAGAATGCGTTCATAACGCATCCCTTAACAGGATGAACCGGACTCATATTCTAAAGCGTACAGCTATTGCCCTGTGCAGTGAGGATAAGAAATTCGCCTCATAGTAAAACTGAAAGACATATTCGCGATCTTTCCCCTTCGATCTTCAGCTTACGCATTCCGCTTCTCGCTTTCTAACCTCGATTGCTGAGTCACTAAAGCGTAACCGACCCGGTTGATCAGTCAGCATCAGATATTAGTATCTTCGCTTTGTGTGCGTGCCGCTTCCTACATTCACTAAATGCATATTATACCTATCATTATTGAGTTCAGACTAGAAATTGATCGAATATGATGGTAAGATGTAAGTCGAACCATTAGCTCATCTGTGTTTATAAAACTCGGTGGTTGAAAGGGCTTTGCCGCCTAAATTTGGTTCCCGCGAAAACACAGCTGATTTCGTGGGATCGCCGCGCAAATACCTAAGGCGTTGCATACGGTAACATGGAATAATATTATCTCGATACCGCGCACAACCATATTAGAATTTTAGATCAAACTTTATACGGTAGATCGGTATATCGCCTGAATTTCATTGTATAAGTTTGTGAGTTATTGTGAGTTTAAAACAAAAACGATGTTGCGATTTCCTGATATAAGCTCACTGCTTAATTTTGAAATGAACAAACTATTATATATTCCTTTAACTCATTCAATTCCTCTTTAATGGTGCTGATTTGCACGGCTGACCGATGAATATTCTATCACTCCCGCTCTCTCTGTATCGATAAATGATATGTCTGTCAGTCCGTGCAAGCATCTCGCGCGTACATATACACTATACAGCACAGGTGATTGGAATGATCGTAGCGGAAACATATTGGTTTCCTCAATTGATCAGCGGTGGGGTCGCCGTACCATGCTTAATCCAGGGTGGCAGGATGTCATCCACCGTAATGCAGGGGTAGGAGCAACAATCCACGCCTATTCCACTCTAAAACGGGGTGGAACAAAAAGGTACACTCCAGCATTACGGTGGATTATTCCTATCCACTCCTATTCCACCCCAAAACCCACGGTTATTTTTTACAGTGTTGTGACTTGGTTACAACGTACCCTGTCGTAGACCTTTATATATCGTCTTTTTGAAGAGTAAGTTCCGACACAATTTCACTAACATTAAAATAACGGCTCATAGTCAAGTAAAAATTGCAATAAGTCCAATATTTTTCATAGAATAATCCTCTGCAAACTTGTGTATCATGTGCTGGAATGTATGAAGAGTTATCACATAACGACAAAATAGTATGTTGAGTAATGATATGCATTTTCAATTTATTTCAATGTATAGCACTTGCCAATCTGCGTCTACCAATGCTAGAATAACAGATATACAATCTTTAAAAGTCTGTGTGCATGTGCATGCTTTTGAGTTTGCTAGATGCTGAGATTCAGAGGTAGGTTATCAGATACCTTTAGAATCAGTATATAGTCTAATAGGGTGTTTTAATGCGGCTCCCTGCGTATACTATGAAGTTTGAAATGTGGCTCCGACATTCATATTGGCTAGGAATCACTGATAAAGAGTATCATCGCTTAGACGGTTTCGTAATTTGTTGGCGAAATATCCTTGAAATATGGGCGGGGGCGTCAGACGTAGGCCATTTTCGAAAAGGGGCGCTGCAGGGACGTAAGGTTAAGAAACAATGTTTTAGACAACCTGTCTAGTTTTGACACTGCTTTATTACCAAAAAATGACACATGACGCTACGTAAGCCCTGGTAGATGCTGTTCACAAATCCCGGGATTTAATTGGGGCTAATCCCGAGATCGGGATTGCTTCAAATCCCGGGATCGGGATTGCTTCAAATCCCGGGATCCCGGGGTCCCAACGCTACTCCTTACTTTAACGGGGTCTATGTGATGAACTGAACATGAACATTAGTGAACAAGGAATATAGTATACGTTATATAAAGTTAGGTCGTAAAATGTCAGATTTTTGAACTCCACTGCCTATTAATCACATGTGCTGTGCTCATCATTGCGCAACGAATTATGCACACGCGGTAAGAAGAGATACCGATGTAGTGTAGGAGTATATAGCAGGGTTGTAACCAAGTCACAAGGCTCCGAGTCACAAGTCAATTTCACTTTTATAATTTTGACTCGAGTCAAGTCGAGTCATTTTCAACTCACCACCGAGTCAAGTCCGAGTCCAAGTCATCGATCAGAGGGTCGAGTCCGAATCATGCTATTATGACTCGAGTCCGACTCCATGTCAATATGTTGACTGCCCAGTTTCCAGCTAATATTTTGTTAAACTCACTTTTTATAACTCTGTTTGGTGATTTGAATGGTTCGCATTCATAATATAGTAATTTTCCTCACTTTTAGCAAGTTCTGATCGCATTTTCACGTACTAGTACCAATAAACGAAATCTCAATGGGGTGGTTAATATTACTAATCTTCGAAATTACGATAAAATATCGGTATTGGCCTTCTGTGTCTCGAGTCATATAACTTGGTTCGAGTCATGCGCAATGACTCGAGTCCAAGTCGAGTCAATACACAGATTGACTCGAGTCGAGTCGAGTCATTTCCTTATTTTGAGAAAATAACTCGAGTCAAGTCGAGTCATCATAAAATCGTGACTCGAGTCTGACTCGAGTCGAGTCATGACTCGAGTCATTACAACCCTGGTATATAGGTGCCGCCATGCCGTGTATCAGCACAACACACACCACTACTTCGCAGAGGATGACAATCACCACCATGGTGTTTGGTTATGCTTAGTTAAATGCGGTATGAAAGCAGCTTTAATCGGGGGAGTATGTACTGTACATTATACGTACGTACGTACGTCGTACATGCGTACAAAGATTTAAAATTCTATGCTCGCTAAATAAAACATGTCGACTGCCACATCAAATCAATAAAAATGAAGGACTGCTGATTTAAATCATGACTGAGCTGTTCTTGCCGTTACTACCAACGGACGCTCGTAATATCCGTATTTGGTGGATTGTAGGTATGCCAGTGATCAACTAAAAGAGTAACGTTATGGATGAATTTCATTTTCGCTTTATCATATTCTCCTATGGCCCTACTTAAAACGCGCACTAATCGTTATTTAGTAATTCTTTATCCAACATTTGAATCTGCCGTCAGTCATCCGCTTGTACAACATGTTGCTGTTGGTTTGAGGCTAGAATGTGAATCTTGGATCACTTGTGACGTACCACATAAATGACGTCACATTCAAAAAGAAATTTCTTATCTCATGTCGTAGGGCATTCCCATCGCAATCGTTATATTATAGGTAACTAAGGTAAACCTTAGTTATCTACAGCTATGTTGTCCCCCTATGTGTTCAAAGCTCAAGTTCCACCAAACGAAATAAATGTAATCACGATTAATTCGGACACTCGCCACGTACAGACGTGAGTGACGACTAGCGAGATAGCGTACTAATAGTTTATAATCCGTAGCTGCAACACCGATGGGTTACGGGTTCGAGTCCAACCGAGGTCGACTCTAGAATTCCTACCTAAGAGCTGGAGGTTTATCTAGGCTCCTTCTCGCGTCTCATCCATGTAAGCGGTGTCTAGAAGTGGGCCGTGCTACAAGTCGGCAGCTAAGAAATAAAAATGAAGAGAATTGGCTTGGTGCAAATGACCATAGTGGTCGACAAACCATGAATACCACAAACAACAACAACGTACAGACTTGTCATCACGAGCACGGGGGAGGCGTGTAATCCCCGATCTCGTATTGCAGAAAGGTATCACTGATCTTAACCCAAGCCCCAACCAAACACTAAATCCATCACAAGTCCTATCCTAATCCGCAATGAAATAGCAGCAATCACATCACAATGTTAATGTCCTAAATGTCCAGTCTGAAATGGCTAATGTTCAAATTGTTTGGTCAACCTATGCTATCAATATGCACTGATCACTTGCTCAATAGGACTAATCCATTAAATCTGTTTGTGTCGTAGGTAGATACTGATCACTTAATGTCAGTTGGAACTAATGATATACCGGACTAGGGCTGGGCAAAATCGAGTACCTGAGTGATTCGATTCTGAATCACGTATTACGCATCGAGTCGAGTCGAGTATTCGAGTATCACACATTATGACGTCACAACAGAATATACTATATCAAAGTTCAAATATGTTCCTTTTATGCCACCACATATAACATAATGCCTGTTATCCGTCACATTAAAGATACTTCGGTATTTTTTCGATAATACCGATTTCATTGCACTTGGTGACAATGTTGTGGGACTTCGTAAGTGCGTTATATCCAGTAACGTTCGTAGCTTTGTACTATGTCTCGTATGATGCGACACGGCTAATCAAGGTTTCAAGGCTTCCTCAGTGGAAAATAGTTTCAAAACTATAATTCTCGTTAGTAAATTAACTTTCAGTTGCGAGGAGCGTATAATGTCAGTACTCGAAAAAATCGTCTTTTACTACTCGACTCGAATCATTGAAATTAATACTCGATTCAGATTCGAGTACTCGAATCATTGTGCCCAGCCCTATAACCGGACCCATAGGCGCCGACTTATCTTTTTTTGCGAGGTGGCGAAGTCTTGTGACGTCATAATTGTTCCATATCGATGACATCATCGTCGCACTAAAACGCACTTTACTACATGCCGCTGGCGTTAAACCATTCGCACGACGTTTTAATATAGGCCCTGCACTCACTAATATCAAACCATACAGTCGAGTTATTAAATGGAATCTTAAGACGGTACGATCATTCGAAAGAGTAACTACGCAACCAATCCGTCTGATGGAATGCATCGAACAAAAATCAGAATCTGGAGTTGCACTAATGTTATTCACGCGCAATGCGCCGTGTGTAACGAAATAGCGGGATTTAGATTTTTTTTTCAAATTTACCAATATAGCATCAATTCAATTCTGGTCAAATACATGTGTAAATGACGATCATATAATCTTTTCGTATTGACGATTTTAGGCGTACGATAAGCTTGCCAAAGAGTCCGGGAGGGCTGTCAATTAACGAGTCCCTGATCCCTGGCGAACAATTAAATACGCGCGCGTATTACGCAGTCTCGGCGACAGTTTTCGCAAATCAAAATGTCCGAACTTGATGGCACCGATTTCAAACCTATGTTGTCTTCCATAACTCAAGCCATGATACACATCTTCTGATCGTTACATTGTAGTATTAGCCAGTGGCGGCTCGTGACAATATCGGGTGGTGGGGCAAGGGCTGCAAGCGACTTTTTATCAAGATGACGTCACAATGGAGTTTTCCAACGTAAACAAGTAACTTAGTGGTACGAACTACGGTAACACGAACTTCCCGACAACAGTGATTTAACGTATGTGCCGCGAGAGGTCTGCCGGTGAGCTGTGACTTGAAGTGTGGTAACTGCGTAAACGGCGTACGGAACAAAGATTTCACACGGCTCATGTTCGCACTATACCTGACTTGACTAATTATCTGCAGAAATGGAAATGACTATAACTCGAGAGATTGCGTAAGCCCAAGCGTAAGCCTAGCTGGAAAGGTCAACGAGTTCGGACACATACGCAATTGTTATCTCATAGATTGGACAATGTCATATTGAATCCAAAACATAATTCTGAAGAACTACGGATAGCAGCCTCGGAAATTCGGTCCCGATACAGCATAGGAGATGTTTTGGCCTTGGTGCTGGAGACTGTCACACGACACATACGGCTTACGGTCTATATGTCTGCTGCAAAATCGCCTTTGGAAAATATATTACCGAATAAATACGTGGATGAAAGCCGAAAACTTGGTACACTGTTACATGAAATCAACGAGAAGTAGCCTCATGACCGTTTTCGGTATGGTACACTGTCAAAATTAATACAAACAGACCAACACCGAATTTTGCGTAAAATTTACTGAGGAATAGGCTGATCATTGATCAAGCGATCAGCTGTTAGCCGCCATCGAAAACGAAACAGCTATCGCGCTTGACAGGGGTTGTAATTGTAAGCAAATGGCCTGAAGGCCACAATTTCACGGTCAAAATTGACATTGGAGAATATAAAATAAAAGTAAATATTTGAATGCAAACCGAGGATGCTAGTAAACTGTTTCATGATATCATCATCTCATCACTTATCTCAGTATGGAACACAGTTAGCGTTAACACAGATACGCCGACTTTTGCGTGAAATCCGCAATGCGTTAGGTAGGCTAAGTATCAGATCAGCGCACATCTTTAACATCTCGACCTTGATAACGAAATTGTTGCCCTAATCATTGAGTGCCAACCGTGAGACTTGGCACAGCGTTCGATACTAAAATCAAGACATACCATGCAAAAGCTCATGACGGATCTAGGTAAGGAGCATCGTTAAAATCAATGGAGACCAATACCGGCTTTGCGTAAAATATGTTTGCGATAAATGACGAGTCAGCTCTCACTCGATTTAGGAAACGAAATTACCACTAACACAGTACAGTGACAAACTTAAAACTTGGTACCGCGTTGAATACTAACATTAAGACTTACCGTACCAAATGTCATGACCGATCTCGGTATGGAACATCGTCAAAATCAATGGATACCAATACCGGCTTTTGAGTAAAATCTGTTTGCGATACATGACGAATCAGCACACACTCAACTTCGGAAACGGAATTACTACCCTAAACTTTAAGTAGAAACCCTGAAACTTGGGACAATGTTAAATACCACCATCACGACATGACATACCAAGTTTCAAGAATTATCATTGTGTGAAACACCATCAAAATCGACCTATACCAGCAAAGGTCGACTAAACGCATATGACGGTAACCGAGTTCAGATGTAGATACGATTGTTACATCACACCTTAAGGGCGAGTAGGCTATGTTGCCCCGGTTGCTCGGTCATTTTATGAATAGGAGAGAGTAAATCACTGTTTCTTTATTGTGCGCAGCTTTGAGAGAATAGACAGTGAAAGCTTGTTATGAGCGCTACCGGGGCATGCCCCGGCTAGGCATTTGCAAAGCGAAAACACGAAGAGAATTCGATTTTCGCAGAGACTTCGCTATATATATGGGCATTTACAAGGGAAAGGACAAGAAGAATACGATTTTTGCTGTGATTTCGGTATATATAGATTGCTGTGCGTCTATAAATGGTAAAGAACTGTTATTGAACAGAATTTTAGGTGGGGCAATGCCCCAGTTGCCCTATAGGACGAGCCGCCACTGGTATTAGCGGGAATAATCAATTACGCACGTTAAAGTCTTTTTGCAGCGATTCGATGTTATTCAGTTTCGCGATGTTGCTTTTTAATCGATGACATAAAACAATCACTAATAAGCGTAAACTCGGCCGCATTGTCTCCAAACCAGTGGGAGATGGAGCCGAATTATGCTAGGCCCGAGACGCGATGATTGGCCAGCAATGACATCTTTCGCACCAGCCCTACTGCAGAGGCTATTGTGTAGGCCAGCGATGATATCGTGCACACCAGGCCGAATCCGCCAATGCAGATGCGATTGCGCAGGCAAGCGATGATATAGCATGAACTGGGCTTATTGCAGATGCGATTGTTCATGTTCAAGCCGCGGAACCAGGCTTGTTCGAGACGCGATAAATCAGGCTAGCGACGATTGCCACGCGCATGGGAATGAATGACCTAATTTCGCGACCATCTCAGCGGGAGATCATTGTAGACCAGTGGTTCTTAACCTTTTTTCTTCCAGCGCCCCCTTTCAAAATTATCGTGCTCTAGCGCCCCCCCCCAACTTCATATTGTAAGGAATGTAATAAAGACAATGAGTAAGAGGGAGGGCCGTAACAGCACTTCGTTAACCCCCCTAAAAACGATTGCCTTGCGCACACATAGCGTGATAAACCGAACTTCTGAGGGCTTCGCCCCCACGAACCCCATATCGTGATTTTGATGGTCAGCAAAGTTTGTGTGTACTGGTCGCCCTAAGTACCAAAATTTTCCATAATGCATGAATGAATAGGTGGTAATTACCAGTGTTGGGATCAAGTCACTACCTTCGAGTCACGAGTCATTTCGAGTCATTGCACATTTTGACTCGAGTCAAGTCAAGTCAATCGATTTTCGAAGGTGACTCGAGTCAAGTCAAGTCACTCGATTTTTGGAGGTGACTCGGCTCAAGTCGAGTCAAGTCAAGTCAAGTCACGAGTCAAGTCATAATTCAAGTCAAGTTGCCTTTTCGAAGTATGAAGCATGATTACGTCATTGCATTTCGCTAGGTGTCTGAATAACAGATTGATTGATCATTGAATTTGAACCGATGAACGAATATAGAGTTAAATATACATGCAATAAGGGGCTGTATCGCTCGCATATACGTAGAACTGTTAAACTACGTAAGTAATTGCATGACCTCGTTTTATAGTTACTAGCCGAGATAGAGAATCGAGAAATGAATTGATAAGATGCAATACAGTAAGCTGTAGCTTCGATCACTTCGTTTGTGGTCAATATATTTGTGAGAGAATATTTGAGGCTCAGTAAAACGCACGATCATTGAATGAGCGGTCGCTCTCATGGGTTACACAAGTGTTTAGCAAACAATCCGAACATATGCAAGATAAAGTCATCTTTACTTGATGACTTGAAATTGACTCGTGAATTTTGCTCCGAGTCACGAGTCAATCCACATTTCTGATACGCCGAGTCAAGTCAAGTCAAGTCATTTTAGCAAAGTGACTCGAGTCAAGTCAAGTCATACGAAAAAGGTGACTCGAGTCTGACTCGAGTCAAGTCATGACTCGAGTCATCCCAACACTGGTAATTACATATATAAGTCGCTATATAAACTTTTTATCCTCTCAGTCCACGTAATCAGATTTACCAGTAGCACTGAGTGAGCTGTTGTATAGGAAAATAAAGGGCACGTAATTAATAATTAAACATATTCGGGCGTGCCCGCAGGTACAATTATTCGTTACCAGGGCCGTAACAGCACTTCGTCAGCCCCCCCCAAACTAAAAACGTTGGTCCTGGGCCCCCATCGGGTGATAAACCAAACTTCCGGGGGACTTCACTCCCAGACCCCCATTAGGCTGTCCGCTATTTGCTGATAGCCTATTAGGTATCTACATTGGGTGTCCATTTACTGAGGAAGCTATTCTCGCCTATTCGCGCAAAGTGCGAAAAATTTCACTAATTAATGATTGAATTGGTCAATATCATCGGGAATTGCATGTAAATTGAGATCAATTTTTATCCTCTCTCTGCTCACGTAAACACATTTATCGGTAGAGCTGAGTGAGGTGCAATGTTCTCTCTGAGCTGCGCACGTGCGCAGTGCTGACACGGTATGTGCATACGGAAAATCTACGTTGCGCACAACAAATCCGGAGTTATTATCTTTTTGCAGTCGTTACGCACTGTTGTCCAAGGGTCAGCGCAGTGAGTTGTTGAGTGTGCGCAGACTCATCAAAACTTAAAGCGAACATTGTGAGGTTTCTTGGAAACTGTAGGGCCCGTTACTAATAATTAAACATATTCGGGCGGGCGAAGCCGTTGGTATGACTTCGTTGCATGATGTTATTTCGTGACCCCCTGTCTGCAATATCAAAATATATAGAATCGCTCAACGGGGATATCGCCCAACAGGAATATCCCTGTCGCCCAATCGTACTAAACTAAAAGACGCACACGATTTCAGATTGATATTTCTTTACTGACATATAATTTTTCCCTGCCAGATGGAATTCGTCTTCTGGGGTTCTGATTGCCAAGACAGGAACATTCGGTGTCAGTCATTTAGCGCCCATGGACAATCAAACCTATATGTATTTTGAAGGCTATATGTAACGACGTTTTCGGTGTTAATTTGCTCTGAATACTCATTAAGGATATGTCCTATCACCACATCATCTACTGCGAAGCCATTTTTCTCCAGCGCCCCCCATACCGCCCCCCTGAGCCCAGCGCCCCCCATATCGCCCCCTGAGCGTTTCCGCCCCCCTTCAAGATCGCCAGCGCCCCCTGGGGGGCGCTGGTGGCAAGGTTAAGAACCACTGTTGTAGACTCTTCTCGCGAATTGACAACACGTTTCTCTCAATTCGGCCGCGCGGAACACTGATAACACAATGATTGAATTGCAACTGAATATTAGAGTTAGAATTATCATTTCAAAATGACGGGGTTTCGCGTTCGACCCCCGAAACCCCCGTGGCTACGCGCCTGCCACACGCGCGTATCGAAATCGAAGACGTCTCTAACGAGGTTGCATCCGATTCGCCTGATTACCAATTACTGGTCACAATCACTTGGGCGTTTGAGCATTTTGTACGAGGTGGCCGCCACCTCGTAACCGCGTAAGTCGGCGCCTATGCCGGTACCACTGAATTAAGAAGGATGCACGATGCCATGATGTCAAACTCATTTTCATCATGGCGCTAGTATTTCAAAGCTCATTGCGAGATAACAAATTCATTTTCATGCGAAGACTTCATGGGGTATTGAGGTCACCCCACGTACACATATGATGTCAAAGCCCAAGAAAATTTGCAATTTTTGTTCTCTCATCTTGATGCGTTACAATTTGTGACATTATATATCAATCACGGAAACCTAGATATCCCTGATATCAATGCAAGCTTACAAACTATTAATTTCCTGATTTAACCTTGACTCACTGTGATGCTCGGTTCATCGGTATCACCTGTTGAATTAATGTTTTTTAATAGATTCTGGAAACAAGTGAGCCAAGTAATACGGGTGGAGAGGATTGCGTCGAACATGTGGGTGGAGCTCCCACTTTACAGAGGAAGGTGGAATGATGCAAGCTGTGACAAAATTGATAATTTCGTCTGCAGAGGCTCGTTAGGTAACTGGCTACTTAATGACAGAATAATAAAACTCACAGTGATAATAATAATAGATGTATCAATTTTCACTTGGGATTCTGACTGGTACAATTTGAAGGGGGTGCTGTCACTGCTGTGCTTACTATCGGCCTACACGAAATTGACTCCTTGTCACTCAGTGTTACATGCTGGGACCAATAGTTTACGTTTGTGATGTTAGAATTATCTGATTATACTCAAATTTCATAGCGGTGATTTCATATATACAAGGACATACAAATTTCTTTACTTCCACTCAATGTTCCTACTTTCTACAAGATATGGGGGTGCAAAGCTGTGAGAGTGGCTGGACCAAGGGTAGTACCAGCTGTTACAGAACATTCACAACCAAGTACATGTGGCAAGAAGCTAATGCTTTTTGCGGGTAAGTGGATTCGGTGTTTTAATATCCAAAGATTCATTTATTGCAAAAGAAATTGTGCCAAGCATAGTTGTGTGATGAACCAACACAATCATAATAATTGATGTGTGATCAGGGTTGCAACTTTTTTTACAAACTTCATGAATTAGAGATAATTTTTTGACACGTTTATACTGAAAATTGTGATCTCATTTGTCTCTGTGCAGTGTCATTGGCAGTTCTTAACATGAAATATATTATCTGGCGTTCGATCTTCAATAATTCATTTTTATATCTATCTTGAATTATTATGTTTCTTCAAGCCTGTAACCCATCTACATGATTTTGCTGTTGTCCGGTCAAAGTGATTATTCAATTTCTATATTATTGTGCTATTTCCCTACAAAAAAACATCTCATTCTCTCAAGATACATTTACTTTTGCCCAATTTTTCATATGCAGTGCACTCATTTTTCAGTACAGACGGTGGACGACTAACTTCCATTACGAGTTCGCAGGAACAGATTACCGTACAAAATCTGGTCCAAAATACTGGAATTTATGAAGACTTCTGGATAGGACTGTCAGACACGGTAAATTTGACTCTGATACACTAGACCGGAGGAGGTCAAGGTATTCACCACTGCTAGTCAAGTAGAAGCAGTGGTAATGCCGTAAATTTTTACATAATCACAAGCAGGAGTAGCAATTTCAAATACATGACAAAGCTACTTCAAGTAGAAGTATAACACTGATAAAATATTTATAAAAATTAGATTTAGTCGAGGTGTTGCATATTAATATCAAATGGATAGTGGCTACTTGAGAAATTTCAAGATGCATCATCCCACAATACAAACTGACTGATTACACTACATTCAGACTTGTGCAAACTACTGAATTTTCAAAAGGCGCAACACTAACTAGAACTAGAACCACTCAAATTTTAAAACTGTAACTATAACTGGAACTACTCACTTTTCAAAATACGCTACTAAAACTAAAACTACTCACTTTTCAAAACCCGCAACTAGAACTAGAACTAACGACGTTTATAAATTAATACACTGCAGAACATAGTGCAAACTTTTGACTTTCTTGTGAATCTCAGAAAAATAATTGTCACACTCAGGAAGAGGGGTTCTCAAGTCATTTAATGTTAAGAACCGTACTGAACCGGATTTCATTCTGCTAGGCAACCCATTAGTTTTTATTTTATATCGACATTTGAAGAGGACAGGGTTTCGAGTGTGAAATGGGAGATATTTCAACCCAAAAAACCCACCCGCTGGCTACGCCACAGTTAGTAATGATGGCTATGAACTAGCAATGGCTGCAGAAACATTCCACCATGTAACAAAAATTTAGTTGAGCCGATTTTTTGGTATTTCCTATACCACATTCCTTAGTAAAACATGTTTCTGGCATCTATTTGCCTCAAGTGTCGTTTAAAAATGTCATTTTAAGCTTTTTAAACTGCCCGCACCATGTTTTACAAACTCCTTTATTGAAATTCCTATCAACAATTTATAATAGTTGGGTGTTAGCAACAATCATCGTCTCAGTCGGTATTGGCTACACCAAGCAATCTCAAATTCCTTTTCGTTTTGTTCTGATTGTGGATCTGATTGTGGATTTAGTAAGTACAATCTCATTATTAATTTCAACATCATAAATGTAATCTGCTTGCTGGCTGATTTTGATATATCTGCGGGGTGTGTATCAGTTTGAAACAAGTTAAGCATAAAATATATATAGAAGTAAGGTTTTTATACTTATTAACTTTACATTGGCATGAAGATTGGGGACAAAGATAAAAACTGAGCATTTCGTGTAATCTGCGAAACATGCGGATGAAATATGGATGGATGGCTAAGGGGAGATCGGCATTCAATGTCATTTGTTATTAAAGAAGCTGAAGGGAAATTCGAAACCTTATAGATGACTGTAATTTCTGTATGGGTGACATTCCAAGATTCAGAATAACTAAAAAATGACTTGTCATTGTATATCCTTCTATGCCATCTACTCTTGAGCACCTGTTCCGTATTGCAGTAGGTTTTCACTGCCCAACTATCAGGCAAAAAAGCTCCAGAAGACTCGACAGGGCTTAAAGATACAGAAAATTACTCCGATGACGACTTCAACATCTCACAGATATAAATCCAAAACCACACATTCGTAACCAACACGAACTTGATGATTTAGTCGGGAATCACTAAATTAAATGCGGAAATTCTGACTCCAAGGTTGAAACTAGGGAACGATGTCCATCGTCGAGAAAAGGGTATGAACGATTTTCACGTATTCCATAATACCAGCAGATTTCTCAGTCTAGAGACCCAAATCATACAAACAAACCCAATTCGGAAGATTTTTGAAGTGTTTCCATCCTTTTTAATCTGTGGGAGCCACATTTGTGCATATTCCTTCGTTTTGTTAGTGGATTTGTACGTTCAATAAGGAATTATGCGTATTATTACAGGGCAATTTAGAGTAAAACGAGAAATCACAAAAAGTGACATTTCTTAAGACTAGGAACACTCCAAAAGAAATTTTAGAAATATTTTAGTGAGTGGTTTGGAATAGCAAAACACAATACATAAAAATCTTTACTCAAATAAAATTTTGCAAAATTTTGTTACATGGTGTTATTTTTGGTCCATAAGAAGAGAAGATTTCTCATTTTACGGACGCAAGTCACGCAAACAAAACCACTTCTGACGTTTTTTAAAGTGTTGATTTGGTACTCGATGCATGAGTATTGAGTAAGCTATATTTGTTCATATTAACCTTTTCATTAGCATTTTCCTGCCTCCAAGAAAGAATTATTGTGATTAATACAGAGCAAATATGGGTAAAATAAAAAATTAGAGAAATTGACATTTCTTCAAAATTTGGGACACTTCGCGGAAAATTTTGATATTTTTGTAATTCGATTGGAATACTAAAACACTATACATAAAAAATTATAGCCAACTGAAACTTTTGTAAAATTTTGTCACATGATGTTATTCAACAGAACACCGATATCTCGATTCACGCAAAACTACAACACATGCTTTCTAGTTGTTCGGCAATTAATATATTTTTCAAATATGAAACTAGAACAACTGAATTTTCAAAATCAGCAACTAGAACTAGAACCAGAACTGCTCACTTTTCAAAATCCGCATCTAGAACTAGAACCAGAACTGCTCACTTTTCAAAATCTGCAGCAAGAACTAGAACTACACAAAAAACCGTTAGTTAGTTGACCATCAATTAACTATATGAGTAGTTTGTATAAGTCTGATTATATTACAGCAATTTTCAAAATAAGCCTGACTTTTACGGCAGTTTTCAAATATATATTATGTTATCATGATACAGGGGTTATTTCGCACGGTTGTTCTTATTTTACTCACAAAAATGTTGGAAACCGATCTCAAACTACTTTCTATTTTACAAAAACCCAAGTGTAAAAGTGAGTAGTTTAGCATCAAAAAAATGTAATTGAAAGTGGAAGTAGACAGAAATCATAGCCGCTCGAGTAATCAGTAAATATAGAGAAACCTAGTTCTGGTTGTATGAGCTATGTGTACTACAAGGTGTAATATAGCTCATACCAACAGACATATGCAGTTACACATGTTCTGACCTGGAACTGTGCCTGAAATCTGATTCTGATCAAAAACCAACATATATTGTAGGCCGATGGTGGCAATCTGCAATGGAGCACATTTGAAAGCTATTCCTACAGCAACTTCCTGTCGGCAGCCACTCCAAACGAGTAAGGTTTACTGAACGTGGTTTTCGTATCAAAATCTCATGTTGTTTCATGAAAATTTCCACTCAATTCACAATGGTAGATTTGCATGAATTTTTTGTGCATGGTGGACAGTGTCTATTAGTAATGGCGGCTTGATTTCAGCCCGCCATACGAAGGAAGCAGCTGTGCCGTGATGGATCCAAATAATAATTACAAATGGGATCTTGTGAAATGCTCCAACGAATACAACATCATATGCGAGAAAGGTTTCAAAGGTACATTGTTCATCGCTACAGTGGTGATTACCAAACTTCCAATCCATGGCCGCCTTACTTCTCACAGCATAGAGTGCATCTTGATTCTTGCAAATTATGATGTTGTTTCTTTATTCTCATTCATTGTTCATGCTTCGTTTTAACATGTTTTTTTTACTATTCATGATAACGTTTATTTGATTTGATTTTGATTGATAAATTTCACCAAGTCATGCCGTCTCCTTTCTATCTGACAGTGTATTGCAATTGCAATCTTGTGATGTTTAGAAATGACGGAAACATCAATCCACAAACGAACGTGTTTTACCCCTTGTTCGGTTGACATTGCTGAAAAAAGTTGAAATTGATGCTCCAAAATTCTCCATTAATGGATTCGAAACACCTTAAACAACAAAATGTATATTTTATGTAATTTATGATTTTTTCCTTTTCTCAGAAACTACGTAAATATTTGCCAGGGTATCAAATAAATTTGGTCGAAAAATTCAAAGTCAGTATATTTCAGTGATTTTATTGCCTTTTAGTGCAGCCTCTTAGCCCAAATGAGCTAATCTCAAGCTTACCAGACTGAGCTGACTCAGTAACCCATTTTACAAGCCATGCAAGCCATATAAATTGGCAATTCTTGGCTGGCCACAGGTTGCACTGCACTAATCTATAGAGATGTTGAATTTGATGATTCATATTACTAAATAATACACATAACATACATTAGCTATTGCGGATGGTGTCAATTTGTGGTGTCGAATATTCTTTTCACATCTCGCAAGAAACTTACACTAGCCGCAAGATGTAGCCTGTCATAAGACGGAAATTTGTATCTCTTCTCATGATGCTAATTTTCAATTCAGCGACATGTCCCACGGGCTGGACTTTTCTTGCTGACAAGTGCTACGAGTTTATCGTCAATCCTAATCGAGCAACATCTTGGACCAATGCTCTCGCGACTTGCAATTTGGAAGGAGGCGGACTATTGAAGATTGAAACGTAATCATACCATTTTTTTTTGCATAATATATGATCAAGTATTGGATGTGCTTAACAGTAAAGAGCAGCAAGACAACCTGGCTGGTGCCCTGGAGCAGTATTATAATTCCGGTGCTGATCTGATTTGGATTGGAGGGTCTGATATTGGGCACGATGATTCATTCACTTGGTGGGATAATACACCGCTGGCGATAAAGTACTGGGATGACAATATGCCCAAAGCAACTAAAGGTATGTGCGATAACATATTTATAGCACTGCAAAACTGCATTCCCTAATAATGCATTGCCTTTAAAACAAACAGATCGCTTAACAGGAACAAAAATTTGACCAGTTTGATTTCCCACTAACAAATCATTCTCTGAAAAGACTATTTAAGATACAGAACTTGACCTATTTTTAGTCAATTCACCAGCGATCATAGTTAATTGAATAAATTTCCCGTTTAGATTTTCTCATTTTCAGATCGGTAAATATGGGTGGCAAAAATTTGTGTTGAGCTTGATAAGGCGGATATGAGTCGAAAAAAGTTGGGAACCGCTGAACTAGATGTTTGTACTGCTTGTGCTAACACATTGGGTACCGTAAATTCTTGTAAGACATTTTCGCAAATAATACCAAGTTTGATTGTCCCCTTCACTTTTCGCAATACATCAACATTCAATTATTCCCCTTGGATATATTTTTCAAAAAAGCATCAAGTCTACTGATCTTGTATATTAGGCTCCTCTTCTGGAGCGCACTGAAATCCATGTTTTATGATAGCAGTTTCTATTAATATTGGTATATGAATTTTCGTATGAAAATTGTCTTCTGAAATTCACGATGCTTTTAGATCAGTACGATTGCATGGCTATGTATTCGGGCAGTTCGGATCACAATAACTGGGAAACAACTAGCTGCTTTTTTGAACGTCAATTCATATGTGAGCTGCCGGAAGGATCCAGGCTTCCGCAGTTGGATCCTGTAGTCGGTAAGTTTATCACTTTCAAGTGGTGATCACTAGCAAAGCAGTTATGCTTTTTCTGAGAGTTCAATATAGTTTCTGTGCAACTGATTTACTAACATTTCAACAGTTTTTGAAGAACAAGTACCTTTCCTATTCACATTAAGTTGAGAATAAAATGCATTTGACATCAGTTTACGTCGTAGCATCACACAGATTACAATTTAGATTGGATTATGACTTTCTGTACTTCAAAAGGCTTGATTTACTATGTTCACATAAGAGGAATCTCAGAAACTCTAAAACCATGAAATATTGTACCTGTCAGTACACTCCTAACAGGCAATTTGAAAGTTTGATTTTTTAGCACGTTTTGTTTTTAAGGAAACTTGATTCAGTTTATTATTACTTTCATCATTTAATAACATCACTAGATAGCGATGACCCCTGACCAGATAGGAAAGAGTCAAAAAGACTTGCACTAGTCTTTCAATCACACACACAGCATCTAGAATATTGAAATGAGAGATATGTACAATGTGTCAAGCATCGAAATCTAACCCTTCAAGTTAATACTCTACGCATCACTCATTTTCTTTGGTAATTTCCAAAGTGATACAGCCTGGCAAACACATCTTGAATTGCAATTTCAATTTTCACCAAGAGTACTTTCGATGACTACCCTTGCCAATATCGACCTCCGGCCCAGTTGCTGTTCATGCATGTCAATTAATCGTTCAATATTTACTGTAACTGTGTATATTTACAATGTCAAATCGCGAGTTTCAAACCTAGCATAAAACTTGTTGAGTTGACACTTATGTTTTATCGCTGAATGAGTCGGTTATGTCAACTTTAAATTAATGGGCTTGATGTTTCGTTAGGCTTGATTGACTAATTGTGCGTTCACCCCACTAAACCATTCCTTTCACGGCGTCATCTAGTGGATGGAAAGTGTAAAGATGGCTGGCGATGGTTCAAGACCGGGTATTGCTTCTTTTTTGGGAACTCTGAAAAATCGCAGTCACAGGCTAAGGTATTTTGTGAAAATCTATCGGACAGAGACCATCCTTCGACATTGGCAAGTGTTTTGTCGACTGGTGAAATGTCCTTCATTGTGGGTAAGTAATCCCATGGGTATGACTAAGCTATCGTTGGCAACTGAAGATAGAAGGAAAAGTAATTGTAACAGATGGGATTCAAGCTAATTCCAATCATGTTTGCTGAAAAAAATGTTCATTTATTCAGGGGTTCTTAACCTGGGGTTCATGGATTAGTTTTAAGGGGTTCATGAAAGGCCGATGTTAAAACTACAATATAAAAACACTGTCCTTTATAAGATCTGTCCATATTTTGACTTACATCCTTACTTTATCATATTTTCGTTTTTTTAGTCAACTGGTAGCTTTTTGGGAAACGACTTGACCAGATGGCAATATGAGACAGTAATTATCACTGGGTGGAAGTGATTAGCTTCCCAAACTGTCCGGTCTCGGGGTCAACACAACCACTCAGAACTTTAGGGGTCCGCCCCCATGGTTGTAACCAAGTCACAAGGTTCCGATTCATGAGTGAATTTTACTTATATAGTTTTGACTCGAGTCAAGTCGATTCATTTTCAATTCAACTCCTAGTCCAGTCAGGTTTCAACCATTGATTTAATTGAATAAACTATTACCGGAATTGTTCTATTGATACTGCTTTCCTTTATAAATTTTCTATTTAACGGAATACTATAAGTATATATTGAACTGAACTGGAATATTTTCGGCCGACACTGGTCAGGAGCTATCATCAGCAACTAGTAGAGAATTGGAAAGAACTTTCTATATCAGCAATTGTATCACGAAATATGACGTCACCGACATGATATTTTGAATAATCGGGGCAAAGTCATATTTTGTGATACGATGGTTGATATACAATATTCTTTCCAATTCTCTACTAGTTGCTACCGATTAACCCTGACCAGTATCAGAATAAAATATTCGGTTTCATTTCTATATGAATACACCAGTCAATTGTATGCTAATATCTGGTACCTCCAAGAATTTCTTCAAATCCTCAACCATTATTCAAATACCACATGCTGCACTTTTCGCTATCAGGACATATGCAGCAGGACAGCTGGATTGGACTCGAAAATCAAGGTGGACAGTATACGTGGCTTGATTCAGGAAACGAAGTTCAAATAGTGAATTGGGACAGCAGTGCTACAAAAAGCAAGCAGTGTGTATTTGCTAAGGAAGACTCGGGCTTATGGGTGGATGACTCGTGTTCCCAGTATCATACTTTTGTCTGTAAAACGAACGAAAGTATGCCAAACTCGATTATGCATGTGCTTGAGTAAAAAGTTGTATGAGTTATGTATTCTTTTCAGTTGAAATCACGCCGGTCGCGCCGACTCCTCCAGATTTACGTAAGAAATACCGTGTTTATGTAACAATCTAAGCCCTAAGATTACAGTAACAGTTATAGGAATAGTACGTTTTATATTTTTGTCTGTGTTGTTTTTGTGGCATATACATGATCGCATATGCATCGCCACCACGAGTGCATGTTGTGCATATGCTGCTGGACAAGAATGGCGCAGAAATAGCATTGTACAGCTTCCTAAGTCTGCACACAGCCAATTTGCAATTGAATGGTATCATATCAACTTTTCCCATATTTTCAGACCAGCATATTTGCCTATTAAGCATATTCACAAAATCGGATTATTTCCAAAGCGCAGAGGGGGTTAAATATTCGTGTAAAAGTAGTCAATAGTTCAATTATCTAAAGCCGCCTTCAATACGTTGAGAAAGTAGAAGTACTTTGTTACTGACATGCCAAAGCAGCCTATTCGCTGTAGATGCTAATAAACCTTGAAATATTGATGACATCTTCATGTTTAGATCCTGACTACGAAAAGTGTGGCGGTAATGGATGGTTTTCCAACCCATCTTCAAGCAGCTGCTACAAGGTATTGAATTTGTTTTGTAAAGTCAAACTATCTTTTTCTGTTGATACATCACCGCTAGACGTTATATTGAGTCAATTAGAGACATTCCCTCTGGTCTCCGATTTGAAAGGCATCTGTCGAGCAGTCTTGGACAACTAGACAATTATTATGCAACTAGTTCGAAGGAAATGCCGGTAATCTAATTCTAATCTGCTTTGTGGACTGTTTCTTTGCTCTAATATAAATTCTAATCTTATTTCTCGTTGCCCTGAAAATGCTACAAGAGAACTGTATAGTGCGAAACGAGTCAAGCTTAGTGTACGGTAATGATATTGCCATTTTCATGCTCATGGGAATGAATGCAGATATGATTTAACGGAACTTGATTTTATTGTATTTCTTTTTAATTTGAAATTTCTTTCATTTTTCAAGTTTTTGTGAATTCAGTGATTCTCGTTCTAATTTAATTTGGAAAAGATCGTGTCGCTCTATTCGAATTTTGATCCATGTACTTTTGTCAACCAACTCGGTTTTATGACACGGTACAGGCGAGATGTTTGAAGCTGTTGCATTTGTTCAATTACTAGGTCGATGCGGGCCGTACAAGAACATGGAATGACGCAAGAGCAGAATGCCAGAATCACGGGGGAGATTTGATATCGATAAATACACCCGAAGAGAACGCATTCATTCATGGTGTGTTTTACAGCAATACACATCAACCAGTTTCCCGATATTGACTGGTTAAGCATTTGGCATACACTTTCGATTTAGATTTGACTCAACAACTGGGATTCGCTGCCAATCTATGGATCGGTGCGTCAGACAAAATGTCCTGGCAAGACGATGTAGTTGATGTCTATGACGGCGGATGGTCGTGGTCTGATGGAAGTCCTTTCAATTACCTCAATTGGGAGTCAGGTAGAGAAAATCTATACAAATGTTATCCTTCTCCAAACACGTGGGCTACGAGAAAATTGAAATAACTAAAATTTGGATGCGGACTTTGCGCAATGCGCATGTATAATTGTATATATTGACAAAATTTATTGAGTAACATCCAGTCTAAATGTTATATAAAGTGGGGTATCAGATTCTAATGTCAGTTACGCCAGCACCGTTGCAATTCTTATGAGACGATGGGCCTAGAAAATATACTGGAGCCAACATGAGGACGCGGACCGTTGTTTTAAATCTGGGCCACTTGTCAAAAGGTCTGCACATCCCTGATGTAGAGCATTATAGTGTTGACAGTTGCATTGAAATTGATTTGTTTCTTTACATAACTGTTACTCTTTATTTATCTTGGTCCATCGTATATTTATGTTTTGCCCTAGATTTATTTAGTCATATATATTTCAAGATTTGCCTAGTCCTTCGCAGCACTTGCTGTATTATGTTACATTCACCACAGTATTCACTGTTATAGCTTCAAAGTACACAATATATATCCGATTACTCCTAACAGCTGAAGTAGACTTAATAATCACCAGATCACTTCGATGCAGCTTTATCTAGGTATTACTGTAACTATTATCACATATGTATCTATCTATATTCATTTTGCTCCTTATAGGAACAGCTTTTTGTGTACTGCATCAAAACAATCTTTTGTGTCATGCAAACTTGAATTCTGCTTTTGGATTTTTGCGGTGATCAATAAATCCTTTATCTCTCTCTTTCTATCTGTGTAACGAATTGTAATTGCCAAATTATATGTTTCTTTTCACTTGACTCTGTATTCTTTTGCTGTAACTTACCTGTGCTGGATTATAGCATGACTGCGCCATGATTTGGCTCTGCACTAAGCTAGATGATTACCATCCAACCATGTTGCTGTTCAGGCGAGCCAAACAACTCCGGAGAAGAGGACTGCGCCGAGCTTTACTTAGCCACTGGGAGGTGGAACGACGACCGTTGCGCCAGAACGCGTCACTTTATTTGCGAAAAAATCGGAGACACGGGTAACAGCATCATCGGGACTGATGTGGCGCAGAGCGAATGCAGGAGCAACGAGGCGTGCTGCTTCAGACATCTCGGTGTGGAGAAGGGAGGCGCCATCCCAGACAGCTTTCTGAGCGTGTCGTCCTTTCGTGATGTGAATTTCAACGCGACCAGGGGACGGTTGAACATGCAGGACACTGTTGTGGTGGTTGACGCAGGTTGGTGTCTGAGCGGCGTGAGTTGGAGATAAGCTTAGGTTTGGATTTGGATATCAAAATATAACGGATATTAATCGGATATGGATTTAAGATTGATATGAAAGTTAATTTGGTTTTGGACTCTGTCATAAAATTCAGGTTTGTAATGACTCGTCTTGAGTTGTGATTTTTCGGTGACTCGACTTGACTCACGTCATTTTCCTAAATATGGAAATGAATCGACTCGACTTGTACTCGAGTCACTGCGCATGACTTTACCAATTCATATGACTGGAGACAAACTCGGCCAGAAACCTTCCTTTATCTGTTTGAAGAACCCTGTTAAGAGTAGAGGTGGCCCGAGTAATCGTCATCGGTACTTGAGTAGATGTAGCGCCAGCGACATAAATTCACACCAAGTAGAAGTAGTAGTTTCCAAGCAAGAGAAAAACTAAATATTCTAGGACTAGATTTGAATATGCAATTGCCTAAAAGTTTCCTAAAAAATGTTGATCACCAAATTCAGCTCAATTCCAACCAGTAAATACACGGTAGCAGAGGCAATTGGAATTTTTGGATTTATTAAAAAAAAAAAATTTTTTTACAATTTTTACTGTCAACCCCACGAAATTGTTGAGTTGTCTACAAAAACGATGCAGTAAAAATTTGACGCAATTCCAACCTGTAGAAGCAAAGGTATTTGACTTTTTCATCAATAGTTCTGGGATTACCCGCCATTCAAAGATATTTTTGCAAATCCAAAACTTTCAACAGCAATAACTTCGCTTCTACTGGTGAAATGAGAAAAACTTGATATGCATTGTTTTTCTTAGGCAATTTGACAATTTCGCGGGGTTGACAGTACCTTGAAAAAATATTTTTCTAATGTATTTAAAAATTTCAATTGGCCCTGCCGCAGTTTGTACTGGTTGGAATTGAGCAAAATATGGTGTGCAGCATTATTTTAGGTAACATAACAATTGAATCGGTGAATCCTCCGAATCCGACAAAAAAAAAATGTTATTTTTGAACAACCCTACTAAACAGTATTGAACACTATGTTTGGACTAAAAGCTACAACTTGCAACCTTTGCACCTTGACTCGGTGGTGAATTGAAGATGACTCAATTTGATACGAGTCAAAACTATTAAAGTGAGATTGACTGGCTTTGGACTTTGATTTAGATATGCTGCGAAATTTGTGTTTCCACTTGGATTGGAATCTCAAATATTCAACAGGATTTCAATTAAAGAATATTGAAGGGCGTCTCTTATTGAAAAATGATGGTGCAATAATTCCATATTCCTTATGTACAGGCCCAGTTTCGGTTGGTGCCCATGGGGCATGGGAGCCAGACGACAATGATCAAGAAACTTCATGGTTCCAAGTCGACTTTCTCACTTATACTGAATTCAAAGGGATCATAACCCAGGTAGAGTTTGTGCCGAGTTGCTCATAACTTCATATTTGATGAGACTATTAGAGGTACAGTGCTTTAATGTACAATGGCATGGTATATTCATATTGACATACATCAGGGGTAATCATCAGCATCTAGTAGAGAATTCAGAAGAACTTAGTATATCAACAGTCGTATCACCAATTATGAGGTCACAGGCACAAGAATTCGAACAGATGGCTTATGCTCAATGTACGAGTTTTCGATTCTGCACAAACTCCATTTGATACGGACTAGATAGGCTGGTTTTGATAGAAGACGCGCGAATCAGAACAAGCAACGCCTATGGATTCCGCCATTGGAAAACATTTCATGGATAATTCTACTTGTTGAAGGCCGTTGTTCATTCTCCCATTTATGTGCCTTGGAGTCGAGTTTTATTAAAATCCCCGAACCAAACAAACAAAGGGTGGGTGTCTGATCTTAAAGGCCACTCCAAGTTGTTTCGACACCTTCCTATCTTTTCATTGTATCGCAGTCCTGTGATGCAGTCCTGTGATGTTTTGAAACGATGAAAATATTAATAAACCTGATAGATTGATTTAAGGCAGTTCGTGCATAATGTAAAATTAGCATCAGCCATCAGTCAGCCTCATTCATTCAAACTTTCATGTTTGTGACGTCATATTTGGTGATGTGACTGTTCATAACAGTGTACAAATCTCCTTTTAGTTCTCTATTAGTTGCTGACGATTACGCCTGACTGGTGTCAGCCAAAAATATTCGGAATTATATCAATATAAATATACTATTCAACAACTTGAAAGCAGTGACAATTCCGTAACGTATACAGGGAAGGAATAATTTTAATGGCATAACTGGAAAAAGACAGTGGACAACAAGTTACAGGATATCGTACAGCCAAGATCCCGAAAACACGAAGGAGAATGTTCAAAATTGGGAGTTCTTGAAAGACAGCACTGGAAATGATATTGTAAGTATATTAAAACAATGAATAAGAGTGTAATTTAAACAATGAGGCGTCACACTGACGATGTAGGTTTTGGTTTTTTGTTTCTGCGTTTCGTAATAGTTGTAATTGGACTGAAGGGTAAAGCTAAAAACGTAGAGACATGTAAAATGTAGGGAGATTTATGCCATTGCTGCTTGACTTGATAATAATGGGTATGTTTTCGCACATGAATGATCAGATAAGTAGCAACCGATCGTTAGTACACTGCCCCCAAGGTTGCAGTGGTCTGTCGGTCAAAGTAATAATATGCAATTTATCTCCCCTGGAAGAGAACCAATAATTTGTTTGTATAACTAGCTGCCGCATCCTGAACCCTACTTTGAAATTCAGGAAGGGGTCCATAAAATTATATTCTGAATCAACATATAGGCCTAGTAGAGTTTTTTTAGTCAGATTTCTACCACAAGTAGAAATTTTTATAACAATCTTCTCCGCAACAAGGATTTATTTTGTAATGTTGAAAACTACATCGCTGCCTGAAATCAATATTGGGGAGCTTATTTTTTTATTAAAATTTTCATCAAATCAAAACGCACAAGATTGCGATGTAATGACGCAATCGTTAGCATGTATAGTCTTGTTGCAGCCCGTCTAGTGTTTGACTGTTTTGGCTGTTTGTTTGTCTGCAAGCTTGATCACTTTTAGAAAGGGGTGAGTGACTTGAAAAAATGCCCAGATCTTTTATGCCCGGAAAGCTTGTGTGCCTCTCGTGTGTTGCGTTCAAACTGTCAATAACATTTTTTTGCAATCTTTGCTGCTATTTTCTCGCTTAGATATTCGAAGGCAACAAAGACAAAGACACCCAAGTCACAAATCTCTTTCCGAGACCGATCGTTGCCAAACACATCCGGTGCCACCCGCTGACTTACAACGACAGAGTGGCTTTGAGATTGGAATATATTGGATGCACGGCCTGTACAATGAATTGATCATTGTGTTGCAATGAGCATCGTTGTTTCAATAATTACATAACTTTTCAGCTTGTTTGTACAATGTGGGCATGAACAGCGGTTACATCACAGATAGCATGCTCTCATCATCTACCGGTGACGCGAAGCAAGGAAGACCACCTGCTGAATCTGGTTAGGGATGTAACATGTTACTACATCTTTCCAGATATGACAGATTTTGTCGAAAGATAATTTGCAATGAAAACTGCGGATATATAGAACACTTGTTCTACTATATAATCATATGTCCCAACCACACCCTCTACTGTGACGTCATATTTCTTCAGCACCTCGATATAGCCCTTGAGCATTTCCGCCCCTTCAAAATCAAAATAGCCCCTCACGGGGCGGGGCGCTTGCCACCAGGTTAAGAAACACTGATCTAATGTATTTCACCGATTACAATCTCTCTCATAATGTGGCAAATAAACCGTTGCAAAATTGAAAATTCTATGACTTATTCTTTTTCCATCGTTGAATAGTGTATTCACATTGAAATGAGCCCGAGTATTTTCGGCTGACACTCGTCAGGGATAATCGTCATCAATTCGCAGAGTATTGCAAGAACATTGTATATAAACAATCATATCACTAAACATGACGTCACCATCGTTTTTCCATCGCATTAAAAGCTTGACGTCATAGTATGTTCTTATCAGATCAATGTCTCACTGGTGGTGACAACGGGCAAGGTTATCGGGGTTGGCTTTCGAAGACTTCATCGGGACTGGACTGCCAGCCGTGGGCTCTCCAAACACCGCACACCCATCCATAGTAAGTAAAACGATGTGTTCTAATTCTTCAGTATTTGATTTCCAAAATGTTGAGAATTTCTTGTCTCTTGTGTACACTAGACCAAACCTTGATAACATTGTGCCTGATAGTATTAAAAAATCTGTCACAATACGAATTAAAAATATAATATCTTGTTTATCTTTTTCCTGAATACAAATACAGCAGGAACTGATTGAGTATTTGTGTCTGAATCCAATATCTTAATTATGATTTTTCTAAGTACAAACAGTAAGAACTGAATGAATATTTGTGTCTGAAGTACCATGTATTATCCCTCTGGTTACTGATTCCACCATTATAATATAATATAATTACATTTTTATAACTAGCATGTTGCCACGACTGGTGTTTCATTTTTTATTATGTTTCTGTGTTTTTCTTCTGTTAGCCTACGGTTGCAGACTTTCAACTGTTGAATCATTAAAATGGATACAATATATTACTTCACTGTTATGGAGGTGGTTAGTAGTAAGACCTTTGTAGTTCATATCGCCACCTGCAGACAAATTTGTTTCTTTTTTGCTGTTTCCATATTTCCATGTTGAATTTGTAATATTGGATTTCTGCTTGATTCTGCAGTAATCCAAGGGATTATCAAGACGACGGACTTACCGGTAATGCCTGCCGAAATCCGGGTGGCGACAAAGACAGGCCGTGGTGTTACACTACTGAAGTATCGGTGGAATGGGAATATTGTAATGTACCTACTTGTCCAAGTGAGCTCATGATTTTTACGGGTTTCCGAAAGGTATTTTCGATGATTTTTTTCCTATTCAATATAATTTTTGTTGCTCCAATTAATGTCATTTCCATATTCAAGTCCAATCAATTAGGCTTGGACAGCTAGATACTGTAATTCAAGTAGTTGAGCTGGAAGAATTAGAGCGAAATGTCGCAATTTGTAAAATTGAATAATATATTCATTAGGGCTGTTCAAAAATAACTTTTTTTCCTGAATCTTGCGGGTTACGTGATTAAATCGTTAGGTTGCCTTAAAAAACGACGCACATTAAATTTTAATTCATTCCAACCAATATTCGCGGATTTCGTAGAGTTTGAAAATTTCGAATTTGCCAATGTATGCAAAAAGAAATTTTTCTTCCAACCCCATAAAATTGTTGCGCTATCTTCAATAACGATGCAAAACAAATTTGACTCAATTCCAAGCCGTAGAAGCGGAGTTATTTGAGTTTTTCGATGACAATTCTGGGATTATCCCCCAATCAATTCATTGTATCACAGTCTTGTGGTGTTTTGAAACAATAAAAATGATTCTTAATAAACTGAACTGGAACATTTCGCTTATATTTAGTCAGTAAGTAGAGATTGCCTTTCCGTTGACACAAAATCATACGGCCTATAATAAGATTGAACTCTCATGGGAGACAGTGATGTTCTATTGCCACTTATTGTAAGTTCACATACTACCGAAAATCATTGACATATAAAATTCAGTATCAAAATCCTTGATAAAGCTGCTAATCTAGTTTATGATACAGCTTGTCATCGTAATGGCATCTCTTGTACTAGTGTTGCCATGGACAACATGTTAGACCAGGGGTACTATGCCTTGAGCATATCCTCATATTGTTTAGATTACGTTCCGACTGGATGGCAGCCAAGTTCTTCGAATACAAATCAGTGGATTCAAGTAGCATTTGATGACTATTATAAAGTAAGTTTCTATTTTGTTGGCAGCTTAAGGATAGAAATATTTGTCAAAGATTATGAAATTTTCATCAACAACTCATCCAAGACTTTATGGGTATGCACTTCGTAACGTGCCTTCGATACTAAACATAACGGGAAGACTAAATTTCTAGTTGTCCCCTTGCCCGTGAAATAAATTTACAACTACTTACTTTTTGTAGTTTTAATTTTGGAAATTAGGAACCGGAATCATTTTTGGGATATGTTTGCATCACCGAGCGAGATAGCGTAACGGTGATGCGTCCGGCTTCTTGATCGGTAGATCGTGGGTTCAATCCCCGGCCTGGTCAGACCAAAGACTCGAAAACTGGTATCCACGGATATATGCGCCCCGTTTTCCCGATTTTGTAAGTAAATATTACATGATAAATTATATTCTTAGGATTCTATGTTACAACAGCATTCACGTGCCGACCTTCATAACTTTTTTCGAATAGACCGAAATGAGAGGGAGACTCTTGGAATATTGTTATGCTTGTGTGATTTCCTTTTAACTTGAGCTACTTTCTGGACCGTGCACCAAAACTCATTAGTTTCGCACCTTTATGATATAACAGATGAATTTATACAATATAACAGAGTGAACAACATTCTAAGATCAAAGTAGCTCATTAACGGAACTCCAAACATGCTTGAAACAGCCCTTCAATTTCACGGTTGAATGAGCATGAAAAGCATGTTTTTCATCATGCGACAACTTGAAAACTACCCAACTAATTCATTTCAAATAAATTGCGATTTAGTCCGGTATAGTTTATGATGTTTTGAGCCAAATTTCAGCAAAATCTGACGTTATGTGCGAATATACTCTTACGGTCTACTTCTTGGGTAATTTGATGTCCTCAATTTCTTATTTCTACTCGAAGTAATTTTGAACGTCTGAGGAATCGGTTCTTGAGTAAGATCTTGACTGCTTTGAACGCGCCTAATAAATTTGACAGGTTTCCGGCATCACCACATATTCCGGCTCTTCAAGCTGGGTGAAAACCTACAAGCTACAATTTGGAGAGGTTGCAAACAACCTGAGGACATACGAAAACCAGAATGGCGACGATCACGTACGTATCGTACAAGTCTCAAATCCTGACGCCTTAATTTACTGATTACAATTGAATAATATTCACATTGAGATAAACCCGAATGTTTTCTTTTCAGTACTCTACTAGTTGCTGACGAATACCTGTCACAGGTGTCAGCCGAAAATATTCGGGTTCATTTCGATATGAAGATATTATTAAGTGTATACCAGGGTTGTAATGATTCGAGTTGCAACTTTTCGTTTACCCGACTTGATTCGAGTCATTTTCTTAAAAATGGAGACTGACTCGGCTCGAGTCACTTTGTGTATTGACTCGATCAATTTATATGACTCAACACGTTTTATATGACTTGATTCAAGCCTTGTGTATCTGGACCGACACTTGAAAAATAGGCCCTGTAACTGTTTTTTGTCTGTTTGAAAATACATGATAAAAGTGATAAAAATGTTGTTTATTTTGAATGAGAGGCCTACGATGTCACCTATGAGTTTAAAAAATGTGAGTTGAACATGACTTGAACATGACTGGAACTCGATAATGAACAGTGAACAGTGAACCAACTCGAGTCTCAACATTATGACTGTGACTCGACCCTTTGACTCGGTGATGAGTTGCAAATGACTTGACTTGACTCGAGTCAAAACTACAAAAATATGACTGACTCGTGACTTGGTTACAACCCTTGTGTGTATTGAAGTTCTATACCTGCAAGAGTCTCCTCGAAGTTACTGTCGTCTCCAATCGCAGATATTTTACGGAAATAACGGAGCAAACTCACAGTACACCGACATCGTACGCGAGCCCATCTCCACCCTGTTTTTGAGGATTGTCCCGCAGTCTTGGCAAAGCAGAATCACTCTACAGTTTGAAATCAACGGATGCTACGCCGACAGACTCATGTCGTGTGCCGGTAACTATCTCAATTCACGCGTCTGAATTCGCCTCTATGTTATGCTGGCGCGCGTTTCTTTCCTTCTGCATCACAGATAAAGCGAGTCAATACGAAGAGGAATATTTTACGGCCACCTGCCCGGGAGGATGTGCTGAAGATTTTAATAAAGGTCTGGTGTATGGAACGGATACTTATACAGAAGTAAGAGCCGATGAGCGTATTACGTTATGCGGGCCACGCTTTACCACCAAGAGAGCATTTTGAATCAGTCCATTCAAATAATTCATTGGTCATCATCGGATCTCACTAATGTAATGCCAGAAGATTTGAAAATCGCATTACTTCGACTATATCTTAAATTTAATGGAACAAACAATACCTTCGTTGGAATTCATTTAGTCCTCGACGCAGAAAAATTGACCTCATAGGCACCCTCGTGCATAGAGGGTTGATGATATGTTTGGGTAACAAACTGACTTTAGAACTTGACAACATCCGAAAAATCTTACTTGATAACGGTTACCCTGAACACGTCATCAACCGTGGCATAGAGAGGAAATTAACGCAATTCAACGCAGAAAAGTCAACAGAGCCGAACGAACAACCAAAGATATTTATATCCATCTACCTTGGATTGGCCCCATTTCCACCCGCTTTGAAAAACAATTGATTTCTGCGGTCAGTAAGTGTTACGACACAGTCAAAACCAATGTGATTTTTACGACTACACAACTGCTCCCTTCAACACGCAAAGACGTGCTTCCTGCACTTCAACAAAGTAATGTAGTGTACGTATATAAGTGCCACTGTGATTGTGGCTACGTAGGATGAACGTCAAAGCGTCTGCAGGAGCGCATAAACTGGCATGTCTCCAGATTTATCAGAACATGTGCATCAGCCTCACCCTTAACTCATCCGCTTAAGCTTGATACTGATCGATCAAAGGCCATTAATTCTGCCATCGGCAAACATCTATGAGATAATCCGATTTGTGCGAATAATTATCGAGACGACAGATTTGGCGTCGTTGGGAGGGGCCGTTCACACTCCCATTTCTGTGCCTTGGAGTCGACTTTTATCAAAATACACCAACCCAAACTCTGTCAACAAAACGAGTTCGTGTACCACCTGAAAATAGGCTAGTATATTGAACGCTCTCTCATTCACGAAATTTCATGCTGGTGACGTCATATTTTATGATACGATTGTTGATATACAATGTTCTTTCGAATGAGGTTCTGTACCCCCAAGAAGCTCTTCAACAAAGAATTTGTTGCCAATTCATTCTAATTTGATAGCGTTATGTCCTATTGATGTACTTTTTTTGATTCTTGGGCTTGATCAGAATTGCGCCTTATGCCAACACCCTATAGAATTTAGGGGTATGCACTAAAAAAAAAACTAGGTACCATGTATGCAAGTTGAATCACGATGGTAAACGTGTACTATGTTGTCATTACCAGTCGTCGGCAATCTGCCCTGCCGCTATCCACGCAGGAAGATTAGTGAATAATCACGGGGGCGTCGTCGAAGTTACAAAGACCGGCGGTAAAAACAGTTACGAAGGAACGGTCAGACACGGAGTCAGCTCTTTGTCGTGAGTTGCTTTCATACTCTGCGCATTGGCGCCGTATGCGGACCGTGTTACTAATCATGGATCGGCTTAAGTTTCATAAGTTGTGATCTTACATATTCCAGTTGCAGTTTGTAATGATATGGTCTATAAAAAAATTCTCTACTCTTTAAGAAAGTACCAATTACTCAATGAGATATGCTTTTAGACTGCTGCCACTTCAGTTTTGTGGTAGAAAGTAGTTTGTGGATAGATTCGCATCACGTCTACAAGCTAAATTGTTATGACGAACCGAGCAAAATACGGTATGGTGTGCACTAGATGTTTTCCCAATTTATAGTGTCAATATTTTAATCATTTTGCTAAGATGCATATTTGATATTCGAAATTGATTACCAACTGGATTACCTTTGATATATCCGTTTTATACTTCTGTTTGGAGTAGTTTTGGCACATTACTAGATCACTATTTTCACTTGAATTCGATAGAAACTTGCGGTATTTCTTCTACTTCTACTTTAGCAGCAATGCTGACCACTGTGGCCGTAAACGATTTCTGTTAAAGTTCTTTTTCTGATTGTTTTGTTTACATGGTCTCCTTTAAAGGTTTCAATATTAGTACCGTTTTCCTCTCAAAATAGTAGCGACCATGGTCGATTGTGTTGATTTATTACATTGTATATCAACATTCTGCATTTAGGTAATCCGCCTTTGTATTCCAGGTATGGCGTCGCTCAACAGTCGATGATATTCAACGGGCGAGGTAAAGTATATTACATTGATAGAATCATCAAATTTTGATATACCCTTATTTTCATGCAGTTTTTGGGGTTGATTGTGGTATAGCCAAAATTAGCGGTCAGTCTAATTGCGCAAGCCGTGTTTTAAAACAATCCTAGAAGTGGCTCGTGCTGCAATCATAATGAGCAATATTGGCCTTACGTTGTTGTTCTTAACAATGCAGTAATAAATGTATGACTTAACAATGCAGTAATAAAAAGGAACGCTAGGCTAAGGTCAAGAATTTCAAGAATCCCCACCAGCGATATTTTTTACAATGATGATTCAATTCAATATTCATTTGATCAACTGCGTAATATTTCTGCAGCCCCGGAATAAATCGTGTGGTACATGACTTCACGTTCACACACTATTCTATCTCACAGCGTATCGTTGCGATGATGGATGGTACGCGTGGAAGGACCATTGCTACTACCTGGCCCCAGAAGGTGGAGCCAAAACCTGGACAGAGGCGCGTGCGGACTGCAAATCCATGGGTGGCGACTTGGCTTCGATATGGAGCACAGCCGAGAACGACTTTTTGTCAACGCTTTTCTTGCAGTCACGTATGTCTATATTGAATGGAATATGAGTGACTTCTAGGGGGAAATCAATGATTTTTCACAGTGAATTTTAACCAGCGGTGGTGAAAGTGGTCTGAAAAGAACTTGAATAGTTTCAAGAAGTGGATTTGGTTGAGAGGTCTTACAGCAGGGGTGTCAAACATACGAAGATATTATCCGGTCCGCGAACCAATTTTGAGGAAATGAAAAAATAGTTGTATTTATTCCGCACATATTTAACAAATCCTTAGATTCTCAGGAAGAAATACTTCTATCAATTAATCCTTCAAGACAGCAAATGTCGAGTAACTTCATACGCCACATTATAACCACCCAGCAGCTGTGTTATGATTTCACTCTAGTCACGAATAGGAACGAGGACGCTGGCATTGACACCCAATTCCACATAGGCAAAATGTGCACACCGAGGTCAGAGGTTTGGGAAAAACGGAACAAAAAGTAATTTTTCACAGAAGCGAAAACACCAATACATTGATAAATAAAATAGTCACAAAATATAATACAAACATTTGATGTCACACTGCTGACTCCCTTCTGGCTCAAAAGGTCCCTGGCCTACATAGAAACCTGAATCGCGATTTAATCCTGATGAACCAAATTTAAACGTCCGCGTTTACAGTTGAATCTCACAACGCATACCCAGGGCTAACCCCAGATTACGACTAAAACAAAGGAAGCATAGAAATATGCAGACTTATATGGTCACTAGAGCCACTGTTTCAGGGGCGTAGAACTGTATTCAACCGGTCAATCAAATTAGTTTTGTCAATTCCATCGTTTGCGAATAAAGGTGTTGCTAGAATGGAGCCCCTTGATAGTAATATAATGTAATATAATATCATATGTATAAACATATTGCTAAAGTTCTGTCTACTTATTAAATCCAAAGAGTGAAAAGCGAGGAAATTTTGCGGAAAAAATGCGAGTAGAAGTGTAAGACTTGAATAAAAATGCAACTTGGTAAAACTTACTATAGTAATCCAAACAAGTACTTGCCACCTCTGACTGATTCCGTAAGATATTCTAAAATCTTCGACTAATATCCAAAATCACACGAGCGGGTACTTTGTGCCACATTGAACTAGGCCTGGTATTTCGATAGCAAAACTACGATATCTTTCTGAACTAAAATATCTTTTGATGTAACAGCAATATCCTGTGTCATAAATACAACAGAATCCTTTGCGTTTTGTTACAGCAAACGGGTTTGACGTTTGGATAGGACTGAATGCACTGGATGTTGAATACTACTATGTTTGGAGTGACGGTTCTGATGTCACCATAACCAACTGGTGGATAAACGAGCCTGCTGGCCGGGTAAGTAGCTAATGTGTGAGATGATTTGTATTTTTTTTTTAAATTGGAAGATTTCATCACCTGCTGACATGCATTTTATGTATTGTATTGTAATGTTGTGTTATACGATGTAGGCCTAATGTATTTAATTGTGTGTCAAACTATAAGCCAACTGAATTATATCTTCACAATTCCCAATCTAAGACAAAATCTAGGTTAGTTGCAATCCATGTGACGAGGTTTAGATTTGGAAATGGTTTAATGTAAAACAGTGGCCGTGTCAAGTTCCCTTCAGGTGTGCCAACTATATCACAATATTACAAATTAGCAAAGTCAGATTACAATGAAAATCAAATTGAAATCACATTTTCATTTATAACATGTACTATTATCAGACGGCAAGCAGCCACAAGCTTATCATTAAATTGATGCTCCCAAGACTTTCTTTTAGTTGCAAACATTTGTAGTAATCATGTACATTTTCGATTAATTTTGGCTCACCACTGCTAATTTCTTATTTGCAGCTGCAATATGTTTCCTACATACATTTCTCGTAATAAAGTAGATATTGCGGTAATTATTATTTTGATAGCTCACCGCTCTTAAAAATTTGATTTGAAATTTTGCCGATCCTCAAGCTGTAAAGGTCGAGAACCGTTAATTTAAATTGATGAACATCATTCAATAGACAACTATGTTTTGGTTACGCTATAGGAATAAGACTTTGTATATTTTTGTATTTGATGTTTTTGCGGCATATACATAGGGTTACCATATCTCGGAATCGAGGAAGTAGGACACTTTTACCAAATCAGAAAAGTTAGATGATCAAAGCTGAAATCAGCCGATTTCGCTAATTTTGCTGAAAAATTTGGTGGGTTGACTAAAAAATGTTCGACTCCAAATTTTATGCACTTTCTACCTAATATTAGTGGTGTGGACTAAAAAAAGGTCGTCACTTTCGACCGAACAACGAATTTCCCATTTAGCGTCATTTATGCCCATTTTCACGCGAATCTATCCATTATCTTAGCTGTAAAAGCGGTAAAGGAGGACAAATTGCCAAAAAGGCAGACATTTAGGCGTCCTTGGAGGACATTTTCAAAAACCTGAAAAAGGAGGACGAATCCTCCTAAAGGAGGACGTATGGTAACCCTACAGGCCTACATATACACCGACTCATGATATACAAACACACGATCAGTTCATATGCATACCATGACTGCATGAAGTGCATATGCGGCTGGACGAGGAAGTCACAGAAATGAAAATGCTCTTGCCGTACTCGCAGGAGGAGAGATGCGGGAAAATGTACGTTGAAGCCGGTTTATGGGGAGGAAAAGAATGCGCCAGAAAATACCCGTATTTCTGCAAGAAAGAAAAACAACTGCTACCGCCGGTCACGACCATCTCGCCGCCCGTAGACGAAGGATGTGAAGTAGGCTGGAAGGCTTACGGATACTCGTGTTACTGGACCAGCAGGGACAGGGTCACCTATTTCACCGCCGATAGAGTTTGCCAAGATATGGGAGGACATTTGGTGACCATTCAAGATCATTACGAGCAGTCGTTCGTTCACGCCTATGTAAGATTTATTTTTATGAGCCATGTGGAAATGCTGTTAATCATGACTCGAGTCATTACAACCCTGCGTTTAGACTTGTGCTGCATGCTTCAAGGCTTCCCACACTGGTAAAAAAGTATTAAAAATGATAATTCTCATTGGAACTGAATTTTTACATCTAAAGTTACCCAATTTTGATACTCGAAAAAATACCTCACTACTAGACTCGAAACATTGTAATTAGTAATTGACTCATAATATCACCCCCCCTAGTTGTGAAGATACACTAATGATACTATCCATTACAGTTTACTGCTTCCGTACCAGCTGGAGTCGGATACACATCCTGGATTGGTATGTCTGCAAAGAGTACCGAAACTGGGGCACAAACATACCAGTGGGAGACTAACGAACCTATTGATTACACTTACTGGGACGCGGGCGAACCGGGTAAGGATATCTGCTCCATGAGTGTAGCTTAACATGAATTAATATCCGTGAGACCATAGGACTATATCCAAGTGTAACCAAATAGCATTGGATGGTTTTCTCCAGCGTTGTCACCAAGTCACACGGTCATGAGTCACTAGTCAAGTCGAGTCCTTTTCCACTTGCCACCAAGTCAAGGAAGCAAAGTGTCGATTCCGAATGATGATGTTTAGGCTCGAGTCCAAGTTATAGCGTTGATTGTTCATCATAGGGTTCAAGTCAGGTTCAACTCACTTTTTGAAATTCTTGGAGCTATTGAGGGCCTCACATGCATAATATACCCTGATTTTCCATGTATAACGCGCAAAATTTTCATGATTTTCTATCCTAAAATCGGGGGTGCGTATTATGCATGGGTACATCAAGCCTTGAAAAAATTTCCCTCGAAATATAACTTGATAACACACCTTTCTTCATATTCCATGCCCCGTAATTCGTATTATCAGTGTCAGGCGCTGTCAATTAGCGAGAAGCGTGTTGCCAATTAGCGTCTGACCGTATAACAGCAAGCGATGTCTTGCTGAGTGGGTTTGCCGTTTGTACGCGAGCGAAATTAGGTCATTGATTGCAATCCTCGCTGAATCATCGCGTCAACGACAGGCCTGAACAATCGCATATACAACACGCCATGTGCGCAAGATGTAATCGCTGGTCAAACACTACAGTCACATCTCCAACAGGCCTGTTGCGCGCAACATAATCGTTGTCATTAGCAATCGCATGATGTCGCTGGCCTAAACTATCGCGTCGCAGGCTTTGGCTGATATCTACTGCCGTTTAGAGACAATGCCGTTAAGTGTATAATGATTAGCGATCGTTTTTTCATGATTGTTCAACAGTGACATCGCGAAACAGAATGACATGGTATACTAAAACATAACTTTTCATGTACTGCGAATGCAGGTTGTGTACTATACATGGGTACAGGCTTTTCTCCCGAATTTACACGCCATTTTAAGGGCGCGTATTTATTATACATGAGGGGCGCACTATATTCGGAAGATTACTCCTCTCTCATTTTCCTCACACTTAACCTGTTTAGTCAAACAGTTTAAGACGATGTTCTGGCTTGTTTTTCAAGCATCGTTCCTGATACACGAGATTTGACTCAAGTCTTATAGAACTTCTCGAGTCGTATGACATGGTCGAGTCAATACTGAAAGGGACTCGAGCCGGGTCCTTTTTCAGTGTAAGGAAAATTACTCGAGTCAAGACCAGTCAACGTAAAATTGTGACAAGAGTCGAGTCGTCGCAACCCCGGTTTTCAGTTTGATAAAGTGTGCATCTGCCTTTAGACGTGCTGCTCAAATGCTCGTTCCCGTTCAAATACACTCTGAACACGTACTACGAATGCACAACTCAGCCGAATCGCCTGGTGCCCGATGGTGCGGCGTGGTGCAGCGTGACGCCGACATTCGTCGGCTTGTTCTTGATTTGCGGCAACGACAATCCGCAAGGGTGCGGATACATCGACGAAGTCGGAGGTATGATGGTAGCGTGTTGAATTGTTTCGTTTAGAAATGTTTTATATTTGAAACTTGAAAAACTTTTCATGTGCCTCGCATTGAGATCTTGCGGCAGAATGCAGCAAGAGAGATACATTATTTTTAAACGTCAACCAATACATACAAGTTTGATGTGACAATGTAAATTTTCAAAACACTTGAATCTATATACGACGGCGATAACGCGACACGCCTGATCGTGTGCGCAAGACGATTAGCATAAGAATTACAATAAGGTGTAAAAATGATTTTGCCTTAGAAATGACAGAAAGTGTCCTATTTACAGTTTTGGATAATATATATTGAAATAAACCAGAATATTTTCTGCTAACACTCGTCAACTGTAATCATCCAAGCGCCCAGTAGAGATTTTAAAAGAACTTTGTGTATCAATAGCCTCATCGCCAACTATGGCATTGAAAATTTGAATAACTTTTACGACTAAATGGCTTAAGCTTTATGTACACTTTTTGATTATACACGAACTCCTGTCGGCACAACCAGGGCTGGTCTGATAAAAGTCAACTCCAAGGCTCATAAATGAAAGAATGGATACGAAATCTGTATTCTTGATAAATTGTCGAGCAAATAGAACTATCCATTATATGTTTTCCAATTGCAGTTCACAGTTTTGTCCGCATGTCTGCACAATGTTTACCTATTGAAGAATCATCGCATGATCGCACTTCTGATGCGATTTCACACTGCCTTGTACCGGGATATCTGGAATTATCTAGTTGTAGATATCTCCGGGCATGGAAAGTAGATGGCCGGGGAATAAAAAACTTGTTCAATTTGTCGACGCTACAAGCAACAGCGCAGCACTATGCAGACTGGATATCTCTGCGTGCTTCACATCTGTTTGACTTTTCGCTAGGCCGTTGGCGAATGGACCTGTGCACGGACACCCGCCATTACACTTGCGAAAAAACGAGAGGCGGGTTTACCGAACCAACCTATACCACGCGGGACACGCCTCTCGGTAAATGCGCAGACGGATGGATATCTAACGACAATCTCGGAGACTGCTATCAGGTTTGCTGACCGATTGTGATTATAAAGTTTATTGCCAATTTAGATGCTGCTTTGCTTCACAATAAAAGGTGTGATGAAGGTTACAATGATACACGAGTAATAGCAGGCTGCATGTAGAAGTAATGTAAATTTCTCGAAGTAGAAATAACGATCAGAAGTTATTAGGATTACCCAACTACACAAAATTAATGAAACAAACTTGTATCAGTTCAACGTAATTGCAAGCTTTCAAAACGGTTGGTCGTACATCAAGGTTGTTCGAAAATTTATTCATTTTTTTTCAAATTTTTGCGACCGTGTGCTAAAAATGTTAGGTCGGCTAAAAAAACGTTCCGCACCACATTTGGCCCGATTCCAATAGGTAGATGCGAAGCTACAGGACTTTGAAAATTATGAATTCATCATAAAGACATTTCAATTTTTTTTTCAAATTTTACTGTCATCCTCATGGAATCGTTAAGCTGTGTAAAATAACGATGAGTAACAATTTTTGCTCACTTCCAACCTGTAGAAGTGTCATTAGTGCAGTTAAAACTCTTGAATTTGCAAAAATAGCATTTACGGTCCGTGATCCCAGAATTATGACTGAAAAACTCGAATAACTTCGCTTCTACGGGCTGGAATTGTGTCAAGTTTGTTTTGGGATCGTTTTTGTAGACAATTTTACGGGTTGACAGTAAGATTTGAAAGAAATCTTCAATTTTTTATTGAGAAATTCAACATTTTCAAACAGCAATAGCTTCTCAGCTACTATTTGACTCTGAGCCAAATTTGGTGTGAAGCGTTCATCCAGCCAACCCGACAGCTTCATCGAAAAGCCGCAAGAATTTGAAAAAAAACATTATTACTGAACAACTCTATTGTGCCTCATTAAAACTATAGCTTGTCGCAATGATTCGAGGGCTCAAGTTACTTATTACAATGATTCGAGTCAAGTAGTGCGACTCGAATTTTCGGAGTACCGAAATTAGGCAAGCTTGCTAGGTTACTAGGAGCTATCTGATGGCAATTTCGCCCATAAAATGTGTAAGTACTTTCTCTGAAAAATATTTCGAGTGGAATTCGCCTAAAAACCCAGCCGCAAAGTAGCGCAAATAGGCGAAGTTAACTACAGTACTCTGAAAAAGTAAAAGTTTCTTGAGTAACCGGAAGTTTATCGTTACACACCTCCAGACTTGGACTAGTTAATTCTAGTTGTCTAATGAGAGTAATATGCCGGCAATCTAATTTTACTTGTATGTGTGCGAAACGAGCCAAGCTTACTGTACAGACATTTGATATTCCCATGCTTAACGAGGATGGACTCTGATTTGATAAGAACTGAGCCTGATTCTATTTCCAAGTTTTCGCGAATTCAATGATTCTAATTCCGATTTGATTTGGAAAAAAAACTGTGTAGCTATAATTCTAATTCTAATCTTGTTTGAGAAAAGAAACTGTTCCTATCGTTCTAATTCTAGTGTAATTTGGAAAAAACTGTGTAGCTATCATTCTAATTCTAGTCTAATTTGGGAAAAACTGTGTACCTATCATTCTAATGTAATTTGTAAACATACTGTATAGCTATGATTCTAATTCTAGTCTATTTGGCAAACTACTGTGCCGCTATAATTCAATTCTAATCTACTTGCGAAAAGCTGAACGTTTTCTAGTTGTTCAATTCTGCTCACCTTCTCCACATCAATATCTTCTCGCGACGTATTTTGCAGGTCAACGAATTCGCAAACTTGGGCGATCGCACAACCTGGTTCCAAGCGCGCGATTACTGCCAGGCGCAAAGAGGCGATCTAATTTCGCTACAAAGCGACTACGAACAGATCGAGGTGGGCCAGTTGATTCAGGATTATGGCGTCAACAGCAATACGCATTTCTGGCTGGGACTGAATTCCATCAGCAACAACGGCGGATATTCATGGTCTGACGGTATGTGTTCTGGAGTCTAGGTAAACCATGGTTGGTCAATGGCGTAATAACTCTGCTGAAGGGTTAGTTGGCTACTTGCTCACTCATGAATTGGCGACACTATTGTGTTATAAATTGCAGTATAAACCAGAATGTATCTCAAGAGACACTCGGATGTACGGAACTTCAATATACAATTGAAAAATATGTTCATATTGAAATAAACTCAAATATTCTCGGCTGACACTCATCAAGGGCAATAGTCAGCAACTAGTAGAGTACATCCACACTCCATAGTCGTAACACCGACATGAAAATTTGAATAATCGCGATCAACAGATGGCTTAAGCTTATTGTACTATATTTACATACAAAACTGAATGTTGTGACGTAAAATTGGAAGCAGTTTGAAATCATAAACACTTGAGGATGTGGAGAATATTGGCGAAACCCATTTGATTATTTTAAAATAGCAGCAGTACTGCAAACATACTGACTTACTGACCATCTATGTTTGCTTTGGCATAGGTACCGGCGTGTATTTTACCAACTGGGCCCCGGGAGAACCAAACGACCATCAAGGAAAGGAGAATTGTGTAGAAAGCACCATTGTGGACAACGCGCAGTGAGTAGAGTAGTTAAAACTTAACACTGCTCTATCTTCTGTGGAATGTTGTTCACTTTCGCTCCCTCTGGGGATAAACACTACGATTTGAGTACCCAAAAGTACTTTCATAAATAATGGATCAACGGTGATGCTCAACAGGTGGAACGACATCAACTGCGACGCGCTGCGTAATTTCATCTGCAAAATCCGTAAGAACGTGCCCGTGCTACCACCACCCACGATACCCCCGCCACTTGGGACCGACGACGGCGGTTGCGGAGAGGGATGGGTGAGATGAATATATGGAAACGACATTAGTGTCTCGTCACTGTGAATCTGGACCCTGTTCCAGTTACTTCAATTTCGAGATGGTAATCGGTGCTTCCGGCCTGGGGGAATTCACATTAAGTGCTGTCTCCGACACCCCATTGGCTGAATTACTCCTAAGTTGCAAGAAAAAAGAATGACAAACGCATCGTTATGTGGCCGCTATTGGGAGTTTTATGGTTTTTTTTTAATCCACGACTGCATGATCGTGAAAAAAAATGCCGAATTCATCAATTTACCTCGATTTAAGGGAAAGTGATGACTTTTTTTAGCTTCTTTAGCTTCCAGATCTTCCGCAATTTCACCGCAGTCGAATGTGATGACCTTCATTGCATTTTCCAGACGACAGTACATCAAGTGTTAAAAATTGTTGCAATTTAGCGTGAAGCAAAAGTGGTTGCTTAATCACTTACATTTTAGTCATAAGGCAACTTTTTCTGATGGGGGGGAATTTGGTCTCGGCTATCGGGCTCCACAATATGAAAAAGGTTGTAAACTGGTACCCAATATTCTCAAATCATACTTTTCCATTTCATATTATGTAATAGCTCACACACAGCTTTTATTCCGTCGTATGGTTACCGTTCAGGCATAACTCATACAGCTTTCAACCAGTAATTAGTAGTAATTAGTAGCCTATTATCCTGGTATACCTTAATACAACCAAATACTCCAATCATTATCAGTTATCCTCATCAATCATTGGAATTTTCTCATTCCGCCAACAGGTTCAATATACAACAGAGTACGGCATCGACAAATGTTACAAGTTTGTTAACGACACCGCGGAGTCCTGGCAGCGTGCAGACCTCGCTTGTCAAGGATACGGCGGACATCTGGTTGCGATCCACGACGAACAAGAAAACTCTGTTTTGTTGAGCAGAGCGGCCCGCGCTACCTCATACGCGATGTGGATTGGAATCAGAGTGAGCCTAAATCAATAGATAAATTACGGGCGTTTTGGTTTAAATGCTTCTGGATACTACAGCAGAAACATGATATATCGGTTGGCTCGATAAGTTGAACAATTTGGAATGTAATATTGAATAGAATGGTTTGATTGTAAACTAGTGTATCAGTATCAACTTAGTCATATTTTCGTCATTTCAAAACACCTCAAAACTGCGATACAATGAAAAGATCGGAAGGTGTCGAAACGACTTGGAGTAGTCTTTGAAATCAGACACACACCTTGGCCTAGGTGAGGTAAAGAAGAGGCATGCACACTGAATGAAAAGTAAACCAGACAATATAAAAGGCAAGCGATGAAATGAGGTGGCATGTGGCGGAAGGCGAGATCGACATGTTAGGTCGTGGTGCAGTAATCCTGAAGGCTGACTAGTAGTGTGGCATGTGTGAGGGAGAAATATATTGATATTCGTTTTCAGCCCTGATTACCAGCTAGTAATGGTGAACAGTGTGAGATTTTGTCAGCTTTGTCAATCTACGTGTTATGCTCATATATCACGGAAACGACTGAATACACAATAATTTCTTTAATATTGTCTGAACTTTAATCGTTTTGAACAGTCAGTGACTGTTGGGTTACCAGATTTTTATCTTTTTGAAGAAATGTCAGTCTATCGCCCAAATGTCCTCGTTTATGTAATCAGTGTTCCGTTTTATCCGAATATATCAAAAAGACCACGAATTATGCGATATGTGGGCCGAATTGACAAGAGACTGGTCTTTCGGGTGTAGAGTTGGTAATTGATTTTCTTTCCTATAATCAACTCGTCTAACACAAGCTATAAACGGCTTTTCACGAGTCGGGTCAGAAAAATAACCTTTTTTTAATTAGTCCGCCCAATAATATTATCTGTATAAATTAGAAAATCACCCCTTTTCGTGTCCGCTATAAAGTGTTCTGCGTTACGGATCTCAAAATATAGTAACCCTAAGTAACTAAGTATTTTGCTTTTTCGTAGTAATCAAGCAGGTTTTGACTACTTGCACTAATTACACTTGTACTTAACCGCTAGTAACATTTTTTGGGGGGGGCAAAACTACTTACTTTTTAGATTTCCGCCTAACATTTCCGTCTGTATATCATTACGTCAGCTCCAATTGTTGATTTTTACGAATTTCAGAATATCGGCGGAGGAAGCTTTCAATGGTCCGATTCCAGTCTGGTGGATTACACGAACTGGGGCCCCGGAGAACCGAACAACTATTTAAATAGCGAAGGTAGAAACTCTAATCACATACTCGCGTTTACCGCAGTGTCTGATAAGATGTATTCTCGCAGATTGCGCCGATATGGCCGCGGACCGCGGGCTTTGGAACGACGACAATTGCGGCCTGAGGAAACCGTTTATTTGCGAAAAGTGTAGCGAATGCGGTCCGGTCATAATACCGCCGACCATTGCGCCGACTGGTGGATGCCCTGATGGTATTTGCCTCTCATATCTACTTTTCAGAGGGCTTGCGTAGATTATGCCTAGTTGCACTGCTCGAGTGTTGGTTTCGGACTGCTTCGACTTTTACCAATAACTTTTTGCTGCAAAATTACTTTTTACAGTTGGATAATTGTTTTGTAGCCGGTTCAGGGTTTTAACCAAGTCACAAGGTTCCGAATCTAAAGTCAATCTCACTTTTACAGTTTGGGATCGAGTCAAGTCGAGTCATTTTCAATTCACCACCGAGTCGAGTCCAAGTCAGAGAGTCGAGTGTCGAGTCCGAGTCCAAGTGTTGTGACTCGAGTCCAAGTCATTGTGATCCCTGTTCAGTAGGGTTGTTCAAAAAAAAACTTTTTTCTAAATTTCAGCGATTCACTTGCTAAATCTTCAGGTTGCCCAATAAACGTTGCACGCCAAATTTGGCTCAATTCCAACCAGTAGAATCCGTGGGATTTTGGCCATTTTTGGAAAAAAATGTATATACGGATGCAAATTTTGTCACTATGATATGCCGAAAAATCGTGTTCCATGTATTGGAGAGAAATGCTTTTTCAATGTCTATCTTGACAAGGAAATAAAACTGCAATGACATACGCGATACAAAGCAGACTACTGGGATTGAGTATAAATTGATGACATAATTGGAAATGGTGACTAGTCTGACCACCTTAGCGGTATCAAAGCGAGAATCTCATTTTTTCAAGGATACACATTGTATGGAAACAAATGCTATTTCTCGTCGGGAAATATGGAATACAACTGGGACACGGCTTTGGAATATTGTCGAAATAATTCGGCGGAACTTGCTGTGATCAACAATGAATATGAACAGGTACATGGTATGAGCAATATTTGCAGAAATATGTCCTAGCGGAATATATATTATGATATCCAGGCTTTTCTCGCGAGTTACATGTACGGAGTCTCGGAAAATGTGTGGATTGGATTCCACAGTCGGTATATCGGCGGTCCGTATGTTTGGTCAGATCAATCGTCAACTACATACGTCGCGTGGGACGGCGGACAGCCAGACAACTATAACAACCAGGTAATCCTTATCTGAAGTGGTCAATAATGAAGTGCTAAAGTAAGATTGCCCATTTGCACTAGTTCCTGAAGTGGTTATGTTTTGATATTTCACTTCTACTTGATCAGTTTTTCTGGCAAAAAGTAGGAGAAACGTAGAAAAGTAATTATTTCTGTCATAAGTTTGCATCACTTTTTAGGACTTTGCATATTTTGTCCAAATGTTTTTGCGGTATATACACCGGCTCATGATATACATACACACGATCTGTGCATATGCATACCATGAGTGCATGATGTGCATATGCCGCTGGACAAGTAAGATGCAGATATAGCCTTGGAAGACTTTTAAGTCTTGCACCAACCGTCCATGCTATCCTATCCTGGTAACAAGCGCCAAGCTGGTAAGACATGGATACCGGTGTTACTAATCAGGTGTTTGGTTGAGTGGGTTTGAACCCACGGCGTAACGATCAAAAGCAGGACGCTTTTTTGCATGATGTTGTAATGAGAACCATGTGAAATAGCCCCTGTATTATGGCAACTGAATATATATTCGAAGAATGTGGCTATTCGTAGTGTAGTCAATAGTCATTTAGCATTAGTCGCGAAAAAGCATCTTGCAATTTCACGACCTCTGCCTGTCGTCTCTATAATTTTTCGCCGTCAGATAAAAATATTCGGATTTATATCAGTATGAATATATTATACGATTATATATTGAAGTTCTGTGCCTCCGAAAGTGTCTACTATTACTTCTGCGTATTTCAGGAAGCTTGCACCGAACTGTGGCTTGGCCCGTTGTCGACCGGACGATGGAATGATGACCGCTGTGACCAACCCAAGACGTTTTCCTGCTACGTGAGACGTGACGAACAATATTTCGGAAGCCCGCCGCCACCGAGCATTGAGTGTCCGAACGGATATTACCCTTGGAACAGAGGCTGCTATTTACTTGTAACGGATGAAAAGAGAACTTTTGCTGCAGCCAGAGATTACTGTCAAACTTTGGGTAATGATGGTGACTTACGTCACAGATTTGTCTTATTACTAGCTTATCATGTAAGCTCCAATATATGTTTTACTTTGGAATACCGGTAGCTGAAAATTTCCTGGTTTCCTGACTCTGGTCTGATTTTTGATGTGGTAGGTTTTTGTTTTAGTGATTGGGCAAAGACTTGAGGTTCGCATATTAGCATAAGTGTTCACCAGGTTAATAAAAGACGAATTCGTTTCAATTTATTGCTAAAAATGTCATCATTTCAATACACCACAAGACTTCGATACAATGAAAGATAGGAAGGTGCCGAAACAACTTGGAGTGATCTTCGAAATCAGACACATGGCCTAGGCGTGTAAAAAAGGAGGCATGCACACTGAATGAAAAGTAAAGAAGATAATAAATGAACAGTTGGAAAAGTAGGTGGCATGTGTCGGTAGGAGAGATCGATATGTCAGGTCGTGGTCCGGTAAACTAGAGGGCTAACCAGGTCACTGGTCTAATACATGTGCTTGTGCACAGTGAGGACTCTATTCTTGTACCCAATCTTGACGCCAAGAATCAAATTTGTTGCTGTGCGCCAGTGTATTTAGACAGACGTAAACATTGTGCTACCATATTGCAGGAAACGATTTGCTCAACATTGACACCGTGTATGAAAATGAGCTGCTCCACAGTTGGTTTTGGAAGGGACAGCTGTCTTTGACGGACACTCTGTGGACTGGGATGGTGTATGAAGTTACAGTAAGTTGTAGCTATGTGTATGACAATTGGTAATCCTAGATCAATTGCTTTAATTCTGAGCCCATGCTACTGTGATCGTTTGCACTTGGCTCCTTAGGATCAGAGGTGACCAGTAGTGCTGTGCACAGTGACTCGAGTACTCTAATCCAAGGCTGTAATGACTCGAGTCATTTTTTCAAATGCGTGGAATTACTCGACTCGAGTCAATTTTTGTATTGGCTCGACTTGTGCTCGAGTCATTGTGCACGACTCGAACCAAGTCATATGGCTTGAGACTAGGGTGGCCAAGACTCAGAGAATTGGGAAACGACTCCATTGAGGTCGCGACCCGTAGGACAGGAACCCATGTATTAGAGAATTGCAAAAAAAACATTGTCTACCAGCCGAAAATATTCGGCTTTACTTCAATATGAATGTATATTAGTCAATTGTATGTTGAAGTTGTGTACCTCCAAGATGTTCGTCGAAGATACATTTTGAAAGAAGCCACCTGCGATCAACTGCTGGCAATATGTGATCCCCCGACCAGATCTATTTTTCATACCTTTGATTTTCCGCTTTCAACTTGTAATTGATTAGGGATTTACGGCGATACTTGTACATCTGCTTGAGTATCAACGCGACGGACAAAATTATCAATAAACTGATGATGATCCTGACTATATTGATTACCTCTGAGAGGGATCGAATAATTTTACAATTGAAACAGCTGTACTCAAATTTTACCTTACTTTCTCTGTTCATCAATTTTTACACATTCCTTTCAGTCCTCGGGCGATGGAACTTCTTCCAACACCACGTTTTCGTGGACCAACGGATGGCCGGCCGAATTCACGAAATGGGGTTCAGGACAGCCAGCCACTGACGATATGTCTGGATGTGTTTACATGGACAGGTACGTCGTCAGTTACTGAATACATTTTCAAATCGTGTATAATCTAAAAATAATACATCGAGGTTTGGCCATCTGTTCACCTTGGTTTTATTTGAATTTTCATGACGATGACTTTATATTGGGTGATACGATTGTTGCTATACAATGTTATTTCCTATTCTCCGCTATCTACAGACCATTTCCTCTGACGAGTGTCAGCCGAAAATATTCGGGTTTATTTCAATATCAATATAATATTCAATTGTATATTTGAGTTATTTACACCCAAGATCTCTCATTTAGATAGTTACAAAAGTAATAGGTACAAATTTACTTCAGCGCTGGAGGCTGGTTTGCGACAAGCGATTGCTCAACTACAAGACCTTTCGTTTGCAAACAAAACCTCGACCCCATTCCGACCGAACCGCCGATCAGAGAAGGATATTGCGATCCCGGATTCGCCGAATACAACGAGTTCTGTTATTATTTCAACGTAAGACTCCACTGGTTGGATATTTTTGAAATTTGTCAATCAATAATCAATCAAACTATCACAATCTCACCTGAGGGGGTGAAAGTGGACCTAAAAAACGGAACAATTTGACCTAAAAAATCAAAATTTTGACATTTTTTGACCTTTCAAAACTTAATTTTGACCAAATTTTGACCTAACGGATGCAAATTAGGTGTTTTCCCACATAATGTTAGAATTGTACTACTTAACTTCATTTCTGGTTGGAACTGTCTATCCTTTCGAAGTAGATTGGCCTGAAAAAACTTTTTTGACATGAATCCATGGGTGACGATGACCACTAATCACGTGCACTGATCGAAGTGTTTTACGAATTAGTTTTTGGGAACGTTTGATGTAATAGTTTAAAGCACAGACCGTGTAATTCCCAAGGTAACATTGGCTGCAAATCAGAGTTGAACGATACTACAAGGAAACGGGGACTTGTGACTTAAATTCTTGCGTCATACTATGCTATATTGGCATTAAATCTTGATTACACATACGTCATGAGTATGCAGGCTTTCCGTGTATACAGCCTATTGTTTTATTCCATGCACCAGCAATCAATAGTAGGTTTTATGGTGTAAACTCCAAGCAACTTTTCCTGACCCGGATATGGTAGAAGTTGTTCGTCACTGAACACCCTCTGTATCTCACAGCCCGGAGTCACGGACGCCACTTCGAGATCTTGGTTCGAGGCCAGGGCTGAATGTCAAGCTCACGGAGCCGATTTGGCTTCTTTCCATTCTAGCGATGAAGTGGAGGCTTTCATCACCTCCATTCAGGGACAGTCTTCTCATAACTTGTACATCGGACTCTACAGTAACGGATTCGGTATGCTAGCTCTTGATATTGTGCTGGTGATGCTCGTGTTAATTTCAGAGGTAAACGTCATCGTTGCTGCTTAAGTTGCAGTATAAGTAACACCGTAAATTTCTATTGAATAAAAGTAGGAGTAGGCTATTGCTTCGAAATGTATAGTACTTGTTACGGACCACCTTTGGAAATGTTTCATGAATTGTTAATACGATTTCGTATTACTGGTCTGTGTGAACAATAAATGTGATTTTCATGTCGTAATTGAATTGAGCTGTCTTAACGATTGTGTACTTTGAAACATATAGCTGTTTTCTTCGGACTTTGCAACGGTTATTCATCAGCATGCACGGTCACACAAACTTCACACTATCCATTTAATATTTATATTTCAAATTGCAATCTCGGTACTTGCTGATGGCATAGAGTCAGTTGAAAAGCTTAGAGTGAATATTGTACAGTTACGACAATAAAAATATTAGGAACTTATCTGCACGACCTTCAATGGAGAACGTAGCAAACTTGGATATCTTTCCTATCGTTAACTTAACATTCAGACGGATTCGTGTGGTCTGACGGGTCAGCGGTCGAATACACGAACTGGAATGACAACGAACCAAACGGGCTTGGCAACGGAGAAGAATGCGGGGAGATGTATCCGTGGAACGGTGCTTGGAACGATGTCAGCTGCTACGAGGACAGGGGATACGTCTGCAAGAAACCAGCAGGTAAAAAACTAAATAGCTGGTGTCAGGGTTGTAATGACTCGAGTCACAATTTTTCGTGACTCGACTTGCGCTCGACCAAGTCATATGACTCGATAAATTCTATATGACTTATTCAAGTCTCGTATATCAGGCCCGATAATTGAAAAATGGTCCAGAAACTGCGTCTATCTGGTTTAATAAACATCTTTTGAGTGAGAGAAAGAAATATGTTATGAATCCGAGGCTTTCGATGTCACCTAAGAGTTTCACATAAGTGAGTTTAATCTGACCTGAACTCGATACTGAACAGTAAACACTATGACTTGGACTCACACTCGAGTCTTAACACCATGACTCGGAAACGAACCGTTGCTCCCGGACTTGACTCGGTGGTGAATTGAAAATGACTCGGCTTGACTCGAGTCAAACCATTAAAGTAAAATTGACTTGTGACTTGGTTACAACCCTGACTCAACTTGACTTGAGTCATGTTCTTAAATACAGAATTTGTAGGGAATTGCTAAGGACTTGTCTTGACCCGAGTCAAAATGTACAAGTCAGGTTGACTTGGGACATGAAACCTTGTGACTTGGTCACTTACAACCCTGAAGGGTATATAAGAATTAGGGGTATGAATTTTCTCCAATCCTTCCGCTTACAGGATATACTCGATGCAACGTGCCCGACATAGCTAGGATTGAATGCGGCTACGATGGTATCACTCAAACGTACTGTGTGACGCATCGTGGATGCTGCTATGACGCCGAGAGTATTACAGCTAACTTCTCAGGCTGCTTCTGGGCAGAAAGTGAGTTCGAAATACTGCAGTACCTCGCAATCATTGTGTCTATTATTTTCATCCGCTCAAGACTGGGGCTGATCAAAATCGAGTGCCTTAGTCATTCGCTTCTGAATTTAGTATTAGGTGTAGAGTAACACTGATTATGACGGTATAACAGTATGAAAGATGTGGAAAATTCAAATATATACCTTTTATGCTGCCACAAAGAATATATTACCAGTTCTACATCACAGTAAAGATAGTTTTGTTATTATTCCGACAATGCCTGCGACAACTACCATATGATCAGGACGGAATACAGGACAACGCATTGCTCTATCAGCATCTTACGGGCTATTCGACAGCCGTCGAGCATGTCCATATTCAAGTCGAAATACAAGCAATATCCTATAAATCAGGGGTTGCCAACCCGCAGCCATGGAAGGAAATTTTTGCGGCCGTGGACACGTAATTCAATTAGTATGTGTTGGGGGCCGTCGGCATGCAAATTGAAATTGCGAATTGACTCCCGAATTTTTGAGAGATGTTAATTATTCTTGAAATTTTTTTCGCGCCGACCGCGTCACTTCATATTCCGATTTTAGTATAGTAGCGTCCTTTGCAATTAGAGCCCCACTGTGCAGATGTGAACAGCAGAGGAGAATGATGCGCCTCATATAGAAATACCAACTTTAAATCGTGTGTTCCCCACGAGAGCGATTCATTTCTGGTACGTTGGGGCGATTCTAATATCTTTCCACTATACCGACGAGGGTTATGGGAGGTCAAGAAATAACAGCATGCGGCAAACTGACTTGACTCAACAATTGGCCCACCCGAAAATCAACTCTCCTGATGACATGGGCTGAGGAAGGATAAATGTTTGATAGGAATATGTGAAACTACTAATATTAATGACGAAATCCACTTGTGAATTTGAAAAATTTTCACGCGATAATGGACATCGCCAGTTTAATATGGGTATTTGGCGTCCATCAGTTAGTTCATTACGAGTATGCCCTGCGATGGGCTCATCTTTACATCGCCCAGGTTCAGGGGGGTGTCTGATATCAAAGACTACTCCAAGTCGTTTCGACGCCTTCCTATCTTTTCACTGTATCGCAGTTTTGTGGTGTTTTGAAATGGTGAAAATATTAATAAACTGATACTGCCTGTTTCATTGCACCTTGTGACGATGCGGTGGGTGGTTCACGACTTGACTGATACATCATTCCCACTAGCGTGCGTACCTTTGTACTACATGTTTGGTATGCTGCGATACGACATGTCGAGGTATCAAGGCGTCCACAGTTGGAAATAGCATAGAAACTATAATTCCAATTGATCAATTACCTCAGTCACCATCAAATAACAAATAACAGTAACACATTTCGTGTCTTCAGTGAGAATAAGAACTTGTTCATAGAGAGAATTCAATTTTTTTTATGGCCTATATGTACTGCCTAATAATTATTATCTCACTCTTGATCGGGCACTGTAGACACATACTGGTCTACTTGAAATTTCAGACAGCAGCATTCAGTTCTTTCGTCTATATTTCTGTTGCAGACACTTTACCTCCTGGATTCACATTCCCGCCAGACAGCGTGAGCGCAAATCTGTCGGGAGGTGCCATTGCTGGTATTGTGATCGGTTGCCTGTTGGCAGTGGCTGCTGTCGTGGGATTGGTGTTTTATTTGAAACAGTAAGTTCAAAAGTTTATATTCAGAGGTAGGCAACGTATTCGATGTCGGTACATGAGTGAAAGTAGAATTCTGTAGAATTCTATTCAATTATAAGTGTAAAAGTAGTGATTTCAATGAACTATGTCCAAACTACTTCCAGTGGATGTAGAAAATTTCCAAATTAGAATTTCCGAATTCGCAAAAACTTGGACATTGAATCTATAAGTTTGGTTGATATCAAACCGTAGTTCATTCTTATGAGCTTGAGAATAGCAAGTTTACAGCAACCCCAACTTGCAATTTAGATCCGGCAAAAGCATGCCATCCATGCCGTCATTCTCAACACCGTCTTTCCGAACGACGAAGCCACCAGAACGTAAAGGCGGCTTTGATAATCCTATGGCGCAGGCGAGTCATTCCGCGTGTCCCGCAATCTGTTGAGCGGTGAAATAACGCTTGTTACTTTTCAGGAGAGCGATTCCTAGCCGGAGACGCCGCGAATTTATTCTCACTTCAGGGGCACGTGCAAATTGTTCTGTAAAAATATCGATAATTTTACATAGTAAATGATGAATTTTTCTGAATTTGTATTGGCGTGTTGATAGGTGAGATTGGGAGAGGGAATGGTGTATCAGGCGTGTCGTGTCGTTGGTATGGATGGATTTTCCTCAACTGTTGTTAGCTAGCTATCCGACAATGCCAGCTCGCAACGGCCAACATGTTGTGCAGAGCTGATATATATGTTATGTATTCTCCATCTAAGCCTATACCTTCAATTTTGGATATGTCTAGTAAAGGGCCGGCCAACCCGTGGCCCGCGAGGTAATTTTCGAAATTGGTAATGTTATCAAAAAGGGATTGTACAGATAGTGAACTTGCGAGGCCAACCAAAAATTTGATTAGTCTGGAAGCAACACTTGAGATGTGATGACTTAAATATCAGTTACGACGCTGGCATTTCCATGAGCCAGTCACACTTTGGTAGATCTTCGTATACTACAATAAAGCAGAATAATTTGCGATAAAGTTATCAAAAGTAAATATTTTCTACACGCTTCGCGCAACATGTTTTCACTCGATTTATTGCTTTTAATATTGTTACCCCTTTGAGAAAATGAAAGGACACCATAATGTATCAGATTGAGCCTAACTATATTCTCGATTACGAGACGATTTCAGGGCCGCACACCTTCAACCGACTCCAAAAATTAATTAGCTGCGCTAAATCCTGAATCAATGTCGTTCAACATACGAGACCTAGCGTTTGCGCTCGCAGAAAGACCGTCGACTATGAAACCTAGGCACAAAATGATTGACGCATGCTGGTCGAAGCTTTCGAAATTGATATCTCCAGGCGCTAAATAGCCCAGTCCTTGCAAACTGAGCCCAGCGATATAATGCAGGCCCGCAATATAGTCAAGTGACAATAATATTGAGCTATGAACTTCGAAAAATATTCGCGCGGCTAGTGGCCCGCGCAATATATCGTCAATCGAATGTGGCCCTTTGGCTAAAAAGGTTGGCCAGTCCTGGTCTAGTACCTTGTTGCGTGGCCTTCGTGTGAAGAGTGCTAATGTGATCAGCTACCCTTTTGGGTATGTAAATATCTGAAGGATCAGTGCCTCACCAATCACGAAAGTCGCCGCACGTCACTGCTACTATATGTTATTAGATGCCAGGACCGTTTTGCGATTTAGCAGACAGACAGCTTGAAACTCAATAGTAATCGTTAGTTTATAATTTCATCTGCCCATGACACACACAATGTACAATGCGATATACAAGGCAGGCAATGCGACGTAATGGACAGGTAGGATGATTAGGGCTGGGCACAATGAATCGAGTATTAATTTTAATGATTCGAGTCGAGTAGTAAAAGACGATTATTTTGAGTACTGAAATTATACGCTCCTCGCCACTGCAAGTTAAGATAAAAACGAAAATTGTAGTTTTGATACTATTTCCACTCTGGAAGCCTTGAAACCTAGATTGGCCTATCGCTGCATACGAAACATGAAAGCTACGAACGTTTCTGGAAATATGACATTTCCGAAGTCACGATCATCCCACAACATTGTCGGAAAGTGCAACGAAATCGGTATGTTCGTAAAAGTACCGAGTATCTTTAATGTGATGCATAACAGGTATTATATTCTTTGTGGTGGGATAAAAGATACCTATTTGAACTTACATCATCTTACATGCTGTTATGACGTCATAATGACTGATACTCGATTACTCGACTCGAAGCATAATACGTAATTCAGAATCGAATCACTCAGGTACTGGAATTTGCCCAGCCCTAGTCCTGAGTAGTCGATAGATCTCTTGGTCAGGTTGATATTGGGTGGGGGTGAGTAGATATTTCCCTTCGACGAGGATCTCGTGTAATGGGAGTGGACATTTTTAGCAGATATGAAAAAGTCACAGGAGGCAAACTATTGGAAAAATATTTGTGAACAACTTTTGATACTTCAAAGCGATGTAGTTCGTCAATTCGCAAAATTCGATGCTCACGGTAGTAAGGCAAGTTCTTACATAGTGGTTCTTATAACCTTGTCGCCAGCGCCAGCGATATGGGGGCACCGAAGAAAAATGTAGTTCTCGGTTCGATATATCCCTGAGTTCTCGTTGCAAATGTTCTTTTGACAAATCTCGAAATTTTTCGTCGCCATTCACGCGGAATATACCGACGATGAAGTCTACGTCGTGTTTCCCCAAATACAGTGGTTATAATAATATAATTCATGTAAAATGTGGATTACGTGCTTCATGCGCATACTTTTGGATAGTAAAGTATCTCCCAACACTCTCCCATCATATACTAGATAGCAGCGTCGAACCAGTAAACAGAAGCGGTTGTATCGTTGGCTTTTACTAACAAACTCAGGTTATGTACCACTTTTGAGAGTGACTATGTACAATAGGGCTCTTCAAAAATGACTTTTTTTCTCAAATTGTACTGGATACTTTATAAAATTGTCAGGTTACCTAATTTAAGCCTACACACAAAATTTGGTTCAATTCCAGCTAGTAACCGCTTTGCTACAGGAGAAGAAAGTTTCTATTTATTATATGAAAATAAATAATAAAAATTTTGAAAATTTTCTGTTCACCCCATGAAAGTGTTAGGCTGTCTATAGAAACGATGCTCACCAAATTTGGTTCAATTCCAACCAGTGGAAGCGGAGTTATTGCCGTCGAAAAATTGTGATTTGAATTGAATAGTATTTACGGTGACCGATTCTTTGTTTATTTATTATAGTTGTGCTCACCGTAAATACTATTTTATTGAAATCCAAATTTTTGGACGGCAATAACTCCGCTTTCGCGGGTTGGAATTGAACCAAATTTGGTGAGCATCGTTTCCATAGACAGCCTAACACTTTCATGGGGTGAACAGAAAATTTTCAAATTTTTTTAAATTTATTTTTATATAATAAATAGAAACTTTCTTCTCCTGTAGCAACGCGGTTACTGACTGGAATTGAACCAAATTTTGTGTGTAGGCTTAAATTAGGTAACCTAACAATTTTATCAAGTAGCCAGAACGATTTGAGAAAAAAAGTCATTTTTGAAGAGCCCTAATGTACAACTGTACAGTAGACATGCTTTGATGATTTCTGGCCAGAAGGATAAACTAAATAACCTTTGAGATTTACAAAATACAATTGTCAGCATATTTCCTCTTGTTGGATAGGCTACTATCGAGAATGATTGTGCTTTGTGTTGTTACCCACAACTTCACATGTAACCTGCTTTATCTATAATATGGTTTGCTTTGTGTTGAGTAAATGTGTGTTAAATTTTACAGACCTAAAGTCGATGTGACGAACCGCAATACCACTTCTTCCATTTCTAAAAATGGACTATGGAGGAACAGAACCTTTTCTCGCGCGCTAATGCGATGTTTTCGTGCTATTAGCGTTATTATGTAATAATTAGAGTCCACCCGAAGGCTAAACATGAAAGATTCGAACACAAATCTCGTTCTAGTTGTTTTGATAACGCAGACGCATTGTCCGTTGTCGTGTCATTGTCATAATATGCGATGTTCGATATTCATGACATCGACTTGAACAACGCAAATGTTTGTGGAATCCGAATCAGGAGCCGTTGTGACGAACGAATGTAATCCCGCTGGCTTCGGTAAACAAACCGATAACGAAACGACGGACTTGATAAAAGTAAGTAGTGACGGGACGGTCGCAAGATTAGTTCTTTGTTCTTTGCTGTAAATTTGTACGCGAGATAATTAGGAGAAAAGTCAGTTCCGGCAATTATCTCGCAACTGAAGGAATTCGCGTGCGGACTAATCTAAAAATAGTAGATTGAGTTTGAGCCATCTGTTCGCCTCGATTATTATTCTTATCCTTTCATGCCAATGATGTATTCTATGGTATTAGATCTAATCTTTCTAATCGAAACGGGAGAGATGATTTTGTACGATCCTTGCGACTGAAAGTTAATTTATCAACCATTATTATAGTCTGCACATCATTTTCCACGTTAGTGGAAATGACATTTCAGTAAAGTCGTGATCAATCCACTGCATTGTCATTGCTATGAAATGGGCATTGTCGAAAAACTACAAAATTACCTTCAATGTACTATGTATTGACAGACCAAACCTCACGTATTTGCGTTTTAAAGTCTGGCCTGAAAGGTTTGATTATAAGACGAAAGGCAGCGAAAAGAATTGAATTTGCAAGGGGTGATAATATTACTTGATCTTAGTGAAACTCCATAGCTTTTCCAACTAGAACTGACATTACAGTCTGGTTGCATAAAATCTTTCCTTTAATCGACTCGACTCCTTGTCGGCCGAAAATATGTGGGTTTATTTCAATATGGTCGGTTATATTATTATTTGATCGTATGTTGAAGTTCTGGACCCGCCTCTTCGAATATTATGTCGCAAAGTTAAATTAAAACCGTTTTTGTCATCACAGTGGAATTGTGATGGAGGCAAAAACCGTGGAATTTCTGAACTCAAACATATTCATTCCATGAATTATTCAATTGCACTGGTTCGATTCGCCGCGAATTCGCGCCACGATGCGACTTAAGCCATTGTTTGCTTACAGAGCGACGCGACAGCGGAGACTTCATTTCATGTTTCAAAATCGGCCTCTTAATAATGCGGGGGTGATGTTAGCATTGTGACAGGACAAAAGACGCGATGCGTACGTCAGATAAGACAGAGATCGATCGCAGGGATTATGAAAGGTTGATTTGGGGCTGGAATTTTGTTATTTGTCGAAGATTTTGGGTGAATAGTTTGAGATTAACTTGTCCAGGCGAATAGGCTTCAAGTTTCTGAGAATATCGAGTTATTGAGCATAGTGGGCCAACAGGCCACTATAGGTCTACTCAACTGGCGGGCTGGAGTTGAATCTGGACGTTATCTGTCTCGGTATTTGCTTAGCTTTTTGACAAAGCCAAATACATTATCGTTGATTTGCAAAAATAAACATAGTGCAGCGAAACAGCGTTTTCAAACTTGAACTTTACAAAGAATAGATTTCGCGTCCGTATTATCAGTGAATCACTTCAGACGAACCAAGATTACAAAAACTAGCAAGAAATAAAGAATGTCAATTCTCCCACTGGCTGTGACTAACAGAACATGAAATACATTTCGCTTATTGCCGTTGCTAATATCGCTTTTGTACATAAATATAAGGTATTATATTTGTATGACTGTAAAATATATAATGAGAGTCACACGGACTTATACAAATTTTAAGCTTTTGTAACTGGACCTCTTCTCAAAATAGTTGAGTAGCCGTGCTATAGCAGAATTGGACAACTAGATAATTATAGTTATCTAATTAGTGTGAAATGCCGGTCATCTAATTCTAATATAATTTGCAAAATGTTTCCACGCTCCGATTTTAATTCTAATCTAATTTATGGTTTTCCTGAAAATTCTACAGAACTGTGTAGTGCGTAACGAGCCAAGCTTCCTGTACAGAGATTTTCCATTCTCGTGCTTATGAGAATGCTGAAGTCCGATTTAAATTTTAAAGTTCATTTAATTTCCAAGTTTTCAGGTATTCAGTAATTTTTGAAAATCCTATATCGATATAATTTTAATTCTAATCTAATTTGGAGAAACCTGTGTAGCTTCTAATTCTAATCTTATTTATATAAAAAACGTGTAGCTATATAATAATCTCTTTGTATTTATCTTGTGATCGTTTTCGGTTGGAGATTCTTCTCCATGGTTCTGAATGTCATTGTACCAAATTATTATCCCATTATAGTTGGCCTTCAGTTATTAGCACTCAGGCGATAATTGTGGTCTTTGTGAGGTGGGAATTGTTGACAAATAAGAAGAGTTGTTTGTCGTGAATGAAAAACGGTCTTCGGTGCATAGGATGCTAACTACTGAGGGATATCACGAACAGCTGAGTCTAAATGTGCGAACCCTGAAGTTGGTTTTTGGTCGTAAATCCGCGCGAAGCAAACAATAGATCTGTATTTATTGCGCGATTTAACGGCGAGTTACGAGCGAAGTTTGATGCGACTATAGAGATAGCGCTGGGCGGGTTGTGTGCGCCTTAGGCGGTCGAGAGTATTTGTATGGAGTTCACACTTCACTGTGTAGGCGACTGATGTGTAATCATTGTGCTGATGATATTGAGATCAAGGAGTCTGGCTGAGTTTTGTGACGTAGGTGCGTAGTACTGAGAGACGCCTTTGTGTACTTCGTGATTATTTTTACCAGCCACAAGAATTTGGAAAAGGAATGATTAGAGATGACTTAGCGAAGTCATCAATCAAACCACTGGGAAAATATGTGTCTAAAAATCGATCCAGCAATCACAATCTCAAACTTGGGTGTCCATCCAGTAAAACCTGTTCTTATTTGGACTTGAAGAAGTGGATATCCCTAGTAATCAAGTAGAAGTAGAATTAACGCAGTACATTTCCACTCAAGTACAAATAAAAGTACGGTAGCCATTTCCAAGTCAGTGAAAGAGTGAGTATTGTATACAAGCCTAGTTTTGCCTAAAACTGTGAAGTGGAAGAGGGAATATACAGTCTAAAAATGACCACCTGAGAAAATAATGCAAGTATCCAGACTCTTTGTTAACTAGGAAACTAAAAAAGTAAGTAAATCTATTTTTGGCTAGAAAACTGAAAACTGTTAAGAAGAAGAAGCGGAAGTAGTTGCGCCATAACACATGAGAAAGCAGAAATTACTTGAAACTACCGTATTTTGTCTTAAATCAATGAAGAGGACGCGCGTGTGTTGTACTTGTGCGCGTTAGACTCCGAAGTTGAGTTTATTGTTAATGATTTTATCATTTCAAGAGCGTCACAAGATTGCGATACAATGAAAATATGGGAATGCGTCATCGACGGGAATGAGTTTCATTGATGACCAGCTGACAACTTTCTGTACAGATCGCAATATTACGTACTTAATAAATCAAGAGTTGGGAACTTGTTTCGGAATGTTTTTATTTGTCTGCTTCGTCGCATTCCGGATATCTGAAGGTAAGGACATACATAAAAGTATATCGAGGGTGCGAATTTCGGTACGGTAAGGACATGTTACCCTCGTTGGTCACGTGTTATAATTGCGTTTTTCTATTTCGGTCAGGAATAAAATTAGGGTGGGTGCGAATGTTCGGTTCGTATTCGATATGCGAACCTTGTCGGTTCTGCCCTTTGAGCGTTTTTGTGAAATGCCTGTGTTTTCTTATCTTTATGATCAAAATTCTTTAGATTTCAACTTTGTGCCATTAGCTGCATCATGATCGAAACAAGATAGGTAATTCAACAAAGAAGAAACTATGGGGAACCCTTCGGTGTCATAAATGATACTGATTTTACAAAGCTTGTTTCACATATTGAACTATTACTTTAGTCAATATAAAATCGATTCGATTTCGCCACTGCTTGGCCACATATTAATTTTCGGTCGCAGAGTTATCCATGTCATATGTGAGATGGAAATCGTATATTTGGTCTGTGGTGCAAAATAGTTCCCGGCCTACGAAGATTCCCCGAGAATCCCAACAATGCCGAGTGGGAATGCGTGCCCCTTACGGACGCAAAGAGATCTTGGGACGAATACAGTTTTACATGCGAGTATTAGAGCATCCTGTGATTTTAGTTGAGTCACATCGTTGAGTGATATCTTCTAAATTTCATCGTGTGCACGTACTATGATGAATGTCTAGACTATACGCATCGGTAATATCTTATATAACATGCAGGGGTGAGGATAGAAAGTAAAAGCGATTTTCAATGTCACCGCAATCGAATCAAAATTCTAAAGAATTCAATTCGGTTTTTGCCAGTTTCGCCAAGGAGGGCACACCTGCGTCAATCTAAATAAACTCCCACACATGCACAATTCCGCATACATTTGTCAGGAATTATACCTGCCAGCGTAAACATAGGAACCAGAACTATCCCTACAAAAATGTGTTTGGATTAGGACCATACTACCAATATAGTTGAAAAGTGAGTAATACTTTGAGCATTGATTTGTAGTCAGCGCCACGGCCACTTTGCAAGCCGATCGTTTCGTCCAAGCTCTTGGAAATGACGTGACGTTGAAAGTTAGGAACGCGGAGGTTGGCGGCTCGGTCGAATTGTTTCGCCACGATGAGCGAGAACCGATCACTGCGCAGCGGATAACGAAAAATATCGAGGTTTGGTAATTTACATGGGTATTGAATATAGAAAATATCCAAACCACCAATATCTTTGAATATACCTCTTTCTTCTAAGCGTTAATGATTACTGAGTAAAAATATGTATTGCATATTCTCCTACACCTACACGATGCTAATCTTTTTTATACTTAAGTTATGTATAATCTGATGTGGCAAATTTCTGGACAGGTTCTGTTAGTTCGCACTCGATTGAAATCCTTAAATAACACGTGAAGAAAATTTTGCTTATCTTGATAAAGGCACTGATTCCAAAATTGTCATTAGTTTTTCGATAGCATCGGTCATGAACCCTCTGTATGCGTGGGGTGCAATACATACACTTGTTGAACGTCAGTGTTTTCCAGATTATATTTCCTAAACGCAGCATTATTTATTTTGAATGGTTGCTCTGTATGTATATGCGTGTGGGTTTAGTAGGCCTATATCTTTCTTTGCACCAAATGGTGTGGCGATCATAAGTCAATCTATCTATCCATGTTCCGTTCAGACTTTGATTTTCGACTGCGGCTACTTCCTCAAAACCGGATCGTACATTTTCAAGATCAAAGATCGAAGCGGTGAGTTTCTGCGGAAATTTCTACGAACTGACCGAATACGAATCTCTGATACTTCAGGATTATTTCTTCCTGCCAACTTCACGGTCACTTGTCGAAAATATCCGAGGATCAACATTCACTGGCCGAGGAAACATGTGGCGCTTCATAACGATGTCAAGGTGAACAATTTGATCTCATCCTATTCACTGGTAGAAGTGCTCTGCTGCTAGGAGTAGTCAAGGAGCACAAGTAACGGATTGGGCCCAGTTTTACCCCAAAAGATTTTAAACTGCTAAGTGGAAGCGGAAGAAGTCTAAAATCATAAACACTTGAGCGAGTACTGCAACACGCATATCACTTTCAGTATCGCGCATATTGCTTCCATAATTGGTCAGTAACGAATTAATTTTAACTTTTCGAAGTGCTACAAGTAGGTTTTGGCTATCTTTATTACTTACTCTCTGTTCATGTTTTTACTAGCTTACTTTGACTCTTCTACTCTACTACAGTTTCGGTTTATTAGACAAACTATACTTCGCCTACTTATACAATACTGACTTGTAATGCGATACTTGTGCTGGTAGTAGAATCGGACTTTACGACGTAACTAGTTGAGCACCAACGATGAGTGCTTCGACCACGTGTGCCTGTCAGCAAAAACTCTCCATATCGGTCAGGTTTCCATCGAATCAAAGTCGGAAATGTGCAACTCGGACATCGCGAAGGAAAACAAGTTGACGATGAGGCTCGTCACTCTGAACGGCAGCAAAGGTAGGAGTGGAAACGGTGGTAGCAGGCCAGGGTTATTTAAAGGATGTATCTTGAAAGCGAATTCTTGGTTGTGTCCACACTCTTTGCGAAAGCACGAAAGTACGCGATTTCATGGATTGTTGTTGACTTGCTGTAGGCAGCTTGATGATCAATGCGCAAAAGTACACCAAACCTGAAACTAAGGGTGGAGCCCAATTCTTCTCCTCAACTAAGTACTGCTTAAATGCGAATCTCCACTCAACTAAAAATCGATTGGTACTCAGCGTTGAGTGCGCGCCAATTCTCTCTGCTCAGTTAAGTATCGATTTCCAGACGTCGTTTTCCAAGATAGCGTTGCCAGATTTTTTTCGCCTTCGACCAGACACGCGTGAACAATTTTGTCATGACAACACGACGCTGTCGTCATTATTTCGTCACTGACGTAAAAACTAGACGCAGTTCTCACTGATTTATCTAAATGCAATGAATAGCCTCAGCTGATCCACACTCTTTGAAGATGACCCAATAGAAATATATAAATCCTTGAAGATACCCGGAACGTTCCTATGCCCCACAGAAGTATATTTGCAAGACGCTACAACCCCATTCGAAATTTATAAAGATAAGTTTCACAGCAGGCGAACACGTAAGTGCAGGCCTGAAATAACAAAATAATGCATCTATATCGTGAACATAAATTGCAAAATTAACATATTTCCAGGATTTCTTTCCAATTGAAGCTCCTCTTTGAACCATTCACTTTGCCCCTCTACCATTCAACTTCCCGATATAGCTAGACCCACCCGACATTTTCTCCCTTAAATATCCAGTATCTCTTATTTCCAATATCTTATTGCAGCTATCGTCTAAACTGGCTTGAAGGTATAGCGACTTCATCCTAACCCTGATAGTACCTGGAACTCTATCTGCTGATGAGGTTCATGCTGGGGGTCTTTTCAAGATGTTTCATATATTTAATTGTGGAAAGAGCATGCGTAATAATAATAATCGTTAAGCTATATTATTCATCTGAACAAGTCACACACAATGTAGAATGCGATAAGACACAATGCGATGTAATGAACAGATAGGAGGATATCGAACGACACGCAGTCGCGATCTTTTTTTATACTGACATCCACCTCGGCCTAGAGTGCCCGATGTCACAGTTCTTTTCGATGTTGATCTTTTTGAAGCCACGTCCCTTTCTAGTTCCTTCCATTCCTTGTGAGTGCTTTTTCTTTGTCGGGTCTTTTTCTGGGCTTTTTTGTCGCCGTAAGAACGGCGACGGCGGGGGGATGCTAGCGCATTGAGACTGCAGAAGTTACCGTTCCGGTATACCGGGATGCCGTACGACAAGAAGTCGAAAGGGTACAAGATAATTACAAATACAATTATAAACACAACATCCGTCCAAGCGCCACTGATTTCATTCGCTCAGCAGAACCTCACATCACGAAATAGTGTACCTATATCAGCTATATACGACAGTACCGGTACTACGGTATTTGGCGGGTGTTGCCTGCAGTTGGCTGCTCGACCGTGAAAATTGACACTTAAGTCTGGTGGTGCGCTGACTTAGATTTGAGTGCCGATCTGGACGCATTTGAGTGTGAGTATACTTTTTGGCGTGAGTTGAGTAACGAAATCGTTGCTGAGTAGAGAATCGCTACTCAGCAGAGAAATTGGGCTCCACCCTAAATATCCGAACACGATCGCAGATGAGAAGACTCGCGACTTTCCGATTGCCGCGACACAAGCGCCCTTCCTTCCACATTATTACGTACTTCCGTGCGCAGTTCTCAACACGGCCGGCAAGTTCAGGATCGATCTGTTGTTGACTTCAACGACCCAGGATGCGGTCACGTTGGCTCAGAGCAACGTTCTCGAAGTGGAGCTGAGCAGCAAATACGATGTGGAGTTGATCGGGAAACCCTTTCCTTGCACGGGTAGGTTTTAGCTGCTATGGTTTCCATGCCACTCTTCAACTCGAACATACTAACGAACAATACGTTCACCTTCGCTGCTTGATAATCTCCAGGCCGAGGAGCATCGGTGCGAGTGACGTCGCCGCCGTGCGCGCCCACTCGTGACCGGGTGCGCGTGATGACGGCAGCCGCGAACGGGAGCGAGATCTCCAGTCGAGCTGCGCGCGATCACGTAACGTTTCCTTGCCACGCTTTCTACCGTTTGAATTCCACGACGGCGGGATTGTGCTTCGAATACGTCACACACGACGGCCGCGTCACAAGGAGGATCTGCGAGCCGACCGGCCGATCAGGTTCGTTCACGTCTCACGGTAATTCCATTCCATGTTTAGATTGGGCGTCAGTTCTGAACTTTCATTGAGGATTCCTTGTCGACGGGCACTGGTCGGCGTGGTCAGAATGGCGAGAATGCGATCGTCCGTGCCTGGGAATTGTTCGGAGGAAGAGGAGAGTTTGCGACAATCCCAAACCGAGAGGAAACGGACACCTGTGCCGAGACAATACAGGTTTGCGTCGCTGACACAGCTATTGTTCAGTATGTTCTATCAAATTATATCTCCAGGAAATCTAGCGCGCGAAGAAACCTTGCTTTCCGTGAAAAACGGTTCGAAGACAGAATGCGATCGACGCTACGAGTCTGTTCTGTTACAAAACGACGCTTGTCAATGCGGCTGTTCGTTGCGACCGGAAGAATCCGGGATGATCGACTCGTCGCTCGTCCAAGAGTGTGATGGAGCACAGAGAACATTGGTGAGTGAGTGTTGTTGCCAAATAATCATAATACCGATCTGATTTTAAAAAAGGCTTCTATCGTACCGCAGTTGTCTGCTAAGTCGTATCGGCACCAGTGATGGTCGATCTCGGAAAGGATTCGGACTCTATCATACATTCGGCTATTTTTGTCTAGTTCTTATAAACAGTCGTGACCATATTGATGATAAGCAAAAAGATCAAATCGAAAGCCAAACACGGACAGTTAACACCCTGTGATAGAAGCACTCTAAAGTGGGTCTCTCAAACGGCCAAAGCGAATATAAATGAACCAATCCCAATCATAGCATTTGTAAAGGCGCAAGCTTCCAGTTGGATTCGAATCATGATAAATCCGCTCATCATCCTGCTGTCTTTATACATGTATATATCTATTTCAATATAATAACTGACTGATTTATACTCTTTTCAATACATTTTATAATTCAGATCTGGACTTTGGAGGCTCCGATCGGAAAAGCGTTTCATTTCGAACTCATTTCGCCGCACCACGACGACGAGTCGATCACGATCCGAGATCTACACGCATTCAGCAAGATCACGCCAATCCAGCCCACGGTGACTTCACGAGGCAATATCAGCATCGTGCAATATGTTCGCGCGAGAGACATTCTCGACTCTTGCGGCTTCGTTCTTTTTTTCGACATGGTCGGTGAGTTAGTCGAATATTCGATTCTAGAATTATATACAACTATACGCTTGGCGAGGTGCCTACATAAATTCAGTATACCAATAAATCATAAATTTATATTTAAATAAACCAGAATATTTAGGGTTTTTTCGTCAGCACCTGGTACAACTATGCGCTTGGCGAGGTAGCCTATATGAATTCAGTAGGCCTACGAATCATAGATTTATATTTAAATAAACCAGAATATTCAGGGTTAATTCGCCAGAAGCTCGAACAGATTTCAAAATAACATCCTATAAAATGTATAAAATAGAGAGTTCTTCCTATCCCCTGATATGACACGAAAATCCAAATAATAGAGTCATTCGTTCAGAATCGGCCGCCACTTCACAGCCAGCGACATCTGGAACCGTCGTGGAATCGAAAGATGTTTTGACTTTACTCGCTGACAATGCCGTTGTGGTTGGCGGTATTGGAGCTTGCGTTCTCATCATTGTGAGCGCGATCGTAGCGGTTCTGATCCGTAAAAAACGAAAAGGTTTACTCTCTATTCGAGACATATGGCAGTTTTCTAATAGGTTGGTTTTGTTGCAGAAAAGCCGTTTCGGGCGCGAAAGGCGGGTTATTTAGCGCCTTCTCCCGCGGACGACGCAGAATCGGAGCCGATTGTCGCGCCTACACCAATCGGAGACTCGGGAAACGGTCACGTGATCTCAGATTCGAGTGTGAGCACGCAGCCGTCCACAGTCTCCTCGAACACGGCCTACTATCTCGCGCAGAGACAGCTAGAAGTCATGCAGGTAGAGATGTCGGTGGCTGTTTCGGGAAGATCAAACGTTAATTTTTCCTCATATTGACAGCGTCTCGGGAAAAACCAACATTCTCAAAGCTACGCGACCTGCGGATTGAGCGACGAATCGATCCGACATCAAGAAGAACTTTTGTTCGGGGATCGAAAGAGTTTACACAACAATGACGAGTTGCGATTGCGAGTCACTTGACTATGAGTGACGGTTTCACACTAATGGCGCAAGGTGTCAGTCGATGGAATGAATTGTGGAGAGATGACAGAAATTTACCATGCAGTCGAGAGTGGAATAAGATAGCCGAGTGCAAGAGGAGATGATATGCTGCCCCGTCTTTAAGTGTCGCAGTATGACTCGCAAAGTATGCTCCCTGCAGTATACTAAAACATATGCCGACCCAACAAGACATCTATGTATGCAAAGAGTCATGCTTTTGTCATTTCCTGCAGTAGTTCAATTGAATATATTCTTCACTTCTTTTAATGAACATTGAAGCCCGCCGTGCATTGCATACCTCATTTCAATTTTTTCTGCAACAAGCGTGTATGCTTGATGAATAGACTTCATCAAGTCATTTTATCAGAGTCCTCTCTATTACATGCATACCCCAATTTTGTGTTGTTATGAAGGAACTGATGGAAACGGTCATTATATGGAATTGTAGAAGAAAGAATGGGTGGCGGTGATGAGCGGATTTTGATATTTGACAATCCGACGCCGTGTGACAGCTTGAGTAAATGAGTATCTTAGGAGCAATCCGTCCAAATACGAAGTGTCTCACCAAGGAATCCGTAATGATACAGTTACGACATAAGCAAATGGTTAGCTGGTGTTTACCCCGTTGATATACGGCTTTAGAGTGTTACCAGAGTGCCACCACATTTTTGTCGCTAGCTTTTCTATACTATTTTCTTTCAATTTTCATTCCGTTTGCAATGTGCATGCCCCTCCTTTACATCGCCTAGGCCAATGCGGGTGTCTGATTTCAAAGACTTCTCCAAGTCGCTTCGACACCTTCCTATCTTTTCATTGTGTCGCAATTTTTATGGTGTATCGAAGTGATAAAAATTGTTAATAAACCGACCAGAACCAGCCTATCACAAGATGACCCCTATCTGTGCTTGGTTATCGAGCTGATGATTTTATTCTTCAAAACTTATGTCTGGTCACAACTATCCTAGATAATCAGAATAAAATCCGAAATAGAAGCCGTATGCGATCCGACCGCCACAATAACATGCACAATCCCGTCCAAATCCTACTTAAATCCGAACGATGCTCATTACCGATGGAAGGAGGGATGCGAACCATGCGGCATGCGTGCCTGCGCTATTTAGATTTTACCGAGAAATGTAATGGCGCGTTTCCAACTTCGAGAATCAAGACTGAACTATACAATGCAGAGGAGTCATGATTGGTGATAGTTCGTATAGTTATTTCCAATGCTATGTAGTTATATTGCGAATACGAGAAATAATTATAAATAAAGAAGAAAAACAGGTCTGCAGGGATAAAAAATCATCAACTCAGTTACTAAACTGACGGGAGGAGTAAATAATGTACCGTATAGCCTATTGATTTTAAATATGCGAAGTGAAGTCAATAAACATGCTATCATAGTTAGGGCTGGGCACAATGATTCGAGTACTCGACTGAATCGAGTAATAATTTTTATGATTCGAGTCGAGTATAGTAAAAGTCGATTTTTTCAAGTACTGAAACTATACACTCCTCGCCACTGCAAGTTAATTTATCAACGAGAATTACAGTTTCGATACAATTTTCCCCTGTGGAAGTCTTGAAACCTTAATTACAAGTGGCGACTGTGTAATAAGGCCTTGCGGCCCCTCGTAGTCATCCTGGTCCGTACCGGATGTTCGCTGGTATGACAAACGAATGATTGATTGATTGGTTGGGCGTATCGCAGCATACGAGAAATAGTACAAAGCTACAAACGTTTCTGAAAATAACACATTTCCGAAGTCATGATCATTCCACAGCATTGTGACAAAGTGCAATGAAACCCGTATGGTTGAAAAAGTACCGAACTATCTTTAATGTAATGGATAACAGTAGGGTTACCATACGTCCTCCTTAGGAGGATTTGTCCTCCTTTTTCAGGTTTTTGAAAATATCCTCCGAGGACGCCTAAATGTCCTCCTTTTTGGCAATTCGTCCTCCTTGATGATGGATAGCTGCGAGTGAAAATGGACATAAATGACGCTGAACAGGAAATTCGTGGTCCGAACGTAAGTGACGACCTTTCCCGATTCCAAAATATGGTAGGCCTAACCCAAGATGTTATGACGTCATAATGAGTGTTACTCTAATACTCGAATCGACTCGAAGTATTTTACGTAATTCAGAATCGAATCACTCAGGTACTCGATTTTGCCCAGCCCTAAGGAGGATGCCGAAACGACCATTTGCGGTCTTCTAAACTGGCGTCCACCTCTGCCTAGTGCCCGATGTCACAGTCTTCTTCGATGCTAATCGTTCTTAGTCGCTATTTCTTGCTAGTTTTTTCTTCATTGGGGCTTTTAGTGGGCTCTTTTTTCGACGTAAGTACAGCGACACGTTAGACGAGGAGCCCAGAGAACCTTCGACGGCGGGACTAGAACCCGGCGCTCGCCACTACGATACGCACAGTCGCACACCCTCATGATAGCGCTATGATATCCATTATTACATTTAAGATCTCTTCCTGATAGTTAATGATCGTAAGCGATCAGGGTGATCTCGACTTCCTGATCGCTAACGATCGGAAGCAGAAAGTCGCTCAAACTTTACTTCAGGTTGTCGTCTGTGAGTCAGGTCACGGGGCTGAGGGTTTCTGCGAAAATAGCATACGGAGTCGAGTTACTCGTGTGTCGTACGACACTTCATTTCAATATGCTTCAGCCCGCAACGTTGCTGTCTGAAGTAAGTTTGACGCTTGGGAATCGTGCAGAAAAGCATGCTTCTGATCGCAAGTGATCTTGATATCAATGCGTTGATCTATATCACAATCCTTCTCTCCCGAATTGTGCTTGGAACCCCATTTCCGGAATTATGAAACGGTATAACTGAACACATATTCAGCCAACACATCATGGAATATAATAATTCACGGACACGGTGTACGCGCAGCAGTATGTGAGTTCAGCTCTCTCTTTGTTGAACGATACTAGATTCTGGATATAGCCTATGCTGAAATCAGTTGGAAAACTCTCATAATATTTTTGACGTATTGTCATTCGATATATCATACTGACAATTATCCGTTTGCGTTCGGGGATATGCAATATGTATTCGTGGGTTTTTGTACGCGAGATCAAAATTATCGGGATTTATATTTCAATGCGTACTGCATCTTGACAAATAGATAAGTTAATGTGATCAAACTAGTCCACCCGCCTTTTCAAACTCGCACATTGATCTTCGGCCAAGGTCAATTAGTTTCGGTAGGTATAGGGACAGGATGCAAGCTTTTACTGTGATCGCGGCTCCGTTGTCGGCGGTGCAAACGCCGAGATAGAAAAATAGATGCTTCGCAGTCAGTAGCTTACCGGAATTGTCCAGTTCTGTTGCGTTGCAAAACAGCACGAAATTGTCTACATATGAGCTTGCCATCGGCGGCACATGGTCGAGTTGGAGGGGGCTGCATGCTTGCACATTCCCATTTATTTTCGATTTATAGATAGATTAAATTATGTTCTAGAATCTGGATCAGGGGTTCTCCACCTTCCTTTAGCCGTCGCCCATTTTGTGGTTTGCCAATGCTCTTTGACCCACCTCTTATCCTAGAGTCATAGTCCTGTTCAATGTGTGGTAATCGGTGCCGTCGATATGTCTATTTCTCTAAAATATACACATCTCCTACTAATGATATTTAAACAGAGCTTACGGGAAGTAAAATCGCGCCAAGCGCGATGAAAATTTTCAAGTTCAATAAATATCCGCCAACGAACAATCAACGAAATAAGTTTAGCCGCTTCGAGCTCCCCCCAATTATGGGTGCGGTATGCGATAGTTGCTGTCCTTGAAGATCGTATAACTCTTGTGTAGGCCTACTCGCGCTGTTCCACTCATGTCTTGAAACCCAATGATCCAATACCCACATCCACTGTGTGATTGGAGTTTTAGTTCCACTATGACGGCCGATGGGGAATAATATTATCATTCATCAATGAGATGCAACAGAGAATTGGAGAAAGAATAGGTAAGGTACATAGTATGTCTAGATAAGGTACATAGATAAGATACATAGTATGTCTTGTATGCCTGCCTATTGAAGGTCCGATGACAGAACATTAAATCCAATGATACAATCAATTCATGTGGCTCTTACATTATGTACAATGACTTCAAGGCCTGACATTTTTAGACCGACTGCAAAGATCAATGTGCTATACTAAATCCTCAATCCATAACGATTCGTTGCAGTGGTACCGTATACTTCCATAGGAAGTTTATAATTGATAATAAATTGCAATTCTGGGCCACAATTTGCGGCTATCTTTATGTCACAATAATACGGGAAGCGAGTGGCGCAGTGTGCTAAACGACACCGTCACGACACCAATGGTTGTTGGTTCGAGTCTCGGCTCTGCCAAGTTTCTATGTGTCGAAGGTTTATCTGAGCTCCTCGTCGCCGATCAAACAGTGCAGTGACTTCAAAAGCCCGGAAAGTACAGTAAGCCGAGCTTGGAAATCGGCAGCAAAGATCCGAAGAATGAATGCGTGTGGAAGAGAGAGAGCAAGAAAAGTCGCGAAGAAAAAACGCATTGAACTGTTCAAATTGCCATTTTGCCACTGTCGTGGAGCACAAAGCCTCACAAGGCTATAAGCAGCACTGTCGTATCATATCAATACAATACAATCTAACAATAATACGAACGGCCGATGTTGGCCTACCATATATATATATATCTACATCAAGTGCATTTCATTCCGAGTACCATTTTCAAGGGCATACAACGCACGACACAGCGGAAATCATTGGTTACTTCCGCATTAACTTCCAGTTATTATATAATCAAAATTATTGTCGTTGCTGTTGGTGTTGGCCGTAGGTTGTCAAAGCCGGGGGACAGAAGTCGCCGTTTCCCCTCCCATTTTCGTGTGACTCCATAGGTTTCACTATACATCTCATCACAGTCGGATGAAAAGCTTCAAGTACAGCCTACGTACAATTCAGTAATATGAATATATTTTCGAACACATGAACATAAAAAATTATAACTAAAGTCTCACTACTTCTTCAATTTTCCAAATAGCTCTGTGGCCCACCTCAAATTACTCCCGCGGCCTGCCCTTTGAGAACTCCTGATCTAGATAAACCATTTTTTGTAAACCTATCACCACTTCCTTCTTGGAACCTCGTGCGCATTACAATGAAGCTGCATGACGACATAGTTTGATTTGACGCGGAATCAAACCTCATGTGCATTGACGGCATCCTTTAGTCGATTATATTTATATAAACTCCTTGTTTTGAAGCAAGACGAAACGCTGCCCTCATTATGTTCTTGGGACGCGCAGTAATGAATATAATAAAATCGATCGAACTCGCTCTAATCATCGGTTAGATTTCAATACATTAAACCATGATTCGGATTTGCCAAGTTTGAATCAAACGTCATACTACCATATGTCCATAGGCTGTGGTTCGACCACACCATGTTATGAGTGTTAATTGTTGCTATCAGACCTATATAATTCCGACGAAATAGCGTATTCATAGATCGCCAAGCATACATCGATTGCGTGGTCTCACTTATACCTAGTTGAGTCGGATTTGAAACAAAAGGTGCTTTACAACATTATGTGTTTTAAAAAAGTGAAATTTCCCAAAAAAATGTGTTTTTCGTTCAAAAGTTATATAATTATCCATAATTGTGTAACTGCTTTGGACAAAAACATGTGATATGAGCCTACGGACGATTTGTACCCTTATAGTCGAGGTATACGGATGTGGAATGGTTTGATGATGATAATGACCGCCGACCGTGAAAATTATTACCGATATTTTAGTCCGTTTATCGCACGAGTCGGAAGCCTTTTTCGTCCAATGAGCCATATTCACCCTATATTTTCAATTATCAATCCGCTATGACGTCACAATGAAAGATTCGTGACGTCATGGATTAAAAAAGCAATGAAAAACATGTTTTAAACAAGGGCCACGTCTTAAACATGTTTGTTTCAAATTGATTTTTTTTTACAATGCAACCCTAACTTACTAGTAAGCGCACAAATTTCAAAACTGTCTAATAATTCTTTCCCCACCATAATCAGTCACAATTGCATGAGCGCTATATTTTATTCCGCATACAATAGCTGGTATAGTAGACACGAATTGAAACAACCAAACAGGTCCAAAATTGTATTTGTATTCTGAATAATGAAAATGAAATCCTGTGTAATCATTCTTTCATTGAAGCGTCGTTTCCTGCAATAGGTATCGTAGTCAAATTAATTCACGACAAGATCAAATGTTACAGCTATAAGTTTTCTCACCTGCGCCATCTTCGACGTCGTAAAAGCTCAAGATTTCCTCTAAACATAAGTTCGATGGTGTTAGCAATGTTATGATTTGTAGGTTTAGGCAGTGTTGGGATGACTCGAGTCATGACTTGACTCGAGTCAGACTCGAGTCACTTTTTCGTAAGACTTGACTTGACTCGAGTCACTTTGCTAAAATGACTTGACTTGACTTGACTCGGCGTATCAGAAATGTGGATTGACTCGTGACTCGGAGCAAAATTCACGAGTCAATTTCAAGTCATCAAGTAATCGGTGTCGATAAAAATCACTGTATCTTTCATATGTTCGGATTGTTCGCGCTACTCTGGTGTAACCCGTGAGAGCGACCAGTCATTCAATGATCGTGCGTTTTACGGAGCCTCAATTGTTTTCTCACAAATATATTGATCGCAAATGAAGTTACCTTAGCTTACAGCCTACGTTGTCGCAAACTATAGTATAGTTAAGTAATTTAATAGCAAAATGTTTATATTGTTCTGTGTTCTTAACTTAACCAAACCACTTTTTTCATTGGAATTGAATTCGAAAATAGTTTATATAGTCCTCAGCCATTGGAGCAGGCTCGAATTGTATCATATCAATTTGCAAAAGGGTAATGTATTGCATCTTATCAATTCGTTTCTCTATATTCTCTATTTTGGCTGGCAACTATAAACTGAGGCTGTGCAATTACTTACGTAGTTTATTAGTTCTGCTTATTTGTGAGCGATACAGCGCCTTAATTGCGTGTATATTTACCTCTATATCCCTTCATCGGTTCGAAATCAAAGACCGCTCAATCGTGACTTGACTTGACTTGACTCGCCTTAACTCGAGTCACCTCCAAAAATCGACTGACTTGACTTGACTCGAGTCACCTTCAAAAATCGATTGACTTGACTTGACTCGAGTCAAAATCTGCAATGACTCGAAATGACTCGTGACTCGAAAGTAGTGACTTGATCCCAACACTGGGTTTAGGCTGCTAGAGGTAAATCACATGTCTGTAATAAGATGCTGAAACAGTGAACAGGTGGTCAAATTAGTCACCGTCGCTACTCAAGTGGAAGTAGAAGTAACGCCGGAATTTCTACTCAAGTAGAAGTAGGAGAGGTGGTTCACAAGTAAGTAAGTAAGTAGGCATTCTACGCTTATTTTTGCCTACAAAACTGGAAACTGTCAAGTAGAAGTAGAAGTAATCTAAAATCATAACTGCTTAAAAAGTAGTTTGAGTAGCCAAAATCTACTTCAAGTACTTCAAAAAGTGGAAGTACTTCGTTACTGACCACCTCTGACAGTGAACGACATCGGTTATTGACTTATTGGCGAACGAAACAGGTGAAGTGTCCCATGTGAGCCTATGAACAATTATGTAGATCCAATTCATTTAAATATTCGAGTGATAATCCTGACGCCCCTGTCATATCTACCTTGACTTTCTAGTATTTTATTAGCCTATAGCAGAAGTCTCACTAGCTTTACCGATACCTTGGTATAGGGCTGCCATATATATTATGTAGGTGTGGAAACCGCAAAATGCTATACATCATGACATCGAAACGCGCTCGTTTTGTCGCTTGCTTTTTATATTCTCATTTAGTGTGCACTATGCAAAACTGTTCAGTGTTCATGCCCCTTCTTCACGTCACCTAGGCCAGGTGGGTGTCTGATTTCAAAGACTACTCCAAGTCGTTTCGACACTTTCCTATCATTTCACTGTATCGCGGTCTTGTGGTGTTTTGAAATGATGAAAATATTGATAAACTGATACTGATACCGAAATAAGCCTAAGATGTGCGCAAGTACGGTAAATCGCATTCAATTGGTCATGTTTCAATGTTCCCTTCCCGAGTAACATACCGATAGTGTTACAGCTAACAGTACATGAATTGTTCCAATCAACTTACCGAGAGCGTCATCGTTATCCAGCACCATGTCCTATAAAAGATATATGTTTTGCAAAAAAAAATGTTCACTACACTAGAGCAAAAATAGACTAGAAATGGAACCTACAAGCTTCTTTTTCTTGTGAACTTGACAGTGCTTGAACGCGCATTTACGCCTTCTCCAAAACAGCCAACCTTCACAGCCTGAGGTGAGAATAGTCGTGACGACCAAGACGGACAGTAGCGCTTTCGCATTCATTGTTGCCGAATAACAAGGTATAAGAAAGCCTTGAAAAGTTCTGCGATATGCATGCAAGCTCATTAGCAGGTAGTTTTATACTAGAACATAGGAAGGAAACACTCCTTAGAGACGACTATGTCGTGATATGCTATCAACTATATTGGCGATGACATAATTACTACCATGCGCCGTATGTAGAAGGGACAGTGCAGACGGCGATACTACGAATGTTTGCGTTGGCTTTCACGTTTGAGTTTGCATATTCCGTGTCCTTGTGATATTACATCAAATATACTGTGAGCAACTCGTAAATATAAGCCGAAAATATAAAGATTTATTTCAATATGAATATACTCTTCGAAAGCAAATTCTACATCAAGCTGTATATAAAACTTTGAATATATAGAAGTGTATCACATTCATACCGCACTTCGGCTGCAGCTGAATTTTCATTAAAATATGTGAACAGGTAGCCTATTATTACCGAAACACAAAACATGAAATGGTAAACGCGATTGACGCGATTAAAAGAAATTTAATAATCTGCTAACCTGTAAAATATGCTGTACACTGTACACGTGTACAGGTGCCGATAACAAGGCCAAGCAGCCGCAGCTTGGACATGTGCAGTTACGCGTCAGAGAATAGTAAATTATATGCAGATTTAGATTCGCTCAGAGACGTCGTAGCGTGCGGACGCATCGTCGTTTCAGTTCATTTAAGCTTAGCAGATTGGGTAATCAAGACAAGTGTCCGACTAGCAATTGACGCTTCGGCGTAGCCAGATATGGATATGGAGACAAGTTCCTCCGCAAAGAGGAAGTCTTCAACTACCCTCACTTCTTCTGGGGAAGAATGCGGGGATGGGGAGTGGTGCGAAGTAAGAAGCAAAATACCTGCCAAGAAATTTGCACTGATGGATAATGCAGTTGGGAAGGAACGGGAATCTAATAGCCAAAAAGCAACAAATCAACAACTTGACGTGCTGCTATCGGGGTCTGATGGAACACGCATGGGACACCAACATCCTACAAAGGTATGCGAGGCACTTCAGATAAACATTGGCAATTTTGAAAAAATACGTAGATTGCCTTCTGGAGATCTAGTTGTAACTTGTAAGACCAAAGAACAGGCTGATAAACTTCTCACTATAGACCAAATAGGAAAAGACTCCAACTTGATCGAAGTCAAAACCTCATTATTTGGTGCCAAACCTTACGGAGCACGAGCAGTGATATCCGGTGTTCCGCTGGATATAACAGAAGAAGAGATCTTGAAAGAGTTCTTTGAAATTGGCGTCAATTTCGTTAAACGGCTAAAGCGCAAAGTAGATGAGAAATATGAGAGCAGCCTCTCGATTTTGTTATGTTTCACGTCTGAGACATTCCCTGACTACGGGCATTTTTCCTACCTACGGTTCCGTACCAAACCTTATAACCCGCCACCGGTCAGATGTTTTGGATGCAATAGATATAGCCACACAAAAGAGAACTGTCGTGGGAAATATTGCTGTTCAAAATGTGGGGTTCGTGATCACGAGGTTGATAAGTGTACCAAAGATTTATGTTGCATTAATTGTAAACAACCGCACAGTGCTGCTTATGGCGGGTGCCCGGTGTACAAAGAACAGGCGAAATTACAAATCATAAAAGAACGTTCCAAGGTTACTCACTCCGAAGCTAAATCAATACTAAATTCCGAAACATCCCAAACACAAGCTACGCGTCTTTTCAGTGAAGTGGCGCAGGATTGCGCAACGCGTGTCAACAATCAGCAACGATCAACAATTAACAACCCAAGTCACCGAGCCACCATCAGGAAGATTCCGCGACAAACAATCTCTAACCACATAAACAAAGACAATAAAAGCAACGATCCAAACAATCATCCTGATTTGGAACCATTTAATCAATCTTCATTAGCGTATATTGATCCGATCCATCTTATCGCACTACTGGCTGAAATAGTGAAGCTTACATTGGCGGCCTGCAACTCTGACAAGGAGTGCGACGTATACAATATAGTATCTAAAGTTTCTTTGAAATATCTCGGTCGACAGGCTGATGTTGTCACGATGAGAAACATTTTCGAACCCTTCCATGATATCAATGACACCAATCCGATGACAAATCCCATAAACGATGGATAATATAGGACTAAACTTTTTACAGTGGAATTGTAGAGGATTATATAGGAAACATCACGAACTAAAACACTTTCTCACGACTCTGGAACGTGCTCCAGATGCGATAATTCTCCAGGAAACGCACCTTGTCGAAAAATACTCTCCGAAATTTCCAGGATATCACTGTCACAGAGAGGACAAATCCCTTAATTCTGGTGGATTGGCGATCTTTATTAAATCTTCACATAACTCCAGCATCAAAGCAGCTGCTACAACCGACATCGAAGTACTTTGTGTCAAGCTTCACGGCCTATCATTGTACAAATGTACAATGTGTACACTGTACATCCCACCCGACTGCCGCTTACGCGACAGTGATGCGAACATTTTCGAGACGTTACCACCAAAACCCATAGTCTTTGGCGACTTCAATGCACATCATTGGTCGTGGAGTTACCAAACGAACCAACGAGGGACTAACTTTTTTAATGTCCTCGATCACGCAAACTTAGTCATGTTAAACTCTTCAACTCCAACACATATCAATCTCGCGAGCAATGCTGTTAATCGTTGGTCATTGCTAGATTCAACACTCGCTACTCAAGATATAGCCGCGAGATGCGAAACTGAAATATCTTCGTCGCTGCTAGGAAGTGATCATTTCGTAGTGTTCATGAAGTATATGGCAAACTCGGCGATAACTTCTTTTTATCGACCACCATCGTGGTCTCTCAGGAAAGCCAAACTTCTTTTTATCGACCACCATCGTGGTCTCTCAGGAAAGCCAATTGGAAGAAGTTCTCCCGAATTGCAGATGAATGAAATGATCGATTTGTCCGATCAACGAGATGTTGAGTCTGCAAACACTATTCTAACAAAATGCATAACGACATCAGCGAATCGATCAATACCAAAGACAAAGAATATGGACAACAAATCTGTCCCTTGGTGGAGTCCCGAATGTGAGAGAATGATTCGTAGGAAAAGAGCAGCATATTTACGAATGAAGCGCACCTTTGATATAGCAGACTTTATAAACTTCAAAAAGGCCAGGTCCGCATGCGGAAGAACTATACTCGAAGCAAAACGTTTTTGTTGGGAGTCTTTCTGTTCCTCGCTGAATAATAAATCACGTTTAAATCGCGTATGGCGGGTTATTCGTAGCATCGCTGGTACAACAGCGCATCAGCAAATTCCTCATATCCGAGTAAATGAAGTTGATCACACCGAAGACACTTCAAAAGCAGAAATAATAGGCGAGCACTTCGCTACCATAAGCAGATCCAATAACTACGCTTCGAATTTCCTCCTTTCCAAGTGTCAGCGTGACCAACATATTACATCATGTCTACCTTTCAATGTGAATCTGGAAGATCCAATCAATGCACCGTTTCAGATGTCGGAACTTAGGGAGGCACTACAGAGTCGGAAAATCTCTTCTCCTGGACGTGATTCCATAAATTATCAAATGCTGCAACATCTTTCGACGTCAGCCCAGACCGAACTTCTTAAGCTATATAACATTTCATGGAGAGATGGGAAATTACCTAAATCCTGGAAACATGCTGTCGTTGTTCCTATCCTAAAACCACAAAAGGATCCTTCTGAAGCGGGATCGTATCGACTAGGGATGGTGTGAACCTCTGAAAGGTTCAGGTTCGTGTGAACGCGAACCTTTTTGAAAGGTTCTGTGTGAACGCGAACGTGAACCTCATGACGTCACGTGGCGTCATATTGCTAATTCCAGCCCTATATTTGAATGAAGTGATAGCCTATATTAATGTACACGATACATAGCGACGACTCGGGCCACATAATGGCACAATGCTGAAGTACATATTGACATTTTATTCGTCGCTAAATGTATCAACTGAGGCGATCAAATGACATAATAATCGCATAAATCAATATCTTCCGTCGCTTTGCCGACAATTTCGACGACGACTTGCCAGGGAATATAAGCTTACGGCTTAACGGTCCAGGCCAGACCGGAAAATGTATTCGGCGTCTGAGTATTGCTACACGGATATTGAGCAGAGTGTAAAAACGGGTTTCTATACTTGCTACCGATATTATTCCATTAACAAGTTACACAGCGATAGCCAACGCCCCAATCGCACGGATGTCGTTTTTATGATACAGTAAACATATGAAGACAAGATTGACCACGTAAGCTAGCTAGTTTTTACATCAGAAAACGATATCAATTGAATAAGCATCATTCGCTATCTACATGTAGTGTATTTCGCTATTGATGTTGTGTGATTGCCGGTCAAGCTCATAGCAGAGAGTCACTAAATATTCACAAACGGAAAGCTGGATATTTCGAGCAAACTTTTGTTAGAGAGCAAATGAATTTTTGAAATTGTCAAGGTGTTGATTGTTTATGCTGCCAGTGCCATGTATAGAGTGATCCGCAGTTGAAATGCAATGAATTTGAACCTAATCAGTTATAATGAAGAGAAAATTGTAATATATATGCAAAAGGTTCACAGTGCAGAACCTACCAAGGTTCTGTTGTGAACGCGAACCTCAAAATTTCCGAGGTTCACACACAGAACGCGAACGTGAACCTCACGTTCACACCATCCCTAGATCGACCCATCTCATTGTCCAGCCATCTTTGTAAGGTTATGGAAGTGATGATAGTAAATAGACTTCAGTGGTTTCTTGAGGCGAACAATCTTCTCCACCACTCCCAGTCTGGTTTTCGGCACGATCGCAGTACCCTAGACCAGTGGTTCTCAACCTTTTTCACCTCGCGGACCGGTAAAATATAAAAAATATTTGGCGGACCGGTGGACTTTCAGAAATTGAAATTAACACAAAATGTAGAGTATGAAGCCGTTTTTTGCAAGCATATGGTGCTAGAGAGAAACATTTTTAGGGTTTGATCGTAATTAATTATGTTTATGATGGTATCCATGAGATTTTACGGTAGTGAGTCGATCTGTTTGCCCGTTTGTCCTCTTTTTTGAGATTTTGTCCTCTTTTGTGAGAATTTTGGACAAATTCGCGGCCAAATTCGACTGATATGCCGTAAATCAGCACCGAAGTACGCTCCGGCGGGTATTTCGGGAGCTGAGCCGGAAAGACGACCTTTTTTTAGTGTACCGACCGCAAGGTGGGAAAAATTTACCATTTTTTCAGGATTTTCTTTCGGTTTTGCAAGTCTGAAAATTCTGAAAAAGTGTCCTCTTTTCAGATTTCCAAAATATGGTAACCTTAGATAAAATTGCATTTTCCGGATAATTAACGTGCTACCGCCGCGAGTCGTTTACACCTTACAGTCTTTCGCGCCGTATACCGTGGATTTAACCGATCACACCAACTCGAATAATATTTTTCTCTTCGACAATATCGAGAGAAGTGTTTTGGAGTCGATCCAACCACCTTGTCGTGCTAACTTGCTGAATGTTCATTGCTCAATACCACCAAGCGTAGGCTACTCTGGCTACTACGCACGAAAACACCTGCCAAACAGCTATACCTGGCCAATGGCCATACACAAAACCAGTGCCGAAAAAGCACGTCATCAGTCAACCCCCCGAAAAACGTTGGTCTTGGTCCCCACAGTTAGATGTATGCTTTGACCACTACTTGTGAGCACATGTGGGTGTCAGATTCCATGGACTACTCCTTGTCGCTTCGACATCATCCTGTCTTTTCATTGTATCGCATTTTGTGGTGTATTGAACTGATAAAATTGCTAATAAACCAATGATGATCCATTCTACTAAGTGCAGGCAGAGAGTTTACGTATAGCCTAATCGCGCGAAGCGTGGAAATTTTCTATATTTCATGACGGAATCCGTCAATAATATTGGTAATTGCGTACATATTGCTATATTTTTTTATCCTCTCAAAATTATCAAATTCTCAGGTAGAGCTGAGTGAGGTGTCGTCTTGAGAAATTTATGGCATATAATCAAATTATAAATATTCTGGCTGGACTGTAGCAATAATTACTTCGTTACATGTCATTAGTTCATGACCTACTGTCTGCCATATAGTGAATAGATATTGAAATCGCCTAAGCGTAGGCTACTAAGCTAAAAGAAGCACACGACTCCAAATTGCTATTTCCTCACTGGAAAATAACTTTTCTCTGTGGGGTGGCGTTTTTGCTGTGGGGTAAAGATTGCCAGGGCAGCGAAATTCGGCTCCAGCCATTTAGGTGCCTATGGACAATTTGACATATGTAGCCTATATCGAGGTTTTCGGTCTACAAAGGGCAGTCGTTTTCGGCCAAGGTTTTCTCGCTGCCATATTTTGACACACTTTTCGCAGTCCTATGTTAGCCCAAACTTTATTATGTGTAGGTGCGTCGTGGCACGGCAATGGCTGACGCCGAAAATGCCGAATCTTACAAATCATGCGTATTTCATGGCGGAAGGGCACCCAATATTCAATTTATTTAGTGACACAAAATCGGACAAAGCATGAACAAAATTGGATGAAGTTTCAACTAAAATAATCTTTAATTTATGTTCAGTCACGAAATGACTTTGGGCTCCCTTAAGCTCACCCCCTATCAATTAGGGGTTAGTGGTGCTACAGTTACTATAGGGCCTAGGCTACTGCAATAAATGAATGAATGGAGAACGAATCATCGTGCAAACTGCGCATTTTAGCGAGTCAGCTTGTACTTGTCGCTCGAATGTCGTCAAATGACGCGGCTTGAACTTCAAGTCAAATGTTTCCAGACCTAATGATACCTCACGAAGTTCTCAATCAAGTTTAAATTTTGATGTTTTATTTATTTTATCAATGGACAAACCTTCAACATATTGCATCTTGAAATTGAGGTAAAATGCCTGGCGGACCGGCAGGATAGTCGTCGCGGACCGGCACCGGTCCGCGGACCGGCGGTTGAGAACCACTGCCCTAGACCATATAGGCTACTTCGCCTACACGACACCATATATAAGGCACTGAACAATCAGAGATCAGTAGTTGCAGTTTTTCTCGACATCGAAAAAGCCTACGATATGGTATGGTGAAATGGTTTGCTCTATAAATTGTCTGCCCTCGGCATACATGGGAGGATGCTGAAATGGATATCAGATTTTCTTCGTGACAGATCGTTCTCGGTTCGCATTGGTTCTTCGCTATCCACCCCATTTCAACTTGAAAATGGTATTCCGCAAGGAAGCTCTTTAAGCCCCATCCTATCTGCAGTGATGATAAATGATTTGGCGCCCTTATTGCAGGTGGGAAATAGTCTCTTTGCTGACGACTGTGCAGTATGGGACAGTGAGTTATCAATAACTGACGCAGTGGCCGAAGTTCAAAAATCATTAGACGTGATACGCAATTGGTGCTCCGAGTGGGGTTTCAAGATCTCTACTGACAAGTCAATGGCAGTGATATTCACCAGAAAAATTAAAGTTGGTCATCATACGCTCGATTTTGGTGGAGTTCCGTTGAGATTGGAAGATAAAGCGAAGTATTTGGGAGTTACATTTGATAGAAGACTAACATACAAATATCACATTGAAAATATTGCCTCGGGATGCACGAAGCGGTTGAACATAATACGACTCCTAACCGGTACTTATTGGGGGGTAAGTCGATCTTCTCTGTTACAATTGTATCGAGCGATGATTAGGAGTACAATCGATTACGCGATGCCAGCATACTTTTTTGCCGCGAAAAAACATTTGAATAGACTGAATATAATACATTATCAAGCTCTGAGGCTCTGTTGCGGTGCAATGCGAAGCACTCCGATTTGCGCTTTAGAAGCCGAATGTAACGAGATGCCGCTTCACACCCGGCATTTAAACCTCTGCCTTAATTATCGCTGTTTCTTCTTGCCCATTCCGCCGACAACAATCCAGCAAAGGAATTATTAGATGATACCTGGCACGAAATAGCCTATACAGTTTGACAAATCCAAAATTCCGAACCTTCAACCTTCTGTCAAAAATCGACCTGCTCCAACATTTCACAATAGATAGCCTACGTATCGACAAACAACTGTGCAACCATGGAAAATTCCTGTTCCCTGCGTAGATATTCATTTACTGCATTCCAAGCGGTCCGATACTTCATTTGAACAGTTACGTCAGGATTCCATGTCATATATAACAGAAAAATACATTGGATACGATCATATTTATACGGATGGCTCAAAAAACGCCTTTGGAACGGGATGTACAGTGTATATCTCAAACCACGTGTCGATAACCAAACGATGTTCCTTCTATTCGTCAAGCTTCACAGCTGAACTAACTGCTATCTCCGAGGCACCTAGGTGGATTCTAGAAAACGGTTCGTATGTCAAGAAATATTTTGCTACTGTCGGACATTGCAGCATCTACAAAAATCGCGTTTCTGAAGGATGAGTAAGTTATCAAATGAAATTTCAACTAATCTCGTAGAGCTTGAATTCCAGAAAATACATATTATCTTCGTTTGGATACCAGCACACGTCGATATTAAAGGCAGCGAGACGGCAGACCAATTGGCAAAGTCCGCAGCAACGTCATCTGAAGGGCGGAATCCTACAAATACAGTTTTGACAAGGCATGAAGCGAAGCAAGTCATACTGAAATATTGCAAGCAAATTTGGAACCAACATTACCTCGAAGAAGATAAAGGCTCTCATTTCAAACTTTTTCGTGAATCCCTTCATCACAGTACACCACCTCTTGAAAATCGCATTAGCGACCGAATATTATTTCGATTGCGCTCAGGTCATTGCGGACTGAACGCACACTTGTTGAAGATTGGAATCGCACCATCACCACATTGTACCTCCTACAATGAACCTGAGACGGTTGAGCACTTTATAATGAACTGCCCCTCGCATGAATTTCATAGAACGTTCCTGCGTCGTGCTTGTGTTTGTATGAATATTCCATTTTGCCTAGTGAACTTACTAACGGATCCAAGCATTTTGAAATACGTGGTAGAATATGTGCTGAGTTGTGATCGATATATTTGAATTGTTGCTAAATTAAAATTGAGTAATGTCGTGGCGCACACGACCTAACGGTGATAGGCGCCACTCTTTTTCTTCCAATAAATAAATAATATGCAGATTTGGATGATGCAAGAATCACAAAATGCAGAACTGCAGATACGTGATCGAGTCCATGCATTGTGTATCAAGATAGGGATTGCAGTGTGTTGGGATGACTCGAGTCACCTTTTTGTATGACTTGACTTGACTCGAGTCACTTTGCATAAATGACTTGACTTGACTCGACTCGATGCTCCGGAAATGCGGATTGACTCGTGACTCGAAGCAAAATTTACGAGTCAATTTCAAGTCGTCAAGTAATCGGTGTCGACTATAACTCGCTGTATCTTGTATAGGTTCGGATTGCTAACCAATCACTCAATGATTGTGCGTTTTACCGAGCCTCCGTTGTTATATCACAAATAAATTGATCGCAAACCCAGTGATCGGATATTACAGCTTACGATGTCGTAAACTTGCTCAATGCTCAGGGCTCACCTTAACCATCCCCCTTGTATGATAAAGATCGAACGAATATCGTTCATATGTTCATAACTGTATATGATGGATATGTAGGTGGGTAGGGAATTGCACCAGGGTTGTAATGACTCGAGTCATGACTCGACTCGAGTCAGACTCGAGTCATGATTTTCTGATGACTCGACTTGACTCGAGTCATTTTCTCAAAATACGGAAATGACTCGACTCGACTCGAGTCAATCTGTGTATTGACTCGACTTGGACTCGAGTCATTGCGCATGACTCGAGCCAAGTCATATGACTCGAGAGTCAGACGGCCAGACCAACATTTCATTGTAATTTTGAGGAACAGTAAAGTAACCACCCTGTTGGGATTTCGTCTATTGGTACTGGTACTTGAAAATGCGACCAGAAACTGCTAAAAGTGAGAAAAATTAGTATATTATCAATGCGAACCATTCGATATCACCAAACAGAGTTATAAAAAGTGGGTTTAACAAGACTTTAACTATAAACTGAGCAGTCAACACAATGACTTGGACTCGGACTCGAGTCATAACACCATGACTCGGACTCGAACCTCTGATCGATGACTTGGACTCGGACTTGACTCGGTGGTGAATTGAAAATGACTCGACTTGACTCGAGTCAAAAGTATAAAAGTGAGATTGACTTGTGACTTGGTTACAACCCTGAATTGCACCATATCATTTTTCGTATGTTATCCTTTATTTCGACTGCATGATAATTATAGGCTGTGGCTACACCGCCACTTGCGTAGTTTAGCAGTTCTACGTGTGCGTGAGTGATACGGCGCCTTTCTGCGTGTGTAATCATCTCTTTATTCGCTCATCGATTCAGAATAAATGGGTACTCCATCTGTATTTAAAACACTTGGCAAAATGTAATGACTTTGAATCATGTCACGCACTTTGAAAATTCAACTTGACTTGACTTAATTGACTCGGGTCTCCTTTGAAAATCGAGTCACTTGACTTGACTCTAGTCAAAATGTGCAATGAATCGAGAATACTTTTGACTCGAAGGCAGTGACTTGATCCCAACTATGAGGGATTGTTAATTACAGTCCCGCTTTGCTGGTAACTTTAAGTGATCGACAAGATTGATGTAGTCATCTACCGCGTTCGCTCGCGAAACGCCTCATAAAACCCAAGTTATTGGCAGTGAAATCCAATTCGCTATTCAGATTTTGCTGTTCGTCTTGTCGCATTTTGCGGTCCACGCCAACACTCTTGCATCAACCACATACGATAAGACGTGAAAAGAAACCAACTACTCCTTTTTCCGAGTACCCAAGAAGCTGCTACAGGTGACCTGCAGTGTGAAATGAGCAAAGCTTGCTGTACAGACATTTACCATTCTCGTGCTTATGAGCTCGGATATGATATGAACTGAATGTGATTCCATTTCCCAGTTTTTGTGATTTCGGTAATTCTAATTCTGCCCTAATTTGGATAAAAACTGCGTGACTCTAATTCTAATTTAATTTGGAAAAGCTGAACATTTTCTAGTAGTCCAACACATTTCGTTTCTAATTAGACTAGAATTACAATTATAACAACACAGTTTTTCCAAATTAGATTAGAATTAGAGCAACTAGCTATTATGCTAATTTTAATCTAACTTGAAGTAGCTGAAAATTTTCCAGTTGTCCAACTGTTCCCATGCTCATGTTAGTTACTGAGTCGTAGAAAAACGTATCTTCCCATCAGGTCGTGCGAACGAATTTGCTAATAAATGAGCTGTCAGATCCCATGGAGTCATTGGACGTTTCACGAGCACACACGCACATGCTAGTCGATCGATGTAGACAGATCAGTTGTATCGTGCTTTATTGTGAATGTCTCGAGCATTGCGATACCGTAGCAACTAACGCGAGAAAGGATACTCACGACGACTAGACCTAACCTTCCATGGCTTCGAACTATCATCAATATAATTATTGTATGAGCTACTACCCACACAAACCATGCCCTTCCATATCCCAGCCCAAGCCATTCAATACTCGAGCCATGATGCGTAATCCATTCTTATTCGCAATAATTTCCTGCAGCAAATATTTCAAATCACATACACAGTCATTCCCTATTCTGGCTATAAAACATTTTTGTTAATTTTTACATTTTCAATCTCTAAAACTTCTGGAATAATATTTTGAAATCTTTTCCTTGTCTTCATATTCGAAACGACATCTTTTTTCCTGTCAATATAATTAACATTGAAAGTTTTTCTATGAGTTCATTTATGATGCCGGTGTCATGTAACCATTAGCTCGGATAGGTCGTCTTGAACTATACTGATCCTGTATAGATTATCCAGTAAAGTACACTTTATTGCATGCACGAACACAGTGAACTGCGAACATTTGATTATGATACAGTCTGACAGTTGATTTCCGATCTCTCAATCATGTCTCGAATAGAATAATGTACGTGTACAGTCCAATTGAGAACATTGTGAGGGAAATCAACTGATCGAGATCGAGACGATTGGAAAACGGCTTAGAGCTTCCCAAAAATATCAAGCTTTACGAGGAGATTGTCTTACACCGCGTCTCGCTATCCCCACTGTCGATTCCTTAGTCGCTAAAAAGCATCGTCTGGTAGGTTATCGAGCCTATCGTGCGCAGCTCATGAACAATTGAACATGTATGAAATTGATTATTACGATATTTTTGTTGTATTTGTATATCTTTAATAAAATATTACTTCTTTCGTGATAACTATGCCCGTCGCCCATGTTCGAGAGCACAACGTTGTACTGACGTAAAGATCTAAAAACGTAGTTGCTAAACGTGTGGCCTATGTTGTGTCAATATTCAATTCTTGCGGCTCGGCCTCAAAGAAATTTGAAAAGTGGCCCGCAACCCGTTTTCAGAGCTTAATAATTTCCCTGGCTTAATAACATCATACTTTTTCGTTTAAGTGCAACATTGCTCACTTCATGTACATTATCCGCAGTGAATTTCTCTTTATCTGCTGTTGCGGTGATGAGACTTATTACCTAGCCTTCTGTAAATCTCGCAAAAGTTCTATCAGAACCAGTATCATCTGCTTATTACAAAAACATGTTTAGGCCGTTAAGGTCAGTATAATTTGCAAAATAGAAGTATGAAGAAGATTAATTTACAGCATTTACATGTAAATTTGTAGATAGTTTTGTGCAATTTACCTGTAAAATTGTTCATTTCCACCAAGAGCTTTTCCACACTAGCCACGCGAAACCGGTGAAGCGTAGCATCTTAATTGATTCATATTGCAATAGTAACCGGGTGGACAGTCCAAGTCCGCCGAGCATTCACTGTCTGTGAATACAAAATTTGATATATGTGTGATTTGTAGCCTACAGCAGAGATGTCAAACGTATGGCCCGCGGGACCCCAGGCCTGGCGGAGAGTCGATATTTGCCACGCATTTGTTTTTGAATACAAATTATGATGAGTATAACGTGTATCCTACTCTATTCTATCCATGAAATTCAATCTTTCACCCTTTTTTTTGATGTCGTAGCTCAAAATAGTAGTCCGTTACATTATATATTATGTATCAGACTTGGAAACTAGATAATTCTTGTTGTCAAATTAGATAGATTAGAGCAAAATGCCGGTAATCTAATTCTAATCTAATTTCATAAAAATGCTACAAGAGAGAGAACAGTATAGTGCGAAACGAACCAAGCTTGCCGCAGACATTTGCCATTCTCTTGCTTATGAGAACGAACTCTGGCTTGACACGAACCGAACTTGATTCGATTTCCAAGTTTTCGTGAATGCAGTACTTCTAATTCTAGTCTAATTTGTAAACAACTGAGTGGCTATAATTCGAACTGTAGTCTAATTTGGAAAATTTTCTCGTTTGTCCAACTCGGTTCTGTATAGGCTTGATAATGAAACATTCCACTGAAAAACAATAATACGGATTTCGAGGTAACATTTTTTGATCATTTGACCGGTCCGGCCTGCAAGCGATTCACAGGATTGTATCCGACACACTGCCCAAAATTGAGTTTGAAATCCCAGTTCTACATGTGACATATCTATATTCTATATATTGCATCGGTTCGACTATCTGTATTACTTGCCTGGATAGCACTCATGCCTAGTGTCGACGCAAATATAACCGGGAGGACAGTCCATGGATTCTTCGCAAATATCTACAATAGGAGAACAATTTCGAAAGTGGTGTGAAAGAATCAAACTCAGCGGCTGTACTCACCTGCTTGGCAAGTGCGTCGATCGGTGTGACAAATGTAGGAAGGCGGACAGTCCGTATCTGCATCGCATACATCTGTGAAACATGCGGACATCACATTATTTCTAAACGTATCGGTTTGACTAACGCAGTGATTTTCAACGTGTGGGATGGCACGCACCTGTGCGATTGACAAAATTGCAGTGCGGATGAAAATTGTGCATATTTACTGGAATGCACGTGAGTATAGTGGTTCCCTATCTTTAAGGTTACCATACGTCATCATTTAGGAGGATTTGTCCTCCTTTTTAAGGAAATTGAAAATGTCCTCCGAGGTCTCCCATATGTCCTCCTTTTGGCAATTCGTCCTCTCTTACAGCTTTTGGAGCTAGGATAATGGAAAGTGTCAACTGAAAATCGGCATACATGACGTAAAATAGGTAACACGGACGTTCAAGCGGGTCATTCGGGACTCGAATGAAAGTGAGGACCTTTTTTTCATTTTTTTTTCTAGTCAACACCACAAAATTACCGTAAAAAGTGGGTAAATCGAGAGTCGAGTCAAAGGGATGACCTTTATTTTAGTCAACACATCAAGATTTTCAGTAAATATTACAGAATCAGCTGTTTTCAATTTCGATCAACTAACTTTTAAGATTTGGTAAAAGTGTCCCCCTTTCCCGATTCCAAAATGTGGTGACCTGTCTAACTTTCGTCCTTGCGATGTATTTGTATAAACTTGTTGTATTTACGAACAGCCGCTGTAATCGTAGATTTTGCTATAATTTTGTCTCGCACCAGTGCGGGCGAATTAATATTTACGCACTAATATTATTGCAATTGAATAGTATATTGTATATTCAAATTGAGATGAACCCGAATATTTTCGGCTGACACTCGTCAGGTGTATCATTGATAAACCGCAGGGTTGAAATGTCTCGAGTCGTAATTTTTGTTGACTCGACTTCACTCGATTCATTATCTTAAAAAATAGAAAATGACTTGACTCGACTCGAGTCAATTTGCGCATTAACAGAACTTGCATTCGAATCATTGCGCACGACTCGACCAAGTAACATGACTAGAGACATTCTGTATGACTTATTATTCAATTCTCTGACATCAGGACCGGTAATTGAAAAATAGGCCAAGAAACTGTCCTTTATCTGTTTGAATGTTTAGAGTCAGAAAAATTAGTATATTAGGAATCCGGGGCTTTCGATACCACCCGATATAGCCGACGTATACGATATGGGATGGTTGGAGCCCTCGAAATAGTCGGTTCAACAGCTATAGTACGTAGATATAGATCATTGTTACGGTATGAATGTTCTGATGATGATGATCGCCGATCGTAAAAATACTGCAACACGATGTGGTCCTGGATAAAGATATATTTGGTCCGTATATGACAGGGATTGGAAGCCTATTTCGTCAAAGGAGCTATATTTACCATATATTTCTAATTGTGAATTTCAATCCACTATGACGTCAAAATTGAATATGCGTGACGTCATGACTTAGAGAAAAATAAAAAAACATGTTTGTATTACATTGATTTTTGTTTTAAACACAGCCTTAATAAGTCTCCTCCTTTTCTTTTTGCGTAATGATTTTCGGTTCGTTTGTGCGGATGAAATTTTTCGACAAAAAAAAAGTGCGGATAGTTCTCGTAAAGGTTGAAAACCGCTAGACTGGCTTATACTTGCCTGGACGGCATTGGTTTGCCGATTGGCATACGTATAGAGGTGGACAATCTCTGTTCCACTTGCAAGGATCTATAAAACGCAAAATTTATGATATGATAATGAGATCTAGCGAATGCTTCCAATAACTTACTCGGAAAACATCTTTCTTTGTTCGTATTACAAACGTACTTTTCCGGGCAATCTGCATCGTTACCGCAATTTCCTTTAAAAACACAAATTGGTTATTTTGCTAGGTGAACTTAGTCATCGCCTTTGTGTACTTGCCTGGCTCGCATTCCAATCTTCTAGGGTTGCAAATGTAACCGTGCAAGCAATCCGCGTTGTTCCCGCATTCGCCTAAATATGCTCATTTTATCTATTTGAAAAGATGGGTTATCCGAAACTTGGTGTAGCTTGCCGGTATGGCATACGCCTTTATCGACGTTACAAATAAAGAATTCGGGACAGTCCACGTTACTCTTGCACCCTGCTGTAACATACATATATCAACAATTATGCTATGGTATGCACTATAAGGCGGGCAGTCCTGACTTTGTTTGTGATTAATGCATTGGTCCGTTTTACACAGGAGATCAAAGTTTGAATACAGTGGTTCCAGATCTTTTTTCTTCATTCCCACTTACAATTTTTTCCGTGTCCTCACAACCTAAAACCCCTCCTATCCAACCCTTAAAATGCTTCCTCCAATAAAATTCGATAAGCCTTTCTTTAGTAAGGACTTTCAATTGATGTAAGTTAAGACGCCCCAGGATTGACAGTGACGGCCATGTTCAGAAAACCAATGATTGTGGCAGTTGCTCATAATTTTTGTAAGAGCAAACGTGAATCTGAGGTTGAGGTGACTATATGGTCGTATTTTCTTTTAACTTTGGTCATTACGTTTTATCAAACTTTAAGTGATATGGTCGATGTCACGGACAAGCTATTTTCTTATTTTAGGGCACCCGAGACACATGGTACGTCTGACAGTAGACATAAGCAGTCGCAACTACGGTGTACTTCTTGTTTACCGGTAATACGCAAACTTTTGCGAAAGATTTATTGCACGTCATGCTGCTCGTGCTAAACGTGTTTGCGACCCCAATATTGGTTATCTCAAGTTCAATATTAGTTTTTGTGAACAAGACGCCATAAAATTAGCGACGCATACTGTACAGAACAGTGAACTGGAAACCGTAATCGTGGTGTTATGCCTACGTACGTGTGTATTGCATATACTGTATGTATTTAATTTGCGAATTCGTCTGTTCCCCACCAAAAATCCCTGAATTCCCCACCGGTTGGCAACTACTGTTCTAATAAAACAGTAGTTCAAACAGGGCAGGTCGGAGTTGATGGTGATAAGTATGTTTAGTCGTGTTGCCATTCCAAGATTGCATTAATTGAATTGTTGTTGTTGTTTATATCACTTGATGGTTTCTTGCATCACGGTCAAGGATTGTGTAAAAAGAAATGGACGATGGTCAATCATGACATACAGAAATGACAGCTAGGAAATAAGATTTCATCGCGAAAAGACAATGCAAGACTCAAATATCGACAATAGCGATTACAAGATAACACGAATTCAGTGGTGGCAATATTCTGATCACTGAGGAGGGTTGTAAGACAGAAATTGGCTTGTAATTCGACACATTTCGCAACGAGGAATCTAAGATGAAATGCAATGCTTACCGACCTCATTGATAGGGAATCACTGACTTAGAATTATATCTTTAACTTGCCTTCAGATTTAATACATTGCCGATCATCTGAGCATTTGTATCCAGGAGCGCAGTCACTATCGCTAACACATTCACCTATATACCAAGAAGAACGGTCATCATTTTGAAAACAAGACTTGAAGAATCCCTTGCAACTTACCTGCCACACAGCTTCCCCCTACGCAAACGAAACCACCCGGACAGTCCAGACTAGTCTTGCATCCTATAAAAGCAGCGCCACTTTGAAACTGACGGATCAAAAATCCGTTTAATCAGTGTATCCCAAGGCTATGCAATCCAAGTATCGAAGACCCCCTAACTCCTCCTACTCCCGACAAAAAGCTGCTCGGTCATATGCACACTGCACAGTCACTACATTGTCGCGTAGACTTTTTGTGTCGCTCTAAATTAGGGTTACCATACGTCCTCCTTAAGATGGATTTGACTTCCTTTTTCGGGAAATTTAAAATGTCCTCCGAGGACGCCCATATGCCCTCGTTTCTGGCAATTCGTCCTCCTTTACGGCTTTCAGGCTAATAGACAGCGTCAACTGAAAATCGGCATAAGTGACGCGAAATAGGGAATGCGGACGTCATTTGGGAATCGTATCCTACCAAGATTAGCAGTAAATATTTTAAAATAAGCTGTTTTCAATTTCGGTAAACTAACTTTTATGGTTTTTAAAAAGTGCCTTCTCCGGATTCCAAAATACGGCAAACCTAATCTAAATTATTGACAGCCGTTATGTACGCTGTGTCAGAGTCACATTTTTGTACGAAAACTAGGTCCGACACAATCAGTGAAAACAGTCGTCCAAGGCAATTTCTCTTCCAAATCATCTAACTTCGTTTTGATGCGATATGCGCTTAAAACTTCATAGTCCTCGCTATACCCGCGATTGAATGTGTGTTCACTGTTCATGTTCATAGCTCACATTTAATAAGGGGCACTGAATATTTAGTCTCTTCGTTGTTTGATTGACTGCTTGTCTAGTTAGAAAACTCGATGCTGCATAACAATGAACATATGTGGAGAGCGTTGATGACGTTTTTCGATTGAATGCGTCTTGTGCGACCGCGAACGACGGGATCACATATTTATTTATTCACGACTTTGGTGCAAAGAGTTAGTTATTAATTTACGGATTTCCCCATAGTCTATACCGCCCATGTATACTCTCAGCGCCCACTTTCAGAACCACTGGTTTAAATTATGCGGCTATACGTACCTGCTAGGACGCATTCTAGGCCCTTGCATTCGTAGCCTGGCGGGCAGTCAGTATCGTCCACGCACGATCCTGCAGTAAAAAGTGGTCATTTCGAAATGAGTTTTATCCAATGACGTATAGTTATACTTGCCTTTCACGCAGCTTCCTTCGACGCAAACGAACCCAGAAGAGCAGTCCGCACTGCTTTCGCATCCTGTAAAATCAGTAATATTATCGCCGTGAGACTCGCAGATCACAGCCTTTTAGGACTGTACTTTCCAACCTTCTTCAGTTCGCGACCCAATTTTGATGCAAGTTATATTGTGCGACCCACAATGAAATGTGACAAAAGGGAATGTAAAACAAATCAAGAAGAAGAAAAGAAACGCAATTTACTATCAATGCGAAAGTTGAGCTTTCATATTAACTATTATCAGATTCAGTCAAGGCTTGATCCAAGCTTGATTTTCCTACTGGACAATATCCATAAATACCTAAAACTACTGTACATCTATTTTAGAGCAACCGCTACGTGCAAGATTGTCAGCATTCCGAACTTTTATTTATATTTATGCCTATAAAATTGATATCATATCAAATATAAGATTGCTGGCATTCCATAACAGCTAAAAGAAAATTACTGTAATATTTCGAAATGCTTAGCGATCCATTGGTAGCGAAACACTGCCTTAGAATTCTATCTTTAACTTGCCTTCAGATTGAATACATTGCCGATCATCTGAGCATTTGTAGCCTGGAGCGCAGTCACTATCGCTAACACATTCACCTATACCAAGAAGAACGGTCATCATTTTGAAAACAAGACTTGAAGAATCCCATGCAACTTACCTGCTACACAGCTTCCCTCTACGCAAACGAAACCAGGCGCACAGTCCAGACTGGTCTTACATCCTATAAAAGCAGCATCACTTCGAAACTGGCGGATCAAAAATCCGTTTTATCAGGGTATCACAATGCTATGCAATCCATTATCAAAGACCCCCTAACTCCTCCCACTCCCGGCAAAAAGCTGCTTAGTCATATGCACACTGCACACTTCACAGTGCACACTGCACAGGCACTACATTGTCGCGTAGACATTTTTTGTTGATCTAAATTAGGGTTACCATACGTCCTCCTTCAGATGGATTTGTCTTGCTTTTTCAAGAAATCTAAAATGTCCTCCGAGGACGCCTAAATGCCATCCTTTTTGACAATTCGACCTCCTTTAGAGCTTTTAGGCTAATGGACAGGGTCAACTGAAAATCGGCATAAGTGACGCGAAATAGGGAATGCGGACGTCATTTGGGCATCGTATCACACCAAGATTTGCAGTAAATATTTTAAAATAAACTGTTTTCAATTTCGGTAAACTAACTTTTATGGTTTTTAAAAAGTGCCTTCTCCGGATTCCAAAATACGGCAAACCTAATCTAAATTATTGACAGCCGTTATGTACGCTGTGTCAGAGTCACATTTTTGTACGAAAACTAGGTCTGACACAATCAGTGAAAACAGTCGTCCAAGGCAATTTCTCTTCCAAATCATCTAACTTCGTTTTGATGCGATATGCGCTTAAAACTTCATCGTCCTCGCTATACCTGCGTTTTAATGTGTGTTCACTGTTCATGTTCATAGCTCGCGTTTAATAAGGGGCACTGAATAATTAGTCTCTTCTTTGTTTGATTGACTGCTTGCTTAGTTAGAAAACCCGACGTTGCATAACAATGAACAGATGTGGAGAGTGTTGGTGACGCTTTTCGATTGAATGCGCCTTGTGCGACCGCGAACGACGTGATCACATATATATAAATCACGACTTAGTTGCAAAGATATATAGTTATTAATTAATTATTAATTAACAGATTTCCCCCTTACTCCATACCACCCATGTTTACTCTCAGCGCCCCCATTCAGAACCACTGATGGTTTAAATTATGCGGCTATACGTGCCTGCTGGGACGCATTCCAGGCCCTTGCATTCGTAGCCTGGCGGGCAGTCAGTATTGTCCACGCACGATCCTGCAGTGAAAAGTGGTTATTTCGAAATGAAATTTATCGAATGACGTATAGCTATACTTGCCTTCCACACAGCTTCCATCGACGCAAACGAACCCAGAAGCGCAGTCTGTACTGCTTGTGCAACCTATAAAATCAGTAATATTATCACCGGTAACCTCGCAGATCACAATCCTTTAGGACGGTACTTTCCAACCTTTTTCAGTTCGCGACCCAATTTTTTCACAAGTTTTATTGTTCGACCCATTATTGTATTGTATTGATAAGGTACGACAGTGGTGCTTATAGCCTTATGAGGCTTTGGTGCTCCACGACAATGGCAATTTCAACAGCACAGTTGTAATTTACACAGTTCAATGCATTTTTGCATGACGATTTTTTTGCACTCTCTCTTCACGAATGAGTCTCTCTCTCTTCCACGCACCTTCCTTCATTGGATCATTGCTGCCGGCTTTCAAGCTCGGCTCACTGCACTTTCTGGGCTTTTCAAGTCACCGCAATCGCAGTGAGGTCGGCGATGAGGAGCCCAGATAAACCTCCGACACATAGAAACTTGGTACAGCCGAGACTCGAACCAACAACCATCGGGTGTCGTGACGGTGTCGCTTTGCACACTGCGCCACCCGCTTCCCAATGCGACCCATAATGAAATGTGACAAATGGAATGTAAAACAAATCAATGAGAAAAGAAACGCAATTTATTATCAATGCGAAAGCTGAGCTTACATATTAACCATTATCAGATTCAGTCTAGGCTTGATCTAGGCATGATTTTATTACTGGACAATATCCAGAAATACCTAAAACTAATGTACATATATTCTAGACCAACCGCCACACGCAAGATTGTCAGCATTCCGAAGTTTTATCTTTATTTATGCCTATAAAATTGCTATCATATCAAATAAAAGATAGCTGACATTCCATAACAACCAAAAGAAAATTACTGTGATAGTTAGAAATGCTTAGCGACCTATTGGTAGGGAAACACTGCCTTAGAATTATATCTTTAACTTGCCTTCAGATTCAATACATTGCCGATCATCTGAGCATGTGTAGCCAGGAGCGCAGTCACTATCGCTAACACATTCACCTATACCAAGAAGAACGGTCATCATTTTGAAAACAAGACTTGAAGAATCCCTTGCAACTTACCTGCTACACAGCTTCCCCCTACGCAAACGAAACCAGGCGCACAGTCCAGACTAGTCTTGCATCCTATAAAAGCAGCACCACTTCGAAACTGGCGGATCAAAAATCCGTTTTATCAGGGTATCACAATGCTATGCAATCCATTATCAAAGACCCTCTAACTCCTCCCACTCCCGGCAAAAAGCTGCTTAGTCATATGCACACTGCACAGGCACTACATTGTCGCGTAGACATTTTTTGTTGATCTAAATTAGGGTTACCATACGTCCTCCTTAAGATGGATTTGTCTTCCTTTTTCAGGAAATTTAAAATGTCCTCCGAGGACGCCTAAATGCCATCCTTTTTGACAATTCGACCCCCTTTAGAGCTTTTAGGCTAATGGACAGGGTCAACTGAAAATCGGCATAAGTGACGCGAAATAGGGAATGCGGACGTCATTTGGGCATCGTATCACACCAAGATTTGCAGTAAATATTTTAAAATCAGTTTTTTTCAATTTCGGTAAGCTAATTTTATGGTTTTTAAAAAGTGCCCTCTCCGGATTCCAAAATACGGTAACCCTAATCTAAATTATTGACAGCCGTTAAGTACGCTATGTCAGAGTCACATTTTTGTACGAAAAGTAGGTCAGACACAATCAGTGAAAACAGTCGTCCAAGGCAATTTCTCTCCAAATTATCTAACTTCGTTTTGATGCGATATGCGCTTAAAACTTTATCGTCCTCGCTATACCTGTGCTTGAATGTGTGGTCACTGTTCATGTTCATAGCTCGCGTTTAATAAGTGGACCTGAATAATTAGTCTGCTCGTTGTTTGATTAATTGCTTGTTTAGTTAGAAAACTCGATTCTGCATAACAATGAACATATGTGGAGAGCGTTGATGACGTTTTTCGATTGATTGCGCCTTGTGTGACATCGAACGACGTGATCACATATATTTATAAATCACGACTTTGGTGCAAAGAGATATCTATCAATTTACGGATTTTCCCATAGTCCATACCGCCCATGTTTTCTCTCAGCGCCCACTTTCAAAACCACTGGTTTAAATTATGCGGATATACGTGCCTGCTGGGACGCATTCCAGGCCCTTGCATTCGTAGCCTGGCGGGCAGTCAGTATCGTCCGCGCACGATCCTGCAGTAAAAAGTGGTCATTTCGAAATGAGTTTTATAATATGACGTATAGCTATACTTGCCTTTTACACAGCTTCCTTCGACGCAAACGAACCCAGAAGCGCAGTCCTTACTGGTTTTGCATCCTATAAAATCAGAAATATTATCGCCGTGAAACGCACACATCACACGAATCCGTGAAAACTGCGGTTCCCAGACTGTGGTACGCGAAACGCTTGTGAGTGGTTACGCGAAGAGTTCGGCGGGTTTTAATTGTATTTAGTATGCAATTTCCCTCCTGCTGCATTAGTTAAGTCCATGTTGTAAATACACGATATCACAATTACTTCATATGTGCAACATGTATACTCGTCGGTGTTATTGTAATTGTAGTGGCAGATTCACAACAGCTATTACGAAGTAACTGGTGGGATCGGCCAACTATTGGCTACTAGGCCGTAATGGACTAATTCATAAGTATAGAAAGCAGGATAAATTTTACCATGTCGAAATGAACGCAGAATACATAAGTATGAATTCATCGCAATCGAAAAGCGAGGAGAATGTTTTCCACATCCTTGCGTTTCGAATGAAACTTTTCAACGTGACCATGAGACCCAGCCTGTTATAGTGGCACATTGATTCGGAACACGCAAAAAGTAGAATCGACATGAAAGTATGAGCAAGGTTTCTCGCTCGGTCTCATTGTTCTTTGTTTAGTAAGACCAAGAGAGAGAGAGAGAAGGGGGCATTCGTTTTCGCCTGCACCATCGAGATACTTTGACGACGGAGATGCGGTCACCTAGTCTGCAAGCCCGTGTTTTTCTCCTCCATGCTATCCGTGGATGCAGAGAGCCTAGCAGGATAGCCGCGGATACCAGTTTTCGAGTCTTTGGTCTGACCCGGTCGAGGATCGAACCCACGACCTACCGATCAAGAAGCTGGACGCGTCACCTTTACATTACCTCGCTCGGTAAGAGCCCGAACTGTCTGATTGAGTCTGGACATGATCTCGGACGTGCTAAACGGTGTTTTAAACGAAGGCCTTTTTAAAAGATAAATATTTTTTTACTTGTATAATTATGTGAATACTGTCCAAAAACATGTTGTATGAACCTATACGGACGACGATTACCACTCGATATCGCCGACGTATACGACATGGGATGGTCGGTACCCTCGACATAGTCGGTTCAACAGATATAGTACATAGATGTAGATCATAGGTACGGAATAAATGTTCTGATGATGATGATCGCCGGCCGTAAAAATGCTGCAAGACGATGTAGTCCTCGTTAAAGATATTTTGGGTCCATATATCACAGTGGTTGAAAGCCTATTTCGTCAAAGGAGCTATATTGACCCGATATTTTCAATTGTGAATATCAATTCAGTATGACGTCACAATTGAATATGTGTGACGTCATGGCTTAGAAAAAATTTAAAAAATAAAATAAAATAAATGTTTTAAACAAGGGCTTTGTTTAAAACATGTTTATTTTAAATTGATTTTTGTTATAAACACAACCCTAGCTATGAGTAATGTTATACCCGGGATGTACAATTATACAAGCTAGTGCAGAAGAAACTGCAGTCTATAATGACTCGAGTCATGACTCAACTCAACTCAGACTCGAGTCGCAATTTTTTGGCGACTTGACTTGACTCGAGTCATTTTCTTAAAAATGAAAAATGACTCGACTCTAGTCAATTTATGTATTGACTCGACTTGTACTCGAGTCATTGCGCATAACTCGGACCAAGTCATATGACTCGAGACTGGGTCTACCAAGACAGACATTTCATAGTTATTTCGAAGAATAGTAAGTTATCCCACTATTATCATTTCGTCTATCAGTACTGGTACTTGAAAATGCTACCAGAAACTGTTAAAAGTGAGGAAAATCACTATATTATGAATACGAAGCATTCGATATCTCTGAGCAGAGTTGTAAAAAGTGGGTTTCATATGACATTAACTCGGAACTGAACAGTCAACATAATGACTTGGACTCGGACTCAAGTCAAAACACTATGACTCGGACTCGATCAGGGCTGCGGAGTGGGTAAATTTTATCAACTACTCCAACTACGACTCCAACTCCACATATTTTCAATATACCGACTCCGACTCCAACAGTATTACCAATTTACTTCGAAAATTATATGCCACATTGACGTTTAAATGACTATCTTATAACCATTAAACATATGCAAACATATGATTAACGATGACATGGAAAATTATTTTATTAGGGCACAGCTCAAATTATTCACTATGCAATTAACATGAAAGAATGCCTTTCTAAATATCCTTCCTTTTCCATATTTTATAAGTTTTCATAACATGGACTCTCTATAGTATCCTAATATATGTATGAATCATTCAAACATGACATATATCCAATCCTGTATAATTAAGATGTAGATAAAACAATCGAACTGTAGCTCTTGTGTATGAGTCAGGAACTAATACAGAGATGCAACCTACTAATTTTCTGATTACACACTATACTGATTACAAGCACACACACTCTCACTACTAATAAACATTGGTCAGAAACAAAATTAAGGAAGTGCATATGGTGAAATGGCATATGTCTCTAGCTTACATGCACTTACTCAAGTCTTCATGGACTTGGACATGCAGTCTTTCTTAATCATTTGTTCGAGTCAAACAGCTAAGCTACACTACAAATATTTTTAATTTTGTCAAGTGGGAGGCAGCGTTTCGTTATAATTTTATCATTTTTACAATTTTACAAAACCCGACGATGCATTTACTCTGTCACAGTATCATGGTATAATTCCAAAAATTGCATCAATTTGTGACTGCATCGCGAAGATTATTTTCCTTTATGCAACTGAATTGTAATTTGCAAATATGTCCAATTTTATCTATATCACTAGTGCCCAACCTTGTCGGCCAAAGGGCCACATGAGATTTACGAACAATTGCGCGGGCCACTTGAATATTCATGACCATTTTTTATGCGTCCGATATGAGCAAACCGAATTAGGTAACGCTGAAAATAATACTTATATTACGACGCTTTAAAATTGATTACAATTATGTCATGAAAACTCTGTATGCCACTGTGCAGTGTGAATTCATTTGACAAGGACAGGATTATTCGGCGTTTAGACATAGCAATATCGAAGGTTTCGGTGAACATGCCTCTATAATTTTGTGCAAATGTTACATCGCCACCAATCTCGCTGCGAGATCACAAGCGAAGTCGCATGTTGGACGACACGTTATCTCCCAATTGCGAATATAGTTGGACTCAATTCTGTAACTTACTCGTATTTATAATTTTCAGGAGGGGCTCCAATACTAAATGCAAGAAATCGAGTGACAATATATCATGCGAAGTGCTAAGAAAAGTTTCAAGTCAAATAAATCTGCTATGAACTATTCTACTTCATTGTTAATGTCATATACGAAGATCTGCGATAAATGTGGCTGGCCCCTCGTTACGCCAATGCGTCGGAACTGATGTTTTAGTCATCATCAAATTTCGCGGTCAGGCTAATCAAATTTTGGTTGGCCTTGCAATATTACCTGACGTTATAACTAATTTTGAGAATTACCTCGCGGACCACACAAAACCTTCTCGCGGGTGACGAGTCGGCCGCCCTGATATATATCGTTACTAAATGGCTGTGATTGATGATACATAAAAATCCTATTTTAGTTATTATTAGTAATTTAAAGATACCTTTGAAAGCAATTGTTTTCATAATAAAGAAGTTGGAGTCGGAGTCCGACTCCAGTCAGTGTATTTTCCACGATTCCGACACCAGCCACTATCGTCTTCACGACTCCGACTCCATTAAGCGAAAATTTGCCAAACGCCGACTCCGACTCCACAGCCCTGGACTCGACACTCTGTTCCGTGACTTGGACTCGGACTTGACTCGGTGGTGAATTGAAAATGACTCGAATTGACACTAGTCAAAACTATAAAAGTGAGATTGACTAGTGACTCGGAACCTTGTGACTTGGTTACAACCCTGAGAAACAGTTACAGCAATCACATTAAATTGTGTTGTGTTGCCATCAATGTTCCCTCTAAGCTGCGCACGTGCGCAAATGCGCAGCGCTGAAACGGTCTCTGCGCACAGAAAATCTACGCTGCGCACAAAAAATCAGAAATGATGTTTTTTTACAGTTGTTGCGCACTGTTGTCCAATGGACCACGCAGGCGCGCAGACTCGTGAAAATTAGGATGGAACATTGCCAGGGCCATTGTTATCACTGAAGTCTGAAACCGAGGTACAAGTGCTTCCCGCAAAGGTAACTATTGCGCTCCGTGAAGAAATGAGAATTCACAATCACCTGCGCCTCACGGAAGATATTTTTTTAGTATGGCCTCGTACACGTGAGCAATACTGATATCATTTCAATAGCGCATTATTTTCTGGGAATGGCGAAATAACATGGTTTAACAAAGTTATAAATAACAATGGGCTAGCTCGAAGTTAATCTGCGAGAAACTAACGAATAATAGTCTTCTCCGCGTGGCATGAACATTGCGTAAGATTTACTCAGGGCCAGACTTGAACAACTAGAAAATTTTCAGATTTTCTGAATTAGATTAGAATTAGAATTAGAACTCCACAGTTTTTCTCTAATTAGATTAGAATTAGAATTAGAACTACATAGTTTTTCCAAATTAGATTAGAATTAGAATTAGAGCTACACAGCTTTTTCCAAATTAGATTAGAATTAGAATTAGAGCTACTAAGCTTTTTCCAATTTAGATTAGAATTAGAATTAGAGGTACTCAGTTCCCAAAAACTTGGAAATTGAATGGAATTGTATATGGGAAATGAATACAGCAAAATTCAGTTCATATCAAATCACAATGCGTGGTGCAAAAGACGGTCAGGCGATAAGCGCCACATTTTTTGTTTAATAAACAACAATAGTGCATTCCCATACCCATGAGAATTGTTAACTTCTCTACACCAAGCTTGGCTCGATTTTTACTATACTTTAATGAAATATTACTTCTTTTATGGTAACCATGGGCATCGCCAATGTTAGTCAGAACGGCGATGTATTAACGTAAAGTTTCAAAAACTAGAATGTTGTTCGCAGACTACAAGCTACTCTAGCAGGCTATTATTCGTCATAATATCTACTATGACTGCGCGGTGTAAGTAAGGCGATGGCGGCTTGGCACTGGATTTCCCGGCGCAAGAGGAGATATTCTTGTTAACTCACTGCAATAGTGCAATATGCCTCGGACAAAGAGGCATTTTCACGAAAACAATAATTAGATTAGAACTAGAATTAGAGAATAGGGACATTTCACAAATTAGATTAGAATTAGAATTAGAACATAAGAACATTTCACAAATTAGATTAGAATTAGAATTAGAGCATCGAAACGTTTCACAAATTAGATTAGAATTAGAATACTGGCATTTTGCTCTAATTTAGTGAAATTAAACAACTAGAATCATTTAGTTGTCCAAGTCTGCTCAGGACCGTAGCTTTCGCACCCCAAACCCCCCTATTGGAGGGGTCGAGCTCGAAGGGGGTCCAAAATTATTTCGAGAATTAACATAAATCATGGTGTGTTTTTTTGAAATTGTTCAGGATTTTTTTTCGCGCTACGCGCGTTTTATTATTGTAAGATATCTGATTATTGGGTACCCTTTCCCAACAAAAATTAGGCATGATTTATAGAAATGGGCAGTTGGGCGTCGGCCATTACTGCACCATGACGCGCCAAGACATATGAAATTAAAGGCTATGTAACATGCGACTCCAAGAATTTCGCCAGAACGATCAGCAGCGAGAAAACCTTGGGCGAAAAAGACTGCCCCGGTGCTGACCGAAAACTTCGATATATACAAATATATGTGTAATTGTCCATGTCCAATGTCCATAGGCGCCTAAATGGATGGCGCCGAATCGTCCTGTCCTGGCGATCCGAGTCCCACAACAAGATAAATGCCATATCGAGGGACCATTATTTTCCAGTTAAGAAATACCAATTTGAAATCGTGTACGTCTTTTACTTTAGTACGTTTTGGCGATTTCCATATCTTTTGACATAGCAGATAGGGGGTCACGAAATAGCATCATGTAACGAAGTCATTATATCAACGGGTACGCCCGAAGATGTTTTATTATTACTTAGAAGGCCTATTTATTTCAATACACCTCACTGGATCAGCTCTACCGGTAAATCTGATTATGTGAGCAGGGAGAGGATAAAAATTAATAGCAATATATATGCGATTCCCGATCATATTGGCCGACGCAATCATGAATTATAGAAATTTTTCGCGCTTCGCGCGTTAAGGGACGCTAATACTAAATGGGCACCCAAATGTACATGATAAGTACCGGATGAAGCCTAGAGCCGTAGGGGGGTCTGGGGGGCGAAGCCCCCCAGTAGTTAGTTTTATCACCCTATTGGAGGGTGGTTATACGCACTGTTGTCCGAGGGCCTGCGCAGTGAGTTGGCGTGTTTGCGCAGACTCTTGAAAAATTAGAGGGAACATTGGTTGCCATGCATTGGTGGTATCACTTAGTAATAACGATATAATACCTAATACATGCCGGTACATTTGAGTAAAATAAATCATTCAGGATCCAGGTGGTACACAGTATAGTAAAAAACAAATAGGTGATACGCGGTCGCAAAAAGTTTGAGAAACACTGCGTTAAAACTTGCCTGTAGATTCAACACATTGCAAATTGTCCGTGCATTCGTAGCCAGATGGACAATCGGCATCACTCTCACATTGACCTATAAACAAGAGCGAAAATCATATAGAAAAAAAAGTGCACCTCACTCCTAGCGACTTGCCTAGTAGACAGCTTCCGTCGACGCAAACGGAACCAGCCGCACAGTCCGCATCGCTCTCACATGCTAAAAAGTAGTAATTCGTCGCTGTGAAACTGGTAAAATCCAATAAAATGATATAGTTGTACGTACCTACAGATTTAACACATTGCAGGTTGTATCCAGGCGGGCAAGAAGGACATTGAACTGTAATAATAAGGGGGTGCCATCATCGAAGTGCTCATTTTTGTCTCGTTTACGAAAGAAGGGCGCGGTGACGATGCATCTCACCAGCAGAGCATGGTATGGTGTGGAAGTATGGTATGGTATGGAACGGAATTTCGGTATGGAATATGGAAAAGTGCAAGTATGGTATGGTATGGAAATTTCCAAGTATGGTATGGTTTCACACATCCCATACTTTGGCTATTTTGCCAGAACCATGGCAATGATCAAATCGATTGCATACCTCAGAAAATCGTTCAGTGACAAGTCTATGCTCACATCTTAAAGTGCGACCAAGACTCGCCCACCCTGTATGAAGACAAAGAAGTTGTGCAACTCTCATATGAAGCAAAATAATATTAACGATTCGTTAATTTTGAGGTTACTAAAGTAATGACTGTTCTTAGTGTACTTTTTGATGCTGAATCCAAAACCGTTATTCGTTTTCTTCAATCAGGTCTGGTTTTTCGGCAAATTTACGTTTGAATTTTAAAAAACATCAGCTTTCAGCGTCTTGCAATTGAGATTAGTCACGTCATAAAAATGATTTAGCAATAAAGTTTAGATGAAAAGTTTAGAAAATTTCTTAATTATGACGAAGACCATTCCCTATAGTATACTTCCAAGATGTTTCAGGATTAATATCAGCTTTCGGCATAGTCTACAGTTCCGCAGAACGCCGATTTTCTTTTGGGACTCATCTCTTAGGAGTTTGAAGGCAGTATTACTACATAATATCATTGGTTCTGTTGCTGTTGGACAACTGGACATTCAGTGAATCTCACTGGATGCTCCGAAGACATGAAATTCCTTTTGAGACCTCTTCAGTGTAGCCAACACAAATGAAAAATATGTGGTAACTTGAAGATGATTTCGATACTTCTTGAGTCACAGGCCGGTTACAAAATATCCATTTTTGTGTCTGTGGAACTCGGGGGCTGATGATCACCACTATTCACTAATTAGCTGGCCACACTGAACAAGTTCTACACCTGGTATTAAAAATGTTAGATTTGCTTATTCAGTTGCTCCACAAAATATTCTTTTGCCACCTCTTCACATTAAACTTGGTCTCTTAAGATCTATACCAGGGCACTTGATAAAGATGGCCCAATCTCAGTTCTTACAAATTAACTTTCCCCGTATCTCTGAAGCGAAGCTATGATCAGAGGAGTCTTTGATAGGCCACATATCTGTGAACTGATCAAAACGGATGTTTCACTGCACACGCGGGTGCAGTAGAAAAAAGACCATGGAATGCTTTTCGGGTAGTAATTTAAAACTTTTCTGGAAATCATAGAACTCCTGATTACGAAGCGCAGGTCAAAGAGCTGCTTGAAAGCTTTCAATCCCTTGGACCCATGAAATCGGAAGATGTACTTTCCGAGTTCTCATTAGGATTACTTTCCAGTCAAGAGTGGTAATTAAAGCGATGAACAAGGAGAGAGATTCCACCCCAAGACCTTCACCAGAAATTAGTTTCATTGTATACAATAATGATCAAAGCTAGCATAATTGAATATATGAACAAGAAAAAACTTGATCTGATTGAAAAAACTCGTTGCATTTTTTAGATTAGAGCAAAAAATTGTTTCAGAAACAGTTAAAACATCTTTGACCTCTGAAAACTAATTTTCAAACGCAGCACAGTTTATTACTCCAATCTGAATATAATAAAGTTGACTGATATTCGACCGCTGTCGCGTTACAGCTTGCATTTCGCTTATCGGTTCAACGAATTATTTCGTTTACAGTAACTTCCATTCCGTAAACTACCAATAGCAGTTTGTAAATTTTAGACTCTGTGAATGTAGCAGTTACATGAATAATAATATCAATTTGTTGAACTTAAAAGTCAGTTCCTTCGCTTTGCTCGGATTATCATCACACAACATCTATTTGACATAAGCATCATTGTAACTCAAAATATGTATAGCTTTGTCTCGCAGCAGCGCCACGCGATGCCGGCCACCAGCACGAATTGTAATTTGCAACTTCAATAAATCTGATGATCTCTGATAAAAGAATGGAGAGCCTGATGTTGGCGAATGAATCTAATGAGTATATGACCCTCACATTGGCGAAGGAATCACACAATCGATACGCTGTCACAAAAACCGTATAGTGATTGTAGCGATGTGAAATTGTATTCTAAGATATATTCTAGCAGAACAATACTTCTGTTTTATGTACTTTTGGTAGATGATACCTCCATATTACTTCTAGCAGCGCGTTGCCACACTAGTGTTACATGTCATGATCTTTTGTTGAGATTCCAGAATAACCCCGTATATATTTTACGTTCAGTCTTCGATGATTAGCCAGTCTACATCGTTGACATATGACACAAAGAAATTGAGGATAGAATTGGTGCATCGGGCTGTTCAAATGGATAATTTCGTCCAAAATAATCGGAATGTAAACGTCAGAAATTTCCACGCATCAAAAATATATTGCTATCTGAAAGGTTGGGCAACTGGGAATTGGGAGAGTATGGAAAAAGTATCAAATATGTTATGAAAGATTTTTGCTATGGTATGGAAAATTGTAAGTGTGGTACGGAACGATTGAGTCAGGTATGGAGTATGAAAATTTCTCATTGCATTCCATCATACTATACCATGCCCCGCTCACAAGTCACACGAACCGAACTTGTCATTCACTACAGGTCCGATTGCCTGATGTCAGAAGTTTCCAGAACGCGTATTTAATTGGGCATTTGCCGCGTCTTGTAACCTTATTGGTCTTCGCCAACACATTACCATCATAGTTTTTGTTGTTATTGGTTCAGCATTCATGGTGTTTTGACATCTATATGGTCATATGTCATTTTACATCAGGCTGATATTCCTTATTATTATTTCCGGCTCTAACAATTTATAGTCCTCATGGTTAATGAATTACTCAATAGTTTTGGTTTAAATTTCGTAGCTATTGTATTTTTTTTATCAATCCAGTGTTATTTGTTTGGCAAGTCTAGTGTATCGTCTGGAACCTCGGGTGGCAAACTGGGCTGGAGAATTTAAACGGCCATTTCAGACTCAATATAGTTTGCAAAAACTGAATCGTCCCGTATTCACGGAAACGAGGCGTCGACTCCTGTCATTCTGTGAAGCTAATTCATAGGCAGACACAAAAGTCGTCCGTCGTTCCTGATTGATTGTATCGCCGGAATCCGTAACGCCACACTTGAAGGTTGTATTTGCTTACCATCCTCTGCCTCTGTGAGGTGTACGAGCACGACTGCTAAAACAACGGCGGCGTATATCGATTTCATTGTTGATCGATTCTTCTGAATCTGCAAAAGCCTCATCGTTACCAAAAACCTGATGATTGCCAACGATTTGCTCAATTTTATGGCGGACTGTCGGGTCTCATTGGGTCTGCTGTACTGGCAGGGGTTTGGTTTTTTGTTTGCGGTATTCATGGTGTTTGTTGATTCCGGAGCTGTGACACCGGTTACCCTTACACAGATGAGATGGCGAGGAGGAGCCTAGATAAACCTCCAATACTTGATAAGGAATTCTGGAGTCGACCTCGGTCGGAATCGAACCCACAGCGCATTGGTGTTGCCGATTGGCAGGGGTAAATCTTAAATTATGCTGCCCGTGAACGCAGACAACTACAATTGATATCGGCGGATCATAGGCCAACACATGCGGCTGCGGGTATCTGGTTAACCGCAGTAAAATAAGCTTGTTGGGCTGAAATAGTCCAAGGAAGAAATATATAGCAAATGCTTGATTACTGAATTATATACAATTTGGGTTAGCATCAGTACACCCGATAGGTATGATTAGCTATACCATACCGCGTGTAGAGAAGTCGAAGTATAAGCACAACGGTAACATATTATACGCGACTCATTTCCTAACATTCCGACTACTGAATTGTCAGCGTGAACGAACATACTTCAACGTAACACAAAATCACTGGTAAACCATATGATAAGACATTGTAGACTGAGTAACGGTTTGATATCACTTACGCGGATAGCTCAAATGCAATCTTTCCTGTTGGTCTTGAGAACGTACTGTTGCCTAGTGACCATATACGAGACAGTGAACAACTGAACATTGTTGTCGCTAATCACGACGCTATTACTGATTTTACATTTCCTGTTCGGAGAGTGCCTTGCTGCTTCTTTGCTGCTAACATCGACCCTTATTTTCGTCGAAGACAGACTGCCTGACATTCCCAACAAGTTGCGAGGCAGAATACCCTTTCACAATATATGAGATTGACTCGTCCGTCAAAGCAAGATATTCATCTTGTGATATGGTATGTAGAATGCTCGCTGAGATATTTGTTCCACCATTGATTAGAAATCACCGAATGTCTATGGTTGTAATGAGCTCGCATCAAACACATAGATCAGTGGTTCTCAACCTTTTTGTCTTCATTCCCCACTCTTTTCCGATTTATTCCGAGTCTTCACTCCTAACTATACCCAAAACTCCTATATACCCTCTAAAATAGGATTACCATATTTTGAGATCCTAAAAAGAGGACACTTCTTTTAAATTCTAACAGCTCCACGAAAACTGGTGATTTTGAAAATTGAAAAAAAGAGGACAAATTCCCAAAAAAGAGGACATTTAGGCGTCCTCCGAGGACACGTTCAATTTATAATTTTCGAAACATACATTCCAGAACAGTTAACTGGTAACAGTAATCGCGCATGTGTCTCCGTAAGTATGTAGACTATGATGTATCATAGTTTAAAAAATGCATCTATTCCCCACCAGAAACCATTAAATTCCCCACCAGGGGGAAATTCCCCACCGGTTGGGAACCACTGACAGAGATGATATATTTTTATATTATTGTCGAAGCCCAACTGATAGTAGATTAGAAAACGGTGAATAATTAAGATATACGTATTCTGTCACGTACGTAGGCTACAACAACGTATTTTGGATTTTGAATGATATTTGAGGTAAAGTTGAAAACCCAAATTCATATTCTGTTCTTTCCCCACATCCTGCATGGAATGGTAAATGATTCGATACGGCGGTTGGAGAAACTATGTATATACGATTACGACGTATTTGAGATTTGTTATATTTTACGCTATTGTCATATCATTAGTTAAAATTTCAGCAGAGTCGTGTTTTGTATACTATCTTCATTACAGTTATAACTTTCCGCTCCTTCTCGACGCTGTCTGCGCCTAATATTTTCAAAACCGGAAATAGAGTCGCAGTCACAGCAGCCTAATTGAACGCAGCATTCTGATTCACATTACCAATGTCAGAACGAATGGCTATGAGCAGCTTGTTGCTACATTGTCTCGACGCTGTCTGTGCCCAATATTTTCAAAACAGGAAATAGAGTCGCAGTCACAGTAGCCTAATTGAACGCGTCATTCTAATTCACATTACCAATGTCAGAACGAATGCCTATAAGCGGCTTTGTTGCTACATTGACTCGTTTCTAGAATATTCATTTCTATCTTTATTTTTCACTTCAATTAATGAGCCGCCAACAATTGAATACCGTTTGTTTGCTTGTATTATACATGGTTTCTGTCGGCTACAATCGTCATTTACACCACCCGTAGCTGCCGACTTGTAGCACGGCTCACTTCTAGGCTTTGTAAGACACCGCTAACGCGGATGAGATGGCGAGGTGGAGCCTAGTTTAACCTGGAGTCGACCTCGGCCGGACTCGAACCCACAAAACCTATTTATTGGTGATGTAGCTGTGGGTTATACCACTACGCTATCTCGCCACTGCGATTGAGTATCGTCGTCCTGAAGCAGCGGTTCTCAACCGGGGGTCCGCGGACCCCTAGGGGTCCGCGAAGCAATTTCAGGGGGTCCGCGAGACCTCTAAATTTTTTAAATGGTTGATAACGTGATTTTTATTTTATTTTTTAATTTGAGAAAGCATGAGGCAGTTTCACATCACAACTGCTAAAACCTCATGACTCATATCATCATAGTAATCGTCTGACACGAACTATCATAGTGTGGAAATTCATTCTCACTGCCAATTTTCCAATAACCTGCTGATACAAACATATTGCTGTTTAGAGACGTTTTGTTGGGGTTTGTGGAGAAATAAAAATATGACGATAGTGACGTCAATCAGGGTGACTTCGTAATGTCTGCGAAACCTTCTCAATTTAAAGTTGTCAGTCTCATCAAATTAGTGAACAGTCGTTTGAAATAAAAATTTCCGAAGTATTTCCCTAATTTGTCGCAATGCTGGGATTGAAACCTCGCCACGAAATCCTTTCTATCCTGTGATATACATAACCACGATTTGAACAGCTTCTTGGAGGTGCAGAACTTCAATATACAATTGAATAGTATATTCATATTGAAATGAACCCGAATATTTTCGGCTGACACTCGTCATAAATCGGACAATGATATACCTGCTCTTAAAGCTCGGCTATCAGATTTGGCGCATTCTTATTGCGGATGACCTATCGACCAGGCTGACGCTTTGATGAACAAGGATTGTTTCGTTGCTATCAAAGCATTACGCTCCAACCCCAAAATTCATATCACCAGTTATATTGGTATGCGACCTTGTTTTATTAATGTTCAAGTGTTCATGGTCGAAAATGTTTGTTTGTAAATATATATGTAAACCCGAACAGAACAAGTCGTTTCATGACAGTCTTTCTCACGTTGGAAAACTTGTATCCATTCCTTGGCGCATAAAATTTGTCTATACTTTTACATTAGGATTTCACTTTGACGGTAGAAAATCTCTGCGGGCCGAATCCGGCCCGCGGTCCGTATGTTGCCCATCCATGCGCTAGATGCTGGACGTGATATGTTCATAAACGATAAGTTTCTTTTTGGTGCCATAAATTTTGCGATCAAACCAAAAGTATCGTCGGAAGCGTTTTGCGTTAGTATTGCATTAGCCTTCATCTATCTCTGCGGAAATGGTTTTCGGCATTCCTCGTTCATATCAAAACGAAGACGCAGATTTTCAAGACACGTCCACGTACTTCAAGAAATACAGCAGGAAAATAGATTTGAAATAATATAAGTCTACCAATTTCTACATAAATAGTATGATGTTATTTTCAAGAAAAATCATTATTTTGCTGTTTGTCACAGGCATACAGTTCATATTTGCACAAGACAGATGAAGGTTGCACCATAACAGAGCTAAAATTGAACTAAGACTTGAGGGGGTCCGCGAGGGTTCGTGACGGTCAAAAGGGGTCCGCAAAGCCAAAAAGGTTGAGAACCACTGTCCTGAAGCATATAAGCGTGCGGACAATGATAACTTCTCTGCATACCGCATATACCACTAAAGTTATCCTTGGGATTAAGGCAGACTCTTGACGCTAATGGTCATAGGTAGGATATGCTAAGACAGAGGTTGTCAAACTTCTTAGTGTACGACTCAAATCTGAGCGTCATTAACATCTCGCGACCCAAGCCTCATACATCGAAAGAAATGTATTTCTAATGTTAGTATTCTACGTTAATGGGCATTAATGAAATAGAGAAGGTGCAGACAACCGGGTAAGGTAACTGTTTCTATTTGTATGTATGGATGATGATGAATGGGTATACCGAATCAACCTATCACGTTCCGAAACTTATGCTACAAACTTATTGCGTTTTGCAAATTTGACGAAGATTCAGTTTTAGTAATGGTCCTATTTGTTCAACTTATATAATTAAGTCCATATCTTTCGTATACTAAATTTCGCATGCCTCTTGAAATTATTAATCGTAGGGATGGTGTGAACGTGAGGTTCACGTTCGCGTTCTGTGTGTGAACCTCGGAAATTTAGAGGTTCACGTTCACAAACGAACCTGGGTAGGTTCTGCACTGTGAACCTTTTTCATATATTACAATTTTCACATCATTATAACATATTTTGCCATTCTATGCATGGCGTTGGCAGTATAATAAATCAACACTGAAGCTGCATGCACCTTGACAATCTCAAAAATGTTACCTCCTTTGTTACAAAAGTTTTCTCGAAATATTCAGCTTTCTGTTGGTGAATATTTAGTGACGCTCTCTTCCGTGAGCTTGACCCGCAATCGCACCACAACATCAAGAGCGAAATACGCTACATGTATAGGTTATAGTAAGCGAGTGATGCTTATCCAACCAATCAATGAAATTGATATCGTTGTCGGATGTAAACATCTATAGCAAGCCTACGGTGTCCATCTTGATGTCATGTTTTTTTTGTTTATTTAATAATAAAAACCAAATCCGTGCGATTGGGGTGTTGTTATAACTTGTTAATGGGGTAATATCGGTAGCAAGCATAGAAAGAAACCCGTTTTACGCTCTGCTTAATATCAGCGTAGCAACACTCAGACGCCGAATACATTGTCCGGTCTTTCATAGACCGTTAAGGCGTAAGCATACATGTATATTCCCTTGCAAGTCCTCGTTGAAATTGTTGGCAAAGCGACAGAAAATAATGATTTTATGGGATTATTAGAGCATTTGTTTGCTCCAGTTGATACATTTGTCGGCGTATAAAAAGTCGGTATGTACTTCAGCATTGTGGCATTATGTGGGCATTATGTGAGTCATCGCTAGGGACGTAACTGCCGCACCCTAAACCCCCCAATTGGGGGCCGAGCTCGAAGGGGGCCCAAAATTATTTTGTAAATTAGCATAAATTATAGAGGCTTTTTAGGAAATTTATGCAACTTTTACAAAAAAATTTCGCGTTCCGCGTGATTTAATGTTGCCAAATGTCTGGATTATTGGGTTATTCCCTCCCCCAAAAAATACGCATGATTTATACAAATGGGCATTTCGGCGTCGGCCATTGCCACGCCACGACGCACCAAGACATATACAATTTCAGGCCATGCAACATGCGACTCCAAGAAGTGTGCCAGAACGATCGGCGGTGAGAGAACCTGGGCCGAAATGGACTGCCCTTATGCTGACCGAAAACTTCGATATATATACATAGGCCTCGTCCATAGGTGCCTAAATGCCTGGCGGCGAATGTTCCTGTCCTGCAAATCTGAACCCCACAAAACAAATGCCTACCCGCAAGGAAAATTTAATTGCCAGTGAATAATTGAAATCGTGTGTGTCTTTTAACTCTTGAACGATTTAAATAACTTTGACATAGCAGACAGGAGTTCACGTACCAGCATCATGTAATGAAGTTATTGTACCGCCCGAATATATTTAAATATTATTTACTGGCCCTAAAGTTTCCAAGACACCTCATTCAGCTCTACCGGGAAATCTGAGCAGGGAGGTCAAAAAATTGATAACAACATATATGCATTTCCCGACGATATTGACCGATTCAATCATGAATTCTTGAAATTTTTCGCGCTTGGCGCGTTTAGGCTAAGTAATCGGGTCTCACTAGACAGTGCAATAAACGTTGGTTACAAGTCGCGGCAAAGACGACTAAACTGTGGGGCGTCTGGGAGCGAAGCCCACCAAAAGTTTGGTTTATCACCCTATGGGGGCCCAAGACTAACGTTTTTTTTTGGGGGGGGGCTGCCGAAGTGCTGTTACGGTCCTGGCTAGGTATCGTGTACATTAATATATATCGCTTCGCTGAAAATGTAGGATTGGAATAAGCAATTTGACGTCATGAGGTTCACGATCACGTTCACACAGAACCTTTCAAAAAGGTACGCGTTTACACGAACCTGAACCTTTCAGAGGTTCACATCATCTCCAATTAATCGTTTCTTCAATGCGGGAAGGCGACAGTATTTTGAATGCCATCTTTGGCTGATACATTAACTGTCTCCGGTGAATTTCTTCAAATCATGGGTGCACGACTGCGCGGGAGGCGGTGTTTCACGGTGATTGAACGGCGGAAAGCGTCATTCCATTTCGCATTAGACATTACCCATGTCAGTATGAGTATACGCAGTTTGCTTCTACGCTAAAATCGCAATTGAATACTCGATGATGTTCTTTGTCTTACTGTCGAAGCCCCAGCAACTGACTTAGTATGCATGTGGATCTTGTTATAGATTCATATCGCTGATTCACTTAAATTCTTTACCAGGAAAATATCGGTGCATGCCTAATGCACAAAGCCCGCGGACTGTTGTGACTGTTCAGAATTTGCCGAAGATCAAAAATTCGTTGTTTATAGTCAGTTATACGTGCCCTATACATTAACAACGTATTCTAGCTACTTCTTTGTAACTCATCCATTGCATCTATATGCATTTTGAGCTGTAAAACAATCCGCTGAAATGGGGTATATACTCCCCGATAATTTGAGCGCCGCAGTTTTACCGAGTCTATTAAATGTAATAAATAGCAGCATTAATGCCACTATTATGGCATGCAATGCTACAAAACCTCACTCTAAAAACATAATGAGTTCAGTTCATCATTTTCATATAGCACGCTGTTTTAGAAATCTTCAAGACTACCAATGAATGATCATTTGCAGGATTTACCATGTTACATTGTAAAGAAATGTGGCCGTAAATGTATACCATCACATTGAAGCATCAAATTATATCTAATGAAACGAAATAACATAGAACGAAATGTATTTTATTAGCAAAAGCACAACACCAATCAGATGAAAGGGATGATTTTGTGAAATCTGGAAATCTTTGCCCGTGATCTTTGACAGCTTGTATGCTCTCTAAATATGATGCGGCCTCAAATTATAGTTGAAGGCTTGAATACTTTAGCAGCAGTCATCTTATTCAGAAAGCTACCGTATTCGAACTACAGCTAAAAGATAAAGAGAAGGTACCATTCAAACCCAGCTTTGGTGTATCGAGGTCACGGGTCATCGCTTCTGAACCCTTAGTAAAATTATTGCCACGACTTGCTAAGTATAGTGTCGTAACTCGTAACAGCTATCACCAAATCGTCGGATTGTGCGTGCCTGATCACGCTGGTGTGCGCGACTTGCTTCAATATGTACCCAATTATGCAGGTCGGACAAAATATAAGCTACGCCATAACCTCCACAGCTGAGTTAATATGTGATAGTCTATGGTTGTTCCGGCGACTTCGTTTCACGTATATACTTGTTTCATTGACTGAACATATTTGTGTGTGTAATTCGTTGAAGAATAACATCACGATCCCAACTAATGAGGAATATGTTTGTCAGAATCATAGCATGTGCCCTGAATTCGGATGCTAGAGTGTAGCTGGGCCGAAATTGTAGTCGGCAGAAATTCTCGATGAATGTTTTAAACAGGTAAAGGTCGTGAATTAGACGGAAGAGAGCGCCGCCTGCTGCTGGTGCTGTGCTAGAATTACTTTAGGAAAAATCTTCGACTTATCAGTTGCACTGTGCGCTTTACGTATGAAAGGTTATGGCATAAACATATCGTTTCGGTGCCACAGCAGCACGCGTGAGAAAGGATGTTCACGAGGGCGAGACCAAGCCTTCTCTACTACAGTTATTTTATAGGCTGTGTATAGGCTACAGCCCGTTCTGTCTCCCATTCAATATCCGAGTCATCAAATGCAATCGTTTTTTATTCGCAATGATTTCATGAATAATATACTTCAACATATTTCAAATTATTCGGGCCATGAACCGTTTTTAAGATGTTCAATCCCTAAATCTTCTGGAATAATATTTGAAATCGTTTCCTTATCTTCAAATTCAATACGTCATCTGTTTCCCTGTCAATATAATTTGCATTGAAAGTTATTTGATGAGTTGATTTATGACGGTGGTATCATGCAATCAGTAACTCTGATTAGTCACCGTAAACCACAGTAGTAGTGTAATAGAGTCCACACAGATTCACCCGCCAGTAAACTTCAACGACCACACGAACATATTGAACAGTGTGATATACGATGTCACAAACAGATAGGCGGAATTTAAAACAAATAGTGTTTTAATTTTTTTCAAACTTTGTATAATTATGCCATTTTAATTGTGTGTATATACTTTCGAAAAAAACATGTAGTATGAATTTACGGACGATTTGCACCCAATTTAGTCGACGCATACGACGAGGGTTGGCTGAAACCCGCGAAATCGTCGCCGGTTCAACATTTATAGCACGTAGATATAGATCATTGGTACGAAATGGGTGTTCTGATGATGATGTCCGCCGACCGTAAAGATGCTACATAACGCTGTAGTTAAAAATATTTTTGGTCTGTTCATGTATAGATACCTAACCTACCGTAGGTTAGGGTTACCATATTTCTGTAATCCAAATTCCGGACACTCTTTAGCGCCCACTACTGGATTTCAAAATGAGTTGTGACGTCACACTAGCAAAGCTTTACTCAAAGACCAGAGGTGGTCACGATCCGGTTCAGGAGTATGTGGCTGGGTGTTGTGTAACCGGGACCGAAACCACTTTTTTTCATCCCCTTTCCGCCCAAATAAACAATGATTTTGAGCCCACCATAGGGTAATCGATGCCACTTTCGTGGGGGTGGGGGGTTGCTGCATGATTCTATATGCATCTGGTCGTTAAATTTTTTTGAATGAATCCTGTCAATAATATTGGTTGTTCCATATATTACTATATAGTTACTACTCTCCGCCCACATGATCAGAGTCGGCGGTAGAGCTGGTGGAGGATGATGAATTCGAAAATACGGGGAGCGTAATTGTACATCGTTAAGTCATGTTCATGTCCCACCGATAAGATCGTTTATCAGCCTTATGCCGGTGCGCACCACGGAGCTTTATAAACACGCCACATCCAGTGGTTTCCAACCTTTTATGGCCGCGACTCCATCTCCAATTTCCAATGTTCCGTGACCCAGATCAAAATTTGACGAGCTGATTACTAAAAGAAGTCAGCACCTTTGCCCAGACTTACTCGCGGGCTATTTTGGAAGCTGATTACGTTCAACATGTTCGCGAACCCCAGAATAAAGGCAAACGACCCCCACGTTTGGAACCACTATCTTTGAATGAAGAATTTAAACGGTCTGAACGATATCTAGGAATATGCCGTTCTCGTATAATTGCGATTAGACTTATTCCAGTAAATGAAGGTTGTTTTTATTTATATTTTATTGCGGTTTTGGCGAGGGTGGTAGTCCCCATGTTAAAATTATTAAATGTGATAGTAAATCGCGTGCAGCGCGAAGAAAAATGTCATGTATCAGCATAAATTATCCCCAAAATAATGTTTTTATGTTGATATACGAAAAAGTTATGAGGCTAAGTCAAAATTCCGGACATTTGGCATATTTTAGAAATTCCTCCCGGACGCTACTTTGAACAGTGAAATGCCGGACATGTCCGGGAAATTCCGGACGTATGGCAACCCTGCCGTAGGTTAGTCATCTATAGTTCATGACGGTGGTCGGAAGACTTTTTCGTCGAAGCAGCCATATTTACCCTATATTTTCAATTGTCAATGTCAATCCACTGTGACGTAACTATTTAGGATTCGTGAAGTTATGGTTAAAGAAAGCATGTTTTATACAAGGGCCATGATGTTACATGATAGCTCTAAAATGATTTTTGTTCCAAATGCAACCCTAGTACAGAGAAATAGCAAAATAGTTCAGTAATGGTTGTACGACATCCTATCAAGTACAAGGAGGGGAAAATAAACGACTGTACAAGTACCGATAAATGCTCCCATTGTAATTGCAAGAAGGTAGCACTCAGCAATGTGAGCATTATATCAACGGAGACGGGTATAGCCCGTTCGGGTCAGTGAAATTTTCAAAATATAAGCACGAAGCAGATTAATTTACGGCAACCGAATTCGTAGTTTGTGTCGTGAAATTTACCTGTGAAATCGTTCCTTTCGATCGAAATCTTGTCCACACTAGCCACGCGGTACCGGTGACGGGTAGCATCTTCTTTGATTCTGATTACAATAATAACCAGGCGGACAGTCCATGCTTGCCGCGCATGCGCTATCTGTGAATACAAATTATGATATACTGATTAATGCTGTACAATGTTGGCTGTAGCCCTACCTACATGTAACAAAGATATATATCCATATATTAGTAGCACTATCGCAATATACTTACCTGGATAGCAGGCTTTTCTACGTTTGTTGCAAATATAACCCGGAGGACAGTCCATGGATATTTTGCAAGCATCTACAATAGGAGAATAGTTTCCAAAGTAATGTGGTCGAGCATCTCAAACACAACTGCTTTATGCTCACCCGGTTGACACGTGAGTAGTTAAGTAGATCGGTCGTGACGGGCTATGGGGTTCTTATGGGCGGGGTGGCATGCTAACGAGAAACCGGGGGTGGCATGCTAACGTTTTCGTCTTATGGCGGGGGTGGCATGCTAACGTTTTCGTCTTATGGTGGGGGTGGCATGCTAACGTTTTCGTCTTATGGCGGGGGTGTCATGCTAACGTTTTCGTCTTATGGGTGCGGTCGCATGATAACGCGAAACTCGTGGTGACATGCTAACGTTTTCGTCTTATGGGTGCAGTCGCATGATAACGCGAAACTCGTGGTGACATGCTAATGTTTTTGGTATACGTGCGGCGACATGCTAACGACGATAAATGTGTCTGTCGTGTATTCTTACGGTATCTGTGGTGATTCACCATGTGTTCTTATGGATGCGGTCGTGATTCGCCTTTTTTGCTATAGGCGGTGGCGGTGATTCGCCGTGAAAACTCGTGGTCGTGACTCGCCTTTTTTGCTATAGGCGGTGGTGGTGATTCGCACTTTCAGGCATCTCTCGCGTGGTGTTGAATATGCACGAGTCACCAACAATAACCGCACAGACGGAAACGTGGCTTGTTGTGAGGATTAAGCAGTGCGACCTATATTTCGAATGACCTGCGCGCTGAATTGTTTCCGTGCAGCCGCTACTATCGATGATTACACTAGACCGTTCAGTGCGAAATAGTTTGATCGTAAATTATAATATATGATGTCGCAGTTTAGTCGTGTCAGATGACCGATCGTGTTCCTCGCTATTGATTGCCACCTGAATAATACTTTCGGCTTATTCGCTGTTTCGCACCTATAGAATAGTCTGCTGTTCACAGTCACAACTTCATCGCGATAGCACAATTTTCACACCTCGATCAATAAGAACAACACCGCACTAACCCAGTTGCCGAATCACATAGGTCATACATTTTACGCGAAATATTGTATTGCGGTATACAAATATGCAAACTATTCTTTCAATTCAACAAGTCTAGTTAACGAATCGATTTTCAAGCTGCCGACACAGTTTTTAACACGAGTGAGTTGATATTTCTTCCCGGGTACGAGCGAGGCTTTGTTCCATTGATCCAAAACCACCTCGCCAGTATCATCCTTCAATGTAAAACTGTATAATTTCAACTCCTTTCCGGCACCAGAATTGACCGTCTTCTCCTCTCGAGAAACACAAGTAGCAGCGATCGAGACGTATTCATCTTTATTTCCGTATACCGATTCACAGGTCAATAATGGGTATTCTTCGGTCGTATGTCTCGATTTTCCATGCAGAGTTACTGACGAAGCCCGACCAAGTAATACAGCGGGTTTTCCAGTAAACTTGTCAATTTGGACCCAACCGGATTTGACCATGAGTTTTTTTCGTTTGGAGAATGCTTTCTCAATGACCCCGAACAATTCACGATTGAAACACGTGAAAGATATCTCTTCGTTATTGCCGTCGATGAATATACCTTTGAGATATTGGCTAACGCCACCTCTTTTGGGTGATGAGACGAATTTGACACCGACGTGAAAATTTGAAGTTGCTCCGACTTGCATAGTGTTGACGCTGTTCGATGTCATATCGTTTGATAAAGTGGGAGTCATCAGTGTAACTCACTACACAAATCAAGTTGAATCGTATTTGAATGTATTGATTCGACCCAACTCAAATCCTATTAACGCGATCTGTTGAATCGAACGTAACCTGAATATTACTGACGCCAACATTCACCCGCATCGGATCATTCACACCTTCCACGCCACTGTTTTAACACTTATAGAATCAATACCAACTATCTCTAACCCGATAATATTCAATCATTTTGGTAATTTGCCAACTTTAAATCCATTCGCGGATGTACTAAAGGTAAATCCAAATAATCCAGAATGAAATATTTGGACTTTGACATTGTGTGAATTGAAATAGGATTGACAAACATGACTACCAACTTTGATCCAGCCACATTTCAAACTCAAAAGAATTATTCACAACATTAACAATTGTTAAAAATCTAGTTTCACTTACTTGATTATATCATTACAACTCACAAATTTGAATTAATTCATCCTGGTTGTATTCGTATGCTCTATCTTTTTATTCAATTGTAAAGGTTGTTACTATTCTGAAGACAAAGTATTTACTAATCGGCGCATATACGATTTGACTTGGACATATTATATTTTGAGTATACGAGATTTGAATGTCTGAACAATAACTGAGAATTAATTTATCACAAATAAATCCGTATATTACAGCGTAAAAGATATTGGGGTGTCAGCAACTCTGTACGGTCGTAGTTACAACCACATTAACTAATCTACCCAGGCAACTCGTCATGATCATTCCTGAAATCAACACAAACACGACCACTGACTTGAGTTAACCGCGAAACACCATCAAGTTTTAAATCCGCTTGCAGCTGTCGGATTATTCGAATGCATCGATGGGGAATATTATTGAACTCGTCGGTATTGTTACTTCAACAAATTACACCGACTGCGAAAGTTAATATCGAATGGTAAGACTTGATCACATATTTGTTGATCACAGACATGACGAAAAAAAAAAACATTACCGAGATTTTATAAACTAGTCATATTACTCTACACATCTATCAATATCAAAATGCGAGTCATCCAATTTTTCTACTAAAGTAACATTGGACTTTCAGATTCGAATTCGGTATAGTCATACAAATTGTATTAAATCCAACATCAAAACAAAAGGAATTTTTTTTTAGTTTATTGAAATCAAATCATTCGTTTTCGACTTGTGCTTTTCTAGATTACCCGCGACAATTCGTTTCGAGTGAGATGTAACCAAAGTCAAGATATCTTTGTGTCCACAGATATGGAAGATGAATATAGCTAACACAATCACGAATCGACGTTTCAGAGTATTTCACGGGTGTAATAAACTTGTTAGTGTCACCTATCTAAAAGTACGCACGCGTTCGATTTCCATACCGACTGTTGCGATGTTTAGGATTCACTTACAATAACCACGGGTGAGGATTTAACATCAATGTCGTTACTGTCGGAATTTGCGACAGAGAATTGAAACATATCCACTTTACAGAGTGTGAAAATATCACTTTGAGTATCGAGTACCGTTCGAAGCTAGCGATCAATTCTTAATCATTTCAGTAACTCCCCATTGTGCGTGCTAAATGTAAAATATCGCGAGGTTATACACTCTAAGACTTTGATTATTGTAAAAGTAAATTGTGATATGTTTGTTAGATGCATCCAATTCAACTAGAAGTGTCTAGTATCCAACAGTCGTAATATCAAAAAAGTACTTACTACGCTGTAATCCACTTAACGTGTTTTGTATTGTTGTTCATTTGTAGTATTGATTGTTTTTGAACCCTCAAATAATAATTCCCGACATGAAACTAAGCCGCCGAAAGTCGTTACCATCACAAAGAAACAATTTGCACGATGTTTACTAAATGTATCCTATAGTTAGGTGTACTGGAATTATTTGTAAAACACACACACACACACACACACACGATCAGAGAAATTGGAAATTTTTCCGTTGTCATTCGCTAAAGTAAATGTCATCACAATACTCTGTCACTAAAAGACGTTACTTGGACGTGCTTGAATTCTAGACATAGTTCTGATTTACCCAACACAAGACCCAAGGACAACCCTAGTTTCAGCCGAACACAGATATCCAAAATATCACACACTTCGCTATTCCTAAAGCACAAACACACGATACAAAATAATACTTGTTGTGTTGTTGCGGCATCATCACTCAACAATATCATCCTCAATACAAATGATGTTTATGTGTAACATGCTATTGATTTGAACCACACCCACCTGACGGAAGAGGATTTACTCAATCTTTACAAAATGGATATTGACCAACATCACATCACCGGATTGTATCTGTTTCGCTGGATACGAGTTATGTTAGTTTAACAGTAAACAAATTTCACCCTCTTGGATTATGAACTCAATGCGTTAGCAGTCATTCAATATTTTGTTTGTGTCAACTAGTTACTTGGTATGTTACTCCACAACTCTTACAAAAGTACGAAGGATATTAACATCGCACTAAGTAATTAACTTTACTCGATATTCTCGCATTACGAAACTAAAGAATGGTTGGTTAGACTCTACAAACTGTTTCGATATCACAAGACCTTTATTGTCTGAATGGGTGTTCATGTGTCTTAAGAACCAAATAGTTCAACACAGCACTAGTACCAACAGAAACATCAGAGTTGTTTACACAAAAGTTTGTATGCGTGCAGTATGCGAATACCATGTGTAAGTCCATCACAATTGTGGTATCCATCCGGGTTTAGTTAACACAATTTACGACACCGAGGTCACCTCATCTTTCGTAAGACAACAAACCAACCAAGGTTTCAGGATATGTCCGTGTCATAGCAATAAATCAGCTACTCCAACAACAGATTTCATATGTTTTCTAGTTACGGCGCTTACATCTTACACACAAATCAATCTACTGTACTAACAAAAAGTGCTGGGTCATCAAGTGATTACCCTAACAACAAAACAGCTAAACGTACTATCATACAAAATGACCGTTATAGTCACCAACGGTACATGGTACAAGTAACAAGTCTCGAGAATCCAGTTATTGAAAAAACATGAAAGTGTTTCTCCTGCGCCAAGTCGTTATGTTGACGAAAGCGTATATTGTAATATCATGATCGATTTGCATTCGTTGGTCACAAAATGTCACTACTCTAAATAATTATTTTTCACTCAAACACAAACGCATACTTGTCGCCAATCGTTTTCATCAAGCACGAGTTCAAGAAACCTGCTACGACATGAATTGTTATTTTTTTATGTTGTGTAAATAGGTAATAATTAATTTTAGTAACACTATATCAACATCATCTAGTTGCGCGAATAGATTTACACGTGGTCTTGTGGTTTTAATCGAAGTATACAGCACGGTCTAATGTAGAGTCATCTCTACTGTACAGCAACTCGGTAATCGAAATGCATTAAAATTTAAACAACGATCTTGTTTCGTCGCACCAAAAATATGTTTACTATCGCGATACTCTGCACAGGCCGTGTAAATCCTTTTCACACTCGTAATAGTATACCAACAGCTACCGGCGACAACGTTTAACAATACCAACGACACTAAAAAACGATACCTACCCAAGTAAAATTACCATTTTCACCTGGAGGTCGGTCGTTACCCGAGTAGAAATACCATTGTCCTTTGGAGATTTATCGTTTACCCAGTGTAACAATCCCCTTTTCACTTGGAAATATATTTTTGACCTGGATAACAAACCCCTTTTCACTTGGAAATCTATTTTTACCCTGGATAACAAACCTTTTTCACTTGGAAATATATTTTTTCTCTTGGTAACAAACCTTTTTCACTTGGAAATATATTTTTTCTCTGGGTAACAAACCCCTTTTCCTTTGGAAATCTATTTTTTCTCTGGGTAACAAACCTTTTTCACTTGGAAATATATTTTTTCTCTGGTTAACAAACCTTTTTTCACTTGGAAATATATTTTTTCTCTGGTTAACAAACCTTTTTCACTTGGAAATATATTTTTTCTCTGGGTAACAAACCTTTTTCACTTGGAAATATATTTTTTCCCCGGGTAACAAACCTTTTCCCCTGAGCAACAAACCATTTTCACTTGGTGGTCCGTCGTTTACCCGAGTAAAAATATCATTTTCCTTTAGAGATCCGGCGTTTACCCAGTGTAACAATACATTTTCACTTGGAAATCTGTCATTTACCTGAGTACCAATACCGTTTCACTTGGAAATCTATCATTTTCCTGGGTAACAATACCATTTTCGTTTTGAAAACTAACCACCACACCGGGTCAATTTGATATTTTTGGATATTGTTACAACGGACAGTGACAACATATACACCAACAGCGACTCCGATACATTTGTGTAATCGCATTTTCACTTGTTCTGGTGCATCCCATCAAAATCGACGGTTAGCCACACACACACACACACACAATAACAACGCGCTATTTCGATATGACTGCAATGTCCGGGTTCGTGCTTTAGATTTTCCAGAATCAATCCGTCTAAAGTTGTAATCCCCCCCGACTTTGTTAACTGGTTGATACACGGATAACAATCTTCGGAAAATGTAGGAACGCATGCTACCCATCGTGCGCACGATTCCAGGTTACTTGTGATTAATTTCCTTGCTCACACTATACAGATTATACGTACAGGGATATGTAGCGGTAATCGGTTTGGTCAATACATATCGCCCCATCCAGTATGGAATTACAAACCCAATACAGGCCAGTTCATAACCGGATCCGGATATTCAATGCAAAGCGATAAAGCAGAACCAATGACCAAATGTAATTAAACATATAGATTCACAACCCTTGATTTTTTTCGTGAAAAATGACAATACATATCGAATATACTTTACGATTGTTCAACCCTACCAAGTATTCACGTAAATGTGGTTTATGACATTACATACAATGTGTCGGTGTACAAATGTTGGGTGTTTATGCACACATCGGTATGACCCATAGACAACATCATCATACCCTCCAGGACTTCAGTCAACTACCATTGGTCTCGCGATACAGCGAACGATACAGTATGCAACACATATCATTAGAGTGATATATCCACAGGTAAATATGGGGACTGGCCACAATAATTGTATCGAGATTTAACCGAGATTACTATCCGTTCACTGATTCACTCGATGGTTTTAGCAACTTGAAACATCACAAGATAGACACGACTCGAATTACTAATATTCACAATGTTTATAAGTGTCGTTACTGATCGCGCACTAAGTCTATATGAATATTCGAAAAATCGGGTATCGCTACTCTCAACACCAGTGATTCGGTTTAAGTTTGAAATCGATTTGGTAATGTAATCCGAAATGGTGTGTTTCTGCAGGATCTGTTAACCTTTACAAGAGAGTGCTATCTCTTTGACGCATGAAACAATTATTATCAACCACACCTTGCGTGCATCGATTTGTCGGCGTCGTACAATTATTGTGGCCAGTCCCCATATTTACCTGTGGATATATCACTCTAATGATATGTGTTGCATACTGTATCGTTCGCTGTATCGCGAGACCAATGGTAGTTGACTGAAGTCCTGGAGGGTATGATGATGTTGTCTATGGGTCATACCGATGTGTGCATAAACACCCAACATTTGTACACCGACACATTGTATGTAATGTCATAAACCACATTTACGTGAATACTTGGTAGGGTTGAACAATCGTAAAGTATATTCGATATGTATTGTCATTTTTCACGAAAAAAATCAAGGGTTGTGAATCTATATGTTTAATTACATTTGGTCATTGGTTCTGCTTTATCGCTTTGCATTGAATATCCGGATCCGGTTATGAACTGGCCTGTATTGGGTTTGTAATTCCATACTGGATGGGGCGATATGTATTGACCAAACCGATTACCGCTACATATCCCTGTACGTATAATCTGTATAGTGTGAGCAAGGAAATTAATCACAAGTAACCTGGAATCGTGCGCACGATGGGTAGCATGCGTTCCTACATTTTCCGAAGATTGTTATCCGTGTATCAACCAGTTAACAAAGTCGGGGGGGATTACAACTTTAGACGGATTGATTCTGGAAAATCTAAAGCACGAACCCGGACATTGCAGTCATATCGAAATAGCGCGTTGTTATTGTGTGTGTGTGTGTGTGTGGCTAACCGTCGATTTTGATGGGATGCACCAGAACAAGTGAAAATGCGATTACACAAATGTATCGGAGTCGCTGTTGGTGTATATGTTGTCACTGTCCGTTGTAACAATATCCAAAAATATCAAATTGACCCGGTGTGGTGGTTAGTTTTCAAAACGAAAATGGTATTGTTACCCAGGAAAATGATAGATTTCCAAGTGAAACGGTATTGGTACTCAGGTAAATGACAGATTTCCAAGTGAAAATGTATTGTTACACTGGGTAAACGCCGGATCTCTAAAGGAAAATGATATTTTTACTCGGGTAAACGACGGACCACCAAGTGAAAATGGTTTGTTGCTCAGGGGAAAAGGTTTGTTACCCGGGGAAAAAATATATTTCCAAGTGAAAAAGGTTTGTTACCCAGAGAAAAAATATATTTCCAAGTGAAAAAGGTTTGTTAACCAGAGAAAAAATATATTTCCAAGTGAAAAAAGGTTTGTTAACCAGAGAAAAAATATATTTCCAAGTGAAAAAGGTTTGTTACCCAGAGAAAAAATAGATTTCCAAAGGAAAAGGGGTTTGTTACCCAGAGAAAAAATATATTTCCAAGTGAAAAAGGTTTGTTACCAAGAGAAAAAATATATTTCCAAGTGAAAAAGGTTTGTTATCCAGGGTAAAAATAGATTTCCAAGTGAAAAGGGGTTTGTTATCCAGGTCAAAAATATATTTCCAAGTGAAAAGGGGATTGTTACACTGGGTAAACGATAAATCTCCAAAGGACAATGGTATTTCTACTCGGGTAACGACCGACCTCCAGGTGAAAATGGTAATTTTACTTGGGTAGGTATCGTTTTTTAGTGTCGTTGGTATTGTTAAACGTTGTCGCCGGTAGCTGTTGGTATACTATTACGAGTGTGAAAAGGATTTACACGGCCTGTGCAGAGTATCGCGATAGTAAACATATTTTTGGTGCGACGAAACAAGATCGTTGTTTAAATTTTAATGCATTTCGATTACCGAGTTGCTGTACAGTAGAGATGACTCTACATTAGACCGTGCTGTATACTTCGATTAAAACCACAAGACCACGTGTAAATCTATTCGCGCAACTAGATGATGTTGATATAGTGTTACTAAAATTAATTATTACCTATTTACACAACATAAAAAAAATAACAATTCATGTCGTAGCAGGTTTCTTGAACTCGTGCTTGATGAAAACGATTGGCGACAAGTATGCGTTTGTGTTTGAGTGAAAAATAATTATTTAGAGTAGTGACATTTTGTGACCAACGAATGCAAATCGATCATGATATTACAATATACGCTTTCGTCAACATAACGACTTGGCGCAGGAGAAACACTTTCATGTTTTTTCAATAACTGGATTCTCGAGACTTGTTACTTGTACCATGTACCGTTGGTGACTATAACGGTCATTTTGTATGATAGTACGTTTAGCTGTTTTGTTGTTAGGGTAATCACTTGATGACCCAGCACTTTTTGTTAGTACAGTAGATTGATTTGTGTGTAAGATGTAAGCGCCGTAACTAGAAAACATATGAAATCTGTTGTTGGAGTAGCTGATTTATTGCTATGACACGGACATATCCTGAAACCTTGGTTGGTTTGTTGTCTTACGAAAGATGAGGTGACCTCGGTGTCGTAAATTGTGTTAACTAAACCCGGATGGATACCACAATTGTGATGGACTTACACATGGTATTCGCATACTGCACGCATACAAACTTTTGTGTAAACAACTCTGATGTTTCTGTTGGTACTAGTGCTGTGTTGAACTATTTGGTTCTTAAGACACATGAACACCCATTCAGACAATAAAGGTCTTGTGATATCGAAACAGTTTGTAGAGTCTAACCAACCATTCTTTAGTTTCGTAATGCGAGAATATCGAGTAAAGTTAATTACTTAGTGCGATGTTAATATCCTTCGTACTTTTGTAAGAGTTGTGGAGTAACATACCAAGTAACTAGTTGACACAAACAAAATATTGAATGACTGCTAACGCATTGAGTTCATAATCCAAGAGGGTGAAATTTGTTTACTGTTAAACTAACATAACTCGTATCCAGCGAAACAGATACAATCCGGTGATGTGATGTTGGTCAATATCCATTTTGTAAAGATTGAGTAAATCCTCTTCCGTCAGGTGGGTGTGGTTCAAATCAATAGCATGTTACACATAAACATCATTTGTATTGAGGATGATATTGTTGAGTGATGATGCCGCAACAACACAACAAGTATTATTTTGTATCGTGTGTTTGTGCTTTAGGAATAGCGAAGTGTGTGATATTTTGGATATCTGTGTTCGGCTGAAACTAGGGTTGTCCTTGGGTCTTGTGTTGGGTAAATCAGAACTATGTCTAGAATTCAAGCACGTCCAAGTAACGTCTTTTAGTGACAGAGTATTGTGATGACATTTACTTTAGCGAATGACAACGGAAAAATTTCCAATTTCTCTGATCGTGTGTGTGTGTGTGTGTGTGTGTTTTACAAATAATTCCAGTACACCTAACTATAGGATACATTTAGTAAACATCGTGCAAATTGTTTCTTTGTGATGGTAACGACTTTCGGCGGCTTAGTTTCATGTCGGGAATTATTATTTGAGGGTTCAAAAACAATCAATACTACAAATGAACAACAATACAAAACACGTTAAGTGGATTACAGCGTAGTAAGTACTTTTTTGATATTACGACTGTTGGATACTAGACACTTCTAGTTGAATTGGATGCATCTAACAAACATATCACAATTTACTTTTACAATAATCAAAGTCTTAGAGTGTATAACCTCGCGATATTTTACATTTAGCACGCACAATGGGGAGTTACTGAAATGATTAAGAATTGATCGCTAGCTTCGAACGGTACTCGATACTCAAAGTGATATTTTCACACTCTGTAAAGTGGATATGTTTCAATTCTCTGTCGCAAATTCCGACAGTAACGACATTGATGTTAAATCCTCACCCGTGGTTATTGTAAGTGAATCCTAAACATCGCAACAGTCGGTATGGAAATCGAACGCGTGCGTACTTTTAGATAGGTGACACTAACAAGTTTATTACACCCGTGAAATACTCTGAAACGTCGATTCGTGATTGTGTTAGCTATATTCATCTTCCATATCTGTGGACACAAAGATATCTTGACTTTGGTTACATCTCACTCGAAACGAATTGTCGCGGGTAATCTAGAAAAGCACAAGTCGAAAACGAATGATTTGATTTCAATAAACTAAAAAAAAATTCCTTTTGTTTTGATGTTGGATTTAATACAATTTGTATGACTATACCGAATTCGAATCTGAAAGTCCAATGTTACTTTAGTAGAAAAATTGGATGACTCGCATTTTGATATTGATAGATGTGTAGAGTAATATGACTAGTTTATAAAATCTCGGTAATGTTTTTTTTTTTCGTCATGTCTGTGATCAACAAATATGTGATCAAGTCTTACCATTCGATATTAACTTTCGCAGTCGGTGTAATTTGTTGAAGTAACAATACCGACGAGTTCAATAATATTCCCCATCGATGCATTCGAATAATCCGACAGCTGCAAGCGGATTTAAAACTTGATGGTGTTTCGCGGTTAACTCAAGTCAGTGGTCGTGTTTGTGTTGATTTCAGGAATGATCATGACGAGTTGCCTGGGTAGATTAGTTAATGTGGTTGTAACTACGACCGTACAGAGTTGCTGACACCCCAATATCTTTTACGCTGTAATATACGGATTTATTTGTGATAAATTAATTCTCAGTTATTGTTCAGACATTCAAATCTCGTATACTCAAAATATAATATGTCCAAGTCAAATCGTATATGCGCCGATTAGTAAATACTTTGTCTTCAGAATAGTAACAACCTTTACAATTGAATAAAAAGATAGAGCATACGAATACAACCAGGATGAATTAATTCAAATTTGTGAGTTGTAATGATATAATCAAGTAAGTGAAACTAGATTTTTAACAATTGTTAATGTTGTGAATAATTCTTTTGAGTTTGAAATGTGGCTGGATCAAAGTTGGTAGTCATGTTTGTCAATCCTATTTCAATTCACACAATGTCAAAGTCCAAATATTTCATTCTGGATTATTTGGATTTACCTTTAGTACATCCGCGAATGGATTTAAAGTTGGCAAATTACCAAAATGATTGAATATTATCGGGTTAGAGATAGTTGGTATTGATTCTATAAGTGTTAAAACAGTGGCGTGGAAGGTGTGAATGATCCGATGCGGGTGAATGTTGGCGTCAGTAATATTCAGGTTACGTTCGATTCAACAGATCGCGTTAATAGGATTTGAGTTGGGTCGAATCAATACATTCAAATACGATTCAACTTGATTTGTGTAGTGAGTTACACTGATGACTCCCACTTTATCAAACGATATGACATCGAACAGCGTCAACACTATGCAAGTCGGAGCAACTTCAAATTTTCACGTCGGTGTCAAATTCGTCTCATCACCCAAAAGAGGTGGCGTTAGCCAATATCTCAAAGGTATATTCATCGACGGCAATAACGAAGAGATATCTTTCACGTGTTTCAATCGTGAATTGTTCGGGGTCATTGAGAAAGCATTCTCCAAACGAAAAAAACTCATGGTCAAATCCGGTTGGGTCCAAATTGACAAGTTTACTGGAAAACCCGCTGTATTACTTGGTCGGGCTTCGTCAGTAACTCTGCATGGAAAATCGAGACATACGACCGAAGAATACCCATTATTGACCTGTGAATCGGTATACGGAAATAAAGATGAATACGTCTCGATCGCTGCTACTTGTGTTTCTCGAGAGGAGAAGACGGTCAATTCTGGTGCCGGAAAGGAGTTGAAATTATACAGTTTTACATTGAAGGATGATACTGGCGAGGTGGTTTTGGATCAATGGAACAAAGCCTCGCTCGTACCCGGGAAGAAATATCAACTCACTCGTGTTAAAAACTGTGTCGGCAGCTTGAAAATCGATTCGTTAACTAGACTTGTTGAATTGAAAGAATAGTTTGCATATTTGTATACCGCAATACAATATTTCGCGTAAAATGTATGACCTATGTGATTCGGCAACTGGGTTAGTGCGGTGTTGTTCTTATTGATCGAGGTGTGAAAATTGTGCTATCGCGATGAAGTTGTGACTGTGAACAGCAGACTATTCTATAGGTGCGAAACAGCGAATAAGCCGAAAGTATTATTCAGGTGGCAATCAATAGCGAGGAACACGATCGGTCATCTGACACGACTAAACTGCGACATCATATATTATAATTTACGATCAAACTATTTCGCACTGAACGGTCTAGTGTAATCATCGATAGTAGCGGCTGCACGGAAACAATTCAGCGCGCAGGTCATTCGAAATATAGGTCGCACTGCTTAATCCTCACAACAAGCCACGTTTCCGTCTGTGCGGTTATTGTTGGTGACTCGTGCATATTCAACACCACGCGAGAGATGCCTGAAAGTGCGAATCACCACCACCGCCTATAGCAAAAAAGGCGAGTCACGACCACGAGTTTTCACGGCGAATCACCGCCACCGCCTATAGCAAAAAAGGCGAATCACGACCGCATCCATAAGAACACATGGTGAATCACCACAGATACCGTAAGAATACACGACAGACACATTTATCGTCGTTAGCATGTCGCCGCACGTATACCAAAAACATTAGCATGTCACCACGAGTTTCGCGTTATCATGCGACTGCACCCATAAGACGAAAACGTTAGCATGTCACCACGAGTTTCGCGTTATCATGCGACCGCACCCATAAGACGAAAACGTTAGCATGACACCCCCGCCATAAGACGAAAACGTTAGCATGCCACCCCCACCATAAGACGAAAACGTTAGCATGCCACCCCCGCCATAAGACGAAAACGTTAGCATGCCACCCCCGGTTTCTCGTTAGCATGCCACCCCGCCCATAAGAACCCCATAGCCCGTCACGACCGATCTATATAACTACTCACGTGCTACGACGTGTGTTACATACGTAGAAAGGAGGACAATCCGTATCATCGTCACATACGTCTGAAACATACAGCCATTGCATTATTTTTAAACGAGCCATTTTGCTAGCCTTAGCGTATACTTGCCTGTCTGACATTGGCCTGATGATGTGCATGTGTACAGCGATGGACAATCTGCGTCGATCACGCATGGTTCTGTAACACACATAATTTACGTGACGATGAGATCTAACGATTTCTTCCGATGACTTACTCGGAAAACATCTACGTTTGTTTGTATTGCAAACGTAATTTTGCGGGCATTGCGCATCGCGCCTGCATCTCGCTGTAAAAACACAAATTGATCATCTTGACAAGCAAACCTTACCATCATCTCTGAGTACTTGCCTGGACCGCATTTCTTTTTGCTACTGCTGCAAAGGTAACCGTGAGGACAGTCTGCCATCTTCTTACACCCATCTAAATATGTCACTTTATCGATTTGAAAACTTATTCGTCTTTCCGCAACCTCCTGTAGCTTACCAGTATAGCACGCCCCTTTGTCGGCATTACAAAAAAATAATTTGGGACAGTCAGCATCGCTCTGGCACCCTTCTGAAAAATACACAAGTCAACGATTATGCTTCGCAACCACTGCAAGGCGTACAGCCGTACAAAGGGCTGTTCAAAAATATCTTTTCCCGGATTCCAGCCATTCACTGATTAAATTGTCAGGTTACTCTTGGTATATCATACCAAGTCGTTTCGACTCATTCGTATTTTTATTGTATCGTGTTTCAACTACATAGGTAAGAGCTTTTTATAGGTACAAAACTTCAAAATACAATTGAATAGCATATTCAAATGTATATATAACGCGAAACAATAACTTCATATTGTTAATTTATTCGCTAAAAGCTTTTCGACTGACCCTCATCAGTAGCGAACGTCAGTGATAGGGTGGATCAAAATCGAAATGTAAGAACTATTTTGTGTCTATGACGCAATAATAACAAAAACAAACAACTAGTATGCGGTCAAGATACGGTAGTAACGATATAAAACAAACGTTAACGAGTGGACATATTCGGTCATAAATAACCGAGAACACAGCACACAACATTATTGAATATTAATGTATATATAGGATAAGCAGATAATGCCTATTCTGACTTTCATAAGGTTTGTAATTTTATCGCTATAAAACAGGTAGCCTATGTGCCGAAAGTATACTTCAAATACGTTTCCGTCGCGTGAATGACGAGATCTTCAAACTTCTCCAGACACTAGAAATGTATGCATAGCATATGGCAGGGGTCACCGACCCGCGGCCCTCATGTGGCCCGAGAGGTTGTATTTTGCGGCACGCTATATCTGATTTGAAATTCCGGATGAACGGCAAGTAAAGGATTTTGAAATGCTGAAATTGAATTCAGTTTCAAGATAATATTATTGTTGTTGTTGTTGTTTCAAAATAAGCTCTATTCTCCTGATCTTAGCATCGCTATTCCTTATACTAGCTGAAACGGCTTCGGCCATGGCATGCAGCAGAATTCCATCGAGGGAGAATCAGCTGGCATGTACGGGCAATTGGGTATATTGCCTTCACGCGCTATGGCCCAGACACTGCCTAGATCGAGACGCTTAGAAAATGGATTAGGGCTACCCCACAACACCGAATTTTAGTAGGAGAGAGTCTTTCAAATATTAACGTGCTTAGCTAGCCCCAATATCTATTCCGTGGTCACTGAGAAGTGTTGTCATGCGCAGTGCGCAGCTCATAGTGTCTGATGTCTGATTAAAAGATTACTCCAAGTCGTTTCGGCACCCTCTTATCTTTTCAATATATCGCAATCTTGTGGTGTATTGATTTGATAAAAAAATTTATAAAATGATGATAATGAAAATAAAATGAAGTTCATGATCAGTTCTTGTTGTATTTGCACATATATTATATAATATTACCATTCTAATGGTTTTGCATAGACACTAACTCGAGATGACTTACCTAGGCTCCTCATCGCCATCTCATCCGCGTCAGCGGTGTCTTACAAAAGCCTAGAGGTGGGCCGTGCTATAAGTCGGCAGTTACGGAAAATAAGAAAAATATCGGCCTGGTGTAAATGACCATAGTAGTCGACAAACACCGTGAATACCCGAAAAACAAAACAAACTCGAGATGACATGGTCGAGGTATTGCATCATGATATCGGCACCTCTATATCCGTGAAATCGGCAGATCACAATCCTTTTAAATTTGCTGTTTATACTTGCCAGTAGATTTAACGCATTGTAGATCATCTGTGCATTCGTAGCCAGCGGCACAATCAGAATCAATCAAACATTGACCTACAAATATACGCGGTCATTATGTCTCGAAAACAGGAGTAAATACATCGCTATACTTGCCTGATACACAGCTTCCTCCTACGCAGACAAAACCAGCCGCACAGTCCAGATTATTCGTACATCCTATAAAGATAGAGCCGCTTTGAAACTGGCAGATCACAATCTGCTAAAATTTTGTGGTAATACGTGCCTGTAGATTCGACGCATTGTAGGTTCGTGCATTCGTAGCCGGGCGGGCAATCGATATTCTGCACGCATTTTCCTATACAGGGTTAGGAAGAAAGCGGTCATTTTAAAAGGAATTATATCGGAGACGTGACCACTTGCCTTTTACACAGCTACTCCCGACGCAAACGTACCCAGGCTCACAATCCTGACTACTCTTGCATCCTATAAAATCGTTAATTTTATCGCCGTGAAACTCCCAGATCTCAGAATAGACTTGCCTGTGGATTTAACGCATTGCAGAGTGTCTGTGCATTCGTAACCAGATGGACAGTCACTATCGCCCACGCATTGACCTACGACCAAGAGATTGAGTCAATTTGAAAAAGAAGTATGCATCAGTCTTGGGCACTTGCCTAGTAGACAGGTTCCGTCGACGCAAGCGGAACCAGCCTTGCAGTCCGCTGTACTCTCACATGCTAGAAAGGTAGAAATTCAATCGCCGTGGAAGTGGTATATCCGTTAAAATTATATGGTTCCTATACTTACCTACAGATTTAACGCATTGCGGGTTGTAGCCGGGCGGGCATGAAGGACAATCAACTGTAACAAGAGACGGTCACCATCGTAATTATAAATCTAATTCTGTTATTAGTATTTAGTATGGCGATGACTTGTTAACCTAGAAAATTAACATGTTTTTGACCTAACAATAGAAGACATTGACATTGCATGATGTTTAAAAAAAACTTTGCTTTGACGAATTTGCAGCATATGAGGAACGAAAGTAGTTAAATTACGCTCTATTTCACAAACAGTTCATAGTTTTTCATCATACACTTCTTGATAAAAGAACCAATGTCCACGACTCGGTGTTGTTTCCGATTCAGATGTGATATCAGCGTGAGCTTGTTTACTCGTTCAGTGCAGTGGGACTGCTCCATTTTGTATAAGTTGTTTCAGTGCTTGTTGGTTGGGCTGAATATTGACCAGGGCTATCTAAATATGCCGTCATTCACAGCTGCCGTTGCTCGCTTTACTAAAACACCATCGCCGCAAAGCGACTTAGTACCCACCAAGGATTTTACATGTCGCAGGTCGCTATTAGTTGCAGTGGAAAAGCATAGGTTTAAAATCTAGGTAATTGTACGATCGTCGAGCGTGTCCACTGTCCACATTTAAATCGAAATACAATCCAATTTCAAATGAATCAATACTAGTCAGTCCTCAAGATTACCGGACCACAATCTGACATATCGACCTCGACTAACACCGACGCATGCAGCATGCATTTTCTTCGCTTCCTTTTATGTCATCATTTCTTAAATCCAGTGTGCATGCCTCTTTTGTACATGTTGAATGCCAAGGTGGGTGTCTGATTAAAAGACTACGCCAAGTTGTTTCGGCACCCCCTATCTTTTCATTATATCGCAATTTTGTGGTGCATTGATTTGATAAAAAATTAATGAAATGATGAGGATTGCGATGAAATTACTCTTTCCTAACACGCACGTTTCTCGCCTGCTGTCATTCCCATTTTCGACGCAATATATTGCGACAACTGAATTGTTTAACGGGTGGGGTGAACCGCATCCTCGGAAATCAACGCGTAGATGTTCGTAATTTTAAAAAAACAGCTTCACAGTCAGACGCAATCAAACGTGCACCGGTCATGATCGATTCAGTCGCCGAGACGGAACACTTGAAGGTTGAATTTGCTTACCCGCTCCTTCTGTGACATGTACGAGCGTGACTGCCAAAATAACGGCTGCATATAACGATTTCATCGTTGATCGATTCTTCCTATTAAGTTCTGCAAAAGAATCGTTCGTTAGCACAGAGCAGGATGAATTACTGATAATTTGCTCAATTTTATAACAGGCTATGGAGCAGAGGTGGTTAATAAAGAAGTACTTTTACTTTTTCGGATTACTCAAGTAGAATTTACCTATAATTGTACTACTTGCTCAAGTAGTTATGATTTTATAATAATTATGCCTCTCGTCGCTGTGGAATCAAAGTAACTCGTGTCCATTTTACACATTTCGGAAGAATTATCTTTATGTTAAGTTTTAATTATCTTTCAGCCCTATCTTGACCATGGTTTACTTTGAACTTATGTGATCAACATACCCAAGATATGGCCGGAAAATATGAAAATTTTACGTAAACTTGATTGTTTATCAATTTGATAAATAGATATCAAAATCTGAAAAACTGGACATTAGCGTCTTTGATTTCACAGCGACGCTCTACTTTCGAATTTTCAAGTTTTTAGGCAAACGTATATGCCAAGAATACTTAGTATAAATTTTGGACGTTTGTTCCCCTTGAATATACCAACAATAGCTATACTGCGACCACTTCTGCGATATCATCATCTCGAGTCATTGCATATTTTGACTCGATTCAAGTCAAGGCAGTTGATTTTTGGAGGTGACTCGAGTCGTAAACGTATGAACGAAATTCGTTTGATTTAAATCATACAAAAGCGTTGGTTAAGGTGAGCACTGGGCACTGTGGGCAGTTTATAGAACAGAGACACATTGCTAGTATATTGCTTTCTACTAGTTTACGACAACGTATGCTGTAAGCTCCGATCACTGCGTTTGCGATCAGTTTATTTGCCATAAAACAACGGAGGCTCGGTAAAACGCACACTCGTTGAGGTCAAACCAGCCGCGTATGGATGGTGTGAACCTCTGAAAGGTTCAGGTTCGTGTGAACGTGAACCTTTTTGAAAGGTTCTGTGTGAACACGAACGTGAACCTCATGACGTCACGTGACGTCATATTGCTAATTTAAACCCCATATTTCAATTAGGTGATTGCCTATATTAATCTACTGTACACGATACCGAGCGACGACTCGGAACCACATAATAGCTCAGTACTCAGTACATATTGACGTTTGAAACGTCGCCAAATGTATCAACTGGGGCAATCAAATGATATAATAATCCCATAAAATCAGTATCTTGCGTCGCTTTGCCAACAATTTCGACCTGATCGGACAATGTATTCGGCGTCTGAGTATTGCGACATGGATATTGTGCAGAGTGTAAAATGGGTTTCTATACTTGCTACCGATTAACAAGTTATACAGCAGTATAGCCAACACCCCAGTCGCACGGATTTGGTTTTTATGATACAGTATACATATGTTGTCACGATTGACCCCGTACGCCGGATAGATTTTTACATCAGAATATCAATCTCATTGATTGGTTGAATAAGGATCATTTGCTGACAAAATACAGTGTATTTCGCTCTTGGTGACATGTGATTGCGGGTCAAGCTCACAGCACAGAGACACTAAATATGCACAAACGGAAGGCTGGATATTTCGAGCAAACTTTTGAAACAATACAAGTAAATTTTTGAGATTGTCAAGGGCATGCTCGTTTAGTGTTGAATGTTTATGCTGCCAGCCCCATGCATAGAGTGGCCCGCAGTTGAAAGTCAATAAATTTGAACCAAAGATGTTATAATGAAGTGAAAATTGCAATATATGAAAAAGGTTCACAGTGCAGAACCTACCAAGGTTCTGTTGTGAACGCCAACCTCAAATTTTCCGAGGTTCACACATAGAACACGAACGTGAACCTCACGTTCACACCATCCCTAAACCAGCGTATCGTTAACAATCCGAACTTATGCAAGATGCTGCGATTTAGTTGACATCGATTACTTGATGACTTGAAATTGACGCGTAAATTTTGCTTCGAATCACGAATCAATTAGCACTTCTGCAACGTCGAGTCAAGTCAAGTCATTTTTGCAAAGTGACTCGAGTCAAGTCAAGTCTTACGAAAAAGGCGACTCGATTCTGACTCGAGTCACCGCAACACTGGTAGGTGCTAGACAAATTGAAGTCCTATCACACCATAGGGACATTATTACGCGATCCACCCTTCCTGACATTAAGACTACCGAGTTGTCACGTTTACATTCAGTACTGAAGTTAGACAATAATATGAGCAAACGCGCGTCGTACATCATTTTGTAAGGCGCAATGACCTTTTCGAAGTCACGGGGAAACTATGATCAACCAGACGACATAACCTTTTGATACCACTCACATCGATGCGGTTTTGCAAGATGCTGCGATTTAGTCGACATCGATTACTTGATGACTTGAAATTGACGCGTAAATTTTGCTTCGAATCACGAATGAATTAGCACTTCTGCAACGTCGAATAAAGTTCAAGTCATTTTTGCAAAGTGACTCGAATCAAGTCAAGTCTTACGAAAAAGGCGACTCGATTCTGACTCGAGTCATCGCAACACTGGTAGGTGCTAGACAAATTGAAGTCCTATCACACCAGGGACATTATTACGCGATCCACCCTTCCTGACATTAAGACTACCGAGTTGTCACGTTTACATTCAGTACTGAAGTTAGACAATAATATGAGCAAACGCGCGTCGTACATCATTTTGTAAGGCGCAATGACCTTTTCGAAGTCACGGGGAAACTATGATCAACCAGACGACATAACCTTTTGATACCACTCACATCGATGCGGTTTTGTCTGCTGTAATTTAGAACGTGCTACCGCCTACAAGACATTGAACAACTGAGCATTCTTGTCGCCGACCACGTCGCTATTACATATTTTACATTTCCTCTTCGAAGAGTGCGGTGTCGCTTCTTTGCTGCGAACACCTGTCCTTATTTCCATACCAGGTAGACATCAATCGCCAATTTCACTGGTTCACGTTAGTGATCTATATATTTGGTGAGTGGGGATATGACATGTAGGGTTACCATATTCTGAGACCTCAAAAAGAGGACACTTTTTACAAGTTACTAAAGTTACGAAATATACAACAGCGAACAATAAAACGGGTAATTGAAAAAATTGATAATATTATTGGGTTGACTAAAAAAAGGTCATTTTCCAACTCGACCACCGTACGTACCGCGACCACGTAAAATAGGTTGGCGTTTAGCCTTTTGTTTTGGTCAATCTTGGCGTCATCGGATTCCACGTCATTTACGGCATTTTCTAGTTGTCCGTGTGCAATCGCCTGCATGGATCTCAAAGCTATAAAGGAGAACGAATTGACACTTTCGATTTCTTGAAAAAGGAGGACAAATCGTCCAAAATTAGGACGTATGGTAACCCTAAGATATGAGAGTTATTACTTTCCGCAAATGAATACAGCATGTATCAAAGTAAGGGAGTCAACAGGCTTCAATGCTTCAGGACAACAATACACATTACACAATAGTGGGCGGCTAATAAATTGAAGACGAAAATAAGGATATAAATGAATATTGCACAACGATTTCAATGTAGGAGCATGCTGCTTATAACAATTAGTTCCGACATAATGCTGCGTTCCTGCTCCCTATTAAAAACAGGAAGCAATTCACCCGAGGAATTAGCAACAAAGGAGTCAAATGAAAATTTATTCGCGATAGATTAGTATAATGAAGCAACTACAAATGCGATGCGAGCTTAAGCCTAAATTTCACAAATGGCATGATAAGCATCATACGTCAAGGCCAACTGTTTATAACATGATAGATCTTAAAATACGTATATACAGAAGCACTTAGGCTATACCAGTCATCTCCCGGTTAAGTAGGCAACTTGATCCTGAGTAGTTTGTGCGAATTTATGTGGTAGTGCGTACTTATACTTAATAAATATGCAGCTACCCAGTGAAGGCATGCTTGCAGCTATGCACAAACTTTGAATTTTTTTTTTACGTCATTGACGATTCGTTGCCCATGCTCATTTTCTGTTGTGCGGTTTTGTCTGCCATTATTTTATGATAAGTGTACAGTAACCTACAGCCCAAGTAATTTGTTGGGTACAATTTTTGCGTTCGCATGATGTCAGGGAAAGGTAAGATTAGAAGTCATCGCAAAGTTGTGTGTGCCGTCCGCTCCGAGTAAAAGAAGTCTCGCCAGACAGTGACTCTGGTTGTCTGTGAAAAGGCCACAGGAGCACACAAATGTCCATGCACATTGATTGGAAACCTAAATCTCCGGCCTGTATAAAGAATCGGAGATGGCCTGTTAAATATCTTAGTCAGCGTTGGATGGACGTGGACACATGTTGTAAAATGGTTCAATGAAGTGTTTTATCCTGAAGTAAAAAAAAAAGAACAGGACGTGTGGTTCTCTTGTTGTTGGGTAACGCTCCGGGACATTTGCATCCCTTGAACGGAATAACGTCAAAGTGGAATACTTTTCACCAAACTGTACTAGTTGGAAACAGCCATGTGACATGGGAATCATCGCGGCAATGAAGATGAGGTACAAATATTTATATCTCAGAGAGGTTCTGGACTTTTACGAGCTTGACGAGAACTTGAAGGCCCACAAGAAAGAGCAAGCTAAAAGATTATCCAGAGGACATATGGGCAACAGGTGTTACTTATTAGAACCCTGCTCATTTGCTGGATGCTGCTTACTATGTAAAGCAAGCCTGGGATTTAATATCGGGAGCGTCGGTAAGGAACCCAGGCTCAAATGATAACTTCGTTGGATGGTGGCGTTGATGAGGAAGCTATAACTTCAAGTCTGACATGTCTGAAATTTTACGCTGTTTCAAGTCTATGGGTATTTTGATTGACAAAGACGAGCTAGAAGAATTTACGCATGTTGATGACAAGAATTATGAAGAGTATTCACAGGCAATATTGGATGACTTGAATGAGGTGTTGGAAACGATGCAGACTGAAAATGATGACACCAACGATGAGGCTGGCTCAAGCATAACGATTGGACATCTGCACTTGTCGAAATAGCATCGTTTTTATTGGCGTTGAACAACTTTACAACAAAGTGCTTGAAGTTGAGGATCAGTTGCTGTGTCCTGCCTTACAGGATCAAGCAGAGGTGCTTCCGATAATCTCAAAAGCACTTTTGAATCCTTTTAGCGAAAACCGAGACAGGGAACGTTGGAAGTCAAGCAGAAAAGCGTGCAAAATATGCATCAGATGACTTTGCACAACATGTTTACGCAGTGAACTATTGTCTAGTTGACGTTCAACTTTTACAGTTAATGTAGTTGCTGTTTAAAATAAATAAAGTACTGAAAAAGTTGAACCCAGAATTTTTGCGTACTTATCTGGGATGCGAACTTAAACGGGTGCGTATACTTAACCGGGAGTTAACTGTATAACAACTTTTCTAGGCGTGTCACTTATATATGCTATGACACCCAACAAAGTGGGCTTGGAGAGATCACACGAAGCGCGAAGAATTTTTTCTCCATAAATTCAGCACATATTGCATAGGCTATGTAAACAATCACTCTTTCGCGCCCCAAATTTATATCCAAAATATTTTTGTGCCGCGATTAGCGGTATGTGTCACATCGTATTTGACAGGAGAGGTTATCCGTTGTGATTTTGTGAGGCCAATGAAAATGTGTCCGGTCTCTGTTCTCTACAGCATTCAACTATTCAACTATATAATATAGTGTTGATATATAGGCCTACCGTGTATGGATGCCAGACTAAAACCTCTCATTCTCCTGAACATCATAGTTATCGCGTTTACGCCGTTTCTTTAATGTGGTGCTTGGCGGCGGTATTGCGAACAATTATTTTTGTAGACGTTTGACTTGTCGTCTCCGCTGTTAATTGTCTGCCGGCTTCAAATGATGTAGAACAGGAAGGAAGATATCGTTCACGGTGATTGAACGGTGTAACTCATCCTTCCCTTTCACGTTCGACATTCCTATGCCATTGAAATCAGCTTGCTCCTGCGTCAATAAAGCCTTATATAGAACACTAACTATTATGCTTACGTTACTCTCGGAGCTCTCTATAATTCCATATTTCAACATTTAATGGTGTATGTGGCTAGTGTAACAGATTAAGATCACTGCTTCCCTTAAATCCGTATAAACCAGAAATATCCGTGTGTGAATAATAGACCTTTTAGAAGTGAAGTCATATACATATCGCACACCCACGCCGTAACAGCACTCTGTCAGCCTGACCCAAAACGTTTGTCTTGGTCCCCATATTAGATTGATCGACGCAAATTTGGGGGGCCTTGTTCAAATACAGCCATGAACATGAACATGAGCATGCAACTACCAAGATAACTTTGACTGCTTTTGTGCCATTCATCGAATAGGATTCGGAAGCAGACAGTCACAACCCATCCATTTTAGTGAAACTAGCGCGTTTGAGAAACGGGTCGTTCCGGGGCTTTGTCCCCCAGACCCCATTCCATCTACTGCTGATATATATACATCGCTACTCTTTATGCCGATATGGTTCCCAAACTTTTTTAGCTGGTGACACGCTGGATATATATAAAACACACTCGCAGTACACCTACATGAAAAGAAAAGTTGCTTCAAATAAATCTTCACGTGTTAATGCGATGAATGTGATTGTTTATACGAACAATTGAACATATTCTGCTGAAATGAGGTTGCGATACTGAGATCCACATCGGTTTTGGTCTTAAATTCCAAGCAAAGGGATGAAAGACATGTTCAAATATAGCCATGAACGAACATGCAACTATAGCAATGTTAATTTTATTGCTTTTGTACCGATCATAAAATGGGATTTGGAAGCTTACAGCTAAAACTCATCCGTTTCTGTGGAACCATCGTTTGAGCATAGCAATTTATAGCGTAGCTGGCATGGAGAGTTCCATCTGAATAATATCGATGTTTTGGTTTACAGCGACACCTGGTGCTAGGTTGACACTTCGTCGTCTTCTGCGAGAGCGGAGATGAGGCCTAGCGACGTGTTGCACGGGTAATAATGGTAAGATATATAGTTAGATTCCCCTCGAATGCCTGTGTTTTTGCAAGTATTGAGTTTACGGATAGTTTTTAAATGTGGCCTTTCTCGGTAACTCGGAACTACGTTACTGATAGCTCTGTAATGGTCCCTGATCGCAAAAGAGGCAGATAGGGTTGCATTTAAAGCAAACGGTGATTTAAAACACTTTGTTTAAAACCTCTTTTAAACAGTGTTTTAAACAAAAGCCTTTTTAAAAAATAATTTTTTTTTCAAGTTGTAAAATGATACCATAATTGTATAAAAATACTTTCTAAAAACATGTTGTATGAGCCTACGGACAATTGCCTCACGATATAGCGTACGTATGTATATCGATATGGGATATAGTTGGAACCCTCAAAATAGTCGGTTCAACAGCAAATCTACATATATTTCGTCAAAGGAACTATATATACCCTATATTTTCAATCGTCAATGTCAATCCACTATGAAGTCCCAATTGAATGTTCGTGACGTCATAGCTTTAAAAAACAATAAAAAACATGTTTTAAACAAGTGTCTTGTTTCAAACAGGTTTGTTTTAAATTTATTTTTGTTTTAAATGCAACCCTAGAGGCAGAAGTGGTAGATACTGATGACCTGCATATATCAACTGTTATATTACAAGGACAGGCAAGTACAGACTGTTCAAGATTCCAAACATAACAGGGGATAGGGATGCCAAACAAATTAGCCACGGTCCGTGGAAACATATTGCCAGCATGTATTGTACTGTGCTGGGTCAAGCAGTGAAGATTAGTTATGTTGGTAGGAAGTTGCCGATGCTATAATCAATTTTTATTATATGTTATACCAAAGTCTGTTTGTTGTATTATATTTATAGATAATATAATCTTTAATTTCCGACACGGTGTGGGGTTCAAAAACAAATTGCATAACGGATTGGCAGTTATATGCTCTAGACATTTCAAGGATACTGCTTTTACAAATAGTAGTTCTCAAAATTGTCTGAAATTTGGATACAAGATGTAGATGACAATATGAACTTCGGCATTGCACAGGGCGACTTTTACGCACCGATGACGTCGAGCTCTCTCAAATGTGATAATTGGACTTGCAGCGAATGCCGCATCAAATATTGAGCATAAAATGTGTAAATGTAAATGTGTAAAATACACATACAAGTTACACAAACAACATTTAGTCCTTGTGATATTGAATTGACACAAAACATAAGAGCATTATGAGTATCATCGTTTAGACCAGGGGTCTCAAACTCAAAGTTGCTCACGGGCCAATTTCGTAGTTTCTGAGGACGCGCCGGGCCGCAGTATCAAATAGCGGTATGATATTTATTACCAAGTAAGCCTTATTTGACGGACCTTGCAGACTGGCATTCCATACACATTGTGAAAATGTGATTCACTATTGTATTATTCACGTTTGCCACGAAAACGTTATATTTTCAAATATTTTATAAAAAATATTGCTGTGTTTGGCACAATTTGTCGAAATAAGGAGATATAGACAGTAATACACCATGCGAGACGACAAATGCATCATGTCATCGTAAAAGCTGTCGCGTTATAATTTCGGAGCTATATAGCGGACATTTGACATGTGTTAACGATTCAGGTTTTTAGAGTGGCTTTAAAGTGAATTTTAAGTTGTAAAGTCAGAAATATGATAATTTCCAGTTAAATATTGTCGAATACTTGAAAAGTCAAAATGCTGACGTGGGCCGCAAAAACAGTTCTCGCGGGCCGCGTGTTTGAGACCACTATTTTAGACAATCAGCCGAGTTTGTGGCACTGCTTTATTACCAAAATAAGAGATATGGCACTACGTAAGCCTTGTTAGATGCTGTTTACAAATCCCGGGATTTCGTTGAGATTAATCCCTGGATCGGGATTGCTTCAAATCCCGGGATCCCGGGATCGGGATTTCCCGGGGTCCCAACGCTAGTTCCGAGCCGTTACGAGTTGATCAGTCAACTCTGTGGACCTCATGATTTGACGTAGCGCAGCGCACAAAGCATGTAGTATAGGGTTGCCGTACGTCCGCAATTTCCCGGACATGTTTGGAATTTGACTGTTAAAACTGCGTCAGGGAGGAATTTCTAAAATATGCCTAAATGTCCGGAATTTTGAAGGCTTGAAGTGAGCTCATAATTTTTTCGTAAATCAGCATAAACAATATTATTTTAGGAAGATTTATGCTACATGAAATTTTTCTTCGCGCTGCGCGCAATTTAGTATCATATATGTTGGTTTTGATATGGGGACTATAAAACCCCCGCAAAAACTGCGATCAAAATAAACAGACAGATAACTTGCCATTTTTATTGCTGTCAAATTGTGTTATTTGTAGTAAAGCTCACTAGATCAACAATAATGACTTGTGTAAATCCTTTAAAGATTTGCGGTCATTACGGAGTAATGTAGATTTGCTATTTGAACTTCCGCTGGCTTTGAGTACATATAAGATTGTGCCAGAATAAAATGGATGTTCACTAATTGCATAATGAGTTCCATATCTGGCAGTCTTCTTATGTAGTTCGTTGATCATTTGCTGTTTGTTGACAGATTTGGAGGTCATAATCAAGGGTGGTCAACCTGTGGTGAGCGGGCCAAATATGGCCTGCTAGGAGGTTTTGAGTGGCCAGCGAGGTAATTCGTGAAATTATTTATAATATCAAAAATAACTTACCCAGTTAATTTATTGTGAAACTGCGATGCCAACCAAAAATTTGATTAGCATGACTGCGAAATTTAGGATGATGATGACTAAAATATCAGTTCCGATTCCGACGCATTGGCATAGCTGTGGCCCTGTGGGCCATCCACGTTTTTCTTAGATCTTCGTATACGGCCATACGGTAGAATATTTTGTGGCAGATTTATTTGACTTGATATTTTTCTAAGCACTTCGTGTCCCTCGATTTCTTGCTTTTAGTATTGGTACCCCCTCCAGAAAATTAAAATTAAAAATATGCCCTATTTACAGAATTGAGTTTGACTATATTCGAAATTATGAAAGAACGTGTCGTCCAACATGCGACTTCACGTCTGCATTCGCATAAAGATCGTCGGTGATGAAACCTTTGCACAAAACGATAGACGCATCTTCGCCGAAATCTTCGATATTTATATGTACAAGCGCCCAATAACCCTGATCTTCCAAAATGAACCCAGCTGTATACAGAGCTTAACAAGGGGCAACCTGCAATGTATGCAAGTGACATTATTATTGACCGAATTCATTCATTTACTTTGAATTTGGCGATTCGCGTGGTTAGGAAAGAGTTGCTGCGCACTGACTTTTCATGACATAATTGTCATCGATTTTTATGCGCAGTAATATAAGTCTTGTTTTCACCGTTACCTAATCCGGTTCGCTCCTGTATGACGACTAAAAAAACGATATACTCATTAAAATGGCCCGCGCAATGGTTCATAAATCTCATGTGGCCATTTTTTGACCGAAAGTTGGCCGCCCCCTCGAAGTAGGGATTCAGTCCCAAGTATCAGCAAGAAAAACAACTTTTGGTGGAAGCAAATATCCTATATCTATCATTGATGATTCGTGAAGACATGTTCGACGATAGTTGTGATTGAATCCAATTTAACTCCACATTCGTACTATTTCACAATCTACAATTTCATAGTGCACCAGAATCAGAATCTTTTTGTCATCATCGGTAATAAAAATATCTTCACTGGAGGATTTTCAAGAATTGAACTTTTTGATTTCATTCGTAGTTGGATGAGTTTTTGCACAACAGTTGTTATTAGATGTACATACTACACAGTCATCCCAGTAGGTGGCTCCGATGGAGTTTCACAATGATTTGCGGGCATTCATTAATATCTTCGCGACATTGATAGAGATAGCGTAGTTGTGAGCGTCGGCGGCCCGGGTTTGATTCCCGTCGTCGGAGGTTATTCTGGGCTCTTCTGCCCCCGTGTCGTTATTAATCATGCGGCGACAAAAAGCCTGGAAAAAAAGACCCGATAAAGAAAGAGAAAGAGCAATAAATAGCTTCTGAAAAGGGACCGACGAAGAAAGAATAACATCGAAGAAAACTGTGACATCGGGCGCTAGGTCGAGGTGGATGCCAGTTTAAGAGATCCCAACTGGTTGCTCGTTCGGCATACACCTATCTGTTCATTACATCGCATTGTGTGTCTTGTATATAGCATTGTACATTGTGTGTGTGTCTTGGGCAGGGCTGGACAAAATCGAGTAGCCTACCTGAGTGATTCGATTCTGAATCACGTATTATATGCTTCGAGTCGAGTATTCGTGCATCGCAGATCATGGCAGAATATAACATGTCCAAGCTCAAATATCTACCTTTTATTCCACCACAAAGAATATATTGCCTGTTATGCATAACAATTAGGATACTTTGGCATTTTTTCGACCATACCAATTTCGTTGCACTTCGTGACAATGTTATGAGATCATCATTGATCATGACTTCGGAAATGTGCTATTTCCAGTAGCGTTAGAGACTTTGTACTATATGTTTCGTATGCTGCAATAGGCCAAGGAAAGTTTCACGGCTTCCGCAGTCGCAAATAGTATCGAAACTAGAATTGTCGTTGATAAAATAAATTGCAGAGGCGAAGTGCGTATAATTTCAGTACTCGAAAAAAAACGTCTTTTACTACTCGACTCGAATCATTAAAATTAATACTCGATTTATATTCGAGTACTCGAATCATTGTGCCCAGCCCTATAGTCTTGGGCAGATGAAAATAAAATCTGTCGATTGATAGATAGATTGATTGATTGATTGATTGATTGATTGATTGATTGCCAATTTTGGTCCGTAAGAATTTGACTCAAGTCTTGTAATATTTCTGCCTGCATGCCATCAACTATTGATAAGTGGCAATTTCCAGAATTTTCTTGATTTCTGAACGTTGAGTGTCTCCGAAACACGCACAATGCATAACCGCAGGGCGAACGCTGCCTATATATGCCTCTGGCACTTTCATAACAGCTGGGTCTCGATGTGCAGTGATTTCTATTGGAAGTATATCCCAATATGACTGCATAGGTGTTCCACGAAGCGATAGCAAATGCTCTACATGAGCAAGACACTCGCGTTTGTCACAGATTCTTAGCAATCCCTATTCAATGAATTGGATATTGACGATATTGTAACGGAGAAAGATTTGGTGTTCTAAACTTAGAAGATATGAGGACACTGGCGTAGCCAGGGAGGGGCGAAAGGGGCGATCGCCCCTCCCAAATTTTTGGAAAATGTTCGTAAAATCAATAAATAGTACAGTATTTTGGGGCAGATGAATGTAACCTAAAAATTTTCTTCGCGCATGGCGCGATTTAGTGTCCATTTACATGTAGTGATTTTATTATCTCTATCCCGAAAAATAAATTCTTCCGCAAATACCCATAGTTGAATGTATCTTACCATACGTCCTCTTTTAAGAGGATTAAATTTGCACTCTTTTTTGACTTTTTTGAAAGTATCCTCGGAGGACGCCCTTTTGTCCTCTTTTTTGAGATTTTGTCCTCTTTTTTTGAAAATTTAGGTCATATTTAGAGCAAAATGCGAGTGATATGCCGTAAATTAGCACAGAAGTGACGCTCCGACTGAGCGAAAAGTTGACCTTTTTTTAGTCAACCGATCACAAAGTTGGAAAAATTCACCGATTTTTGAGAATTCTTCTCCGGTTTTGCAAGTCTCAAATTTCTGAAAAAGTGTCCTCTTTTTAGATTTTCAAAATATGGTAACCCTAATTTATCTGCATTCTCAATTATATGAGAATACAACAGGACCAGTAGATACACTATCTATAGGTCGTTGAGTTGATTGAGTCTAGGGGTGTCAGTTCAGTATAGGGTTGGGGACTGTTAGTTCCGGTAATTTCCGAAGACTGTCGAATATCCGGCGGAATACTGTGCCACACATCAGGTCCGGCATATTTGCTAGAGCGATGATCTTTCCGGTCGATCACATGATAATTGGACTACGTGGACGCGCGTGTGTCGTACTTGTGCGCATTTGATTCCGAGGTAAAGAAGTCATTGAAATATTCGGGGCAATAACCGTAGTGGGATTGATTCATAAACTTGGCGATTTTTAGTTTCCGCATATATTTTATGTTTTGGACACCGAATCTCTTGAGCAGTGACTTGTTGACAGTTTATATCAAGCATTTCTTCTGAACCATGTCCAAATTCAAGTCTGATTCGGATGATAAAGGGAAATATTGTAAATTCGATGTCCAAGTTCACAATCGAGGTTACGAAACACTGCAAATATATATCCAAGTATGTTTATATTTTAAAATCCAAATCCATGCTCGACTGGCCTCAGTAGCCTGCTCGTCTTCAAGGTCACGTGTTTCGCGGGGAACTCCCTCTACAGCAAACAAACAAGTAATGGCGGGAGGATAATCCCGTAGTATGAAGACTAGAGAATGGAATAGTCAGTAAACTCTAAACTGTGCATCAGGTTATTTTATTTCGCAATCAATGAGATCAATAATGTTTAATACGACTAGATGAGATAGTTCGTTTTTATTTCGCCTCCACGTCGTCTATAACAATTGCTCGTGACTGAAGTTTGCGGAATTCGGGAATTGTGCCTCAAGCGTCATAATGGAGTTTGCGTAACTTACTAGCAGTATTCGTTGAGCTCGACTGTATGTCTGCCCACATGATACGAATTATGCCACATTTTACAGATCTACTTGTGCTCATATAGCAAGATATACCAAACCATACAAGGCGTTACCTATACGGTACCAACTACCTACCAAGATATAAACCAACCAAAGGAAGAGCTGTTACATATCTGTATCTTTCGTCATACCGGTCTGCGTTGTTCGGTTCAACATAACGGTAAAGATAATGAATGATTCTAACGAAGAAATTTCATCTGGAATATCGAAGTAAGTTAGAAACTGGTACCTTTAGTTACCAATTACTATATACATTCTGTTGAATGTTCATTGTTGTAACTTGGTAATATTATAGGCTTGTAGCTGGCGTCCCGAGCCGAATCCAAAATGATAAAATTGTTATCGATCAAAAGGAACATTGGCACTTTGTAATGCACATCGTATCATATATTGTCATGGATCATATACTGATATTATCTGGGGCATTATACATTTAATTCGCAGTTTTCACATTAAGTGCATGTGGCTGACTTACTCTTACTATACTGGTATAGCGTGTAACCAGGTGTGGTGAGTATATAAAGATGTTTGATTTGTTCATTTTTATTTAGGAATGAAGAGAACATACTGAGAGTTCTTGTAGGTATGATACGCACTATTTTTTATTCTGTATTATATGCTTTGATAGTACAAGATTGTGTGATGTGCATAGAGGTAGAATAACAGAATACTTGTCGCTGTGTTAATTATTACAGCTGACTTCTTTCAAGTTAGTCTAGTTCAAATTAGAATTTATTTTTTTACAGTATAATTACAGCTTCTACTTGAATCCTAAGTGCCATTACTAATAATTTGTCTAATTCTGTACAGTCAAGAGTATTACCTGTTAGATTTTGCCCACCGTGTCATTGGTCCTGCATGAGGTAGGGAGTAGGCAATCTAGACTTGTTTTGTAAAGCAGGGTTGTAGTAACCAAGTCACAACATCACGAGTCACAAGTCAGTTCTACTTTGATAGTTTTGACTCGGATTGAGTCGTGTTATTTTCAATTCACCACAGAGTCAAGGTTCGAGTCCAAGACTCAAGTCCGGGTCATTCTTTTCGAGCTCAATCCTGTACAGCCCTGTTTGGGGGAAATTGAATGTCTCGCATTCATAGTATAGTAATTATTACGGCAAGTTTTTGTTGCAGTTAAATCTGTGGAAAGTTGCATTTATTTCTGACAAAAGTTGCAGTAAAAAGTTGCATTTATTTTTTCACAAAAGTTGCACTAAAAGACCACATTTTGCTCGGTTGACTGAAAAAAAAAGGGTCGATTCTCAGTTCCACTCTCGAAATACAGTTTTCCATCCGCATTCTCTATTGATTGACTAAAAAAAAGGTCAACTTTCCGACTCAGCTCCCGAAATACCCGTAAGAGCGTTACTTCAGTGCTGATTTGCGGTATTTCAGTCTAATTTGGCCTGTTTATTTCACCAAAATCAAAAATACTTTCCTGAAAAATCAAAAAAGTTGCAAAAAGTTGCATGAAAAAAATGGACAAAAGTTGCAAAAACTTGCGCTAGTAATTATCCTCACTTTGCTCAGTTTCTGGCCCTATTTTTACAGACATCGGTAGCCTACTAATGGACGAAATACCAATAATGTGGTAGCTTACTATTCTTCGAAGTTACAATGAAATGCCTGTTTTGGCCATCCTAATCTTGATACACAGGTTGCCTCAAATCGAGTCGAGTCTTGGCTCATATTTTAGAATATGACTCGAGTCAAGTCGAATCACCAAAAAATCATGACTCGAATCGTAACAACCCTGTCGTAAAGTAGGCTACTCAAAACTTTTGGTGACCTAAAACTTAATTTTTGCAGCATCAGATATTCATCTCGGTTACAAAGAGAAGGACAGCGCTCAAGAAAAAGATTCGTTCAAAAGTTTTGAAGAGGTTTTTACTATTGCTAGGGACAGGTAGAATGAATTTGGAAAACACTGAACGTGTTTGATCAATCAACACATGTAGCAGACAATCTTTTCACTAAAACGCAATCAAAATTTTACTGCTGTATACAACTTCGCCTAGCTACTTAGTGACAATATTTTGCTGTTGTTCAAATGAAAACTTTTTTTTCAAATTTTACTGGATATTTGATGAAATTGTTAGGTTGAAGTAGAAAAATATAGTATTTACGGTGTGAAATTCTACATTTTGTTATGCTGCTCCAATAGCTTCGCTTCTACTGGTTGAAATTGAGCCGAATTTGTTTTCCATCAATTTATTAGACAACGTAACAATTTCATGGGCTGGTAAGAGAAAATTTGCTTTTCAATAAATCAGAAATTTGTACTCAAATCACTTCGCTTCCACAGCTGGAATTCAGCCAAATTTGACGTGCAGCATTTTTAGGACACCTAACAATTTTATCAGCTCAACAGTGAAATTTGGAAAAAATATGTTATTTTTGAACAGATTTTTCAGAATCGGTCCTGATACACAAGACTTGAATTAAGTAATATATGATCTCTCGAGTCGTATGACCTGGCTGAGTTATGCGCAATGACTCGGGTACAAGTCGAGTCAATACTCAGATTGATTCGAGTCATTTTCCATTTTTAAGCAATTGTCTCAAGTTAAGTCTAGTCGACGGAAAATTGGAACTCAGCTCGAGTCATTACAACTATGTCATTAACGATCCAATTTTTTTGCCGCATGCTATTATTTCAAGTCATTGTAAATTACAATGCCACAACTGGCTCATGGCTTTATCTCCGCATTTTACACCTCCAGGAATGCAGATTTCGTCCTACTCGGTGGCGACCTATTTCACGAGAACAAACCGTCCAGAAGGACCATGCACAGCTGCATGGAAACGATGAGAAAGTTTTGCTTGGGAAGTCGCCCCTGTCCGGTCGAAGTGCTGAGCGACCAGTCGATAAATTTCGGTCACACCTCCAGAACGTAATTTGATTTTGTCTCGCATTTCGTGTATCATCTGATGAACGATGTTGCGTCTTTGTTCTAAGGGTGTCGACTGTTAACTACGAAGACCCCAACATTAATATCTCAATGCCGGTGTTCTCTATTCATGGAAATCACGACGATCCTGCTGGCGTGAGTAATGTTTTAAGTTTGTGACCTTGTGTAACTTTACGACACCCTCTTTTATCAATCCAGACGTTCTTGTAAGTACCATTTTGTAATCAACATGAGGATTTTGTGTACCATGTACAGTGAGCCTTAGTAATCTCTTCGCCTCGACTATTGGAGATTTCATGCCGGTGATGTTATATTTGGTGATACAATTGTTGATATGCAATGTTCTTTCCAATTCTCTACTACTTGCTGACGATTACCCCTGACGAGTGTCAGCCGAAAATATTCGGGTTCATTTCAATGTGAATATATTATTCAATTTTGTAATCACTGATGACTCTGGACTGGAGTCCTGCATGAGACATTTGTGATGTCATGCACAAGACAAATTCCAATTCAAATCGTGATCAATGATCTGACAAGATGGCGTGATGGTGGAGCATCCGGCTTCTTGATCGGCAGTTTGTGGGTTCGATTCCTGGCCGGGTCAGACCAAAGACCTGATTAGTAACACTGGTAGCCATGACTTCCCCGCTTGGCGCTCAGCATTCACGGGATAGCATGGAGGAGTGGCGCAAGACTTGGATAGCCTTACAACGCTATATCTGCACCTTCCTTGTCCACTGTCCAGCGGCATATCCACATACACTCATATGGTATGCATATGCACAGATCCTGTTTATGTATATCATGAGTCGGTGTGTATGCCGCAAAAACATCAAGGACAAAAATATGCAACAATTCCTCCTATATCAAGTCATGAAACTCAAATTACATAAATTCAGTTCACACTTAACACAGCATTGATCATATGCAATTCTTGGAGAAATCTTCCATGACAGTTGCGTATTCAGACTTTTCGCATCCCAATAGTGTTGCCAACATGATTTAATGGCAATTCCATCAGCATTTATCAATGTTTTTTCAGGTGGGTTCATTGAGTGCCATCGATTTTCTTAGCGTTGCCGGGTATTTGAATCACTTCGGCCGAACCACGAGCCTGGAAAATATCGAAATCTCGCCTGTATTACTCAGAAAAGGAGCTTCGAAGATCGCGTTGTACGGCTTAGGTCAGACTTCATCGTAATTATGTTGAAGTGCGAATATTTGTATCGCCATTCGTTATTAATGAACAATTTTGTGTTAGTCATAAAGATCCACTGTAGTCCGGTCAGGTCAAAATAATGAATTGCTCACAAAGAAAAGTATTTTATACGTATTCTGTTTGTGGAATTATTGTTAAACATCCGATCCAAATTTACTCATTTATGATATCATGCCCTGCAAACTTGTCTCAAAAACGCAATCGCGTTCACAGGCTCGATACGAGACGAAAGGCTTCACCGGATGTTCTTGAAGAAGAGCGTCAAGTTTTTGCGACCAAAAGAAGACCAAAACGACTGGTTCAATATCATGGCCATCCATCAGAACAGGTGAACGCTGAACAGAGGTGGTCAGTAACAAAGTACTTATACTTTTCCGAAGCACTATATACTCGACTGGTTATGATTACATTAGGACAAGCGGTGTGAATCAGAGTTATATCAATTATGTTGATTCAGTTCAATTACAATTAGTCCCTTGAATGTTTCAATTACATTACAATAATTACTCCATGCTAAAAATATCAAATTACAATTACGACAGATTTCTGAATGTTTGACTATCTACAATACTTCATGGTAGCTGATCACATTGATTTGAGCAGAGCTGTTGTTAATGCTTTTTACTGGTACAATATGAAGCATATCGCTGGGAAGGAGGAGTTTGAAAAAATTACTTGATAGGTGGTTTGCTCTGATCTACCTTTGTCACGTTCGTGTTTTCCTGGTGTTTTTTTGGAGGTTTACATATTTAGGATAAAGATTGGGAGACCCTCTCTTCAAATGCGTGGTCAAATTTGATGAAGCCTTGGTTGAAAACTTGAATTTCATATTGCAATTGTTGCTGCAACCTGCAAGCCGCAGTAATGGTTAAAGATTTCAAATAAAAGATCTGGCGGTGGGGTTGGAAATGGTTCAGCGCAGTTTACAGAAGAGTTTATTTGCTATTCATGTTTGAAATACTTAGATTTAGACCAGGGGTCTCCAACACGCGGCCCGCGGGCCGCATGCGGCCCGCGAGGTCCTATTTTGCGGCCCGCGACCTGATTTGAAAAAAATTCAGAAAAACGCTTAGTAAATCATGTTGAAACGCTAAAATTGATTTCAGTTGAAACATAATGTTGTTGTTTTACAAAGTGAGCCATTCTATGTGCCCACTATCACTATTACTCACTAGTTGATACGGCTTCGGCATGGTAATATCATTCCATGGATGAAGAATTTGCTGGTACGAATGGGCATATTGCCTTGACGTGCAATGGCCCATCACTGCCAAGACAGAGACGCCTGCAAAACGACTTCGGGCGCTCCAAAAGACCATGCTTTACGAGGAGATAGTTGTCTAGCAAGTAGGCCTACCGTGTATAGCTAACCCCAATATTGATTCTTCAATCCATGGGTGGCCAATCTGCAGCAGTAGAAGGAAAATTATGCGGCTGTCGACACTTGTAATAACAACCCTAAGTTTTCGCAGATACCCCCTGCATCAGCTGTATCTGGGAATCTGATCACATTGGCCGAGAAAGGATAGATACTTTATAGTAATATGTGAAACTATACTAATATTTATTGACGAAATTCACTCATGAACATGAAAAATCTTACGCGCTTGGCGCGACTACAGATTGGTTATCTGTGGCTCTTTACAACATAACTACTAACGATTTGGTGCGTATAGTAAGCCGATATGTGCATATAGATTAGTTCGGAGTGTACCGGCAATGGACATGGACATGATAACGTGGGTATTTGGCCCCAGCTAGTTTATCACGACTAACCACCGGTATGCGGCCGCAGGCTACATGAGTACGCGAAATGCGGCCGTGAATTACAAAAATGTTGGCCACCCCTGTTTTAGCGGCTAAAGAGTGTTGTCATTGTCAGGTATCGTGTACAGCTCATAGTCCAAAATATACAGACATTGATGATCATGATACTTTTTGTTGTATTTGTGTTTGTTCAATAAAATATTAGTTCTTTTGTGGTGACTATAACCGTCCCCTATGTTAGAAAGCACAGCGTTGTAATAACGTAGAGTTATCAGACGTGGTTGTTGAACTGCGTTGCCTACTTTTATATCGATATTGATGTCATGCGGCCCGCGGCCTCCAGGAATTTGGAAAAGTGGCCCGCGACCTATTTTGAGTTGGCGACCCCTGATTTAGACTAATTGTAGTTTACCAAGTTTTCTGTTGCTACAGAGGTATGTGAAACAGTTTAGCATGGCTGAATTATCTAGTCAACAAGGCACACATAGCACACCTGTGTAAATAGGCTTGATTATTTTATGTTGTACTTGTCAGGTCTCAATAACAATGTACTGTGATTAAGATTGTAATTAGACAGAAATTATATCAAATTACAATTGCATGAAAAATGTAATAAATTACAATTTACATTCATCTCAATTACAAATTACGATTTATCCAACTCTGGTATGGATGATGTGGAAAGTTCAGAGTATATTCCGAGTTCTGCATCACAGTAAAGGTTATTTGGTATATTTTGACCATGTGATGATGTGTGACAATGCCGTAGTTGATCGGGACGTCACAGATATCAGTTCCACCAACAAGCATAGCTTTGCAGTAGATGTTACGCATACTGGATATAACCGATTGAAATTCGGAGCTTTCCACAATGGAAGGGTGTATCAAACGTTAATAGAACTACTCGTTGGTAAATTAACTCTTAGTGGCACCGTTTTCAGTTTTTAAGCGTAGTTTTCTCCACCTAAAACGCTCACGTTTTTACATCGCAACTTCTATTTCTCTTGAGCAGAAATTTGCGACAATATTTCTGCTTTTACTTGAGTAGAATGAGGACTGTCTTGACTGCCTCCGTGTTATGATAGCGGTACTAGGTTAAGCGTAGCGCTACATACCAGGACTGTAATGACTCGAGTCACACGGCTCAAGACTCAGGCGGCCAAGAACGACATTTTATTGTAATTTCGAAGAATAGTTAAGTAACCAAACTATTGGGATTTTGTCTATTGGTACTGGTACTTGAAAATGCGATCAGAAACTGCTAAAAGCGAGGAAAATTAGTATATTATAAATGCGAACCATTCGATAACATCAAACAGAGTTATAAAAAGTGGGTTTACCAAGACTTTAACTGGAAACTGAGCTGTCAACACTATTACTTGAACTCGGACTCGAGTCGTAATACCATGACTCGGACTCGACCTTCTGCTCGACTTGACTCGAGTCAAAACTGTGAAAGTGAGATTGACTTGCGACGTGTAGCCTTGTGACTTAGTTATAACCCTGCTATATACGAAGTGTTTCTTGGTGAAATTATTGACCTACATCTAATTGAATCAAGCAAAGGCATCCCTTTTTAGTACGTTGTAGTATTTTCTTTGTCCTGACTCAGGGTGAAGCATGGCCCGACGAATTACATCCCGGAAACCTTCCTGGACGGCTTTCTGGATCTCGTCATTTGGGGGCACGAACATGAATGCGTCGGACATTTGGAATGGAATAACGCACAGAATTTTTTCGTTATGCAACCCGGCAGCACGGTGGCCACATCGCTGTCGCATGGCGAGAGTAAGAAAAAGTATGTTGGTTATTGTTTTGCGTTGTAGGCTATGTCTTTTGTTTGGTCTTCTTCACATGGTAATGTTGCTCTCTATTTTTGTTTCATATTGAGCTGTCTCTGCGTGGTCAGTGGTCAAACTAGCGTGATATAATGATTTACAATTGAATAGGATATTCATATTGAAATGAACCCGAATCATTTCGGCTGACACTCGTCAGGGGTAATCGTCAGCAACTAGTAGAGAATTGGAAAGAACATTGTATATCAACAATCGTATCACAAAATATGGCGTCACCAGCATGAAATTTCGAAAGAGAGAGCGTTCAATGTACTACTTTTAGGTGGTACACAGACTCCTTTTGTTGACAGAGTTTTGGTTGGTGTCTTTCAATAAAAGTCGACTCCAAGTCACACAAATGGACAAATCGGATTATCCAACAGCTGTTTGCCGATGGCAGAAATAATGGCCTTTGATCGCTCATCATCGAGCTTGATTGTTGATATACAATGTTCTTTCCAATTCTCTACTAGTTGCTGACGATGACCCCTGACGAGTGTCAGCCGAAAATATTCGGGTTCATTTCAATATGAATATACCATTCAATTGTATATTGAAGTTCTGTACCTCCAAGAAGCTCTTCATATAATGATTTAGTGAAATTTTGTTAAAGTAACATTGTAAAAGTTGAAAATATGTGGTTTAACATCTCTTGCCCGCATAATAATGTTCCAAAATGCAAATTCAACGGCACTGTCCTCTAAATTATAAGCTGGAAGTGTTAAAGCTATTGGCGGTAACTGTTTTCCTCAGAACCGTATTTGAACACTAAACAGAAGATAAAAGAGTGGTTTTGGCGTACTTCATCGATGCATGCGAAATTTCTAGACAATTAAAACTGGCCACTAACTAAAATTCGATAGTATATTCATATTGAAATGATTCTGTCCTGAATATTTTCGGCTGACACTCGTTAGGGGCAATCGTCAGTAACTAGTAGAGAATTGGAGAGAACATTGTATATCAACAATCGTATCACCAAATATGGTTTCACCAGCATGAAATTTCGAATAATCAGGGTGTAGAGATCACTTAAGCTCAATCTACTATCTTTCGATGGCACACAAACTCCTTTTGTTAACACAAGCTAGGTTGGCGTATTTTGATTAAAATCGACTCCAAGGCACACAAATGAAAGTGTGAACAGCCTTTTCCCGACGACACGATATCTGTCGTCTCGACCGATACCTTATTTGAAATATAATCAGTCAGGTGCTCGATTTTGGCCAGCCTAGTTATGTCTTCCTGTTGATCTTTTGCACATTTTTGACGCGAACTCTCTTTCCGTTAACGTCCAGACAAGTCGTGATGCTCGAGATATGCGGACGCGACTTGAAACACGAATACATCGAGTTGAAAACAGTGCGACAAATGTACGTCGAAGACATCTCGTTAAAGGACGTGTCGTGTATACCGTCTCCGTCCGCACCCACGATAGAGGAGGATATCCAAGCCTATTGCAGGGAGAGGGTGGAGATGTTGCTGGAAACAGCGGAGTCCGCACGGTCCGGGCATCCTAAGCAACCGAAGGAACCGCTGATTAGATTGCGGGTTGGTTGTTTTAAATTTGAACTTGATAAACTTGTCTGGATGTGGTCAGTTTGAAAATCATAATTGTGGTAGTGGTTGAAGTTTTTGAGGTTGTAATTTCGAATAATAATAAAGTTATCACACTATTAATATTCAATATTGATTGAAAATGCTACCAGAAACTATTAAAATGAGGAGAATTAGTATAATATGAATGCGAAGTATTCGATATCACCGAGCAGAGTTGTAGAAAGTGGGTTTCACATGACATTAACTCGGAACTGAACGGTCAAAACAATGACTTGGACTCGGACTCGAGTCAAAACAGTATGACTCGCAATCTCCACTCCGTGACTTGGAGTCGGACTTGACTCGGTGGTGAATTGAAAATGACTCGAGTCAAAACAATAAAAGTGAGATTGACTTGTGACTCGGAATCTTGTGACTTGGTTACAACCCTGATTATTGGTTGTAGAAGCCGCAAATCAAGGTCCACATCTATCTGTCACATCTAGGCTACATGAGAGATGTATCAGCATCAGAGGTGGTCAGTAATGAAGTCTGCTTTTTTCGGATTGCTCAAGTTGGTTTGGGCCACTAGCATTACGTGGTTGTTTTCAGAATTCTCCCACTTCTACGTTGTTGTTTTTTTAAACAAAACTACTTGCACTTTGAATCGCTGAGTAGAATTTTCGTAACTGGGCGAAATAGCATTGGTATCACGATCACTGAATATATTATTTGAAGATAATTTCACGTATTTAGTTTTAAGTTCGAATGTAGCCATCTCTAAGTAACTGCTGAAAGCATGCGGCAGATCTACATTTTGAAACTAGTTGAGTACTTTCAAATTTCCATATTCTACTGTCACTTGTTTCTACTTTTAATTGAGTAAAAATTGATGACGTTACTTCTGTTCGAGTGGATTTTTGATCCACATCCAATCTCGTGCCTTATCAATCGTATTCTTCATTTAGATCGATCATTCCGGAGGTTACCCGGTGTTTAGCGGCTGTCGCTTCGGGGCCTTTTTTGTCGGACGGGTAGCAAATCCAGACTCCATCATACATTTCTTGAAGAAGCCCGCCGTGCGAACAAAAACTGGTTGGTTTTTGTATTCTTGTAAGATTTTAAAAGGTTCTTGGAGACAGAACTTTAATATACACTTGATTAGTATATTCGTAGTCTCTCGTATTTGAGTGTCAGCCGAAAATATTCGGGTTTATTTCAATATGAATGCACCACTCAATTGTATACTGAAGTTCTGTATCTCCAAGCTGGCTTGTAACCAAGTCACAAGGTTCCGAGTCACAAGTCAATCTCACTTTTATAGTTTTGACTCGAGTCAAGTCGAGTCATTCTCAATTCAGCACCGAGCCAGGTCCAAGTCCAATTTAGTGGGTAGGGGGTCGAGTCCAAGTCGTAATGTTCACTGTTACGTTTTGAGCTCAATCTGGTTCAACTCACATTTTCAACTATGCTTGAGTGATATAGAATGGCTCGCATTCATAATATAGTAATTTTACTCAGTTTTAACAGTTTCTGGGCCCATTTTGCAAGTATCGGGACTGATAGACGAAATACCAATAATGATGTGCTAACTTTACTATTCTTCGAAGTTACGATCAAATGTCTGTCATGGCCGTACTAGTCTCGAGTCATATGGCTTGGTTCGATTCATGCACAATGACTCGAGTACAATTTAAGTCAATACATAAAATGACTCAAGTCACCAAAAAATCGTGACCCGAGTCGCTACAACCCTGTCTCCAAGAACCTCTTCTAACAGTGACATACGTTTCGTGGTCTGGGTATTTGTTAGAATCAAGGCTTGGGTTCTTACCCCAGATTGACGTTTAGATAAAGGCAATATGGACGGTATCGATGACTTAATCGTGCCCGAGGTTGTGGAAAAAATCAAAGTGGAAGATTTTGTACAAGACTATCTCACCAAAGTAAGTTTGTGTTGGTTTATTTGCTGGGAACTTGACCGTTACCTTCGTGGCTTTGGTCACGTTACTGGAATATTGATACTAGTAATCGAATGAGTTGGCCTGTAACGAAATCCTTCTACTAGAGTTCTGGAATATGTTTTCCTAATCATACTATGTACTCAAGTCGCTATGATTTTCTCGACTTATTCTAATTATAATGCTTTATAGTTTCCATTTTTTACCTAAACCGCGGTTATGTTTTTGACTAGTTATACTCAACAGAATGGGCAGAATGACTTGCTTTTCCGATTTGGGAGTAGTAGCAATTACGGAAGACATTGCCATGACATGACAACTGAGCGAAATAGCCATGTTATCATGGTAACTGATTATTTTTTCGAAAATTGCACCGATTTGTGGTATCATCAGTAGGGCGACTAAAAAAACGGAAGATTTTAACCTAAAAAATCAAAATTTTGACATTTTTTGACCTTGAAAAACTTAATTTTGACAAAAGTTTGACCTCGTGTATGCAAATTAGCTGTTTTTGCATATAAAGTTAGAATTGTACTACTTATCTTCATTTCTGGTTGGAACTGTCTGTCCTTACGAAGTAGTTTGGCCTCAAAAAACTTTTTTGACTTGAAAACTCGGAAAGTTTTACAAGAAAAAACTTCATTTTAACAAAATCTGAACCTACCAAAAATTCCAGTAGTTACATGATGCATTATGGTAGAAATAATTAAAATTTGTTGCAATTCAACGAAAGATACTTTCCTACATTCTCGGGTAGAAAGTGTTTGTCCTTACCAAGTGGATTGCCAATAATATAGAAAGAACGTTCTGCAGCAGCAGCTGTTGGCTGGCAACACTGAAGCTGTGCATGTGCATACACTGCTGGTGACAAACCGTGTTGCTTCATTTTGAAAATTTCGTCTACATCACAATTTTTTATCTTGCGCTTCTTGATGTAAGAACCAATGCCCACGCAGCCTTGCTTCAGTTAGGATTAGAGCCCGACCGATATTGGATTTTTGAGCCGATGCCGATAAAACCGATATCCAGTACCTTCACCGATAACCCCGATATATTCAGCCGATATTCAAAAGATATGGAATCTATCTCAAGGCGCATATTTAACACATCAAGAGTATTTAATTGAACATGTTTACAGCCATTGCTATACTTAACATGAAATGAATGATCTGGGGGGCAATAAAAATATATCAGTAGCACCAGTCTGGCAGTTGCGGATTACAGCTCACGAAACATAACTTCTCGGCGTTTTCTCCAGGGAGTGAACTTATGTGGTATTCATGAATGATGTAGGGTATACAGTACTAAACACAGTGAACAGTCTTTCACTTGGTACCGTAGTTGGTATCACAGCAAGAACTGGGAATCTTTGTTTATTTTGGTTCCACGACTGCGGGGGATATTTCTTCATTGGTTCCACCAAATATTGATATTCTTCTGGCAGTGCACCTGGAGCCTTCAGAACATCATTAACAGCTGAAGAGAATGTTTAAAACCACTCAAATTGTTCACGTCCGCTCCACCCATCCCCTTGACTATGACCAGCATTTCAACAATCAGTTGATCAATCTTTTACACACTGTCAGAATTGGCCCATGTCATTATGGAATCAAAAACATTCGTATGAATTGTTGGCTCTACTCCCTTTTTGCTTGATTTTCTTGCACTCTATGCCCGCATATTCCTTATCATGGATGCCCCTCAGTCAGATGACTCCATACATTACTGCTATTTTTCGCTTTGTTGGTGCCGTACCGAGCCTTGGCTTGTGAGCTTCCTACACAGACACCAACAGCACTATCTACAGGTAAATGTTTACACGCGACCCTTTTCTCTGTCATCACGACGGTCAGTCCAGCTTGAATGAAGTTTTCATTTCTCAAATGAATCGATTGAAATCTTCTACATACAACTTTCCATTCACTCGATGTCTGCTCTCTGTCTCTGGTGTTCGATCACCGAAGGGGGATTCCCACTAAAGTCACTGGAGCATAACGTGGAAAGTATATTTTTCACATAGGGCGTCTGTGCATTGCAGCTTGGCCATTTATCTTTATAATTTACTGACATTCAGTGGAGACTTCGCGTCTTCTCTGACTCCCTACGACCATGTTGTGACGTCACGAAAATGGCCGATATTTTTTTACCTCCAATGGCCGATACCGATATTTCTTTCCAAGTGTGATATCGACTCGATATTATCGGCGAGCCGATAATCGGTCGGGCTCTAGTTAGGATATTGCGGTATGTTGAGCGTAACACCTATTTGTTTCCTTTGACTGTTTATGATTCACAATGACCAGGCAATAGGCCGTGCATGCAACGATAAGCCTAGAAAGTAAGCTACAATCTGTAAAATGTCAAATGATAAGCTCACCGACACTGCTAACATCTACAAAAAAACGAGATTCGCGTTACAAAAAATATTGGACTTTTTAAACAATTTTGACATGTCAAAAAAAATCATCCTAATCATCAGTCATTTTCTGTTAAAAGACTCGCGTAGGTACAGAACTTCAACATACAACTGCATAATATATTTATATTTAAATCAACCTGACACTCGTCAGGGGCATTCGTCAGCAACTATTACGCAATTAAAGAGAACATTGTACTATCGTCTCGAAGACCATGCAATTTTGAAAGTAGCCTCCTTTGCATGGACTACTAATGTGTGTGAGGTCTCTGCCAAATCTACTTTACAAAACTACCTACTTGAGTACTTTTCAGATCTTTTGTACTTCCACTCGAAGTAATTTGGGCATGTCTTTTAAAATGACTATCGACCACTTCTGTTTGTGGATTTCCCCCGTTTTGCGTTTAGGAGGGTAATTTATCGGTGCTTTCGGCGCGCGGCATGACGATGGCCGTGCATGAATTTGTGGAAAAGCAGGAGAAAGACGCCGTCTACGCTCTGAGTCTTCATCAAATCGAAAAGACCTTGGAACATATCAAAGTGAGGGGTACATTTTAGAAGTTGCAATTTTCTTTTTTCATTTTTTTTAAATATGGAAATGACTCTACTCGAGTCAATCTGCTTATTGACTCGACTTGTACTCGAGTCAATGCGCACATGACTCGAGACTCGGACTGCCAAAGCCGACATTTCATTGTAATTTCGGAGATTAGTAAAGTTATCACACTATTGGTAATTCGTCTATTGTTACTGGTACTTAAAAATGTGACCAGAAACTGCTAAAGTGAGGAAAATTAGCGTATTATAAATGCAAACCGTTCGATATCACCAAACAAAGTTATAGAAAGTGGGTTTAACATGACTTTAACTGGAAACGGAGCAGTCGACACCATGACTTGGACTTGGACACGAGTCGTTGTACCATGACTCGGGCGCGACCCTCTGCTCGCTGACTTGGACTCGGTGGTGAATTGAAAGTGACTCGTCTTGACTCGAGTCAAAACTATAAAAGTGAGATTGACTTGTGACTTGGTTACAACCCTGCCTCACATTCATAACATACTCATATCTCACTCCAAACATGTTTATTCAAACAGATGAAAGATAGTTTCTGGGCCTGTTTTTCAAGTGTCGGTCCTAATAAACGAGACTTAATTCAAGTAATATAAGATGTCTCTAGTACATGTCAATACACAAACTGACCCAAGCCGAGTGATGGCTTGAGTTGTTACAACCCTGCTGCAAATGCTTTTCAGGTAAGTATGTTTCGTGGAGGATTCGGTCCAAACTTCCAGGTTTTTATTACCAAATTCCAGGCGGCTCGGGGACAAATTATTATTCGTCACAGATTTCAAATATTTTTGCTTGTTAGATATAACATAGAAAGTAAACCACTTCCACGAACTATTACCCGTGAGTAAACTAGTTCTTCTTAACCTGCACAAGCCTGGTGAACCCTTACGTGTTGCGTACATATGCCAGCGCCAAATTTTCGCCTGGACATAAAAACAAAAATCCACCACAACACGCATCTAATACATAACAGTAGCGTACTGGTGCATAAAGGTACTGTGCATCAACAACAGTATTAAAAGAACAAAACCATTGAACATGAAACATGAGTCGGTTGTGTGTGTTGACAGCGAACCCTGGTCAAGAGCCATTGGGGTAGACGTCAGGGTTGTAAACAAGTCACAAGGCTCCGAGTCAATCTCACTTTTGAAGTTTTGACTCGAGTCAAGTCTAGATATTTTCAATTCACTACCGAGTCAAGTCCGAGTCCAAATCAGCGAGCAGAGAGTCGAGTCCGAGTCATGGTGTTTTGACTCGAGTCCAAGTCATTGTGTTGACTGCTGAGTTTCCAGTTAAAGTCTTGTTAAACCCGCATTTTATAACTCGGTTTGGTGATATCGAATGATTCACTTTTATAATATACTAATTTTCCTCACTTTTAGCAGTTTCTGGTCGCATTTTCCAGTACCAATGAACGAAATCCTAATAGAGTGGTTACTTTATTATTCTTCGAAATTACAATGGAATGTCAGTCTTGGCCGTCTGGGTCTCGAGTCATATGACTTGGTCCGAGTCATGCGCAATGACTCGAGTCCAAGTCGAGTCAATACACAGATTGACTCGAATCGATTCATTTCCATATTTTGAGAAAATGACTCGAGTCAAGTCGAGTCATCAGAAAATCTTGACTCGAGTCGAGTCATTACAACTCTGGTAGACATTTTTGGGTCGCAAACACTAACCGTGCAATTTCGAGGCACTTGTGGGTTGAGTGGCGTGCTGTCCCTTTCAGACTTGCCCTGAAGCGTTAGAAGACGACACAATATCGCAGGAAATCGACAAGTTCAAGGAGCAGAGAAAAGCGATAAAAGCCGCAAACGCCCCCGATACGGCGGAAGACTCCGATGATGAAGAATCTGTAGGGGTAAAGAATGCCTTCTCTTAAAAGGGCAATCGGGATGAACAATTGTTTTTGTTGATATTGTACGGTGTAAAATGACTTCTGAAGCTCAATTCGGATGAGTACATTTTGCGGATTATTTTTAAACAACGCAATCGCCGTTTCAGGCGATACTCAGTCGTATTCGGCAAGAGCGAAGCGTTCTCGGGATTCAACGTACCGCCGACGATTCAGACGAGAACTCTGCCAAAATATCGGACACTGAACAAGAGGCGTCTGCGCCTAAAAAGAGGTTTGAGCCAGCACTAAGTGGGTTTGTCTACTCGAGCGTGGGTGTTATTAGAGAACATTCACTATAGGTGCCGGACTATTACGTGAAAACATGGCAGGATTGACAAATAAGATATGCAAATTCCAAATATATCACTTGGTCGCCTGTATATGGTAGGGTTACCATACGTCCTCTTTCAAGAGGATTTGTCCTCTTTTTTGACTTTTTTGAAAGTGTCCTCGGAGGACGCCCAAATGTCCTCTTTTTCGGGATTTTGTCCTCTTTTTTGAGAACTTTGTTTAAATATAGGGTAAAATTTGAGTGAGATACAGTAAATCAGCACTGAAGTAACGCTTCGGCTGCTATTTCTGGAGCTGAACGGAAAGTTGACCTTATTTTTAGTCAACCGACCACAAAGCGGGAAAAATTTATCACTTTTTCAGGATTTTCCTCCGATACTGCAAGTGTGAAAATTTAGAAAAAGCATCCTCTTTTCAGATTACCAAAATATGGTAACCCTAGTGTATGGTGACAATATTGTGACACTATCCCTACTCTATCCTCAACGCAAGCTAACCTGTAGTTGGATCACGAGGGTGAATGAAGTCTTCGTCTTTAACGACCGATATTTCGTTAGGGGTACCCGTGGGGGTAGAGGGAGTCGCGGGGCTGCAAGAGGAAGGGGTCGCGGCAGGGGCTCGAGAGGAGGAAAAGCTTCAAAAGCGGCGATACCTGTCGAAAAAACTCCGGCGAAACGAGCGAATATCATGGACAGTGAGTGGAGGTTTCGGATGTAGAAATACAAAACCTTATTATCACGATTTAGAAGGGCGGTAATGACTCTAGTCATGTTCTTGAAATATGGAATATGACTTGACCTGACTTGAATCTGTTTGTGTATTTACTCGACTTGTACGAAGTCATGTGTCTCGAGATTCGGACGGCCAAAACAGGCATTTCAGCTTGGAGAATAGTAAAGTTACCACATAATTCTTATCTCGTCTATCAGTACTGGTACTTAAAAATATAGTCGAAACCGTAAAAGTGAGATTTACTTGTGACTCCGGACCTTGTGACTTGATTACAACCCTGCGATTTAGGATCGTCGCGTTGATTGTATTGGCGTGATTATTCTTTTTGTCCAAGGTTGGCCATGATTTTTTTAAATATTTGTGGTATTTTGGCATAATGTGATCACTCGCTCATTTTACAACATGACGACGTTGTTAAGATTTCATAGCCATTTTCGCCAGGCTTTTGTAAGACTTCACTGTTCCTCGGAACAATGTTTCACCGGATCAAGATTGGTGAATTTAGCCGTACTTTTTCCAGGCACTCCAGGAGAGTTCACTGTGGCTGAGTAGCTATCGCAGTGGTCCGTGACCTTTGCAAAACAGCGGAACACTTGGGCTAGTCTACAAGCATTTACGGAACCCCAAATTTTTGAAGAGTCACAACACATATCCAACTGCACATCTAATACATTATTCTAGATTTCTGGTGCCCACAGAATCCCTAGTGTTCCCTGGAACACCGGTTGAGTACCGTACGGCTGAGCTATTGATTGACGTGCCGGGGTATCCGTTCGGACAGGAGCGTGAAACTCAACTTGGGTCGCGGGCCGGATTCAAACATTTCGATCGCATGCGGGCCTGCCCAGTTGAATAATTCCAAAATCTTACCTCCAAATACAAACCCACTAGAATGCTTTATTATCCAGCTTATGCACAATAGTTCTGCGATGATATGGGATCTGTTCTAGTAACGCCTTCATTTGTAAATGACGGGGTTGGGATAAATACAATGGTTGACCAATTGAATAGCCCACAGTTGAGGGTTGTAACCAAGTCACAAGGCTCCGAGTGACAAGTCAATCTCACTTTTATAGATCTGACTAGAGTCAAGCCGAGTCATTTTCAATCCGCCACCGTGTCAATTCCGAGTCCAAGTCAGCGAGCAAAGGTTCGAGTCTGAGTCATGGTATTATGACTCGAGTCTGAGTCCAAGTCATTGTGTTGACTGCTCAGTGCTCAGTTTCCAGTTTAAGTCTTGTTAAACCCACTTTGTACATCTCTGTTTGGTGATATCGAATGGTTCGCATTTGTAATATACTTATCTGAGGGAAAACTCAACACTGACACCAAGTGGTTGCAATGTGGCCTAAGAAAATATTCGACCTATGCTGTCTTGAAGGATTATTTACGTGACAAATACGCCGACAAGATAGCGTAATGGTGAAGCGTCCGGCTTCTTGATCAGTAGGTCGTGGGTTCGATCCCCGGCCGGGTCAGACCAAAGACCTGATTAGTAGCACTGGTATCCGTGACTTCCCTGCTTGGCGCTCATGCATTACTGGGATAGCATGGAGGGGTGGTGCATGACTTGGAAAGCCGTAAAGGCTATATCTGCACTTCCTTGTCCAGCGGCATATGCGCATCATGCACTCATGGTATGCATATGCGCAGATCGTGTGTATGTGTATCATGAGTCGGTGTATATGCCGCAAAAAAACATCAAGGACAAAAATAAACTACGTCCTTTCCTTCCTTACTAAATATCTGAACTTTTGTTAGAAATCTACTGGATAATACAAAGACTTCTCAATTGACTCTGGGCCGTATGTTTGACCCCGCTGTGTTAGCAGAAGATATTATGTTAGTCGCCAATGCCAATGTCTCACCGCAGGTTTACGTGCGGCGTCTCAGAGAACGCATTCGCAAGCCGGCTCCGGACCGTTGATGGAAATCAGCGATTCTGACGAAAACAGTTTTGCTGGGGAAGAGACGCTCTCTCGTCAGAAAACAAAGTCGTCCAAGCGCTCTAGAGGAGTGCATTATGATTCCGATGTGAGACGGTTTTTCTACGATATATATCAACTGGTATACGTCAATCAATATCTTACATACGTGTAGCCAGATTTGGTCAAAGTAGTTGTTGATGATACTCAAGTACAAGAGATGGTCAGTAACAAACACGTCTGTGTTTTAATGTACTCAAATAAGTTTATTGCTACTTGCTTGAGTGGAAATTTTTAAGCTACTTTCACTTCTACAATTGTATGCTCATATTGAAACGAGCCCGAATATTTTCGGCTCACACTCGCCCTGATGATTCGAAATATCATTCCGATGACGGTGTAACGATTGTTATATACGATGTTCTTTCCAATTCTTTACTAGTTGGCGACGATTACCCCTGACAAGTGTCTACCGAAAATATTTGGGTTTACTTCAATATCAATATACTTCTCAATTGTATATTGAAGTTCTGAACCTCCAAGAAGCAGTTTTACTTCTACTTGAACTGTTTGTGGGCAAAAGTGCGGTAAAGTAGAATGTGTCTTTGAGATAAGTTGCATCGTTTTATGAGTTAACTTGTCATAAAAACCCTGTGATATAGCCCAGTATCGTGGTCACCAAATATATTTTCGAACGTTCCACCTATTTTACGTTGTCATTAGTCATTTGGCTTGCTCGGAGTAGTTTTCATACCTCTCATTTTCTACTTGTAGTTAAGTAGAAATTGATGGCATTACATCTGCTACTACAAAAGTAGCAATACTTGCTACTTTGACCACCTCGGAGTACAAGTAAAAAAAATTTATTTTGTCTTTATTATCATATCATTCGGGTGAGTCAATACTTCACGGAAAAGGCATGTGCAACATGTTTTTACGACCAATAAAAGTATCGAGGCTTTGAGGCAATGCATCTAAACTATATCCTTTTTCGATAAAACAACACTCAGTGTGAAGAGAGTCGAATTTTGGTTCTCAAAAATATTTAATCTCACTACCCGACTCGAAATGCGTCCAATGCAAACCGGCGATCCTATCTATCTCGAACCTTTATTCTACTTCAAATCAGCCTCATTTTTGGCGTGCTGAATCTTTCGTACACGTTCACGCGCTGCCGATTCCTCTGTTGACTAGGGTTACCAATCGTAGCTTATTTTGAGTGCCGGAAAAAGGGGAAACTTTTTACAAATCACTTGAAAGATCGGACGAGAATACTGTGGTGTTGTCCAAAAAAGGTCAGTTTTCCCGATCTACTCCTGTAAAAACTGCTCCAAGGTCATTTTTTAATCTTCCTTGACGTCGAAATCGAGATTTCGCGTCATTTATGATGTTTCTAAGTTCCGCCTGTGCAATAGCCTGGCCGTGAAAGCTATTAAGGGGGACAAATTGCCGAAAATAAGGACATTTTCGATTTCTTGAATTAGGACATATGGTAACCCTACTGCTAACACTTTCTCTCGACAGAATTTGCTTTAGAAAATTGTCGTCTCGCAAGCTTTTGAGACTGGAGCAGGAGCAGAGGAGTCTCCGTACGAGTATTGTATTTTTTCTGACACCGCCCCTACATTTTATAGCAGGATAATCCATTCGATCACGGTATGACGAAAAGGAAACGATGACGCTACGGAATAAACTTCCGCGTCTTTCACAATCAACTGCCGCCCGTGGCTATCCTCAGCTTACTTGCCTCGGCCTAACGGAAATCACGGACTCTCTCGAACCGTTTTCAACGAAGGCAACGTGCTTTATGTACAGAGCGTTTATTTTCTTGTTACATTTTCCGTATTGTTGCGAACACGTTTTTCGTATCCGCCTGTCATATGTAGACTTGGTGTCTAGCGTGCATATTTGGTATGCTTACTGGAGGGGGATGTTGCAAAGCGAGCTACAGATTATCTTGAACGTAAACTTTAGAATATATAGTAATGTAGGCTACTTTGTAAGTGCAAGTGAAACCAACTGTAGTGTTCTATACATCAATGCTCTTCAGCCGGTTGTGCCGCTTCTATGGTGTATAGAGGGTTGTGTCAGATAGCGCAACTAGGACGCAATGCGACTGATGATGTCCTCTTTTAGTCATTGCAACGCTAGTGAGGACGTGATATTTCACTGCGAACGAAAATCGGGCAGGCTATTTCGACGATTTTCACCATAGAGTGTGGTGAAAATCATGTAGACGGCACTTCCAAACTGCAATTCGAGCTTTAAAACCCTCTCAATGGGTGGAAATAAGTCGAATGTATCGATGTGGTGCGATGTATTTGACTCAATTCTACAACCATGGACTTACAGTGTAGGACAAGGTGAGAATGTTGACCTTTGTTTCAGTTACGAGCACTGCGGGGTAAAACGTTGAAGGTTGTATGATTCTGAAAACGGCTGAAGAGCATTGCTATACATGATATTGCGATTTCAGGCTTCGAATTCGCGTTCGTTGTCGTCAAACTCTGGCAAAAGAAGCTTTCCCCCGCCGTCGTTTTCGTCAGCCGCGTGCCTGTTCTCGTAAACGGGCGGCGGCGCATCGTCTGCAGTCGATATGAGCGGTTCTGCCGCCGCTGCTGCTTCAGTCGGAATGAGTCCGGTCGAGGCGTGCGCAAGTCTTTTCTTCAAGGAAGCTCGCAAACGTGCACCTGTGTAAAGGAGGGAATGCGCGGTCCGTTAACGCGAAATGCTCTTTCTCTTCTTTTTTCACTCTCGAAACGTTTGCGACGAGTGAGAATAGGGTCGAGGAAAATAAGGAGCGGAAAGAGAAAGGGTGTGACCACGACCAGTCGCCAAAAGAAGCGGTCAGTATCAGTTTATTATTAATTTTATCATTTCAAACACCACAAGACTGCAATACAATTAAAAGATAGGAAGGTGCCGAAAACGACTTTGAAATCAGACACCCACGTGGGCCTGGGCGATGTAAAAGAGAGGCATGCGCACCGGATGGAAGGAAATAACGGATGACATAAAACGATAGGTGATGAAAATGAATGACGATAGGCGAGGTTATTATGTGAGATCGACGACTGCCGGCCGACTTGTATTCGATGAGAATGACTTTAGGGACTTGAAAGATTGTACGGGTACGCGTCTTGTTGACGTGAGGAGTTTGGCGGCCTAGGTCCATCACAGACTTAGCCACTGTCGCGCGACCAGAAAGGTTGCGAGACTCCGGACGAGTTGCAATGCGTGTGTTGACTGTATTGTCCATTGTGATTTCTTTCATGATCAATCAATCAATCAATCATTTATTTGTCACACCAGTGAAAATCCGGTACGGACCAGGATGACGACGAGGGGCCGCAAGGCCTTAGTACACAGTCGCCACCTGAATGACAGTGACCATTATTGACGCAAGTGGAGTGCGCGGTACAGTAAATGTATTTAAATTCGTTCAATTGCATGTGCTGTTGCGAACGTACCTGTCGACCCGCGCCTAAAGCTCGTGGATCTCATAAACGCCGGTACCAACGATCTCATCGGTACCGGAGAAGGCATCGCATCCCTCTTAGGTTCTGAAACGGCTGGGATAGGACTGCCTGTCTCTTCCTTCGCGATAATTTGTTGTTGCGCGTCAGCCGTTGCGTCCACGGTTCCCTTCATTTCTTTGGTGTCGGAGAGCAAATCCTTCAGCATCGCGTCGTGGTCGACGCTTTTGGCCTTCAACTCTTTCATCATTGACATCATTTGCTGCATCGTGTCTTGCATCACTTCGCCTTCGGACTGTAACACGAGAATTGCTGTGACGGTTTGTCGGTATATCAGGGCAGTACGATTAAGGATTTGAGCGATATCAAGGTCAGGAATAATAAAAATAAAAAGTTGGTCTTGGGCCCCTAGGGTGATAAACCAAACTTCTGGTGGCTTACCCCAGACGTCCATCCACATGCACATTTTCACCTGTACTTGTGGACGCAATTTATTATAGTCATTAGTGAGCCATAGTTTACACCACCTAATCGCGCCAAGCACGAAAATTTTCTACAGTTCATGATTGAATTACCCAATATAAAATGGGGAATCGTGTATATATTGCTATACATTTTTAATCCTCTCTCGGCCCACGCAATCAGCTAAGTGAGGTGTCGTCTTGGAAAATGTAGGGCCCGGAAATGATTTAATATGAACTGAAATTGATTTTTGGAATTTAATTTGAACTAGGAATTTAATTATTGGTATAATGACTTCGTTACTTGATGTTGTTTCGTGACCTCCTATATCTGCTATGTCAAAAGATATTGAAATCGCCCAAACGTACTAAATTAAAAGATGTACTCGATTTCACATTGGCATTTCTTCACTGGCAAATATTTTTTCTGTGCGGGATGGCATTTGTCTTGTAGGGTTCCGATTTCCAGGACAGGAACATTCGGAGCCAGTCATTTGGGCGTATATGGACAATTAAACATATGTGTTTTGTATATTGTATATATCTGCATAAGGGCAGTCCTTTTTGGCCAAGGTTTTCTATATGTCGATTCTTCTGGCAGGCTTCTCTGAGTCGTATGTTACATGGCGTAGAACTTCACATGTCTTGGTGCGTCGTGGCGCGGTAACGGCCGACGGCGAAATGCCCATTTCTATCATGCATATCTTTTCTAGGGGGAAGAGAGTACCCAATAATCAAGATACATGGCAACATCAAATCGCGCGCGCCTACTTTCTGAGAAGACTTGACGGCCGCTATGTTCTTCGCCGACAGGCTCTTGTCTTCGAATATCGCCCGCGTCAGCGCGTTCCTCCCGCGAAACTTGTTGGGCCTGACGATAGCGGATTTTCTGACGAATCTTTGCCTTATAATGTCGGGCACCGCGAACTCTACTTCCAACGCCAGCTCAACCTGCATCTTCAACCTTTCTAGAGTCGCATGTTGCTGCACCTCCATGATATCGCCGACCGCCAAACCAACCTGCGAAACGATAGCTTCGATTCATATCCCGCGGTCTGTAGAGCCGCTTTACACTTGGATTTTTTAATGTGTAAAGTATAGTGTAGGGTGTTTTTCCGTCACGTATATGAGTTTAGTTGTCAAAACGACCCTGTACTGCGCTGATTGAATATGTTCTCGAAGAATGCACCATAATATGTGATGTCATGATGAAACTTCTTGCTATTTCGAATTAATAAATACTAGTCAGTCTTTAAGATTGCAGGACAGCTATCTGACATATCAACCTCGCCTATTGTCACACGCGTCATTCATTTTCATCACTGGTTGCCTAATATTATCCCTTCTATCTTTCGATCCAGTGAGCATGACTCTCAATTACATCGCTTAGGCCAAGTGCGCTGGGTGTCTGATTTCAAATACCACGCCAAGTCGTTTCGACACCTTCCTATCTTTTCATTGTATCGCAATCGTGTGGTGTTTTGAAATGATGAAATTATTTATAAACCGATACCGATACAGATTTCAAAAGCAGCCGACTACAGTGACTGCTAAAAGTCTTTGTAATTGAGTATAAATTGACGTCCCCACATTTAAATCTACTTGAGTAGTAACATTATTGACCATCTCATTATCATAGGGATGAACTCTGATATGATATTAACGGAAATTGATTCAATGTCCAAGTTTTTGCGAATGAAGTAGGCTAATTGTAATTCTAATCATTTGGAAAAAACTGTTTAGCTATAATTCTAATATTCATCTTATTTGAAGACCACAGGATTTTCTAGTTGACCAAGTCTGCTCGAGTATGCGAAGTAGTCTTAATGAGGCATGGCATACTCCATATACTGTAGAAGTATGCCTGTATTATTCTGACCTACCAGCAGGTTCATTATAATGATCATCATCACGATAATGAAGATAGAAAACAAGATGTAGGTCAGGATCAGGTAGTTGACTTTCTCCGCGTACTCTTCCGATCCGCCGAGGAAAATTCCCGTGAAATCCAACTCGCCGACCATCATAACAGTAGCTTTCAGGATCGATTGAAACGTGAATTCAAACTCAATCTGTAGTGCGCAGTGATTTTCCGCTTTGACTCGGGTGATATTATATAAATTGAATACGAATAATATGATTTTACCTCGTTCTGCAGCAAGGCGTGAAACGTGAAGGCGAACGAGAGAATGAAAAGCAAAAATACGAGAGAGAACTTCGAGAACGTTTTGAAGATGTCGTTGAACATGACCACGTAAATTCCGAGATATGGGATTTTCTGGATGTACAGGAGCAGATTCATCCAGGACAGAAACAGCGCCATCACGCCACATTGCCACTGCCAGTTCTGAAATTATACATATACACTTGAAGAATATATTCATATGCAAATAAACCAGAATATCTTTCGGCTAGTCAGGGGTAATCGTCAGTAACTAGTAGAAAATTGAAACAACATTGTATATCAACAATCGAAGTTGTAAATCGAGGAGTCCATTTATCACTCGGCAATTCGTCACGGTCTAACTAGAATTTATAGAATACTACTATCCAGTGTGACGTGTCTAATTCAATAACACTGCAAATCTCACTTGTCGGATTCCAGTTTCGATTTGAAAAGTGTCGATGATAGGGCCGTAGACGGGGAGCTCGTTCAAAATCTCGCTCGAGTGCGACAGGTCGAATCCCCAGGTGTCGATCACGAGAAGCTGGCACAGGACGTACAACGTGAACTCGAGAAAGAAGATCGGTTTTAACGCTTCCCACGTGTAGTTCCAAATTTGGAAGATCTGAATCAGATGTGATTGAAGTATACTGTGTCAAATAACGCTGTTTGTTTGTTTGTTTGTGGTATTTATGGTCTTTGTCAACTACTATGGTCAAGGTCATCTACACCAGGCCGACATTCTTCATTTTTATTCCGTAGCTGCCGACTTGTCGCACGGCCTAGCACTCTACTTCCAGGTTTTTTATAAGACACCGCCTACGCGGATGAGATGGCGAGGAGGAGCCTAGATAAAACCTCCAACAGTTAGGTAGGAATTCTGAAGTCGGACTCAAACCCGCAACCCATTGGTGTCGCAGCTGTGGAACATAACATACCACTACGCTATCCCGTCACAAATCACGTTGTGTGGGGAATGTGCCCACTGCCCATAGGTGGCAATAGCGTAATGATGATGGAGTTGCAACACCAATAGGTTGCGTGTTCGAGTCCGGCCGAGGTGTTCTCTGGAATACCTTCTCAAGTGCCATCTGATCCGCATAGCCGCTGTCTTAAAAAGCCTATAGACGTGGGCCGTGCTACAAGTCGGGAACTACGGAATGATCAAAAGAATATCGGCTTGGTGCAAATTACCGTTGTAGTCGAAAAGCAGGATGAATACACAGTCGGATTGCTGACGAGATATTGTCCCACAGTCTCGTCACATCTATGGCATTTCGGTAGTAATATTTTGGCGCAATCAGTCACGTAAGCTCATATTAAACAATTCTACGAAATGACTGATGTTCCTAAATCTCCATATTCATACGACATCATATACCATTGATTTTTATGAATAGGAACTTACCAGTCGGATCAAATTGAAATCGCAAAATATGAGCAGGATATACTTCACAGCAATCTCCCAGTCTCCTTTGTATCGGCATTCCGTGCCCCATTTCTTCTCGGCTCCGGGCAAGCAATAGTAGCAGCCTGTGATCCATTCGGGATCGAAAATACCTTCCGGATACGTCGACATCAAGTAGAGAAATCGTCGCCGAGCGCTGTCTTCCTCTTCCTCGGTAACTGATTAAATAGTGTTGATGTTTTCGCCATGTACTGTGTCAAGCCCATGTTCAGAGAAATATAAAATTGATGATACGATTATACAATGTCCTTTCCAATTCTCTACTAGTTGGACGACAATCAACTTTGACTATGGTGTCATCTGAGATATTCGGGTTTATTTCAACATGAATATATTATTCAATTGTATATTGAATTAATGTACCTCGAAGAAGCTCTTTGGAGAGAGAAATGCTTAGGAAATATGATTCAATATGTATCAACGTTCGAACATGAAACATTTGTCGGGTGGAACGCGCAAAGTCGATCTAGTGGCGGTTTCGTGATGACACCATCACTACTTTTTACCACAAGTTCGAAATAAAATACAGTCTGCGTATCTATTGTTTTTCTTCGATCAAGACACACAATGTGCAACGCAGCGCCAAATACACAATGTAATGTGATTATACATCAGATGGGAGGGTGTCGAAACGACCATGTGTGGTCATTCTGGTCAATCTATACCTAGCATCGAGAAGCGTTCCTCAAGTACAAGTAAAATTTATCCCGTAAATTTCTACTCGAACACAAGTAGGAGTGGCGATTTCTAAGATATGTCAAAATTATTTTGAGTGGAAGTAAAAAACGAAGATGACAAGTAGCCCTACTCAAGTAAGTAATTTCAAAAGGTACATTTGGTCAAGGGGTGGTGTGGGTCTTGACCACAACAGAACCCTGATTCACTACATATAACCATCTTGGAACATACAACAGGCCTATACTAACAAAACAATAGCACACGACTTACCGTTGCAGATTTTGCACGTTTTCGGGCAGGTTGCCTGCATCCAACCCGCGCCGCACCCGTCGCCGCTCTGGGCGTTGACCTCACAGTAGGAACTCCAATCGCTGCACGAGCTGAATTTCTGGAAGCATTCCGAGTACTCGCTCGGCAGCCCTTCGTTGTGAACCTCGTAGCAGCACGCGCGCGCCTCGCAGTTCAGCCGGTCTATCCCGGGCTTCCCGCAAGGTCTCCGGAGTTCGTCCGGTATGTGGCAATACGGATCGACTGTGAATTGAAATTTTGGATTAGGCAACTATTGGCATTTCACCATTATTAGAGTCTGCAAACTAAGCAGGGCTCGCAAAACTGCATGGAGTCGACGTTTCACGCATGTGTGTACTGTCATGAACCGACAAATGGAGTGCATCCCCACTACATACTGGGTATCCAGACATGAACAACTACATATAATTATAGTTATATTAATTCTAATTGGACTAACTATAGCGATATGCCGGTAATCTAATTCTAATTTAATTTGCGTGATGTTTACTATGTTATAATTGGGATTTTAATCTAGTTTCTGGTATTCTTGAAAATAGTACACGAGAACTGTGTCAAACGAGCCAAGCTCGGTGTTTAAACATTAGTCGTTCTCATGCTCATGCGATCGAGCTATGATTTAATATGAACTGAAATTGATTTTTGGAATTTAATCTGACCTGGAATTTCATTCAATGTCCAGGTTTTTGCGAATCCAGTTATTCAACATGCAGTCTAATTCGCAAAAAACACGTGTAGCTGTGTAGAAAAGCTGTAAATTTTCTGCTTGTCCATCCTTGCTAATATCTAGTTACGCATTTACATTCCTAAGAGCATGTCTGATATGTCTTCGTATGCGCCCCAAAATGTAAAAAACATGGTGATTAGTTAACGCGACACCTATTTAGTGGTTCCAGGAAAATAATAGCCGCAGGTCGGCGTGTACTGGCCCAAACGTGGGTGGAAATGACAAAGACGAGCTGGCGCTATTTCATTCATATGATTGAGCTCGAGATAATAAGACTTATTTACCAAATGCGAATAGTTACAAGCAATATACGTATACCTTCAGTGCAAAAACCCCAGAGCCTGTCCCTGTCGTAGCTTTCGGTAGCTGAACACCACTCTCCGTCTTGATGCGCTATGCAGCTTTCGTGCTCGACTCCGCCGAAGATAAACGGAAAGCTGCATTGCGTGCCTCTTGGTAGCTGATCGTTGAGCACGTATACTGCGGACGCAAAATAACAAATGTAATGTAATAAAGTGGAACTTCTGCGGCTTGATCTATTTATCGATATGCTAAGAAAGCATGATTGGCCATGACATCTGAGTCGGGTTTTGATGGTTTACAAAACATATTGGTAAAGGATCCGTGATTTATGTCATAACTGTAATCTTGTCAATTGATCTTTCATCAAATCGCCTATATTGCAGAGATGAGCATGGATTAGGATTAGGTTTTGAAAAAACAGGATTTGTGAAATTTTGTAGGATTTGGATTGGATTTGGATTAGACATTTTTTTCAGAACGGATTAGGATTTGGATGGGATTTACCTATTTTCTGGGAGATTGAAATGTCGTGTGGCGAATGGCGACAAACTTTATTCAGATCAGTTATTAATGTACTTGTGGTTACTAAGTTATCTTGAATCAAGTGAATCGTTGGTTGTGATGGAAAATTTTCGAATCCCTCCATTGCATAAATTAGTATTTTTCCTTGGAATTGGATTAGGATTGGACATGGACTTGATTATGAAAAAGTTGTGGATTAGGATTTGGATTTGAAGGTTCGGATTTGGATTGGATTAGGACATAGAAATTTCAAATCCGCTCATCTCTGCTATATTGACTTATGATTAGGTCTGGGCAAGCTGAGTGATTCTATTCAGAATTCAGTATCACTCAGTAGTCAGTATGACGTCGCAACAGTATGAAAGGTGTAGAAAGCTCAAATATGAACCTTTTATGTGACCACACGAATATGATGCCTTTTCTATATCATATAAAAGACAATTTGGTATTTTTTGTCCTTGCATATTTCATCGCACTTTGTGACAATGCTGGGAATTAACCAGGACTCCTTTAGTAGGATTTGTCCTCCTTTTCCAGGGAATCAAAAATGTCCTCCGAGGACGCCTAAATGTCGTCCTTTTTAGCAATTCGTCCTCGTTCACAGCACTGACAGCCAGGCGATTGTACGTATAGGCACAATTAAAAAACGCCATAAATGACGCGAAATCTAGAATCTGGAGAGGAGCTTTCGGAAGTCGAATTGGAAAAATGACCTTTTTTTTATCAACGCAACAGTATTTCTCGTAAAGATTTTCAAATTACCCGTTTTCTCGTCCGATATTATAAATTTTGTGATTTGTAAAAGTTTACTCTTTACAGGATCTCGACATATGCTAACCCTACAATAAATATGACTCAGGACTTGGGCAATTGCGTCATTTCAACTCAGAAACTGGTATCGTCTGTCACAAATACAGCGCGAAATGTAGTGCCTCACTGAGACAAGAGTCTCGCATGAATATCACGCCGTATAGATATTGTCAACAGTTTTCGTTATACCCAAAAGTCCCGTATAAATGAACTATTCTTCATAATAACGAGCTTGCATGTGAATGGTATATTGACTATTGTTAAATATTATAAATTCAGAACAAGTTATGCAATCATCTGGAAACCTGGAACATTAACATAGTCTATACATAGTAATAGAATTGAATTCTCCAAATTGAACTGGCATAGTGCAGCATTTCCAAATATACATACATACATACATACATACATACATACATACATACATACATACATACATACATACATACATACATACATACATACATACATACATACATACATACATACGTACGTACTTCGTACATACATACATACATACATACGTACATACCTGGACACATCGGCACGTTGCATTCCTCCCGCACTATCCACTCAGTGTTAACCTCAGAGTAGTTGCTGAAACACCACGGTCTGTCTAGCAGAGATCCCGGATTTCTGCAGTAATTCTTATCCAGCCCCGCGTGGGGATAGAGACTGCTGTCGGTACTCGTTGTGGACCATTCGATGCACGTCTGATTGGTTAAGGTCTGGTTCACGAAACCGCGATACGTGGACCCTTGCTCAAGCAAACTGTAGCAGAATTTCGGCGCTGTAAATCAAGTATCATCCATTTAAACCAGGCATATCAAACTCAATGTGGGTCGAGGTCCGAACTAATAAAATGATGCCAAATTATATACAGATCAACACGTTTTTAATGGGTTGCTTCATTATCTATCTGATTATGAACCATTACTATGACTCTTGTCCCATGGGTCACGATCACGATGATATAAATTGGCACATACTTCGATGCGTTCTTCGTTTGTAATCTTGATGGATTGAGGCTACATATATATACTATTAGTCAAATAAAGAACTATGAATTCAAGATTCGGTATTCACTCATAGTGTGAGTTTTGTAAGAATTAATTATATCAGTTGACTGGAATGGAAAAGGAGCAATACCATACATGTTCCATTAAAGATGTTATGTAATATTTAGTACAAAATTTAAAACCGTGATTCGAATACTTGAATCGAATAATATGTTCAGACCCAAATATTTTCGGCTGACACGAGTCAGGGGTAATCGTCAGCAACTAGTTGAGAATTGAAAAGAACATTGGATATCAGTGACGAGTCTCAACCGAAAATATTAGGGTTTATTTCAATTGTATAATAAAGTTCTGTACCTACAAGAATCTCTTCAAATACTTGAATCTATAATAATGCTACGAATCGCGTTGAAAACGCTATGACCAAGCACATGAAAAAGTTTCCGATATGCGAGAAAAGTGACTCGAAGTAATAACATTATCCTTTGTGAGTCGCGCCTTCAATGTCAGAACAGGAAATGCTAATGTGATTAAGTGGCACGCACCATTAAGCGTACATACCGCCTACATTCACACCGTGCAACACAATCGAATTATGTCGCCAGAAAAAAGAACCAAAATAACTTAAGAACCGTGATCGACGTCACTCGCGTTTTAATAGCGGAAATTCTAAAATAGTTTCAGCTATGTAGATGGTTTTAGTCGTTGATTATTTTTACATAACGAACCGAGACAAGAATGTCGAGGATATACTCGTAAATTCGTAATGTTACGATGTCATTCATCCTAGTACATACGAACTATTAGAGTCATTCGATAAGAACATGGCGTTTGAGTTGCGAGAACAACCATTGAATCTTGACATTTGCGAGCCGATCTGCAAGCCTGTGGGAACTCCGAATTTTCAATGAGCCATAAAAACAAAAAAACGACCAGAAAACACATCCAAATACACATGTGATAAATTACTATAGATTACTGATGCACGAAATGAACTCTGCATCAGCAGATTGTAAAAAGAGCAAAACAATTAAAATATGATTTTCAAACAAAACGAAAATAGGATGAATATTCATTGCAAATCAGTGCATAGTCTTCTGCTGTTCACTTTCAGATACCAGTTCAGAAATGCGAGGCTTCACCTTGGAAAGTGTCGTCGTATGGTTCGACCGGAACGTAACCGCGTCAATTGCAAATGAGTTTATAAATATTGGAGATAGAATTGGCATTTCAGAATGACAGGGTTTCTATTTCGAACAACAACCGCCCCTTGCGCACGCCACTGCACACGACATGCCCCAACAACGTCACCATTCGACTACTGTTCGGGCCTGTTGTATGCAAACAATGATGGTCATGGTGGGCGTATCATCACAAATCATATGTAGGAGTTGGGACCTTGGGAGTATGTCTTGGCCTCCAGGCAACACTGGCTAAAAACCACTGATCTATATGTTAAATATACTCGCCGGAATAGTTGGTCAAATGTTGGTCTGTGAATTCCTGATAGAATCTCCTGTTTGCGAGCGACTTCAAAAAGTCCACTGTGTAAGGAGGCGGGATCAGCAGCATGTAAACGTTCAGCAAGATCACGAACACGGCCAATAGCAGGAGACTGGAGTAATAGACGGCTCCGCCGTATTTATTCCATTTGTATTGCAAAAGAGCGGTGACGACAGGGTGTTGGAGTAACGCTTCTCGCTTCGCTGACACCTGAAGGTTATAGGAAGTGAAACAGTGACGTGCGGTAAGTTTCGTGGCTGGGGACGCACTGACCCCTTTAGAGTCAGATTTACGAATGTATAAAACCAAAATGGTAGCAGATCAAGCTGGTCACTTGTTTCTTCACATAAGCACTCTTCACACGCTGGCAACGTGAGACGATGCTATGCATTATCCCCAATTGAAGATATAAGTAATAGTATGGATGGAAAATACATTTAGGGTTACCATATGTACCATTGTCCTACTTTTTCAGGAAATCGCAGATGTCCTCCGAGGACGCTTTTCGTCTCTACTCAAGTTTGTAACCAAGTCACAAGGTTCCGCGTCACAAGTCAATTTGACTTTTACAGTTTTGACTCGAGTCATTTTCAATTCACGACTCATGCTCATGAATCGAGTACAAGTCGGGTTGTTGTGGTTGTTGAGTATTTATGTGATTGGTGATTACAACGCAAGCGGTTTCGTTCACCATATCCAAAAATCCGTGTAACATTTAGGGGTGTGCATTACATTACAAAATTTACACTAAAATGTATGACCTCGTGGCGAGAACAAATTCCACAATCCCACGATAATGACATTGAATATAGATAATGTCTGGCATTGCCAATGGGGCGATATGTAATAAATCACAAAAATCAATAGACAATAATCGTCATATTTTCATCCGATACACAAGGCATAAAGCCTTTCCATTTATCATTCTCGAATTATTGTACTCTCCTGAAAGGTAATTCCCATTCTTACCATGATCATAAGCGGGTGATTGTGACGTAGCACGTTCGTATCTTCAGTGTACGTGACAGCATTCCCGTTTAGTCGACCTTTATCATTGAACGCTTCGTAGCTGCCGGGATCCTCGGGTATCGTGAATTTGCCGTTCATCGTTAGCGGCGCGGTCATAGAGTCATAGTCGATATTGGTGCCTTTGTACTCGATGCCGGGCGTGATGTCCTGATTGGCTTCCCTTTCCTTGAGGTTTTCGTACAAGAATTCCTTGCCTTTGTGCAGCCATTGGGTGACGGTGTACATGTCGTCGAGAAACTCGAAGTCCAACTCGAGCTAAAGTGAAAGGTGGTGTTCAGGTGGTGTCAAGTGGCAGTATACTTGATGAAAATTATTCCAGTAGCCTACTGCGGCGTATACATCTTTATGAAGACTTGGACAACTAGTTAATTCTAGTTCTATAATTAGACTAATTAGAATGAAATGCCGGTAATTTCATCCATGAAATGTTTCTGTGTCCTAATTCTAATTACAATCTAGTTTCTGGTTTTCCTGTAAATGCTTCGGGAGAACTGTTTAGTGAGAAACGAGCCAAGCTTTCTGTATCGACATTTGCCATTCTCATGCTCATAAGGATGAACTTTGAACTATGATTTAATATGAACTGAACTGGATTCAATGTCTTGGTTTCCGCGAATTCAGTAATTCTAATTCTAATCTAATCTGGAAAACTATATAATTAAAAAAAAAACTTCTTAGCTAAAATATGAATTCTAATCTAATTTGGAAAAATTGAAAATTGCTTAGTTTCCCAAGTTATATATGTGAATGTCGGCGGTCTCACTTGGAGTAAAACGCGTTGCAGAATTGTATACTGACATACGATCATAAATTATACGGGCTTGGATATCTCGTAAACTGCGCGCTTTTGATCCAAACCGGACCACAAACCAATTACATACGGAGGCAACAACACAAGATTTGGTGGTAGGCCAACCCAGGGCCGTAACTGCCGCACCCCAAACCCCCCTATTGGGGGGGGGCGAGCTCGACGGGGGCCCAAAATTATTTTGTGAATAAGCATGAATTGTAGGGTATTTAAGGAACATTTTCAAAAAATTTTCGCGCTGGGCGCGATTTCATGTTGCCTAATATCTTGATTATTGGGTACTCTTCCCTCAAGAAAAAAAAAACGCCAAATTTATAGAAATGGGCAATTCGGCATATCAGCGTTGGCCATTACCGCGCCACGAGTCCACGACGCACTAAGACATTCAAAGTTTTAGGCCATGTAGCATGCGACTCCAAGAAGTGTGCCAGAACGATCGGCAGCGAGAAAATCTTGGCCGAAAGGGATTGACCTTATGCTGACCGAAAACTGCGTTATATATATATACAAAATACATATAGGTTCTATTGTCCATGGGCGCCTAAATGACTGGCGCCGAATGTTCCTGTCTTGGCAATCTGAACCTCACAAGACAAATACCATCCCGCACAGAAAAATTATATGTCAGTGGAGAAATACCAATTTGAAATCGTGTGATCTTTTCGTTTAGTACGTTTGGGCGATTCTATATTTTTTGATATAGCAGACAGGAGCTCAGGAAATAACATCACGTAACGACAACGAGGTCATATACCAACGGGTCGGCCCGTCCGAAGATGTTTAATTATTATCTACGCTACGGGCTCTACAGTTACAAACACACCTCACTCAGCTCTACCGGTAAATCTGATTACGTGAGCAGAGAGGACAAGAAATTGATAGCAATATATATGCAATTCCCGATCATATTGACCGATTCAGACATGAATTCAAGAATTTTCTCGAGGAAGGCGAGAAAAGCTGGCTCGCCCAACGGACACATGTAGATGATAAGTAGCGGTAAACAGCGTATAACCTGAGGGGTATGGGAGGAGGCGACGCCCCTCAGAAGTTCGGTTTATCACCCTATGGGGAGCCCAAGACCAACGTTATGGGGGGGGGCTGATGAAGTGCTGTTACGGCGCTGGGCCTATACCACACAAAATGTTATATCAAGATCCTTTGTCAGGCAGGCATAGTGGTCTGGTGCACAAGACCATAGTAGTTGAGCACCATCAACCCTACATTCAACAACAGGCGTAAATGAATGCGGCTGCTTGTTCAGTAAAATATTGCCACAGCGGTGTTTTGTATAGGTAGGTTTTAACAAGTGCTCGGATTCATATTTTTGTCAGCCTTTTCTATCACAAAACTCATATATTTTGCCAGTCGGTTCTCTTACAAAAGTCATGGACACTAACCGGTAATGCTACCCGGTTCGTGATCTCATAAAATTTCGCGAGACGGTTCAAAAGAACCGTTGCGAACCGACTGAATCCGATTACTGACCTTTACCCGTTCTATTTAACCGACCAACATCAATCATTTTCTACCTCGAGGTCTTTGCTGTCCCATTTCTTCCTGTTGTCTTTGATCGATCGCGTAAACGCGAATTCGGCCATCTCCGGCATTTTCACGATCAGTTTGCGAACCGGGGTTATCACATCCCCTAAAAAAAAGAGTGCGGTACAAAGAAAAACCAGTTTGCGTGGAACACTAATGCAATGCATCACATGGTATCATGTTTAAGGCTGGCCACGATGACTATAGAGCCGAGCAGTGGAATATGATTTTTTTCAAGTACTAAAATTAATGCTCCTTTCTGTCAAAATTTAATATATTAACGAAGGTTATAGTTTCAATACGACTTTCCACTGCGGAAGCCTTGAAACCTCGATTGGTCGTATCACAGCATACGAAACATGTACTACAAAGCTTGCGCGCTAGTGAGTATGACATTTCTATGAAGTAGTAATCAACCACAACATTGTCACGAAGTGAAATAAGCTTGGTCAAAAAAAGAAATACCAAATTACCTTCACTATGATATTGAACTGGCATCACGTTATTTGTGGTCACAACACACCAAAAATATCTTTAACTGGGACGGTTCCATACTATTACCGAGAATGCTATTACCGAGATGGACTTTACCGAGAATGCTATTACCGAGAATGGACCCTACCGAGAACGGACATTACCGAGAATGGACATTGCCGAGAACGGACATTACCGAGAATGGACATTGCCGAGAACGGACATTACCGAGAATTGACATTACCGAGAATAGCCAATGCCAAGAATCTAGCTTAATGTAACGGACGTTGTCGAGAATTTTATACCTGAGAATCGATACCGAATGTGGCAACGTCGTGATGCACACACACGATCTGTTTATATGCATAACACGCCTGCATTGCATGTATTGCATTCTCGGTAATGTCCATTCTCGGTGGTGTCCATTCTCGATAATGTCCATTCTCGGTATTGTCCATTCTCGGTAATGTTCATTCTCGGTATTGATAGTATTCTCGGTAATAGCATTCTCGGTATTGATCGGACACCAACTGGGACTGCATCGTTATGCATAGGGTTATATTTAAAACAAAAATCTATTTAAAACAAACATGTTTAAAACAAGGCTCTTTAAAACATGTTTTTATCATGTTTTTTTTGTCTGTTTTTAAGCCATGACGTCATGAATATTAATAGTGACGTCATAGTGGATTGGCACTGACGAAATATCTGTACTATTGCTGTTGAACCGACTATTTTGAGGGATCCAACCATATCCCATATTGATATACGTCGGCTATATCGGGGGGGGGGTCATACAACATGTTTTTGGGTAAGTATTTACACAATTATGGCATAATTTTACAACTTCAAAAAACACGATTTTGTTTTTATTAAAAAGACCTTTGTTTAAAACACCGTTTGTTGTAAATGCAACACTGTATGCAGCATGTTTACGTTCGGTGGTCATCATCTTCAGAACACCGATTCCGTACCAATGATCTATACCTACGTCCTACATGCTACAACTGTTGAACCGGCGTCGATTTCGAAGGTTCCAGCCAACCCTCGTCGTATACGTCGACAGTATTATGGGCGCAAATCGTCCGTAAGCTCATACTACTACACTGTAAAAAATCTGGTAGATTTACTGGGAAATCTCTGTAAATTTTACAACGAATTACCGGTCGCAGCCAATAACTGTGCGTAGCTTGTAATTTTACATTTTGATATGTGATATTACCTTAGTTTAGCTGTGAAGTCAAGTTGCCAGAATTTCCTCGCAAAATTACTGACAGTTACTCGTAACTGCAGTTTACAAGGCTATTGGGAAGATTGATTAGCTTCATAATCGCTGCAGCCAATATATACGTGGAAATGAATGTTACTGATATATCATTCTCGTGGTGATTTGACTTGATTCAACCTCGTTCGCGAAACTGGGGTCTGTCGTACGGAAATTGTTGGCCCTAGTACCAATTTCAGTATAGTATATAGTAAGTAGGGTACAAGAAACAACTGACAATCGTAGCTAATGTAGTTACACCATAGCCATTATAATATATTATAAGGCTATATGGCTATATACGGCCGTTCTCGCTGGTTACATTCGTTGTTACGGATACGGCTGATAAGTTAGAAAATCAGTTTAGGATGTATAATATTGTTCGGGAAACTAGAAATATCAGCACCGCTTGCTCAGTTGACCATTTGCTAATGGCGGACAAGGCGACCTGTAATAGGTTACAATAGGTTACCGTTACGCGTTACTGGTTTTCTGAGATTTGTAGTAAACAGCCAACGCACAACTGTGACATCACAAGGAGCGTCTCGTTTAGTAAGTACAGAAAGTAGTGAACAACACTTGGGATAAATATCAATTTATACGAAATTAGACGGAAAAGAAAGGAACTATATGTACTGATAAATGTTTCTGTATGAAAGAGAAATAACCTAAGTCAAACATTATAACGTGGCCAGCAAATATTATTGGTGGCATGTCAGCGGATGAATACGACTTATTTCGAAATCGTTCGAGTGTCGTATCGTCATCTGACCATTATTGAGATTTGAGCAAAGGGTGATGCGAAGCTTGTTGTGCTTGAAGAAAGTGGACACGATCGTGGAAGATTCCTAGGAACGCTGAATGGGATACGCATCGTAAAAGGTACAGTACTACATAGTACTTGTTACCGTGAATATCTGCGACTGTGCAATGTGCACACCACTTTGATTTCATGATTGAAATATTTCATTCTCCGCATTCTCTGTTCTATTTTGGGATACTAGTCGACTTATATAGTGACCTGTGACACCACATACTCCGCCGCGGAGGAGTTGAAACTGTTGGCTTGTTTATGTCATTTTCGGGCCATAGCATAGAGATGTTTTCATCCACTGCTGGATTTGTTTGGCACACATGCCACCTCATATCCAGAGTGGAATTGGTGAGGATGAGGAACCTTTTGCTTCAATACATTGATAAAGTAAGTCATGAATCTCTGCTATATTATGTACAAGGCGGAGCCTTCATCACACAATGTACCAGTACCGGTACTTCAAAACATGTTACCGTATATTTTTGTTTGCCTATTTGTCTTGGTAGTCTTTATAATGTCATGTCTAGGTTAGGAACTTTGCTTTATATAGCGACTTACTCATGAATTCTTTTTAGTGGAACTGCAAGATACTAGTTACACAGAAGGAATGAGGAAGATAAAAAGAAACAATTGGAAGTTTCGCCGGTGGTGGAATTAATTCACCTTTTCTTGCGACCGCTCGTGTTACTGCATGTCTCCTAAAGAAGAATTAGACCTCCAGCAGCAATTCTTTTCCATCGATTACCACTTCATCGTGATATCAAGAATGAATATACAGTTTGTTCCAATGTCGTTTTGGGAGTGTGAAGAAAATTTTGCGATATTTTAGCATCGGGTTGCTTTGCGATAGGTATGGGTGTACGCGAATTTACAAGCTGGTATGTATCCTGATTTGCAAGGACAGCATGTAAGTAGGTAGGTAGGTAGGTAGGTAGGTAGGCGGTCTCGGTCTCAAATGTACAGGAGAACATGTAGATTGGATATACCCGGAGGGGACTGTAACATTACAGTCTGTCGTGTAAAGTGAGATTACCGGACGAGTGTAAGTTGGATTTGCATTGACCAACGGTAATGTTAGATTACCACGAAATGTCTGGCTACCGTGCTTCCAAACATTTCGCGGTAAATCGAGGTTTTTATTTTTTACAGTGTAGTTTTTTCGAAAGTATTTACACAATCATTGCATAATTGAACAACGTTTGAAAATAAGTTTTTTAAGTGAATATTTTTTAAACACTGTCATAAAACACGATTTGTTTTAAATGCAACCCTACATGCATACTTTTCCAAACGATTCTTAACTTGCGCCACCATAGCCCACACATGGACAGTGTGTTGGTCAGCACATATGCAATCATATCTACACTTTTTCTCGTTATATGACTTGGCTCGCATACCTGTGACCGGGTCGACAAAGGCATTTCGTAGAGCGTCCTTCCAACAGTCGTGTGCCAAGATGGCTTCCACGCATTCCGATTCGTCCTGATCGATAGCGCAATCCAGAGGATTTCTTCCGTCCGATAATTTAGCTGTCACGTCACCGCGACGGTCCAGCAAAATGCTCACGACTTGGTGGTGGCCGTTGAGGCAAGCTTCGTGTAGCGGCGTGGTCTGCATTGGATTCATAGTATCAGTCATTACTATAGGGCAGAGGTCTCAAACTCAAATGTGTTCGCGGGCCAGTTTTCCAGTATTGCCGACGCCGCGGGCCGCGGCATTTATAGGGGTAATCTATGTATTTCCAAGTAGGCCTTATTTGGCGAGAAAGAATTGTCTTATTGAAAGTGAGACGATCCAGCAGACTGACAGTAAACACACATTGTCAAAATGTGATTTATTCTTGTATCAACTTAGGATTGGGACGGAAAGAATCATCACATTATAACTATTTTAATAGATTTGTTGTTGTACTTAACGTATATTAATTATAAGATATAGACACCATATGGGTGAACTAATGTATGATGCTATCATAAAAGCTGTCGGGTTATAATTTGAGACAGATTGATAATAGAGACTGATCTGATATCAAAACAATTTGAGGTTAAGCAATGTAATTCCAACCGAGGATTCGGGTATAGCCTACTTCTGATAAGTAGGCTGTTAATCTCATGGCTACATATCTTCAAATATAGGAGCAGACAAAATATAAATATAATATAAATATATTAATGAATGTGTCCTAGTGATTGGAATGTCGGAATGCCGAACGGCCGATTGTTGTTACATCGTTACACTCGGTACCTTTAAATGGCCCTAATAACGTGGTTTAGCGACCAAAGATGTAACTAACATATTGCCAATGGTTTGCATAACTACTTGCTTAGTTAGCGAAATACCAAGCTGCGACCTTCTGATCTATTACTATTCTCCTGATACGCGATTAGTTTGTTGGGTCCATGGTTCTAACAAATTCACGACATTCCAAGTCCCTCCAAGTCCACTGGAGTCATTTTCATTTGGCCATCGTTTTACCCCGAGTCAGAGTAATCCTAAGAAAGGTCGGGTCCAAGTCCAACTCACAAATTTCAGTCACGAATCGTCTAAGAGTCAGGTTTGGTCATCATGAATTGGAAATGTGGTGAAATAGTGAATATTCCACTACATGGTAGCGTTTGCGATTGATGTGATAGTGAAGTTTGATGAATAGTCTCCGGCTTTCGGGGCAATTTAAGAGGGAATTTTCACTTTATAATCTGAAAAGATATATGTGACACTTATATATAGTCAAATTAATAAAATAATTAAATGTCGTCGCGGGCCGCACAAAATGCTCTGGCGGGCCGCATGCGGCCCGCGGGCCGCGTGTTTGAGACCTCTGCTATAGGGCAAGTTTTTGCAACTTTTGCAACTTTTTTTTACAGCTTCCGGCACCTTCCTAAATACTCGTAAGATATGTAGAATGCTGTTTTAAGCTGTTTGAAGGAACCTTATAGTGCAATTTTTGAAACTTCTGTCCATTGTTTTCATGTAACTCTTTGCAACATTTTGCAACTGTTTCGATTTTTCATGAAGTATTTTCGGTTTTGGTGAAATACAAGGCCAAATTCGACTGAAACACCGTAAATCAGCACCGAAGTACGAATATTTCGGGAGCTGAGCCGGTAAATTGACCTTTTTTTAGTCAACATGTGGTCTTTTAGCGCAACTTTTGCAACTTTTGTCAAAAATAAATAAATAAATGCAACTTTCCGCGGATTTAACAAAAACTTGCCCTAGCATTACATAGTGCGGCACTTTACATGATCTTACCCGCGAGCCTTTGCTTGGATTAATCGCGGCTTGCGCCTTGATCAACGCCCTGACCGTAGCTTCCCATCCTCTACCACACGCGCAGTCTAATGGCGTCATTTGTCTCGTATTCCGTAAAGCTACGTTGGCGCCGTGGTGGATCAGTGTGTCCACGCATTTGCTGTGACCTTGGAAGAATTATACGGAGTGGGACTCATTAGTTCATCTTTATTGGGAGCAGAGTTGGACTAAAACAAAATTATAGCTAGAGACGGTGTGAACATGAGGTTTACGTTCGCGTTCTGTGTGTGAACCTCGGAAATTTAGAGATTCACGTTCACAAATGAACCTTGGTCGGTTCTGCACTGTGAAACTTTCTCATATTTTACAATTTCCACCTCATTATAACATCTTCGGTTAGAATTTATTGCATTTCAATTGCGGGCCACTCCGTGCATGGCGCTAGCAGCATAAAAATCAACACTATAATTGAGCATGCACCTTGACAATCTCAAAAAATTTACTTGCTTTGTTACAAAAGTTTGCACGAAAGATCCACCTTCCCGTTTGTGAATATTTAGTGACTCTCTGCTGTGAGCTTTACCCGCAATCACACAACATCAAGCGGGAAATACACTACACGTATAGGTATAGTCAGCGAGTGATGCTGACTCAACCAACCAATTAAGTTGATATCGTTGTCTGCGGTAAAAAATCTGTCAGGCGTACGGGATCAGCTTGACTTTACGTTTATCGTATCGTAAAAAAACCAAATCCATGGGATAGGGGTGTCGACTATAGGCTACTGCTGTATAACTTGTTAATGGGGTAATATTGGTAGCAAATATAGAAAGCCGTTATATACTCTGCTCAATATCAACGTAGCAATACCCAGACGCCGATTACATTGTCCGGTCTGGCCTAGACCGATAAGACATCGTCGAAATTGTTGGCAATGTGACGGAAGATATTCATTTTATCTTTATGGGATTGTTATATCATTTGACTGCCCCAGTTGAAACATTTGGCGACATTTAAAACGTCAATGTGTGCTTCAGCATTGTGGCATTATGTGGCCCGAGTCATCCCTGGGTATCGTGTACAAAAATATAGGTTACCAATTCACTGAAATGTAGGGTCAGAATTAGCAATATGACGTCACGTGACGTCATGAGGTTCGCACCATCCCTAATTATAGCTACACAGTTCTTTTCCAAATTACACCAGAATTGGAATTACTGAGTTCGCAATAACGAGGTAATTGAATCAAATTCCGACTAAGAAGGGAATACATCAACAACCAAGATCGGTTCATATCAAAGCCGAGGTCATTCCCATAAGCATGAGAATCGCAAGCCTGGCTCGTTTCGCATTGTACGGTTCTCCAGTAGCATTTTCAGGGAAACCATAAATAAGATTATAATTAAAATTAGAGCGTGGAAACATTTCATAAATTAGATTACTGGCATTCACACTAATTAATCCAATTAGAAAACGGGAATTATCTAGTGTTCCAAGTCTGAATGTAAGCGTATAGCTGCACGTGCACGCGTGCACACTAGGGCTCTTCAAAAATGACTTTTTTCTCAAATCGTACTGGCTACTTGATAAACTTGTTAGGTTACCTAATTTAAGCCTACACACAAAATTTGGTTCAATTCCAGCCAGTAACCGCTTTGCTACAGGAGAAGAAAGTTTCTATTTATTATATAAAAATAAATAATAAAAATTTTGAAAATTTTCTGTTCACCCCATGAAAGTGTTAGGCTGTCTATAGAAACGAACCTCACCAAATTTGGTTCAATTCCAACCAGTGGTAGCGGAGTTATTGCCGTCGAAACAGTTGGAATTTCTTAAAATAGTGTTTACGGTGACCGATTCTTTGTTTATTTATTATAGTTCTGCTCACCGTAAATACTATTTTAATCAAATCCAAATTTTTCGACGGCAATAACTCCGCTTCCACTGGTTGAAATTGAACCAAATTTGGTGAGCATAGTTTCTATAGACAGTCTAACATATTCATGGGGTGAACAGAAAATTTTAAAATTTTTTATTATTTATTTTTATATAATAAATGGAAACTTTCATCTCCTGTAGCAAAGCGGTTACTGGCTGGAATTGAACCAAATTTTGTGTGTAGGCTTAAATTAGGTAACCTAACAATTTTATCAAGTAGCCAGTACGATCTGAGAAAAAAGTCATTTTTGAAGAGCCCTAGTGCACAACTGCACATACAGACGCTACAATCACCTGCAATAGAAGCGAGATGCAACGCTGTGTTGGCGTTTTCGTCCACTCCGTTGATTGTTGATTTGTCGTGATCCAATAGCTCCTTTAGGATGACGTGCTGGCCATACTTCGCTGCGATGTGGATCGAGGTTGCTTCATCTTCGTTTTTGCCGTCGATTCGAGCTCCATAGTCGAGCAATATCTTGGTGGTGAAGTCAAGAAATGTGATATCGTCACTCGTCAGATTAGTGGCTACTGACGACGCACGTTGAATGATTAATGAAATTCGGGTAGCACGTTCAAGGATAAATGAAATGTAGAGGGAGATGGTGAATTATATTACCTCAGTAAAAAATATCGCTTGTTCGAAGAACTGGGCTCCTGCTCGCCACATTATCCGCAGTGTCTTACAGAAAAGCCTATAAGTGGGCCGTGCTATAAGTCAGCAGTTGTAGAATACAAATGAAGAATATCGGCCTGGTATAAATGACCATAGTAGTCGGCAAACAGCATGAATACCTCATAACAAAGCAAGCAAAAAAAAACTATATTGAATAGTCCCTTGTGCCACCTCTGGATTTCGGGCCATGTGCGGCAACCGTGAAAATTATGCGGCCCGTCAAGAAGTGTCAATCTTTGACAGTGCGTGGCCCACGAATTGACTTTCTAATTTAGCATGGTCTGGTAGGTATGGGCTAAGCTCAAGCGGGCTAAGTAAAAGGTCAAGATATCGCTAAAATATATGCATACACTGTCAACACACTGAAGAAATATATTTGACAACCTGATTTAATTTCGCGATATGTCTTTGGGCTGTCAAATAAAAATTGTCAAATGTTCATGTAATAGTGACATTTTTCACGCTTGTTATGTGTAGTTGGATAATGGGGTGTACGAACTTTCAGATTAACGAAAGTCTATGTGTGACCTGATGTCCCACGGCACTATTCATATCACGCCGGCGTGTCGAAATGGTTGTCAACGCACACCTCAGACTATCTTAACAGTTTTTAGATCATTTCTAATAACATTTGTTGCGTGTGTTCGACCTTATAAGGTCTGATCAAATTATAACTAGAGAAAACACGTGTCGTGTCGTGTCAGGGAGCAGCCATAACTTTGTGATGATACAGTTCAGTAATGGTCAAAGAATACATGTTTTCAATTACCCGCACGATTGGAAGATAGCCTTTTTTAGAAGCGATGTGTAGAACAGAGTTCGTGTTCTTGTCTGTTTCGTCCATGAGGCGTTGAATGCTTTCGTACTTCAGCAGTTCCTGGAGAATAATATTGTTCTTTTCATATAAGACCGTAATTTATGGTAAACAAATCATTATTATAGTTACTGCAGCCGTTGCAATGAATCGCTCCACCCGTCTCTTATCCCCCAACCAAGTATATATAAAATCACGATGAATTGAATCCCAACATATCATATTCATCACAGGGAGCTCTTCCCAACCAGATTATTGCTTTGGTGCGTTTTCACGCCACATAGTTCATGACATTATAATGCAACCGGTGCATAAATTCATGGCTGAGCTAGTGAACAATGAACATATTGTCCTGTAATAGTTAATTCTTCCATCCCCAGCAAGGCCGACATATTTTTTCTGGTTTCGTCACTGCAAATGATGACTATCCGATTGAGTTATTTACAAAAGTCATAACGAGAAAGTAATTTCCTGTAAAATTGGAACGTGAGCAAGGATGATTTCGAACTGGCTGTATCCTCAAGTAAATCGAACATTTTGCAGCGCGTCGCCAATTCTCAGCCAGACTGCTGTGATGTATCGCAGGTAAGTATGATGAAACCTGACAATTGTAATCGCGTAAACCATATAAATATACCCACATGTACTGCAGATGTCCTGTGATCTTCCACGGCAAGCATAAGACAGGTCTTATCGTGTTTGTCCGTGGCGCTGGTATCAGCGTCATGTTCGATCAGCCATGACAAGGTTTCCAAATGTCCTTGCTTACACGCCAGTAGCAAAGGCGTGAGGTTATCTTTGTCTCTGGTCTCCAAATCCGAGCCCCTATACCGTAAAATGCATAACACGCATTAGAGTACATCCGCAGCCAGAATCAAATACGGCACCTGTTGAAAAGGAACTCAATAACTTCGAAGTTGTTGTGATGGGCTGCCAGAAGTAGCGGCGTAGCGAGACTGTTGTTCCTTGCGTCCACGTCAGCTCCGCTTTTAATCAGCTTGTCGCAAATATCAAGAAAGCCTGTAAATAAGAACAGCATCCATGGGCTATCCGGTTTATGAGCACTATATCTGGAAAATATGTAACCTTGGGATGATGCGATGTGAATGGGCGTGTCCCCGTGCGATCGCGGCGCCGTAACCAAACGCTTGACATCGTCAGGAGTCGGCATCAATGCAATCAATTCGTTAACCACGGCTGCGTGGCCTTTGCCGACAGCGATGTGAAGGGCCGTGTTCTTTCCAGCATCTGGGCGCAACATCATCTCTCTGAAATATCGATCAGGGACATATTAGACTTTGATTTTGTATATGGTATATGAGAATACGACCAGAGGTGGTTAGCGATTAAGTACGTCTACTTTTTCTGAGTACTCAAGTAGATTTTGCGTAGTTAACTCCTGATTAACTGATTTTACCATACGTTGTGGAATTTGTTCTCGTTACGAAAAGCCATACATTTGAGTTTAAATTTTGCAATGTAATGCACACCCCTAGACATTAAAATGATTTTTGGATATGGCGAACAAAACCACTTGCGTTGTAATCACCAATCGAAAAAATAATCAACAACCGCCTCCGATAAACTGATAAAAGTGTGTGACTCATCGGGCAAATCTACTTTAAACAAATGCTTATACTTGAGTACTTTTCATATCTTCGATTTCTACTTCAACTGGAAGTAGTTGTGACGTTTTCAAAATGCTACTTCAAACTTGCTATTGAAATTGAAATTTACGACATTACTTCTACATGTACTGGAGTAGCAACGTTGTGTACTAAGCCCACCCCTTTAAACGTCTACCGCGCTACGAGCACGCTTTAGAAAGTGCAGCAGTCAGCGGTTCTCCAACCTGTAGTCCAGCTCTAGAACTGTAGATTCGAGGCATTACCTTGCTTTTCCGGGTGCGCTGCGATGAGCAATATTGATTATGTATCGAACGACTGCCACGTTGCCGTCGGCGCACGCAAAATGCATGGGGGTCATCATGTCGTTATCTACCGCTTCGAGGCTAGCACCTTTTTCGACCAGTGCCTTCACAATGAGGAAATAGCCGTGCGTCGCTGCCAGGTGGAGTGCTGTCATTCCTTGACTGTCTTTCAACTGGTATTAGAAAAATGTATATGTGTCGGTGAGTTTTGATATCAGGGATTTACGACAAGGTAATTGTCGATACGGATTTACCAAGATGGTCAAACGCTGCAGTCGCCTTGAATCGAGACCCGGACAACTAGATAATTGTAGGTATGATATTAGACTGATTAAGGGCAAAATACAGGTGATCTAGTTCAAATCTACTTTGTGAAATGTTTTTGTGATCTAATATTAATTCTAATCTAATTGATGTCTTTCCTGATAATGTTCCAGGATAACTATTGTAAAACGACCCAAGTTTGGTGTACATGTACTGACATTTGTCATTCTCATGCTTTTATGAATGAACTCAGATTTGAGATGGACTGAACTTGATTTTTGTTGTATTTTTTTCACGAATCCAGTAATTCTGATTTTAATCTCAATTTGGAAGAAATGTGTAGCTATAATTCTAAATCTAACCAAATTCGGAGAAATTTAAAATATGCAGCTGTGCAACTCTGCTTGAACCTATCCTTACGTCAATATTGATGCCCTCACATTCCAGCAGCTGCTGGACGCAAGACGTGTTGCCTTTGATGGTGGCACAATGTAGCGGCGACTGGCCTTCAATGTCTACATCGTTGACATTCGCCCCGCTAGCGTGAAGCAGTAATATGACGCTGGTTTCCCGTTCGAGGGATTCTTGTCTTTGCTGTTGCTGCTTTTTAACCAAACGCTTGAAAAGGCCGCCTCGCATTTCGTCGACAATGTTACGCATTGATTTCCTCTTCGGCCTGATTCGAGCAGCGAAATGAAGAGGGGTTTCTCTGCTCTCGCCAGCTCTGATGTTGACACCTGTGAACCAGAATTAATGCTTGAGTGTTTGCGTGTCGGCCTATATTCTGTTTGGTCATGAGTTCGCTACGCGTACCGGTACCAGCGGGCTATATCTACTGTCTCTTTCGGCCTACGCGGTTTGATAGGCCTATTTCTTGTTGTTGTTTGAGGTAATTATGGTGTTTTTCGACTGCAGTGGTCATGGTCATTTACACCAGGCCGATGTTCATTATTTTGATTCCGTATCTGTCAACTTGTAGTACGGCCCATAAGACATCGCATACGCGGGTCAAATGGCGGGGAGGAGCCTGTATTAGCCTATTTCTTACTTGCTCCTGCGTCAATGAGTTTCTTGCAAACGTCAAAATGATTGCCTTTGGCCGCCAAATGTAACGGGGTCGCGCCTTCCTCGTCTGTAGTAGCATTCAGCATTCGGCGCGATTGTATTTTGTTCAAGCTGCTCAATAGAAAGTCCAATGTTTCCGATTCGCCATCTCGAGCAAGCTGTCAGATTTGGAAGTGCGTCAGGCTACATCACATATTAGTATAAAAAGCCGAAATTCTTCTATACCTGCATCAGCGTGAGTTTGAACGTTCCAGATGCTAGAACCTTCCTCATATCCACGTTCATCAGGTATTGGCTCCATTGGCTTTTACGTCTGGCGGTCTGCTTGAACTCCCCTTGCCGCATAGCCTCGGATAGTGTTTGGCCAGGCTCTTCTTCGTCATCCTGGTCTATAAAGCTGACTAAAATGGTTTCATTGATTAATAGTTTCCTTTCGGGGTGTCTTTTTAGCTTAGCATGTAATCCATAGCCAAATAGGACAGATAACACTCAGTAGACATTGTTAACCACTAGCATACTGACGGTCGAACACTATTCAATTCACTCAACTCACCCGAAGGCCTGTTACTGGATTGCTCTGAAATTCCAGAGTCACTGGACTTGTCAGATATCGAACTCATCTTAATCAATTCTTTCGATTTATCTTTTGATTCATCCGTCGATACTTCCACGTCTCCGAACAGATCTGCTTCGAAAACATTTATTTCCGCCGGGCTAGTATCCATGACCGTTCGTTCGCCCGTCGTATCGAATATAAACTGAGAATAGGTTGGATACCAATGATTCTTCCAAGATAAATGTTTATGTAATATGAATCCAAAACTTCTAGTTATTGGGAATGTCATGTGTAGCTGATGATGAATTTCATAAGTCCTGTTTAATCGCGGTGTCTTTTATCATATTTTATCATTGAATTTGAATATTGTGTACATGCATACTGCTGTGTATAAGGAATATTCCCCAGTGATGCTAACCACAAGCTCTATCCTCAACGATTGTCCTACGATTCTCTAATGGGTGTTTAATTTCGCATACAGCGATGTTTATATATTTCCTGTTGCTTTCATGGAACTTCTACGAATTCTATATTAGCGATAGACTTATTAGCGGTCACTGAAAGCACTATTCATGATCATATCTTTTCATTTTCTTTGAGGTAAGTCGCTAATACCTCCTTAAGTATAATTGTGCAACGACCTCAACACCCCATCGTATTCGTAAACGCGATCCAATTACCGATAGCAATGAAAGAAAAACTTACTGGTTGAAAAGGCTCCAGTGCTATCTTCGCGCCTTCAGTTCATGCGACCAATGTAATATACTTCCGGATCTCTCTGGTCAATATGTTTTCGTTTGCATGACCCGGTAATGTAATTGGGGACGAACGCTAAGTGCGTTACCACAGGAATCTCATGTTATATATACCGACGAGCTACAAGGTACCGAAACTGTTCCGACCATTGCGATTTGAATCGATAAATTAAGCCCAGACAGTAACCACCTGATGAGAGAGGGTTATAGTTTCGACTAAATTTAAAACAAAAAACAATTTAAAACAAACACGTCTGAATCATGGCCTTTGTTTAAAACATGTTTTATTGTTGTTGTTGTTGTTGTTTTCTAGCCGTGTCGTCACGAATATTTAATTGTGACGTCACAGTGGATTGGGATTGACAATTGAAAATATATAGGGTAATCTGGCTCCTTCGTCGAAGAGGGCTTCCGACCACTGTCATAAACAGACCCAAGAATATCTTTAACGAGGACTAGGTTGTTATGCAGCAATTTTGCGGTCGGCTGTCATCACCATCAGATCACCCATCCCGTGCCAATTACTATCTATCTCTACTTGCTACAACTGTCGAACCAACGGCGATTTTGAGGGTTCCAGCCAATCCATATCCGATGCGTCAACTATATTGGGTGCAAATCGCCATGACGCTCATATGCTACATGTTTTTTGAAAGTATTTAGACATTTAAGGGATATGGCAAACAGAACTGGGTCAGCGTTTTGTTTTTAAATATTATTAATAGGGCAAGTTTTTGTTGCACTAAAATCGCGGGAAAGTTGCTCTTAATTTTACCAAAAGTTACATTTATAATTTTTGTTGAATTATTAGGGTATGAGATACTCGAAATGTTCCGTTGTTTCGTTGTTCCGTTGTTTCCGTAGTTTCTGCAGAGCTGTCAAATTTGTTACTTTGCCATTTAACGGCATTTTTCCCGCCACACAGCAAGAAAATTACGCAATGCGGTAATAATTTACCCCCAAAAATCCAAACAGCATAGCGATTACCCGCTCCCCCTAAAACAAGTCAAATGACACAACCCAAACCCTTTAGGTCTGCAAACGTCACCCAAGGCATTACAGAAAAACTCACTCTCGGCGACATTAACAGAAGCAATAGCCTGAAAAAGGTGACCCGGTGAAAATGGTAATTTTCGGCAGTCTCGCCTGAGCGTTCGTGAAATTGGAAACTATCTCAAATTTACTCGACAGAATTAATAAAGTGATATATTTACATATTGCTCGGGCACGATCGTGCTGGCAGGAGTAGTTGAGCTTCTTGCTTGCAAGCGATTGTGTCATAGATAACAGTGACATGCAGCTAACACATCATATAGCACTTTGTGATGCAAATTAAAGATAATAGAACCATACCAGAAATAGTATATTGCATGTTTTTGAATCACTTCTTTACATTTTTACGCAATATTTGATAAAAATTGCAATAAAAATTGGCATGAAAATAGAGAAAAGTTGCAAAAAGTTGCACTATAAAATCCCTCCAAACACCTTAAAACATCATAGTACGTAGATTCTGAGTATCTAGGAAGCTGTCGGAAGGTGTGAAAAAAGTTGCAAAAGTTGCAAAAACTTGCCCTAATTATTATCCATGTCTGTTCCAACATTGTATTTAAAACTGTGAGCATCTTAGCGTGCGATACGGCTGATCTCATCTGTACCTTTACGTACCAATTTATCGCCTTACTACCGTAAGCATCGAATTTTGCGAGTTGATGAGCTATATCGCTTCGAAGTATCAAAAGTTGTTCACAAATATTTTTCCAATAGTCTGCCTCCTGTGTTTGATGACTTTTTCATACCTGCTAAAAATGTCCATTCCCATTACACGAGATCCTCGTCAAAGGGGAATATCTACTTACCCCCACCCAATAGCAACCTAACTAAGAGATCTATCGACTACTCGGGACCTATCATTTGGAATGCATTACCGCCACATATCCGTGAATTGCCTTATGATAGATTCAAAAAAGCCCTACTTGATCACCTCTTATCGTTACACTAACACTGTTGCCCTACCTCGCCCAGACATTGCTTCATTGATCATTTGCTACCATCGTTTAATTTTTCTTCTATTTTATTTTTTTAACTACTGTAACTTTTTTTACAGCCAGACTGTTTAGAGTCAAGTGTAGCTGTTTGATGCTGGTGTGATCAGACTAGATGACCCTCACGGTCTTATCGATCATTCCTATGTAATACCGAATACTGTGCATGCATATTTTCTGCACCACCACCACTGCCGTGTGTTATGTATTTTGGTTTGATGAAAAATAAAGACTCTCTCTCTCTCTCTCTCTCTCTCTCTCTCTCTCTCTCTTCAAGATATGACTTTTCGTTTCAGATGCTTTTCTGTACTGTACCTCCAAGAAGCATATAAAACATACAAAACATATAAGTTTTGCTACTTGCTTAGGTGTCAACTTCTCGATAGAAATCTGGTTATGTCACTTCAGGCGACATGTACCGAAACCTTATATTTTACTATATTGTTAAGAGTATTGCTTTCAAAACAACATTCATTGCAGTAAAGAATTTTTTACCTCGAAGACTTTTCGTGTGCCCCTTATCAAAAGTTAACGGCACAATAACAAGCACATAGAAAGAGATTCAAACGAAAACCAAATAGGTATAGTATGACATAACAATGCAATAATAAAAAGCAACCCTAGGCAAAGACAGCTGCACCGGTGGTCATAACAAAGAGACGAGAGAAAATCAAATTATACAATACACGGAAGACATTATACTATACAGACAAATAGCGGTATATATTATTGGAGAATTTTAAGATTGTAGAGAAACTCCTTCTGCTGGCATAAATCAGGATTGGTCAATTTTATGATAGTCGACTCCAACACAGACAGATGGAAGGCAGATCTACATTTTGCAGTCACAGTGAACAATGAACAATGAACATGCCTCCATTATAATGACTGGCACAAACCGGATAGTTCATTAGATGTTGACCGATTGCTGAATTAAACGCAGTGACCTGGCTATAGGAACCAGGGTCGACCGCTTCCCTACACAGACGAACAAAGTGCAGAACGATCGATATGTTGGTTTACTGACCTAATCGATTTTGGCACATGTTGGTTCACTCGTTCAGACAACCGCAATTATTGTTATATTGGTATTTTGTTATATTGTTAATTGTTATATTGTTACGCTCAGTGATCGTCGAGTCATATATTTTTCATCTGAACAAGTCACACACAATGTACAATGCGATGTCATGAACAGATAGGAGGATGTCGAACGACACGCATCAGTATAGCGATCCTTTTAATCTAACATCCCCCTCGGCCTAGAGTGCCCGATGTCACAGTTCTTTTCGATGTTGATCTTTTTGAAGCCGCGGCCCTTTTTACTAGATCTTTCCGTTCCTTGTGAGTGCTTTCTTTCGTCGGGTCTTTTTCTGGGCTTTTTGTCGCCGTATGAACGGCCAACGGCGGGGAAAGAGGAGCCCAGATAAACCTCCGACGGGAATCGAACTGGCTCCGCCAGCTGATATAGTCTGGGTTGTTTGATCGCCATTCTACAATACACACAAAGGGAACTTATTGTGTCTGGACTTATCAGTCAGTTAATTATACTCAGTCGGTCATTACTCGCTACGATTGCTCCAGTCCAACTCGCCCCCGAGTTGTATCAGTTTCTGTGAAGGACTGATTGCATTGTCCCCTTGATCACCCATGCATTGTAGAGAGCAGAAGGTGTTTTTTCTTTTGCTGCTGATCCGATCCTACGACAGTTTGAATCCTGATCAACCAATCTCATCTAGTTTATAAACCTTCACCCAATATATACATTCGTATAAAAATCAGGCTCTTCGATATTGGAAACTTGGAAATTGAATTTCATTCCGAATTAGCACGACATACAGCAAAAATTAAGTTCAGTTCATATCGAATCGAGTACATTCGCATAAGCATATTGTTTCAATAGTGAAGTTCCGAAAACTTGCAACCACGTTCATTTCCTAGTTAACACCCAACATCAATTGAAGAACTTGGTTTTGTAAGTTTGACCGATGAGTACAGACTACTTTTTTACGATCATGCTGTTCGCTTAGTGTCACCGACGGTACGTAGACAGAACGAAACGTAGGCTTACTCAAAGCCGATTAAATTTTATTTGGTATTGACCGTTTATCACGCCAACTATACAGAAAGCAACTGGTTCTAACGGTGACATTTGGTGTACTGTGAAACCTAAATATAGTTCATTACTGTAGTTCTATTATCTGTGCGGTTGCAACCGCTACTATGATTCTAGTGAACCGGTATACCGATTACTGTTCCAGCAAAGTTGCTATTCAACTTAGAACTCGTTCATTACGCCTAAGGCAATCTTCGGTACATCACGACTGTCATGAGCAATAGCAATTACAATACGGATGAAGTGCTAAGCGCTTCGATACTTTCAGTTCTCATCGAGAGAGATAGGTTCGATATGTCCAAACGTCATGGACACTGGACAGGCATGGCGCACATTCAGTGCCGTCTATTTCTAGACAGTATGCATCCCGGCTTTCGCATTAATAAAAACAAATACTGCTTTATCATAAATCGTCGCAGCGATAATCCTCCAAGTAAGAGTGAGAAATATTTATGTAGCATTTTTGAGATCAGTCATAGCCAGCAATAATCCATCAAGGTTTGTGTGGCAATCTGTGGCATTTACGGTGTTTTATTTAGCTGTCTGGCGAATAAAAAATCTGCCGCGATTATTATGAGTAAAGTGTACTCTGTATTGTATAGGTGGATAGAAATTGGTAAATATTCCTTCTTATATTGTGACTCTGACGCGAAGTAGTGAAATTCTTCTTGAGCCTCATTAGAATACGAAGAGTCGACAATGTAATCATGAAATATACCACCCTGTCAAATCGATATGCATGTAAGTGCAATAAATAAGACTTATGCAAAGAGCTCGATCAAATGATCTCCTAAAATTGATGAGCTCAAAAGTTTGCTTAGTTTTACATTATACTAACGATATCCATATAATCACGATGGAAATTGAAATCAATCGCGCGATCACAAAGGAGCAATGTGTGTGGTCACTGCTAATGCCATCTACTCTAATTGTTGTCGTCTGTCGTGTCGTATATACAACGTTTGCTGGTTTGTTAGAACGTTACGTTTAGTTTCCAAGAAGCGCATTGGTTAGAACTTGGAAGACTAGTTCATCGAGTCATGCGCATGGTCGTAAAGTGCGAAGTGGGGTTTCGATGTTTGAATATAAATATTCATTGAAAGGTCGGTATCAGTTGCATACACCTGTTTGCTTTACATGTTTGCAAGCTGGGTCATAGTAGGTAATCCAAGTGTGCTAAATCGGGAATGGCCCAAAGTGTGTCTTGTTTTGTACATCTCGCGTTCAAAATACCAAGAGCTATCATAGTGAGCCTTTTGAAATAGTGATTGCATACCGTTTTTTTATTCCCAAGGACGAAGATATATTATTGTAGTGGTAGCCTATATCAATACAAGTAAAATATATTTGACATTACGGGGAGATGGAACCCGGGATACTAGCCGCGATCGTCATCCTTGGGGTCGAGCTCGTCATAATCATTGTGGTTCTCGCATTCCTGTTCTCGGGAAGATGCCCGCTGCGTGAGTATGCCAGCCGCAGTCAGAAATACGATTGCTCTAAGCGTTATTGAGTATATTGTGAAACTATACTTCGATTTTGAGATGATAATGAAGCATGTTCGATTGTAAATCGCCTTTTAACTGTTTATTGAATGGGGTTCTCCATTAACGTGGAAGACTCGGGATTATTTGGTACGATATCGAATTCAGAGGGGTCAAAGTAGTCAGATTTGCTACTCAAGTAGAAGTAGAAGAAGCGTCGTAAATTTCTACCCAGTCACAAGTAGAAGTATTGATTTCAGAGGCGTGTCAAAACTACTTCAAGTGGAAACATAAAATGAAACTATGAAAAGCACTCTCGAGTATCAAGCTGAAGATCTGGTCGGGTGTTTCCATAATTTTGGCAGTTAATCGGCGCTGTTTTCGAAATTCCAAGATGCATCTTTGCGACTAACGTAAAATAGCTAATGACACTGCAGATAGGTACAGTCAATACAAATTTTTGTGACTGAGACAATTTCCGTATCGTTCAGAATGCTGCAAGAAGGAACCGTCTCCTGAAAACGGCGACTACAAGAAAACCGAAGAGACGGACGACAGTAAGAATTTGTGACAGTATTCATGGTTGCTGTTGAAAATTTAACGAACGGACTTGGCGCTTGCCGCATAGAATACAAACCAGTGGTTCTAAACCTGCGGTACGCCATTTCAGGTAGTTCGCAGTAAATGGATTTATTTTTAAGTAAAATTACTAAGTAAAAATCCTCAACGTATATTTTTCTAATGTAAGAAGTGTCCTCATCGAATGCATTGCTACATACTTTATGCGTCATGATTCGACTCAGTTGCATCCCGCCTAGATCAGCTTGTGGAGAAGATGCAATTGCAACCATCACGTTAAACCTAGCCTTATTACTAGGCGTGCATTTAAAACAAAAATCAATTTAAAACAAACATGTTTTAAACAAGGGCCTTTTTTATTGTTGTTGTTTTTAAGCCATGACGTCACGAATATTCAATTGTGACGGCATAGTGGATTGACATTGACAATTGAAAATATAGGGTAAATATAGCTCCTTTGACGAAATATCTGCACTATTACTGTTGAACCGATTATTTTGAGGGTTCCAGCCATCCCATATCGATATACGCCGGCTATATATCGGGTGGTAATTGTGCGTAGGCTCGTACAACATGTTTTTTGGGAAAGTATTTACACAATTATGGTATAACTTTACAACTTGAAGAAAAAACAATTTTGTTTTATAGAAAACGTGTTTTAAAACACCGTTTGTTTTAAATGCAACCCTACTTATTACTGTGTGTTATTAATTATTATCTGACTCGGATTAGCCCGAAGGCCGCGTTTGTTTCGAAGTTTTGGCGGACGACTAATTTGCTAATCCGCTCATGTTAATAATCCTATGTGTACATTTGGAGTAAAGTTGAGATTTTCGTTAATTTGTTGGTACGCTACAGAATCATAGAACCTCAAGGTGGTACGCGCTGGGAAAAGGTTGAGAACCACTTATATAAAAATGATATCGCGAATGGCGGTTACTCGTTACACTATAATAAAAATTCAACAACAGAAGGATTTATGCAATAGTCGCTGAGTAAATAATTAGTAATACAAAAATTCCCTTATTATCGATGAAGACCAAGTTAAAAATAAACCAGGGTTTCAAAATATCGGCAATAACTACACGGTTTCGTTTCTATAGTCATGGTTTTTCAATGTGCAGTAATTTAGGTTGCGATTTAGCTTTGTGAGGTTTTGCTCGGGTGAACTATATATAAGAGTGGTTCTCAACCTTTTTGTCTTCGCGGACCCCCTTTGGGCCGTCATGGACCCCCGCGGACCCCTCCTCCCAATTTTGGTTCAAATGTAACTTAATTATCGTACAACCGTCATCTGTCGTGTGTAAATATCTCCTGTATATATAGGCTAGTGATAAGGAGCAACAAAATGACTTCTCTTCGACATAACATCCTACTAATTATGTAGGAAATGGGAAGACCTTTTGTAGCGAATTCTGTAGGTGCACTTCTTGAAATACGTGTGCGCGTCATGAAAATTCACGGCGTCAATTTGATCTAAACAAGTGCCGAAAATCCAGTTCCACAGAGATAGGCGTTGGCAACTGCAATAATTAAGCGTAACGCTTCAGATGAATGGGTATGATCTATAGGGCGCCAAAATTGAGATAGAGAACATATAGCGTCCAGCCAACGGAATAGTCATTTCTATCTAGCCGCTTATCTTCAAGTTATTCTGGAATGTCGGTTATGTAGCCTATATCACAGAATGAAAATGAATTTTTGCAAACGATTTTCAACAAAAGATCTCTAAACAGCAATACGTTTGTGACAGTAGGCTATTGGCAAATAGACTGAGTTTACTCAGTAAAATATTTCATCTCAGACGGCCATTCTGTTAATGCGAGTCCTGAAGTTTGAGCAGGTGTGAAGCGAAACTGTCTCGTAATTTCTCTAATTAAAAATACAAATTAGGTTTCCAGCTATTTTGCAGATTTGGAGGTTTCTCGGACCCCATGAAAATGGTTCGCGGACAGCCGGTTGAGAACCACTGATGTATAATTATAAACTATAAATCAAAAATAAACAGCGCTATGCTAGTACTTAACCGACTGCTCTGCCAACGCAACGACACTGTACCATAATCGGTAATCACTTGATTTATTACCGGTAGCATCTTTCAAAGCCCACTGTGGTAATCGATGTGAATATTTGACGCTATAAATCAAAAGAGCCGAGTTCCGTGATCTCCCAAAACACGAATGTCTAGACGTGCATATATACATATGCTACTGTGATCCGCGTAAGCGGTGACTTAAGAAAGCCTATAGCAGTGGGCCGTGCCTACAAGTCGCCAGCAAAGGAATCAAAATATAGAATATCGGCTAGGTGTAAACGAGCGTTGCAGTCGAAAAACACCATGGGTAACACAAACAACTACATGCTATTGACTTCTCTTTTCAGAAAAACCTTTGGAAGACTTCCCTGAAACTCCGCCCGATGAAAATGTGAGTGACTATATATATTATGCAACTACAAATTTTACGTCGTTATTATCGTATGCCTAATAGAACATCTGGCAGAAATACGTGTGTATGTGTATAATATGTGTGTTCGCATCGCATATACGTCTCGCCACACCTCTCAACTGAGCAATAATTCGGAGGAGTCCAGACCTGGCGCTCGAAGACATTTCTTGACCCGATCCACATGCAGAATATCTGCCTTACAGTCGAGGAGATTCTAACCCCGCCTTGAATTGCCTTTCTTGTCCGCCAGACACCTGCACCAAATCTTCCTGAGTCGTGTGACCTAGTAGACGAAAGTCGACCCGACGAAAAAGTCGATGCCGATATACTTCCACCGGAACTTGAGCAGAATGTAATAAGAGAAATTGTTGCAGACGAACTGGTCAGTGGGAGGATTCCCAGCCGTGGCAGTTGCGTTACTAACACCTGCTCTTGCGTTGCCTCGTAATTTCTTGTTCTGTATTAATAGTGGTGCACCATATGTCATATCAGATTTATTTCACCAGCCTGCTACTAATATCTTGTAGTGCTCATAACCTTGTAGCTAGATGGCGCTAAACGTACTGTGCAGTGTGCATGGGCTGTATTTCTTTGGGCCGAGATTGTGTCATCATATGTGGTTATGATGTCTCGTTCAGAACGTGGTGATATTCACTTGGTTTACGTCGGTATCGTATTTAGCAGCCGTGAATCACGGGCAATATATGGCTCATTCGTTGATAGGATACGGATTTCCGATAAATATTTGATTTTGCACCTGAGCATCTTATTTATCGACATTGCTGCAACTTAATTGTTTGTAAATTTTCGTAACGGCCAGAATCATTATTCTCGTGGTGGCTGAAGCAAGTCTTCTGTTCTCTGTCTTCTGTCTTCTTTTAGGAGGATTTGTGCTCTTTTCTTAGGAAAACTGAGTGGTCCTTGGAGGACGCCCCAATGTCCCCTTTTTCTCGCATTTCGCTATATGTTTATACTCTCCACAATACGTTTAGACAAGAAAAAAATTACTGTAGCCACGAAACATGCTGAATTGTTGGCTAAAAAGGGTTTCCCAACAAGTTGCCCTTCCTTCCTGGTTGTTTTTGCAATGTTCGGCGTTCTGTGTTTTTTTACATGCAACGGTCTGAAGCTATTTAGAACTGACCTATAAGATTAAGCGCATCAGTTTTGAGCATCTTGACGGCTTTATATAATTTCAATGAAAATTTACTGTAAGCAATTTCACGAACGTATCAAAATTGATCCTTCCTTATCGGTAAAAGTTAAGGGAATCGCATAGTACTTATGGGTTAAAGCTGGAAAGTAAATTTCTTTGGTAATTTCTGTATCTTTTTTGTAACTTTTGCCTGCAACTACCAAGGACATGTAAAACATCATCAAGCTCAAACGTAGGAACTGTACTTCGTTTGACTTACCGGCAAAAATATCACCTTATTCAAAGGTACAGAGAATATGGTCGGTCTACTACTCTACGGGATCGGAATCCCATTTCATAAAATCCAAAGATGCATGTCAAAAATAGCGCTTGCTGATAATTGCTCATTAATGATTCCAATATAGAACTTTTCTTCGGTAACCCGATCGTTACGTATATAGGCGAAGAAACCGGTTGAATCTTCCTCTTCGTCGTCCGACGAAGGGGTTGGCGACGTGCAAAAAACACCATCGATCGACGAATCTTCAAGTAGCAGTTCGGAAAGTGAGGTAGAAGAGCCTGCCCCACTACCCCCACCATCTATCGCGTCAACAAACACGTCAGTGTCATCACTCCCGCCACCAGCCGAAGAAGCAGATTTGACGATACCTAAAAGTATGATTCAATTGCTTATGATGTCGAAGTTCGTTAAAAGTTATATTTTTCGCCGTTCAGCTGCGTCTTCAAACCCGCCCGCGTCACTGCAGGACGGAATTGTTCTCTCGCTTCGTTTGGACAGTGCATCTGGTTTGTTATTGTTTTTAGTATCATGATGACACAACGTTCATCGGTGATGAGACAGCTGGGCTATTTCATTTGCCTCAATTTAGTATAGGTACTCACTGCATATAGCTGCTGCTCCACAGCTAGTTGATGTCCCTTAACCATCATATAAGAACGAATTCAAATTAGATATACCGTACTGATTATGGGGATGAGCACAGCAGTCAAATATCTCGGTGTATTCGATTTTAAGTCGTCTAGTATGTCAGTAGTCAGTACCACCTATTATGACATCGTATCAACAATAATCTCATCAGCGGCATCTTTTTGTGGCCTCGAGGAAAATAGTTATGTTATCTTATTGCGCTCTGTAAACATTGCTAGGGTCTATCGCTACAGTACAGAAATGCGTTCAAAGAAAATTAGTATCCTGGTGCAACATGCTTTTTGATGCTGAACTAGCCGGGGGATTCGCTGGCCAAAATGTAGAAATACAGTATTGAAACTATATTTTCGTTAATAAAATATAACTCCTGTAAAGAAATATAATTTTGTTGATCGAAAATTAACCCTAGACTAGAATCATTATAATTGATGCTCGACTAGTATTCTAATACTATCATCGTTTTATCGAGTCCTACTTTTAGAAGCCAAACGATTGATCACATTTGTAACTGATAGCGTACGTCTTCTTTCTCGGATAACACATGATCTATTCTAGACGCTGAGCTTGAATCCAGCTCGTCTTCCGCGTCGTCATCCTCGTCTGAGGAGGACGAAATCCGCGTCTTCCGTACATTTGAAAGTTTACCGCCAGAATCAAATCAGGGAATGTCAATCGTCTACGATCCGGTAGGTAATCATTCCTCTGGCGCGAGTGTAGGCCAACATCCGGATTCAACATCTGAAAATGCTACGGGTGAACTGTATTGTGTGAAACGAACCTAGTTTACTGTGCAACTTGTGCCTGTGCACTGTGCAGTGTGCATACATTTGCCACTCTCTTGCTTATCATAATGAGCCCTGATTTGATACGAACTAAACACGATCAAATTTCCAAATTTCCGCTGCATATACATAATTCGGTAATGCCACGCACTTGGTGGTCTACGGCTAAAGTTTGCCTAGTTCGTCTTCGTGCTTCGTGCCGGTTTTGTTGTAGAATTACGGACTTCTACAGATTTAACTCGACGACCCAATGCAGAGAAAAATGAGTTCCACCAAGACGTACAATCTTCCTTCGTCAGCCTAATTTAGGCTTATAGACTCATTCATTTGTTTATATAAAAGTATGTTCGTATTATAATAGTATATAATTTGGCCTCAGTCCCTCATTTTGGCACTATTTGACACTACAATGTGGCACCAAGAGCTTTCAAGGAGTTAGCAACCCTGTTGGCACATCCCTTCCTCTCAGTTTTCGACGCTACTGAGAGCGGTTATCAAATTCACAGGCCAGTATTTCGCCCAAAGTCCAATCCAGCGACGAGGAAGAAATCAACAATCGCGACGAGATAGTCGCCGGCGTTATCAACGTGACCAGCGGCGAAAAACTGACCATTTCCCAAGCCATATCCAAAGGCCTCATCCCGGAAAGAACGGGAATGCTGCTGCTAGAAGCTCAAGCCGCCACGGGCAGCGTTGTCAACCCTAGAACCGGTGTGAAGCTATCAGTTGATGAAGCTTTAAGACAAGGCGTTGTGGACCAACAGTACAAAAGTATTCTCAGAGCGTCGGAAGGCGCGTATTACGGCTACTTAGATCCACGCACTAACGAAAGCGTTCCACTATACGAGGCCATGAAGCGAGGCATTTTTCCGCGCTCTCAAGGCATGCGGCTTCTAGAAGCACAGGTCGCTAGTGGAGGCATAGTCGACCCTTGGACTGGTAAAAGATACACGCTGTCCAAAGCAGTCAAAAGAGGACTGGTTGACAAAAAGACATCAAAAATACTCACAAACCCAGAAGACCACGCTGATTTCGTAGATCCGCACACAAAGCAACGGTTTACTTACGGTAACCTACTCAGCAAGTGCATAAAGGATTTGAACACAGGGCTGAAGTTTCTTTACTTGGAGGAGAAGCGAGTCATGAATCAATCTAACCGACAGCAAGAGCTCATAGCCTTCCGAAGCGCTTTCAAACGCACCGTGACCGTGAAGGATCTGTTGAAGGCTGGGCTTATAAGCCAACGCGTGATTGACATGTACACCAACGGAAGTATTGATAAAGATGAGTTGTACGAAAAAGTGAAACCCTATCTTTTCGGCGAAGCGCCTATCGCGGGGATTTACAACAGAACAAATCGCGAGGTAAGATGTAATCCTATAAATTGTCGTGAATAGATAGCCCGCCCTGTATTGGATTTTTGAGTCGATACCGATAAAACCGATCACCTTCACCGATAACCAGGATATATTCAACCGATATGGCATTTCCACAACATCATAGAAAGGCTGCATCTGGACAAATCTATCAATATTCCTAGCCCGCAGTCGCAGATTACCACGACGTAACAAAATTGGACGAAATTTCTGTTTGGCTTGATATTTTTGTTTTTGACTAGGGGGCGCTGAATCCATAAATGTCACTGGCTTTTCACTATCATCGAACGTTAACCCTCTATGCAGAACCTTTTTAACATCTAATGACCGATATCGATATTTATTTCACTTATATGGACAGCATTACATATGTTTGCAGGGTTGTAACCAAGTCACAAGGCTTCGAGTCACAAGTCAATCTCACTTTTATAGTTTTGACTCGAGTCAAGTCGAGTCATTTTCAATTCACCATCGAGTCAAGTCCGAGTCCAAGTCAGCGAGCAGAGGGTCGAGTTCGAGTCATGGTATTATGGCTCGAGTCCGAGTCCAAGTCATTGTGTTGACTGCTCAGTTTCCAGTTAAAGTCTTGTTAAACCTACTTTTTACAACTTTATTTGGTGATATCGATTGATTCGCCTTTATAATATAATAAGTTGCCTCAATTTTAGCAGTTTCAGGTCGCATTTTCAAGTACCAGTACCAATAAACGAAATCCCAGTAGTGGGGTTGCTTTACTATTCTTTGAAATTGCAATGAAATGTCGGTCTTGGCCGTCTGAGTCTCGAGTCATTTGACTTGGTTCGAGTCATGCGCAATGACTCGAGTCCAAGTCGAGTCAATACACAAATTGACTCGAGTCGAGTCAATTCCATATTTTGATAAAATGACTCGAGTCAAGTCGAGTCATCAGAAAATCGTGACTCGAGTCGAGTCATGACTCGAGTCATTACAACCCTGTATGCTTGCACATGAAATAGACTAGAAAAGCGGTATCTGAATGCCTGAATGTTATAAGAAATAAGTCGATATTCCCGGTCCAGCGGTCGCAAATTATGTAGTTCTGTGGCTCCCTGCTGCCACCCTGTAACGCCACGAAATTTGCCGATACCGATATTTCTTTCAAAGTGTGATGTCGGCCGATATTATCGGCGAACTACTATTCGATCCCAATATAATCCTAATTCCTTATCCAATTTTTCGTTTCAGGTTCTCACGATATGCGGCGCTGTTAACAAAGGATTGCTGCGCAAGGGCACCGCCTTGGAGTTACTAGAAGCCCAAGTCGCCACCGGACACATAATCGATCCCAAAACAGGGAAACACATGTCCATCAACCGCGCAATTAGCGTAGGATTGGTAGACGGCCGTTTCGCCGGACCTCTGCGGAAAGCCGAGACCGCCATTTTCGGCAACCAGTCCGATAAACACCGGACCTTGTCCTTATTCGAATCAGTGGGACGCGGGCACGTAGTTGAAATTCAGGGTATACGCCTTTTGGACGCTCAGGTGGCGACAGGCGGCATTGTAGACCCGCTGGGCGGGTTTAGAATACCGCTACCAGTCACGGTAAAGGGAGGAATGTTGAATCACGAATTGGCGAACAAACTAGCGCACCCCTTGCCCGACGAGAAAGCATATTACGATCCGAATAGAGGTGAATATGATACGGGCGATTTACCAAGTAACAAGGTTCCGACTTCCGAGTCACAAGTCAATCTCACTTTTATAGTTGTGACTCGAGTCAAATTGAGTCGTTTTCGATTCACCACCGAGTCAAGTCCCAGTTCAAGTCAGTGAGTAGAGGGTCGAGTCCCACTTCAACCCACTTTTTTCAAATCTGCTCGAGTGATATAGAATGGCTCGCATTCATAATATCGTAATTTTCCTCAGTCCTAACAGTTTCTGACCCTATTTTCCAAGTATCAGGACTGATAGACGAAATATCAATCATGTGTTAACTTTACTATTCTTCGAAGTTACAATGAAATGTCTGTCTTGGCCGTCCTAGTCTCGAGTCATATGACTTGGTTCGAGTCATGCACAATGACTCGAGTACAAGTCGAGTCAATGCACGGCTTGACTCTAGTCGGGTCATTTTTCTCATTTGAAAAGATGACTTGAGTCATTACAACCCACTGTTTTACAGAGGCGGTTACGAACGCTAGGCTACTTCTACTTTTCGGCAAAGGTGACCAGTAACGAAGTCATTCAAGTAGATTTTATTCTACTTGCAATACTTCCACAAGTGATTATGTTTTTCGACTACTTCTACATCTACTAGGGCAGTTTTTTAGGAATAAATGACTAATACATTTTGGATTTTGAATATTCGAAAGGATAGTTTCCGAATTGTCTGCATGTCTTTCAGGGGCGAAAATGTCATAAAAACCGCTCCAAATAGCCCCTGTCTCACGGTAAATGCATATATTTTCGAAGATAAATCTTGCGATTTAGAGAGTAACCAACTCTGATTAACTGCTAAACGTTACTTTACTACTTTTTCAAGCCTTTATTTTCTACTTCCACTCCACTTCCTTTTCCAGATCATAATATATTCCATTTTTCTTGTCAGGAGAGAACGTAACCTATGGAGAACTACTTCGACGGTCGGTCGTGGACAAGAAACGTCATCTCGGAATGCGACTCCTGCCCATGACACCCAGGGCCCCAAATGTGCGTGTGGTCAACATGGGACCAACACGTGGCGGATATCGATAACAACAGGACCCGAAAACAAGCGTGTGCTATCAGTAGGGCTGGGCGGAATCGAGTACCTGATTCGATTCCAAATCTAGTAATATGCGTCGAGTCGAGTATTCTAGTATCACTCTGTAAGACTTCATAAGAATATGGATGAAGTGGAATGTTCAAATATGTGTTTTTATTCCACCACAAATACGATAATGCAAGTTCCACACGGCATAAAGAAATCTTAATACTTTGTAGAGCTATATGACAATGCTATATGTTGATCACGACTTGACAGAAATGGTATTTCCCAGGGTTGTAACCAAGTCACAAGGCTCCGAGTCACAAGTCAATCTCACTTTTATAGTTTTGACTCGAGTCAAGTCGAGTCATTTCAATTCACCACCGAGTCAAGTCCAAGTCCAAGTCAGCGAGCAGAGTGCCGAGTCCGAGTCATGGTATTATGACTCGAGTCCGAGTCCAAGTCATTGTGTTGACTGCTCAGTTTCCGGTTGAAGTCTTGGTAAACCCACTTTTTATAACTCTGTTTGGTGATATCGAATGGTTCGCATTTATAATATACCAATTTTCCTCACTTTTAGCAGTTTATAGTCGCATTTTCAAGTACCAGTACCAACAGAAGAAATCCCAATAGTGTGTTGGCGGAGGAATTACAATGAAATGTCGGTATTGGCCGTGTGAGTCTCGAGTCAATGACTTGGTTCGAGTCATGCGCAATGACTCGAGTCCAAGTCGAGTCAATACACAGATTGACTCGAGTCAAGTCGAGTCATTTCCGTATTTTGAATAAATGACTCGAGTCAAATCGAGTCATCAGAAAATCGTGACTCGAGTCGGACTCGAGTCGAGTCATGACTCGAGTCATTACAACCCTGGTATTTCCACAAACGTGCGTAGCTTTGCACTGCATGTTTTCAATGCTGTGATTATAGGGTTGCATTTAAATCAAATGGTTGTTTAAAACACTGCATTTAAAACAAAAGGCCTTTTTTAAAAAATCTTTTTTATGAGTTGTATAATTTTGTCATAATTGTGTAAATACTTTCCAAAAACATGTTGTATGAGCCTACGGACCACGATTACCACCCCATTTAGCCGACGTATACGTTATGGAATGGTTGGAACCCTCGAAATAGTCGGTTCAAGAGCTATTGTGCGTAGATATAGATCATTGGTGCGGAATGAATGTTCTGATGCTGATGACCGTATAAATTTTGTATGACGATGTAGTCCTGGTTAAAGATCTTTTTGGTCCGTACATGACAGGGTTGGAAGCCCATTTCGTCAAGGAGCTATATTTACCCTATATTTTCAATTGTGAATATCAATCGACTATGGCGTCACAATTGAATATACGTGACGTCATGACTTAGAAAAAACACGTTTTAAACAAGGGCATTGTTTCAAACATGTTTGTTTTAAATAGATTTCCGTTTTGAACACAACCATGGCTGTGATACGGCCATTTGAGGTTTCTGGTATCAAGGCTTCCACATGGCGGAAAAACTGTAATAGGCCTACTCGTTGCAGAGATCTTCTTGAAGATACAGAACTTAAATAGACTTTGCAATACTCATGGTAAATGCAAGTCTTGATAGGAAGGTACATATAATTTAAGTACTCGACAAAATAGTCTCTCACTACTCTACTCGACTCGAATCGTTATAATTAAAGCTCGATTCAGACCCAGCCCTAGCCATCACATGAGAGCAACTACGCTTTAGCGACGACATGGCTCACGGTACACAAAAGTGTTGACTTGTGACGCTTGGTGGCGCTATAAGCGCATCTCATCTCGACTGTTGTGGCGGGAAGCGAGTTCTGTGCTGAATTTGCTGCGACATCGCCCGTTATATCGTTGTCTTGTACAAATGTACAATACATAAAGTCACATTTGCGGTAGTGCAGTGAAGCCGTATTACATACACAATATCGCCCCGGTGTTGAATGATAAATGATCATTAGGGTTACCATATTTTGGAAATGTGAAAAGAGGACACTTTTTCAAAATTTTACGACTTACCATTCTGGAGTGGAATCCGGAAAAATGTAAATTTTTCCCGACTTTGTGTTTAGTTGACTAAAAAAATGTCAACTTTCCGGCTCAGCTCCCGAAGCAGCCGCCGGAGCGTTACTTCAGTGCTGATTTCCTGTATTTCACGCGAATTTTAGCCTATGCTTAAACAAAATTCTCAAACAAGAGGACAAAATCTCAAAAAAGGGGACATTTGGGCGTCCTCCAAGGACAATTTCAAAGAAGTCAAAAAAGAGGTCAAATCCTCTTGAAAGAGGACGTATGGTAAGCCTGTATGTCACAGATGTCGTAACACCGTGAAATCTCTACATCTACAACAACACTCATACCCGGTTGGAGATGGTAGGGTCGATTTTATCCAAAACAAATGGGAATTTAGTGTTTCAGTACCTTGCTATAATGGTTTATATGCATGATTTAGAATATTCGTTGTCGTTTAGGGCGTTACGTCATATTTGTACTTTCATCCTTTGCCACAGATATGTATATAATGCTTGAGATATCCTACCTTATCAGGTCTGAGCCATACACAGAAACTTAGTTTGGTATATCTTAGCATTCTTAGGGTTACCATATTTTGGAAATCTGAAAAGGACACTTTTCAAAATTTCCAGACTTGCAACACGGGAGGAGAATCCTGAAAAATGGTAAATTTTGTGCGCTTCGTGGTCGGTTGGCTAAAAAAGGTCAATTTTCCGGTTCAGCTCCCGGAGCCGGAGCGTTACTTCACTGCTGATTTACTGTATCTCAGTCCAGTTTTACTCTGTATTTAACCAAAAAGAGGACAAAATCTCAAAAAGGGGGACATTTGGGCGTCCTCCAAGGACACTTTATAAAAAGTCAAAAAAAGAGAGCTCAAATCCTCTTGAAAGAGGACGTATGGTAACCCTAGTATATCTTGTACATCGTTTTATCACGATTTGTACAATGTTTCGCGGATCATTGGCAGCCACCGATTTCGTGTTGTCTTCGACGACTAGTCAATAGGGCTGTTCAAGTAATGCTTCTTTTTTCGAATTTCACCGACATACCGTGACCAAATTGTTGGGTTGTCTAAAAGACGCTCTACATCAAATTTACGTCTATACCACGTGATCATCAAGCAAATGATGACATTCTTCGAACACCGTATTGTGTGATGGCACGAGCTGTTCCCTAAATATAAATACCTGAGGCTTTGTGACTTCCCTGTCAGTCAGAAATAGGAGTCAAGCTCAATTCGCCTGATGAGGAATACAGATAATCTGTTACGGGACTCGCGTAATGAATATATATACTGCATTCTGAAGAAAACAGCTACAACTTACGTTCTGATTTCATGAAATATACATTATCGCGACAAAAGATTTCGTCAGATGTGAAATATATTTCCTGCATCATACTTGCTTCTTACTTTATTTCCTTTGCGTTTAAATTTATGGGAGTATTTTATTAGCGAATTATATCATCATCAATTTAACGTGGTTATCTCTATGAGCTTAACTGATTTCCAGCAAATCAGCGTCATAAATATTTGCACTAATTAGCAAGACCGTTCGTCCAAACTACATCACACGTCTTTCTGAAGATGGAAACATTGAAAAAAAGCGCCACTCTCCCTGCAGACATGCCTGGAAGTCTCTGTTTGGTCATGGAGAAGTATTATTCGCCACCGCAAATACTATTATTTTGTAAAATGGTTGAAATTTAAAATTGATTATTCGCTGCTCCCGGTTGGAATTGAGCAGCGTTATTTTTTTTGTAGGTAAGCAGGTAAACTAACTATCAAATCACCCCTCCATTGAAATGTAGAAAATATTTTTACAATAGCTCTACCAATCACTCATCATGTGCGGCGCTTTCCGAATTTTCGTTTCGCTTTTCTCTGATGCACTTTTGAGCACATAACCGTGTCGTTAAAATGTCTGCACTAGCCGGCCTGTACAGAATATGTTCTTTCCTGCGACATTATGAGTATTATTGCTGACAGAGCTTAAAATAGAGCCTGGCATTGCCATTTGTCTATGCAGCGTCCAAGTATAGTCGGTCTCATTCACGGTGGGAACCAACGCGATGAATTGGACTGAGATAAAAACGATACACTGCGTGACGTGCAGACGCTCGTATGCGTCAATGGCGACGTCGAGGTTGGATTCTAAAGATAAATCAATCTGCTTCGCTTATTAAACGTCAATAATTGCGTGCCGCGTGTTCACTGTTCAACAAAGGTGCGTGCGTGACCGTCGCGCAATCGCGCGCTTATCCAGTTTCCAATTGCAGCTTGCGAAATGTCAGCGCGGTACCGGTTCCGGGCAATTGAAGAGGATTACGAAGGTCATCAACGCTTATTATCGGGCGACAAAAGGATTCAGATCTGTAGCTGTTTGCGAATGTTTCTCAGTATTCATTCTGTCAGTTAATGCATACATCACATTTATATTCCTGAGATCTTAGATACACTCCTTGGTGGTTATTCTCCTGTGCTCAACATCACTACTCTTCCCTAGCTGATGCGACTTCGGGGATGGTAATAGCATTCCATGGAGCAAGAGTTAGCTGATATGACGTTAAATGACCCAAACACTGCTAATACCGAGACCCTTGGAAAACGGGAGAAAGGGGTTTCTGATGTTTGTCAACCACGGAATATATGAAATATGCACAACCTCTTCGTGTCCTAAAAGGAGATATTTTATTTACAATTGTCTGACATCTATTGCATGGTAAGGACCGGAACACCCGATATGACCGACGTCTTCATGGCCGGAGTCACCCGAGCGAGCGTGGGTTTTCCCACTAGATCAAGCTTTACAGTGAGATAGTTTTCCAGCAAGTACCATGTCGAGCTAACCCCATTATCGCTTCCTTACTCGCTGAAAAGTGTTGTCAGGTATCGTGCGCAGCTCATAGTTCAAAATATAATGAAAGTGATGATGATGATGATGATGATATTTTTGTTGTATATAATTTATTTTGTGGTAAATTTGCTGATCGTCGCCCATGTTAAAGAGCACAGCGTTGTACTGGCGTAAAGTTTTTAAAACGGGGTTTTTAAACAGTGTGGCCTATTTAATCTCGATATTGAACTCATGCGGACCGCGTCCTCTGCGAAACTTGAAAAGTGGCCCGCGACCACTAGTCTAGATAGAGCGAAATTCCAGTAATTCTAATCTAAGATGTCAACTGTTTCTATACGCTCTCCTTTTTAATCTTAGTATAATTTCTGGTCTTCCTTAAAATGTTAAGGGAGTATCGTATAATGCGAAACGAGTCAAGCTTGGTATACAGAGGTTGCCATCCTCATGCTTGTGAGAATTAATTCTTATTTGATATGAACTGAGCTTGGTTTATGTTGTATTTCATTCTTATCCGGAATTCAATACAATGTCCAAGTTTATAATTCTAATTCAAATCTAATTTGGAAAATCCAAGATTTGTCTATATGTCTAACTCTGACCAGGAGGCCTGTCAGCAAAAGAAACGAATATGCAACAGTACCAAAAATGTCTCCGATTGGCTGAATGATACGACCTAAAACTAAAGAGGTTGCAATTATTAACAAACACGTCGCTCGTACAACCTTCATATCTAACGATATGATGGATGGATCAATATCGATATATAAGTTGAGCACCTGTACATGTCACACACCGAAAACAACTTGACGGGGTAATATTACATAAAGGCAGGCCGTGTTATTTTTGGCAAATGCCAAAACTGCCAAAAATAACTTATTTTTGGCATTTTTCGATTTTTCTTTTTGGCAGTTTTGGCATCGTCCTCTAAATAGATAGTTTCAGCCTCGAATTAGTCACAAAAACGCTTTATTTGGGCTAGTTTGTCAAAAGACACCACAAAATGTGCAGCATCCACGTATAATCAGTGCCAACAAACAATAAGAAGAAGAAAAAACCTAACGATTTCATAGGTTAATAATATCAAACGAAATCACAAAATGTGCAGTATCCATCGGAATCGGTGCCAATAAGCAAAAAAAAAAGAAAGAAAAGCCTAACAAACACGCTCAACAGCTGATTGTTACAGCTGTTGGATAGACTTAAATCGTTTGCACTGTAACAGTGCATCCAAACTCAGGTCTGCTAAGTTTCTCCTAAATTCATTTCTCGCCCAGCGAATTTGGGAAATATCGGCTTTAACAGTAGCCGTTGAGGGAAAGAATGTTGCCAGTCATCCACAAAAGGTTTTCAGAGCTTCAAAATCTTTGGAGGGCCGAACCGGCTTCCATGCATCATGAAAAGAGATCACTTCGCCAGTGCCATCGATCTCATCGCGGAAAGAATTTTGTTCCCGATCCTTTTCCAGGAGTTTCCTGTGTTGTCTCTCAACACATTCTATTCAGTAGCCCGACCATCATTTCTCCTTCAGTCTACCGATATATTTTCGGAGGACTTTTGTCACTTCAGGTGGCTTTAATATTACCAACTCGCATGGAAGAGTCCTGGGAAGGTTAGCTTGTTTAAGAACATTGACGCAACAAGACTGTCTGGCAAAACGAGACTATGCAGCTCAGTTTGTTGGAAACCTGCCTTTCAGAAACGCTCTTCTCGCTTGTAACGCGGTCCTGTTAACACAACACCATGAACAAAATACACTATTTGGCAGGCCGTGTTATTTTTGGCATATGCCAAAAATTGCTTATTTTTGGCATTTTCAAATTTTTATTTTTGGCAGTTTTGGCATCTGGCTCCTGAAATGCCAAAAATAACACGGCCTGCATAAAGGGGCCATAGGCTATTTACGCGACAATATTGGGTACTCGCTCGTACGTTGATGCGGTAACTGTTTACTTCGGCAAGAGGCGGCTTGATAACAGTGTAGGTAGGGCAACTATACTGCATTTGCAAAAGAAACACAACGAAGATCAGGTTAGCTTCATATAAAATCTTAGTTAACTCTAATCAGCGAGAGAATGGCAAATGTCCGTACCGCAAGCTTGTCTAGTTTTGCACTGTACAGGACTCCCGTAGCATTTCCAGGTAAAGCAGAAATTTGAATAGAATTAAAATGAGATCACAGAAACATTTCACAAATTAGATTAGAATTAGACTACCGGTATTTTGCTCATATCGGTCCAATTGAACATCTAATTGTTCAAGTCTGCTGCAAAACGCATGAAGCTGAACGCAGTGAGCACTAAACATTGAATAGCTTTCGAACTGGCAGGTTCGATTTCAAAGTGTGTGTTAAAAAAAAGAGATATTTAAGCTTTTCAGGACACGTAATTCTGAACAAAATATTGACCGAATTGATTTTCGTTATACGTTTCAGTGTTGTGATATAGTCGAACTGTGACGTGACACTGGTATACGACACGGTTGAAAATATATTATTAACCCATATTTCACCTGCTTGTCAGTTCATTTCCTTATCGTGGTCGTTAATTTCAGTGTGCAAAATGCTCTATTCGAAAAAGATCTCACCATCCTTTTAACGTGGCTATTTCAATGAACTGGACTCATTTCCAGCAGATAATTAAATCCGTGTCATATCTTCTTGTTTTTGATAACTGGCTATGTCTTCCTTGAAACTCCACCATAGGCCCTTGTCAAGATAGAAACAAGTGGAAAAAATCATCCCTGTCTCTTCGGGCATACCTCGAACACGATTTTTGGTCATGCCGGAGTGATAAAATTTGCCACCGTAAATAGTATTATTTAAAAAATGGCCGAAATTTCAATTTGGCAGAACTCGGCATCTACTAGTTGGAATTGAGTCAAATTTGGCGTGCATCATTTTTTGGGCAACCTGACGATTTAATTACATAGCAAGCAAGATTTGGGAAAAAAGGTTTTTTTTGAACAGCCCTAATGTCCAGTCCATACATTTAAGACTGTGTGTCTGTGCAATGTGCGTTCTGGTCATCACAAAGCACGCTTGTGTTGCGAATCTTGTGATGTCGTGTTATATTTTACGTCACAGTGTCGCTAAACATCACTTCACTCATCAAATATTTTTGTGCCTCCCAGATTATCACCAAGACTACACATTACCGCAGATGTCACTTATATTCATATATTGCCGTCACTACTTGTACGGAATATTTGAAGCATCTGTTCGTGATGTAGCTCACGTTCGGCCATTCGTATCCACGGCACAGCGCAGCCACGAGCTATTGATCACCGGCCTCTCTTGACAATAACATTTACTTTTTGCCTGTCAAGTGGTTGCTTTGCAACCAGAATTAAGGTACAAAACCAGAGAGTTGTGTCACCACTGTCATGCTCTTTCATAGGGCCTAATCGGTAGCGTTTTATGTGGTGCGATGGAGAATATCTCTTCAGATGAGCCTAATAGTTTTCATATTTTCTCTCATACATTACTCGAAGCTGTTCCAACGCCCGGTTAAAATTAGAATATATCGCACAACAATGTTAAAATTTAGCTGATAAACGTTACGCGACTATTCTATTAATACCTCACTATGCCATATTTCCCTTTATCGTTGAATAGTCGGCTGGGCAAGTCCATTACAGCTTTTTGAGCTTTGCCTGGAAATAAACATATTACAAATCATATACTCATTATGGTAATTAATATGGGTATACTTCCTTTTTTCAATGCAATCGGTGATTCCCTGTGTTCTTCTTATTAGCTACACCAATATGTTTCATATTATTGCTACACTTATGCGACCTGCTATAATTAATTCATATTGTGATTGGTCTTATCGTAGAGTCCAGTAAATAAAAACCTCTTGATTCCACAGTGGAGTCATGTCGCGTAGTCAGATTTGGACAACTAACAAATTTTCAGCTTTGTCAAATTAGATTAGAATTATAGCTACACAGTTCTTTTTTTCAAATTAGAATATATTTAGAATTACTGAATTCGTGAAAACCCGGACATTGAATAAACTTCCGTTAATATCAAGTCATATAGTTCATTCTTACGATCATGCGAGAAGCAAGTGTCTGTACACTGCAGTTCTCTTGAGGCATTCACAAGAAAACCGGAAATGAGATTAGAATTCAAATTAGAGCATAGAAACATTTCACAAGTTAGATTATAATCGCATTACCGGCATTTCGCTCTAATTAGTCTAATTATACAACTAGAATCATCTAGTTGTCCAAGTATGCGTGTATTTGTATAGCCTCTGATATGTTCATGTCCATGTCCTTTACCGTTGGAAATGGTGTCCGGTCAATACCGAGAAAACCATTACCGAGAATGGCCACAACCGAGAATGGACATTACCGAGAATGCAATGTAAGCAATGCAGGCATATTATGCATGTGAACTGAACAGGTCGTGTATACGGGCATCACGGTGTCGATTCAGGTGTAAAATTCTCGACAACGTCCGTCCCAGTAAGTTAGATTATTGGCATTGGCCATTCTCGGTAATATCCATTCTCGGTGGTGTCCATTCTCGGTAATGACCATTCTCCGTAATGTCCATTCTCGGTAATAGTATTTTTTTCGGTGTTGGTATAGAACCGTTGGTAATAACCCCGCTCTCAGCTTGGTTACCAATGTATTACTGTTTCCTGTCGCGAGTAAACTACAAATATCATTTAAACAAGCCATTTGTGGTACAGAACTTCAGAATAAGGCGAAACAATAACTTCATATTGGTAATTTACTCGCTAAACGCTTTTCGACTGCCCCTCATCAGTAGCGAACGTCAGTGATAGGGTAAATCCAATTCGAAATGTAAGAACTATTTTGTCTGTGTGACGTAATAATAACAAAAACAAACTATGTTTGTAATAACTGGATTGATATTATTGAACTTGGACGGGGATTTCAACTTCAAATAAGTGTAACATAGGTGTAACATATCGCTCTGGCAGGTGCATGGACTCCGGGTAAAGGAGCCATCGTTTCAGTCAGCGTTGTCTCTGATATTTCCCGATAGGCCGATATACTTACAATATAAATTATGCAGAACTGATATGCATTACAGGTTTCAAAAAGAGCGAATTCTAGGAATTTTTCAGATGCAGCCAAAACATGACAGCGGACGAGATGTGATATTTATTCGACAATATACCTTAACATTCCATTTTCATGCTTATCGCGTGTATCTGAGCATCACTATGACTATACAATCCAACGAACGCCAGAGTATATCGAAGATTGAACGGACAAGTCATGCCAGTCTGCTATCTGTGGCACTGATAAAATGCGTCTATCGTAGGTGAACTTGTGATGACTCTTGTTGTGATGCGTAACTCACGTTCTACAGATGCATGAACGTCCGTTGCTCAATGCTCTCGAGTGGCTCTCTGTGCAATAAGTAGAAAGCTTTTTCTCGCCGTGCACGTCACCCTTGCGAAACGTAATTGTTCGAATGAAACAAGCACTATTATTACATTGATATCATCAATCATCTTGCACTTTCGGAGGAAAATACTATGACACTCACCTCGCAATTTACTGTAGCATCCGTCTCATTGGAGATAATTTGCGCACTGGGAAAGATATATAGACTGGTACAGACTGTGGTGTTTATGTACGAGGGATTTCAGCTTGGTATCGGATTTCCTAAATGCACGAACACCTGAAACCAATCGCTGTATGTGATTCGCATTAATCCTAAAAAGCACATAATGTGGTTTGTATATGTCCGGGTATAAACCCGATTTGCGAGAATTCTCAATATCGCCATGTAGAGTAGCTTGAACCCCATAAATAATTGAAGGTATCTCGGTTAGTGGGACACTGCTGTTTATGTTATCGCGCAGATTATGATGAGTCTTGCTATGTCATACATAATGAGTTGGTTTGCTGGTTTTACTGTTCAAAACTCGATCGGGTTTCTTCTGAGAACAAAAAGTGTTTACAAGAGAGCATCGGTAGGTCAATGACACTTGGCAATCATAGACGCTTTCATGGTGGATTATGCGAAACAGGACTGATGTGACGTAATTCAGCGACCCATTTCTGGCTGGATAATCTCAAATCTATTTAAGCGACGTTAAAATCTTCCTTACCTCTCCATGTCTTCAAGTATATTACAAGAAGATAACACCGGTCTTAACAAGACGCGGATATAGGCTCGTACCGTGATGTTGTTAAGAATTGCATGGTTTTTCTCATCTGCGTTTTGCACATGACGCGTTATAGAGCAGGCGTTCTATGACATCAGACCGTCTGACAAGCTGTTGATATAGATGTGCGTAGTCATGCCATCAATAGCCAGAGCACTGATTGCATATGCAGTCATTAGCCGTGCTAAGCAGGAAATAGCTCACGTACACTTAGTGTTTTCGAGCACGGGATATCTTAGGAACCCAGGGTGATGTTGCTCGTGACCGCTTACCGTGCGGACTAGCTCAACTACACCAACACTTCATGCAGCAATTTAGTAGTGAAATCAGGGTCAAGTGTAGTAAAGCAGTACTTCAGGCGTATCGTGCACGTATCAGCGTTTCGCAAGACGGCGTTACATACAAGATCCATAAACGAAGTGTAGATGCCAGCTGTGCAAATTGTGACACGCTTGTGATACTATGTTACTATGTTATGCATTATATGAAATGCTTATTTTGGGATCCGGTCATATTATAGGTGCTCTTCGTTGGACTTGGTAGTTAACATTTCGCGAACGAACAATGTACTCGTGATGTTTATGGGTAATTGGGTATAGCTCATGCGATCGGGAGTGTTATTGACTGAATTTCCAACAATCTCAACAGACGGGACATAGATTTGTTTTAACGTAACTAAGATAATTATTTCCGCAATCTGATACTCTTTGAACATGCTATCCTCTGGCCAATGAGCCTGAGGGAACGCTGTAGGAATCAATACTTTGTGATTATCGAGTTCATGTTATTGCCCAATTAACATTTTATTAGCAAGATCTTTTCGGGAGTGAAGCTAGCTAAGCTAGTCCGCAGTGTGTTTTGAAAATATCGTGATAACCGTATCTGTTATGATTCAATGTGTGCGAGACGATTGCTAGCGATTGTGCGATGAGATGTGGCTTTTGGTAACGTTCCTCGCAAGATCTTCGTTAATACATAATTAGCGGTAAAGTAATCTATTGCCTTGACGTAATAGTGACCTGTCTCTCCGGACATATGTCATTCGGAGTGTTTGTGCGTTGTTTGAGTAAGCTCACCCAATACATTTTTACGTGCTTCTGTTTCTCGTAATCGTGTTCTGGTTACTCTATGAGTCTGCATTCATGCGTTGATTTTGGACAGGTATGCTTCGTACATTCAATATGGCTAAGGTGTGTACGTGCAGTCTCCTACCAACGTAACTTGATCAATACTTAAAGCATCGTTAAAACAATGCAAGCAAATAGTGTTAGCATTTGTTGCGATTCCTGATTCAAAAACCTGCTACATAATGTCGTATGTACTGTACGGTTGAATCATAGGTCACTGGTAGCGTAGTATCAGAATTGATAACACCATAAGAGCATTAGAAACAGTTTATTTGGTAGTTTGGTTTAGACTTTGCGGAAATTATTGGTGTTATCGCGGTGCTGGAATCGATAGAAATATGTGATTCGATGTGTAATCATGAGGGCAAGTTTTTGTTGCAGTCAAATCCGTGGAAAGTGGCATTTATTTTTCACAAAAGTTGCAGTAAAAAGTTGCATATATTTTTCAAAAAAGTTGCACTAAAAAGTAGCATGTATGGACAAGTTCCTTGAAATTATAAGGGTATGGGATACTCGAATCGATTCGCATGCAAGGCACTGTAGCAAAACTCAGTTCTGGCGACTTAAACCAAATCATTAGCCTGATAAAATTGACCCAGTGAAAATATAATTTTCGCCAGTATAGCCTGAATGTACGTCAAATCAGAAAGGACCTCAAATTTAAAAATCCAGTGAAATAATCAAGCGATCTATTTACATATAGTGCCAAATATTTTCAGTAAAAAGTTAGTTGCATGAAAAATCGAAAAAAAGATGGAACAAGTTGCATGAAAACTCGAAAAAGATGCAAAACGTTGCACGAAAAATAGAGAATGGTTGCAAAAAGTTGCAATGTAAGATTCCTCCAAACAGCTTGAAAGACGATACTACATAAGTCTGAGTATTTAGGAAGCGGCCAGAAGCTGTAAAAAAAGTTGCAAAAGCTGCAAAAACTTGCCCTAGTAATCATGAGCCTATATAGTGCTGGTGCTACAACACAGGTTTGGCGTGTGCTGCGAGAGAGCAAAGATTTAAAGCACGACGTACAGCATGTAGATTGTAGATCAGGGTCTGGCAACATACGAACGGTCCGCACACAGTACCTGGTTTTACATTACCAAGGGTTGCTACTCTGACATGCAGACAGAGTTCAAAGAACCTGTTGACAACTTTGATCGACCACAGATGTCTCATTGAAGTACATTACGTTTATAAATTCAATAAATATTGTTTTTGGTCGCTATGCTTTAAACTTAAAGTTGAGATTATATTCGAGTTAGTCCTTGTATATATGGATGAATACGCGATTAATGAAGGCATCGATTCAGGAATCAGGCCCGCCAAGTACTTCAGTTTCCCATATCAGGCCCGCTGACTGGAGAAGTTGCCCGTCCCGGATGTAGATGTATGAGAACCCAACGGACATAGACAACCAGATAATTCTAGAAGTCTATTAGAGTAATTAGAGCGAAATGCATGTAATCTCGTTCTAATCTAATTTGTGAAATGTTTCATTGCTTTAATTCAAATTCTAATCTGGCTTGCGAAATGCTTCCATGCAGGACCGTAACAGCACTTCGTCAGTCCCTCCCCAAAACCTAGGTCCTGGGCCCACATAGGGTGATAAACCGAACTTCTGGGGGCTTCTTCCCCCAGACCCCCCTAAACAAGCCACTCTTTCCCGCTATCATGCGGCCGTTTAGTGAGTTAGCTCGTGTGGCTTACACGCACGAAGCACGAAAAATTTCTTTAAATTTTACTATAATCATCATTGAATCGGGCAATATGATCGGGAAATGCATATATAGGCTATTGCTGTCAGTTTTTATCCCCTTCCTGCTCACGTAATCAGATTTACCGGTAGAGCTGAGTGAGGTGCGTCGGAAAAGATAGGATACCTAAATAATAACTAAATATATTCGGGCGTACCCCTTGGTATAATGACTTCCTTACGTGATGCCGTTTCGTGATCTCCTTTTTACTATGTCAAAAGATATTGAAATCGCTCAAACGTACTGAACTAGAAAACGTACACGATTTCAAATTGGTATTTCTTTACTGACAAATAATGTTCCCTGCGGGATGGCATTTGTCTTGTGGGGCTCAGATCGCCACGACAGGGACATTCGCCGCCATCCGTTTAGGCGCCTATGGTCAATTAAACATATATGTATATATCGAAGTTTTCGGTCAGCACAAAGGTAGTGGTTTTCGGCCAAGGTCTTCTTGCTGTTGATCTTTCTGACACATTTCTTGGAGTCGCGTTTTACATGGCCTATAACTTCATATGTCTTTGGTGCGTCATGGCGCGATATTGGCCGACGCCGAAGTGCCCATTTCTGTAGAGCATGCGTTCATTGTCGGCGGAAGGGCCACCAATAATCAAGATAATTGACAATATGAAACCGCGCGCAGCGCGAACAATTTTTTACAAGAGTAGCATAAATTTCCGAGAAAATAGTCTATGATTTATGTTAATTCACGGAATAATTTTGAGCCTCCTTCGAGCTCGCCCCCCCCCCAATTAAAGGCTTTGTGGCGCGGCAGTTACGGTCCTGCTTCCATGTACAGTAAAGGGCAAAATGTGCAAAATGAGCCAAAATTTCTGTGCAGACATTTGCTATTCTCATGCTCATGAGAATGAACTGAATTGATATGAACTGACTTTGATTCAACGTACAAGCTTTCGCAAATTTGGTAATTCTAATCCTAATCTAAGTTTGAAAAAATGTATAGCGTTAATTCTAATTCTAGTCTAATTTGCATTCTAATTTTAATCAAATTTGGAAAAGCTGAAAATTCTGGAACCCACGACCCCGCGCATCGTTTTTCAATCAAATGTTAAACCTCCAATCTCCCGGCTTTCATTTCTAAAAACAGATGCAGCGCAATCCAATGTCGGCACAGTTCTTGTGAAGTCAAAGGCCGCCGACGCACGTGACAGTTTTCCCATAAAATTAGCGATGGGACTCACCTTTTTGTGAAGCACCATTCTCAATCGGCAGACAGTTGGCGTTCGAGCGGCTACATTGTTTCCTGCCGAAGAACGTATCAAACCACGCAGGAAATAATGCTGACATAACTCGACCGCATTATGTAGCGAAAGCGGAACATTTTCAACGTGGAGTGAACTATGTGAGCTTCAGAACACGCGAATGGCTGTAGAGTAGCTGTGGTTAGTTCTAGTCTACTGTCACACGAGGGTACCGGGAGCGGCGAAAACTGAAAGATATGTCTTTTACGGGCCACAACTATACTTGTTATTCATGTTATCGGAGCTGGTCTGTGAATCGTCGTATTATCCTGTGCTGCAAAAGCGTGATGTAATCTCTTTACTACGGGTTATGCTTGTTAACAAAGACGCGAGATTGAAATGGAACCACCTGCAATGTGATTAATTTGATTATATACAAATTGGATGCGCCAGGTGGTCAGCAAACTATGTGTTGCCAGATATATATGACTCTTTTGATGATAGGGTATGGGTCTCAGCCAAATTGAAGCAGATAATTTTCCAAGAGAGCCATAAACGATGTTTTTACACAGTAGGGTTGTCCAAAATTTGGAAAATCTCAAAATATATGCGTATCCATGTCTCATTCTGTAGATTATTGATGAAAAACGTCAATGAACCTGCAATAAGCTTACAGGAAAGTCGTTAACATTTGTCTAAATGCGTTTGAAAGTAGCTGCCATAGAGTGGGCGGATTAGCGACCATAGAACGGCGAGAAGACTAGTAATCACAAAATCACGTCTCTTGATTGGTTAATCAGCTATGCTTCAATGACCACGATCACGGCGGCTTGCTGATTATGTGCTTCTACGTTCAAGTAGTACGCTAACGGCAATGATGATTCTGTAAGTGCATTGTACGTTTGTGACTAAAATGAGACACTTGGTCATTGAATTTTTAGTGTTAGAACTAGATGACGATAGGCTCAGAACAACAATACCCTCTTGCAGGCATGACAGAGGTGAAACAGCAAATGCTTGTGAACTTATGGATCCCAGAAATAAGCATCTGATATTATTGAGATAACGCCAAGTGATCCTGCTTTTCTGGGTGCAGTGCAGGTAAAGTATATTAGTTATCGCCAAACTGGTGCAGCACACCATGCGAGATGGATTCTGGACACAATCCTGTATGCTCAGAAGATATGTGGGCCGACCAGGTTGCTTGCATTGGGACTCTAAAGAAATTTAACTACCGCACCGCTTCAATGCATTCTCTTTTTATGTCCATGTCTGGTTTGATTCAAGCATTAGTCGTGATGCAGCCGGTAATGATCTAAGATTCATTATGGACATGCTAAAGCATGCAAGAGAACAGTCTTTTTACTAGTCCTACCAGCATAGTCTATGCTTGCCTTTAGACCTTCTTCCGGGGCATCATTGAGGACTTAGACAGCACTCGCGGGTATGATTCATTATGCTGCAAGAATGTGACAAGTGCCAAGCATAAATGGCTGATTTATCCAGCCCGCACAGCTTTTAGGACTTCAATTATATAGGCTACCATGACAAGATAAGATCAGACACAGCAGTGTCAATGTCAAGTTTTATATTTGTATTCAATCATGAAACATCCTCCCTGAAACTAGAAGATCGTTCGCCACATGCATAAGCGCCTTTGCAATATTTCTTCTCGTGTTTTTGTGCTGCTTTCCATCGATGAAAACGAGGCATACAGGTTACAACGGTTGCCTTCACAATAAGCCATCAAGTCGTGTATTTGAAGTTTTTGTGAAGCAGCTGTTCTTTGTTAATCAAGTATTTCGTCACTCAACATGTTCTGAATTTATTCTTGAATCATTATCTGCGGACCAACCTATAATGCGCTTACTGAATCACCGCCGTTAGCCGACTCCTTGACCAGCTGATCTGCATGCCGCCACCGTCGTGATCATTGAAGCATAGCAGATTAGCCAATCAAGCGCCGTGATTTCGTAATTACTAGTCTGCTTGCCGTTCTATGGTCGCTGACACGCCCACTCTACGTTAACATTTGTCTAAATGCGTTTGACAGTAGCTAACGACTTTCCTGTGAGCTTATTGCAGGTTCATTGACGGTTTTTATCTATAATCTATATAATGAGACATGGATACGCATAAATTTTGAGATTTTCCAAATTATGGACAACCCTAGTATACAGTGTATTTCATGGTGACTAGAACCAGACGACCAGTTTAGGAATGCAATGTAATGAACTTCGATTTTGTGCTACTATGACGTCACGAATCTTCAACTTTGTCTGTACACTAGGGTTGTCCAAAATTTGGAAAATCTCAAAAAGTCTCCGTGATTGTGTCTCGTTTTATAGATTATTGATAAAAAACAACAATTAGCCTGAAAGAAGCTTACAGGAAAGCCGTTAAGATTTCAACCAAAGCGTTTGAAAGTAGCTGCTCAAGAATGGGCGTGCCACTGACCATAGAACGTCGAGAAGACTAGCAATCAAATAACCACGGCTCTTGATTGGCTAATCGGCTATGCTTCAATGACCACGGCAGCAGCAACTTGCTGATCGATCAGGAGTTCAAGAAGTCTGCTACCGGCGGGGATTCTGAGTGCGCATTGTTAGTAGTTTGGCAGGTGATGATTTAAGATTAATTCAGGACATGTTGAGGTACGAAATACATGATGAACAAACAACACCTGCTTTACAGAAGCTTTTACAGCATGACTGCTTCATTGTGAAGGAAACGACTGAAGCCTACATGTCGTGTTTTCATTGAGAGAAAGCAAAGGCACTTATGCAAGTGTTGAGCGAATTCACCGTTTCAGTACGGATCCACCATCAGTGAATACAAATATATAAAGCTTCACAATGACACTTACTTTGTGTGATCTTATTGGATCCAAGTTGTAGTATATAGTGAAGTATTGAAGGTTCTAGGGATCGACTGAATCGGCCGGTTATGCTTGGCAGTTATACTTACAGCAAATTGAATTCACTCATAAGAGTTGTCAAATTCCTTAATGATGCTGCAGAAAAGAGGTTTAAGGTAAGCACAGGCTATGCTGGATATGATATCCAAACTATGCTGGATACTATATGCAGCATAGTCTGTGCTTTTCTTTACACCTCTTTTCTGCGGGATCAATAAGGACTTTGACATACCATATCCAGCACAGCCTGTGCGAGTGTGCGTACATTACCACCTCTTTTCTGCGTTATCATTAAGGACTTTAACAACGCCTACAACTGCATCCAATTTGTTGTAAGCATCTGATAAGGGCCAAGCATAACCGGCTGATTCCGCCGAGCCCTAGAGCATTCAAAACGTCACCTATATACTACAGCTTCAGCCCAATAAGATCACACAACGTATAGTGTCATTGTTAAGCTTTATATATTTGTATTCACTGACGGTGGATCCGTACTGAAACGGTGAATTCGCTCAACACTTGCATAAGCGCCTTTGCTTTATCTCGATGAAAACACGGCATGTAGGCTTCAGCCGTTTCCTTCACAATGAAGCAGTCATGCTGTAAAAGCTTCTGTGAAGCAGATGTTGTTTGTTGATCATGTATTTCGTACCTCAACATGTCCTGAATTAATCTTAAATCATCACCTGCCAAACTACTAACAATGCGCACTCAGAATCCCCGCCGGTAGCAGAGTTCTTGACCACCTGATCAGCAAGCTGCTGCTGCCGTGGTCATTGAAGCATAGCCGATTAGCCAATCAAGAGCCGTGGTTATTTGATTACTAGTCTTCTCGCCGTTCTATGGTCAGTGGCACGCCCATTCTTGAGCAGCTACTTTCAAACGCTTTGGCCGAAATCTTAACGGCTTTCCTGTAAGCTTCTTTCAGGCTAATTGTTGTTTTTTATCAATAATCTATAGAATGAGACACAATCACGGAGACTTTTTGAGATTTTCCAAATTTTGGACAACCCTACTGTACACGTACAGTTCATTAAAATTGTGGTATGTCTGTTGGGAAATACACTTGCAAATACATGACCTTATGTCTCCCTTGATTTCCAACCCCTTGGGTAGCCTACAAAGTCTTACGATAAATGTACGTCACTCACAAGGCAGTAATGTTTTCGTCGAGTAATATTTTCAAGCCTCGGAATCGACCTGGAAATTCCTTACAAATGAATCTATGAATCTACAAAACAAAAATCTATGCGCTATAACACGATGTACTATAGGCCTACAATGAACTTTGATTCCCGCGGTGACAAGAGGCTAACTGAGGATTTAAAGTTGACCGTTAATTTTTTATCAAATTCCTGAACACACGAACTCGATTTTCGTTCCGAATTACGGTACGATCACTGTTGACAGTAGAATTTACTGTGTGAACTGTGTTATTGGGTGAATTCACTCAGTAACGCCGAGTTGGTCCATAGATTAATAAGTATTTGTATACAGGCTCTATCGGGTAAATTTGAGTTATATTATGCATCTTACCTGAAATCATGACTTCACTACCCGGGCCGTTTATTCTTCAATGTGCTCAATGTTTATCGTCTTGCGTGCGATGATAACACGATGTTTGTTATCGGTACCATAGGATAGATATTCTCGGTTTAACGGCCAGGTGAACACTAATGAAAGATTCGTGTAGAAATTTCAACCAGCGAAGCGTGTAGCGGTGAGAATGAATCTACTACAGCCGCAGCATCAATTAATCGGCGGCTAAAGTAGGGATGATGGGTCATTCATTTTATAGATGTGATTCTATCAATGGATTTAGCTTAATCAGATTTGCCCAAAACGTCGATTGCGACCACGGTCGATCCCAAAGGTAGCATTGACAGTCCTAATACCGTTTTAGCATGAGTAACGAGGCTGCTTTGCTGAAGTTGGGGTCCGGACTGTGCACTGTGCAAGTGCATCCCTGTAAGATTCGATTCGTCAGAATAAACGTGTATGATGACAAAGTCGTGCATAGGACTTGTTTAACTACGATCAGGGCTACTCGCCTATTTTTAAATACTAGCTAGTTCTTTAAATCTCGGTTCCAAGTGATGAGAGCGATTCGAAGCCAGTGAAGGTTTTTACTGGTTAGTGGTTATACAGGCGCGGTTACATATTGTTAGTCTCGAGCTTAACAGAAAAAATAAAATTACTGCAATTTGTGCAAATCAATGATAATGGATTTGGCTACTAAGTGAATACTGAGACAGAATAGGTCCAGGTCCCACACTGAACGGACCATGGTCCGCCAGTTGAATCATACTATGAGTCAGTCATGTGCCGAAAAAAGTATGAGCACCCCTAATCTATACAATACATTATGCAATGACTTGCGACTTGTCATTATGAATGTATTCCCGGTTTTCTCCCCATTTTGATATACTTTTTATTGATCATATTAATAGAGTAGAAGCCTATGCCTTAATCTTTATGGCTTGCACTCGACGATATTGCTATGACGTGTGAATAACCGTGGATATCCTTCGAAATGTTTCCAGAAATGCGCTGCGTGCCACGATCTATTTTCTTCCATAATGTACGGGTACGCGTAACGCACGGACTGCTAATATAATTGCCTCTTGCAGACTACTGCTCTGATTCTGTATATCAGTCCATAAGTGACTTTAACGTGGGTACGTAGCCTACGCTACGCACATGCGTCAGATATTTCCAGCTCATGATAACCCCACGTCACAAAATACACTTTTCCGTAATCACAAGCCTTTACTGTCACATTCGATCAGTATCGTCATGCTACTTTTATTATATAGAATACTTGAGAGATGAGAGGTACTCGCTTGTGAGTTGTCTAATCTATCCTAACTCCCGAGCGAAGTCAGTTTTGGTAGCGTTTTCAAGATTACAAAATTTAACAGACGTTGCTATGATCGTATCTACTAAACCGAAATTCTCTATTGCCAATTATATATTATACTTTATATATTTAAAAAGAGATTGTGTTGTCCTTCTAACAAGTATGATGATTTTTCGTATTAAGAACGCTTTACGCAGATGTATAAAAGAAATGGTTTGGATCTTAGCTGCCTTCTTACAGCATTCATTACTTGTTAGGAATCACCAAATTATTGCGAAGTTCAAAACTCTTAATAATAAGCCTGAAAGCCAAGAAGCTGAAAGTGACATAGTCTCTTAGGGCTATATTCTGCATAGCAAGTCTGGTTATGCAGTACGCACTGTTCTATCCATCCTCTTTTATGGTTGCTGATGATATTGCGAATTGATTTTGCTTCACCATCACCGTCAATGCCAACTCGATGCCACGGATTGACGATTATGAATAAGAAATTCAGGATCACGAAGGATTACCTTACATATTCCGACATTCACCGTCTACATGTCTAGGCCTGAATGCGCTTAGGTTAATGGCCCCGGTACCAACAGATGTCAGCAGTATATCCACTTGTTCAATGTAAATAATACGCACTACGTACGTGCTTGTGTCATGCAATGGCTATTATCTCTAATCTACTATATAATTGGGTAATGGAAACTATCGCAGTATAGTGCAGTACAACGTCCATTTATCGTGTGACAATTGTCTTTTTAGGCTGATCTTTCTTGCATTTTCAGTAATCAAAATAAGAGCTCCTTGGAGGTACAGAACTTCAATATACGATTGAATAATATCATCAAATCTAAATAAACCCGAATGGAGTTAGTGTCATAAATTTGCACTTTTGCGTCGACTACCGGTAAAACCGTGAATGTGCGAACATGAGATCATAAAAAATTCAAAATACGTGTATTGGTGACATACATAGCACGAGAGGACAAGACACCAGACCGGATAGGTTACTCCATTGCGGTAATAGAATACTAGGGGCTCTGGGCTGTGAAGCTTTGCATAATACTATTCTGCTCTTCCCATCCTGACCAGGTGTGTGACTCTTCACTCTGTAGTCTGCATTCAGGAACATTGTACGACAAAAGCCATTTTATTTTGTAAATGGTTTTCAGTCACTACTGGTAGTGTCGAATAATGCATTGCATTATTCCCTAGAGAGCTCGTTTACTTGAGTCGAGTAAGTAGCCGGAAATGACATTGTTGCAACAGTTCACAAAATCATCATTGAGCCTGCGATTGTCAACATCCCTTGAAATATGTCAATCGAGCATTAAATATTTATTACCGATTGTTCCAAATCTTCCCAAGTTTTTCCAAGTAGCCGTCAACATTCGTTGCATTGAACAACCGGAAAGGGAAATTTAACTTACAATAAAAATAAAAAACTAATGATATCCTTCTGCATTTCAGTTTGTACTTTTAGTCTGGTGTCCCCTAGGGAATATGTATTTTGTCAAATGATACTCTGTATAAGGTTAATATAAGATATATACAAGGTGAAAGCAAAGGATTTCGCGTTTAGCAAGAATTCTCAAGTAAGAGGTAAGTCTCCTGGTCTTTAACATACATTGCGTGAATAACATTTTTGACGTAGTAAATTGACAACAATATGGGCTTGGTAAGTATAAAGGACAACCAATGACTGTAGCAATTGACGCCGGAATCCCGACATTTGCTGAGTTTTTGTAAACGGGTGATGGTAAACCTCGTGAATTCACGTTCTCGGGCTCTCGAAATAGTAACATGTTATGTTGGAGCATTTTAGCAGTACACGCTTTATACTTATCCAACACATGTATAACATTGTGAAAATGACAACAATTCAGACGTTCGATTCTCTCCACGTGTTTTGCATCAATTGAACGATGCGGAAAGCTGCTTATTGTCTCACATTCTCACTCGTATACGCACTTTATAGTATCGAACGTATCGAATTATAATATATACACGAGATATAGAATGTACGATTTGATACTCATCGGAATTATATTGCTAAATTTGATTAGTTCTCTTTTGACATGATACGTATTCATATTTCAAACAAACTTTCCTCTGCGAACGCTGTATAAATTGGACTATTGGCGACGAACTCCCAGGACCGAGTTCAAAATGCGAGAGTAAGCCGCTATCAAACTTCCGTTTGAATCATTTTAGCCTAGGCCTACTGTTAATTTCTCCGAAGTTGTTCTAACGCGTGCGTCATCGTGTTATCATTCTGCAACTGCTGTGCCGTGCCTCTCACTCGGCACAATATTTGTTTGTATCCAGCCGCCTGAAGTAGGCTGATTGAGCGTGATTAGTTGTATTTAATCAGTTAAAACCGATCAAGACTGGTGAAATAGTTTTGCTCAGCGGGTGCTGCAGTTTGTTGACTACATGATGTAGACATCTCACGAATTTGCCTCTGGGTGGTTTAGCGTCGCGTGCATGCCGCGTATAGCCTGTAAATTCGGATCATAGTGCGTAAAACAGATTAGCAGACGAAGTCATGAGGATGTACTATACACTGTACAGATGATGAATTCCTTCGATGGAAGCTTACACTGTTCGATCGATGTCGAGAGGGCACCTTCATTATAAGACGGTGTGGTGTTTACGTCCCACCTATCGCCAGTAGTTGGGAATTTTACGAAATAAACAAGTGTCCCGAAAGTGGAGTTATATATCTATCTGTCGATTACGTAACGCACGCACGCCTTGTGATACGTCTTAGTTAAAAAGTCTTTACTTAATATTTGCTGAGTGTTCCAAAAGTTATTAGTGGATGACGTAACGTGTGAAGTGTAGGGTCGTGAGTTGTTGACTAGTCATGTCACTTAGCTGTGCTTCGTGGAGAGTACGCGTAGCGTGGTAGTAACAATAGAATACCCGCTACAGCGCCGTGGAAAGTCTGACTAGCGGAAGAGAATTATTATGGAGTTACTCAGTTGAGGCCGTTAGGAAGAACTCAGTTATGGCGCTCCTCGTATATCAATAGTCATCACACTCATCATTTCATCTACAAACTGCCTACATAGATAGGGTTTGTAGATATGAATACAATTAATTAGAGTGTGGGGCTGTGGGCATATCGTATCACAGTGCTGACAGGCCAGGACCAGCTCAGTCGCCTTAGTGATCGCTTCAGTCACCTCTTTGGAGAGTGAAATAGTAAAGTGTTAGTAACGTGTTATTAGTTGATAGACCTTGTGTATTATTCCTCGTCTTGCCAACCACCATAGATGTCCATTGTCCAATCTTGCATGTGATTGCAAGGCGCTCGGTAACGTCAGCTGAGTGCTTCGGTTTGCATCTCTTATTTTTTGAACGTGATGTAATATTAATGATCACGGGAGGAGACACGACTTCAGATACAACGTATCATATTCAGTTATTCACTGTAAGATGACGATCCAAAGACCATATTGCGGTGCATTGACCTAAGACATGCTTGGTTTATGCATATCAGCTGACGCTAGTATCGTGTATCATACTTTACTGCAAGGGGTGTCAAATGTCTTGCTGTATTTCACCATCTATTTTGCATATAAAGATAGCTGCGTTGTAGTGCAGTTTTGGTAGGCCTCGCTATCTGGATTGGGATATATGTTTCTCTCGAAAGCCTTGATCCCGGCTACATAAAATATCTAGCCGACGACGAAGCCAACATGACTGAAACCATGCTGATGTCGCATAAACAGGTAATTCGCGCTATCGAAACTGCCACACAGTAACGCCTACTGTGTATCTTGACCTCCTACTGTTAGAAATATTCGGCGAGCTGGTTACGTAGCGACGGTACGCAGGCTAGCTATTATCATAACAGGCTTTGATGTTTCCCGAAACGTTATCGTTGAACTTCATTGCCGCGATGTTGCTTACAGATATTTATCGATCGGCCCCACAAGTACCATGTAGAATGTACAGGATGGTATGCGAAAGTACTGTGTTATTGTGGGCGAAATATCCGCGATCAGTTGTGCAGAGATAAATGCGGATGTTAGCGACAGTGCGTTGTGACATTTGGGACGTACTGTGTGGTTAAGCGTTTTGTATACTGGATACTGGATTTATTAGAAATTTGCTGGTGACACACCTACATATCCTTGAATATGTATAAATAGCATTGCAAATATTATGATATTATCATTCGTAAGATCGTGAGCGACGCGTCGTTCCCAACCCCGAAATAAAAGGCTTAGGCGCGCATCGATAGTTCGATACCGACGCTAAGATTTTGTGATCCGGTGATTTCACGGTGATCATATTTAGATCCGTTTACCCTTAGGCGTGAAATGATGTATTTTTCGTGAATCACCAAGAATATCGAGGCATTTGTTAGCGATGGGCCAGAGTCATAATTGCCTGCATGGTGAGTGGCGTCGAAACGATAGACAGGGCAGGGTTATGAGCAGAAGAAACAGCTGTCCACAGAGGAGGGTAGTGCCTCGATTGCGGAACGCCTTTTCCACGTCGGTGAGTGAACCGTTTTCAACGCAAAGCCGGCTTATGGTCTATGGATATGATGTCATGTAGTAAGAAACTGCTGATGTGTCGGAGAAACCCATGGTATAATACGAAATCTGGGGACTTTTACATGAAATGCTAAGTCAAGCTGTACCGTTATATTCCAGAATTACTCAGTGCTGTCTACCTTACTATTTCTGTCAATGTCATTCGGACTAATTCCTATTTATCAAATTGTATGAATTATAAACACATTTATTCGTGACTGAGGTCATTTCAGTACGTGTTACAATGAGTATGCCCGAGGCAGACTTGGAGAACCAGCTGCCTAATTAGAATAATTACAGCGAAATGCCGGTAATCTAATTCTAATCCAGTTCGTTAATTTTTTTTGCGCTAATTCTAATTCTAACATAATTTAGAAAAGCTTAACATTTCTAGTTGTCCAAGTCTGGCCCGAGGACTTGTTCGGTTCTATGCATATCGCGGAAGTGAGGGGAGGGGGTCAACGGGCCAATATTGATTATTCTGATGTTGCATAATAACATATCCGCATTTCGGCATCATCCCAGTTAGAAATTCAGATGCGAAACACCGGCTAATATGAGTTCGTGATATCATTTTTTCTCTTCGATCGCTATGAATTTGCTATCAAACCTTAGTAGCTGCAACCTGTAACCTACGGGACAATTGAATAGTATCTTCATATTGAATTGAACCCGAATATTGTCGGCCGACACTCGTCAGGGGTAATCGTCAGCAATCAGCAAAGAATTGGAAAGAACATATATAAACAATCGTATCACAAAATATGACGTCACCGACATTAAATTTCGAACAATCGAGGCGTTAGACAGCGCACGGCATATCACAAGAAGCCGTTTACTTCCACATTAGTAGGAAGGAAATAACGACACTATTCTCCCGCCCGTTTTTCGCAAAATTCGGTCCGTCGCACCGTGGTTTTGAGTCGCAAATAGTATCAGTTCAGGGTTTGTCATCCTGGGAATTTGTAGCTGGTAAACCACCATGCAAATTCGTACTTCGGGTGCCGTATGTCTCACAAAATTCCAGTCCCTGATTGCAAATATGTGCGTTACGTCACTGGTATCCGCGAGCATCTATTGAAAGCATCGTGCACTGTCAATATTACTAGTTGATTGTAGCAGTGTATCCACACCAGGGTAATAATGACGGGATCAATATTTCAGACGCCCGCGGAAGAACCTTATGGCGGAATAACCGAAAGGAGGTCGTCCGTTCCTTGTTTTATTGAAGACCAGGCAGCCTGTGCGAGATCGCTGGAAAGTGTTCGGTAAGTGGCGTGTCCTGAATATATGTACAATGTACATATAGGATAGGCGGAATCCTGTATTGCTAATTATTGCAAAGCGTTTGGCCTTTGAATTGAAAATGTGGAGATGATCGTTTTGTTGACACGAATTCAACGAACTCTACAAGGTGCCGGTATTTGTTGGATCAACGAAAAATTGTCATCCTATGTACCTATAAGTGGCGGTGTTGCCGGCCATATATGCTTTACATAAAAACTATCCAGCAGCTCATATAGACTTGGCGGGTAGACATGTACAAACTACCGATTTAGTTAGTTGGCGGTAAACTAACTAACGGTTGAGTAGTTTTAGTTCTAGTTTCGGATTTTGAAAATTGTCTACCGTAGTCCTAGTTGTAGTTGCGGATTTTGAAAAGCGAGTAGTTCTAGTTCTTGTTGCGGATTTTCGAAAGTGATTAGTTCTAGTTCAAGTTTCGGATTTTGAAATGAGTAGTTCTAGTTCTAGTTCTAGTTCTAGTTTCGGATTTTGAAAATAAAGTAAGTTCTAGTTCTAGTTTCGCATTTTGAAAACCCACTAGTTTGTACAAGTCAGGTGTCAGGCCTCGTGGAAAGTTTTGCGAAAGAATTAGCACAGCTGACAATATTGTAGATGCTTGTTATTGATAGAAACACTCATAAAATGTTTATGAGTTAGCCGGTTTTCAGCCTGCTTGTGAAATTGAGTTCTAGCATTCACGTAGTGATGTAGGTCGGGCCGCTGCGGTATAATTAAAATCATCGGGGCCTTGTGAAGTCACTACTTCCAGGTTTTATCCACAGAGTATTGTAGCATTTACTATAAATCGTGGTAAACTCATGGTTTTCGAGTAAAAATAGATATGCGATTACTATGCTCGACTTCTCGCACCGATTCTGTGTAATAAACGAACTATGTGTTTGTGAAATTATAATATAAATTGGATATTCCAACAGTACGAAGCGAAGAGGCAGCTTTCTCCTCGACTCAAAACGCAGCCTCCGACGGTTTTGGTCGACGCGTTCCTTCCACCAACACAAGCCCAAACAAAGCACCCATCCCGGCAGTCCGGATTTAAACGCCGCGCGAAGAAATTCCACGATCTCCATGGCTCATCAGAGGTTACGAACAGGCGCCTCCCCTTCCCCGAGAAGGGCGGCCGATGGGAAATACCTGAACGGCGAATCGACGCCTCAGCATAATGTGCAGGATAACGAGAATTACCAACCCGCGTCCGTGGAGTCGTTAGCGCGAAGATGCGCTACTAGTTTTGGTAAGTGGGTATGTCTGCTGAATGCTAGAAATCTTTACTTTTACCTATCCCTTGAACGTTTGTGAATTATTCAGTTGGACCTAACCCGTGATTCGTTGTGTGACACAAATTTTGTAGCTTTTCCGAACTAGATCAGAATCAGAATTATAGCTAAAGTTTTTCCTAAATATATTAGAATTAGAATTACTGAATTCAGACTCGTTTCAGGTCGAATTAGAGTTCACATCGCAATTCACAAATCTGTGCGCCAAGCTAGGCTCGTTTCCTGCTATACGATTATCCTGTAACATTTTCAGGAAAACCAAAAATTAGTAGACTTAAATTAATTGATTAAATTACTACGGTAGATGACCGCAACTTCGCTCTAATAAGTCCGATTGAACAGCTAGAATTATCTGCTCGTCCAAGTCCAGTTCCCGTGTTCATTGCAGTGTAACGCAAAAGCAAACGTCGATCCAGATGTACGCGTACACTAGTGATATCGATAAGTGACATTCACATCATATAGAAACTATCGACTATATTACTCTTTTCAAGTGGGGTGGGGATGTTATGAGTGACCCTTATCCAAGACTTCAAGATATTGCCGAGTGTTGAATTAATATGGACAGTTGAACGCTCCTTAATGAGGTGAATGTGTGACATTTCAAGTCTTTAATTTCAGTTGAAATTATGATGACATATGAGCTTGTGTAAGCCTAACCTATTAGAGATATTTATTCGCTGTAATGGTATTTCATTACCCAGTGTACAGTACCGGCCGACATGCGAATAATATAATCGGCGAACAATGAATGTAATAACATCCAAGATCAATATAAAATTGTATAAAATTCATATTGGAGTAAACCCGAATATTGTCAGGGGTAATCGTCAGCGACTAGTAGGGAATTGGAAAATAACATTGTACATCAACAATCCATCCTCTACTCATTATCCGTTACCCCTGATAAGTGTCATTCGGGTTTATTTCAATATAAATATACGATTCAATTGTATAGTGAAGTTCTGCACCTCCAACAGACTCTTAGAATAATCGATAATAATCGATCGAAAATATTTATGCGTTAGGGAATTCATGTTCATGATCGAATTCAAACAGTACCAGCACCGTTGCGATATCACATTCACACCGCTACGAACAGACATGGACTACTAGATGATTCTAGTGATCTAATTAGTTTATTACAGCAAAATCCCGGTAATCTAATTCTGATATAATTTGCGAAATGTTTCTTAGCTCTAATTGTAATTCGAATCTAATTTGTGAAATGTTTCTATGCTCCAATTTTAATCCTAATACAATTTTAATTTCAATTGTAACCTACTTTCTGGTTTTCCTGGCAGTGTTACCGGAGAGTAGTATAGTGTAGAACCGGCCCAGTTAGCTGCACAGACGTTTGCATTCTCGTTCTTATTAGTAGTTCATCCGTGGAAAGTTGCATTTATTTTTCACAAATGTTGCATTTATTCTTTCAAAACAGTTGCACTAAAAGATCCAATTTTGGTCGGTTGACTAAAAAAAAGGTCAACTTTCCGGCTCGTCTCCCGAAATACCCGTTACAGCGTCACTTCAGCGCCGATTTACGGTGTTTCAGTCGAATTTGGCCGTGTATTTCACCGAAATTCTCGGAAAACAGTGACATAGTCAAGTGATCTATTTGCATATACCGCCAAATATTTCCAGTAAAAAGTAGGTTGCATGAAAAATCGAAAAAAGTTTCATGGAAAATCAAAAAAGTTGCGAGAAGCTGCATGGAAAAAATGGACAAAATTTGCAAAAAGTTGCGCCATAAGATTCCTTCAAACAGCTCAAAACAGCATTCTGCATAACTTCCGAGCTGCCGGAAGCTGTAAAAAAGTTGCAAAAGTTGCAAAAACTTGCCCTACTTATTAGTTTTCGCGAATTCAGTTATCCTAATTGTAATCGAATTCGGAAAATCTTGTGAAGCTATAATTCTTATTCTAGTCAAATTTAGAAAATATCAAAGTGGTCCCAAGACTGATTACGAAGTCGGAAAGTTGTATGCTCGAAATTAATATTCATTATGACAGGTCGCATATGTCGCTGCAGTGTACCTATTGACCGGCACCGATTTCTCGCCATTGCATCATTCCTAATCCTATGTTTTCCAGACGAAAAGGGCGACTGCGAAGAGGAAGAATTCCCGCGCTTGCTCTTCCTGACGCACCCGTGGTTTATGACCTCGGAGCAACTCGTCGCGCTGTTCACGCAAATATATCCTTTTCAAACTTGCGCGATAAGTGTTTACTTATGCCTCGAAGTCTCGTAAACAAAATGCCTATGTTATGTTGTCGCGCGTTTCAGATGGCACGAGAGTGATGCGTGTTTCTCTTTCGGTCAAAATGAGATTATGTGGAATCTCTGTACAGCTTATGTACGAAATTTCGTGCCTGTGACGTCATATTTGGTGATGCGATTGTTAATGTATAATGTTGTTTCCAATTCTCTACTAGTTGCTGACGATTATCCCTGACGAGTGTCAGTCGAAAATATTCGGGTTCATTTCAAAATGAATATACTAATCACCTTATTTACACTATCACCGTGTTTCATTTTAAATCTTAACGTGTTTTGGATCAAAATCGTGAACTCGGACATTTTGGGACAGCTTTCAAGTGCTGCTGGCGGATTTTCCACGCCACACGAGTTGACTTAGTGTGTCCTTGACATTTTCCATTCGGTTGTTGAGGCGTTGACAATAACGGGGCATATAAAAACACAGTCCAAGATCGACTAAGACTATCGTTCAGGGTTTATATATTGTCGTTGTGAAGCCATTTCACAAATTTTGAGATGTATTTTTCAGATTTATAAAAAATCCAAGTTTTTCAAAAATCTGCATCAATTTTACGGCCGCAATATGGCCACAATTTACATCAAGTTAAATTTCTCAAGATGTCTCTCTCAATACAATTATCAATGGATGTTCTATATTTTAGCGTTCTCGAGCCGAAAACGTTCACTCGGGCCGAATTGTTGTCGAGATATTTGACGCGTTTTAATTTTTTATGAGAATCCCGAATCTTAGGCCGAATTAATGTCGAGATGTTTGGCACATTTCAATATTTTATGAGAGTCCTCTATCTTTATGTTGCGGGTGTTAAAGAATCCGTCCAGACTGCCTCGATTGTTTTACCTTGACTCCGCATTTCTGCTGTACGTTCGAAGACGAAGACACCACAGTCGAAGTCCGAACGCAGGTGCTGTACGCTATACGGTGAGTTTACTAATATACAGACCGCGTTATAAAGTTATAAAGTTTGTTTTCGCGAACCATTACACATTAATGCACGGCGCTTTACCGCAAGTTTAGACTGTTATCTTATCGGCTATGCAATACATCCCGTGGTAAACTAAATTTAACCGCTGATGCCAATGACTGGTGTTCGAGCGGGCGGGCTGATTCAGCTCATTTGCAAACCAGCGAGAGGGTGTTTTCCAGTATATTATTGTGGGCGGGGTGGTGAAAGGCTTGCGCATGCGCGCAATAACACGGTTTTTACCATTATGGAACCATTCTGAGTCAAAATTCTACAGAAGTTCGGTTTTCCATGGAATACAACTGTTTTGTGGAAATTTGATGACTGCAATGATGTTTTTGTAACGCTGTTCTGTTTGTTTTGAGGTAATCATGGTGTTTGTCGACTACTATGGTCATTAAGGGTCTTCAAAAATGACTCGTGTTCTCAAATCGTACTGGCTACCTGATAAAATTGTTAGGTTACCTAATTTAAGCCTACGCACCAAATTTGGTTCAATTCCAACCAGTAGCCGCATTGCTACAGGAGAAGAAAGTTTCTACTTACTATGTAAAAATAAATTACAAAAAATTTCAAAATTTTCTGTTCCCCCCATGAAAGTGTTAGGTTGTCTATAGAAACGATGTTCACCAAATTTGGTTCAATTCCAACCAGTGGAAGCGGAGTCATTGCCATCGAAAAATTTGGATTATGAATAAAATTGCATTTACAGTGGCCAAGTTAATTATTTATTATAGTAAATACGTAAATACTATTTTATTCAAATCCAAATTTTTCGACGGCAATAACTCCGCTTTCACTGGTTGGAATTGAACCAAATTTGGTGTGTAGGCTTAAATTAGGTAACCTAACAATTTTATCAAGTAGCCAGTACAATTTGAGAAAAAAGTCATTTTTGAATACCCCTACTGTACAGTTTATTTTGTGCGCCAGCATTTTATAGTAATGTATCATATGCGTAGCATGGTATATTATTGTTATTATGACTATAGGCGACCATTTGGGGCTCGCCGAATGCTTGCAGATACGCGTAAGGGTTCGCCATAGTAAAGGTCAATAACCACGGTTACAGATACTGGATGAAAGAGTTCCCTCAAGTCTTCGACCTCAACTCGGCGCTGGTGGAAGCCGTCAATAAACTTCAAACGCAAGCCGCCGCGGATAGCCGAGTGGACGCGACTCTCATCGATTTGTCCAACAGGTGATGCGATAATTTCGAGCAATCTCCACGCGCCCGGGCCGCAAAGAAAATAAACCGCGCCCGCCGCGGATCACTTACGAGGCTTTTTGTGACGCGGTCCTGTAGCGCGAAAGCGTCGCTAATGCGGAATAATTGGGAAATTCCTATCGCGCAACTGGCGCGAGGTCATAAACAAAGTGCAGTGTCAGTGAATGTGTCCGTTGGTATGCATTAGAGGCGACTATGCCTCCACGACTATGGCATTTTGATCACTATGTTGCTACTGGATACCAGACTCGAACAACTAGATAATTCAAGTTGTCTAATTAAATGGTGGTGATCTAATTCGGATTTAATTCGTGAAATGTTTCTATACTTTAATTTTAATTCAAATCTAATTTCTTGTTTCCTGTAAATGGTACAGGGTAGCTGTATAGTGCGAAACGAGACAAGCTTTCTGTACAGACGTTTGCCTTTCTCGTGCTTATTAGAATGAGTGTGATTTGATATGAACTGAACCATGGCCGTGGCCACGTTTTCGCGAATTCAATAATTCTAATTCTAATCAAATTCGGAAAAAATGTATAGCTGTAATTCCAATATAGTCTAATTTGGAAAAGAACTTCAACTATACTTCTAATTCTAGTCTAATTTGGAAAAAAAACTAGGTATAATTCTAATTCTAATCTAATTCGGAAAGAATGTGTAGCTATAATTCCAATTCTGGTCTGATTTCGAAAAAAAACTAGTTATAATTACAATGTTAATCTAATTTGAAAAAAAACTTAAACTGTAGTACTAATTATAGTCTAATTTGGGAAAAAAGTAGTTATAATTCTAATTCCAATATAATACGTAAAAGCTGAAAGTTTTGTTGCTATCCAGCTCTGAGTAGACTACCGAAGGCACCGAACTTCAGTGTGCAATTAAATAATATTTTCATATTGAAATAAGCCCGAATATCTTCGGTTGACACTTCGGAAAGGACATTGTATATCCCTGAGACCCTGACGAGTGACAGCCGAAAATATTCGGGTATATTTCAATATGAATATACCATTCAATTGTATATTGAAGTTATGTGGCCTCGGGCATTGTATATCAACAATCGTATCACTAAATATAACGCCACCGGCATGAAATTTCGAATTAATCAAGAGATCGATTAAGCTCAATGTACTATTTTTAGATAGAGAGACTATTTTTAGATAAATATTCTGGTTTATTACATACGACTATATTATTGCATATTGAATTTTTGTGCCTACCAAGAGTATGTTGGAAAGGACATTGTATATCAGCAATAGTATCACCAAAACGTGATGCCACTGTCTGTAGGTCTCGATCGCGGTTTTACCATTGACGGTTTATGCTCCAACGAGCCCATCAATGAGGATGGTTCCCTATCCTTATGTTTACATTAGAATATCTATTTTCGATTGCTAGCCTCGCAAGTCCACAGCAATCGAAACCCCTTTGTTTCGCATCGACACCATACCATGCAACCAGATTGCACAAAGACTCGATTTGCATATAAACGATATGCTACTCAACCGCTTATCTGGAGTGTTACGGTATAGAATCAGTTTTGGTGCTTGGCAATGCCCTGCTGACATTACACAATCCCATTTCCCGTACTATTGTCTATTGAAAGACAATATTATATACATCGTGTCTATGTGACATGTAAGCTCTTTCGTTGTGATTTATATGGATACAGTTAGCTGACTGGTCTAGTCATATAGACAATCCGTATTATACTCTTATGAACTATTGGTGTAATTCAATGCTTGTACTGTCGAATTATGGTTGCTGAGGTGTCGAATAGTTTTAGAAAAGTTTTGGTTATCGCACAAGCGTGTCTAGTCTGGTTATACGTAGTAGAAATACTGTCACGGGCATGTCGGGTTATCGTATAAATAAATGCGCAACTAAACTCGCGCTATTTTCGTTGCGTTTATAGCGAATTCCTCTAGCGTCGAGCGGTTTCAAAATAGATATGTATACTTTGCCTGGCTTGAAAAACGCGTGAGGAGAAAGTTTATTCGTGCGGCTCCCGTCTGAAACTGCGAATCGGACGATTGTGTCTTGAGGTGGTCGATAGGGCTGTTCAAAAATGACTTTTTAAAAGTTGTATTGGCTACTTGATAACACTGTAGGTTACAATTTTGGTGCAATTCCAACCTATACAGGCATTGCTATAAGAGAAAAAAGTTTTCGATTTATTTAATAAAAATAAATATAAAATTTCACTGGTTACCCCATGGAATTGTTAGTTTGTCCGAAAAAACGATGTACAACAAATCTGACTCAATTCCAACCAGTACCAGCAAAGTTGCAAATTTTTGCGTCCAGGAAAATAGTATTTACGGTGTCAAAGTCTTCAATTATATATTATAGGTATACCCTAATCTGTTAATAAAAATTTTATTCAAAACACGCGTCACAACTTGGCCGAGTGCTCTTGTCTGTACTCAGCGTACTGTGATGTAAAAATTGCGTCGTTTTCTGTATTACAGAGGAAATTACCGCTGGATGCGAACGGACCGGTTATCACAGAAACCGGCCGCGGGAACCGGCAGAAAAAGCAGGAAGGTGTCGTTGGTGTTCCATCACCTGCAGCCGGAAGAGCTGGCCATCCACATATCCTATCTGGAATTTAAATGTTTCCGGCGATTGACGGTAAGTCCAAATGCGAAGTGTTTTGGTCTTTCGTGTCATCGACTCTATAGCGTAACGAAGACTTTCATTTGCGTGCATTTGGTCCGACTTTTATCAAAATACGCCAGCCAAGGCTGTGTCGACAAAACGAGTTCGTGTACCATCTAAAAATAGTACACTACACGCTCTCTTAATCGAAATTTCATGCTGGTGACGGCATGTTTTGTGATACTATTTCCAATTCTCTAATAGTTGCTGACGATTACCCCTGACGAGTGTCAGCCGGAAATATCCGGGTTAATTTCAATATGAATATACTATTCAATTTTCGTTTTCGTGACTCGGCGAATATCTGGGGTTTTTCGAAGGTTTGCTCATTGGCATAAGAGTTCGTCGGGTCAGTAACGGTTAAAAAAATACTGGGTTAGGGTAGGGTTACTTTTTGAGGTCAGTGGTTTTGCTTTGGGTTAGTTTTCGGGCTCTAAAAGCACGTGCTCTAGCGTCCCGTGATTTCAAAACTGCATATCCCTTCCGTCAATCAACGTATCAGGCAGTCCAAGATTTGAAAGCGTGCGATAATGGGTACGGCAGATTCTCGTGTGGCTTGCCACCGCGACAGGAACTTTATTCTGGAAGTATACAAACTTCGTATCGAGCTGGACGCATTAGATTTGTCCGATGCAGACCCCTCAATAACTTGAAGGTGCCGTGTTTGACCTATTACAGAAAACAACGATGATATTGGATTGATAATTGAGAAATTCGGCTGCAATATATTGGACACACATTTTAGGAATTTAAAAGGGGTGCTTCCGAGCCCCTAACACCCCCGCCCCCTCCCCATGGATGTGCCACTGTCTTAAACTCGCATATAATAGTCGCTGTAATCACAAGAATAATACTTTAAGCTTTGCAGCAAAATCTATGAATAAGGTGCGAAATAAATGCAAAATTTTAAATTGATCAAAATTCCATATCACGTGATCAATGTGCAGCAAGAGTGGCACGAAAACATTTCGCAAATTAGTTTATAATTAGGTTACTGCCATTTCGTTCTAATTATAGTATTCTAATTATGGAAAAGTCTGACCCCAACAGCGCTGATCTGAATTCTCATTGTCAAAATCCGCACGCTTTTATCAACAGTTCGAAGACTTTCATAACTACGCCGAACGCGCCACCATAAAGGCCATCGCCCGTCTGGAGCGGTGCGTGTTTCTCTTCAACAACATCACGCTGTGGGTTCAGTGCATGGTGCTGGGCCAACACACGCCCCAAGAGCGGGCCGCCGTCATCACAAAATACATCAAAATAGCGCAGGTAAGCGTCTGCGGTCCCCTCAACTTCCATGTTATAGTTTCTTGGTTATTCGTTGCTAAATATAGGGGGATACTGTACTGTGCGCGCGTCACGCCTGTAACTAATTCGGGACGTTTTATTGTGTGTTGCTGTAGCGATTCGCTGCACCACGCCGCTGTGATAGCGTATAAATAGACGCTGAAGGGCTTCTTGGAGGAACAGAACGTCAATGTACAATCGTTGATATACAATGTTCTTTCCAATAATCTACTATTTGCTGACGATGAACCCTGGCCAGTGTAGACCTCTACTCCGCTATCCCCAGCCATGAGGTACTCGAAGTGCTAGGGTGCCGCGAACTAGTTTCCCTATCAGAGGGTGGCGCAAATTCCAAAAGGTTTAGAACCACTGGGTTAAGGGTTTGGGTTAGGGTCGATGACCCAGATGATAGTAGAAATATATTAGAAGCTTCCACCTATGATATTTGGCAAATCTCGTATCCACACGCCAAAGTTCTCTTAAATCGGCAAAAACAAATGATGCGTAGTTTGGTTACAAGTTTTATCGTAACAGTGGCAGCGTTTTGACGTGGCCTGTCGCGACCCAGTGAACATTCCATCGGTCCTGTTCCATCAGAGTTACCAGAATATTTTTAGATTTTCCAAATTAGATTCGAATTATAATTGTATATGCACAGTTTTTATAAATTATATTCTGTTTAGCATTATAGCTACACAATTTTGTACCAAATTATATTATGATTAGAATTATAGGTACACAGTTTATTTCGAATTAGACTAGAATTTGAATTGTAGCTACAGTTTTTTTCAAATTCGATCAGAATTAGAATTACTGAATTTGCGAACACTTTGATTTCACGTTAAATCTGAGTTTACTGTCAACGGCGTGTGAATGGTAAATGCCTGTACAGCAAGCTCGGCTCGTTTCTCGCTATACAGCTCCCATGTCGCTTTTTGGAAATCCCTAAATTAGATTTATATTAGAATTATAACATAGAAACATTTCACAAATTAGATTAGAATTAGATTTCCTGCATTTCGTTACAAATAGACAAATAGTCAAATTATGCAATTAGAATTATCTATGGTTGGCTGGTTGCTCAGATCCTCCTGTGACTGCCTTAGCGCGCGTGGGCGTCGGTCATTTCACCTCGCGAAATCATTCACCTTTTTAGAAACTGCGCGAGATGCGAAGCTACAACACGCTGATGTCTGTCGTGGGCGGGTTGACGCACTCGGCGATAGCCCGGTTGAAGAAGACCATGTCCGCTCTGCCGCGCGATTCCATCAAGGTGGGTGAAGTTTCGGTTTCGAAAGTACGGCGCAAAATCCGTTGCCGATCCGCATCGTCCGACCGTACTGCAATGTCCCGGTCTGGACGTAGAGAAATAGTAACTATTCACTTTTCCGTATTAGATTGGAATTCGAATTGTAGCTACAGATTTTTCCGAATTTGAACTATACTAAATTCGGAAAAACTTGAAATTTCGAATTGGAAAAATGCAGCATAAATGAAGTTCGGGTTATACCAAATAATAGTTCATTATCTTGCAATTGTTTCTGCACCGAGCTCGGCTCCTTTTACACTATACAGTTCTTCTGTATCTTTTCATAAAAGCTAGAAATTAGACAAGAATGAAAATCGGAGCGTAGCAACATTTCACAAATTACATTAGAATTAGAGTACCATCATTTCATCGTAGTGGTAGCCTATATTAATGTACACGATACCTAGCGAAGTCATGCCACTATGCTGCCATACATATTAACGCTTTAAACGTCGCAAATGGGGCAATCAAATGATATAAAAATCCCATAAAATCGATATCTTCCGTGGCTTTGCCAACAATTCCGACAAGGACTTACAAGGGAATATAAGCTTACGCCAAACGGTCCAGGCCAGACCGGACAATGCATTCGGCGACTGAGTGTTGCTATGTTGATATTGAGCAGAGTGTAAAACGGGTTTATATACTTGCTACCGACATTACCCCGTTAACAATTTACACAGCTGTAGCCAACACCCCAATCGCGCTTATACGGTTTTTATGATACAATAAACATATGAATTCAAGATTAACCCCGTACACCTGGTAGATTTTTTACATCAGACAACGATATCAATTTCATTGATTGGTTGAATATCATTCGCTGACTACATGTTGTGTATTTCGCTCTTATGTTGTGTGATTGCGGGTCAAGCTCACAGCGGAGAGTCACTAAATATTCACAAACGGAAAGCCGGATATTCCGAGCAAACGTTTGTAACAAAAAAAGCAAGTAAATTTTTTCAGATTGTCAAGGTGCATGCTCGTTTAGTGTTGATTTTTTATCTTGACAGCGCCATACATAGAGTGGCCCGCAGTTTCAATGCAATAAAATTCATCTTAAGATGTTATAATGAAGTGAAAATTGTAACATATGGAAAAGGTTCACAGTGCAGAACCTACCAAGGTTCGTTTGTGAACGTGAACCTCAAAATTTCCGAGGTTCACACACAGAACGCGAACGTGAACCTCACGTTCGCACCATCCCTATCGGGAAGTACAACATTGTTTTCGGTGGCGTATAGCTGGCATTGATTTCCTTGTGGCTGCTAATAGGTAAATATTTTAACTTTCGAGATCATTCGTGCTCTTATGACGTCATGGTTAGTAGTACACGAGGTACTTAATGTTAGACTCGAAACTTGTTAATTGACTAGGACTAGTCAGTGAGGTAGTCGGGTTTTGCCCAGACCAAATGCTAAGTAAGAGGCATTGGAAATTTAAGAACAATTTCGGAGAACAATGTCACCAAATCACCGCGAATATAATAAAAAGCAATTAAAAACTAATTTGAAACATGTTTTTAATTTTTTTAAAGCCAGGACCTCACGAATATTCAATTGTGACGTCATAAATGGATTGACATTGACAATTGAAATTATAGGGTAATGGGTAAATATAGCTCCTTTGACAATATATCTGTATTCTAATTGTTGAACCGGCTATTTTGAGGGTTCCAATCATCTCGTATCGATATACGTCGGATAAATCGGGTTGTAATTGTCCGTAGGCTCATACAACATGTTTTCGGGAAAGTATTTGCACAATTATGGCATAATTTTACAACTTGAAAACACGATTTTGTTTCTTTTAAAAATGCCATTGTTTAAAACACCGTTTGTTTTCAATGCAACCCTAATAATATCTTTCTATATTCAAATGAAAATAATAGTTGTTATGATTATTTTCGACGAAATAAAACTAAAATGTCTTTCTTTTTCCTAATTAAAATTAAAACTCCCTTGTAGCTTTGAGGGCCAGGCGATCGTACGGAGACGACTAAAAACGCCGTAATATAGTGAAATCTTGATTCGGACGGCAATTTTGACTAAACAAATGCCAACACTGATCATAATACGTGAGGCGGGTCATTCGAGAGTGGAATCAGAAAATAGACCTCTTCTTTCATTTTAATCAAGACATCAATGGTAGCAGCAAAATTTCCAAATTCCCCGCATTAACGAATATGGTACTTCTTCTTTTGTGATTTGTAAAAAGTGTCATCCGTGGATATAATTTTAATTCTAATCCAATTTGTGAAAAAAACTGTGTGCCGTGTAGCTATAATTCTAATTCTAATCTAATTTTTAAAATGTTTCTGCTCTCCGATTTTATTTCTAATCTAATTTCTGGTCTACCTGAAAATGCTACAGGAAAACTACATCGTACGATACGACCCAAATTTGCTATTTTTATTCCATACTTAGTCTATACTTATTCCATTTCCAAGTTTTCGCGAATTCATTAATTCTAATTCTAATATCTAATCTGGTGTAAAGCAGTAGATAATTCTAAGTGAAGTTACAATCGCGATCACTGCTACGCATTTTCACGCGTCGCAGCGATGTCTTAATTTATGATTCGGTGATGCATAATTTGCTTTTGTGCACTCGAGATCGATCGTATAATTGCCATATCGAAGTATAATTTTACCAATTGGGAGGAGATGTCGCTGTATGCTTGGGGATCTTAAGCCAAATGGTTAATTTGTAATCATTCTTAATGCGAATGCGTTGTTGTTCTTCGAGCACAATAACATCGGCGAAGAAGAATTAGCCTCCGTAATTGATGATGTAACAGTTGTAATAATACTTAAGCTTGACACCAGTGTTGATTACTGTGGCGTTTTAACGGTCAGTCCAATTTGAAGTGTTTAATCGGCGTTTCGAGCCCTGGTCAAGGAAGCTGATTCACTATCGCATCCCATTAATGCCGTGATGCGTACGAGACTCGTTCGCGTGACGTAGTTATTTCACCATATCTTAAACTTAAAACCTATGCCGGATTTGGACAGCTGATAAATTTTCATCTTGTCCTAATGAAATTAGACTTATTGAATTTCCAAAAACTTGGGAATTGAATTGAATACGCATTCGAAAAAATGCAATATAAATCAACTTCATATCAAATCGGAGCCCGGTCTCGTCAGCACAAGAATGATAAATCCCTGTACATGTACAGTATCTTGTCTCGTTTTGCACTATACAGTTCTGCTGTAGCATTTTCACGGAATTAGAATAAAAACTAAAGTATGGTGACATTTCATAAATTAGATTCGAATTATATTACCGGCATTTCGATCCAATCAAACAACTAGAATTATCTAATTGACCAAGACTGCGTCATATCGGTCGGGAAGTCACCAGATGCGATTCGTTCCTAGTACATGCACAGACTTTATGCACCTCGCTGTCTTTATGATAAAAATTTGTGGAATTTATCTGGAAATTTCGCAAGGGGCGCTGACTAACGTGGCCAGTTCCACGTCCTCGTGCGTATTTTTGAGGAGAGACACTGCTGCTATTATGACGACGATTGCTGATTTCACGATTGTGACGTGTACAATCGACGCGTTCCGGTGAATTTCGCGGTGCACGCCGTGTTAGATCACGTTTTGTAGTAGGCGTGCGTCGGAACAGACATGGGGTGATTACTTCACGAATGTAATCGATTGCGATTACGATTACCTTCGAATCCCGCGATTACGATTACGATTACGATTACAGCAAAATCAGGAAGTAGTCGATTACGATTACGATTACATTTCAAAAGTAATCACGATTACTCACGATTACATTTGTTTTGCTTCTTAAAACTAATTTCAGAAGAGATATTGGAATACAATATAAGGCTTGCGATGAAAAGGTCTAATGAGATAACAACTTTCTTTATAAATCCTACTTCGTTTGCTTGTTACGTCATAATGCACCCATTGCCCAATGCTATGCAAGACTATTCGTCGCACCCAACGATTTGCATTCTTGCCAGGTCCGTAACTGCCACGCCCCAAACTCCCCAATAGGACTGGGAGCGAGCTCTAAGGGGGCTCAAAAGTATTTTGTAAATCAACATAAATTATTATAGAGTATTTTCAAGAGAGGTAATTAACTTGAAAAATTTCTTTGAGCTTCGGGATTTAATGTCTCTAAATAGCTTGATTTTGAAATGCATACCTCTCCCTCTCAAGAAAAAAGCAAGCATAATTTATATGAGTAGGCATTTCGGGGGCGGTCATTACTCCGCCACGACACACCGAAAGACGTATGCAATTTCTGCCAACATGCAACTCCAACAAAGTGTGCTACCAAAGAATGACCTTTGTGCCAAAACTTTGGGTATGTGTCCATTGTCAGTACCCGCGCTCTGTGGGCGTGAAAAATAGTCCGGCCCTTCAAATCTGAGCCCCAACAATGCAAATGCCAAATGCCAAATTTTTGTATTGACTCGACTTGTACTCGAGTAATTTTGCCAGACTCGAGACTAGAGCGGCCAAGACAGACATTGCATGCAACTTCGAATAGTAAAGTTACCACATAATTTGTATTTTGTCTATGAGTCCTGATACTTGGAAATAGGGCCGTAAACTGTGAAAACTGATGAAAATCACTTTATTATGAATACGAGCCATTCTATGTCACTCGAGCAGAGTTGAAAGAAGTTGGTTGAACCGGATTGATATGAGAACTGATCTGTGAACATAACGACTTGGACTCGTACTCGAGTCAAACACTATGGCTCGGACTCGTCCCTATACTAGCTGACTTGGCCTCGGAATTGACTCGGGGGTGAATTGAAAATGACTCGACTTGACTCGAGTCAAAACTATAAAAGTGAGATTGATTTGTGACTTGGAACATTGTGACTTGGTTACAACCCTACCAATACCAACGTTGGGAGTGGGGGACGAATTGCTGTTTTGGTCCTGATTGTGCCTACAAGCGACGCTAACACGGTGCATAAGCGGGTGGCTATGGCGACAGGTATAAATTTCGAGTGAAGTATTGTGAAATAACGATTGGTGCCCGTTTCAAGTAGAGTCATATGTGAATAAGATAAAATGAACTTAAAATTCTTACACTTAATACAGATAGGCTACTGAAAGCTGCCGTTACGAGAAACAGCGAAGAACGGCTCGGTTATGATATATCTGCAGCAGGTGATTTTAACCATCGTAATGTTTTATTTGACGAGTACAAAATTTCGAATCTTTGTCCGGTGTACGTACAATACATATGTATACTACACAGATAGGCCCACTGCTCGCCAAGCATCAACGGTCAAACTGCGTTTAACTAAGCATAACCAAACATCAATACTTAAGTTACTATTTGAAACTAGGAAGAGTGGTTATTATTATCTTGCTGCGAGGTAGTAGCGTCTGGGGTGTATTGATAACCTGATATACAGCATGGCTGATACTCTTCTAACAATCACACAACAATGTACATCGAATATATATTAATACGTGTGGATTATAGATAACTAACCTACGTAGGTTAGTTATCTATATGTGGATACTTCTTACGCAAGGACGAGCAAAGCTAATACTTCTGACGTAATAATGAGCAGTGGCGTTTGAAAATCATCCGTTTGCGCTATCCATAACCTGGTATAATATCTCTTCCTTGTTCACGAATGTTCGGTTATGTCATATTCATTGTACAGATAAAAAGTAATCGTTCTTTCACAAAGAAATCGATTAGATATGTGAAGTAGTCGAGTACGATTACGATTACTTTGGATTTTTCTCGAATGTAATCGATTGCGATTACGATTACTTAAAAGTGCTGTAATCGTCGTAATCGATTACGATTACTAATCGCGATTACCCCATGTCTGCGTCGGAACGCTTGTTTTGCCTCGGTATATTAGTGCATTATAGCTACGTTTTAGCGCTGCAGTCGCCACGAATATAGAAGCTGGCCTCGCGCGCCTGGGTTTTTGTGCCGAGTTCGCGCTATATCTGCATCGCGAGTCATGATGTAAAACTATCAAACTGCCTTCCTGATTGAGGACAGATCTCATTTAGTCACTGGCTGTCATCTATTATGTCGTTTGTCCCCTAGACACTTTCACGCGTTTGTCGCCTGGCTGGTTCAAACTATTGGCTTTTAAAAATGCGCCACTAGGACTAGAACTAGAACTATTGAAAAACAGTTGTTGACGCTCGATTAACTAGCTTGGTTGTTGCCACAATATTGGTTATCACGCACTATCCGTCCTAATCCACAATTGGGTGACATGATCCACTGCAAATACGCGTGTTTATTGCGTGTACACAACACACGGCGATCAACTCTGAATTATAGCCGATAAATTGCGTCTGAGCTACGGTGACGTGTGATTTCTTGTAGTTCTTGACAACTACATAATTCTAATTGTGTAATACACTGATTAGAGCGAATTATCGGTAATCTAATTGTAGTGCAATTTGTGAAATGTATGTATACACTCTGAATTTCTGGTTTTCGTGATAATACTACATGATAACTGTATAGTGCGTATCGAGCCAAGCTTCGCGTACAGACAATTGCCATTCTCGTGTTTGTGACAATGAACAATGATTTGTGAACTGAACTTGGATTTTTCTTATAATTTTTATAATTATCAATTTAATTCAAATTTCAAGTTTTTACCGTGCAGCTATAACTGTATAATGTAATTTGGAAAATCTGATCATTTTATAGTTGTCCAATCTGATTTCTTGGCCGCCTAACTAATAATTTAATGTCCAAAACCTTCGTCAGCGAATTATTTTCAAGTCACCACAGGGTCATTTGACTTATTTCTGATATTTAACTCCAGGCTTGGCACAAGCAAGACTTCTGATTTCTCAGAACCGAACCCGCTCACCCTTATTTGTGACTGCGCGGCAATACACTAGCAATAGGGCTGTGTAGAATGTACTATTGAACCATACCGATCCTTGCATGTTCCGCGATATACCGTCATTGCAAACGTTCTCTGAAACGACAATACCGCCGATTCGTTGTTGCTGTTGACGCGGAATGTCTGCTTGAGGTGTGGCGGCTTATTTGGAGGTTTTGACATAAGCTGCATAATGGTTCCGATGTGTTTTTGAATTTGAGAGTATTGATGTTCAGTGGTACATTACCTGGCAATATGAACGTTTTGTGATTTGTTTTGCGTCACTTATGACAAAAACATATACCTTCTGCCCTTGTACGTCTCGTTGAAGATGCCACGAATCGCGTGTTGCATGAATAGTGAATACTTTCAATGATCTCGCCGTGTCTCATAATATCTCGTTAATGCCAACTGAATACAGTTTAAGCCAGGCTATCCCGAGCAATCGTCTCATCTAATTGTGCATTACTGCATTATACCTCTGTTGAGTTTGCATGGCCGCAGTCATAGAACATGTGATTGATTTCATGTTATGATAATGATGAGTAATTTTCGCAGCACTTGTTCGAAAGTTGCATTATGTAATCCGTTATGATCCTGCCTTACTGTTGGTGATCTCATATGCTGCTTACTTGCATGGCACGAGTATCATGGGGTGTGTGTGTGTGTATATGTTGTATTTTAGTTAATCATTGTGTTTCGACATCCATGTTCATGTTCAATGTTCATGTTACACCGGACTGATATTATTTATACGATTCCTGACTCATGAACTGCCGGTTTATAGCACGCCGCTCTTTCATGTAGACTTTTTGTAAGATACCATTGGTGCTGCAGCCGTGCAGCGTATCACTACATTACACGCCATTACCCACAGGAGGTGTGACAAATAATATTCGTTGGAAATAATGCATGCTTCCGTTCCGTGCTAACCATTACAATATTGACACCCCGAAGCTGCTGAAACCATTCCCATGTCCCTTGCCCGTTTCAAACACCAGTGCATAATCTCCACTCTCCGTGAATGTCCATCAGTTATCTCGAGCTCATCAAGCCTAGCTCGGTCACCATGAGGGTACTCGATGTTCGATTGATTATGCTCAACTATTATTCCGCGTTTTAGGCACTGGACGAACTGGTGGACTTGCTAGATTCCCGGTCAAACTACATGGCTTATCGAAGAGACTACGCCAATGAAGAAGGTGTATTCAAGATCCCGATTATGTAAGTTGCCAGATGTATTGTAAAGCGTCTCAGCCTATCGATGGGTTTTAATTACTGTTCTGTACGGTACTGTATTTTCGATCGCACGATAGCAGACCACATCACATGTTGATGGTATTTCACTGCGATTCGTTTGTGCGTATAAGTTTCAACCACTGGTTCCTATCGAGCAAATGTATCATATCATTATCCTAGTATAACATTAGATACGTTATACCATCATTAAGTAATTATTTAAGCATTTATCCCTGTGTGGAAGTACCGTAAAGTGAACAGGGGTCAACGACACTATTAATAAAGAGTAATGTGGTCTGTTACCGGCAATAACAGTGTTCGCTTGCCTTCCATTAATCTCATCGCTGTTATCATACGCCTGTAGGCACGCATCGTGCTATAGCTGTAGTATCAAATATCCTATGCCTTGTCATATACACCATGCAAATAATATACCGCGTCTAAAGCAGCAGCTAAAGCGTAGTTTGCATACCGGGAAGTGCGCGTACGACTGCAAACGTTATTCAAATTGATGTCTCTTTTGCAGCGGCGTCCATCTGAAAGATATAATCAGTCTGCACACGGCTTTGCTCGATCGCAACGGTGACGGCTTGATCAACGTGAAGAAGATGGTGTCGATTGGATCTATTTTTGAGGTAACCGCCAAGCGCGGGCTAGCAATCCGTTGCGATACCGTAGTTTCGCGTTGTACGAAACTCGGTTTCACAGTTCAACAATGTGACAATACATTCGTAGTTCAACTCGGTTCGGTTTGTTGATGATGTCATTTCAAAACAACAGGATTTCGATAAAATGAAAAGATAAGGGGTCTAACAGCATTAGCTGTGTAAATAACCCATACATAACATGTATAGATATATATATTAAAACACACTTGGGTCGAATTGAACTACTAGCTGACTGGACATGAAGTGAACTTGTCATTCTAATCTAATTTCGATTAAAAATGCAGTTACAATCCGAATTCTAGCCTAATTTGAAATAAATGTCTAGCTGTAGTTCTAATTCTAATCTAATCTGGAAAACTAACTAGTAATATTATAGTTCCAATTTTAATCTAATTTGAAAATAAAACTGTTGTTCTAGTATAAATTGAAAAAAACTGTAGATGTAATCTAATTCTAATCTAAATTTGAAAAACAAATCTGTATAGTTCTAATTGTAGTTCTGATTCTAATCTAATTTGAAAATAAAACTAGATATAATTGAAATTCTAGTATAAATTGGAAAAACTGTAGAAATATATTTGAAAAAACAAACGGTATAGTTACAATTCTAATGTAATTGAAAAGAAACTGTGTAGTCATAATTGTAATTCTACTCTACTTTGGAAAATCTGAATTTTTTTCAGTGGAAAGGACGTAGGAAAGGACGTAGTTTATTTTTGTCCTTGATGTTTTTGCGGCATATACACCGACTCATGATATACATACACATACACATATATGTATAAACTTCACATCACCATCTTGCACTAATTTTTGCAGGAGTTTCTCAACCTGCAACGTCTTTCATTCCCTCACGAAGTCAACAAAGACCTTTTGAACACGTTGCGGGTCTCCCTCTACCTCTATTATACCGAGGAAGAAATCTACGCGCTGTCCCTACGCCGGGAACCGCGAGACACGAAAAACAGCGTGTCGAGCGTGAGTTTTCAACGTCATTCCTTACAGAAAGGCCACATATTGACAGTTGTATTTGCAGAACACTTCCCCGTCCAAGGCCAGCAACATGTTGTTCGCGGAATTCACGAAGTTCACTTGCCAACTGGACAACAAGACCGTCAAACAGCACGTAAAGGCAATGGTGGAGGTGGGTTGGTCCGATCTGTTTTATTCACGCGCGAATTTCTTTTGAAAGCCAGATTGCCACAGCGGCATACCTTGGCAACTAGAAAATGTTTAGCATTTCTACTTTACATGGAATTAGAATTATAACTACTCATTTTTTCGAAATTAGACTAGAATTAGAATTACAGCTACAGTCTTTTTTTCCAAATTAGATTAGAATTACTGAATTCGCGAAAACTTGGTCAAGTTGACTCATGGCCTACTAAAAACATGGTTGACTTCATATCAGTTGTTATCAAACTTGACTCGTTTCGCGCTATGCTGTTCCCCTGTTGCATTTCCTGAAATACAATTCCATTAGGATTAAAATTGGAGCATAGACACATTTCTCAAATTAGATTAGAATTAGAGCAAGGAAGCTTTTCAGAAATTTGATTAGAATTAGAATTATAGCAAGGAAACATTTCACAAATCAGATTGAAATTAGAGCATACAAACATTTCACAAATTAGATTAGAATTAGAATTAGAGAAAGGCAGCGTTTCAGAAATTTGATAAGAATTAGAATTCGAGCACATCAACATTTCACAAATTAGATTAGCATTAGAATTACAGCAAGGAAACATTTTACAAATTAAATTGGAATTAGAGCATACAAACATTTCACAAATTAGATTAGAATTAGAATTAGAGAAAGGTAACGTTTCAGAAATTTGATAATTAGAATTCGAGCACATCAACATGTCACAAATTAGATTAGAATTAGAATTAGGGCAAGGAAACGTTTCACAGATTAGATTAAAATCAGAATTCGAGCATATCAACATTTCACAAATTACATTAGAATTTGAATTATAGCAAGGAAACATTTCACAAATTAGATTAGGATTATAATCAACAACTAACATTATGTAGCTCTCTACGTCTTCACCGCCGTGACCGCTGATATTATACTGCGTGTTAAGACAACGCAGATTATATACGCCACAGTGAGCTGGCCGGTAGCGATGCAATGGGGAATAAGATTAGCCAATGGTGCGGCTACACAAGCTGTGTTAACTGTTCATTCCTTACGTTGGGAAGCGTATTTTAGTCTGGCGTTATTGTTGGGTTAATCTCCGATACACTCACCACTGCGATTTACATTTGACGGCATCTGTCAACTCGTATCGTCGTGAAGCTACTATTTCCGAAGTATAGTAAGCTATGAGCAGGGCCGTAACAGCACTTCGTCAGCCCCCCCCCCCAAAAAAAAAACTTTGGTCTTGGGCCCCCCTAGGGTTATAGACCGAACTTCAGGAGGGCGTCGCCCCTCAGACCCCACCTCCGGCGATACACTGTTTACCGCTATTTATCATATTCATTGGGAGTTTGTTTATGGAATCAGCTTTCGTCGCCTAAGCGCGCGAAGCGCTTGAAATTTCTAGAATACATGATTGAATCGGGCAGTATGATCGGGAATGGCATATATGGTTATCAATTTTTATTTTCTCTCTGCTCACGTAATCACATTGGCCGGTAGAGCTGAGTGAGGTGTGTTCGAAAAGGCATGACCACTCAATAATAATTAAACATCTTCTGGCGAACGAAACAGCACCTCGTCAGGCCCCCGAAAACGTGGGTCTTGGGCTCCCATAGGGTGATGAAACGACCCCCATCACGTTGTTCGCGTTTGTTACGAAATCATCTGTACTGTATTGTGAGCCAGCGCGAGGCGCGAAAATTTTCGATAATTTATGATAACATCGGTCAATCAGATTAGCGATTGCATATATATTATGCTATCAATTTATTGTCCTCTCTACTCACGTAATTATAGATTTACCAGTAGAGCTGAGTGAAGTGTCTTCGAAACGGGAGGGCCCGTAAATAATAATTAAACATCTTCGGGCGGGCGGACTCGTTGATATGACTTCGTTACATGATGTTGAAGTCAGCTATATCAAAAAATATAGAATCGCCCAAACGTAGGCTTCTAAACTAAGAGACGCACACGATTTCAAATTGGTATTTCTTCACTGGCATAAATTTTTTCCCAGCGGGATGGTATTTGTCTAGTGAGGTTCAGATTGCAAAGACAGGAACATTCGACGCCAGTCATTTAGACGCCTATGGACAATTAAACCTATGTGTTTTGTGTATATAACGAAGTCTTCGGTCAGCATAAGGGCATAGACCTTTTCGGCCAAGGTTTTCTCGCTGCCGATCGTTCTGGCATAAATTTTCAAAAAATACACCATGATATGTGCTAATTCACGAAATAATTTGGGGCACCCTTCGAGCTCGCCCCCCCCCCAATTGGGGGGTTTGGGGTGCGGCGGTTACGGTGCTGGCTATGAGACATGGGTTCGAGTCAATATTGGCTCGCGAGACCTTACATTCATGGTCGCCAAGTATCTTGCATCTACCTGAGATGCCAATCTCATCTGTGTAAATACGGTGACAAACCTTTCATTGTGACTGCGTCGTTTCGGTGGAACAAAGTATACGCGGACCCGTGTATTATGGCACAGTCAGCGGCGGTCGGTCTAATGCCGCGACTTTGTTCGTCTTTCAGTCCGTGTTCAAGGCCTACGATCACGACAACGACGGTTTCATCTCGGAAGAAGAGTTTGAAAGTTTCAAAGACAACTTCCCGATGATGGAGTCGTTTTCCGCGATGGACGTGGACAGGTGGGCATTAGAAATATTGTATATGTTATTATTATTAAAGCGATGCGTCAATACTGTATCAATTAATGCGAAAATCAACGTTTCATTGCATATGAAATGGAATTGCGATATACGGTAGTTGTCCTCAACCGCTGGTCCGTGGCAAGTTTCCTGCCGGTTTGAAAAGAGTACGTTAAATATCGACATTACAAATTAGTACCGGTAGTGGGATGTAGTAGGGATGGTGTGAACGTGAGGTTCACGTTCGCGTTCTGTGTGTGAACCTCGGAAATTGAGAGGTTCGCGTTCACAACAGAACCTTGGTAGGTTCTGCACTGTGAACCTTTTTCATATATTAAAATTTTCACTTCATTTTAACATCTTATTTCAACCGTGGGCCACTCTATGCATGGCTCTGGCAGCAATAGAAATCGACACTAAACGAGCATGCACCTTGACAATCTCAAAAGTCTTACTTGCTTTGTTACAAAAATTTGCTCGAAATATCCAGCTTTCCGTTTGTGAATATTTAGTGACTCTCTGCTGTGAGTTTGACCCGCAATGACACAACATCCCTACCGAAATACGTATAGTCAGCGAATGATGCTTATTCAAGCAATCAATGAGATTGATATCGTTTTTGATGCAAAATAATCTAGCAGGCATACGGGGTCAATCTTGACTTCATATCGTTACTGCATCATTAAAATCAAATCCTTGCGATTGAGGTGTTGGCTACTGCTGTATAACTTGTTAATGGGGTAGTATCGGCATCAAGTATAGAAACCCGTTTACACGCTGCTCAATATCAATGTAGCGATACTCAGACGCCGAATACATTGTCCGGTCTGGCCTAGACCCTTAAGTCGTAAGCTATATTCCCTGGTAAGTCCTCGTCGAAATTGTACGCAAAGCGACAGAAGATATTGATTTATAGGAGTATCATATCCTTCGATTGCCTCAGTTGATACATCTAGCGACGTTTAAAACGCCAACATGTAGGCCTACTTCGGCATTGTGGCATGATGTGGCCCGAGTCGTCGCTAGGTACCATGTACAAAAGCTATCACTTCATTGAAAGATAGGGTTGGAATTAGCAATATGACGTAACGTGACGTCATGAGGTTCACGTTCGTGTTCACACAGAACCTTTCAAAAAGGTTCGCGTTCACACGAACCTGAACCTTTCAGAGGTTCACACCATCCCTAGAATGTAGGCTCGCATATATTTCACAAGTAACCGAACAATCTATCGCAAGTTAGCTTTGCATAAATTTCTAATATCAAAGCGCAATATTCAATGACGTTTCCAATTTTCATTTCTGATTTCATACTTTTGTCGTAATTTCAATTTCATACTTTTGTCGCAATATTTACTTTGGTATTGTACCGGTATGCATGTCTGGTACAATACCAAACGGCTGAGAACCATAGCATTCATGTATTCGGGTTAGGGTTAGGAGCGTGGGTTGACAAGTGCCGAGCCCGCTGGTAATTATCACGATCCGCGCTGCCGAATTTACTCGAAAACCTCTATTTTTAACTGGGTCATCAAACAGGTGTATTTTTAGACGGTACGGGATTGATAAAGTCTCGAATTCTGGCTAGTTGTGACGGATTTAAATTCTTTCGGGGTCGTGGATTAGATCTAATTATAGTCCGTAAATCCGGCGTGAGCACTTGATGACCTCCATCAATTATCCATTTTGCGTCTTATCTCCACCGGAGGCGTAGCGTACGTTCGCCCTAATAGCCGATAACGCATGCCGGTGGGTTTAGTTAATTCTAGCCGGCGTTGTTATCTGTCTTGCGTCGTTTAGCTAAAAGGCGTTGTCCCGTGAAGTATGCTTCAAATCGGTATATCGTGCCCTATTTACGGCATAATCAAACCCCAATCTCTTTGTTGTGATCTGGTGACCCACTTATCGCGACAATTGGATTGATAAGGAAGGAGTGTGTCGTAGTAAATACCCTTTGAAAATCTCCGTTGCGGAATGATACAATATCATGGGACATAGTTACTGTTCAGTTTTTACACTTGTAAACAGGAATCAGACGTGTACAAGTACAATATACAAACTAACAGTTTAACTAATTACCGGTCAACTAACTAATGGTGTTTGAGTAGTTCTAGCTCTATTTCTAGTTCGACATATAAAAAAAGAGTTGTCGAAAAAATAGAAAACATAGTGGCGAGATTACGTAGTGGTGTAATCTACGGCTGCAACACCAATGGGTTGCGGGTTTGAGTCCGACTGAGGCCGACTACGGAATTCCTACTTAAGTGTTGGAGGTTTATCTAGGCCTAGAAGCCTAGAGGTGGGCCGTGTTGCAAGTCGGCAGCTACGGAATAAGACTGAAGAAAATTGGTCTGGTGGTAATGACCATGGTTAGTCGTCAAACATCATGAATACCATAAACAACGCGTTACCAAATCTCAGTACAGCCTGTGAATGATCCCTTGATTGTCGTCGTCCGCAGAGACGGGAGGATCAGCCGCGACGAGATGTGCGAGTATTTCATGAAGGCGAGCGCGTGCAAGCGCAACGATTTCTGCCAGAATTTCACGCACGAATTCGTGGAGACCACGTACTTTCACCCGACCTTCTGCGAGGAATGCGCGAAACTGGTGAGTGGGTCGCCGCGGCGCGGAAATTTATTCGTTGCGTATGTTAGATTCGACTTATGTTGTAATGGATTAGAGTTGTTCAAATTTTTTTCAAATTTTTGCTGCTATCACTTACAATTGTTAGGTTAGCTAACAAAACACACCAAATTTGGCACAATTCCAAGGAGTATAAGTGAAGCTATTAGAGTTCAACTTGACAAGTCCATTTGGCAGACAGTAAGATTTGAAGAAAAAAAATCATTTTTTTATATAATAAATTCAAAATTTTCCAACTGTAACAGCTTCACTGCTACTCGTTGGAATTGAGCCAAATTTGGTGTGGAATTTTAGCTGTCAGCCGCAAAAATTTGAATAAAAAAAGTTGATTTTGAACAGCCCTAAATCGGATTTGTAGTATGTGTAGGTGGCTTGCTAACCATGGACATATCTACAACCTAGAACAGGGGTCACCAACACGCGGCCCGCGAGGTCATATTTTGCGGCCCGCGACTTGATTTGAAATTTCGGAAGAAAACTGCTGAAATTGACTACAGTTTCAACATATTACTGTTGTTGTTGTTTCAACATACGGCTATTCTCCTGTGCCCATCATCACTATTCCTCACTAGCTTTGGCTTTGGCGATGTCAACAGCATTCCATCGAGGGAGAATAACCAACTACTGATATGAATGGGCTGGGCCTATTGCCTTGACATGCAATGGCCCAAACACTGCCAAGACCGGAACGTTTGGAAAACGGCATAGGGCAGTGGTTCTTAAACTGCGGGGCGCGCTCCTCTTGTGGGGGTATGAAATCATCTGAAGGGGGTGCGGAGCTGCGGTCAATTGAAAAAAATTTCGAGCTCCGCGCGATTTACTTCAATTTCACATTTTGTGTATAGTCCGGAATTCATATAATAGAATTCTCTCAGCAATTAACAATCATAATCTTCGATGCCATTAAACTATCCGTTAGGATTGCTAGCATTCTGGTTGCATTTTGTGATATGACGGTAAGGGGGGGGGTGCGAAATTTCTCAGTATCATAAAGGGGGCGTGTATAAAAAAGTTTGAGAACCACTGGCTTAGGGCTTCCCCACAAGGTCAAGCTTAACGTGGAGATGGTCTTACAGCTAGTAACGTATCTCGCTAGCCCCAATATCGATTTCTTAGTCGCTGAAAAGCGTTTCCAGGTATCGTGCACAGCTCAGAGCTCAAAATAAAATGAACTTGATGATAATGATTTTTCTTGTATTTGTATTCCTTTAATAAAATATTACTTCTTTTGTGGTCACTATGCCCATTGGCTATGGTAGGTAGCACGGCGTTGTACTGACGTTGGGTTTTTTAACGTTGTTGCGTAGTTTATATCGATATTGAATACATGCGGCCCGCGGCCGCTACGAAATTTGAAAAGTGGCCCGCGACCCATTTTGAGTTGGCGACCCCTGACCTAGAATATCTAGATATCCCTGTTACTACACAGCCATTCCTTGCTATGCGCCACCAACGGCGTGGACTTTTGTAACCGTATACCCTTGCTAATGAATAGTTAAGCAGCCCTGTTATACATGATTTATGCCAAATCTTTCACGTCACTGTAACTTTCATGTATATTTCAGTTGTGGGGTCTCGTGAAGCAAGGCTGGAAGTGCAAAGGTACGCGATTTCGATTCTTTTTGTGCCATGCAATGAGTCGCGTTGAGTGTTGGCATACCTTGCCAAAGCAGTGCATGGTAGACTAAATATTAAAATTTTCTTCCTCGCTTATAGCAGTAAATCTATGGATGACTTGACCGCTGACATATCCGTCTGTGTTTATTTTACGTTGTATATAAGCCAAACTCACAAGGGAGTGTGGTTGAAATTTTGTCGAATTGTCTATGCTGCTCCGGGCGTGAGACTGTCGAGTTTAATGGCCGAGTACATCAATCTCACAGCGCGTGATACTGTGTATGTAAGGATTATGGAAACTGATTGGGCGAGTGTTTCCAAAATCAGTTTGTTTTACGAATGAAAATCGATGAAGAAATCCCACACGTTGATGTCAAGTAAATACTTGATATCGGATTTACATTCGTTTTCAACATTTGGAAAGCTGGAAAGTTTGTAGATGCGTACGATCATGGTTAGACATCAGAGTACGATCGAGCGATCCGAATCAATCAAGTGAAATCAATTTGCAAGTTTTTGCGAATTCACTAATTCTAATTCTAGTTTATCAATTCGTAAAGCTGACAATTCTCTATAGTTGTCTCTGGCTGTCACGATTTAGTGAAAATCAAATACACATTGTGATGATATGAAGTCGATGTCAGTGCGTGATGGTTACCAACTGCGCTGTGTCTTACGTTGTGGTATTAGCTATCAATTATTTCTAAAGTAGATTAAAATTGGAAGTATAGCCGCACAGTTTTTCCATATTAGAGTAGAATTAGAATTATAGCTGCACAGTTTTTTTTCCCGAATTTGAGTAGAATTGGAATTACAGCTCCATTTATTTCCAAATTACATTGAAATTACAATTATGGCTACACAGTTTTCTTCCGGATTAGAGTAGAATTGGAATTACATCTCCAGTTATTTCCAATTTAGATCAAAATTAGAATTATAACTACAGTTATTTCCAGATTAGAATAAAATTAAAATTATAGTTGCATAATTCTTCCAAATTATATTCGAATTAGAATTACCGAATTCTCGAAAACTTGGAAATCTAAGGCATAGAAACATCTCACAAAATTAGATATGAATTGGGTATAATTGGCTTACCGGCATATCGCTCTAATTTTTCCAATTACACAACTCGAATTATCTCATTGTCCAAGCCTGCTATATAGTAGCTATACCAAAATACAATCCCGCCAGCGTGAGGTTGCGCGGGTTTCGACGCGCGCGGTGTCGCTTTGATCACGCTGGCACCGAATCGGTTTAAATTGCGTATTAGTGACGCAGACGACGAATACCGGTGGTCTGGGAAATTATCATTTGTCTGATTGCGTTTGATAACTAGCCATTCGTTCGGCGGTAAACGGTGATGCTCTGTGTAAGGCGGTGTGGTTTTTGACCGTTTTCCTTGATCGTTAGCTTGTTTAGTCGGCTCGTATTGTAGGAAAGAGAAGTCGTGAAGATAATGCCGTTTCAGGGCAGAATTTGATAACTAGAAAATTTTCAGATTTTCAAATTATATCATCATCATCATCATTGGTTTATTAGAAATTTTATCAGTTCAATACACCACACAAAAACGCGATACAATGAAAACATAGGAAGGTGTCGAAGCGACTTGGTTTAGTCTATGGAATCAGACGGCCACCATAGCCTAGGCGATGTAAAGAGGAGGCAAGCACACTGAATGGAAAGTAAAGAAGATAGAAAGCAAGCGACAAAATGGGGTGGCATGTCATGGAAGGCGAGATCGATAGGTCAGTCGTGGTCCGGTAATCTTGAGGATGCACTAGTATTCATTTAGCAGTAATTGCTTGTATTTTGACTTGAATGTTATATTTTAATGAGAATTATGGATGCACACGTACAGTTATTTTTCCGAATTATAAAATAGAATAAAATTGAAGCTTCGCAGTTTTCTTTCCAAATTAGATTAGAATTAGAATTACGAAACTTTGAAACTGAATAAGTTCAATATCGGAGCGCGGAAACATTTCACAAATTAGATTCGGAATTAGATTTCCGGCGTTTCGCTCTAATTATTTTAATTGACAACAAGAATTATCTAGACCTCCGAGTCTGTTTCAGGGTTTTCCATCAGTCAAGTCATATTGTCGCATTACGTAAGGCTTACTTTGGGATCAATGAGGGGTTTTACGACCTCGGACACATCGGGAAACGCTGCACCACTTTGCGTAAAATACCCGATATGCAAGTCGCCCTTTATGAGTTACTTTGTGAGGTATTGAATTTTGACTAGGTATCAAAACGTAAGTGTAGATTTGTTGGTAAGGTATACGTTGATTTGTGAAGATCGGCTGATAAAAGGACAGTTTGATTCAGATTCTACCTATACTGCGGGGTATTTCATTGACTTTCCCAAGACCCCTTCATTGTAAATTCATGGATGGCAAATGGGCGTGTTCTCTAAATTTCCGCCATAGATTATGGTGTAAATCCGGTAAAAGCACTTTCAGACGCAAAATTGTGCTTTGGCACCTATTTCAATTGGTGAAAACTAATATAATACGCCATATAGAGGGTTCTGTTCACGTTTAGACGTAAATGTAGACGTGTGGACAACTACATAATTCTAGTTGTCTAATTGAACTAATTGCTTCGAAATGCCGGTAATTCTAATCTAATTTGGAAAAACTGTGCATCCATAAGTGTAATTATAGCCCAATGTGGAAAAGCTGCGTGTATCACCGCTTTGTGCCTGGCATATATAACTGATCTTCATGAAAATTGATGTATAGTACTCGCTTTCTACCATTATAAAAAGAGTGAAAGTAATATTTTGTACCAGGAATAATTGATTACCCGATTTTCTTACTATTTACCTATGGTGTAAATCTGGGAGATAGAGCTGACCTCCGTACACCCCCCATAGTTTTAGTTCGAATTCAACTCTATTATCGTACAACCGTAATTTGTCTGTGCAAATATCAACTGTAGGATAGTGATAAACGGCAAGACGGTGACCATTCTTGAAAATGACATCATAGCCTGCCAATTATGTATAAATATTGGGAAGACTTTCATTATTTCTAAGCGAAATATGTAGATGAATTTCTTGAAATGCGCGGTCTTGTCTTGAAAATCCGCGCCGTCTATTTGATATGAACCAGCGCCGGAAATCCATTTCCACTAAGATATGTACAGTGGCGAATGTGATAACAGCGCACTTTTCCGACGACACCTTTGGGTATGGTCGTAACGTGTACGGCGCCAAAATTGAGAAACTAGTAGCTCATCTTGAAGTAAATCTGGTATAGAGGTTATGCATATCGCAGGAGAGAATGTTTTTTTGCTAACAATTTTTTTCTAACCGTCCATCAAAACATATCAAAACAGCAATATGTTTGTATCTAGGGTTGCATTTAAAACAAAGGGTGTTTTAAAAAAGGCCTTTTGAAGAAAAACAAAATTGTGTTTTTTAAGTTGTAAAATTATGCCATAATTGTGTAAATAGTTTACAAAAAACATGCTGTGTAAGCCTACGGGCAATTGCCATCGGATGTAGCCGACGTATATCGATATGGGATGGTTGGGACACTCAATAGTCGGTTCAACAGTAATAGTACATATATTTAGTCAAAGGAGCTATTTTATCCTATATTTTCATTTGTCAATGCCGATCCACTATCACGTCACAATTGAATATTCGTGACGTCATGGCTTAGAAAATACATAAAAAAAACATGTTTCAAATTAGGTCCTTGTTTTAAACAGGTTTGTTTTGTATCGATTTTTATTTTAAATGCAACCCTATTTGTAGTAGTACGCTGTTGGCAATTTGACATTAAAGTGAGTTTGAACAATGGAGTATTTCATCTCGGACGGCCGTTCTGTTTATGCGAGTTGTGAAGTTTTAGTAGGTATGCAGCGATACTCCTTCGTGATTACTATAATTGAAAAGATAAATTAGGTTATCAACCATTCTTCATATTTGGTGGTTTCGCGAACCCTCCCGAAAATGCTTCGCAGGCCCCCGGTTCTCGCTGTTTTTGCCGGGGTCTGGATGACGTGATCACTATTGTAACTCAAGATTAACGCATCAGCTGCATGTTATCGCGCCTTATTCGTGTATTATCAGTTAATCCTTTGTAATACCTTTCCGCTGGCGAAAATGCACTCGCGATTGCGCCAAGGGCCGCGAATAAAATTCCTGATGACGCACCATCTGATGCAGCGAAACTTGGCCATCGCGCTTTCGGCGCATTGTTTGTGTTATGAATGTATCTCGCGAGGTCGCATTTGCGGAAAGCGCATAATAGCCAGTGTTAGCGGAGCGTAGTTTTAGGTTTTACCGTGGTCGAATGGATGTTCGCAGAATTGAAGTATAGATGTACTGTTTTTAGATCTTACAACATTGAAATGGTTAGCAGACTCTATAGCTGTACAATGTTATTTCCAATTTTCTCCACCTGTTGCTAACGATTACCCTTGGCGAGTGTCAGCCGAGAATATTCGGGTTCATTTCAATATGAATACACTATTCATAAAGCTTCTTGGAGGCGCAGAACTTAGATACACAATTGAATGGTCTATTCATATTGAAATGAACCCGGCCGACGAGTGTCAACCGATGATATTCGGGTTCATTTCGATATGGATATACTATCCAATTGTATATCGAAGTTCTGCACCACCAAGTAGCGCTTTGCATAGTTTATTGATATTTTCGGTTTATAGTATTCAATGGATATACTATTCAATTGCATGTTGAAGTTCTGTATCTCAAAGAAGTACTTAGCTGGCTCAATAGATATACGGCTGTCTACTTCTAAAACTTTTCGAGTCTTTTGTTTGTTAGTCATTTTCAAGATAGACTGTATTAATTACCGAGCTTATGGCACACGGGAGGGGACTAGTTTACTAGCATTTCGTAAGGTTATCGTATAGGTCAGCTCATGGACAGCTAGAAAATTCAAACTTCTCCATATTAGATTAGACTTAGGATAATAGCTACAGTTTTTTGTAAATTAGACTTGAATTAGAATTATAGCTTCACAGTTTTTCCAAATTGATACGCATTAGAGTTAGAATTACTGAATTATTCGCGCTAACTTGGAAATTGTGTCAAGAGTTCATTCTCGTCAGCATGAGCATAACAAATATATGTGCATTGTGCAGCAAGCTTGTTTCGTTTCGCATCACACGGTTCTCCTATAGCATTTTCAGGAAAACCAGAATGTAGATCAGCATAGAGCATAGAAACTTTTCACAAATTAGGTTAGATTTAGAATTAGAGCAAAGAAACATTTCGAAAATTTAGATGAGAATTAGATCACCGGCAGGTCGGGTCAGGCGAATTCAGCGTCAGTGAATAGTGCGTTCAGATTGGTACAAAAGGCGGAAGCAAACTCGTGTCACGTTGACTACAGGATGTGTTGACAGTTATGTAACAATGACTGCGTGATTATGGAATCCTCCATACAATAGAGTCTGATAGAACGTTGTTACTTTTTGTCAATGATGTTTTGCGACATATATACCGACTCGTGATATTACACATACACGCGATCTGCGCATATGCGTACCACGAGTGCATGGTGTACAATGTGCATATGCCGCCTGACGAGGAAGGTGCAGAGCAGATACAGCCTTGCCAGGCTTGAGTCTTGCAACACCCCTCCGTGCTAGCCCAGTAATGCTGAGCGCCAAGCTGTACAGTACATTATAGTGTACTGTACAATGAACAGTACATGCATGGCCACATTTAACAGTGTCTGTTCCGTCTCGCTTCCTCATAGATCTTTATTAAATCGTAAATTTGAAACGTAGCAAAAGCGGCTTACGTACCGTGCGATTCATAACATATCGCTGCAGTAGCGTAGTATATACCTCGTATCTGTTTTTGAACGCGCCGGTAGTTGTTTTGTCAAACAGAAACTGCGCCGTGATACGTTATTGACGAGATGAGGTTTGTGGCCGAAGGCAAGTCACGGCTCTCCCGTCCTACCACACGAATCGCGCACTCAGTAGAAAATTGAATAATACATTCATATATATTATGGTGATAGTACTGTTTCAAAACAAAGTTCTCTTGAATTCTCAACTACCCGTTGACGATTACCCCTGACGAGTGTCAGCCGAAGATGTTCGGATTTATTTCAATATGAATATATCATTCGATTGTATATTGAAGCTTTGTACCTCAAAAGAGCCTCTTCAGTAGATGCTGTAAGGAGGAATTCTTAAGCCTTTTTATATCATCGGAAGGATTTTATATCGAAACGCTGTACTGCATGTTTACTGGAGTGGAAGGCTGTTTTTTTTATGGTAACGTTTGTTGCCATTATCGCCGTTTTGCATTCTTTAGTCGAGAGTTATACACCATACGTTCGCAAAAGACATCTATACTGAATTACCCGTTTCTCTCTTCAGGATGCGCCATAAATTGTCATAAACACTGCAAGGACCGCATAGTGCTGGAGTGCCGGCCTAAACAAGCCAACGTCCAAGTCAACTCGATCAAAACGAACGGCCTGCAAAAGTCGTCCGTGTCCTCGGAATCCGACGTATCAGCGAACGGCGGTGAGGAACTTACGTTTTTTTAGCATAGTTCGACGACTATAGGTAATTCCAGATGTACAATTGGACCAAATTTGGGCAAAATGTTGGTAATTAACTTTGATCTAATTTGTGAAATGCTGCTTCGCTCTAATTGTAATTCTACTCTAATTTTTGGTTTTCCCTGAAAATGCTGCAGGAGATCTGTAGTGCGAAGCGTGCCACGGTTGGTGTGCAGGTATGAACTGAAAATATAGATTGTTGATGTATTTTTGTGTTCGGGTTTTTATTAAAACTTGCGAGTCGTGTGAGTTCAGTAAATCTAATTGTAATCTTATTGGAAGACTGTGCCGCTATAATTCAAATGTAATGTAATTTGGAAAAGCTGGATATTTTCTAGCTGTGCAACACTGCGCGAGACAATCGCAAGACAATTGTACCATTTCCGATCGGGAAATCTCGTTGAAGCGTCGCTTATGACGTGTATCGCCGTGAATTTGTTATGTCGCTATGATTCGCGTCACCGGGCGGGCGACGGCGCTAAAAAAACTGACGCGTTCCGGCTACAGACATGTTTACCGGAGAAGGTTTCTTATTTGTGAGTTCGGAAATTGAAAGTACGCCGTCGCTTGAACTGGCGGCCGGCGAACCGCAGCACGTTAACTCCCCACGATTGCCTGGCCTATTATTAACGGTAATTATTCATTCTACCGGTAAACAAACGCCGGGATTTGAATGGAGGCGTGCAGACTACAAAACAAACGATGCGTACCATGCGGTTTTTGATTATCATCTAGGTTTTCGTGTGCATTTTAGATGCAACTCTGAGCGTGCACTTGCACTTGTTGATTAGGCTGTTGACGTGAATTTCGCAAATAAATCACGCATTAACTCGTTCAAATCGAAAGTAACGCTTACAATACCTTCTTTCTACGTGTTATCTCGCTAATCTAGAAGTAAGGAAAATACTGGAAGTAAAATTTATATCTTTATTGGGGGCCTTCAGAAATGACTTGTTCTCTCAAATTGTTGTACTTGCTGCTTTATAAAATTATTAGTTAACCTAATTGAATGCTGCACACCAAAGTTGGTTCAATTCCAACCAGTAGCCGCATTGCTACAAGAGAAGAAAGTTTATTTATTTATTATGTAAAAATAAATGAAAATAATTTCAAAATTTACTGCACACCCCTTGTTAGGTTGTCTATTAGGACTGTTCAAAAATACTTTTTTTTTCCTGAATCTTATTGGCTACGTGATTAAATCGTTTGGTTGCCTTAAAAAACGATGCACACCAAATTTGAATTCATTCCAACCAGTAATCGCGGATTTCGTACAGTTTTAAAATTTTGAATTCACCCAAAAACGCAAAAAACATTTTTTCAAATTTTTCTGTCAACCACGTGAAATTGTTGCGCTGTCTTCAAAAAACGATGCAAAACAAATTTGACTCAATTCCAACCAGTAGAAGCGGAGTTATTTGAGTCTTTCGGTGATAATTATCGGTGGATAATTCAAAATAGAGCCAATTTTGTGGGCATCGTTTATATAGACAACCGAACAAGTTCATAGGGTGAACAGAAGATTTAAAAAAAAATCTTTTGCTGTAATAGCAATGCGGCTACTGGTTGGTATTGAACCGAATTTGGTGTCCAGCCTTTAATTAGGTAACCTAATAATGTTATAAAGTAGCCAGTTCAATTTGAGAAAGAAGTCATTTTTGAAGACCCCTAATCTTTATACAAATTATTTCATATTGAAATTCGTTTTTTTTTTCAATATGAATTTATTATTCAATTTTAAATTGAAGTTCTGTAGCTCCAACTCCAAGCGTATCTTTTACTAGTTTTATTTATGTTGCTATCTGTTTCAGACCCGGTCCCTACCGCGGCCAACACGTCAGCCCAAGCTCAGCAGTTGGAAGACGAAGCTTTCGACAGCGGACCAGGCGAACTGTCCAACTTCAGACATTCCCCGATAGCCATGCGACGCACAAACTCCCTGGCCTCTCCAGACGCGGCCCTGCCCAAACACAACCGCCACACATACTCCAAAACGCCGCCGCTGTCGAGAAAGTACAACGACACCGGAAAGAAATCATTTCAAGACAAGATGCTGAGAATCATACCGCGCAGGAGTAACTCTAGCAAATCGCGCGCTACCGCGGAAGCCTCGACTCAAACCGCGCCGTCGGCGAACTCAACTCCCAGTTTTCTCGCGAACAAGTCATTCTTATACCCGAAAGCGCCTGTTAGCCCCGCGCCTTGCGCGGTAAATGTCGGACAAAGCGTGAAACCCAGACTGGGCAGTTGCGGGGAAGAGCTGGACGAGAACAACACGCAAAATAACAACCGCGCGCAGCCGGACGCGGACGCGAAATCGCGGGGCGCGCGAGGGGCGCTGTCGCAAAACTGCGGGTGTCCGGCGGCGCGGCGCGATAGCGGATTGAGCGGGTGTTACGCGCCGGCGTCTTGCGACAGTTCGGTGCCGGCCACGCCCGATTTTCACGCGAGACTGGGCGGGCAGTTGTCGACCACGTTTAAGTTTCCGAGTTTTCCGTACGACGAAATAGCCACGAATACGGCTGCTGCTACGGCCGAGGTGAGTGGGGTTTGGATTTATGTATATTTCTAGATGTATAATTAGGGTAATAAGGGCGAAATACCACCTATCTACCTCTAATGTAATTTGTGAAATGTTTACATGAATACAATTTTAATTGTAATGTAATATCTGGCTTTCCTGAAAATGCGACAGAAAAGTGTACAGTGCGAAGCTCGGTGTTATGGGCTGGACATTTTGTCATCCTCGTGTTTATAAGAGTCAACTCTTAAATTTGATATGAATTTAACTTGATTTGTTGTTGTATAATTAGTTGTTAGATTCGATATCTGAGACTTTGCGACTTCCGTAATTCTAATTCTAATTTGAATTTAGAAAAGTAGAATATTTTCTAGTGCAGCTCTGCATATGTGATCCCACCCCTAATATGTGAGGATAGTGATAAATTTTGAAATAGATCAGGCTGCTAAATGGTGAAAATCACATACCGACGGGGTCGAAAGCTTTGTCCTGACTCCCCAATTTAGCGTAAGGAAAGTGAAAGAGATCAAATATATATTCAGGATGGTCACTGTAGAAAAACCGAACACCAATGGGGTCGAAAGCCGTGTCCCCCTTAATTGATCTCAAGTTCAGAATAAATTACGGATACTGATTAACTGATATACCGATGGGGGCAAGTCTTTCACGGCGTTTGTCATGTGAACTCCCAGGGTGTGTAGAAACTGCACTTTAAGAACCCCTGGTCATTGTGTGATAACTTTGTGATGTGTCCTTGTATACCTTGATTACCTTCTCGGACTGGTTCACCTCGGGCACATTTTGGTGCGCACCAGTTGAATTGCAATGCACTATTGAATTTCAATGAACTAGGGAACCCGCCCGATAGCCTGCGCTGTTACCCAGTGTCTAACTATATCAATATTTTGTTCTCAGGCTATCAGTAATTTGACAGAGGAAAACCGCAAGCTTCACAAAACCAACGATACACTCACGAAGCAGCTCGCCTCCACGCGAGACTACGTCCGGAAGCTCGAGGCTTTTCTCGCGGTCAAAGGCCTGGAATTACCGCCGACATGAGCCTGACCAGTCCTACTACTCCTATTTCGTTCAACTTCTTTTTAATAACGATATCTCTATTTTTTTTCATTCTTGCCTCCTGTCGATTCAGAAATGAGATTGAGATGCTATTTATTACGACGGGCTTGCTTGTGTGTTTTGGCGTCGTGCGCGGTCGTTTTTGGTGTGTTTTCTATCGCTTTCTATCGTTCTGCACCGGAGTGTTTTACTGGAAATTTGAGAATAAAACTTGAAACTGTTGAAGACTGTGGCTTGAGTTCGTTGCTGTGCCTCGTACGATAGCATTGTGCATGTGAGCTGTTATTATGGTGGTGTGGTACGCAAGTTACCATTTCGACGGCTATTATTGCATTTCGACGGCTATTATTGATCAGTGCACTTGGTGTGATGGTGATAGTTTTTTCAGCGTCCCCGAGATGTCGTGGGTTTCAGTACACCTATAGATCTACAACTGTAGGAAGGCTGTGCGGCAGTATTTAGCAGAAGCAAGAGGGGTTAATCCGGTGTCTTCGTCAAAGTGGATGACGACGTTTGGGATTATTTTAGCTCTTGGGTTAAGGGTATGAGACAAGTGGAATTGTTCGTTGAGCCTGGTCTGTTAGTGGTTTATATGGACGTGATTGTAGCCCATGTACGGGTGAAATTGGGTCTTGTACACTGTACATTGGTTTTACAGGTATGGTATCGATTAAAGACTACCAACTACAACATCGGATCATCCGTATCATTGCCAAAGCCCCACGGGGGCTTGGATGTGCAACTGATAAATCGCTACTCAAAAGATTTGGTGTTCTAAACAGAAGTTATGAGAAAGCTAGAAATCACCACGTTTGTGTATCAGTCCCATTGCGGTCGCCGTCCCTGAAATTTCAACGACTACTTCACATCGGGAGTCAAAAGCGGACAAGTTAAGACAGGCGCGAGTCAACGAAGATAACTCCCATCTGATCAGGATGGAATACGAGAAAACGCATTGCTCTATCACGTATGCTGGACCTCAATTGTGGAACAGTATCTCGTCGGCTATCTGACAGTCGTCGAGCATGTCAGAATTCAAGTCGAAATACAAACAATTTCGTCTAAATGAATACAAGTCAGCCTACAGCAGTGATTCCCAAGCGCGGCTCCGAGGGCCGCATGCGGCCCCCAGATAGCCTTCTTGCGGCCCCCAAAATATACTAAGAAATCGATTTATGACAAAAAATAAAATTTATATTTATAAAATACTCTTGCTTGGCTTGGCCTCTGTACTTTTTAATTATAGAATTGCAGGAAAGTTGTGAGTATAGACTGCTAACGTTACGTCACTGCTGTTTCAATGCAATGTGCCCTATCTTTCCAGTTGAACGAGCAGTAGCTATAGATATAAATATGTATTGATAACTTTCAAAGCCGAAGGAAAATCCTGAAAAAATGGTAAATTTTTACCACTTCGTGGTCGCTTGACTAAAAAAGAAAGGGGCTCAACTCCCAGAAAATACGGTTTTTCTTTCACATTAACAGGTGGTTGACTGAAAAAAACGGTCAACTTTCCGGTTCAGCTCCCGAAATAGCCGCCGTAGCGTTCCTACAGTGCTGACTTAATGTATATCAGTCGAATTTGGCCCTATATTTAACCAAAATCTTCAAAAAAGAAGACATTTGGGCGTCCTCCGAGGACACTTTAAAAAATCAAAAATGAGGACAAATCATCTTAAAAGAGGACGTATGGTAACCCTATGATAACTAGATGTGCAACACGTGACTCACGGCTGAATATTCCGAGATGCATAGGGTCGTAACTGCCGCAGCCCAAACCCCCCCAATTGAGGGGGGCCGAGCTCAAAGGGGGCCCAAAATTGGAGTATTTTTTGACAATTTATGCAACTTTTTCAAAAAAATTTCGCGCTGGGCGCAATTTCATTTCGCCACATATCTTGATTATTGGGTACTCTTCCCCAATAAAAAATACGCAAGATTTATAGAAATGGGCATATCATCAGCGTTGGCCATGACCGCACCACAACGCATAAAGACATATAAAGTTTTAGGTCATATAACATGTGACTCCAAGAAGTGTGTCAGAACGATCGGCAGCGAGAAAGCCTTGGCCGTAAAGGACTGCATTTATGCTGACCAAAAACTTAGAAATACGAAAAACTTCGTTATATATACAAAATACATACAGGTTTGATTGTCCATATAGGCGCCTAAACAACTGGCGCCGAATGTTCTTGTCTTGGCAATCTGAACCTCGCAAGACAAATACCATCCCGCAGGAAAGAAAATTATATGCCAATGAAGAAATACCAATCTTAAATCGTGTGATCTTTCAGTTTAGTAGGTTTGGGCAATTCTACATTTTTTGATAGAGCAGACAGGAGGTCACGAAATAACATCATGTAAAGAAGTCATACCTAGGGGTTCACCCGCCCGAATATGTTTAATTTTACGGGGTCTGCAGTTTCAAAGACACCTCTCACTCAGCTCTACCGGTAAATCTGAGTGGGCAAAGAGGACAATCATGCAATTCCCGATCTTATTCACCGATTTTATCATGAATTATCGAAATATTCGCGCGTCGCGCTGTCTCACTAAACAGTACAACTTTAATTTTGTGGCAAAAGCGAACAGCGTGATGCAGGGTCATTTTATCACCCTAAGGGAGCCCGGGGTCCTGAAGAAGTGCTGCTACGTTCCTGCCAACGGGTATACCCCCGGAGATGTTTAATTACCATTGAGGGGGCCTATACCTTTTCAAACACACCTCACTCAGCTCTACCGGTAAATCAGATTACGTGAACAGAGACAGGATGAAAATTAATAGCAATACATGCAATTCCCGATCATATTAACCGATTCAGTCATGAAGCTAAAGAAATTTCTCGCGCCTTGCGCGGTTAGGCGAGAAAAGCTGATTCACTCAACGGACACCCAATGCAGCAGATAAGTAGCGGTAAACAGTGTACAGTTTTGAAATATCGCCAGGGCAATAAAACTACTCCGAAATAGCCATGATGACTGTTTGGGTCCGTTTCATAGCCGTAGTATTCGTGCGGCCCCGACCGTGCTCTAAGATTCTAAATTTGGCCCTCACACCGAAAAAGTTTGGGAACCACTGGCCTACAGGATTATCGGACCACGACCTAACATATCGATCTCGCCTTCCGCCACATCATTTTGTCGCTTGTCTTTTATATTCCCTGCCTTACTTTTCATTCAGTGTGCAGTGCATGCCTCTTCTGTACTTCGCCCAGGCCGAGGTGGGTGTCTGATTTCCGACACTTTCCTACCTTTTCATTTTTAATGACAAACTGAACTGGAGTTGCTAGATGCATAGGCTATATTTCTTGTTTCATGTCCAAGCAAATGCCCCATTCCAACACGTTCATCAATTATTACCGTCCGTAGGCCAGGGTTGTAATGACTCGAGTCATGACTCGACTCGAGTCAGACTCGAGTCACGATTTTTTTGTGACTCGACTTGACTCGAGTCATTTTCTTAAAATTGGAAAATGACTCGACTCGACTCGAGTCAATATTTGGATTGACTCGACTTGTACTCGAGTCATTACGCATGACTCGACTCAAGTCATTGACTCGGCTTATTTTATATGACTTGAAGGTGAAGAAATTTGGGAATTACAATGGTTAGATCAACGCATGTGACGAATTCTGTCGACATCGCTATTTGTCATCACCGCTTTCGTTGCACTCGTCTGATATCAGATATGCCGCCGTAAAAACAATAGACAATGGTACATAGTAGCAAAGAGCAATGCATTGTACAAAATAATCCCGTGGTGAAGAGGTAATAGTACTCAAGACTTTTTAATTATACAAGCAAACAATCGAAACAAAGTCCAATTAGAGCCGATGAAATGACTCAGATGGTCAAGTAGCCTGCTTGGAAGAGACTGATAAGCTCATGTGTAGATTTGAAGGCGATGATTCTTTGTATTTTTGGGCGACTAGAATGGGTGAGTATCTAATGCTCTTCAGTGTGGTTCAAAATTGCTTTTCAATTCCTGCATCTAATGCACCAGTGGAACGTGTATCCAGTGGATGTGGATTATTCTAAGGCCATGCCGCCTCAACATATATGAGAATCTCATTTCCACTTTAGTATTTTTCAAGTGTAACTCATTGATTTGATCTGCTGTCTGTATAAACACACAATACCCTCCGTCCATTTGATGTTTTGTTAGATATGTGCATTGTGCACGTGGGTAATAATGAATGGCTAATGTTGTGTGATGTTTGTACAATAGGGCCGATCAAAAATAACTTCTTTTTTATTCTACATGGTGGCTACTTGATAAAATTCTTACGTTGCATAAAAAGAACACTGAATCTGGCTTAATTTTAAATAGTGGAATCAATGATAGGAGAGGAGAAAATATTGGATTTGAAAATACATGGAGTATATTTAGTGAGAAATGAATTCATATAATATAATTACATACTAGTAGTAAGTCGACTATTTTTTCATATTCAAAATATTCCACTCTAATAACTTCGCTTCTTCTAGTTGGAATTGAGTCAAATTTGCTATGAATCATACTTTTACACAATCTAACAATATCATGAGTTAGCCGGTAAAATTCGAAAGTCTCTTTGTAATTAATTCAAAATATTTTCTCTTAGCATTGCTTTCTACTGGTTGGAATTGAGCCAAATTTAAGTTCTTTCAGATAATCTAACAATTTTAAGAAGTCTCCTTTTTAAGATTCTGCCCTGATTTTTGAGAATTTTTGGTAAATGTAGGGAAAATTCGACTAAGATAACAGTAAATCAGCACTAAAGTAACGCTCCGGCGACTACTTCGGGAGCTGAGCAGGAAAGTTGACATTTTTCTGGTCAACCACCTGATTTAATGTGAAAGCAAAACCGCACCTGTACATAAACGTTTATTTGTTGATTCTCTACCAGCTTGTATCTAGACGTGAATTCGTAGGTTCTCTATCAGATAGTATGTAGACGTGAATTCGTTAATTATCTATAAGCTATTTGTGAGCGGTCGTCGATGTGCTAGTAATATAAACTGATTGCTTGCATTTGTGATATATCAGACTGACAGATATTGGATTTAAAGTTCTAAGATTAGTAAAGTTATCGTATTGGCAGCCTGTCTCGTCTATCTGTAGCATCGGTAAATGAGGCCAGGAACTGTCCGTTATCTGCCTTAATAAACATGTGCCAAGACTATGATAGGGACAAAATAAGCATGTTTGGCAAGCAAGGAATTCGATATCACCCAAGCAGGATTGAAAACATAAGTTGAACATAACTTCAATACTGTGACTTGGACTCGACTCGAGTCATAACACTATGACTCGGACTTGACCCTTAAAACGGTGACTTGGACTCGGACTCGAGTCGGTGATGAATTGAAAATGACTCGACTCGACTCGAGTCAAAACCACAAAAGTCAGATTGACTCGTGACTCGGAACCATGTGACTTGGTTACAACCCTGCCGTAGGCCAAGGTCGATTATTTTCTATTCATGTTTGAACTCATGAAATCACCACCGAAAGATGGACTGGTCCGACATCTCCATTTCATACGCCCGCTTGTCGATCATACCCGGGCGTAGCAAGAGCGCAGTGACCTTCTTTTCGCGAGCAGACTTGGATGAAACTACGCCTAACGTGCTGCCGGCTTGGTGGAATATACCTTGTGTGAGCCCGTACCGCACACGGCTGTTTACTGTTCAGACTGCATTTGTGCAGTGATTTTTTCGATATTTTGATGTCCATAGAAAAGCATAAGATCACGTAAATCTCGAAAAATGAAACCGACACACTAGACATACAGAAAGATGAACCGAGCGGACCGCAGTTGCGTGCGGTGCCCATTCGTACAATAACGACTGCACATGAGGAACATATCGACGTTCTTGATCTCGAAATCGCATATCAGTTTCCCGCGCTTACTCTCCGTTGGTCACACATGATTGATTTGATAGTCCTCGCCCATATTTCTGCCAAGTATCGACAGAGGCAATGGCTTAGAACCGCTGTTGTTCAATGCGCGCGTAACTCGAAACCTCCGTTGAGATGAACCACCAATACCTGCGACAGAAATCAAATTTGAAGTCGACGAGGCGAGAAAACTAGTAGGAGTCCGTTTCTGACGACGATCTGTGCATACATTATACAATATACATACCATGAGTGCAGGATGAAAACTAGGAGAGACAGATCTTATCACTGTCCGATTTTCAAGTTACGCATCCACAGTAATCTCCATCACAAACCTTCGAGTTGATCTTGCACAATTCCTCGTGAATGCTTCGCTGCTGCTTGGCGTCGATCTGCCACCCGTGCAAACGAATCTCGCGACGAACGCATTGCAGCAGTTTCCGAATTTCCTCGCAAAACGCAGGGTTGTGTTCCCAATCGGAGAGGTCAACCGTGTCCAACTGTGAATTCGAACGAGATGGAAACTTTTCAAGCCATGATGATCATTACTGTGTAGTGATTCGAAATGTGGGGTTAATATTCATGCCTATTTCATCGGAGGCGAACAAATAAAACGTCAAGAATTCAGCAAACTTCCCTCCTATCAAATCTTGTCAGCTTTAAAATTCTTAATGACATTACATCTAGGCTTTTTCCCAAGTTGTTGTAACTGTCAATGATTGAATTTGAATGCTCTTCAATGCGATGTAATAAGATCAACAGACTAATGTTACGATACCGAAATGAACACAATTACAAAACAAAAGTCGAAATTTGATGCGTCGATATGATCAATTCAATCTTATTGGCACTGGTACTTGAAAATGCGACTAGAAACTGTTAAAAATGAGGAAAATTAGTATATCTAAAGTGCGAACCATTTGGTATCACCAAACGGAGTTCTAAAAAGTGGTTTTAACAAGACTTTAACAACTCGAAACTGAGCAGTCAACGCATTGACTTGGACTCGGACCCGAGTCATATTACCATGACTAGAACTCGACCCTCCGCTCGCTGACTTGGACTCGGACTTGACTGTGGTGAATTAAAAATGACTCGACTTGACACGAGTGAAAACTATAAAAGTGAGATTGACTTGTTCACAACCCTGCATATTAGAATTTGTTTGTCACAATTCCAAAATGCAAGAATTGGACGCTTGTTCGTAAGATTCAGAAGTCTGGAACGTATTTTCTGCTTGGTGTCGTGATAGAAAGTTGATAGTATAATTTGGGCGTAGGGGAGACCGGGGACAATTGTAACACTTTTGGATTTTCTAACATTACGTGTTGTTCTCATGGAAATTTTATTTCCAAAGTTTTATAAAAAGAAGCCAACAACTCGATAGTTTATATGAAAACTAAAATGGAACTCAATCAACACTCAATCATGGAAATTTTGGGTCGCGAAAATTGCCGCTCAAATGTTACAATCGCCCCATACCCATGCGGGGCAATTATAATAGTGTTATTTATAAGTAAAAACAAACTAAATGAACAACAAAAACGGGAGCAAAACTTGCATAATTGCATTAATCTAAAGATATAGAAGTTCGAACGCTTCCAAGCAACGGCCCATAGCATTTTCTCTCCTTCATGAGCTCAAAGTGTACAAGAACCACATTCATTCCATCATCTCCCTACACATATTAGGCATATTCTACCAAGGTGCTGTTGTTCAGCGTGCACAAAAGGTTGGGCATTGGGTCACCTGCTAAGGTGCGAAACCGACCTGGCTAAAATATTTTGGTTGAATGGGCCGATGATAGTGTAGCAAAACTAGGACACAACATTGTGAGGCGTCAAAGCTGATGGCATTCTACTGTCTACAAAATTAAAATAAATTGTTCACAACAAATGACAAAATGTAAATGGGACATGCTCAAATTCAGGGGATGAAGATTCAGTCATGGGCAAGTTCTTAAGTGACCATTGAAGGTCGACACACCAAAAGTCGATCAACATGAGAAAGGGTGGTAGAATCACGGAAATAACTGAACCCTAAGATTCACATCACGACTGCTGTATGGCCGTTCCGACAGATGATCATGTTAGAAATGGTATGGCAAGGTATTATCTGTTCTGGTATTGAACTTCTGGCTGTTGCAAGATTCATCTGCAGTAGATAAATGGTTATACCAACATATGAACAAAGATATTCAGCATTGAAAAGATATTGTAACGGGGCAAAAGTAACAGAGTGTTGCAATTGCCCCTGACACGCTCGACCATGATTAGTGTCTCAGTATGGTACCTTTCCGGCAATGCAAGTCCTAGTTTTTCTATCATCACGGTAGACCGTGGTAACATTGTTCCAGCTACATATATTACGTTGTAACCACTTGAGGTATTATTCGTCTGAACAAATTATTCCAGATCAGAAAATATTTACTCAAGTGTCCAAAATTCCGTTTCTTCAAATTATTTCAGAGTGTCGCGTCGTATCTCAACGTAACTTCAGACATGTTAGGCGAGATAACTACCACATGCGCACACAAAATATCAAGGCGATTCATCCACCCTACTAGCGGTGAGGTCGATTGTTACATTTGCCCCTAGTTACATTTGTCCCCGGTCTCCCCTACGTCACAAGGGTGCAAGTGTTTTACCGAACTGTTGAATACTAGCGAACAACTTGTTTCGGACAAGTTATATGTGAAAGCTACTTAGATTTCGCTAAATTCCATACAATTCAGCGAACGCATGGCGGTATAATAGACGCTACAGCAAAGACGCATTTCTTTCAAAGGATACAAAACAATCACAATCACTTAGTGGTCTTTTAAAAGACAAAAAGTACGAGAACCACCAAGTGTAAAAAGCATATCCACTTGATTTGATAGCGCAACTAGGGAAAGCCTGCTCCAATACGCCAAAAAAGCAAAAGTCAATCGTTAGTGACCCCCTCTGATAAATACCCATCATTATCAAATCATACCGTCAGACCGGCCACACCGTCCACGAGATTCTTCACGTGCCCGGAAGATAAATTGCAGTTATTCATCGTCAGCTGTTTCACGGCGCATTGCTTCAACAGTTTTCCGAGGGAAGACATCCCTTCCAAGCCGATTTTGTTCTGGCTTATGTGCAGTTCAGTCAACTGAAAGGCATAATGTACAAAAGTCTTGCTAAGCGATCATATCGTCATGTTGCCTAAAAAAATGATGCACACCAAATTTGAATCCATTCAAATCAGTAATTGCGAAGTTCTTGCAGCTGAAAAATTTTGAATTTATTATAATATTTGAAAAAAAATTTCGAATTTTACTGGCTACGGTGCCCCATGAAATGGATATGCTGTCTACAAAAATGATGAAAAACAAATTTGACTACTTCCAACCCGTAGAAGCGAAGTGATTTCAGTTTTTCGTTGATCATTCTGGGATTACCCATCGTCAATGCTAGTTCTTCAAATCCAAAATTTCCAACTGCAATAACTTCACTTCTACCGGTCAGAAATTGACACTCGAAGCCAAATACATGATTCACAATCGAATCACTCCGACTCAGGTACTGGATTTTGTCCAGCCCTGCATAAAACGCAGCAAACCTTGCAATCAGCCGTCAAAACCGCCAGAAGTTTCTGGAGGTGCGGTAGCTTTATTCCGCAGCCGTTAATCGCGACGCACTTCACTTTACAATGCTTGACAATTTTGGCGAAAAAACTGATCCCTCGCGGATGCAGTTCATTATAAGAAACGTCAAAGCGATCGATCTGAAAGTTGCAAAGATTTTTCACGGTTAACAAGGTAAGCTATATTAGACGTACACAAATTAGGTTACATATCGTAGCATACAAATCTAACACTCAGCTGCTGAATACGAAGGATGCAGCATCCATTTATTCTCCTGATATGAACAAATTTATGACCAGGTAATCAATCAATGCAGTCATACGTGTTTTGAAGACCACGGAGGCAGATTAAGTACATACATCTAAAACATATTCATAACAAATTCATGTAATTTTGTGGCAGGAACATACTTTCAATGCTGTTTGTCATGGGGAACATTATGGACACGTCAGCTTTGCCACAACATTATCATAAGATCTCTATGACCTATATTTGAGATACCGGTATTCGACCTATCATCCCAAACCACTTGACCAGACTTGGACAACCGGAAAATTCCAAATTAGATCAGAATCAGAATTATAACTACAGAGTTTTTAATCCAATTTCGATAGCAAATACCGAATTCTCAATTACTTGGAAGTTTCGTTCTTATCAAATCACAAGTTCATTATCAAAACCATATGAACGACGTGGTAAGTTCAAATATGTATCTTTGCTCGTCTCGCACGATACAGTTATTCTGTAGCATTTTCAGGAAAACAGAAATTAGATTAGAATTAAAATGAGAGAATAGAAACATTTCACAAATCAGTTTAAAATTAGATCAACGGCATTCCCCTCAAATTTGTCTAATTAGTAATTAGAACTATCCAGTTGTCCAAGTCTGCTATTAACCCATCAAAATCTCTTTGTGCCACAGATCAAAGCCTCCATCTGCTATGCATCAGATTGTAATGGTGGTTACCGACAGAATGCATTTGAAAAGAAGGTATGAAAATTCACAGCACAACCAACATACCTTCACGGAAGATTCAGAAAGCTCGTTTGCCATTACTTCCATAAAAGTCGCATTCAGATTGCATCGCCGTAAATCCACATTCGATATATGCTTCGCCAGCCCCATTAGAAATGAGACCGCCTCGATATCAAATTCGTTGAAAGGCACGTCGCTCAATTCAAACATATTAGATACGGCTCGAACGATGGGCGCTGAGGAGTTCTTGCCCTCGTAAACCGACAGGAGAAGCTCGAGACGCCTGCGTTCGTTATTTTCGCTGTTCAAGGCCTCGATCATTCGAGCGGTTACGGACCTCTTTTTTGCCGCTATGTCGTGATTCACCACTGAAAACGATGTTCCTCATATGAATTACATCTACGTATTGGTTATAGGTAGGGCGATTTTTTATGACATGATAAAAAGTCGAAACTTCGTCAAAATTGTAGCGTTAAGGGCAAAAAATTGTCAAAATTGGTTACAAAGTCAAACATTTTTGCAACCTGCATTTCGTTTGTATCGTAGATGTTCGCACTGTCGGTGAACTTATCATTTGACATGTTACAGCTTGTGGCCAAGCCCTACCATTGTAGACGGCCCATTATCTGCTTAGTGTGAATCATAAACGGTCAAATGAAACAAATAGGTTGACGTGGTGTTATGCTCAACGTACCGCAATATCCTAACTCAAGCGAAACTGTGTGGGCATTGGTTCTTATATCAAAAAGGGCATGATGAAAAATTGTGATGTAGACAACATTGTCAGAATGAAGCAACACGGTGCAAACGTGGATGACTAGAAAATTTTCAGCTTTTCCAAATTAGATTAGAATTAGATTATTTTTTATTCTTCACCTGATTGCATCCAAGCTACCATAGTTAAACAACATCGTAATAATGTTCAGGTTCAGTTTAGTGAAGTTTGTCGAAATCGTGCTTTAAAGAGCTTGTAAAATAGACAGCACCGAGATTGCTAGATATATTGTTCCAAAGAGCATATTGTACACACCTTTCTGTCTGCCCGATCCAGTATGTCCACTTCTGCCTGGTAAAAGAATATCAGGAAGTGACATTCTGCTATTAGGATTCTTGAAGATACAGGCCTAACCATTTCAGTAAGTCCCATGTAGACCAGAGGTGGGCTGCATTCAACATTTTAATACATAAGCGGGCCACACTACATAAAATTGGGATACTAAGATGAAATTCAATATTGTAATTTGATTATATAGTGACCGACAACATGGAAATAGTATATGTATTTGTATATTTAAAACAAACCAAACATTTATTTGATGATAGCGCACACAGACCAGAAACATTGACGAGAATTTATAAGCTGTTGGTTGTCATTGTAAAAATTTGAGATGAAAATCGGTTACCCGATTCTCATAACTGGATGTAAATTTGAGTCTATGAGCAACGATCTGTCCATAGATTTGCTGATTGTAGGCTACTTTCGGTTTAGCTCAGGGACAACCAATGCTGACAGCATCATAACCATGTTAACTTTGAATAAGCTTCTGCAATATACAAATGTTATAAATATAAATACTTCTACACATAGCCTACAAAGAACGAATCTATCTAACACAGTCGTGAATCGTTTTTTTCAAGTACAGCACTAACAGTTATAAACTTGCTGGTGTTGCCAATCTAAATTCAGATTCGTGGTCCGAATTAAATCATTTACGTTTCACTTTCTGTGATGTTTAGCAATTGAAACCTTTCAAAATGCATTGGTCTCGAGGTCGGGCTGTTGGGCCATCAATGAAATTAAATAATGCTACGGTAAGGTAAGAATATACCGTAACGGCGTAACTTATCATTATCATGTCGACATATGTTACGAAAAAGTTTAATCAAGTACCGTACCCCATGTTAATTTGATTTTTAGTACGAATTTTATCAATACTTTTACGTTTCTTGAGGCTTTTGCGGGCAGCACAAAACGATGTGGAGAGTCGCATGCGGCACAGTGGCTGTAGATTGCCCTCCCCTGATATTGACCAAGTTAAATTTGGCATCACGTCACAGTGCATATAGCTAGAAATGTAATTCTAATAAGCTAGTCCAGTACAATGTCTGTCTGTCTGGCTTTGATAAGTAGCCTAATGCAGCCTACCGTACATCGGCAATCGGCATACACACAAATTGCACATCAGGATTGTTAAAAATTAACTCTTTTCTTGAACCCTACTGGTTATTTGAAAAAATTGTTAGGTTGGATAAAAAGAAACGCTGCACACCATATTTGGCTAAATTCCATCCTGTTGAAGTGAATCTATCAGAGTAAAGAAATGTCAAAGTCACTTTGTTAAATTTAAAAAATAAATTCAAATTTTACCGGAAACTCTATGAAATTGTCAAGTTATCTCAAAAAAGTACGTAGCAAATTTGACTCAATTCCGACCGGCAAGCGATAATATTGGAGTTAAAAATCTTAGATATAAAATAATAGTGGGGCCTATTTACGGTGGCTTGTCCTCCTAATTATGATTAAAGAGCTTCCAAACATACAAATAGGCCTATTATTTTTTCCGAATCCAAAATTTTGTACGCCAATAACTTTGCTTCCACGGGTTGAAATTGAGCGAAATTTAGTATGCATCGTTTATTAGACATTATAGACAACCAAACAACTTCATGTAGTAGGCCTATAGGCTTAATTCTTTTAGTTTTTATAATAAATTCAAAAATATCCAGTTAGTTTCAAACACAGTCTGACACCGACCTGAATTGTTTCTAACACCAAGAGCCTCCAAAGTTTCGTCAAAATGAGGTCCTTGAGGATAAACGTTCTTGTGCATCTTCTTGGATTTTTCCAACGGATGACGTCCGATCAACTGTCTGATGTCCCAAACTTGAGAGTCATCACTAATGTTATCCATCTTGATGAAATGGTCCGGATGACACATTGGATGTATATTATCGAACCTTTTTTGCGAGCTAGTCGATATGACGAGGGATTTCGGGAAAAAATTCTTGTAAAGGAGGTTTTGTACGATGGAAGAGGGAAACGTCGTTTCGTAATATCCTATAAAAGGCCGTTTATACTGTAAACTATTCGGCAATGTGTCCAAGGAGTAAATCATGAAGACCACTTTCTCCTGGTTTTTTATCATCCACTCAAAGCAACGTATCAGGTCTGGATCTTCCAAATTTTGAAACATGTTACCCAACAATACTCTTGAAGGCAGGTATTCGTGGGTGAGGTTGAATTTCTTGAAATCTATCATGATCGGAAGCTTTCCTTTGAGATTTGGGATGCCTCCTTGGCAAATTTCCCTAGCCAGATTATTAATGAAAGAATACAAATTCTGGTTTGACGATGTAAGGCAGATATGCCGGCACGGCGTGCATTCGGTTACTTGACACTCGCAATCCTCATCTTCATCGGAATATGCGCTTTCAACTTGGCCCATAATTGTAAACAATGATATGTGCTGAAAGATTGTAAAGTTTACAATACTTGACAAAATACAGTACAATAGTAAATCGACAAGTAGCCTATACTAGACAGGGTTGTTCGAAAATACCTTTTTACCGGATTCCAGGAATTCGCTGATTAAATTGTTAGGTTGCCTAAAAAACGTTACACTCCAAACTTGGCTCGATTCCTTCCAATTGGTGGATGTGAACACACTGGAGTTTGAAAATTTTGAATTCATTATAAAAAAATTCATATACATTTTAAAATTTTACTGTCAACCCCTTGAAATTGTCGAGTTTTGTCTACAAGAAACGATGCAAAACAAATTTGATGCAATTCCGATCCGTAGAAACAAAGGTACATGACATTTTCATCAAAATATTGGGATTACCCACCATCCAGGCTATTTTTGCGAATCCCAAGTTTGCAACTGTAATAACTTTACTTCTACCGGATGGAAGTGAGCAAAAATTTTTATATTACATTCAAAATTTTCAAACTCCTGTGCATCACCATCTACCAATTGGAATGGAGCCACATTTGGTGAGCAGTGTTTTTATGGACAACCCCACAGTTTAATCAGTGAATCCCCGGAATCCGGAAAGAAGTTACATTTGAACAACCCCACCACACAGCCTAGTGTAATTTCATGCCACGCATACAACACCGAGTTATATTTTGTACCGGAACGCACAGATGTGTTACGATCACAAACACACCTCCTCCCGTCCACTATAGGCTACATTAGCACGACTGTTCAGAATAAAATTTTCTTCAATTTTGCTGGTGACATGAAAGAAGTGTAAGGTTATCTAAAAAAACGCTGGTCATCGAATTTAGCTTAATTCTAACACGTAGAAGCATTTCTATCAGAGAAAATTTTTGATTTGATGAAATAGAATTTAGAGTGGGAAATTCCTTTAATCAATGATAGATTTTCCCATCGTAAATACCATTTATTTCGAATCCAAAATTTTCTACTCAAATAACTGCGCGTATATGGGTTGTAATTGCGCCAAATTTGTTACACATCGTTTCTAAACAACGTAACGATTTCATGGACTAGCCATGGTAAAAATTTTGAGAATCCAAAATATTCTCCAATAGAAATGCCAAATATGATGTGCAGCCGTTTTTAGGTAACCTAGCAATTTTACCAAATAGCTTATCCAGTAAATATTAGAAAATTTGATTTTTAAGCAGCCCTACGGCCGACAGTACTGTACAGTGTACACATGGTGACATGGAGCTACATGACAGAACCCATAGTCATAAAACAAGATGGATTTCCAATAAATTTGGTACAAATGGAGTTCAAGTGCCGTGTATAGGTGTCAAAACACCGAGTTATCTTTTTTTTTCGGTTATCAACGGTTACCATATTTTGGAAACGGGAAAGTGAAAATTTTAAAACTTAAGAATATGGGAGGTAGCCTAAGTCCAGAAAAAATGGTAAATTTCTCGCACTTTGTGACCGGTTGACTAAAAAAAGGCCGTCACTTTCGATCGAACCACAAATTTCCTATTCAGCGTCATTTACTCGAATCTACCCACTATCTTAGCTCTAATCGAAAAGCTGTACAGGATGACGAATTGCCAAAAAGGAGGACAAGGCGTCCTCGTAGGACATTTTCAAAAACCTCAAAAAGGAGGACGTATGGTAACCCAAAGTTATCTGAAGTGAATCCGGCTGCACACATAGAAACTATAGCGATTTCATTTTTTATAGAGTATGATTTTAAATGATTTGAACCCTTTTCTGCTCGGCCGGATATCGATTAAATTGGTACGAATAGAGTCATAGTGCATGATGTTACATTCAGAATGATTCACTTGATCATCGTTTTGTTGCTGATGTGCGACTGGCATCGCAGTGTTTCTTACAAGATGGCTCAGGAATTCAAGCACGGTATTCTTGATCAAACCGATGTACTGTACACATCTATGGTTAGACGGGCCAAAGCGTAGGATTGATAAGCTTTTACTTGATATGTGCTTAGATGACTTGACCATGAACTCAGCATACCGGTCACCAGCGCCACGATTATGTTCAATGCGATCAAAAATGAAATCATAAGCTTACCTGCTAAAAGTATACATCCTCATTAGGGTTAGTTCGGATATCAATAATTTTCACTATCCGGATAACGGATATATCCGGATATTTTTGAATTTATCTAACCGGTTAACCGGATAATAACTGCTGTGTGAGACTATAGAGTATGACTGGAGTGACGACTCGATTGTTCTCCCATTGTTAGCCGGCAGAATGGTCACGGTCAGATGGATGCACCCAAAACAAGATCGCTCAGTGCTTGTTTCAATGGCGTTCAAGGCGATTCGTCGTGTATTTCTTGAAATTGCGTCGGAATTAGTTAGACAGTTCAACATTTAGGTAGCGGTGGCGAGTCGTTATGACTAGTGAATAATACTGTGTAGCCTATGTTACATTTCTCACGAGATTGATGTGATATTGTGGCTTCGATCCTTTGTAGAGTTTGCTACGTATATGAATATAATGACGGAAGATACAGAATATCTGGTTCGTGTGCATTGGCTATTGTGAGATGAATTCATGGAAAGAAAGACTGAAGAATACTACAAAGTGAACAAGTGGAAAGATCTTGAACTATACCGATATGCAATTCACAATATCGTTGATTGAAAATATGTCCTATATTAACTGCAGAAACTCGAGTATGAATATAACAAATAATATTGCAACTGTCTTGTAGTCTTATATAATGCCTGTCCGATAACCGCAGAAACTTGAGTATGACTAGCGGGACCGTAACTGCCGCAACCCAAACCCCCCAATTGCGCAGGGCCCGAGCTCGAAGGGGGCCCAAAATTATTTCGCGAATTAGCATAAATTATGGAGTATTTTTCAACAAATTTTCGCGCTGCGTGCGATTTCAAGTTGCCAACTTTCTTAGGTATTTGGTAGCCTACTCTTCCCAAGACAAAATACGCAGGATTTATCGAAATGGATATATCGGCGAGACATTTAAAGTTTTAGAACATGTAACATGCGACTCCAAGAAGTGCGCCAGAACGATCGGCAGCGAGAAAACCTCGGCCAAAAAGGACTGCCCGCTTACGCTGGCCGAAAACTTCGTTATATATGCAAAATGCATATAGGTTTAATTGTCCATAGGCGCCTAAATGACTCGCGCCGAATGTTCCTGTCTTGACAATCTGAACCTCAGAAGACAAATACGATTCCGCAGGGAAAAATTGTACGCCCGTAAAGAAATACCAATTCGAAATCGTGTGCGTCGTTAGTCTAGTACATTTGGGCGATTCTGTATTTTTTGATGTAACAGACTGGAGATCACGAAATGACATCATGAAACGAAGTCATACCAACGGGGCCGCCCGCCCGGATATGTTTAATTATTATTTACGGGCCCTACAGTTTCCAAGCCACCTCATTCAGCTCTACCGGTAAATCTGACAACGTGAACAGAGAGAACAAGAAATTGATAGCAATATAGGCCTTTATGCAATTCCCAATATTATTGACCGATTTTATCATGAATTATCGAATATTTTCGCGCTTCGCGTAGACTCACCAAACTGTAGCCCTTATTTCGTAACAAAAGCGAACAACGTGATGGGGGGAGGGCGGTTTATCACCCTATGGGGGGCCCATGACCAACGTTTTTTTTGGGGGGGGGGGGCTGACGAAGTGCTGTTACGTCCCTGATGACTAGAACAAGAGCATTGTGTAATGTTAATGTTCTGCTTGAGCTCGACTCACAATAGCCAGAGCTTACTCCTTGAAAGTGTTCAAAATCGCACTTGAAGGGAACTCGTTGTCATTGCCAAGAACACAGGAAGACGTCTGCCGGTCGACATTAGTAGTAAGCCAATGCACCACGTCAAGGTTTCGACCAACGCATTGGTTTCCTTTTTTAGGTAGAGAACCTCAATGTGGATAGGCAGCACTTGCCACAGAGAGAAAAAACTACCATACTAAAAGAGCATATTGTTCATTTTTTTTTCAAGCCATCTCGCAAACTTTTGGGAAATATGTAGGACTTTTTTAGCTTCTCATGCAATGCAAACTTTGCAAAATTGTGAGACAAGATGTTATTCAAGTGTCTCATTGCCTTGTCCATGACATCCTCAACCTCATTTAGGTCTGAGCCAGATTGAAGTGACACAGTATGAATTAATTTGTTATAGAATGGATCACAGTGAATTGCGTCAAGTACCCTGAAAAAATTGATCTTTTTCAGGGGTTTTGCCATTTCTTTACTGTGGATAACATAAAAGCGGAGAACCATGCAATGAAACTGTTAAGACGGGCTCTTCAATCCACCGATATTCTTCTGCATCACTTTAATGAGGTTTCCCGATGGCGCTGCAGATGTTAGACATGTGGCAATTGCTTCGTTAGCTTGCTTAGAAATGGCTCCCAAAAGCACTCCACCAATATATTCAAGTATGTCTAAAAACATGTCAAAGTTTTTCCATGGAAAGGCAAAGTAGCAAAGGCTATTTACTTACCAGATTCCTTGCTGTTGACTCCTCCAATCTCTGCGATTGGATCCTGTTCTTTACCGCACACGAGAGAATCAAACGTCTTCAAAAGTAATACTGAAGCTGGTAATTGCGGCAAACCCAGCAACTTGTTAGCTTGGTGACAGATATTAGAATAATGTTGATAAAATCCGTCAACACCAAGTTTGCAATATTCAGAATGGAGTTGTTTCACCAATGCAACAGCTTTGGTCACGTCTAGTTCCTCGAATGATGGGGCGCATTCAAAGTATTTTTTGCTATTTACACAAGCCCTCTTCAAAACAGCAATTACAGCATCCTCAGATATATCCCAAGTACTGGTGGGAACTTTATGATTTTTGTAATGTTTTTTCAGAGCTTTCACAGTCGGAAAGGATGCTTCGTATTCCTCACAAAGCAGACCTTTCCAGTTATCGAGTCCTTCGAAACATTCTTCAATTTCCATTTCAGTTAGTCCCTCCCAGTCATCCCAAAGTGATGCAGCTGAATCAGTCATGACACCGATTTTTATCCGTGACGAAATATGATCTAAATCTGGCAAAAAATATAACAGAGGCTACACGGTATTATTCACTAGTCATAACGACTCGCCACCGCTACCTAAATGTTGAACTGTCTAACTAATACCGACGCAACTTCAAGAAATAGACGAAGAATCGCCTTGAACGCCATTGAAACAAGCACTGAGCTATCCTGTTTTGGGTGCATCCATCTGACCGTGACCATTCTGCCGGCTAACAATGGGAGAACAATCGAGTCGTCACTCCAGTCATACTCTATAGTGAGACCAGAGTGTACTTTGAGTACACTCTGGTGAGACAATCGATTTCATTAGGTCTGCATGTAAAACGGATCGCAAAATCATTACACCGTGTTATTGTAGAGTACCTACCCAAGCGCGCACGCAAATTTAATGTTCACTGCTTCTGCAATGCCCTCTTTTTAAAGCACAGATGCATCAATTGTGGGATCCTGTAGCCGGGACCGGAATTTTGTAACAAAGAGTCCACGTTCATTGAATGCTTTTTCAGCTTCCACAGAAGTGGGCTGAATAGGAAGCAGCGCTTCGTAGAGAGTCAAAAGGTTGGCAGGTCGTACGCCGGAAACTTCAACGGCTTTACATCCTTTTGACCATCCTTATGTTTAGGTTTGGAGTACTAGAAGGACGACTAGCTGATACTGGAATTGATGCCGACATGATACCTCGCTCTAATTCACGTGATCAGGCACGCAGCCGGCCGAAAATGTAGGGGGATTGAAATAAAATCAGGGGGTTTCGATTTTTTTTTCGAATTAATCATCAGCGGAAATCAATTACGCTTGCACGCACGCACATTTTTGCGAACATTCGATGTCATTCAGTTTCGCGGTGTCACTCTCAGAATCACTAATTAGAATACACTTAACGGCATATCGTCAACAAGCCATCGAGAGATAGGAGCCAATGCATGCTGGGTCCGAGATGGTTAGGCCAGCGATTATATCGTTCGTAGGCCTATTGCAGATGCGATTGTGTAGGTCAACGATAATATCGTGAGCGCCAAACCAATGAAGATGCGATTGTGCAGGCCAGCGATGGAATAGTGTGTACACTGCACATCGCCTATTGCAGATGCGATTCTTCAATCCAGTGGAACTATCGGCTTGTTGAAGACGCGATAAATCAGGCCAGAGACGATAGCCGAGCGCGCGGCGATCAATGACCTAATTTAACGATCTTCTCAGCAGGAGATCGCGTCACATTACATTGTGCGATGGGTACAGACGCATCTCGCTAATTGGCAACACGCTTCTCGTTAATCGGCCGCGCCAACACTGAATACGACTTATTGAAGCTTACTAAAACGTATAAAATGCATTAGCAACGATTCTTTTTTATCCGGTTAACCGGCAGAAAAATATCCGGATGTCAGATAGTGAAAATACCTGCGGTTAACCGGTTAACCGTTATCCGGATAATCCAACCCGAATCCTCATCTGTGGGTGTACCATTGTTATGCTTGACTATAATTACACATTATTGTTAGTAACGTGATATTTTGTCTTTGTTAGTGATCTATTAAGTTAGCTCCACTCCGCTCAGTTTATCGTGAAAACAAATACGTTTTATCGGGCTCGATTGCAGTAGGAAGCTTCAATAAGTCGTATTATCAGTGTTTCGCGCGGCCATTTTTTCAACTTCATGATAGAAAATGGAGTCTACCCAAGCTATCTAAAAAAAAGCCAGAGTAGTCCCTGTACACAAAGCTGGGGATAGAACTAATGTCACCAACTACCGTCCGATATCCGTTCTCCCATGCATCGGGGTTGTATTCGAAAAGTTGCTCCTCTCCCGCCTGTCCTCATTCCTCGCCAAAATGTCTGTCATTTTCCCTCAACAATTTGGCTTCCGAAACAAACACCAAACCGCTCATGCCCTCCTAACAGTGGCCGAACAGTATTATGATATCTCAGAGAAGCGAAATGTGGGATGTAGCATTTTTCTCGACCTAAAAAAAGCGTTTGACTGCGTAGATCATAAAATTCTCATCTCGAAATTGGCGCGTTACGGACTTCGGGGCCCACAACTTGAGCTCATGAAAAGTTACCTCACTGGACGCCAACAAATGGTTGCGATCTCAGACACCTTGTCCTCTCCTCACCTGGTGACCTGTGGTGTGCCCCAGGGCTCAGTACTTGGACCGGTCCTTTTCACCCTATATGTCAACGACATTTTTGAAACCTCCTCATTGAACACCACACTGTTCGCTGATGATACTCACCTCCTCTCTTCCGCATCTTCGACGGCAGAGCTGGATGCCCTGACTGGTGACCAAATGCCCAAAGTCCATGAGTGGACGGCCCAGAAAAACCTTTGCATAAACGCCTCGAAATCGCAATTGCTGACAGTAAATTCAAAAAATAATCTAATCGTTAATATCGCTGGTCAGCCCGTTTCCAACACAGATAATGCCAAATATCTCGGAGTTTTACTGGACTCGAACATGTCCTGGAAGAGTCATATTCAGTCCCTAGAAACTAAATTATCACCGAAGTGCGGCCTGTTCTACGGCCTTGGGCGCTTCATGCCAGCATGGGTTCTTCTGATACTCTTTAAATCAGTGGTTCCCAAACTTTTTCGGTGTGAGGGCCAAATTTAGAATTTCAGAGTACGGTCGGGGCCGCACGAATACTACGGCTATAACACGGACCCAAACAGTCATCATGGGTATTTCGACGTAGTTTTATTTCCCTAGCGAGATTTCGAAACTGTACACTGCTTACCGCTACTTATCTGCTGCATTGGGTGTCCGTTGAGTGAATCAGCTTTTCTCGTCTAAACGCGCGAAGCGCGAGAAATTTCTTTAGTTTCATGACTGAATCGGTCAATATGATCGGGAATTGCATGTTTTGCTATCAATTTTCATCTTGTCTCTGTTCACGTAATCTGATTTAACGGTAGAGCTGAGTGAGGTGTGTTTGTAAAGGCATAGGCCCCCTCAATAGGAATTAAACATATCCGGGGGTATACCCGTTGGCAGGAACGTAACGGCACTTTGTCAGGACCCCGGGCTCCCATTAGGTGATAAACTGACCCCGCATGACGTTGTTTGCTTTTGCAACGAAATAAAAATTGTACTGTTTATTGAGACAGCGAGACGCCCGAATATTTAGATAATTCATGATAAAATCGGTGAATAAGATCGGGAATCGCGTGGTTCTCCTCTTTGCCCACGTAATCCAATTTGCTGGTAGAGCTAAGTGAGAGGTGTCTTGAAACTGCAGACCCCGTAAAATTAAACATCTTTGGGCGGGCAGACCACTAGGTATGACTTCTTCACATGATGTTATTTCGTGACATCCTGATGTCTGCTATATCAAAAATGTAGAATTGTCCAAACCTACTAAACTGGAAGATCACACGATTCAGGTTGGTATTTGTTCACTGGCATATAATTTTCTTTCCTGCAGGATGGTATTTGTCCCGTGGGGTTCAGATTGCCAAGACAAGAACATTCGGCGCCAGTCATTTAGGCGCCTATATGGACAAATAAAAATGTATTTTGTATATATAACGAAGCTTTGGTATTTCGAAGTTTTTGGTCATCATAAAAGCAGTCCTTTACGGCTAAGGCTTTCTCGCTGCCGATCGTTCACACTTCTTGGAGTCACATGCTACATGACCTAAAACTTTATATGTCTTGGTGCGTTGTGGTGCGGTCATGGCCAACGCTGATAGGCCCATTTCTATAAATCTTGCGTGTTTTTTCTTGGGGGAGAGTACCCAATAATCAAGATATGCGGCGAATTGAAATCGCGAAATTTTTTGTAGAAGTTGCATAAATTTTCAAAAAATAGTCTATAATTTATGCCAATTCACGAAATAATTTTGGTCCCCCTTCGAGCTCAGCCCCCTAAATTGGGGGGTTTGGGGCACGGCAGTTACGGCCCGGAATATAGGACTTCCAATTATGCTGCTTTTAGCCGACTAAGCAGTATGCATCCCGGCGTATTCAACCGTGAGTCACGTGATGCACATCTATAGTTATAGGGTTACCATACGTCCTCTTTTAAGATAATTTGTCCTATTTTTTGATTGTTTTTAAAGTGTCCTCGGAGGACGCCTAAATGTCTTCTTTTTTGAGATTTTGTGTTCTTTTTTGAGTGTTTTGGTTACATATAGGGCCAAATTCGACTAATATACATTAAGTCAGCACTGTAGGAACGCTACGGCGGCTATTTCATAGCTGGACCGGGAAGATTTTTTTTCAATGTTAAAAAAAAACCTGTATTTTCCGGGAGTTGAGCCTCTTTTTTTTAGTCAAGCGACCACGAGGGAGAGATTTTCCTCCGGTTTTGTAAGTTATCAATACCTATTTATATCTATAGCTACTGCTCGTTCAACTGGAAAGTTGGGGCACATTGCATTGAAACAGCAGTGACATAACGTTGGCAATCCATATACGCACAACTTTCCTGCAATTCTATAATTAAAACCACAGAGGTCAAGTCAAGCAAGAGTATTTTATAAATATATATTTTATTTTTGTCAATAACCGATTTCCTAATATATTTTGGGGCCGCAAGAAGACTCTCTTGGGGCCGCATGCGGCCCTCAGGGCCGCACTTGGGAATCACTGCTTTAAATCCTTAATCCAATCGAAGTTACATTATGGCATCCTCTGTTGGGGGGCTGCCAGTAAAACTGCACTCAAGCCACTGCAGAAACTACAGCATAAAGTACTCCGAATCATAGCTAGGGCCCCAAAGGGGCCTGGCTGCCCATCCAATAAGTCGCTGCTGAAGAGATTCGGCGTCCTAAACATAGAAGATATGCGGAAACTAGAAATCGCCAAGTTTATGTATCAGTTTCACTGCGGTCGTTGCCCCGAATATTTCAATGACTTCTTCACCTCTGAATCAAAAGCGCACAAGTACAACACACGTGCGTCCACGTCGTCCAAATATCATATGATCGATCGAAAAGATCATCGCTCTATCAAATAGGCCTATGCCGGACCTGATGTGTGGAACAGTATCCCGCCGGCCATCCGACAGTCGACGAGCATGTCCACATTCAAGTCGAAATACAAGCAATTACTACTAAATAAATACAGTCCATCCTCGAGATTACCGGACCACGACTGACCTATCCATGACTAGGGCTGGGCAAATTCGAGTACCTGGGTGATTCGAATCTGAATCATGTATTATGCTTCGAGTCGAGTCGAGTATCGAGTATCATTCATTATTACGTCATAACGTAATGAAAGATGTCCAACCTTAAATATGTATCTTTTATGCCACCACATAGCATATAATGCCTTGTTATGCATCAAATTAAAGATATTTTGGTACTTTTTCGACCATACCGATTTCGTTGCACTTCGTTACAATGTTGTGGGATGATCCGGGCTTCGGAAATGTGTTATGTCACGCAACGTTCGTGGCTCTGTACTATATGTTTCGTACGTTGCGATAGGCCAATCAAGGTTTCAAGGCTTCCAGATTGGAAAATAGTATTGAAACTGCAATTTTCGCTAATAAATTAACATGCAGTGGCGAGAAGCGTATAATTTCAGTACTCGAAAACATCGTCTTTTACTACTCGACTCGAATCATTAAAGTTAATACTCGATTCAGATTCGAGTACTCGAATCATTGTGCCCAGCCCTATCCATGACATGCCGCCCTATTTCTTGTCGCTTTCTTTTTCTATACTATCTTCTTTACTTTCATTCAGTGTGCATGCCTCCTCTTTACATCGCCTAGGCCAAGGTGGGTGTCAGATTCCATAGACAACCTAGTCGCTTCGACATCTTCCTTTCTTTCATTGTATCGCATTTTTTGTGGTGTATTGAACTGATAAAATTGCTAATAAACCAATGACGATGATAATTAGCGAATAGCGAGTCGCCAATTAGCGGGATACGTCAATGCACTATGTAACGCAGAGGTCTCAAACTCAAATGTGCTCGCGGGCCAATTTCCTAGTTTTGATGACGCGGCGGGCCGCAGCATCAATAATAATAGGGATATCCAATGTATAATTTCCAAGTAGGCCTTCTTTGAAGGTGCCTTGCAGACAGGCATTCCACAAATATCGTGAAAATGAAATTTACTATTGATAGCCTACTATCCACGCTTGGCACCGAAAAATCACACTTACAAATATTTGAATAAAATTGTTTTTGTGCCGGGCATAATTTCTTAATAATGAGTTATAGACATCGTGTCAGAGGACGCATCATGGCATCACAAAATCTGTCGGGTTATAATATTGCAGCTAGTGCAGTGGACCTTTGACGTGTCACAATTTTAGGTGGAAAATTTACTGAAGATTTATCTGATACCAGAGCATTTTAGCGGTGTAGCCTAATCCTGGTTTCTGATATAGTCGTGATAGGTAGGCCATTGTTACTGTCATTGCCAAAGCCAAATTAAATCAGCGTTAGATTTGCCTTCGATTATCATTAAAACAGATCAATTAACAAATTGAATAAAATAATTACTGTGCCATAGTAATAGCATTGTTTCTTAACCTTTTTAACGACCGTCCCCCGTGTGCTTTCAATAAGATTTCTCGTAGGCTACTCCCTGTCCATTTTCAACACAATTTCTGATTGAACCTGTATTAAAAGCAGAAAGCCTATAGCCTATAAATATACGCGCGAATAATATTTCCCAGTTGAATAATTGGCTCAGAAAATATTCCACATCATATAGGCGGGCCTACAATACGTAAGCCCCAATATAGGCCTAATTCCAGAATGCTTCTCGTACCCCTGATTTGGGTCTACGGACCTCTGGTTAAGAACCCCTGGAATAGAAATGTCCAATCGCCGAATAATCCATTGGTGTGAGCATTCCACGACCTTACTCGCCACCGATATTAACAATGATAAAGAGAACAAACAACACCCAGGATGTAACCAACTATATGTCACAGGGGCCACAGAATGCCAATGGTTTCCATACTGACCTGATTAGATAGCTATATACCCTGCGCAACGCAAGCTACGACCTTTTGTTATATTACTATTCCCCATGACAGTTTCATAGATTGTTGCGTCCGTAAGAATACCAAGTCACCGTTCCGAGTCGCAAGTCCTTCTCTGATTTTAACGTTTGACCCGACTCAACTCGGGTCATTTTAGGTAATAATCCATCAGTCAATGCGAAATCCAGTAATTTTACGAAAGGTCGCACCAAATCAAATCACAATTTTCAGTCACAAATCATCAACGGGTCATGTTTTATTATCTTGTCGTAGAAATGTGATGTAATAGCTGCTCTTCTACAGCAGGATAGCTTTTAAAAGTGATGTAATAGTGAAGTTTGTTGAGGTTTGAGGTTTTTGTAGTAGTTTTAGAGTGAACTTTAAGTTCTTAAATCTAAAAAAGATATATGGTACTTGAATATATTATTAAATAGTATATTCATATTGAAATGAACCCGAATATTTTCGGCTGACACTCGTCAGGGGTAATTACAGCAACTAGTAGAGAATTGGAAAGAACATTGTATATCAACAATCGTATCACAAAATATGACGTCACCAGCATGAAATTTCGAATGAGAGAGCGTTCAATGTACTATTTTTAGGTGATACACGAACTCCTTTTGTTGACAGAGTTTTGGTTGGTGTATTTTGATAAAAGTTGATTCCAAGGCACACAAATGGAATTGTGAACGGCCTCGACCTACGATTCGAAATCGGTCGTCTCGATAATTATTCGCACAAATCGGATTATCCAACAGATGTTTGCCGATGGCAGGAGTTCGTGTATCACCTAAAAATAGTACATTGAACGCTCTCTCATTCGAAATTTCATGCTGGTGACGTCATATTTTGTGATGCGATTGTTGATATACAATGTTCTTTCCAATTCTCTACTAGTTGCTGACGATTACCCCTGACGAGTGTCAGCCGAAAATATTCGGGTTCATTTCAATATGAATATGCTATTTAATTGTATATTGAAGTTCTGTACCTCCAAGAAGCTCTTTGAATATATTACCGAACACTTGAAGTTTCAAAATGCCGTCGCGGGCCGCACAAAATGTTTTCGCGGGCCGCGTGTTTGAGACCTCTGGGTAACGAGACGCAATCTCCCGCTGAGAAGATCGCCAAATTAGGTCATTGATTGCCGCGAACTCGGCTATCGTTGCTGGCCTGGTTTTTCGAGTCTTCAGCAAGCCTATAGTTCCGCTGGCAGAATCACATCTGCAATAGGCTCTGTGGACATTATACCATCACTGGCCTACATAATCGCATCTGCATTGGCTTGGTGCTCACGATATTATCGCTGGCCTGCACAATCGCATCTGCAATAGGCATGGTACGAACGATATCATCGCTGGCGTAACCATAGTCTCGGGCCTGGCATGCGTCGGCTCCTATCTCTTGGTCGCTTGGAGACAATATGCCGCTGAGATTATTTTGATCAGCGATTGTGATTAATGAGTGACATTGCGAAACTGAATGACATCGAATGTTCGCATTTCGGAAACATGTTCGTGCGTGCAAGCGTATTTGATTTCCGCTGATACTAAATTCGAAAAAAAAAATAGAAACCACCTCGTTTTGTTTAAAACACCCCCCTTATTTTTCGGCTGGCTACGGGCCTGATCATGTGAATTTCTCATGGAGGAATTAGAGCGAGCTATCATGTCGGCCTCAATTCTGATATCAGCTACTCTTCCTTCCAGTACTGAACACCTAAACAGAAGAATGGACAAAAAGGAAGCGCTGCTTACTATATTCAGCCTTGCTTACTATAATTCAGCCCCATTTTGTGGAAGCAGAAAGAGCATTTAATACGTGAGGACTCTTTGTTACAAAACTCCGGTCCCAGCTACAGGATGCCACTATTGATGAGGTGTGCTTTATAAGGAGGGAGCTGCAATTACACTGAGTAATGATTTTGCGATCCATTTTTCATGCAGACCTCGTGAAATCGATTATCTCACTTAGGATTCACTATCCGGTTAACCAGTTAGCTAAATTCCAAATATACGGATATATCCGTTATCCGGATAGTGAAAATTATTGATATCCGAACTAACCCTAGTACTATAGTAGGATACTCTTTTTAATGCAGTATATGGGCGGGGTGGAGGTGTGTCGGTATCCGGACCTCAAAGAGATAATTCGGCGGTTCGCATGCGACATGCGCCATTCGCACATCGAGACAAGCGCTTGTGGTGGTGCATGTGTGGGTGCAGGTAATTCATATTGTGTGGTACGTGAATATATTACGGATTGGGGATACTGTCGGTCAGTCTCAGTACTAATCAGGCTCATCCAATTATCCATATTTTTTAGATAAAAATTGCGTATATTTCGTATTGGGATAACTGTGCCTTGTAAGTCATCTTCTTAGAGCCCGGCCTACCTTGCACGCTTGAAATTTAGTGTTCGATGAATTTTAGATGGTTATCAGTCGATATAATGAGCCAAGGCCACACGGAGGTTGACTTGAAGTGAGGAAGTAAGTATAGGCATATCGTACCAGCGCTAAACGGGCGACATAAGTCATCATCATCATTGGTTTATTAGCAATTTTATCAGTTCCATACCCCACAAAAATACGATACAATGAAAAGATAGGAAGGTGTCGAAGCGACTTGGAGTAGTCTAAGGTATCAGAGGTTCTATACCAATACCGAGAAAACCATTACCGAGAATGCCATTACCGAGAATGGATATTACCGAGAATGAAAATTACCGAGAATGGTCATTACCGAGAATGGACACCACCGAGAATGGACATTACCGAGAATAGCCAATGTCAAGAATATAGCTGCCAGGGACTGATGTTGTCGAGAAATTTATACCTGAGCATCGATACCGAATGTGGCAACGCCGTGATGCACACACACGACCTGTTCATATGCATAACATGCCTGCATTGCATATATTGCATTCTCGGTAATGTCCATTCTCGGTGGTGTCCATTCTCGGTAATGTCCATTCTCTGTGGTGTCCATTCTCGGTAATGTCCATTCTCGGTGGTGTCCATTCTCGGTAATGGCATTCTCTGTAATGGTTTTCTCGGTATTGACCGGACACCGGTATCATACACCCACCTTGGCCTAGGCCAGTGGTTCTCAACCTTTTTTTAGACACGCCCCCGTTTATGATAGTGAAAAATTTCGCGCCCCCTTATCGACTTATCGTCATATCACAAAATTTAACCGGGATGCTAGCAACCTCAACAGATTGTTTGATGGCATGGAAGGTTATGATGTTCATGAGAGAATTAGAAAATATGAAAGTCGGTCTATATATAGAGAAACATGCGTGGGTCGGAGGTAAATCGCGCAGAGAGCGAAAATTTTTCAGTTAGCCGCTTCTTCGCGCCCTCCTTCAGATGCTTTCACGCCCCCCAGGTTGGGTGAGTAGGGGTTAAACCCGCTCAGAGGCCAAACGCCGAGCGGCGGCCGAATGTCTATACGGCGTTTGGCGTCTGGTTTTCTGAGACGCCAAGTAGCTCTACGGCGTTTGGCGTCTGTTATGTTCAGACGCCGAGTAGCTAAAGCTGAGACGCCAAGTAGCTATACGGCGTCTGGTATCTCGGTAAACTGAGCAGAGGCTAAATCCTTTCATGGCGTGACTATATGATACCGAAGATTGTATATTGTTACATTTTTTTCATAATGAGCGGTGGCAGAATCCCAAATGATTTTATGCTAAGCTGTTTCAAATTAATGTATCACCACCCAACGTTGCAATGAATCGAGTCATGACTCGACTCACAACTTTTTTGCTGACCTGAGTTATTTTCTTAAAAATGGATTTACTCATTCTATGGCTTATTCAAGAATGGTATGTCACGACTGATAAATGAAAAATAGGCCCTAAACCCGCCTTTTATCTGTTACAATAAACATGTTCAGACTTCAGAGTAGGAAAAAATGAACATCCCTGTTATCGTCCAACAATGAAATGTGTATATCTCGGTTACGAGATATACACATTTCATGGTTGGACGATAACAGGGATCTCCTACAGCAGTGGTTCCCAACCGACTCATCGCCAGTAGTAAGGATAAGCAATTTCGGTACGCACCAATCACAGAAGGCCACGTCGCCTTAATTGCCACGCCTATATGACGCCCATTGTCACGCCTACAGGATGCCCATTGCCACGTCACCTGCCACTGCCACATCGTGTGTATTTATGAGCAAATTTCATTGTTTTGTGAATTTCAATACCGGTTTTCCATGTATATTTAGCAATATGTATTGAATAACTTGAAATGTATCATCACTAATTATTTAATATAAAATGCGATTTTAAGCGCTGCGACTTGAAAATATTAATATAATAACTTACTTTTTTGGATATAAATAACATTCAGATTACACATAAATTTCGAGAACTATGATGTCAATGGAATACTATATTTGCCAGATATTCACAGATAACACTCATCAACGTTGAACTAGGCGCGGGGTTCTATGATGATATATCAAAATTCTACACATCATCACTAATTAATTAATTCATATAAAATGCGATTTTGAGCGCAGACAGATCGCGGTTTCGATTGCCGAGGTCTCCGCATTTCATGACCTAATATGAGCGCACACTACAACTGAATTCATTCCAATACCTGTAAATTTACTTTGCATGTCGAGTATAAGGATAATTTAATCAGCGCTAAACGCCAACGGACTAGCCGTAGGCGCACAATGCTCGGCGTTACAATTAAACAGACTTTTCGCGGCAGGTACGCGATTCCTAACGGTTTCTACAGTTTCCACATTTCACGACTTATTTTCTTTGGACGCATACAAGCGATTCCCAAGGTCGAGGCTATGGAAACAAATCAAGCATGAGTACGTAAATCTCGAGCTTAGATCTCCGAGATTCTTGTATGCAACTAACATTATAGACAACCATTCGACAATATTCAACCAGCAATAATGCTTTCGATATAGTGCATCATGTACAGCGACACGCTGATCAATTCAAATTCAACAATGGGATCCCCCGCACAATTATGAAGCCCGATTTTCTCGTTGTTATAATTGCTTCCGAGAAATAGCTGTTTTGTGAATTTCAATACCGATTCTCCATGTGTATTTAGCAATATGTATCGATAATAACTTGCTTCCGAGAAATAAATAACAACACGAGTCCAGATACCGTTAAGTGAATTATTTTTAGGTATTAATCTTTACGAAAAATTGACGTAGTTCCAATAATACACTATATTTTAATTTTTAAAAATTACTAATCCGCGTGAGTCGAGATTTTCTTAAGTAAATTATTTTCTTATTGTCTCCACATTTTTCCATACCAGTTTTTGAGAATATGAATTCTCGTGTAACACACTAAATGTTGATTCCCCATGAGTCGAGATGTCGCTAAGTAATTTATCAACTACGCATGATTTTATGTGAATTTTATCGATGGTGTCCGAGTTCTATGTGACATAAGTACAATTCCAGCATCGGTATTTGCAATAAAGCCGAAAAATTAGGGTCGCACCTTTTCGCAATTTATGCAGCTATTCGCAGACAACCATTCAACAATATTCAACCAGCAATAATGCTTTCGATATAGTGCATCATGTACAGCGACACGCTGATCAATTCAAATTCAACAATGGGATCCCCCGCACAATTATGAAGCCCGATCATCAGCTCGCAGTATAACCGCTACCTGTATAATGTTTGCATGTCGAGTATAAGGGTATTTAACTCAGCACTAAAATGCCAACGCCTAGCCGCAGGGGTCCGGTTCTCGTTGCTATAATTAAACGAACACCTTCGCCGCAGGTACGCGATCACCGACGTTATAATGATAAGGACAAATTAGCCGCATGAAAGCGAGTCTAATGAATATAACGACTGACAACAAGTTAGTTGAAAAGTAAAACTAATCGTGACCGATGCAAGACGGCGTGAAACAGCGCTTTCGCTCGATTCTTGTAGTGATCACATTTCATACGATTCAGTCCTTTTCATGTCACTAGAATAAGGGTGATTAAACCGACAGTGAAACGCCGCCGGCGTCTTATAACGTAATAATGTAAGCTGTGTCGGGTGCTGCTATAATGTTCGGAGCGAATATAGTAGAAAGTACACGTCTGGACACCTGTATGCAGATGCGCATACTACCGTAGTAAAACGCATAACAGAATGCAGGCAAAATTCGATATTGCTTTGTGATGATTTTGATGTTGTTCCATAGCGATTGGGAAGATAGGACTCCTAATTTCCTAACTAACTACAAAATCCCTAGTAACATAGTCGGACGCATAACGGAATTTACGCAAAATCGGTATTGCTCTGCGATAATTTTGACCACTATGTTTTGATAATAACTTGCTTCCGAGAAATAAATACCATTCATTATACGTTAGATGATACTTTTCCTTGATATTCTATTATGTGTATTTAGGGCTTATGCGACATCACTATGTTGGCGACAGGCCTGATTTGAACACACTAATTTTGCGAATTAAACTTATCGCTCAACACGGACACTCAATGAAGAGCACCCTGGAGACCCACATAAATGCTCCACAATTCTAGACATATAATATACTGAGCATATAATAAGATGACAAAACCTATACTTGAGTACTCCGAAATATACAAGTACTTTACCTTTTCACGACGTTTTTGTAAGATGAATACTAATTTTATTGAAAAATGAAATTTATGTTCTCAAGTAGGTTTTTGTCTACACGCACCAACAACTCAAGTATTTATGACACAGGAGTGATTCATTAAGTATAGCGCAAGCAGACCGAACCTATAATTGAGTGCTCCAAAATGTACAAGTACTTCGCTATGTACTCCCTCCACGTAAAAAGTGACAGATTTAGGCAAAAGTTGCTATAGAACTGCGTTAGTTTTAAAGTTGTTCCATCATGCAATGTGTGATGAAATTTGGTATGCTGCATAATCACAATGTCCTGGAGCTCATTTAGATACGTTTTTTTAATGTAGTTACACATTCTAGTTGTTTTGATGTAAGGAAAAAATCATTCGATAACTCGATAGTTAACACGCGTTGATGTAACTTTCCTCATTTGTATGCATAGCCTACGTGAAATTATTATGATGTCATGAATAAGTAGTTTACAAATTCATACGATTTTTCTTGTTGCGCTCCGGGATAAAATGTAATTTTTCGCTCTTTTTTATTTTTTCAATAAAATTAGTATTCATTTTACAAAAAACGTCGTGTAAAGATAAAGTAGTTGTACATTTCGTAGTGCTCAAGTATAAGTTTTCAAACCATTACCGTGACAAAATTTTCAGAATAGCAACTTTTGCGTAAAGTCTCTGTCTTGCATTTAGTTGCCGGCTCTGAAAGCAAGCAAAGTTTGTGGTATTTGCGCAACATCGAAATTTGTACACTTCACGCGGGGCCTACGATACTTACGGCCTAATACGGCACATTACACTTGCTGGATATAAGAGGCCGACACTCCCAACCAGACATCACGACCGACTCAATGATTGCTTGCGATCTCACTTCTCGATACCAGACGCCTCGCCATACACGTCTAATAAAGTATTATAACAGACAAAATTAGTTCTTTCAGATGAGACAACCCAATTAAGAGCCAAGTGACATCGTCGCAATGTCTTTAATCGTTCAGGTGAACTTGAATCGTGATCCGGATCTCGTAACATAGTAAAATTGAGGTATGTAGTTTAATTACTCACTCACTACTCTATATGTTGGTGGTGGTCATACCCTGCAAACTTTTTTGCTGCGAACGTAGTGTTTCACCTTACATCAGTTGGTTCAATGTATGTACCGGGTTGTGAAAACTGTCGCTGTTTTGACTATGTGTCACAATCAATACTAAATACGAGAATTCGTTACTCGTCGAAACGCCGCAGTCAGACATCGTTAACAGCGATTCCGTGTATGGCAATCTTGAGTTCAATTGCGGTTTTGTGATGTTAACCAAGCGGCTGTGTTTATGCGGTGTGAAGACTGAATTCGTGTTGTTTCCCCGCAAGAGTGCGATGTCTATTTCACACCTAGAGCAATTATAAAACGCATCTTCGAAACTTTTGGTCTAGTTCATCCGCTTGCATTTCGAAACGGACCATCACGACAAGACTCTAACCCACCACATCCGAGGTTTCAGTTGATTATATCGAAGAATATCATGTCCATCCGTGTTACCACCCACAGATTTCGCCATCCTCACACGGTAGTGCTAAGACACAGACAAGATGCGGTGGTGGAAATATTGAAAATGAGAAAGCAGACCTTGGTGTCATTTGATTTGGATTTTACACCCGATGAACCCACCATTCGTACTGCGCATTGGGATGAGGATTCTATCATTGATGTCGAGGCAAAGGAGATGTACAGATTTGTTGGTGTCGTGAATATTCAACGAAAGTCGGGGTATACGCTTGTGCATGGTTCGCGTATTTGACTGTGAAGATATCGCTATACATAACGTGCTGTTCACCGTATCGATAGCACCAACGAATATCCGTGAAAGGGTTGTAATCTCGGTGAAATAGTGTGCGACACATTTTTCCACAATTGGAATGCATGTCGGTTCATACTAAGACCATGTTACGGTCAAATATGTGTGTTTTTCTGTCTCCAAGTCAGCTACCCCCACATTGAATGTACAGAGTCGGTGCATGTATGAGACTTCAGAACATGAATTTGTAATCCATGATGCTTGTAATGCCAGCCATGATGTTATCCGTGATGTATGTAATGTCACACACCTCGTTTACGCGAATACTTGGTATCTATGAACAATCGTGAAGTATACTGGATGTGTAATGTCTTATTATTTTCATGGAAACACGGGGGTGTAACATGTTTGAATATTGTTCATTGGTTTGTCGATTCAGAGTTGATATCCGGATCCGGTTATTTGATCACTGGAACGGAGTGGATGTACTGATGATGATGATGATGACCGCCTACCGTAATATGCTACATGACGATCTAGTCCTGTTCAAATATATTTTTGGTCTGTTTAACACGCGTGGTAAACCTTTTTCGTCAAAGGTGCCATATCGAGCCTATATTTCCAATGATATTTCTTAAGGAACCATGTACCTAGATTCTCATCTTCATGTCTTAATAGAAGCTCCACCATATTCTGTACAGTTAATCGTCTTTTCACCTGGTGAGTCATTTCTCTGATACGATACGATACATAACGAAAACCATTCGCCGTAATATATTCTGAATATTTTTTTTTTCTAAGCATCCTCGAGGCAATTCACAACTATTTCCAGAACCCTCAATAAATGTATGTCTAATTCTTTGCGAGGACTAAGATTTCACCTAAATAGAGATCAATCATTCTTACGGTACCGAAAAACTAAACAAATCAAAAATAAAACACATAAACATAAAACTCTACCTACATTAAATCAGCATACTCTTACCACCCATCAAGGATAATATAGCTACGCGAAGACAACTCAACCTTTCGTTAACCTTATGTAGCTAATTACAATCCTCCAATGTGCAACCTAGTTGAGAATAGCTAATTTGCGAAAAACACTAAGCATAGCGACGTTCCAAAGCGTCATGTTTATATTGGATTCTCGCTTATACCCAACACCCGATGAAGTTAGATAGAGGTTACTAGCGCTAGTTTTTCCTAAACGAAAACTCGTAGATACTCAAGTAGAAGGTGCACCCATCAATATATACTCGAGTGCAAGTGGAAGTCGTGATTCTCAAGTAAGCAAAATGTAAGTATTCATGAGTTGGTTTAAAAATGAAGATTGTCAAGTATAAGTAGCATAAACATCATATTTGTAGTAGCATGTCCTCAAGATATTTTCAGTTCGGTCTAATTTCACGCTGCTTACCAATTTACAAGCCGCAGTGCGAATTAGCATTCATAGAAATTGTACATAATTTTTGCATGTCGGGTGTTAAGGTGATTCCTACGCATTCATGATTTCGTCCGAGTTTGTATTTTAGTAATAATTTACCATACCGCGTTTGTAACTTGTGTAAGTAGGCCTTCAGGAATATCATAGTTCTTGAACCGTGCTCAATGCTCAATAGACCATTTTTGCTATTTTCCATCCCCATAAGTCATTCTGAATCGCGTAAACGCATCGTACGATATAGATGAAAGTCATGCAAATCCTAGGATCCTCATTTTCAAAGTAGCCTAGATCTCGAAATAAGCTCTGACTCGGTATTTTCCTCAAAGCATGGAATTACCACGAGTATCACCTTCGATCGCTGAAGAAAAGGATGAGATTATATCCGAAGCACATTCCTTGACCAGGAATTTTATCATGCACGAACTCGATGGCTCATGCGTTAAGGTAAATACGAAAGCAGAGAGAACCTTACGTCGAGTCGCGGATGAAATGTTCGAGCGACATCGAACTGTCCTAAACGCAGTCTCCAAACGTCTCCGCTATAGCGATGTCGAAGTCAATGAAAAATATAAAGAATATTTACCCGATGAGCGAATGTTCCTGATGATAGCTGATGAAATTTGCAAAGATACCAAAGAAAATTGGGGCAGGATTGTCACCCTTTTTGTGTTCGGTAGCATTCTTGCTCGCAAGAACGAGGATGAACATCATGGGGAGCATATAGAAGCTATCATACAGACAGTCGGAAATTACATTGCTAGCAGAAGACTAAAGTGGATAGTGCGAAATGGAGGATGGGTGGGTGATTTACATGCTTTGCCTAGGATTTATAAATTATCTTTTAGCATGAGATATATAGTGTATCCGCTCCCTCGGAGCCCATATCATCTCTCGATGATGAAACTCAGCTTTACCTTCCAATTCGGTTCCCGATACGATAACTTTCATCCGTATGATCATTAAGGCTTCTATTTTTGTTGTAGGATGGCTTTGTAGAATTCTTTGATAATACCGCTTTCGACTACAATAAAGTTTGGAAGGGACTCGTGTTTGTCGGGATCGGACTGACATCTATTGCAATGACATTATCAAGATAACGGATGTTCGCGTGTTTTGTCTCATGTAATATTTTAAGAATAATATTCTTCATCGTTTAATCGCATCCATTTTACTATAGGACCTATACAGTTTCTTCTGAGAATACTCGAAGGATTGCACCCATATGGAAACCTTCTTTATACTTTTAATTTTTCTAATTTCTACAGCTACGTAAGGAAATTGTTAGGATTACCCAGAATACATTGCAGGTCAAATTTGATTCGATTACGAGCATTATAGCGACAGAGATTTACGATAGTGTAAAATGACCTACCTTACGATATCAAATTTCGTCTTCTCTCCAAGTGGAAATATCATGTTATATAATATTGTCCATACCGAACAAATATAAATTTGCCCGTGCTGTTGCTTTGCAAGAATACTTCGCTCACATAGTAACCAATTTCTGGTGGATCCCGAATCGATATAGACAGAAGTGCGGAAAGTTACATTGACATGTCTTAACTTCTGCCATAGATGTTGCGTTTCTAACTACTTAAAAGTTGCTAGAGCTCACGCTGTTTTATCGTCGTATTGACGTTCGTTTTGAAAAGTATAGCATGCTCAATGGTTCATGTTCACATTATTCAGTTTAATTAGGTTTTGCGCAAAGAAAAATAAAATTCACGCAAAAGTCGCTATTGCTCCGCGATGATTTTGATGTTGTTCCATACCGATTTGGGAGGTAGTACACTTAATTTCGTAAAGTACGCATATTCGCGGCGTGTTCAATTAACTCATGTGGCTCTAAAATGCAGTAAGCAGGGTGATGGGTATTCGTTGAGTTGAATAACCATAAAAAATATTCCCGCGCCCTAGGTTGTAGGGGTTAGGAATAGTTGGGTTTAGGAGGGCGCGGGAATATTTTTTATGGTTATTCAACTCAACGAATACCCATCACCCTGCTTACTACATTTTAGAGCCACATGAGTTAATTGAACACGCCGCGAATATGCGTACTTTACGAAATTAAGTGTACTACCTCCCAAATCGGTATGGAACAACATCAAAATCATCGCGGAGCAATAGCGACTTTTGCGTGAATTTTATTTTTCTTTGCGCAAAACCTAATTAAACTGAATAATGTGAACATGAACCATTGAGCATGCTATACTTTTCAAAACGAACGTCAATACGACGATAAAACAGCGTGAGCTCTAGCAACTTTTAAGTAGCCAGAAACGCAACTTCTATGGCAGAAGTTAATACAAAGTGTACTACCTCCCAAATCGGTATGGAACAACATCAAAATCATCGCGGAGCAATAGCGACTTTTGCGTGAATTTTATTTTTCTTTGCGCAAAACCTAATTAACTGAATAATGTGAACATTAACCATTGAGCATGCTATACTTTTCAAAACGAACGTCAATACGACGATAAAACAGCGTGAGCTCTAGCAACTTTTAAGTAGTTAGAAACGCAACATCTATGGCAGAAGTTAAGACATGTCAATGTAACTTTCCGCACTTCTGTCTATATCGATTCGGGATCCACCAGAAATTGGTTACTATGTGAGCGAAGTATTCTTGCAAAGCAACAGCACGGGCAAATTTATATTTGTTCGGTATGGACAATATTATATAACATGATATTTCCACTTGGAGAGAAGACGAAATTTGATATCGTAAGGTAGGTCATTTTACACTATCGTAAATCTCTGTCGCTATAATGCTCGTAATCGAATCAAATTTGACCTGCAATGTATTCTGGGTAATCCTAACAATTTCCTTACGTAGCTGTAGAAATTAGAAAAATTAAAAGTATAAAGAAGGTTTCCATATGGGTGCAATCCTTCGAGTATTCTCAGAAGAAACTGTATAGGTCCTATAGTAAAATGGATGCGATTAAACGATGAAGAATATTATTCTTAAAATATTACATGAGACAAAACACGCGAACATCCGTTATCTTGATAATGTCATTGCAATAGATGTCAGTCCGATCCCGACAAACACGAGTCCCTTCCAAACTTTATTGTAGTCGAAAGCGGTATTATCAAAGAATTCTACAAAGCCATCCTACAACAAAAATAGAAGCCTTAATGATCATACGGATGAAAGTTATCGTATCGGGAACCGAATTGGAAGGTAAAGCTGAGTTTCATCATCGAGAGATGATATGGGCTCCGAGGGAGCGGATACACTATATATCTCATGCTAAAAGATAATTTATAAATCCTAAGCAAAGCATGTAAATCACCCACCCATCCTCCATTTTGCACTATCCACTTTAGTCTTCTGCTAGCAATGTAATTTCCGACTGTCTGTATGATAGCTTCTATATGCTCCCCATGATGTTCATCCTCGTTCTTGCGAGCAAGAATGCTACCGAACACAAAAAGGGTGACAATCCTGCCCCAATTTTCTTTGGTATCTTTGCAAATTTCATCAGCTATCATCAGGAACATTCGCTCATCGGGTAAATATTCTTTATATTTTTCATTGACTTCGACATCGCTATAGCGGAGACGTTTGGAGACTGCGTTTAGGACAGTTCGATGTCGCTCGAACATTTCATCCGCGACTCGACGTAAGGTTCTCTCTGCTTTCGTATTTACCTTAACGCATGAGCCATCGAGTTCGTGCATGATAAAATTCCTGGTCAAGGAATGTGCTTCGGATATAATCTCATCCTTTTCTTCAGCGATCGAAGGTGATACTCGTGGTAATTCCATGCTTTGAGGAAAATACCGAGTCAGAGCTTATTTCGAGATCTAGGCTACTTTGAAAATGAGGATCCTAGGATTTGCATGACTTTCATCTATATCGTACGATGCGTTTACGCGATTCAGAATGACTTATGGGGATGGAAAATAGCAAAGATGGTCTATTGAGCATTGAGCACGGTTCAAGAACTATGATATTCCTGAAGGCCTACTTACACAAGTTACAAACGCGGTATGGTAAATTATTACTAAAATACAAACTCGGACGAAATCATGAATGCGTAGGAATCACCTTAACACCCGACATGCAAAAATTATGTACAATTTCTATGAATGCTAATTCGCACTGCGGCTTGTAAATTGGTAAGCAGCGTGAAATTAGACCGAACTGAAAATATCTTGAGGACATGCTACTACAAATATGATGTTTATGCTACTTATACTTGACAATCTTCATTTAAACCAACTCATGAATACTTACATTTTGCTTACTTGAGAATCACGACTTCCACTTGCACTCGAGTATATATTGATGGGTGCACCTTCTACTTGAGTATCTACGAGTTTTCGTTTAGGAAAAACTAGCGCTAGTAACCTCTATCTAACTTCATCGGCTGTTGGGTATTAGCGAGAATCCAATATAAACATGACGCTTTGGAACGTCGCTATGCTTAGTGTTTTTCGCGAATTAGCTATTCCCAACTAGGTTGCACATTGGAGGATTGTAATTAGCTACATAAGGTTAACGAAAGGTTGAGTTGTCTTCGCGTAGCTATATTATCCTTGATGGGTGGTAAGAGTATGCTGATTTAATGTAGGTAGAGTTTTATGTTTATGTGTTTTATTTTTGATTTGTTTAGTTTTTCGGTACCGTAAGAATGATTGATCTCTATTTAGGTGAAATCTTAGTCCTCGCAAAGAATTAGACATACATTTATTGAGGGTTCTGGAAATAGTTGTGAATTGCCTCGAGGATGCTTAGAAAAAAAAAATATTCAGAATATATTACGGCGAATGGTTTTCGTTATGTATCGTATCGTATCAGAGAAATGACTCACCAGGTGAAAAGACGATTAACTGTACAGAATATGGTGGAGCTTCTATTAAGACATGAAGATGAGAATCTAGGTACATGGTTCCTTAAGAAATATCATTGGAAATATAGGCTCGATATGGCACCTTTGACGAAAAAGGTTTACCACGCGTGTTAAACAGACCAAAAATATATTTGAACAGGACTAGATCGTCATGTAGCATATTACGGTAGGCGGTCATCATCATCATCATCAGTACATCCACTCCGTTCCAGTGATCAAATAACCGGATCCGGATATCAACTCTGAATCGACAAACCAATGAACAATATTCAAACATGTTACACCCCCGTGTTTCCATGAAAATAATAAGACATTACACATCCAGTATACTTCACGATTGTTCATAGATACCAAGTATTCGCGTAAACGAGGTGTGTGACATTACATACATCACGGATAACATCATGGCTGGCATTACAAGCATCATGGATTACAAATTCATGTTCTGAAGTCTCATACATGCACCGACTCTGTACATTCAATGTGGGGGTAGCTGACTTGGAGACAGAAAAACACACATATTTGACCGTAACATGGTCTTAGTATGAACCGACATGCATTCCAATTGTGGAAAAATGTGTCGCACACTATTTCACCGAGATTACAACCCTTTCACGGATATTCGTTGGTGCTATCGATACGGTGAACAGCACGTTATGTATAGCGATATCTTCACAGTCAAATACGCGAACCATGCACAAGCGTATACCCCGACTTTCGTTGAATATTCACGACACCAACAAATCTGTACATCTCCTTTGCCTCGACATCAATGATAGAATCCTCATCCCAATGCGCAGTACGAATGGTGGGTTCATCGGGTGTAAAATCCAAATCAAATGACACCAAGGTCTGCTTTCTCATTTTCAATATTTCCACCACCGCATCTTGTCTGTGTCTTAGCACTACCGTGTGAGGATGGCGAAATCTGTGGGTGGTAACACGGATGGACATGATATTCTTCGATATAATCAACTGAAACCTCGGATGTGGTGGGTTAGAGTCTTGTCGTGATGGTCCGTTTCGAAATGCAAGCGGATGAACTAGACCAAAAGTTTCGAAGATGCGTTTTATAATTGCTCTAGGTGTGAAATAGACATCGCACTCTTGCGGGGAAACAACACGAATTCAGTCTTCACACCGCATAAACACAGCCGCTTGGTTAACATCACAAAACCGCAATTGAACTCAAGATTGCCATACACGGAATCGCTGTTAACGATGTCTGACTGCGGCGTTTCGACGAGTAACGAATTCTCGTATTTAGTATTGATTGTGACACATAGTCAAAACAGCGACAGTTTTCACAACCCGGTACATACATTGAACCAACTGATGTAAGGTGAAACACTACGTTCGCAGCAAAAAAGTTTGCAGGGTATGACCACCACCAACATATAGAGTAGTGAGTGAGTAATTAAACTACATACCTCAATTTTACTATGTTACGAGATCCGGATCACGATTCAAGTTCACCTGAACGATTAAAGACATTGCGACGATGTCACTTGGCTCTTAATTGGGTTGTCTCATCTGAAAGAACTAATTTTGTCTGTTATAATACTTTATTAGACGTGTATGGCGAGGCGTCTGGTATCGAGAAGTGAGATCGCAAGCAATCATTGAGTCGGTCGTGATGTCTGGTTGGGAGTGTCGGCCTCTTATATCCAGCAAGTGTAATGTGCCGTATTAGGCCGTAAGTATCGTAGGCCCCGCGTGAAGTGTACAAATTTCGATGTTGCGCAAATACCACAAACTTTGCTTGCTTTCAGAGCCGGCAACTAAATGCAAGACAGAGACTTTACGCAAAAGTTGCTATTCTGAAAATTTTGTCACGGTAATGGTTTGAAAACTTATACTTGAGCACTACGAAATGTACAACTACTTTATCTTTACACGACGTTTTTTGTAAAATGAATACTAATTTTATTGAAAAAATAAAAAAGAGCGAAAAATTACATTTTATCCCGGAGCGCAACAAGAAAAATCGTATGAATTTGTAAACTACTTATTCATGACATCATAATAATTTCACGTAGGCTATGCATACAAATGAGGAAAGTTACATCAACGCGTGTTAACTATCGAGTTATCGAATGATTTTTTCCTTACATCAAAACAACTAGAATGTGTAACTACATTAAAAAAACGTATCTAAATGAGCTCCAGGACATTGTGATTATGCAGCATACCAAATTTCATCACACATTGCATGATGGAACAACTTTAAAACTAACGCAGTTCTATAGCAACTTTTGCCTAAATCTGTCACTTTTTACGTGGAGGGAGTACATAGCGAAGTACTTGTACATTTTGGAGCACTCAATTATAGGTTCGGTCTGCTTGCGCTATACTTAATGAATCACTCCTGTGTCATAAATACTTGAGTTGTTGGTGCGTGTAGACAAAAACCTACTTGAGAACATAAATTTCATTTTTCAATAAAATTAGTATTCATCTTACAAAAACGTCGTGAAAAGGTAAAGTACTTGTATATTTCGGAGTACTCAAGTATAGGTTTTGTCATCTTATTATATGCTCAGTATATTATATGTCTAGAATTGTGGAGCATTTATGTGGGTCTCCAGGGTGCTCTTCATTGAGTGTCCGTGTTGAGCGATAAGTTTAATTCGCAAAATTAGTGTGTTCAAATCAGGCCTGTCGCCAACATAGTGATGTCGCATAAGCCCTAAATACACATAATAGAATATCAAGGAAAAGTATCATCTAACGTATAATGAATGGTATTTATTTCTCGGAAGCAAGTTATTATCAAAACATAGTGGTCAAAATTATCGCAGAGCAATACCGATTTTGCGTAAATTCCGTTATGCGTCCGACTATGTTACTAGGGATTTTGTAGTTAGTTAGGAAATTAGGAGTCCTATCTTCCCAATCGCTATGGAACAACATCAAAATCATCACAAAGCAATATCGAATTTTGCCTGCATTCTGTTATGCGTTTTACTACGGTAGTATGCGCATCTGCATACAGGTGTCCAGACGTGTACTTTCTACTATATTCGCTCCGAACATTATAGCAGCACCCGACACAGCTTACATTATTACGTTATAAGACGCCGGCGGCGTTTCACTGTCGGTTTAATCACCCTTATTCTAGTGACATGAAAAGGACTGAATCGTATGAAATGTGATCACTACAAGAATCGAGCGAAAGCGCTGTTTCACGCCGTCTTGCATCGGTCACGATTAGTTTTACTTTTCAACTAACTTGTTGTCAGTCGTTATATTCATTAGACTCGCTTTCATGCGGCTAATTTGTCCTTATCATTATAACGTCGGTGATCGCGTACCTGCGGCGAAGGTGTTCGTTTAATTATAGCAACGAGAACCGGACCCCTGCGGCTAGGCGTTGGCATTTTAGTGCTGAGTTAAATACCCTTATACTCGACATGCAAACATTATACAGGTAGCGGTTATACTGCGAGCTGATGATCGGGCTTCATAATTGTGCGGGGGATCCCATTGTTGAATTTGAATTGATCAGCGTGTCGCTGTACATGATGCACTATATCGAAAGCATTATTGCTGGTTGAATATTGTTGAATGGTTGTCTGCGAATAGCTGCATAAATTGCGAAAAGGTGCGACCCTAATTTTTCGGCTTTATTGCAAATACCGATGCTGGAATTGTACTTATGTCACATAGAACTCGGACACCATCGATAAAATTCACATAAAATCATGCGTAGTTGATAAATTACTTAGCGACATCTCGACTCATGGGGAATCAACATTTAGTGTGTTACACGAGAATTCATATTCTCAAAAACTGGTATGGAAAAATGTGGAGACAATAAGAAAATAATTTACTTAAGAAAATCTCGACTCACGCGGATTAGTAATTTTTAAAAATTAAAATATAGTGTATTATTGGAACTACGTCAATTTTTCGTAAAGATTAATACCTAAAAATAATTCACTTAACGGTATCTGGACTCGTGTTGTTATTTATTTCTCGGAAGCAAGTTATTATCGATACATATTGCTAAATACACATGGAGAATCGGTATTGAAATTCACAAAACAGCTATTTCTCGGAAGCAATTATAACAACGAGAAAATCGGGCTTCATAATTGTGCAGGGGATCCCATTGTTGAATTTGAATTGATCAGCGTGTCGCTGTACATGATGCACTATATCGAAAGCATTATTGCTGGTTGAATATTGTCGAATGGTTGTCTATAATGTTAGTTGCATACAAGAATCTCGGAGATCTAAGCTCGAGATTTACGTACTCATGCTTGATTTGTTTCCATAGCCTCGACCTTGGGAATCGCTTGTATGCGTCCAAAGAAAATAAGTCGTGAAATGTGGAAACTGTAGAAACCGTTAGGAATCGCGTACCTGCCGCGAAAAGTCTGTTTAATTGTAACGCCGAGCATTGTGCGCCTACGGCTAGTCCGTTGGCGTTTAGCGCTGATTAAATTATCCTTATACTCGACATGCAAAGTAAATTTACAGGTATTGGAATGAATTCAGTTGTAGTGTGCGCTCATATTAGGTCATGAAATGCGGAGACCTCGGCAATCGAAACCGCGATCTGTCTGCGCTCAAAATCGCATTTTATATGAATTAATTAATTAGTGATGATGTGTAGAATTTTGATATATCATCATAGAACCCCGCGCCTAGTTCAACGTTGATGAGTGTTATCTGTGAATATCTGGCAAATATAGTATTCCATTGACATCATAGTTTTCGAAATTTATGTGTAATCTGAATGTTATTTATATCCAAAAAAGTAAGTTATTATATTAATATTTTCAAGTCGCAGCGCTTAAAATCGCATTTTATATTAATTAATTAGTGATGATACATTTCAAGTTATTCAATACATATTGCTAAATATACATGGAAAACCGGTATTGAAATTCACAAAACAATGAAATTTGCTCATAAATACACACGATGTGGCAGTGGCAGGTGACGTGGCAATGGGCATCCTGTAGGCGTGACAATGGGCGTCATATAGGCGTGGCAATTAAGGCGACGTGGCCTTCTGTGATTGGTGCGTACCGAAATTGCTTATCCTTACTACTATCGCCCCCTTTTGAAGCTCCACACCGATCATCGCCCCCAAAATATTGGGAACCGAAAAACAGCACTTCGTCAGCCCCCCCCCCCAAAAAAAAAAGAAACTTTGGTATTTGGCCCCAGACCCCCCTCAGCCAGTGGGCTTTTTGTCGCTACATATCAGCTATACCCTATTTCCTGTACTGTTTGGTGAGTCACCGTATTTCGACAAAACGCGTGAAGCGCGACAAATTTATATAATTCATGTTTGAATCGGTAAATATGGTGGATGTGGTATGTTGGAAAAGGTAGGGCCCCTAAATAATAATTAAACATCTTCGGGCGGAATCGTTGTTATATTGACTTCTTTACATGATGCTATTTCGTGACCTCCTATATCTGCTATGTCAGAAGATATGCAAATCGTCAAAACGTACCAAACTAAAAGACGCACAGGATTTCATATGGTATTTCTTTACTGGCAAATAATTTTTTCCTTGCGGGATGGCATTTGTCCTGTAGCGTCAAGGTCGCCAGGACAGGAACATTCGACGCCAGCCATTGAGGTGCCTATGGACAATTAAACATATATGTATTGTATATATATCGAAGTTTTCGGTCAGCACAAGGGCATTCCTTTTCGGCCAAGGTCTTCTCGCTTCTGATCGTTCTGGCACACTTCTCGGAGTCGCATGTTACATGGCCTCTAACTTCATGCGTCTTGGTGCGTCGTTGCGCAGTAATGACCGACGCCGAAGTCTCCCATTTTAAATCATACGTATTTTTGTTGGGTGACAGAGCCCCCAACATCAAAATACATGAAAATATTAAATCGCGCGCAGCGCTAAAATTTTTTGAGAAAGTCGCATGAATTTCTAAAAAATTACTCTATCATTCATGTTAATTCACGAAATGATTTAGGGCTTCCTTCGATTTCGGGCCCCCCACCCCCAATTGGGGGCGATATCGCCCACGTTGGGAACCACTGTCCTACAGTATTTAGAATGGTTTTAATCTGACATTGACTAATACCCGTCGCATCAAACAAGATTTGACCAAACTGCTGGAGGTAGCTTTCGCAAGCTCGTCGAGAACGATCAAAATCCAGGTTTGCATCGGGTAGAGTTCGGCGGCCTATTACGTGAAAGTAGATTGCAAATCAATTTTCTCAAATCTCAATACGTGAACGCATCACAAACCTTCAAAGCAAGTAGGCCTACTCCACAATTTCATCCATCTTTTTGAACATCAATCATGGTCTTTAACCTTGAACTTCTCACAACCGAAGATCATTTGGTTTGGAGTATACTTGTGTAGAATTTTGCGGAGTAATACGGAAACGAAATTTTAGGTGTGTCTTGAATACGATCTCAGTCACGCAAACTGTTGATTTACCACAGCATACGTGAAGTGGAGATACAAAGGATTTTGCAGCTGTTTCAGTCTAGTCTAGAATCAATCACTAACTAACTATACTAGAAAACAATAAAATATCTTATTACTACACGTCACATACTGGAATCTTCTTGCGGTGGTTAAGTTCCCAGCAACAAATCATGCAGTATCTGTAGTAACGTGACTGACGATCTGTCTAATACGAAACGTGTATGTTCTCAAGCAGCCAGATCTTCAGCGTCGACCCAGCACGGAAGCAAACGCGATGTCACTCGTCACTATAATAGCGTGTACTGTACAGTGTGCAGTCTGTGCACACGAAACAACCATCAAATCACGTGCCCACTGACCAATGATATGACATGCTTTGCTTAGATTTAGCTGCAGAAAACTCCTGTTCAAACGTCAACCTTCAAATCAAACCCTATTCTCAACATACCAGATGCCGAACGCCGTATAGCTAGCTACTCGGCGTCTGAACATAACAGACGCCAAACGCCGTATAGACATTCGGCCGCAGTGCGGCGTTTGACCTCTGGGCGGGTGTAACCCCTGTTGGGTTGGGAACCACTGGCCTATAGGCGATGTAAAGAGGAGGCGTGCACACTGAATGAATAGTAAAAGAAGATAGTATAGAAAAAAGCAATAATTGGGGTGGCGTGTCATGGAAGGCGAGATCGATAGGTCAGGCCGTGGTCCGTAATCTTGAGGATGGACTAGTATGGTATTTATTTAGTAGTCATTGCTTGTATTACGACTTGAATGTGGACATGCTCGTCGACTGTCGGTTGGGCGGCGGGATACTGTTCCACGCGTCAGGTCCGGCATATTTGATAGAGTGATGATCTTTTCGGTCGATCATATGTTTGGACGATGTGGACGCGCGTGTGTTGTACTTGTGCGGATGTGCGCATTTGATTCCGAGGTAAAGAAGTCATTGAAATATTCGGGGCAATGACCGCAGTGGAGCTGATACATAAACTTGGCGATTTATAGTGTTCGCGTAGGCCCTATCTTTTATATTTAGGACACATAATGCTGACAACTGGAAAGTAGCTGGGGAGGGGTGCAGGGTTGTAATGACTCGAGTCACGATTTTTTTGTGACTCGACTTGACTCGAGTCATTTTCCTGAAATGGGAAAATGACTCGACTCGACTCGAGTCAATATTTGGATTGACTCGACTTGTACTCGAGTCATTGCGCATGACTCGACCCAAGTCATTGACTTGGCTTGTTTTATATGACTTGAAGATGGAGAAATTTGCGAATGGTAATGGTTAGATCAACGCATCTGACGAATTCTGCCGACATCGCTATTTGTCACCTCTGCTTTTTATACACTCGTCTGATATCAGATATGCCGCCGTAAAAACAACAGACAATGGTACATAGTAGCAATGCATATTGCATTGTACAAAATCATCCAGTGATGAAGAGGTAATCGATACTCCGCAATCAGAGTACTCAAGACTTTAGTGATAACCTCATGTGTAGATTTGAAGGCGATGATTCTATGCATTTTCGGGTGACTAAAGAGAATGAGTATCCAATGCTCTTCCATGCGGTTCAAAATGCTTGTCAATTCATGCATCTAGTGCACCAGTGGAATTCAGTAGCTGTGGATCTATTCTACGACCATGCCGCTTTAACATATCTGAGGATCTCCTTTCCACTTTAGTATTTTTGAAGTATACTCATTGATTTGATCTGCTGTCTGTGAAAACACACAATACCCTCCGCCCATTTGACGCTTTGTTAGGTATGTGCATTGTGCACGTGAGTAATATTGAATGGCTAATGTTCAGGCCGTGTTATTTTTGGCATTTCAGGAACCAGATGCCAAAACTGCCAAAAAGAAAAAATAGAAAATCCCAAAAATAACACGGCCTGCCAATAGTGTTTTTTTCATGGCGTTGTGTTAACAGAACCACATTACAAGCGAGAAGAGCGTATGTGAAGGGCAGGTTTCTTACTCTATGGGTCCAGCCCACCCATTATAGGGGAGAAAGCATGGTGTCCTAAATGGTGTGGGCACAGCGAGATTGAACGGCTGACTGCATTTGGTTACGTCATACTTTCCATGTGTCCAAAGGCAATTTTACGGCTATTTTTGACCGGCTTGCCGAGCGCTAAATTTCATAAAACGGGTATCAATGGAAAGCTGCCGCTGTACTGATTACTAAAATATAAATTGTATTCTGCTCATGGATCTGGAAACCCCAAATTCAACCACGATTTTTGCATTGTGATCGAGTTGAACATTGTGACACAACAAACAGTCCGGCTATTTCTGAGCTGCAGTCTCGTTTTGCCAGACAGTCTTGTTGCGTTAATGTTCTTAAACAAGCTAACCTTCCCAGGACTCTACCATGTGAGTTGGTAATATTAAAGCCATCTGACGTGACAACAGTCCTCCTAAAATATATCGGTAGACTGATGGAGATGGGATGGTCGCGCTACAAAATAGAATGTGTTGAGAGACAACACAGGGAACTCCTGGAAAAGTATCGGGAAGAAAAATCTTTCCGCGATGATATCGATAGCACTAGCGCAGTGATCTCTTTTCATGATGCTTGGAAGGCGGTTCTGTCCTCCGAAATTTTGAAGCTGACAACATTCTTTCCCTCAACGGCTACTGTTGAAGCCGATATTTCCCAGATTCGTTGGGCGAAAAATTAATTCAGGAGAAACTTTGCTGACCTGAGTTTGGAATCACTGTTACAGTGCAAACAATTTAAGTCTATTCAAAAGCTGTAACAATCAGGTGTTGAGCGTGTTTGTTAGGCTTCTCATTCTTTTTGCTTATTGGCACCGATTCCGAATGGATACTGCACATTTTGTGGTTTCATTTGATATTATTAACCTATGTAATCGCTAGGTTTTTTCTTCTTATTGTTTGTTGGTACTGATTATGAGAGGATATTGCACATTTTTTGGTCTCTATTGATAAACTGACCCAAATAAAGCGTTTTTATGACGAATTCGAGTCTCAAAATATCTATTTAGAGGTCGATGCCATAACTGCCAAAAATAAAAATTGAAAAATGCCAAAAATAAGCTATTTTTGGCAGTTTTGGCATATGCCAAAAATAACACGGCCTGCTAATGTTGTGTGATGTCTGTACAATAGGGCTGTTTAAAAATAACTTCTTTTTTATTCTACTGGGGGGCTACTTGATAAATTGTTATGTTGCATAAAAAGAACACTGAATCTGGCTTAATTTTAAAAAGTAGAATCAATAATATGAGAGGAGAAAATTTTGGATTTCAAAATAAATGGAGTATTTTTAGTGGTAAATTATTTCATATAATATAATTACATACTGATAGTAAGCCGACTATTTTTCATATCCAAAATATTCCACTTTAATAACTTCGAGTTGGAATGGAGCCAAATTTGCTATGAATCATATTTTTACACAATCTAACAATATCATGAGGTAGCCGGTAAAATTCGAAAAAGTCTCTGTTGTAATTAATCCAAATTTTCTCTCATAGCATTGCTTTCTACTGGTTGGAATGGAGCCAAATTATGTTCTTTTAGGCAATCTAACAATTTTAAGAATAGTAGCCTCCTTTGTGAGATTTTGTCCTTTTTTGGGAATTTTTGGTAAATTTAGGGCAAATTCGACTACGATACAGTAAATCAGCACTGAAGTAACGCTCCGGCGGCTATTTCGGGAGCTGAGCAGGAAAGTTGACCTTTTTTTGGTCAACCATCTGATAATGTGAAAGAAAAAGTGTACCTCTACATAAACATGCATCTGTTGATTCTCTATCAGCTGGTGTCTAGACGTAAATTCGTTGGTTCTGCATCATATAGTATGTAGACGTGAACTCGATGGTTCTCTATAACCCATTTGTGAGCTGTCGTCGATGTGCTCGTAATAAAAACTGAATGCTTGTATTTGTGATGCATCAGACTGACAAGACAGATATTTGATTTAAAGTTCTAAGATTAGTAAACTTATCATATTGGCGGCCTGTCTCGTCTATCTGTAGCATCGGTAAATGAGGCAAGGAACTGTCCGTTATCTGTCCAAATAAACATGTGCCAAGACTCTGATAGGGACAAAATAAGCATGTTTGGCAAGCAAGGAATTCGATATCACCCAAGCAGGATTGAAAACATAAGTTGAACATGACTTCAATACTGTGACTTGGACTCGGACTCGAGTCATAACACTATGACTCGGACTTGACCCTTTAAACGGTGACTTGGACTCGGACTCGACTCGGTGATGAATTGAAAATGACTCGACTTGACTCGAGTCAAAACCACAAATGTAAGATTGACTTGTGACTCGGAACCATGTGACTTGGTTACAACCCTGGAGGGGTGTAGCCAACCGAGAAAAATGAGGGATATCTATAGAAAAGGAGGGGGTGTTTTTTTAAAAAGGAGAAAGCTTCAAAAAAATGATGTTCCAAGTTCTAATCGATTGATCAGGTTAAATGTATGCACAAATGCAGATATTACGACGGTCAGATAATCTTCCTCGTGTGTGTGACTTCTTCATTCGCATATATAAAACTATGTTGTACATTGTACATTTTGAATACCGCACTACAACCGGTAAGCTAATATAACAGCAGAAAGAGAGACAGCGAGGTATCTTGACCTTTATTACCAAATCGAGGTTGTTATCAAGAAAGAGCTCGCATATCATATTACAGCACAGCTGGATTTTTGTTCGTGTTCATGGAAAACATGCATTGGTGATCATGGTCATAGGGGCCGAACCTGGGTATGCAAGGTATGCCACGCAGGGTTGTAATGACTCGAGTCATGACTCGAGTCGAGTCAGACTCGAGTCGCGATTTTTTGGTGACTCGACTTGACTCGAGTCATTTTCTTAAAAATGGAAAATGACTCGACTCGAGTCAATTTGTGTTATGACTCGACTTGTACTCCAGTCATTGCGCATGACTCGGACCAAGTCATATGACTCGAGACTGGGTCTGCCAAGATAGGCATTTCATTGTAATTTCGAAGAATAGTTAAGTTACCGGACTATTATTATTTCGTCGATCAGTACTGGTACTTGAAAATGATACCAGAAACTGCTTAGAGTGAGGAAAATTAGTATATTATGAATGCGAAGCTTTCGATGTCACTGACCAGAGTTGTAAAAAGTGGGTTTCATATGACATTAACTTGGAACTGAACAGTCAACACAATGACTTGGAGTCGGACTCGAGTCAAAACATTATGACTCGGACTCGACACTCTACTTCGTTACTTGGACTCAGACTTGACTCGGAGGTAAGTTGAAAATGACTCGACTTGACTCGAGTCAAAACTATAAAAGTGAGATTGACTTGTGACTTGGTTACAACCCTGATGCCACGCATACCTAGACATTTTTTTAGGTATGCGGCATACCTAGAATTCGGTTTGCCATGTATCGGCATAAACCCCGATTGTGTTATTTAGAACAAATATCAATGTATTTCCGTTTACGACATTACTTGCTGCCGTTTATGTGAGCGAGGTAACCCGTTGCGCGCGGTCAGTTAGCGACAAGCGCGTTGCCAATTAGCGAGATTCGTCTGTGCACACTGCACAATGTAACGCGACGCGATCTCCCGCTGAGATGATCGCGAAATTATGTCATTGACCGCCATGCGCTCGGCAATCATCGCTTGGGACGCTTGCCTGATTAATCGCGTCTCCAACAAGCCTCGTTTCACTGGCTTGAACAATCTCATCAGCAGTAGGCACTGCGCCATTGTACCATCGCTAGCCTGCACTATCGCATCTGCATCGGCGCGCACGATATCATCGCTTGCCTACACAATCGCATCTGCAACAGGCAGTGGCGGCTCGTGACAATATCGGGTGGTGGGGCAAGGGCTGCAAGCGACTTTTTATCAAGATGACGTCACAATGGCGTTTTTCAACGTAAACAAGAAACTTAATGAAGGTACGGTAACATGAATTTCCCGGCAACAGTGATTTTAACGTATGTGCCACGAGAGGTCCGCCGGTGAGCTGTGACTTGAAGTTTGGCAACTGCGTAAACGGCGTACGGAACAAAGATTCAACACGGTTCATGTTCGCACTAGACCTGACTAATTATCTGCAGAAATGGAAATGACTATAACTCGAGAGTAGGGCTGGGCACAATGATTCGAGTACTCGAATCTGAATCGAGTATCAATTTTAATGATTCGAGTCGAGTAGTAAAATACGATATTTTCGAGTACTGAAATTACAAGCTCCTCGCTACTGAAAGTTAATTTATCAACGAGAATTATAGTTTTGATGCCAGTTTCCAATGTGGAAGGCTTAAAACACTGATTGGCTGCATTGAAGCATACGAAACATAGTACAAAGCTACAAAGCTTACGTTAAATTACACATTTTCGAAGTCATAATTATCCCATAACCTTGTCACGAAATGCAATGAAATCGGTATGGTCGAAAAAATATCAAAGCATCTTTAATGTGATGGATAACAGGCATTATATGCTTTGCTGTGGCATAAAAGGTACATATTTGAACTTTGACATATTACATTCTGTCATGACGTCATAATGTGTGATACTCGAATACTCGACTCGACGCATATTACGTGATTCAGAATCGAATCACTCAGGTACTCGATTTTGCCCAGCCCTACTCGAGAGATAGCGTAAAAGCCTAATTGGAAAGGTCAACGAGTTCGGACAGATACGCAATTGTTATCTCATAGATTGGGCCTGTCATATTGAATCCAAAACATCATTCTGAAGAACTAAGATTAGCAGCCTCGGAAATTCGGTCTCGGTACAGCATAGGAGATTTTGGCCTTGAAACTGGAGACTAACACGACACATACTGCTTTATTACTGTCTATAGGTCTGCTGCGAAATCGCCTTTGGAAAATATATTACCGAGTAAATACGTGGATGTAAGCCTTAAACTTAGTACACTGTTACATGACATCATCGAGAAGTGGCCTCATGGCCCTTTTCGGTATGGTACACTGTCAAAATTAATGCGAACAGACCAACACCGAATTTTGCGTAAAATTTACTGAGGAATAGGCTGATCAAGTGATCAGCTGTTAGCCGCCATCGAAAACGAAATAGCTATCGCGCTTGACAGGGGGTTGTAAGCAAATGGCTTGAAGGCCACAATTTCACGGTGAAATTGACATTGGAGAATATAATATCAAAGTAAATATTTGAATGCAAACTGAGAATGATATCATCATCTCAGTTAACGTTACCGCAGATACACCGGCTTTTGCGTGAAATCCGCAATGCGTTGTAGGCTAAAGTGTCAGATCGGAGCACATCTCCACCATACTCGACCTTGAAAACGAAATTACTGCCCTAATCATTGAGTGTCAACCTTGAGACTTGGCACAGCGTTCGATACTAAAACCATATAAGCTTATGACGGATCTAGGTAAGGAGCATCGTTAAAATCAATAGAGACCGATACCGGCTTTGCGTATAATCTGTTAGCGATAAATGACGACTGACGAGTCAGCTCTCACTCGAATTAGGAAACGAAATTACCACTAACACAGTTCAGTGACAAACTTAAAACTTGGTACAGCGTTCGATACTAACATTAAGACTTACCGTGCCAAATGTCATAACCGATCTCAGTATTGAGCATCGTCAAAATCAATGGATACCAATACCGCTTTTGAGTAAAATCTGTTTGCGATACATGACGGATCAGCACACACTCAACTTCGGAAACGGAATTACTACCCTAAACTTTGAGTAGAAACCCTGAAACTTGGGGCAGTGTTAAATACCACTATCACGACATGACATACCAAGTTTCAAGAGTTTTCATGGTGTGAAACACCATCAAAATCGACCTATACCAGCAAAGATCGACTAAACGCATATGACGGTAACCGAGTTCAGCTATAGATACGATTGTTACATCACACCTTAGGGGCGCAGACCTATTGTGCCCCGGTTGCTCGGTAATTTTATGAATAGGAGAGAGTAGATCACCGTTTCTTTATTGCGCGCGGCTTTGAGAGAATAGACAGTGAAAGCTTGTTATGAGCGCTACCGGAGCATGCATTCGCAAAGCGAAAACACAGAGGAGAATTCGATTTTCGCAGAGACTTCGCTATACATGGGCAATTGGGCATTTACAAGCGAGAGGACAGGAAGAATACCATTTTCGCTGTGATTTCGGTATATAGAGATTGGTGTGCGTCTATAAATGGTAAAGAATTGTTATTGAACAGAATTTTAGGTGGGGCAATGCCCCAGTTGCCCTATAGGACGAGCCGCCATTGGCAACAGGCCTGGTACGAAAGATATAATCGCTGGCCAACTATCGCGTCTCGAGCCTAGCATGCGTTGGCTACTATCTCTCGATTGCTTGGAGACAATGCCGTTAGGTGTATGCTGATTAGCGATTGTGATTAAAGAGTGACATCGCCATAGTGAACTGAACGACATCTAATGTCCGCAGACGTGCGCCGTGCATGCGTAATTTAATTACGCTAATACTAGAACATAACCATCATATTATGTGTGTCAAGGCTTGAGTTGTAAAAGACGAGAAAGATTTGAACAACCTGAAATCGATTCCATAACAACTCGGACATTTTGCCTTGCGCAAATCGTCGCCGGAGTTACGTAATACGCGTTGATAAGCGGCGTATTCAATTGTTCGCGAGCGATCAGGAATCGCAAATTGACAGCACCTCCGCACTCGTTGACAAGCTTATCTTACGCGCAAGTTTGTAATTATATAATCGGCATTTACGCTTGCACTTTACCCTCATGAATTGATGCTATATTATTCCTAATTATCATTCCGTCACATTATGACGTCATTCCTTTGTGACGTCATCAAACCCGCATACCTAAGGAAAATTAGCGTTCGGCGCCTATGATCATGGTGAACACTTTTCGATCTCTGACTGCCATCGAAGAAGTGCCAAAAAATTGCCGTAGCAATTATATTTGATATACTACACTGCAAATTAGTTTGGCATTAATGCTTGATGATGCAAATTCGCGACAAACCACATTTCCACCTTGCTCATTAGATCAACACTCCACTTTACAAAACAGCGATAAACATATCGTTTACGCTCTAAACCTGACTCGGCGCCGTGGACCAAATGCAGCCCACGACTAGGGCTGGGCACAATGATTCGAGTCGAGTAGTAAAAGAGGAATTCTTCCACTAATGAAATAATACACTCCTAATATATCAACGTGATAGCTTCAATACTATCCCATTGTAGAAACCTTGAAACCACGTTTGTTCGTATCACAGCTTACAAAACTTCTGTGAAAATGACATATCCGAGAAGTCGTGATCAATCCACAGCATTGTCACAAAGCGCAACGAAAGAAGCATGGTCGAGCGAGATAATACCAAATTATGTTTGTTGTGATATAGAACTGGCATTATATCGTTAGTGGTAGCAAAAAAGGTACATATTTCAGCTTCCCACACTTTCCGTACTGCTTATGACACCATAGTCAGAGATACTCGATTCGAAGCTTAATATTCACTCAGGGAAGCAGAAAGTTCTTTGAAATTTAAACAATGAAATATATTACATAAGGTTTATGAGTGGACTACAACAATAGGCTGTATAAACTGAAACAGAACTGCATTCACTTGAAGTCTAGTTTATTTAAGTACTGTGATTACGTATTCTACGTATGTCGTATGAGTACTGAGTAGTGCGGGTTCTAAATGAAGCCAATACAACGGAATATATCTTGGTATCGCCATTATAATTATCCCATAGATTAAATCCCACGACTTAGCAGCATGTGTGCCCGCGGGATATCGGTTGAACCAAATGAGTCTCCTACGGTCGCAGCAGCAAATAATAAAATGAGAGATTTAAAAGTCGAAGCGGAGAAGGGTTTCATATGAGCAGCAGTTGAACATGGGCCAGTCGATCTTAAGGAACTTACGAACGCAGTTTTTGATGGGGGCGTTGCTCGTCTTCGCCCACACATAGCGTTAACGGGAATCTAGTTGACATTCCCGAATCTCAACGAAGAGGTTGGCGTTTCAATGCGTAGTGCGGCAACGCAACTGAGCCCAGAGATGCTGGTGTGAGTCTTGGTGAGTGGGAGTTTTCTGTTCTGGGTAAGGGGCGGTTTCCCTATCTTGTTGTCTGAATGTCTAAGAGTGAAGAAATCCAACTGAGCACGGATATGCGACGGGAGCAACTGGTAGCCCGCGGCATTAATCAGCTCCCAAGAAGTAGCTCTTGGTTTCAAAAAGGTTGGTAACATGGTCACATCAATGTTGAGTATCTTCTAAATGACTAATGCTTGGTTAAGGGGACAGCAAGTCAAAATTTTAAATTTTTTTTATTAGTTGGAAATATCAACATAGTATCTTACCTCACGGCCTTATCTTACCCCAAACATAACTAAAAACTTTATAATTTCGATTTTAATCGGCACCGGTTTAGTATCTTTTATTACTGGTAAAATGTTTATTAACGTTTTTCTCCATTGTCTAATTTTGTTGCACAGTTTCGTGGTAAATCAAAAATTTGTATGACATATATATCGTATAGTATTCACTCAGGTTTTATTGAAAAGCTAACAACGACACCTATGTTATGCTAAGAGTCGTTTGGCCTATATCTATCTTGCTCTGAATTACCGAGCTTCACAGCAAACTTTTTGAAAAAATTGACCTGAAATTTGAAATTTCAAAATGAAATTTCTCCAAGAGGGGTTGCACATTAGGGTTATGACTTGAAAAAAAAAATGCCTGTAGCAGGAATTGAAGAACATTTTTGTATAAATTAATAAAATTATAATCATTTTGTTCAAATCGAAAAAATGTCCCGCACAAACTCACAAACTAACTTCAATTTTCGACACTGGCCCAAATGTAGAAATAATTTACAATCCAAAGGTATTATCCGCTACAAATTCAATCTTTATATATATGTCCTTTTGCACTTCATGTAAAGTTCGTCGATCAATTTGACTTCCCTTTCTGTTATTATGTTAGTGCCGGGGACATCTACAACGGACATATCCGACTTCCAGTGGGATTTGAAGGCACTTTATCGCTGCAAGGCATTCGAGCGCAAACATAGCAGCAAATAATCTTTGGTATATTCTAGAGCCCGACCAATATTGGCTTTTTGGGTCGATACCAATAAAACCGATATCTCACACCTTTACCGAGAACCCCAATACATTCTGCCGATATTCGAAAGAAGTAGGATATACAATATACATACGCACATTTTTCAAAGCTTCAGAGCATTTATTTGAACATCTTTACAGCCATTGTTATTCTTGAACATGAAATAAACTAGAAAGGCTACATCTGGACACCTGTTAAGTGTAAGCTATGTGAAATATATCAATATTCTCAGTCTAGCGGTCAAAGATTGCATTTTTCTGACTTCCTACCGCCATGTTGTGACGTCACGAAAATTGTCGATAATTTTTCAGCTTCAATGGCTGATACCGATAAGTCTTTCAAAGTGTGATATCATCTCGATATTATCGGCGAACCGATAATCGGCCGGGCTCCAGTATATTCCATCTATAGACATCTGGTTAGAATACCAGGCTTCCTGACACTCATTTGCGATGAATAAGCATAATATCTCAAGAGTTACTCTTCATCTGGGGACTTGGAAGTACGCGATTCTAGCCCTTGAGCTCCTTCTCGCATTGCGTAGAGATGGAAGTTTATGCCATTTGATTAGTGGTAATTTACTATTTTCTCTGAAAGAGCGGCACAGCACATAGATAAACTTAAAATCATTCCTCCATGCTCGGTTTTCTAATATTTTCATTCGAAATTCTGGCATGGTGGATTGTACCTAGTTTTCGTAGTTTTTTTACCATATCATCTACAAATTTGTAGCTGAGAGTTGGATTTGTTGAGGATGTTGGATTGATATATGCTTTAAGAATTGATAATAATATGTTGGCTACCAATGTATTGTGGTTTATGAAAACCCTTGCTGATCATTGCATTTTGCAGTTTTACAACAACGCCATTCCGCCGCCCAGTATCTCCAGATGCTGAGTCACCTATGATATGACATTTTCAAATTTTCAGCATCTTCATCTGAACGGTTTTCTAGATCACTGAAAATTGTTGAGTTGTTCTACTCTCGCCTTTTCAAACAACTAGTTCGATTGTGTCAGACAAATTGAAATTATACGATATATACATACAGTCTACATCTAAAATCAAAGTTAATAAATATTTATTAATTATTTAATTTTGACTGTAAGCAAAAAATCGATCGGATTAATTCAATCTGAGCAATCACAATTTACCAAAATACTATTTTAAATCTTCGCAATTGGAATTGTGTCAGTTAAACTCAAATCAATCGCTATGTATATTATATAGTCTGTATCCACAAAAAAGCCTATCCTTCATACATTGAAAACTGGAAAAGTTTTGTGCGGAAGGTTATTGTTTAACCAGTCTTAACTTTTGGTAATTTCGAAATGAGGACACAAAAGTTCATCGTTTGTGACTACAGGACACACAAAATTTTGAATTTTTTCTAGTCATAGCCCTATTGTACAGATTCCTTCAAATTTTAGCATAACACAGCACTGTCCTAGTAGGGGAGATGTGGTACCGATGGATCAAAAATTGCAAAATGATCTCTGGCCCTCAAATCTTCAGCCGAGAATAGCAGATCTTTTGCTGTCTCAACACTTCGATACAAGCTCTACCTATCGCGGACATTTACATGAATATCCGCATTTTCAAAAAATATTTATAAACGTTTAAAGTTTGTTGCTCGAACGTGTCATCGGTCCCCACCCGGTGGGTCCAAAGGCACATGACCATGGGACCTATGAGACAAACGCTAAAAACTCAAATTTGTTAACTTGTTTTGTTGTGTATTATAAGCTAAGCTACAGTAAGCCAATGAAGAATGTTTCGTCGCGACCTTCAAGAATGAAATAGAATATATCAACTCAAATCTTGACATAAAATCATGTTTTGATTTACGCCTAAACTTACAAAATTAATGCCACATACATATTACCCGCAAATCGACATTTTGACTTTCAAATACCTCGTAATAGCGATAAAACGCCACAGGTAACTATGATTTACGGCCTATATATATGCAGGCGAGTTTCTGTTGTTAAGAGATTAGTTGGTCTATCTATTTTGCTTGATTTGGCTATGGTACCTTAGGTCCCCCACCCAATAAATATTGTAATTGACTTGAAAATAGTCCACTCTAGGATGGTATTGATTCAAAAAATATGTGCCGTTATATACCCTGATAGAAGCCCTATACTTCACATTAAAAATTATGGTGGGTTTGTTAGTCTGAACGGTGATATAGAAAAATGCAAATCTCGATTCAAATTTACTTTACACCCTCTAAAACGTAAATCATTCGTCACAGACCCCATAACTCACGCAGGTCGAATTTTTTTGCATGTGAGGAAACATTCTGTCAGCATGTAATCGTAGATAAATTCACGGAGTGTAATCATGGAATTATCATGGATAATTTTCAAGTATTTTCGGTCCCAGTGATCCATCAGTACCACATCTCCCCTACTTCCTAAAGAAGGCGTTGGATTGAAAAAAAGCTTCACAATTTTTGAGATTTTGCATTCCCCTTGTCGGTGCATTTTTTATCCATCAAATCCACAATCTGCAGGGTAGGACAATTTTTTTTATATATAGCATAGCGATATCTAGCGACTGTGAAAATTTCATGGTGAGGGGTAGCCATCCGAAAGTTAGGTTTTTGACTTGCTAGTGCAAGTGTCTCGAGAGTCGTTGGGTATCATCAACAGCTATTCAGAGAAGTTGAACAAATTGTATTATTCCGGAACCATATTTCTGTATTAATTTGCAGTTTATATGATAGTAAAATTGTATATTTATAATCGTGTTAACCTTAGCCGTGTTCACAAGGTTAACAAGAAGCCTCACTTCACGTGTCATAATGAATACGCAGGCTGGCATCAAGAACAAGACATGTGATGTTTGTGGGAAAGAATTTAGTCAAAATAGTCACTTTAAACTTCACATGGATACACATGCTGGCATCAAGAAGTATACATGTGATATTTGTGGAAAATCATTTGCGTGGAAGTGCGGCCACAAGCTTCATATGAATATGCATACTGTCATCAAGAACCAGACATGTAATGTTTGTGGGAAAGAATGTAGTCAAAATGATCACTTTCAACTTCACATAGACACACATGCTGGCATCAAGAAATATGCATGTGATATTTGTGGAAAATCATTTGCTTGGAAGTGTAGCCACAAGCGTCACATGGATATGCATTCTGGCATCAAAAATCGTAAATGTGATGTATGTGATAGGGAATTTGGTCGAAAAGATCACCTCAAGCTTCATATGGATATACATGCTGGAGTCAAAAATGATGTATGTAATATATGCGGAAAATCATTTTCTTCAAAGTATGTTCTCGAGCGTCATATATATATACATACTGCAATAAAAAATCACGGATGTGATATATGTGGGAAATCATTTGCTTCGAAGAATAAACTCAAGTCTCATATGGATGTGCATGTTGGTATTAAAAATCGTGAATGTGATATATGTGGGACATTATTCACTCAGGAAAAGTATCTCAAGAGTCATATCTTGCGTATGCATGTTGGCATCAAGAATTACACCTGTGATATTTGTGGGAAGACATTTACTTGGAAGGGTAGCCACAAGCTTCATATGGATATGCATGCTGGCATCAAAAATCATAAATGTGATATATGTGGGAAAGAATTTGGACGAGCAGGTCACCTCAAAAGTCATATGGATATACATGAACATGCTGGCATCAAGAACTATACATGTGATATTTGTGACAAATCATTTGCTTCGAAACGCGGCAACAAGCTTCATATGGATGTGCAACATGCTGGCATCAAAAATCATAAATGTGGTATATGTGAAAAAGAATTTGGACAAAAAAGTGATCTCAAGCGTCATATGGATGTGCATGCTGGCATCAAAAATCATAAATGTGATATCTGTGGGAAAAAATTTCGACGAACAAGTCACCTCAAAAGTCATATGGATATACATGTACATTAGGGCTGTTCAAAGATAATTTTTTTTTCCGGATTATCCATAAAAATTTAATTGGATCTGTGGAGTCCTATACTTGCTAGAATTGAACCAAATTTGGTGGGCAGCGTTTATTAGGGTAACCTGACAATTTAATACGTGAATGGTTGGAATCCGAAGTTTTTTTTATATTTTGAACAGCCGTAATGTACATGCTGGCATCAAGAACTATACATATGATATTTGTGACAAATCATTTGGTTGGAAATGTAGCCACAAGCTTTTATATGGTTGTGCAACATGCTGACATCAAAGAAAATCGTAAATGTGATATATGTGGAAACGAATTTGGACAAAAGGTAATCTCAAGTTCCATATGTATAGACATTCTATCATCAAAAAATATAAATATGATATATGTGCCTAGGCATTTGTCAAGACGGGTGACCTAAAGATTCGTATGGATATACATTCCGGCATCAGAAATCATAAATGTGATATATGTGGAAAAGCATATACTCGAAAGGGTAACTTCAGCCGTCATATGGATGTGCATGCTGCTGTCAAAAACCATACTTGAGATAAACGTGTGAGCTAATTTGGGCAAAAATTGAAGTCAATCTTTCAGTATCACCCGAGAATTTCACGAAAGTGAGCTGAATCCGTCTTCCAACTCACTAATGAACAGTGAACTCTATCTCTTGGATTCTTTACACGATGACATGGACTTGACCCGTTGCTCCCTGACTCGGACTTGACTCGTTGGGGAAGTGAAAATGACTGGAGTCAATACTATAAAAGTTAAATTGACTTGTCACTCCGAACCTTGTGAATTGGTGACAATCCTGCGCATTGCTGCGGGAAGGTTGAAGACTTTTTCACTGGCAGAACCGTGAGCGCACGCGTGATGGGATAGAGCTTGTATCTCTCCCGGTGCTATGTTATCCAAGAGGGGATGGAGCTTTAGACTCTCCCAGTAAAGATGATGTGACACGGCGGTTTTAGTTCAGGGAGTACTGCTATGCTGTCACTTTACGATTAGTGTTCTGATGTGATTTTGTGCTTGTCGATTTTAATGATGCTGTTTTTTGGGTTGAATTCATGGTAGCGTGTGTTTTTATGAGAATGCCTTTAAAAGCACTTCTCATGTTTGGTGGGGAGTAGTGAAGCATCTGTGCTCTGCAGCAGACATGGAGTGAACAAGGAGACTGGGCACATGATACGCTGCTCCAACTTGTGTTCTTTTTAATTTCTCAAATTCTTACTCGCGAGCAATGTTCCCTCTAATTTTTCAAGAGTCTGCGCAAACACGCCAACTCACTGCGCAGGCCCTCGGACAACAGTGCGCAACCACCCTCCAATAGGGTGATAAAACTAACTACTGGGGGGCTTCGTCCCCCAGACCCCCCTACGGCTCTATTAGGGTTCTTCCGGTCCTCACCATGTACATTGGGTGCCCATTTAGTAGTAGCGTCCCTAATCGCGCAAAGCGCTAAAAAATTTCTATAATTCATGATTGCATCGGCCAATATGATCGGGAATTGCATATATATTGCTATCAATTTTTATCCTCTCCCTGCTCACATAATCAGATTTACCGGTAGAGCTGATCCAGTGAGGTGTGTTGGAATAGATAGACCCTCTAAATAATAATATAACATCTTCGGGCGTACCCGTTGATATAATGACTTCGTTACATGATGCTATTTCGTGACCCCCTATCTGCTATGTCAAAAGATATTGAAATCGCCAAAACGTACTAAAGTAAAAGTCGTACACGATTTCAAATTGGTATTTCTTAACCAGAGGTGGTCAGTAACGAAGTACTTCTACTTTTTGAAGTACTTGAAGTAGATTTTGAACACTCACACTACTTTTTAGGTGGGTATGAATTTAGACTACTTCTACTTCTACTTGACAGTTTTCAGTTTTGTAGGCAAAAATAAGCGTAGAATACCTACTTACTTACTTACTTGTGAACCACCAGTCCTACTTCTACTTGAGTAGAAATTCCGGCGTTACTTCTACTTCTACTTGAGTAGCGACGGTGGCTACTTTGACCACCTCTGTTCTTAACTGGAAAATAATGTTCCCTCGATATGGCATTTGTCTTGTTGTGGGACTCGGATCGCCAAGACAGGAACATTCGGCGCCATCCATTTAGGCGCCCATGGACATGGACAATCACACATATATTTGTATATATCGAAGTTTTCGGTCAGCACCGGGGCAGTCTTTTTCGCCCAATGTTTTCTCGCTGCTGATCGTTCTGGCGCACTTCTTGGATTCGCATGTTACATAGCCTTTAACTTCATATGTCTTGGCGCGTCATGGTGCGGTAATGGCCGACGCCCAACTGCCCATTTCTATAAATCATGCCTAATTTTTGTTGGGAAAGGGTACCCAATAATCAGAAATCTTATAATAGTAAAACGCGCGTAGCGCGAAAAAAAAATCCTGAAAAATTTCAGAACATACATCATGATTTATGTTAATTCTCGAAATAATTTTGGACACCCTTCGAGCTCGGCCCCTCCAATTGGGGGGTTTGAGGTGCGAAAGTTACGCTCCTGAGTAAATCTTATACGCAATGTTCATGCCACGCGAAGAAGACTATCATTCGTTAGTTTCTCGCAGATTAACTTCAAGCTAGCCCATTGTTATTTATAACTTTGTTAAACCATGTTATTTCGCCATTCCCAGAAAATAATGCGCTATTGAAATGATATGAGTATCGCTCACGTGTAAGAGGCCATACTAAAAAAATATCTTCCGTGAGGCGCAGGTGATTGTGAACACTAATTTCTTCACGGAGCGCAATAGGTACCTTTGCGAGGCGCACTTGTACCTCGGTTTCAGACTTCAGTGATAACACTACTTGGCCCTGGCAATGTTCCATCTTAATTTTCACGAATCTGCGCGCCTGCGTGGTCCATTGGACAACAGTGCGCAACAACTATAAAAAAAAAACATCACTTCTGCTTTTTTGTGCGCAGCGTAGATTTTCTGTGCGCAGAGACCCTTTCTGCACTGCGAATTTGCGCACGTGCGCAGCTTAGAGGGAACATTGCTCGCGAGTAAATGATAAGAGCAAATAAGCTCACGATATCAGGTGTTCGGCTCTAGCTCAATTAAACTTGAAGCAGTGTTTCTTGAACCTTTTAGACGGCGACCCAAGTCTGAGTTTCAGTGGCGTCTCGTTACCCAAACCTCACACACCAAAAATAATGCAATTTTAATATTAGAATGCTCCATTTCAACAGGAATTTATGATGTAGGCCTATAGAACGCAGACATAGCAGTTGCAAGCGATGCAGCTTTCTTGAAACGTGTCTCACGTACGCGACTTCAAATGGGGGTGCATTATTTTCTGCTTTCTGCATTCTTACTACTGTGTGTACTCAGATATCAAGGACTGGACTATTTGGTGCCGACGACAGGATAGTGGACATATCAATATCGAAGGTTTTGCCCAATCAGCGAGGGTTTTTTTTTTACCGAAATTTTATCACCGCCGATCTTTTCGTCACCACACCGGATGTTGGCGCGGAATGTCAGAAGTTTTTTATCATGAATTCAAACCAATTTGTGTAATGCAGGGGTGTCAAACTCGACTTGCGTCGGGGGCCGGATTCTAACCTTCAGATCGCTCGATTAGATCCTAAATGTTACCTGAAATTCCGTGTTTTGCACTTGGATATACGTTATTGTCACGTCTATATACATGTTATCACTAGGGCGATTTTTTTTTGACCTAAAAAAAATAAAATTTTGACCTAAAAAATCAAAATTTTGACTTTTTTTTACCTAAAAAAACTGAATTTTGACCAAATTTTGACCTAACGTATGCAAATTTGGTGTTTTCCCACATAATGTTAGAATTGTACCACTTATCTTCATTTCTGGTTGGAACTGACTGTCCTAACGAAGTAGTTTGGCCTGAAAAAACGTTTTTGGCTTAGAAACAGGCAACTTTTTACATGAAAAAAACAACATTTTAACGAAATCTGACCCTATGAAGAATTCCAGTGGTTACAATATGTATTATGGTAGAAATAATTAAAATATTTTGTAGTACAACGAGAGATACTTTCCTACATTCTTGGGTAGAAAGTGCACGTCCTTACTAAGAAGCTTGCCAAGGACGTTCAACAGCAGGAGTTGTTGGCTGACAACACTCAAGTTGTGCGTACACTGCTGGTGCTGGTGACACACCGTGTTGCTTCATTCTGACAATGTTGTCTACATCACAATTTTTCATCATGCGCTTCTTAATGTAAGAATGATGCAATGCACAAGAAGTCTTTCTTCATTTAGGATATTGCGCTACATTGACCATAACACCAGGTCTACCTATCATTTGTTTTATTTGACCGTTTATGATTAACAATGGGCAGACGATTAGCCGTTTACAACGGTAGGCCTATAAAATAGGCTAAAAGCGGTAAAATATCAAATTATAAGTTCCCCGACAGTGCAAAATCTACAATACAAACAAAATGCAGACGTCAAATTTTTTTTGACTTTATGCAAAATTTTGACAAATTTCGACCTAACGCTACAATTTTGACAAAATTTTGACAAATTATTCTACTAACATCTTTATTCGCAAACAATGAAATTAACAAAACACTGTGATTGGCCTGCTGAATACAGTTATAAACCGCTTAGTGGCTCCAACGACGATACAAGTTTCATATTTCTACACTACCTTTGTTTTGGTCGTAATCTGTTCCACTTAAACTAGTGGTTCTGGTATGGATGAGGGTAAGGCTGTCCTATTCTTAGTAAAAAGTAGGCTACTGATCTGGCTCGCATCCGACTCCTGCCGTATCAGAAAAAGTATTGAACCGGCTCCAGTCCATGCCTAGCTCTACAACACTCGCTTTTGAACCGGACTTTTGATAACGTAATAATAACAGTGCGCAAATATTTATTCACTACGACTGGATCAAGACTATAAGTGCAAGAAAAGTTTCTACCAATGCGTCGTAACGACCAAAATTGGGGAGCCGCTAATTTATACCACATCAGAAAAAAAGTAGCAAATGGGCACGATTTTCATCCGCACTACAATTTGGTTGAAAAGCACTGCTATTCATATCACTAGCCTACGGAGGTTAGTTATCTGCATTGAAACGCAGAACTGAGTTTCGTTTGAATTTGGCGTATATTGGCGGCGACGCATATCATTCGAAAAAGCGGACTACTATTGCGAAGAGTCGCTTCTCGTATTGAAAACAAACATGGACGCCTCTAACTTCCGCCTTTTCTAAAGTCATTAGCGAAATATATATATCATTGGTTTCACTGTATACGAAGAATCTAAAAATAATAATGTATGCCTATTCATTAATACCTGACGAATATATAATAAAAATAACCCAACATTCTGAATAAAGCAGGTTCGGCGCCTTGAGGGGGAGAGAGAAAGAATTTTTTTATTCATCATCGCAAAATAACAAAACAGGCAGCAAAATAGCACAAACTTCAGAAAAACACGGACACATACAAAAAACAAATTGGTTACAGTGTCAATTTCAAAGCAGATGAGATGCGTACGATGTACAGTTCATTGAATGAAGGCCAATATGCGTTATGATTGCAACATGAAGCTGCAGCGAAGTGATCTTTTGATCATCGAGTAGTAGGGTTACCATATTTTGGAAATCTGAAAAGAGGACACTTTTTCAGAATTTTGAGACTAGCAAAACCGGAGCAAAATCCTGAAAGAATGGTCAATTTTTCCCCTTCGTGGTCAGTTGACCAAAAAAAGGCCAACTTTCTCGCTCAGTCCACAAAATACAGTTTTTCTTTCACTTTATCAGAGGTGGTTGACTTAAAAGAAAAGGTCAACTTGTTACCGGCTCAGCTCCCGAAATACCCGCCGGAGCGTACTTCGGTGCTGATTTACGGCATATCGGTCGAAGGCCGACAATTTGACCCAAATTCTCAAAAAAGAGGACAAAAGGGCGTCCTCCGACCCTCCGAGGACGCTTTCAAAAAAGTCAAAAAAGAGGACGTATGGTAACCCAATCGAGTAGTGGTTACGACAAGCGCCTGCTACCAGGCGAAAGGGTCGATTCCGCGTCGGAGGATGATCTGGGCCCCTCTTCCCCCGCGTCGCTGTTCTAACGACGACAAAAAAAAAACAGAAAAAGACCCGGTGAAAGAACGCATTCACAAGGAATGGAAAGAGCGAGATAGAGATTCACATCGAAAAAGAACTGTGTCATCGGGCACTAGGTCGAGGTGGATGCTAGATTGAGAGACCGCAACTGGTCGTTCAGCATCCTCATATCTGTTCATTACATCAAATTGTGTCTTATCGCATCTGTACATTGTGCGTGTCTTGATTAGATAAAGATGTGATTTTGATATGATGATTGATCATGATTAGGGCGATTTTTTTTTGACCTAAAAAACGGAAGATTTTGACCTAAAAAATCTAAATTTTGACTTTTTTTGACCTAAAAAAAATGAAATTTGACCAAATTTTGACCTCACGTATGCAAATTAGGTGTTTTCCCACATAATGTTAAAATTGGACTACTTATCTTCAATTCTGGTTGGAACTGTCTGTCCTTACAAAGTAGATTGGCCTGAAAGAACGTTTTTGGCTAAAAAACGGACAAATTTTTACATGAAAAAAATAGCATTTTAACGAAATCTGGCCCTATGAAGAATTGCAGTAGTTACATTACGTATTATGGTGGAATAATTAAAATTTGTTGTAGTACAACGAAAGATACTTTCCTACATTCTCGGGCAGAAAGTATTTGTTTTGTGGTATTCATGGTGTTTGTCGACTACTGTGGTCATTTACACCAGGCCGATATTCTTCATTATTTTCCGTAACTGCCAACATATAGCACGGCCCACCTCTAGGCTTTTTTGTAAGACACCGCTTACGCGGATGAGGTGGCGAGGAGGAGCCTAGGTAAACCTCCAACACTTAGCTATCCGAATTATGAAGTCGACCTTGGTCGGAATCGAACCCACACCCATTGGTGTTGCAGCCGCGGATTATACCACTGTGCTATGTCGGGTGGAAAGTGTCTGTTCTTACTAAGTAGCTTGCCAAGAATGGAGAAAGAACGTTCAACAGCAGCAGTTGTTAGCTGACAACACTGAAGTTGTGTGCACACTGCTTGCTGGTGATGCACCGTGTTGCTTCATTCTGACAATGTTGTCTATATCACAATTTTTCAGTTTGCGCTTCTGGATGTAAGAACCATGCAATGCCCAAGCAGTCTTGCTTCAGTTAGGATATTGCGGTACGTTGACCATAAAACCATGTCACTATTTGTTTCATTTGACCGTTTATGATTCACAATGAGCAGACGATGGGCCGTTTACAACGGTAGGCCTATAAAGTAGGCTACAAGCTGTAAATTATCAAATGATAAGTTCACAGACAGCGCAAAATCTACGATACAAACGAAATGTAGAGGTAAAAAAATGTTTGATTTTGTAAACAATTTTGACAAATTTTGACCTAACGCTACAATTTTGACCTAATTTTGACTTTTTTTGACATGTCAAAAAAAATCGCCCTAATCATGATTGATCATGAATCATGATCATGATAAGTTCGCGAATTCAGTGATTTACGTGGTCATGCAGAATGTTTCACCTGATCATAAAAATTACGCCGGGATGCTTCTTTTCAATCTTTTGCGCTTTTCAATTATACTTGTCAGAGATCAGAGTGTAAGTGACCGGCACCCGGCCGCAATGGGACCGATATAATACTCGGCCATCTTTTGCAGTGGATCAAGCATTTTCTCGCTGGCGGCATCCCAGTAAAGAATTCCACATTTAAACTACTAAATAAATGAAATTTATAGTTGATCAACAAAGCATCAGATCAGGGAGGCGTGTGTATAGCAATGTATAGGCCTATTAACAAACAAGGCGGTACAGAACAGACTTCATTTCGGTTTATTTTGATTTTAGCGACTGTATGTGGGTATTCCAGGAGATTTTCGAGTTCAGTATATCTCCGCAGTATCGGGCATTTTCGTGGAAAGTAGGTTGATCAATGAGTTGGTCAAGAGCCAGAGTGGAATTGGTGGCAAATGTCACGTGCAACTTTCCATTTAATTCCTTAGAGTTTACAACCAATAATTGGGATTTCACGGTGTTGACATCGGAGACTGTTGTAGCCTTATAGCAGGGGTGGCCAACCAGCGGCCGTAGCAGGGAATTTGTGCGTCCGTCGTCATGTAATTCAATTAGTATGTGTTGGCGGCCGTCGCCATGCAAATTGAATTTACAAAATGACTCCCGAATTTTAAGAGATTTTAATTATTCTTAAAATATGGAATACTGCTTCCTTTTTCGACGGTAATATGGTAACGCCGTTTCCAATCTGAGGGGCAACTCTAAACGGCGGAACGAGCGGACTGCGGAACTAGCGGAACTTGCGATACTAAACGGCGGACCAAGCGGAACTGCGGACCGAGCGGACCATAACAAAATAGCTCAATACTAAACGGCGGACCGCGGAACAGCGGAACATGTAATACTAAACAGCGGACCGAGCGGAACTGCGGACCGAGCGGACCATAACAAAATAGCTCAATACTAAACGGCGGACCGCGGAACAGCGGAACATGTAATACTAAACGGCGGACGGAGCGGAACTGCGGACCGGCGGACTATCACAAAATTTGCAATGTAAACGGCGGACCGCGGATCAGGCACATCTCGTAATTTTCTTAAGTGATCTTTTCCTGGACTTTGTTGAAGCTTATATTTTGTTGAAAATTTTATCAAGTCATTTCAGTTTGTCAAGTAATGTAATTCTTCAACGTCTACTTATGAGTTACGACACAATTTTACTTTATCCCATTTCGTTTTGTACTTTATGTTTAGTATTTCGAAAATGTAGTAAACTTTTAATGGTCATGACATTGTAATCTGTTGACACCGGACTACAGTGTCAGTTCTATTAACAATTTCATCATTTCAAAAGACCACTACACTGCGATACAATGAAAAGAGAGAAAGTTGTCGAATGGACTTGTAATAGGTCTAATTAGTTTACACCAGAGTACACAGATCAATGGTACTTCATCTGATGTGAGAAAATTAAGTCATTTTCAACTAAGACTGTGAGAACCATAGAAGAAGATACCCAACGTAGTAGCCAGGTGACATCCATAATATGACATACCTTCAAGCAGTCTGAACTGGGCTACGACCATGGCGTCTAGGCATAGCTGGTAACATCTTATTATGTATTCAAGCCAAGGTAACACGGGGCTATAGTAGCGACATAATTGCATTTATCTGGCGTGATGACATATTTCAGTGGATTTAGCCGTACCATCATCGTTCTGCCTAAGTAAGCAACAGCTCAATGGTTCCATCTATGACGTCAGCAACTCGGCCATGCTGGAAACCCTTCGACGTGTGGTCGGTCACACGTTGTTTTTGTTTTTCGATCTGGTTGAGTTAAGGAGTACTAATTCTTACATGTTGATTTAGTTGTATTACATTTTGCTGGAAATAGGAATTATAACATTGATTGAGTGACGTGCGTTGAGTTTCGTGGTTAGTGAGGCATTGACCTATTACAGTCAGATTTACAAATGTACGTATATAGCCTACCCAAGCTGATTAAGTTGGCGACTTGTATCTTATCACATTAGCATCCTTAACACGCAGGCTAATCAAGAAGGTATACTATACATATCCTATCCACAATTGAAGGTATAAGGTATGGATGGAAAATACATAACAGATATAATATAAGCTAGTGATTGTATTTTCTCTGCACTATACATGTTGGCCGTCGGCCCGTCGCGACTAGGGCTGGGCAAAATCGAGTACCTGAGTGATTCGATTCTGAATCACGTAATATGCTTCGAGTCGAGTCGAGTAATCGAGTATCACTCGTTATGACGTCTTAAAAGAATGTATTACGTCAAAGTTCAAATATGTACCGTTTATGCCCCCACAAGGAATATAATGCCTTTTATTCGTCTCATAAATGATAATTTGGTATTTTTTTGACCATACCGATTTCATTCCACTTGGTGACGATGTTGTGAGATAATGACTTTGGAAATGTGCTACGACCAGTAATCTTCGTAGCTTCGTATCATATGTTTCGCATGCTACGATACCACCAATCAAGGTTTCAAGGCTTCATCAGTGAAAATTAGTATCTAAACTATAATTCTCGTTGATAAATTAATTTTCAGTGGCGGGAAGCGTATAATTTCAGTACTCGAAAAAATTGTATTTTACTACTCGACTCGAATCATTAAGATTAATACTCGATTCAGATTCGAGTACTCGAATCATTGTGCCCAGCCCTAGTCGCGACTCCACGATTCTTTTTCGGTTTGCGAAGTCGATAGGGTATTTTATAGCTGCGCTGGAATCGTTAGATAACAGTAGGTGAGGTAAATCCATTTGCGCATCACCGGTTCATTGTCTCTCTATGCTGTCATTGTGCATAACAATGCCGGATTTCACATGCATTGGTGTTCTGACATTATTATTTATAGATTTTCGGAATTAGTGCGATAAAATCATTCGATTAATACCAATTATTACAAATTTTGAGCTGTTTCTGATGAATTACGCTATCACAGGTGAGGCCTGGCTATATTTATGGACAATAAATGAGAAAATTCCCTTAATTGTATGCTTAAAAATTAGCCATTCGTGAACATCGATTAAATATATCTACACTTAAATATTGGTGTTATAGTTATTGAAGGTGTCACGATTTTAATTTATGCATCTTGACGACACTCACGACAGGTGAGGCACTGCCTCACTTGCCTCCTCCGACTACATGTCACTGCATTGGTTTATTATCCGATCAATTCAAATGGACTGATATTTTAACCATCTCGATCATAGCCAACGCAGAAGTCGGTTATCTTAATACAATCTTTTTTTTTTGTATTGGGAATCTTACACTATAGTAAGAATATGTTAAGTTTGGGCAATGAAGTGCTAACATTTGAAGATGCTCTTCATCATTTACGAAAACCTTCCGCTATCCAGATGAAATTTTCAGTGCATTTGAAATAGCATTGCAAACTGAAAAATTTGTCAGAAAGTTTGAATTATTCCCCGACCTCATTATCCATGTCAGTCACCCAGAACTACTTCAGGACACAGCAAAGTTGATGCGATTGTGTCAGAAGCAGAGTCCTCTTAAACAGGTAATATCTTACGACACAACATTTAACATTGGGGACTTTTACTTATCAATAGTTGTTTGTCGGAATGTGCTTTTGAAAAATGACCCAATCTATCCCGTTGCATTTATGATTCATGAGCGCAAGTATTTCTTACATCATTGTGATTTCATCAAGGACGTATTCAGTGGTATGGGACTCTCAAAAGTTACCAATATCCCCGTTGTGACAGACAGAGAAAGGGGGATAACAAAAGCATTGCGAAAGCACTTTCCAAATCTCACCAATGTCTTTTGCAGTAATCACATAATTCGTGATGTGGATTTTTGGATAAAAAAACATGGGGGTACTTCTGATGATCTGAAAGTATACAAGGATGATATCGCTCAATTGATTGCCTCCGAAAGTATGGATGTATTTTTGGATAAAGTCCAGTCTTTGGAAAGCAGATGGACTGAGTCTTTCAGAGAGTATTTTGAAAAGAACTTGCGTGGCGACCTAATTCGCCATGGTAGTGACTTCATTACGAGGAAATTTCCAGCATTCTCTGAAGGAGCGATCACAAATAATATTTCAGAGTGCATGAATTTAGTATTGAAATCCAAGATTGATTACAAGGAGTTGCCTGTTGACGCGATGATACTGGTCTTGAAGCAAATTCAAGACATATACCATTATGACTTTTGTCGATCACGGACCGGAATTGGCCAGTATCAACTGAAGGAGGAATTTGACAACTACAAACAAAGCAGATTTGACGTGATTTTGCCACCGATTACAAAATTTGAATGCATTGTTGAGGAAATTCTCTCTCAAGATGAAAGGCCCAGCAGAACCATTGAAAAATGTCCTACATACAGAATGTCACAAAAGACGTTAGCCCGTTGGTGCGTGAAAATGGATAATATCAGTTTTTCAGTGGGGCATTCATTGTTACATCTCCGGATGGAAAATCACGCCATTGTGTTCGTTACAAGCCCCAACCAACTTGCACATGTCCAAGCACGGGAAAATGTTACCATATATTTGCAGTGGAGATTGGACTTAACGATTTCAATGGTCATGATAAATTTTGCTATTCGCTATCTTTGATGCGTAAAAATCGCCGTGGAAAACAAAAGGCTGGTCGGAAAAGACCAAGAAATTCAGACTATGATTATGAAGTTAATCCTGCACCTGACGCGCTCCTTCATGAGAAAAAGTCACTGCAATCAAATGCCACATCGACTCCTATGAAAATTGATATGCCATCACCTATCAAGAGGTACATGCCTGATTTCAACTTGGATATGTCAACGAGTGGTATCGGTGGAAATGATACTATTGATTCAACACTCCTTGAAGCAATCATGGATGCGGAAGGAAGTTGTCACGAAAAGAGCAAAGGTGATAGCATTAAATTTTTATCGAAAGGAAAATGCCTGATTTTCGTGTTCATTGATTCCCTATTGTGGGAAGCTGGATTTATTTAGAAACTAGAATGGCCAATCTACAGACAGATGTGCTGAAGTAGTAAGCGTTGCCGTTCACGTAGAAGTAATGCTATTATATTTTCTACTCCTTTAGCAATAGAAAGGAATGAAAATTACTCAAGTAGTTTATAAAAGTAGATTTGGTCGAGGGATCATATGGTTTCAATGTTTCTGTCATGACTAGGGCAAGTTTTTGTTGCAGTCATATCCGTGAAAAGTTGCATTTGTTTTTAACAAAAGTTGCACCAAAAAGTTGCATTTATGAACAAGCAAGTTGCGGACAGTTGCAAAATAATATTCCTTCAAACAGCTAAAACACCATACTACATACCTTTTGAGTATTTAGGAAGCTGTAAAAAAAGTTACAAAAACCTGCCCTAGTCATGACTATTTCATGCTGTTTGTAAGACGATTTCACACATAAATGCAGAGGTGGTCGGTAACAGAGTACTTTTACAAAGTAGACTGCTCAAGTAGTTTTCTTGTACTTGCAGTACTCACTCAAGTAAATCTGATTTTATGCTACTTCTACTATCTACTTACTTTCACTATTTACAGTTTATCAATTATAAGTATTATATTCATCTAGCTCAGTGGTTCTCAACCTTTTTTGACACGCGCCCCCCTTGGAGATGGTCAAAAAAATCGCGCCCCCCTGACCCCCTTGCATTTATCGTCATGTCAAAAAGAGCACATCATCTAATACAGAGATGGGCAACGTTTTTGATAATCATGGCCGCATTTCGATTGCTTATGTAGCGTAAGGCCGCATTCCAGCGCATAGCCGCAATGAACGATCTGGACGCAAAATTCCCATGGTAAACTGTCCATATCCATTCCCGGTGAACTCCGGACTATTCTACTTTTCACAATGGCCTATTGTACGCACCAAAATCGCGAGTGGCAATGTCATGAATAGTTGCCGGGAGGGGCATATTTTGGCGCGGAGCGCGAAAATTTTTCAGGGCCGCGAACGAATTGGTATTTCTTACCAATTCCCATTCCGGCTCAGATTAAGAAGGGCGTTACTGCATTAAAATCGAAAAATGAAGTCTTGTTGAATTGCGCGGAGGGCGAAGAAAATTTCAAGAATAATTAAAATCTCTCGAAAATGCGGGAGTGAATTCGTAATTGCAATTTGCATGTCGACGTCCGCCAACACATACAAATTGAATTAGGCGTCGACGGCCGCTCAAATTCCCTTCTACGGCCGCAGGCTGCCCAGTGCCCACCCCTGATCTAATAGTATATATAAGGTATATCTTACGCCAATTTTGAATCTGCATTCCAGTTGTTGAGTCTTTTACATGGCAAATTTCTCCAAACTTGTTTGAAAATAACAAAAAAAAAAACATTGAACAAGACATCCGGTAATTAATTTTAAGGTAGGTCACCCTGAGACTAATCCTGATGCTGGTAGTGAGTACAGAGAGCAAGGCGTCGTTCTGTCCTGCCAGGCTAAATTTGATCAGTTTTGGAAATTAATTGAATTGTGTTGATTTATATCCTAATTGAGGGCGAAACCGGGTAAACGATGTTGCATCTAAGTCCGTCTTAGACAGTGCAGTTCGCCAGCTACTAACAAGAGCTGCCCAGCGCGACAAGCTTTAGGCTACTGTCAAAGCTATGAAACAATGAATGACTTACACGTGGGAATTGCTCTCTATATATCTCCAAACAATTTCAAATATTTGCTCAAATCAAGTTGAAATCAGACTACACTCCGTTGAGCGCGGTTGCTAGAGTTTGTATTTTGCAAGCTTTCTTGAATATGGAATAAATTTCATCTTCATTAATCGTCTTCTCATAATGGATGTGAAACACATGTTCAGACACGTACAATTTATACTGACTTTGTCAATTTCTCGCGCACCCCCTATAATGACTTCGTCAATTTTTCGCGCCCCCCCTGAGAGCCTCCCGCGCCCCCCAAGGGGGGCGCGCCCCCCAGGTTGAGAACCCCTGATCTAGCTTGAAAGTCCATGAAAGGGGATTTCTAACTGCTTTTCACTGCTACTCACTTAAGTAGAGTCAAGTCAGTAGTTCTAGTTGTTTTAGGTGAATTTTCAAAACACTACTTCTACTTTCGTATCTTACTTGACTACTTTGACCATCTCTGCATAAAAGTGATGCCAACTTTCCTAGTTTACAAAATTCCAAGTATCAAAATAAAGGAGTCTTGCCTAAAAACGTAGAAGCAACAAACGTAGAGGTGGATATTATAGTCTGAAAACATAACCACCCGGGTAGCTATAAGCAAAGTCTACGCGAGTTCTTCAACAAAGTATAAGTAATTTGTTTGAAAGTTTTCTCTGGCTATCTGTAGTAGGCTATTCACTGTGCATGTGGTTTGTAAATGATTCGAACTATCTGTGTGAACGTTCAGTGTCAAATTTCTTTCATATTTCATTTACAGATCTTGAGATGGAAGATCAAGTATATCCTTGGCTGAATTCGGATAATGTCGGTGAACCAGTCGTGAATCAATTATATCCATCTCTCCAGGGCAGCAATTGGTTAACTGACGAAGTGATTGAGCTGTCCGTTAAGAAGTTTCTGGCTGATGCTTCATCAACTGATCACAAATCCACGTTGCTTTTCGATGCGTTCCTGTATCAATGTTGCAAGCATGAACAATCTGAGCCCGTTGCAAGTTTTGCATGGCGGAATGCAGCGGCAAATCATGACACCTATATGGTACTTGTGAATCCTGGTGGTCACTGGATTGTTGCAGTGGTTGATAATAAGCAACATAAAATAGTAATCTTTGATTCCTTGATGAAGGGTTGTCACAAGTATAAAAACATATTTTCGGTGTTGATAAAACTTGTTTCAGCCACTTTCGCCGTGGCGAATTTGAGAATAGACATATCTGATTGGCAATTTGTGGTTTGCCAGGACACTCCACAACAATCCAACAGCTACGACTGTGGGTTGCACGTTATTGTGAATATTTATTGCCTGATGCACAAGCTTGCCTTGCCCCAGTCGATTCCGTCAGAGAAATGTCGACAGTGGGTTAGCAGCTTACTCGCTTCTACTCCTTCGGGGAATATCAGTCCACTCAAGCCCGGAAAAGACATCAAAAAAGAGACAGCACACAAAAGGGTGTCAAAGCACTGGATTAAAGGTTTTCCAGAAGTTGAACTTTCTTACCAACATTTGGCAGATTGCCACATTTTCAACAGTAATCAACAAGGAAGATGGTCTGTTTGTGAGAAAAACTGTTGTCCTGGTGATATGGACAGTGTGGAGCAAGTCTTCTGTGTGCTTTGTAGTAAATGGTACCACAAAAAATGCATAGATAAAATTTTCAAGGGTGGTCAAACATATTATGTTTGCGAAAAACACGTCAAGTCCATCAACAATTTGTGATTAAAAGTTCTTGCATCAATTCCTTTTCGTTAAAACTGTTTTCGTAAGTTTCATTTTAATAAAATTTCGTTCATCAATCAGTGTTGCATCGGGACGGGAATATCAATCATTGAGATGTAGCGTATGCTGGAGAACTGTAGGTGCCAGAGGCTAGTGCAATTATTATTCATCTTAGTCTGCTATTACATTGTTCAGTCAGTCCATAATTTGCGTTTGGAAACATCCATCGAAATGAGAGCATCTTGGAAACATCCATCGAAAAGAGACCATCAGAGTTAGCTAGTTACTTTTCATTACAATTGCTACTCAAGTAGAAACATACTTAGAAATTTCTCGTCGAGCAGAGATAGTCAATATATACCATGCATGTGGTGTGCTACCACATTGCAACCTGGGCATCAAGTCTGGGGTGTGTTGGTACCAGTGTTGGGATGACTCGAGTCATGACTTGACTCGAGTCACCTTTTTCGAATGACTTGACTTGACTCGAGTACAGGGTTGTAATGACTCGAGTCATGACTCGACTCGAGTCGAGTCCGACTCCAGTCACGATTTTCTGATGACTCGACTTGACTCGAGTCATTTTTTTTAAATATGGAAATGACTCGACTCGAGTCAATGTGCGTATTGACTCGACTTCGACTCGAGTCATTGCGCATGACTCGGACCAAGTCATTGACTCGAGACTCAGATGGCCAAGACCGACATTTCATTGTAATTTCGAAGAATTGTGAAGTAACCATCCTACTGGGATTTGGTCTGATTGGTGCTGGTACTTGAAAATGCGACCAGAAACTGCTAAAAGTGAGAAAATTATTATATTACAAATGCGAAACATTCGATATCACCAAATATAGTTATATAGAGTGAGTTTAACAAGACTTTAACTGGAAACTGAGCAGTCAACATAACGACTTGGACTCGGACTCGAGTCATGATACCATGACTCGGACTTGACCCTCTGCTCGATGACTTGGACTCGGACTTGACTCGATGGTGAATAGAAAATGACTCGACTTGACTCGAGTCAAAACAATAAAAATGAAATTGACTTGTGACTCGGAGCCTTGTGACTTGGTTACAACCCTGCTCGAGTCACTTTGCTAAAATAACTTGGGTTGACTTGACTCGGCGTATCAGAAATATGGATTGACTCGTGACTCGGAGCAAAATTCACGAGTCAATTTGAAGTCATCAAGTAATCGGTGTCGATAAAAATCACTGAATCTTGCATATGTTCGGATTGTTCGCGAAACGCTGGTGTAACCGTGAGAGCGACCAATCAATGATCGTGCGTTTTACTGAGCCTCCATTGTTCCCTCACAAATAAATTGGCCGCAAATGAAGTGATCGACGCTTACAGCTTACGTTGTAAACTAGTATAGTAAAGTAATTAATCTCTGTTTTTACCTTAACCAGACTTCTTGTTTTATTGAAATTGAATTCGAATATAGTTTCTATAGTCCTCGACTATTGGCGCAGGCTCGAATTGCATCATATCGATTTGAAAATGGGTAATGTATTGCATTCTATCAATTCGTATCTATTCTCTATTTTGGCTAGTAACTATAATCTTTGGTTAAGCAGTTCTACGTATATGTGAGCGATAGAGCGCCTTGTTACGTGTATATTTAACTCTATAATCAGGGTTGTAATGACTCGAGTCATGACCCGACTCGAGTAACGATTTTCTGATGACTCGACTTGACTCGAGTCATTTTCTTAAAATACGGAAATGACTCGACTCGACTCGAGATTCAGCCAGCCAAGACCGACATTTCATTGTAATTTCGAAGAATAGTAAAGCAACGACCATATTGGGACATCTTCTATTGGTACTGGTACTTGAAAATGCGACCAAAAACTGTTAAAAGTGAAGAAAATTAGTATAATATAAATGCAAACCCTTCGATATCACCAAACAGAGTTATAAAAGTGGGTTTAAAATGACTTTAACTGGAAACTGAGCAGTCAACACAATGACTTGGAGTCGGACTCGAGTCACAATACCATGACTCGGACTCGAACCTCTGCTCGATGACTTGGACTCGGACTTGACTCGGTGGTGAATTGAAAATGACTCGACTTGACTCGAGTAAAAACTGTAAAAGTGAGATTGACTTGTGACTCGGAGCTTTGTGACTTGATTGGTTACAACCCTGTCTATAATCGTTCATCGGTTCAAAATCAATGACCAGTTGACCCTTCAATCTGTATTTCAGATAGCTAGCAAAATGCAATGACGCCATCATGCACATACTTCGAAAAGGCAACGTGACTTGAATTGTGACTTGACTCGTGACTTGACTTGACTCGAGCCACCTCCAAAAATCGAGTGACTTGACTTGACTCGAGTCAAAATGTGCAATGACTCGAAATGACTCGTGACTCGAAGGAGGTGACTTGATCCCAACACTAGGCCTGGTTACATGTTAAACTCGACTTGGCGTTCAAGTCGTCTCCGGTGACGTCACGCCTCATCTCCGAGCTGACTCGTAAAAGGGCCCTGTTTACATGATCCTTCAGGAAGCTGTACCGTGGACGACCGGGTGTCGCTTTACCCCTTACAAATTTATATTCGTAGTAAGTCTGGTGGGCAAAGGTACAACGACAATGTGTGTTTGGTCGTACTCTGAAACGTTTCTTATCCTCGAAATTAACGAGGATGATGAGATACTCATAATATCGATATTTGTAGAGGAAAATAATCTTGTTCATATCATGATTGTAGAGGAAAACAACAAGTATAAGTTATCAGCTAGCTTTTTCGGCGTCAACGAAGATGGGCCGTGGAGTAGGCGGGAGTAACGACTGTTTTGATATTTCAGGCATCACTTGTCGATGCGGTTAAAATAAGGTCATTAACACTCAAGTGACCCACTTGCAAACCCCATGTTCCCTCTAGTTGTTCGGCCGCTCCTCTGTAACAGACTACCCCATGTATGCCGGTGCCGGTGACTCAAGAGTCACGATACAGCAACTACTGCAGAGACTTTATTGAAGCATCTTGTCGGCATGATATACCAAATAGGAAGTTAACAATACCAAGAATGTCTATAAAAACTGCCACAAAGAGCAATATAGAGCACTACTACTAAACTGCTACAACACACCAATTAAACTTTGGAAAGTGCCAATTTCAGCACCCTCACAACAAACACATAGGCTACCATGAATACAATCTCAAAAGGGCAAGCTGAAAATCGTGAACACCCTCACGACCGCATCATATCAGCAGAACACTATAACTCAGAACCCAGAACTAAAAACAAAGCAATATTCTCAACACCGCTGCGCTTCATCATCACCAGGAGAGTCACAAATCTCAATATCATCCTCCCGGGAGAGACACCAGCTCCATCCCATCACACGCGCGCTCGCATCAGTTTAGCCAGTGGAACAGTATGTACGAAATGCAGCAATCGTTCATGTATTCCCGTATCGATGTAGCACACTATGCACAGTTCACTATGCATGTCGTAGTCGAATTGTAATACCGGTACAATCCACATATCTTCCGCACTGTATAGGCCTAGTCTGAGAAGCGGAAATACAGATGTAACGTTTTACCTTGTCTGCCATTTTATGTAGCTGATGACAGCAACTAGGCTACTACAGATCGAAGCGTCGCAGCCAAATATCAAAGAACACACAGGGAATCGCTAATAAGACTGTCATAAATGAGCACGGTTGCTACACCGGTACTGGTGTATTACATGCATTCCATCGTAAACAAGCGAGCACTTACAAAGTAACCCCACTTTTCCTTGCCATGTTTGGCCAATTTCTCAACAACAGATGAAAAACATGAATTACGATGCCAAGAGCCCACGCGGCAAAAGCCAGCGCCGTCGAACGAATATCGCGGGACGCCGATGGCCGAATACTCAAGCCGATCGTAAACCACATTACCCGACAGCTTGAGGCTTGAGTCGACTTGAGGCAGTTTGCCTTTCTCTCTTCATCGAATACGAGAGAGTCGGATCGACGAGTTAGCTTCGAAGCTGACTTAAAGCGTCATGTAAATGGGCCTACTGTTTGGTACTGCTTTGCCTCATATGAAGACACCCCACAGTTACCCTAGATTAGATGTCCTTATGTTCGTTATGCTCCTCCTTATTGCCAAAATGAAAGGCACCCTTTGAGAAATTAGGAGTATTGCGACATTTACGAGTTGCGCCTGATCCGCGGTCCGCTGTTTACATTGTGGTCTTCATAGTTGTCCGCTCGGTCCGCTGTTCCGCTCGGTCCGCCATTTAGTATTGCAAGTTCCGCTAGTTCCGCGGTCCGCCCGTTCCGCCGTTTAGTATTGAGCTATTTTGTTATGATCCGCTCGGTCCGCAGTTCCGCTCGGTCCGCCGTTTAGTATTGCAAGTTCCGCTAGTTCCGCGGTCCGCTCGGTCCGCCGTTTAGTATTGGGCTATTTTCTTACGGTCCGCTCGGTCCGCAGTTCCGCTCGTTCCGCCGTTTAGTATTACATGTTCCGCTGTTCCGCGGTCCGCCGTTTAGAGTTGCCCCAATCTGAGCCCCACAGTACCATGTGAACAGCAGAGGAAAATGATGCGGCCCAGCCCATATAGAAATATCAAATTGAAATCGTGTGCTCCTCATGAAACAAATTTGTTTCCGATACAATTGGGCGATTCCAATATCTTTCCACTATACCGTCATTCCGACAATCCTGATGGGATGTCAAAAATAACAGCATGCAACAAAGTGACTATAAATAACAATTGGCCCACCCGGATATCCATCATTATTTATAAGTTGCCATAAATTTTTGGAAGCAACCCTCCCATCAACTCTAGCGATGAATCTGATCACATGGGCTGCGAAAGGATAAATGTGTGATAGTAATATGTGAAACTACCAACTTAAATGACGAATTTCATTCGTGAATCTGAGATTTTTTTCGCGCCTTACGCGACCATGAGGGTGCCTAGATGCTTTTTGCTTGATAACTAGGGATTTCGGTGCGTATAGTAAGCAGGTATCAATAAATAGATTTATTTGGAGTTCACCGGAAATGGACATATTGACAGTTTAACATAGTTATTTGGCGTTCAGTTAGTTCAAGTACGAGTATCCTCTGGAATGCGGCCGTAGGCTACATGAGAAATCAAAATGCGGCCGTCACTAGCAAAAAGGTTGGCCACCCCTGCCATATAGGGATACCAATGACCTATTTTAAGAGGATTTGTCCTCTTTTTCAAGAAATGTAAAATGTCCTCCGAGTCCGAGGATACTCAAATGTCCTCTATTTCCGCGATCTTCCCTCTTTTTATTGAAGGAAGTTGAACAGGAAAGTTACACAGCAAGCACCGACTGCGGGGATAGTTTCACTAAAAATAAGGTCAACTGTAATTAATTACCGTATATCTGGGAACGGATCTTCCGAGAGTTCAATCAAATAACCCGGTACTTCGTCTGATATTGTAACTCTTGCACTGCAAATGTCCTCTTTTTCGGATCTCAAACTGTGGTGCCGGTAACCAATGTTCCCTCTAATTTTTGACGAGTCTGCGCACACTCACCAATTCACTGCGCAGACCCTTGGACAACAGTGCGTAACGACTAAAAAAAAGGTCATCACTTCGGATATTTTGTGCGCAACTTAGATTTTCTATGCGCAGAGACCGTGTCAGCACTGCGCAGCTTAAAGGGAACATTGCCGGTAACCCTACTGTTATGTTATGCTATGCCCTTTGGGCATGCGTATTTATCTTAATCAATGCATTCCGTCATAGCTTATGATTTCCTCCATAATTTTGACCTAGATTTAATAACTATAGTGTATTTCGAACCTTGAGGGGCAACACTGAGTCCGCGATGGAAAACGTTACATTGAAACTTGTCCTAAAGATTGCAAAAAGAAATTTATCGCACAAAAAGAATTTGCATGAAGACACGGACAAATTGGTAACGGAGCTTGCAAGTTTAACGCACTGTCGACTCGACAGAGAGAAATTGGAATCCGTGCCAAAACTGGACATCTTGCCTTGCCTCACCAATCTCTACTTGCAATGCAACGAAATAAAAGAAATCTGCGACTTGTCAGCTCTTACGGGGTTGAGATTCTTAACACTAGCGGAAAACGAGATTACGGAAATTCGTGGAATCAAAAGTTTGAAGAAACTCGGACTTCTGGATCTCAGCGAAAACAAAATTGTGAAAATAGATTATTCTGAAATCCCCGAAAATCTTGTGATTTTGAATATCGCCGATAATCCGTGTTCCGAAGTACCGATTTTTGTGGATGAAGTTACTGAACATTTGCCAAATTTAAAATCGTTGGACGGCAGGACGCTCGATTTGAAAACCGATGATTCTTCTAGTGAATCGGAGTCCGAAAGTGGTACGGAACATGAGCGAAGCTACCATGATGAACTCTACGCACATAACGCGACAGCTCGGGGAGAGGACGAAAATTTTTATGAAGACATGACAGCCCAGATTAATGATTCGTTCCAAGAATTTCACTCAGCACTGATGGAGCGCGATAAGAAACTGCAAAATGATTTCGCAGATTTTACTTCTATTGCGCCGTCGCCAGTACCGCCGAAATCTCCTGAATTCTCAGACGAAGCGATAACTGCTTTAGAGAGGGAAGTAGCCGGAATGACAGTACTCAAGCCTATCGATAAGTCGAAAAAGATCCCACATCCCCCAACTAGCTCTCGTAGTGGTAATAAAACTAGGAGGCGGCCTATTTCTGAGAATAAAAACGCTTCCAAAGTTCGAATACCTGGGGCCAGGCCTTTTCGGCGTGTTTGTGACTGATATAATAGATGAATGAATTTGTCTGATCGCACGAGTGCAATAGGTTTTCATAACCGTAGCTGACTAGTAGCGATACTAGGGTGGGGCACAATAACTCGAGTGCCTGAATCTGAATCCATTATTAATTCCAAGGATTAGGGTCAAGGTAGTGAGAGAGAATTTTTTCCAGTACTCAATTTATAACCTTGCAAGTAAGAGAGAATTTATCAACGGATACTATTTTCCACAGTGGCAGGTTTAAATAACCCCAATTGGTTGTTTTGCAATCAAAACATGTTTATTAGCCTACAAAACTATGCCGCTTAGTGAAAATGACATATATCTATGAATTCACGATCAGTCCATGGCATTGTCACAAGGTGCAATGACATAAGTATGGTTGCAAAAATACTAAACCATCTCTAATGTGATATCGAAGTGGCATTCTATTTTTGTGGTCGCATAAAAGGTACATATTTGAACTTTACTCATCATACCTACTTTAGTGACGTATTTGCTGATTCTAGAATTCGCGGCTTGAAGTCTAGTAATGATCCACTCAGTTACTTGATATTGCCTTACCCTAGTAATAACTGCACTGCACTTGTCTGAACTCAATATAAAGGTCTCCTTGGGTCACAAAATTGGTCATAATAAAGGGGCACTGCGCACTAGATATCTAGGTAATGTTGTCTCAAACCGTGAAGTTTGAAAAATATTTTGACAGCAGCCACCGTATTTGAACTGCAGCTGAGTAATTTTAAAGAAATGTATCATTCCACCTTGGCCATCTCTGTGGTATTGAGGTCACGCAATATCGTTTTTTGAAACTTCTGATACGTATTAACTTCATTGTTGCACGTTTTCGACGCGGTCGAGCAATATGGCAAAGAAGGAATCTTAGATAGTTGTGAGACAGTACCGTAAAGGGACTGTCTTACAAACTACGTCTATTTACTTAAGGCAAGAACTTTGGATTATATATGCAAGACTCGGATATCACGGAGATTGACAGAGTGGAATGGTACGTTTCGTGAAATTGTATCACCACAGTTCGAATACGGTGGCTTTCCGAGAATAATGTCTGCCTTCAAAATGCTCTGCGCGTTCTAAACTTTGATTTGGAACCACATCATATTTGGAGAACGTTGCCCCTTTAACCCTTGAACGTCTGCGGAAGATATTGAATGTAGGACCCACCTGTCTTATTTTTTCTCAAGATATCGTGTTTTTTGTACTTGTACGTTTTTTCCACTGCAGATGTTATATATTGAACATTCCACTGTATTTTTGTGACGATTTAAAATGGTCTGAAAAAGTGTTCCTCAGCGAATGTGTTGGTATTTGTTGTTTGTGATGTGGATTAGCTTCGGTTTGAGATGATCTGCACTTTCCGCCCTTGTTTATCAATGTTCGCTAATATTTGTGTTTTCTATTTGTATCTGAGCACTTTGAATTTACCTGAAACCTCTATTTTTAGATGGAATAATATAGGCGGTAGATCATAGCGAAGTCTGCTCTACTGATATTCGAGGAACATGTCGCGTAAGTCTCATTTTCATAACATTGTGGCCACGGTTGGACAACTAGAAAATGATCCGCTATTCCAAATTAGAAACATGAGTATAGCAATGTCTCGCACTATACAGAAAGTTCTCCTGTAGCATTTTCAGGAAAACCAGATATTAAATTTAAAGTTACTGCATAGAATCATTTCACAAATTAGATTATAATTAAATTAACGGCATTTCGCTCTAATTCTTCGACTGGAATTATCTAGTTGTCCAAGTCTGGTCGTGACTCGCAACTCATTACTGATCTCGCAACTTGCCGTTCATTAAGGGAGAAGTACGAGAAGCAATTTGACCAGCACGGAAATGCTGGGGGCGCCTTCGATGCCTACCCATGTTATGCCGAGTGTCGCGGCCACGGTAAGTTCTGCTTTGCGTGCCGTTGAAAATGTATAATATATTCCTAAGCGACATAATTTAGCCCGCCGGGTCGTCTCTTCACCTGCAAAACTACTACAGTCACCCGGCCAACACGAGGCTCTTGCTGGGCAATGTTTCTCAAGGGACGGGCAAGAATCACCATTTCGTGGGGGTTAGTCGTCTAGGTTGAGCCGGAAATTCATGGAAACGGTGTGATTTTCGATTACAGGGAGCTCTGCCCAAACCGCCGAAGCCTCCGGAGAAGCCGCTGATACCGTACATGAGATACAGCAGAAAGGTAGATGATATTTTCCTGCAAGTGTTGTTGTCGTTATTTATCATAAATTTTGGAGGATTCAACGAATTTATTTAGGTTATAAGGCAGCGGCAAGTGTTTTTTTCAACCTTCACCTTGTTTACGATCAGAATTTTTTCTTATATAAAAGTTAGTATCTTGCTGATGTAATGTACAAATACATTTTGAATGTTCATATGATTGCCATCCGATTATGGCCAACTGCTTAAAATACTAAATGTGATCAGCCGGTTGATGGGGATTGAATGTAAGGATTGAAGTATTGTATGTATACATAGGCTACTAGGGTTATTCCAAAATAACTTTTTCTAAAAATTTCACTGGCTACTTGATAAAATTGCTAGGTTTCCTAAAAAAAACCGCTCTACTCCAAATTTGGCTCAACCCTAACCTACGGAAGCATTACTAGATAAGAAAAAAGCTTTGGGCTACCCACTGTAAATTTTGAACAACAATAACTTGACTTACGCGGGTTGGAATTGAGCCGAATTTGTTGTGAAACGTTTTTTCAGACATCTTGACAATTTCATTTCTATTAAATAAATCCCAAACTTTTTTCCTATCTAGCAATGCTTCCAATGGTTGTAATTGAGCCGAAATTGGTTCGCAACCTAACAATTTTTTGTCGAGTAGCCAGTAAAACTGGAAAAAAAAGTTACCGTCTTAGCTACCTTCAGTGTACTGAAGTGGAATTTTTTCTTAAAACTTTCCGATTCTTCTCATTTCATATTCCTCGATGTACAACTTTCGACTTTGGTTTGCCTAATTTGACACACCCATGCAACATTAATAATGAACTGTCCAGATATTTATTGGTTTCGTTCTAGGTGTGGGATGAGGTCAAAACGAGCAATCCAGAATTGAAACTTTGGGAGATCGGTAAGATTATCGGCCAACAGTGGAGAGAATTGCCGTCTGTAGACAAGCAGCAATTCACCGATGAATATGAAGTGGAGAAGGTATAATTTCCGTTTGCTTGTGTGTTTGTGGATTGCCGGCATCATATCGTATCACAGATTGAACATCTGGAACAACTGAAGCAGTATCACACTTCGCCCGCGTATCAAGCGTACCTCCATGCAAAGTCAAGAGGTGATTAAAATAGTCTACCAACGGTGTTCAATATCTGTGACGTGCCGCAAGTCCGATTTTCATATTTTTATCACAGCCGAGGCGATGGAGGCCGCCGAAACACTCGCAGATAAAGACGATGCATACATGAGTATTGAGCCGACGGACGATGGAGCAGGTACGGTTGATTTATCAGCGGTTGCTGACTTTTTTCTAGTCACGGGTGCCCCTGGCAGAAAATTTTCAACCTCACCAACTTCTAAATTTGATGCTGGCTGAATATTTTGGAGAACCATGCATTGAACAGCTATGCGCGCCCTAACCCCAAAGGATCTGAAGCTTGATCATGATATGGTTTAGATCAGGGGCTCTGAAGGTTCTTGTCATTGTAATGCTGTTTAATAAGAATATATATATCGACTTTTCAATTAGATAAAATAAAATGAAAAGGGCAAAAGAAAACAGGAAACAAAAAAAACATCAAGATAATCAGTTTTAGGCTCGTATTAGGCGTCTCCAACGTAGGCGGTCGTGGGCGTCTTCAAGCGACAGCCCGCGTTGCGCTAGGTCAGTCTCCATTGTCGAGCTACGCTAATCAATGGCTGCCGTTGACTAGCCAGCTAGCTGCCTATTTCTCGCTCTCTAGATACAAAATGTCAGGGAAATCGTAAACTGCCACGTTAAGCCTAATTGTATTATACTTGGGTGGGCACTGGCCGCACTTGTTATGATAGCAAGGTAGGTATCACCTTTTACGGCTTCATTATATTGTCCTAACTAAGGCTGGGCACAATAATTTGGTACAGTACTCCAATGCAAATAGAGTATTAATTGTGATAATTCGAGTCGAGCAGTGAGAGACAATTTTTACGAGTGCTAAAATTATATGATCCTTTCCACTAAGAGTGATATCATCTAGAATTATAGTTTCAATAATTTCACCCCACTGTATTAGCAACTAAAACATTGTAGTACGAAGTTATGCGCGTTGGAAGAAATGACACTTCTGTAAAGTTTCGAGCAACCCATAACATTGTTTTAGGGTTGTAACTAGGGATGGTTGGAACGTGAGGTTCGCGTTCGCGTTCTGTGTGTGAACCTCGGAAATTTAGAGGTTCGCGTTCACAACAGAACCTTGGTAGGTTCTGCACTGTGAACCTTTTTGATATATTACCATTTTCACTTCATTGTAACATCTTTGGTTCAAATTTATTGCATTTCAACTGCGCGCCGCTCTATGCACGGCGCTGCCAGCATAAAAAATCAAATATCAACAATAAACGAGCATACACCTTAGCAATCTCAAAACTTTTACTTGCTTTGTTACAAAAGTTTGCTCGAAATATCTAGCTTTCCGTTCGTGATTACAAATGGAAAACTAGATATGACTCTCTGCTGTGAGCGTGACCCGCAATCCCACAACATCACGAGCGAAATACACTATCTGTAGTCAGCGAATGATGCTTATTCAACCAATCAATGAGATTGATATCGTTTCCTGATGTAAAAAATCAAGCAGGCGTAAGGGGTCAATCTTTTGACTTAATATGTTTCATTAAAACCAAATCCGTGCGATTGAGGTGTCGGCTACTGCTGTATAACTTGTTAATGGGGTAATATCGGGGGGCAAGTATAGAAACCTGTTTTACACTCTTCTCAATATGAATATAACAATACTCAGACGCCGACTACATTACACGGTCTGACCGTTAAGGCTTAAGCTTATATTCCCTGCCTAGTCCTCGTCGAAATTGTCGGCAAAGCGACGGAAGATATTGATTTTATTGGATTATTATATCATTTGATTGCCTCAGTTTAAGCATTTGGCGACATTTAAAACGCCAATATGTACTTCAGCATTGTGGCATTATGTGGCCCGAGTCGTCGCTAGGTATCTTGTACAATTGTACATTAATATAGGCTAATACTCCATTGAAAGATAGGGTTGGAATTAGCAATATGACGTCACGTGACGTCATGAGGTTCGCGTTCGCGTTCACACAGAACCTTTCAAAAAGGTTCGCGTTCACACGAACCTGAACCTTTCAGAGGTTCACACCATCCCTAGTTGTAACCAAGTCGCAAGGTTCCGAGTCACAAGTCAATCTCACTGTTATAGTTTTGACTTGAGTCACGTCGAGTCATTTTCAATTCACCACCGAGTCATATTGTTGTGACTCGAGTCCGAGTCCAAGTCATTATGTTCACTATTCAGTTTTCAGTTCAATCCGGTTCGACCCACTTTCAACTCTGCCCGTGTGATACAGAATGGATCGCATTCCTAATATCGTAATTTTTCTCTGTCCTAACAGATTCCGGCCCTATTATTCAATTATCAGGACTTATAGACGAAATACCAATAATGCGGTGACTTTAGTATTCTTCAAAGTTACAATGAAATGTCTGTGTTGGCTGTCCTAGTCTCAGGTCATATGACTTGGTTCAAGTCATGCACAACGACTCTAGTACAAGTCGAGTCAATACACAAAATGACTCGAGTCAAGTCGAGTCACCAAATAAGCGCGACCCGGACTCGAGTCATTAGAACCCTGCATTGTTTCAAGTGCAATGAAATAAGCCTGGTCGTCAAAGTATAAAATTATATTTATGGGGTGTAGTACTGGCATTTGATTCTTTGTAATTGCTTGAAAGGTGCATATTTGAACTTTCCGCGTCATCCACACTCTTATAACGTCTTAATGGCTGGTACTAGAATACTCGTCTTGAAGCCTTGAACTCTATTCAGTATTGAATCACTCGGGGACTCTCAGCCCGAGTCGTGACAGCTAATTGGCACGGCCCACTTGTGAGCAACGTTCCCTCTAAGCTGCGCACGTGGGCAATTGCGCAGTCCTGACACGGTCTCTGCGCACAGAAAATCTAAGCTGCGCACAAAAAATCCGAAGTGATGACTTTTTTTCTAGTCGTTACGCACTGTTGTCCAATTGACCGCGCAGTGAGTTGGTGAGTGCGCGCAGACCCGGGAAAAATTAGAGGGAACATTGCTTATGAGGACCCACGATCCCTGTTGATGACAAACCGTATTTTATTGCTGGAATTCAATTACCGGTTTCTGCTCAGACGATTCCGACTTGAGCTGTTCGGTGAAGCACGTCGCCGCTGCCAGATTTCAAAGAAACCATCGGCTGATCAACGATATTCTCGGCGAAACGATGCCTGTCCCGAGCACGAAATCCATCGTGACCGCCAGCAGACTGGGGGTTCTTAAAAATCAAGTGCATTCGCTGGAACTGCATCGGGTAGGAGAGTGTAATTTCGTGACACTTGCAATTGTTTATTGTTTTGAACGTTATTTTCTGTTGATAACCACTCCGTTCGTTGCGGGGTTCTCCAGATATAATTATTCTGACTTCTATGAATACTTGAATTGTCACTGAACGTCATGTCATTGGCAAGGTTACCTAATTCTATGTCATTTCTTTCAAGTGTATATTTGAAAACCGTTCTACATCTTCCTACCATGTACGATGTTTTCGGGAGTGGTAGGCCTATTCAAAATTCTCGATTTGGCCCAGTCCTAATGATACTATGTTCGATTTTCCATTCCACTACGCTTAATCGTAATTTCGTTATATTTGCGAATTAGGCAGTAGTTAAGCAACAATGTATCATTTCAGAAAAAGCTGGAGGCTGAGCTTGCGCATCTGGAGGATGCGTTTGTGGAGAAGAAAAGGAAGATGACGACCCTGTCTGATAATTTTGGCAAGGAGATGAAACGGGTAGGAGATGTTGGCTGTCTCTATTACCATGGCCATGCATGATCCGCAGAGGTGGTCAAAGCTACCGGTGTTGCTACTCAACTAGAAGTAATGCTGTAAATTTCAACTGGACTTATGACGGTACGCTACATATTGGTGCAATTTCCAAAAGCATATTCCGCCTTATTGAATGACAATTTAGCTCAGAGAAGTAATGCAAACCTATCAATATGCTACTTTGTATTTTGTACAAAATCCAAACTTTAAAGAATAAGTGGTTTTCTTGCGAAAACTGTATAAAAGTGGGGAAGTAATCTGAAAACATTACCACTTGATTTAAGTACTGCAAGTGGGCAACATAAACTTCAATACTTAATTGCTGACCAGTGGCCCTTGGCTAGCAGTGTCGTTATGGGTCAATTCATTATCATATGGGAGACCGCCGATCTACTGCATGTAACACTACACTAACTTCCTTAGGATGCTGTTTTTACGTCGATGGTATTTCTTGTGTTTGTGACCTTGGGCGACGATGGATTATCTTCATATATTTATTCCTTTATAGCTCCGATCCATAACGCCGCAAGAGTACTACCAAGAATACAAACTGAAACAGCAACAGTCCGCAGCGGCGCAAGCTAAATCCAACAGTGAAAGTAAAAAGAAAGACGAACCAGGTGCAGATGATAAGGTAAGGATTGCGGCATGCTTGAATATGCCGGTAAAATATACCTAATGGTGCCATTATTGGCACCGTTTGAGAAATCAGCAATCAGTGCTCGGAGTGGCGGAGACTTGTCTTATCTTCAAAAATCTCCGAATTAATAGATGAACAAGCATATTTCTACGATAATTCTCTGCAGGATAAAGAAGTGAAGGCAGAAAAAGGCGAAGATCCTGCGACGCAAGACAAGAAAGAAGAAAATCCGTCTGGCAAGGACGATACCGAAATCAAACAAGAAGTGGTGAGTATTCGCAGAATATTTTTGTAGCACGCTTTGTAGCATATGTCATGTTGTTGTAGAAATTCGAGGATAAGGCGCCCGAAAAATCAGAGGAAACGCAAATGGAAACAGACGAAGTGCCGGAGGTAAGGATTTGCTCAACTCTATCACTTTGTGATATTGTGTTGTTGATTTGTGTGTTGAATAGTCACGTGTTCCCACGTCACCGTTTGGTTGGGTTTGTATGTAGCAATCTAGATGGGTGATACAATAGTTAATAGACAATGTTCTTTTGAATTCTGTACTAGTTGCTGACGATTACTCCTGACTAGTGACAGTGTCAGCCATAAATATTTGGGTTTATTTCAGTATGAATGTTGAAGTTTTTTACCTCCATGATTAAAGAATTCTATGTGTAATGCAACCAACGATGGGCAAAATCCCTTGGTGTGATTCGCTGATATCCGAGATTTCAGCATAGTACATATTGCTGCTGCAGACTCAGAGTAGCTAATGTCCACGATTCACGTTTCAATGAAATCCAAGTTTTTGTATGCTTTTCATTTTCTCCCTGCTATATCTTAGTCATAACTATGGCCAAGATATGGCCGAAAGAAAAAGAAAACTTCGCAAAGGCTTGATTTTCTCGAAATGGACGTAAGCTACTCTGATTCCACAGCAACGATAGTTATTTTATTTTGTCGTTTTTTCTGCCTTGTTATTTCGTATAGTTTTGCAAACTATACACTGTTACAAGGTATGCAGTCTGTGTTGCTCCACTGCCATAGTAGTGATGATTCTTTTTGACAAAGCAATAAATCTATCTGATATTTTTCTGCCCTTCATACCACCACACAGCCAAGTGTTGAAGACAAGAACGCCCTTACCTCAGAATATTCTACATCTCGCCCATATCCGATTGTGTTCAAAGGTTAAGGATGATCACATTGATCAGACAATGAACGATAAGGCTGTCGCTGACGAAGCTAACCAGCCTGCGAAGGAAGATGAGCCTGCAGAAGATGTGGTAAAGGAGAAAAATGAAGTTGAAAACGAAGAAACCAATGCCTCCGATGAAACTAATACAGAAGAACTTGCCACAGATGCTGTTACTGAGAGCGAAGACAATGGGAGATGATGCCGTATTCTGTGTTATGTCCTATGACTAGGGAATGGATTCTGCTACTTTTTTGAGACTGCTGAGAAATGAATGAGATTGTCGACTGCTGCACACTGCCAACGGCGCAAGTGTTGTTGCCCCTCTTGCTCGCCTGCGCGGTCGAATGTCTTTAAGTTTTTCTGTTGTTTTTACGGTTTCTCTGCTGTAAATTTGACATACAGAACGTTTGAATAGGGGCCAGCGTTTAACAACGCTTACCCAGAGATGCGTTTCATTGGTGGTTAGCGTAATCACACTCGCTAAAACGTTTTTTTATCTCACTGATGCTATGCTGCGACTGTTTTAGCAAAATCATCGGGAGGCCTTAAGTCTTACAGAATATGCTATTGTGGCTTATCAGTGGGGCTGGGTGACATCGAGTACCTGAGTGATTTGAGTCCAGAGTGAGTATCGCTCGTGGTGTCATAAAAGTATAGGGCGATGTGAAAAGTTAAAATATGTATGTATGCTGCGATCCGACCAATCGAGATTTCAAGGCTAACACACTGGAATACTATTGAAACTACTTTTCGTTGCAAAATTAACTCTTAGCGGCAAGGAGCGTATAATTTCAGTACTGAAAAAAATCATATCTTGCTGCTCGACTTACATCATTAGAAATTTTACACGATTCAGATTAGAGTAACTGGAATCAGCACAGCCTTACTCATCACTCTGTGCATGTTCAACTGCATGTCTCGTGATATATTTTTCCATCTGCACTACTGCACATAGCACTGTTCTGAATGGTTTTTGCTGTAGCTTCACGACGAGCATCAATTACGTATCGCGGTATCGGTCTTCAAATATGCAAGCAGCCTTTCCTAGCTTAAATACTGACTGAAAGTGCTTGATGTACGGATGCGGATGCTTTATATTAAACTTGCAATAGGAGGCAGGAATACAGTTAGAAAATGAACTGGCTTGTTGGACAGCTTTGATACATTTTTTACTTTGAAACTAGAAGATTAGTGTCGAATAAAATACTGAACTATTTATAAATAAGGAAAAAAGATGGCATTTACCAGTAAGTGCGCGTACACTGGAAAATTACAAATTGGGAAAATAACGAAATTTCAGATGTATCGTGATTTGTGAATGGTTATTTCTCGACGTATTCAATAGCCATGAATCGGTGAGCGACAATGTAATTTCGGTTTTTCATGACAATACTGCAGGAGAACAGTATAGTGCAAAACGAGCCGAAATCTTACATTGTATGGACAGCTGTCATTCTTATGAGAAAGAACTTTAATTATGTCGTATTTCTTCATAATTTGGAATGTAATTCGATACCCAAGCAATTTTCAAATTCAGTAATTCTAATCCAATTAAAAAAGCTGGAAATTATCAGTTGTCGAACTCGTGAACGTGAAGATCTGCAAAGTTACGGAACGCCCGCAAACGCGCGGATTTTGATTGTCATTTTCGGCGAGACGCGGTTATCCTGTCGGCAAAAGGTAAATATATATCGGGAAGGAATTTTCAATACAAAATAGGCAAGGCAGATGCCGATCCGTTGATCAACCAAGATCTAGCGTCGACTGAAAGTACAGAAAATGTTGCATATTCTATTGGTAGGCAACCCGCTATTGTGCGAGGCCTGGAACAATATTTCGCGGTCGAAATAACCACAGCAGTGTAGCTGCATCACGGTTTCGTCGTAGTTCGAGCTGGCAAAGCCCCCGATCCTGCTATACACATCGAATCGAAGCCGCTGTGTATTTCGTACCTCTAGCGCGAATACACTTCTTCTTGGACAGCAGTAAAGTCCTGTCTTGAAAGGCAAGCTGTGGATATACGCGCCTAGTTCGCGAAAATCTCGACGAGGTACCAGCCCCGCGATATATTCTAGGCGACATTGTGACGTAACCGCCTGTCCTTGTGTCGTCACTAGGACGCGACGTAGGCGTCGTCCGCGAGGATGTCGCGTTAACGAATCTGCACTGCAGCGGCGATACCGCGCTGCCTTTTAGAGGTTTTATAGCCACGTAAGCCATCGCTGCTGGATTTGGCTCTCCGCATAAGTATTCCACGCAGACTTCTCTGACGATTCTTCTTGGACGATATCGTATGACGCGGCGGCTTTCCAAAGGCGTGGGACGCCTGCTGATAAAGCACAGTCGATGGATTAGTGGAAATATGTGTCGTAATTGCTAATCTCCGGAGGTGCTTAGCAACGAAGCGCTTCCACTTCGTCGGAGTACCTGAGTAGGCTCTGTCTACTAGAGATGGGCTTAACCGATATTTCGCAGTAGCAGTTACGAACTGCTACTTTCGAAATCTTAACTGTGATTTTTAACTGTTACTTTTTAGCAGTTAAATTGGAGGTAAAGCCTACGTCACAATTGACCGCTAATTTAGTCGAAAAAGTAGAAATGTATTAGTTCACTTCTAAACTCGCCGATATCAAACCTCAACTTTAAACTAACAATTGATTATGATTGAAGTCATAATCATACGGAGTCGTCTAGCCTCATCTTACTATTACGCTTGCAGAAAAGCCTTTCATGGAGTATATTTACAGAAGCGCCCACCTCATGCCCTTAATGACAAACATGGATTTAGCAACCGAAGATGTTCAGTCAAATTGGGTGGTGGTTGAGGATAAGCCCTGTTATTGACACGAGTGTGATGTGGTTTTCTGGTTGAGACTGTACTGCAGTGACACTCATTTCTCGAATGATGAAACAAACCAGAGAACTACCGGGATAAATGTATTAAATGTCAAGGCTATGTGCTATTCTGTTAACTGTGATTTGGGTTAGCAGGTAACTGCTACTGCTACTTGAAAAGCTTAACTGTTACTTTTTAACAGGCTGCTATTTTTTTCACATCTCTACTGTCTACCAGAGATGAGCATGGATTAGGATTAGGTTGTGAAAAAACAGGATTTGTGAAATTTTGTCGGATTTGGATTGGACATATTTTTCAGAACGGATTAGGGTTTGGATTGGATTTACCTATTTTCTGGGAGATTGAAATGTCGTGTGGCGAATGGCGACAAACTTTATTTAGATTAGTTATTAATGTACTTATGGTTACTAGGTTATCTTGAATCAAGTGAATCGTTGGTCGTGAAAGAAAATTTTCGAATCCCTCCGTTGCATAAATTAGTTTTTTTCTGAATTTCCAGTTGGAATCGGATTAGGATTGGACATGGACTTGAAAATGAAAAAGTTATGGATTAGGATTTGGAGGTTCGGATTTGGATTGGATTAGGACATAGAAATTTCAAATCCGCTCATCTCTGCTGTCTACCACCCACTCTTGTGGTTATAACCAAGGTTTGGTGCCGGAGCCGAGCATGTTCAACGGATCTGGAGCTCTATAAGAAATTCAGATGAAGCTGGAGCTAGTAGTTTCAAAAAGCTCCGGTCAGATATATTTCGAAAGATGTTATGCTACGTTACTACCACTGGCTGGATTCACACGATTTAACCCCGCCACAAAATTTAGAATTATTGCCTCTCTTGCTCAACCCTTTCTCCTGCTCCAAAACCCTGGGTATAACCACTTTAGTTTTTAGGCAAAATCAGGCCTAGACCACATCTGGCAGAACCTTTGATGCGTTCGCACCGTTTCTACTAAACACATAAATAATTACCTGACTGGCGTCCTAAACGAAGTCCTTCTCCACCCAATAGTAGACCGCCGCCCGCTCGAATCTCTCTCGCCAAACGTAGCCGCCAGAACCGCCATCAAATTCCCCACAGGTCCACGCGACACCGGCAAGCTCACAGCCACTTTGACGTGACAGTAAGACCTGAATCTCCGCGCCAAAGCGGGTCTCCTCGCAGGCCTGACAGTAGGCCTGGTTGGCGCCACTCTAGTCACAGCCCGGAGTGCTGCTTTTCGAGAAGCTTCTTCATACCCTTCGATTTCATCTTGTGAATTATCTCTGAAGACGTAAGTACGCCTGTCCGCGACAGTAGTTTTACATTGGTTCTCGCTCGGGTAATATAACGTGGCTGTTCTAGTGTCTGCATCGCGTCTGTTTATGTTGTTCATACTGTCTATGTTTATGGTTTGAATCACAGGTTTCGGCACGCTATATCCAGGCGTTTGGTGTGTTGTGACGCTGCCTAATTCAGGCAGAGGTTGGTCGGGTAATAAAGGCGATAATTCGTTCGCTAATTTGGCGGCTGATATGAAGCCAAACTTTGCGCATCCGATCGGTAAACATATCCCGTTTGTGTCTGAAGATCTGGTTAGGCTTTCGACTACTGTAGACATCTGCGCTGTGTTGCTGGACGTGCGTCTGGACCTTAAGTTGCGTCGCGGTATCTCGGCGGTGGTTGTCATCACGAAACGGACGCCTGCTACGGTGTTGTTGTCTTTGTCTAAAGCGCGTACGCGTACGTAGCACGCGTCTTCGCTATCGCTCAAGGCCCATGCGGTGTTCAGTCGCGGGATTTTTGCTATTAGTTGAAGAATCTGGAATAGTAATTATGCGTGTCTGTGTGAGATTAATTTGCTTTGGTTGTAGCTTGCAATATGATCTACACCAGGGCTCTAGAAGTATGGGTCGCGAAGGTTATGACTTTGGGTCGCGTCCGCACTAAAGCGATTGGTTTGATGTTATGATGAGATTTGTCCGACACTGGATTCTCTGGCAATTGATTTTATGTTATTAGATTTGCCTTACATCAGATTCTCTAGTAAGCACATGTGCACAGGTAATACTCATGCAGGGCGGTGGGATGTAATGAGTGGAGCCGTAACTGTCGCACCCCATAATTTGTGCATAATCTACAGAAATGAATCTAACTGCATTCGCGATTTTGAAAGAATGGTATATTTCTGGTATAGCGTAACGCTGTCGGACACCGTTGGGGCCTTTAGTCTTGGGGTGTTCAGTGTGCAACGTGCGTATTTCGATGTGTGTAGCTTGGGTCGCGAGATGTCAGATTTAGTTTACGGTCTAAAAAGATTTACGTACCACTGATCTACACACTTGGCGATAAAAGTGTGTTTTCTCTACACGCCGTGTACCACACGGTAAATCAAATGATGTGAAGTAGGTGTATTCATCAGATTGCCACCATAGAGTAGGGTGCGAAGTGTATATTGTAGCATTTATGGGGGAAAGGGGGTATTTAACCGGCTTCCGCTTCGCGTCGGGTACAAATTGGGCCATTGGGATTTTCTTATACCAGATTTGCCATTCGCATCCCATATACAGTGAGTGAAAACCAGTCAAATACATCAATCTTTAGGGAGATATATGCCGGGAGTGTAGTGGGTCACATTTTTGAGATTTCCTGTGGTGATGCATGTAAACAAAATCCACTCCACCTAACATTTGGTACCTGATTGGCGCCCTACATTATTGCAGAAATCTGCTAAATACGTTTCTACATTTACAGTGTAATGGTTGGGCAATACCTTCTCTCTTCTCTTGTTGAAATTCGGTCTCATGATCACTTTCGTGTCTCTCTCGCGCCAAAGTCCGGTGAGCTCGTCCAAAACCCACGGCTGCATTCTGTCGCCGAGAGACACGGTCGAAACCAGGAAGGTAGCCGATCGGTCCGGTAACAACTCTAGAGCTCTTCCGTACTGACTGAACAGCGACACCGACACCACATCTGAAATGAGTTCAATTTTAATATTACAAAGTTATCGGGCGACTGGGACAATGGCAGAGTTTGTTCATGATCGCTATTTATCAGACCGCATGGTTATTATGTGGCGTGATGGTCAAGTAGTAACATAAGCGGTCAAAGCAGTTATCGTTGGTGCAACAGTAGAAGTAGCTTTAACTGAAGTACAAGTAAAAATAGCGATTTCCAAGTAAGTAAAATGCATATATATTAGGCCTGGTTTTGCCCAAGTATAGGAGCAATCTAAAACAATGCGAGTACAACAAATCTACTTGAGTACTTTGCAAAAGTAGAAGTACTTAGTTACCGACCGTTCGTTAAAATATCAATATTACTGAAACGTCGCCTAATATTGTGTGCAAATAGAGGCAAAATATACTTGAATACTTCGAAAAGTAGAATTACGTTTCACTGACCACGCATGGGTAATGAAATATGTACGGGCCTACTGCGTAACGATATTAAAATTTCCGATATGTAGCCTATTAATTTTTTTATCAACTACTGACATCTGACTGCGAAGAACTAGGATTTCGCGATCAGCCGCAGTTTAATTCGCAATTGCTTATTTCATTGTTCCACTAAACTAACTAAGAATAGTGTTCGGTAATGTCGCAATATGGTAGCGTTTGCGAATGCGGTGAATGTAATGAATGAAAAGTGAAAAAATGATGAGGGATTCGTGATATTTGATATGAAAAAGATGGAATTATAGCGAAAACGACGGGCAACACCAGGTCTCAGGTTGGACTATGATTGTATCACGGGTCCTCAGCGGCCTGGAAAGTACTAAACCAAGGGTCGGCAACCTACGGCCCGCGGGCCGGATCCGACCCGCCAAGCGAAATCGTCCGGCCCGCGACATAATAATTAGTTATCACAAGAGTACGGCCCGCCACTTCATAATGAGTTTCAATCTGCAGTGCAGCGCTGCATGAAAAAAATGCGGCATTGCTACGATATAATAGTAGCCTACATCGTATTCGTCTATTGTTACGCCATAAATCGAAGGTGGTTGAAGTAGGAGATGGAGATAGACTACAGAGATGAGCATGGATTAGGATTAGGATTTTAAAAAACAGGATTTGTGAAATTTTGGCGGATTTGGATTGGATTAGGATTAAAGATTTTTTTCTGAACGGATTAGGATTTGGATTGGACTTACCTATTTTCTGGGAGATCGATAGATATGTCGTGTGGCGAATGGCGACAAACTTTATTCAGATCAGTTATAACTGTACTTATGGTTACTAAGTTATCTTGAATCAAGGGAATCGTTGGTTGTGAAAGAAAATTTTCCAATTCCTCCCTTGCATAAATTAGCTTTTTTTCTAAATTTCCAGTTAGAATCGGATTAGGATTGGACATGGACTTGAATATGAAAAAGTTATGGATTAGGATTAGGATTTGCAGGTTCGGATTTGGATTGGATTAGGATATAGAAATTTGAAATCCGCTCATCTCTGATAGACTAGACTGGATCAGTGCTTATCAATCGGGTGTATCTCGCAACCGAAGGTGTTCCATGCTTTTTTGAAGGGTTAATCACTCTAACGGGGTGTGACAAAAGGTGTTCTTCCTTTGCTTCAAAAACGTTTGGAGCATCTCAGACGCAATGACGGAATCTCAAACTATTCAATTATAGATAACTAGCCTCCGTATGTTAGTTAGCCTGTCTATAGTTTGATTTTCCAGAAGGCATTGTGTGCCAAGACAAAAAACCTGAATAGTGTTTTGGCCACAATGGGGAAAACTGCTAATATGATTTTTGTCTCATCAACTGAATCAGTTACGCCAGATATTACTAGAAGCAGACAATCAATATGGCGATGTCATGTAGGCCTATATCTGTCATGTTCGCTCATTGAGTCGAGCAGCTATGCTTACACGAGTGTATGAACTGAGAAATGAAATAGCAACTTTCCTTGAAAATACAAATGTTACTTTCCTCGAAAATACAAATATCACCGACTCATAATCTTGTAATCGAAAATGGGTATCTCATCTTGCTTTCCTGGCACATTTAACGTCACATCTGAACAAATTGAACTTGCAACTTCAGGGGGAAAACAACTACATACATGAGATGTTGAGGCGCATTCAAAACAAATCTGTGACTCTGGAAATTTCAACAGTACAAAGAAAATTATGCTCACTTTCCTATACTGGAGGAGAGAAAACCTAGTACCAACACTACATTTGTAACTGTGATACGAAATTTAACTACTGAATATTCACCCGCTTTTCCGACATTCCTTCTCAACAAAATGAATTCTGACTATTCAGTACTCTGTTTAATGTGGACGCCAATACCATTGCCTGAAAATTTCAAATGGGCCTTTCTGAAATGCGATGCAGTTGAATTGAATGACAAATTTCATACAAAGAGCATATCGCTGAATGACTTTGATAAAGAGTACGTTCTTGAAATTGGTCTTTATCCCAGCTTGACTAGCAATGCAAAAGAAATTGCATCGATTTTTAGAAGCACGTACGCATGTGAACAATAGTTTTGAACAATGCAACACACGAAGAGCAAGCTAAGATCACGTATTTCGGACGTCCATTTTGAATAGGGTCTGATTCTTGTTTCATATGACTTGTTACCAGAAGTTGAAAACCTTTCACAAAGCAGAAAACCTTTCACAAAGCAAGCTGCGTCAATTGTCAGAATTATTCTGTGTCGTTGAAGTGTAAATACATGTGTCTTCGGATTGGTATGATTGAGATTGCAGCAATGTAGGATAATATACCGAAGTGAGCGTAAAATATAGTACTAAGAAAAAGTCCGGCCCGCCAAAAGGTTGTACACCCGAAATTTGGCCCGCGACTAGCAAAAGGTTGCCGACCCCTGTACTAAACGCTCGCGTTTAGATTGCGCAATATCTAATTTTGCGCCATAGTCACTAGGAGACTGCCACGTATATAACACTCACACGCAGGCTGCAGTATTTGCTTGTTTCCCCGCCTGTCTACGCCTACGAAATCGCCCGGGATCGCGTCTAGCTTGCTGCGGTCGTGTTCGTAATTTTTCTCCACGATGCTGATAATGGCTTCCACCCGGCCGATGTACGGATGGACCGCTTGTTGCAGTATCACTGACCGCGGTGGTATGACGATGCGTAGACGGTCGTTGTTGCGCGATATGGAACTCCTGAATAGGCGCGAGTGTTAGATTAATCGCGCAAGGCTGGCACACTTGTTAATTTAGTTTATTGAAGATATGAATATTGCATATACCGGAGGACTTTTTCAGACACATTGATATAAGTTGCTGAAGTTTATTTTCAGTAGGGTTTACTGGGAAATGCGAGGCGATGAAATGCTGATACGAGCCTTTGGGTAGCGATGTAAAAGCGCTTGTGACATCATAACATCGCTTATCGTCCCCAACCTTAATCTCTAGCCTCGACAGTATCAAGTCCTCTATATCGGGTAGGTGTAATAGTGCGATGCGTGAAGTATGTGTACTCACCACGGCATCCGCGAAGTGACGAAATTGTTTCCCCACCCCCCCCCCCCCCCGCACAAAAATAAAATATATATATAAAATGTATAGCAAATGAAGAGTTACAAAAATAAAATGAAATTGATTTTACTGCCCCATCAAAATTTTTATCCTACAGTTCCAAACCCATTGTGTGTTGTTGATAAACATCTCACTAAATGGATGCATATGACCTATCCTTACCTGAACTGCTTTCTCAGCCCCGCACTAGCGTCGAACGATATCTTCAACCCGTGCCCGTTGATGAGCACCTTGTGCGTGGTGGTCTCACCCACTATCACCGGCAGGTTTTTCACGGTGACCGGGAACCGCTTGTGCATGATGTCGGTGAATGTGAGCGAGATGTAGCGAGCCTCTTCGGGCAGAGAGAGCAGTTTCAAGTTGAACGATCCGGTTTTCGAAGTGTAGCCGACCACGCGGCCTTGGTAGTCGATCTTCACGTCGCTAAGTAACTTCTCTGTAAACAGAGGTGGTCAAGGCCTAATTAGCACTGCTACTCAAGTAGGAGTAGACATAATGGCATTTATAGTCACGTAAAAGTAATCGTATCCAAGACACATCAATACTACTTCAGGCATAAGGATAAAAGAATGTTGATACGACTCTTGATGTACAAAGTTCGCTTTAAATCTCTATACTAGTTGCTGACGATTACGCCCTGACGAGAGTCGGCCGAAATATCCCGGTTATTTCAATACGAATATAATATTTAAATGTGTATTGAAGTTCTGTACCTCCAAGAGTCTCTTTAGAAAAATATAATTGTGCGAAAAGTACTCAAATGAGTTATATACAGCAAATTTTCGTGAGAGGTATTGCATACTATTAGCGGTAAATCGCACGCGGGCCAATTTGACTTGGTGAGCAGTTCAATTAGGCCAAACCTATTAAGCACTCCGAAAAAGTAGAAGAAATCCGTTACTGACCGCCTCTGTTGGCAATGGATAGTTTCACCACGTCACAATCAAAACAATGAAATGTTAACGCACGCGATTTTTCGTGTTATCGTTTTAGAACTTATTTTCGGACTATTCGAGTTGACGGATTTGACACGTTACATCTAACGAAAATAAACGTCGCATTTACACCTGCATATTATCGGATCACGTTTTCCTGTTATATATCGAAGCAGCGACGTCATAATTGCGTAGGAATCATATTCACCATTTGGTCGCTAAGATCAGTGGTTCTCAACCGCCGGCCCGTGGGGCAAGTTTCCTGTCGGTCCGTCAAATATATTAGAATGTCATATCTTAATTCCAAATTGTAAGCAGTTGGACGCTTGTACATTAATTGGAGAAATGAAACATTACATTTTAAATTGATTTAGATGCTTGAAGCGTATTTTCTGCATGGAGTCGTCAAGATCTCATGGTCTGCTTTAGGCGTACGTCACAATGGTGAAAGTGCTGTACGAAACTGTTTGAAAGTACGCTATAACTCGTTTCGGAAATGTTATATATGAAAGCCACAGAGACTTTCAAACAAATTCGTTCAATTCCGACGCACGATTAAGCGAGACATTACAGTGTAATAGAGATAATAGCATTTCGCATTTCTCTCAAAGGATACGGAATAATCACAATAACAATGTTTTTAACAAGACTGCGTCAAATATCACAAAGGTAGCATTAAATGAAGTTTCCAAAAGAACATTGTATAAAGACGATCACATCATCCAATATGACTATGATATGTTCATGTACAATGTTCTTCCCAAGTCTCTACTAGTTTCTTACGATTGCCCCTGACGAGCGTCTAAAATATTCGGGTTTATTTCAATATCAATATACTATTCAATTGTGTATTCAAGTTCTGTACCTCTAGGAAGCTCTTCCAATATAGGCCTACATACAGAGACTCACCCGCGTCGCCTGAGGTCGAAGTCAACAGAGCGCCTTCGATGATAGTGTATCGACTCTCGCATATGGAACACGAGCATTTCGTGATCGTAGTTATGTACAACGGAAAGGCCCTTCCCGTTCCCGCGGTACTGCATCGCACCAGGACCGGTTGCAGTCGCGACGGGCGGCAGCATTGCTTCGTGCCTCCGCACCTGTCTTTCTTCCTGAGGCGCTGCGAGACGGTGACGGGCTCGTTGTAGAAGCAAGGTAACGACGGGCAGTGACCGACGTTCAGCTCCGTTTCTGTGAACCAAGAGCGGGATGCTGTAATCGGCGTACGTTTCTTGACTATGCTTGCCTTTGTCGTGACTCGTGATCGGTCGATCATTAATATTGTAAAAATAAGAAATCACCATAGGACGATAGGTGGTCAGCAGGGTTGTAAAAAATAACTTTGGATTCTGGGGATTCAATGATTAAATTGTTGGGTTGCCTGAAAAACGCTGCACACCGGATTTGGTTCGATCGAACTTCAATGTTCAATCGAATAATATATTCAATATTAATATTGAAATAGCCCTAATACTTTAGTCATGGACTATGATTCGAGTACTCGAATCTGAATCGAGTATTAATTTTAATGATTCGAGTCGTGTAGTAAATCATGCTGGTGACGTCATATTTTGTAATAACATTGTTGATATACGTGGTTTCTTCTGAATTCTCGACTAATTGCTGACGATTACCCCTGACGAGTGTCAGTCGAAAATATTCGGGTTCATTTCAATATGAATATACTCTATTCAATAAATGTCAGAATTAAAGATGTGATTACTGATCTTGATCAATTGATAAGTTGCATTTGCATCTGTTTGAGCGTGTCCACTGTCCAACGACCATAAACTCGAGCGGCTAAACAGGTGTTGAACTGTTGATCCATGCGTATTTGTGTGCAAGGCTTGCGATTCAAATGTGCGTGCGCTGTTGAGAGAAGGATCGAAAACCGCCGACAATGGAACGCGGGTGGTAATAACCTATGGTCTTGTAGGCTTATTTATATGAGACAAAAGTTATTTTGAGTTCGCTTCTATGTCGGAAAATTCTGGAAGGTCGCGAGAAAGGCAATGAGCTGTTTGTTACGCGATTTCAGACTCCCCCGCGAAAAAGGCGGGCGTATGTTACGTGTTTTGCCAGAAAACGCCCATTGATTGCCGGCAGATTTCGAAGCGAGCGCGCAGCTGGCTATAATTATAACCAACTCCTACAGTTCGGATCTACGATAAGGCCCCTTGACGCGGCTGAATACTGACGATAACATCATTTTGCGTAAGAACACATTGTTAACACGCTTTGCATTTACGAATCCTACATACACATATACAACCAAAGTTCGCTAAAATTTATAAATCAATTGGACTTTTCTGCCCTCATTCTAAGAGTCAGTCCTGATGTGGACGCGATACAACCATCGGTTCAACTTGTTTCTCTCGGGTTATTCGGCTTGCAGATGAAGTGACGTGGAACAGCAAAGTTAGAGTTATTGGTAGAAGAATCCGCCAGGTACCCTATACACTCTGTGATGTACGGCTAGGAATATGCACCAGTGGTAGGCTACACGAAACCTGAATCTACCTCCACGCCACGGTATAAATCTAACCCAGCATTTTAATCCAAATGATGCCTGCATGAAGGGACGTATAGGACGGTATGCACGTAGGCACGGAAGATTTATAACCGCGAGGCTCTATTCGTCGTGTACGACCTTTTGCGTGTGAATACTGAATACCTTTTCGCTAAAAGAGTACTGTGTTTCGTACTGCGTAGACAATCTCACCTCCGGAATACAGACATCCTGCCGGCAACGAAATCACCCGCTTGCTAGGCACTGGATTGCAAGTCGCCATCCACGGATCTAAAAATAGGAATGTATATTGTATACATTGTGTGAGCAGGCATATTTTACCACTATTTTCATGTATAAATGTCCATCGGCTAGAGAGAGATATTATATAATGCTTTAGCGCGAACAATATTTTCTGAACACTTGATCATTGCGAACTCTGATTAAATAATAAACTTACATGTCAGTCATAGTGATTATATTATTGAATACTTGAATAGTATATTGATATTGAAATAAACCCGAATGATTTCGGCTGCCACTAGTCAGGGTAATCGTCAGCAACTAGTGGATAATTGGGAAGAACTTCGTATATTAACAGTCGCGATACCAAATATATATGAAGACAACATAAAGATTAGAATAAGGAACAAAGGGCTTAAGCCGAATGTACTATTTTTTTGAATATACGTGAACTACGTGCCTACTTACCAACAACAGTCAAAGACACTGTCTCAGACGCTTGCGAGCCCAATCTGTTTGTAGCCTTGCAATAGTACGGGCCCTCGTCTTGTTTGGTCAAATTGGCGATATAATAATAGGATTTCACGTATCCGGTCTCTGGCACCCCGTCGGTACGCAAGAGCGATTGTAAATCTATATCTGTCTGGGGTGGGACCGCACGCCCGTCGCGATACCACTCCACCGTGGGCGTCGGTATCCCAGCGACTTCGCAGCAAAACGACACGCTTCGGCCCAACGGCACGACCTGTGATTGTGATTATACAATTATACCAGGGGTCACCACCACGCGGCCCGCGAATTGATTGCAGTTTAAAAATATTGTTGTTGCTGTTGTTCAAAATATACTATTGCCCTGTGGTCAACATCACTATCACACACTAGCCGAAACGGCTTCGGCGATGGTAATAGCATTCCACGAGGGAAGCTCATAGTTCAAGATGGAATGCAAGTGATGATCATGATATTTTTGTTGTATTTGTATTTCTTTAATAAAATATTATTTCTTTTGTTGCAACTAGGGTTGCGTTTAAAACAAAAATCAATTTAAAACAAACATGTTTAAAAGAAGGTCCTAATTTAAAACATGTTTTTATTGTGTTTTTTTTTAAAGCCATGACGTCACGAATATTCAATTGTGACGTCATAGTGGATTGACATTGACAATTGAAAAAATAGGGTAAAATAGCTCCTTTGACGAAATATATGTACTATTGCCGTTGAACCGACTATTTTGCGTGTTCCCAACCATCCCATATCGATATACGTCGGCTACATCGTCTGGTAATTGTCCGTAGGCTCATACAACATGCTTTTTGTAAAGTGTTTACACAATTATGGCTTAATTTTACAACTTGAAAAAATCACAATTTAAAAAAAGAGGCTTTTTTTCAAACACAGTTTAAAGTGTTAAACCATGTTTTAAACAAAGTGTTTTAAAACACCGTTTGTTTTAAATGCAACCCTAGTTGCAACTATGCTCGTCGCCCATGTTAGTGAGCACATCGCTGGGCTGACGTAGATCTTTAAAAACATGGTAGTTGAACTATGTGGACTTCTATCTCGATATTGAATTGATGCGGGCCGCTGGCTCTACCAATTTGAAAAGAAGTGGCCCACGACCCGTTTTGTGTTGGCGACCACTGCGTTAACCAGTGGTACGGTAAGGTCTGAAATGGGTTCATACTTGCGGCAATGGTCCTTTGATGACAGACGACGGGAATTCGCATAAAGCCTTGTTGAAAACGCACTGCCATCTCCCCGAATTACACGTGCTGCGAATAATACACATGTTTTGAGCCGGGTCTGATATAGGCGGCACATAAATACAAAGTAGTCGCCGATATTGTTCTAGTCTAGTTGAAATCTAGGTAGAAAGGAAAGGTGTGTATTGATGTACAATGATATACCTAGAGACATTGCTTTCCAAATCAACACAACCCAGTAATATTATGTTCGGGTTCAGTCCAGTTTAGTATTAATCTGATGATTTCAAAGTACAACAAGATTGCGGCACAACGAAAAGAGAAAGAGTAGAATCGACCTGGAATAGCCTTTCAATCGAACAGTAACTTGACTTAGGCTAATGGAGTGGATAATGATAAGTCCGGTCTGCATATATTGCACACTGAATGAAAAGTAACGGGAAAATGTAAAAGGACAAGGAATGACAATGAAGTGGCATATATGCGTCAAATCGTGGTTCCACCACATATTGCTCAATGTTGAATCATAAAACGGGAGTGCATATATTCATGATTCTACTTTGGGAAAATAATCCGTTTATGATCATGATCATAGCTGATGATTTCAGGTCGAGGTATCGGAATCTACCAAAACAGAAAAATAAACACCATGACGACCTCACCACTTCTCGCAGTTTTTGTTCAATGTCGAATTAGCCGCGTATTCCCTCCCTCTGTGCACGCACGGGCACCGCCTCGGCTCGATGCACCCTCCGTTATGGAGCACGAGCTGTCGCGGGCAGTGGCACCCGCTAACGCACGCTTCGTTACTGCTGCACACCGTGCCGGAGTCGTTTGCGATTCCCGGGCAGTATCGCGCGCATCTGGGTCCGCATTCTTCGTAAACCTGGCCACCGACACATGTCTCAGCTGTCATGAAAAGTGTGTCGTTAATTTTTGTCAGTGAAGTCAAGACTTGGACAGGGGGTAGGCCTATAGGTCACTACTTCACGGATGTGCTGTTTACCTGAATATCCGTGGGCTTGTGCAGCATATTTTTAACGGCAAGTCGAGGTTTGGGGATTATCCCGTTAAGGAGAAAGTATACAAGCTATATTTCTCTGACCATGCAGTGGGACGTAGAATTCCGATACTTGAAAATACGTTTTTACGGATACGCCCCAATGTTCATTCGGTCATATGTTGCTGGAACCTGCGTGTCTGCTATCTTATGTGCACCGCACCTTTGATTTAAACTTCAACATTGGATAAAACTCGCGGGAAAGCTGCTTGAACTACGACTTGTGACAGATAAGCCTATGCGCCTAGAAATCGGAACCACAGGATTTAGACATCCGAGCAGAAACTTAAGTAATCGACTGGGATCATCACAGTTGTTGATAATAATCGACTTCGATTCAAGTGTTCTGACACTATTTAGTAGTTTCACGTGCTGTTGGTTTGCATTTTGAGATTCTGCTTCGATTGTGAGCGAGTTTGTCTTCCTGTAGTGATAACTTAGGAAATCCCTCTCGACATCGTGAATGTAACAATAAACAATCGTATGGAAAATGGTCGAGCGATATGTTTTTGGTACATTTCGAGTGGGAAACGGAACTATCAATATTTAATCCCTCGAAAAGGGAGAAAATCACGTACGACCGCACCGGCTTTTTACGATTTCGGGGATTGCCGGACTGGCTGATTGATCAGTCTTCTCATACTCGTCCCTTGAAAACAACAGAAGTATAGCGCTTACGACAGAAGTCGTCTTTTCTCCAGTTCAAAACGACGCCGTTCCGTAAACATTCTTCGGCGTAGGCAGAACTCGCGGTGCAGAAATAGGTGCTGACTTTCTGGAAATTTTGAATTCGTTTGATGAACACAATCGTTACTTAGTCGGTACGCGACGGAACTAGTGTACGAATAACGTGGATATCTCCAACCCAGCCCTTTTACGTGACCCCTTATTTATTTTCAGTACGTGCATGCCTCTTACTTACATCGCCTATAGGCACAGGTGGGTGTCTGATTTTGAATACTACTCCAAGTCGTTTCGACACCATCCTATCTTTTCACTGTATCGCAGTCTTGTGGTGTTTTGAAATGAGAAATTACTACTAAACTGATACTGATACCAAATTTCGGTATTTGTTGTCTTTCGAATTATTGTTAACGGTTTGCTATTTCCTCGAATCGATCAAATATTCTAGAATTATATTATAAAGTGTCTTCGCGTCCAATGAATAGTGTATGTATGAAATAAAGGTAAAATATGCTCGGGGATTAGGGTTGTTCAAAAATAAATATTTTCTTCGAATTTTATTGGCTATTCGATAAAATTGTTAGGTTGGCTATAAAAAAACTGCTCAGCAAATTTGGCTCAATTCCAACCTATAGCAGCTAAACTACTGGAGTTCGAGAATTTTTAATATAATATTTAAAAAATTGAAACAAAATTTTAAAATTTTACTGGCAACCACATGAAATTGTTAGGTTGTCTACAAAGACGATGGACACCAAATTTGTCTCAATTCCACTCGATTGAAGCGTGAAGTTATTGATGTTCAAAATTTTGGATTTTAAATAATAGTATGTACGGTTGGTGGTTTTATAATAAAGAATTCAAGAATTTGCCACCTTAAAAATTGTACTCCAACATCTTCCACTGGTTGAAACTGAGCCGGTTACAAATACTGTTTTCAGAAAACTCAACGATTTCATGGGGTTTAAAGTGAAATTTGAAAATCAAATTTTCGTTATTTTGTATTAAACTTGATATTTTGTAACTTCTGTAGCTTCACTTCTACACGTTGGAATCGAGCCAAATTCGGCGTGCAACCCTTCTTTAGAAAACCTAACAATTTTACCGAATAGCCAGTAAGATTTGAATATATTTTTTTGAAAGTCCGGTACGGACCAGGATGACGACGAGGGGCCGCAAGGCCTTAGTACACAGTCGCCACCTGTAGGAGTGTACGTATTTTAATCAATGGCACATAACAAATGACAATAAATATACAAAACTACAAGAAAAGCAGAGAAAAAAAATTTCAACAAGGATACACGAGCTATAAATATTACAGTTTCGAGACTGCAGTGCAGAAATGACTCAATAGAGTAGATCAGTGCTTTTCAACCTGTGTGACGGTTCGCACTTGTGCGAATGAAAAAAATTGCAGTGCGAATGACGAAGGTGGTGCGAACAGTACGAATGAAAATCCGGACCAAGTGCGAATGACGAAGGTGGTGCGAATGAAATTCCGGATCAAGTGCGAATGAAAATCGTGCTTAATTGTTCAGTTTTCTGACGTGGAATAATTCAAATAAACATATTAGGAAATTTAAGATCAGTGTAACATTTGTAGTTGCGACGCAATTGTAAAAATTTAATACGACGCACCACTAATCGTGGCTGTCACAAGCCGTAGTGAATTAATATTCCCGCACTATAATCATGACGTAACCAGAAGCCTGGTTTGGAATCTGGTGTAGCGGCAGTATAGAGATCTCTACAATCTCTATAGTGGCAGACATACAGTATATCAGCCCATCTGAGCCTGCGACAGGCTGGAAAAATGACGTCAAATTGACTTTCTGCTTTCTTTCGCAAACAATCATCATATTTTCGTAATAACTGTTCGATTAGCGCGAGACACGAGGATAGTAGTAAATACCATCATTACAGACTCACATTTGCAAGTTACTGTAACGCAAATTTTTACCACTTCCGGGGAATTATTAAAGTATAGACCGCAAAGGTTATAATTTTGGGTCGACACGGTGCCAGAGCTATCTGTTAATATGTATGTAATAATTATTAAATTTATTGCAAACAATCCTGCGATCGTTTTTACATTTCCAAGATCACTGTGTAGGGTAGGCTACTGTAGCCAATAAGCGAGACACGCATTAAATATGGTTTTATCATGAGAATTCATGATAAGATTTTTCCGACACTGATTTTTTCTGGAAAACATGGTCGAAGTTCGAAGACCGTTGGGATGAACTAGTGTAGGGGTGTGCAACGAGCGAGTTCGGGCCTATGAGACTCATTCATTTCGAGATCAACCCTTTTTGCGTCGGGGCACATGAAGACGTAAAGTTGTGGCGAAAAACCGCTGATAAAATGCGGTGCATAGAAAACAAAAGCGGCGACAAAACCTTGTTTTAAAAATGACGGATGCTGGATGCATGGCTAAACCTTTCGAGATGGATTGGATATGTTGCGTTGTCGGCACGGAATAGTCCCGTTCTTGAAATCGCGTTCGTCAGACATGTTTTGTAGAGCTGTGTTTGGTAATAGACTTGTGGTGTGCGGGTTCTGTATGTCATACATGCGCGTAAAATCGTAGCATACCACTGCCATATTAAAAATATGTTCCTTTTCATGGGTGAGGCTCGGGTCGCGAAATGTCACAAAAACTCAGATTTTAGTGGTAGTCTAAAAGCGGCTTTACCGTTATTATACTGTTATGATTTCTCAAGTTAGATTGAGCTATGGTAGAACACACAGTATCGTGAGTTATTTGCTCTCCTCGCAAACTTGCGAGACAGAAGTTGGAGCAACGTATCATCAGGTAGCGAGCTCTATTGTGCCTACTCTCCTTGATCGTTTTGCACCTTATGCTCCAATGACATAAGGCAAAAGCCTCAAAACAAACATGTAGGTTTTTCATCCTTTCGACAAACTGGAGCCTCCGGGACCTTTGTGTCAGCTCTCAAAAACGATTTCTGCCAGCAAGCATTTTTCACTCGCGAAAAATTCGCTGTATTTTGGATAGGAGTGCAGAACAGATTATAAGACCTGGCCAACCAAGCACTAGTAGACGTTCTTGTACAAATTCCCAACAACATTGTTTGGCCGAGAAGGGTTTTAGTGAAATACTTGAAAGCAAAACGAGCGAAAAAAGTTGCCTTTTTGCTGAGATGCTTGATAGCATGAGCTACATAGTAGCCAGTTTGTTGCCCATCTGAACAAAATATTGTTAAGTAGGCCTATCTTCATCTCCTTTTTGTACAATAATTCTCGATTAGTTTGTGCGAATGAAATTTATTTTACAAAAAAAGTGCGAACGGAGCTCAAAAAGGTTGAAAAGCACTGGAGTAGATTATACGGTACTTTCCAACAACAAGACAGTAATTGCAAAATCGGCATTTAATCAATTATACTTATCTAATATATATTTCCGATAACGTTTTTTAAATAGATGATCGGGCAAATCTCTGAGGTCTTCTGGTAGAGAGTTCCAGGTAGCGGCACCAATATAATAGAAACTTTTCTGGGAGGACGATTTATATACAAGCGGAAGTAACCAACCATTTGATGAGGCAGAACGAGTGAAGTGCGAATGTACCGAGGAAAAAGTAGTGAAATGATTGTCGAAGAAGGGTCTATTATGATGGAAGATATTGTGCATCATTTTTGCCGTTTCGTATTTTATGACGTCTGTCACTCTCAGAATACCAAGTTTTTTGTATTCTGGCAGCAATCTACGACGGAAACCTACACCACTTAAAAAAGTTATTTCCGAACAACCCTTCTGCGCACGCAATGTCAAATTTTAAATTCTGAATGTACCACTACTTACATTCATCGAAGTCCGGCATATATCATACTGGCAAGTCTCTATGAATCTCTCGGGCGGCACTTTGGTGTTGCAATGCGCGAACGTCTGCTTGTTGTTGAGGAAGCCGCATATGTCCCGGGCGCGCTCGTACAGCCGACTTCCTTCCGAGCACCTGTCGCTCGCAGGCTCGAGGAACGCAGAACAGCTGAGGAATCGAACATTCCGATCAAAGTTTGATAAGCCAGCTATAGTTTGTGTATCGCGCAGTCCACTGTTATCTGTATCGTTTCGGGATTAGTAATATGCAACTCTGCCGCTAGGTTTGGAATTACCTAATAATCACGAAACGCATACCTATCAGCAGACTTGGCCAACTAGATACTTCTAATTAGACCAATTGGAGTGAAATACCAGTAATGCAATAGTAATGTAAAATGCTTATATGCTCTGTAATCTAATTCCCATGTTTTCCTGAAACAGCTACAGAAGATCTGCATCTTATCTCTTATCTTATTTCTTTCTGAATTCTGAATTTAGTGCACTTTACAAGTTTTCTTTGAATTCAGACATTATATAATTCTAATCTATTTCAAAGAAGCCGTGTAGGTATAATTCTAATTCTAATCCGATTTGGAATATCTGAAAATTGTAAAATTGTCCAACTCTGCCAATCAGTATAGAAATGTGACCGAAGACTTGAGAATATTGCCAACCGGAAATGAGTCCAATATACCAATCCATGCGCAGATACATCAAAGGGGTGTAAGTGACTTCTGTTTACATAGCAGGTACTGTACAGCACATGGGAAACCCTAAAACGGAACCGATCCCGGGATACATCTCAGTAAGAATTGGTGTTTTTGACTCGTTTTCATCCATTCTAATGAATGGGAAATGCAAAAGCTTGTACGAGAAAGTTGCTCTTCCTGATTTGCGCACTATACGCTATGGCGGAAGGCGGCGAAATTCACAATTTTCGTTTAGAGTGTAGAACGGTAATGTCTTTGATAAAATGATCATATATTTGTTGAAAAATGGCGGGGTGTGACCCTTCGGGTTCCAGCAAGCCCCAGTAAGTTAAATCATCGAAGATAAACCACGAAAACGCGATATCATGAGTTGAAAAGTTATCATCCATATGTAAGTCTATATACGCGCACCTGCGATTCGAATTGCCTCGCCGCACGGCCCAGTTGAGCGCAAATTCGTGGTCCGATGCTGTGGGCCGACCGGAACGGAGCAGATTGTCGTCGTTAGGGTCGCCATTGTAGTTTCCGCAGAACCCCTGCATTCTATTGAAATATCTCGGCCCCACGATCAGGTACAGACGGTGCGGTATCGCCCATTTCAGCTCAAAATCGGGACCAGCGTTGACGATGGTATAGAGCCCTATCTGAGAAAAAGCATCAATATATATATTACTACATATATATATATACAATATCACATAACAAACATATGATAGTACATAGCATATATATAACATACATAATATTGATATATAAGTTATATGTATGTATGCATGTCAAGACGAGGACTATTTGGACCACCTCTGGTCATATATATAATCCTAAATATGTGATATGTATGTTATGAAATATGTAATATATGTATTCATAAATATATGAATGTTTATAACTTTCAGCGATGATCAAAGTAGTCACGAAGTCACCGTTCTCATCTGACTAGAAGTAGCAATCAGCTATCTTCAAACAGTAAAAAAAACTGTCGAGGAAGTAGTTCAAGTTGGAAGAACCTGCTTGGTTACACCGGAAAAGTAGAGGTACTTCTTGACCTGTCGATGTCCAATTTTCATATTTTGAGATCCATTTTTCAAATTGATGGAAATCAAGTTTTGTGTTTGTCACATTTCATAGTCAATCATGGCCAAGATATGGCCGAAAGAAAATAAAAATCTTGCATGAATGAACCGTCTCAGAATGTGTAAAATGGACGGACGCTAGCTACCTTGATCCCACAGCGACATGTCTACTTAAAATTCCGTAGAGGCAATGCGATCCCAGTCACGATTTTGATTCAATATAATAATCGCAAAAGCATACAATTTACATACACGCGCTTTTGTTTTTGCAAATGCTTGCATCAAAAGTCAACCGAGCCCAATATGATGTGGCGACCGGCGGTAAGCCGCATGTCCAATAAAACATCGCGTTTACTCATATACACACACTTCATTTATATCCGCCTTTATTCATGTATTAATCCGTCTAATGCTGCATTATTCGCAAGTTCGGTATTGAACACGCCAATGGATTTCCGACATCCGTAACCACACATCTTGCGCGCATGCTTTGATACGTATGAGGAAACCAATTCGATTGGAGGAATTAGCGTTGTTGTTGATGTATTCGAGCAAGTATTTTCGGATGAGTGGCCGAAATTTCTATTCAGATAAAACGCGCGTACTTGACACTAAATAGGTTGAACCGGATGTATCGCGCAGTGGAATAGACGGGCGCTATTTGGACGCAAATTGAAAATGTAACCCCGAGCTAATGATGTCGGAAATGCACTGTTTATGCTACATACTTGTTTGAATTCATAGTTTCGGTACTTGCGCGTCACTATATACAGATCTGGCTTTGCCAATTGCTATAAGGTATTAGTGCGAATCCTATATTCAGGTGAGCTTTCATATCAATTCTTCTTCGGGAGAATCACAGGCACGGGCATATCCTTTATGTCACATATATACAGGGTCTACTCGACTATTTTTAGCAAAGCTCTAGTGAATGAATATGGTGAATCTAGTAAATATGAATATATTATTTAATTGTAGAGCATATTGAAGTTCTGTAAGTAGTAGTATACACAGTCTTTATACGCGCCCCAATCAGCGTTGAGTATTTGATCACGTGACATCTGTTAGCCAATCAGAACACAGAACAATGTGGGCGTGGTTCCAATACGAGAGAGGTTTTGGTTGTGTGAGAGATGGCATAGTTCCAGTCCAGTAACGCTGAGATATTTATTACGTCATGTTTGCGTAAGTTGCAGTCCAGTAACGCTGAGATATTATTACGTCATTATTGCGTAAGTTGAATACCTTCAATATGATTGCGTATTGCAGTTGAACTATGTCCAGTAATGATTACGTCATATGCGTAGTTGATTACTTTAGTTATTTAGAGAGCGGCTTTGCTTAGTTCCAGTAACGGATCTCAAGGGAGCTCTACGCGTTGCTCTGAACGAATTTCTCGGCGTTATTGAACTGGGACTAGGCAATCTCTCACACAACCAATGTTGAATCATGTGCAGTAATGATTACGTATTTATGATTGCTAGTAATATTACTATTGCGTCACAACTGCAATACGTAATCATAATGACGTAAACATTTCTTAGCGTTATTGGACTATGCTGACGTAATCATATCTCGGAGTTACTGGACTGGAACTAAGCAAAGCCGCTCTCGTAATAACTAAAGTAATCAACTACGCAATCATAATGACGTAATCATTACTGCACATGCTTTAACTGCAATACGCAATCATAATGACAAAATAATTTAAATAAATCTCACAAAGTAATAATATAAAAATTAGCTAAAATTGTGAATATCTAATCATTGTGAAAATAGCAATTATCTCATGTTGTTGATGAAAATGATCAGCTTACGTTGTTATAAGCTCCAAAGCGTGATTTGAATATTTTTTAAATATTCCATTTTTTAAAATAATATTACTTTGGTTCTAACTTTGGAATAATAATTATTGATAATATTTTTTTCATTATTCATTGAAATCACTGTAGCTTATAACGGTGTACATATTTTTAATAGTATTGTAATGATTTCAATGAATGATGAAAAAATATTATCAATAATTATTATTCCAAAGTTAGAACCAAACTAATATTTTTTTTTTAAATGGAATATTTAAAAAAATATTTAAATCAGGCTTTGGAGCTTATAACAACGTAAGCTGATTATTTTCATCAACAACACGAAATAATTGCTAATTTTACAATGATAACATATTCAGTAATAATATAAAATTGGCTAATATTGTGAATATCGAATCATTGTGAAATTAGCAATTATCTCATGTTGTTGATGAAAATGATCAGCTTACGTTGTTATAAGCACCAAAGCACGATTTAAATATTTTTTAAATATTCCACTTTTTAAATATTATTATTTTGGTTCTAACTTTGAAACAACAATTATTAATAATATTTTTTCATTATTTATTGAAATCATTGTAGCTTATAACGGGTGAACTGAACATCTTTTTAATAATATTGTGGCTTTGTGAATATCTTATTGATTTTTAGTTGAATTATCGATTATCTTGTATAGTTGATAAATTAGTTTGTACAAAAGACGTTCACTGTTATAATCTACATGATTTCAATGATTATTAAAAATAATTTTAATAATAAATATAATAAAGTAATAATATAAAAAAATGGCTAATATTGTGATTATCTTATCATTGTCAAATTAGCAATTATCTCGTGTTGTTGATGAAAATAATCATCATACGTTGTATTAGGATTTATTTTGCAAAACTGTAGTGTGAAGGTCTTTAGTACTTTTGAAAAAGTAGTTTCTATCTACTTTACTAAATTTGATGTAAAGTGTTCGACGATTTAAAAAATTGTTATTTATTTTACAAAATTCCCAGTGTAAAAGTTTTTTATAAAATCGACTTGAGTAAGTACTGTCACTAGGCAAACCCTAGCAGAGTGTACTCTGATTAATGTAGTAGTAGTAGTAATCGATTATCGCGAAATAAATAGATAGCATACAATATGTGCGTTGCTACGATGTCTCATAAATACTTTCATTGAATGTATACAAGTAGGTTATTTATACTTTAAGTCAAGAATAAAAAATTAACGCTATCCCCATATAAAGATATGTAAATATACTAGAACGGTAACATCTGGTCGCCTGCAAGTAAGAACGTAAGCTGATCATTTTCATCAACAACACGAGATAATTGCTAATTTCACAATGATTAGATATTCACTATATGAGTCAATTTCTATATTATTACTGAATATCTTATCATTGTGAGGTTTATTCAACTCTCATTAATTCAGTATTCTAGAACTACTAAAGTCTCATGCAATTACAAAATACCGTGCTTTGCAAACAATGTAAAAATAATAGAAGCGAAGTTAGCTTGGTTCTCTGGGGACATCTATGCCTTTGTCAGGAATGTTTATCTAACGATTAGGTAATTGAATACGCGCGCCTATCAATGCGTCTTGAAAAGCTAGTTGACGGGAAGTGAATACCCTAGACAAGTCCGAACCTGTATATATTGCAACATATTAGAGATATCTTGTGCAATAGCCCTAAATACAACAAAATGCGGAGAGCTGATATCGCAATAGGTGCGCGGTATTCGACAATAACAAAACGCAATTGTTCGAACTTAGTGGATCCCATAGAGCATTGTTGGCTCTAAATACTTAACCGCTGAAAAAATCTATTCCCCAATGAGTTAGACAACAATGCGTTAGTCGTAGCGATTCAATCGTGTACTCTATAATAACAAAAACACAAATGACTTAGTGGATGTCACTGCTAGCTCTAAATACTAGTTGCATAGCTGAGGCTAAACGCCGTAAATAACTACTGAGTTGACCGAGCGGTTAAGGCATTGGACCTAAGTTCCAATGAACAAGTGTTCACGTGGATTCGAATCCCACACCCAGTACTGTTTGCGATCACAGTATAATTATATGCTACATTACATGCTTGTCCAGTGATCCAGTGATCCTCCATCTATTTTCAATCACGATCCTCTTATTAGTCTAGGCTTCGAACACCACACCCAGTACGGTTTATATGGATTAATAATTTTCGACTCAAATACTTTTCCGATGTAATAACGTTTTACAGTGCGGATTTTGTAGAGTAGATAAAATAAAAATAAAAAAATAAAAAACTACCTTTTGAGTCGATGGCGACATACTTGTACATTTCGGAGTACTCAAGTATTGGATTTGCCTTGATAGCAATATACTTAAACAAGTGATTATCTATTTACAGCGCATCTACTTCTACTTCAGAGTTTTTGGTTTTCAGACAAACTATACCTTCAATACTTACTGATTTACTCGCTCGGAAATCGTCACTTCTTGCACTTTACTAAAAATTTGCTGCTACTAAAATTTTAAAATGTACTTTTTTCAATGGCCTTGATGAGCAGCGTCAGTTTCAGCTATATCCTATCATGCATTTTCGCACAGCAGAATGACTTTTCGCATCGTAAAATAGCAAAAATACATCGAGAATCTGCAAACTCTCACTGCGAAATATTTGAGTTTTACGAATTATCCTTCAAAGTGAGCTTACATATTGGATATCATCCAAACCCTCTCGATATCGAAATAATTGATTATTTGGAGTACTCAAGTATAGGTTTCGCCTGTTTGGGCTATACTCCATCAAGCGATTATCTGTTTAGACTAGAGTTTTCAGTTATCAGACAAATAATACCTTCAATACTTACTTTTTTTAGTCACTTGGAAATCAGCACATCATGTACTTTGGAAGAAATTTACTGGTAATAGAATGTTGAAATGTACTTTTCCATTGGCCTTGATGAGCGGGCACAGTTTCATCTATATCCTACTATGCATTTTCGCACTTCAGAATGACTTGTCACAATGAAAAATAGCACAAATACAACGAGAATTTGCGGAGTCTCACTATACGATAATTGAGTTTTACAAATTACCCTTCGAAGTGAACCTACATGTTGGGTATTATCCAAAACCTCGTAGAATGTCGCTCCGAGCGACAAATCCTTTGAATTAAGGTGGAAGCAGCTATTTCCGAGTAAGTAAAAGGTTAGTATTCTAGGTCTATTTCTGCTTAATTCTGAAACTATAATGGATTTGAAGCAGTACAATATCATAAACACTTGAGAGTATTTGGTACATGTACACTAAACACTTACTTGAGTATACTCTGAAGAAGTCAACATTTACTTGTTTAGCCGCTCGGAAATCATCACTTCTTGTACTTTACTAGAAATTCACTGCTGATGAATGAGTAATCGACTTTAGTCGATATTCTCGTACTACGAAACTGAAGAATGAATAGACGCGTTTTCGAACTATAGAATGATATAGTCTCTACCAAATGTTTTTGATATCAAAATAACTTTTTTACATGAATGGTCACGTATCTTAATATTCAAATAACCCAACACAGAACTAGTATTACAAGAATATCATAGTTCTTGTACCAAAGTTGTTTGTGCACAATATATGTTTAAGGTAAGTCCTACACATTCATGATTTCGTCCGAGTTTGTATTTTAGAAAATAATATACCGACATCGCGACATCTTTCAAAAACAAAACCATGATCACTGCTTGAGAGACCTATCAATGTCATCACAGTAATCTTGTTACTTCCACAAAGAGTAGATATGTATTTGACTTACGTTCCACAAAGCTAACGCGCAAACAGTTTACTTTACTAACGAGAAGTATCGAGTTATCGAATGATTTTCCCTTACATCAAAACAAATAGAATGTAGATTGTAGAACTATATTTCTAACGTTCCTAACCCTTTGCACACCGCAGTTGTAAATCACACAAGCAACACGTTTCGAGAAACGAGTTATTGGATAACGTAAAAGTCATTTTCCAGTGTCAAGTCGTTATGTTGAATAAAGCATATATTGTAATACCATGAAGTGAGACTTCGAAACTATCGTCAGTTCTCCATGAGCAAATATCGTGTTCTAGAAGTGTTAATATATTGTATTATGTAGCTAGTAATTGGTGCACGTAATCTCGGGATCGAACCAACCTGTGTTAACTTGCGTTACTATGTACCTAGTAATTGGTGCGAGTAATGCCGCAACTGCTGTTGTTCAATGCATTTACCATGTTCGTAGCAAGCATCTTAATAAGGATAGACAGCCCCAAGCAAATAATGTAAGTATGTATGTATGAATGTATGAATGATTGGTCTAATGGTGCTTAACAACAGAAGATGGTCTTCTATTCTATATTCCGAAATAATCAAGTTGGTGGTTTACCAACACCTCGCCTCATAGAAACTTGGTAGAATCACTTATAAATCCTCACGCTCACTTAAGTAAATCTAATTTGATACTCGAGTACTGAACCTTAATTTTCCAGCAGTGTGATAGACGCCGTCAGATGGTACTCAACATCGCATAATTCTGCTCGAATACAAGTAAAAGTACAGATTTCAAAGTAAGTAAGTAAGTAGGTAAGTAATTGAGTAGCTGGTTATGTTAGTAGACTATATCTCCACTTCTACCTTTCAGAGATATTGAGCAGAGAAGTACATGTGTTTCTTCAAAGTAGTCAAGTAGGTTTTTGGCTACATGCACCAACTACTCAAGTGTTTATGATATAGGGCTGTTTCGAATTCAAGACAGTTTCAGTATTAAACAAAAATGGACCTTGAATACAAACTTTTTATAATATGAAATTTTAAATGCATAAACGAAGAAACGTCACTTTTACAATGGTTCGGTATGATATCTATATTATTCCACTCTCGTTATTGGAGTGCGGTGTGACGATGAGCTATATCTCCATGCTTGGGCTTCCGAATTAATTTTTTCGATTTATTCTACCCTATGTAGATTTAACATAAGGAAGGTAATTTCACTCATAAAATTTGAAATACGTATTTGCCCGAGTTAAAGCCATAACGCTTGGAGTCAAATTTTACGTGGTTTTCGTTAATATCCAACTGGGCTAATTTCGAAATGTAAATAGAAAAACTCAAATATCGCATAGTAGGACTTCGCAAATTTTCGATATATTTTTGCTATTTTTTCATAGTGATAAGTCATTCGGGACGGTGAAATGCATCATAGGAAATAGATGAAACTGGTACAATTCATCAAGACCCCTGAAAAAAGTACATTACATTTCAACATTTTATTAGCAGGTAATCGAAATACCACAAACTGTGCTAAACTTCGGAGTTGCTTAGTAAAGAAGTACTCGTACTTCTTCGGAGTACCCAAGTAGGTTTTTCGCCTACATGCACCAAATACTCTCAAATCCTTATGATGTTGGAGTGCTTCAACTTCATGATAGTTATAGTATTAAGCAGAAATATACCTGGAGTACTAACGTTTTACTTACTCGGAAATGACTACTTCTATCTTATTTTAAAGGATTTCTCGCTCGACGCGTATTTTATTAGGTTTTGAATAATATCCAACATGTAGGTTCACTTTGAAGGGTACTTCGTAAAACTCAAATATTGCACAGTGAGAGTTCGCTAATTCTCGATGTATTTTTTGGTATTTTTATTGCGGTAAGTCATTCTGCAGCGCGAAAATGCATCGTAGGATATAGATGAAACTGACAACGCTCACCAAGACCACTGGACCACTGAAAAAGTACGTTTCAATATTTTAGTAGCAGTAAATTCGTAGTAAAGTACAAGAAGTGATGATTTCCGAGTGAGTTAAAAAGTAAGTATTGTAGGTATAGTTTGGTCGAAAACCGAAAACTCTGAAATAGAAGTAGATGCAGTGTAAAAAAGTTAATCACTTGATCAAGTATAGCGCAAGCAGACCAAACCTATACTTGATATTTCAAAATGTACAAGTACTTCGCTATGGACTCCCTCCACGTAAAAAGTGACTAGGTTTTAGACTATTTTATCGGTACTTGACAGTTTCAGTTTTAGATAAGATTTGGAATAAAAACTAGCTCATTCACCCTCTTGGAAATCTCTTCTTTAACCTGTACTTGAGCATAGCAAGTAAATCTCATTTAATATTAATTCTACACGTACACTTGACCATATTTTATGACTTACATAATTACTTTTCCATATATTTGAAGTCAAGTCTGTCAAATAGCATTAAATGTTAGGATGAGCCTATATTCGTTCTGTTTGATCATCTTGACTAATGATTTTCACTCGGCGAGCTCTCCAGTGATAGCCTTGGGACGTAGAACAGTGTTATATGACATCATAGCGATACGAGGTTACGACAGTTTATAATTAGCTACCTTACGACACCAAATTTCGTTAGTTCATCTCCACCTTCAGATATCGTGTTATAGAAATATTGTGTATACGGAACAAATACATATATGGCTATGTTGTTGCAATCTGCAAAAAAGTACCTCCCTCAGTAACCAATTTCTAGTAGGTTATGCATAAAAATGAGGACAGTTTCATCAACGACTCGTAACTTGTTGTATTATGTAGCTAGTAATTAGTGAAAATGAGTCCGCAACTACTGTTCAAGACCTTTTCCGCGTTTTTTGTCAAGCATCCTCGTAAGGACAGACAGTCCCAATCAGCTAATGTAAGTGTGTATGTATGTATGAGGGGTCTTTTGCCGGTTGACGAATGAAGTTGGTCGTCTATTCTATTCCGAAATAATCAAGTTAGTGGTTTTTAACAGGACCTCACCTCATAGAAACTTCAGTAGAATAACTTATAACTCCTCACGTTTACTCAACTAAATCTAATTTGATAATCAAGTACTGAATCTTAATTTTCAAACGAGTTCAAATTTTACTCTAACTTATGAAATTAAATATAATAAGTTTTCACGATGCAATGTATTTTACAGCATGAGGCAAGTGATTTCATAATTAACACAAGATAATTAAATGAATTTGTAGAGTATTATAAGATATTCGTGTCATCCTCCTTTGTATATCATAAAAGAATACCTACTGCAGTCGATTTGTAATTATTTGCGCTGTATTTGATCAACTCCATCATGTTGCAATTATTTTTTTAATAACGAAACTCTTTTACAGCATAAACCAAATAATTTCATAATAAACACAAGCTAATTTCATAGTAAACATAAAAAATATTTCCGCGCCCTCCTAAACCTAATTCCTCCTAACCCTATAACCTAATCCTGAGGCGCGGAAATATTTTTTATGTTTACTATGAAATTAGCTTGTGTTTATTATGAAATTATTTGGTTTATGCTGTAAAAGAGTTTCGTTATTAAAAAAATAATTGCAACATGATGGAGTTGATCAAATACAGCGCAAATAATTACAAATCGACTGCAGTAGGTATTCTTTTATGATATACAAAGGAGGATGACACGAATATCTTATAATACTCTACAAATTCATTTAATTATCTTGTGTTAATTATGAAATCACTTGCCTCATGCTGTAAAATACATTGCATCGTGAAAACTTATTATATTTAATTTCATAAGTTAGAGTAAAATTTGAACTCGTTTGAAAATTAAGATTCAGTACTTGATTATCAAATTAGATTTAGTTGAGTAAACGTGAGGAGTTATAAGTTATTCTACTGAAGTTTCTATGAGGTGAGGTCCTGTTAAAAACCACTAACTTGATTATTTCGGAATAGAATAGACGACCAACTTCATTCGTCAACCGGCAAAAGACCCCTCATACATACATACACACTTACATTAGCTGATTGGGACTGTCTGTCCTTACGAGGATGCTTGACAAAAAACGCGGAAAAGGTCTTGAACAGTAGTTGCGGACTCATTTTCACTAATTACTAGCTACATAATACAACAAGTTACGAGTCGTTGATGAAACTGTCCTCATTTTTATGCATAACCTACTAGAAATTGGTTACTGAGGGAGGTACTTTTTTGCAGATTGCAACAACATAGCCATATATGTATTTGTTCCGTATACACAATATTTCTATAACACGATATCTGAAGGTGGAGATGAACTAACGAAATTTGGTGTCGTAAGGTAGCTAATTATAAACTGTCGTAACCTCGTATCGCTATGATGTCATATAACACTGTTCTACGTCCCAAGGCTATCACTGGAGAGCTCGCCGAGTGAAAATCATTAGTCAAGATGATCAAACAGAACGAATATAGGCTCATCCTAACATTTAATGCTATTTGACAGACTTGACTTCAAATATATGGAAAAGTAATTATGTAAGTCATAAAATATGGTCAAGTGTACGTGTAGAATTAATATTAAATGAGATTTACTTGCTATGCTCAAGTACAGGTTAAAGAAGAGATTTCCAAGAGGGTGAATGAGCTAGTTTTTATTCCAAATCTTATCTAAAACTGAAACTGTCAAGTACCGATAAAATAGTCTAAAACCTAGTCACTTTTTACGTGGAGGGAGTCCATAGCGAAGTACTTGTACATTTTGAAATATCAAGTATAGGTTTGGTCTGCTTGCGCTATACTTGATCAAGTGATTAACTTTTTTACACTGCATCTACTTCTATTTCAGAGTTTTCGGTTTTCGACCAAACTATACCTACAATACTTACTTTTTAACTCACTCGGAAATCATCACTTCTTGTACTTTACTACGAATTTACTGCTACTAAAATATTGAAACGTACTTTTTCAGTGGTCCAGTGGTCTTGGTGAGCGTTGTCAGTTTCATCTATATCCTACGATGCATTTTCGCGCTGCAGAATGACTTACCGCAATAAAAATACCAAAAAATACATCGAGAATTAGCGAACTCTCACTGTGCAATATTTGAGTTTTACGAAGTACCCTTCAAAGTGAACCTACATGTTGGATATTATTCAAAACCTAATAAAATACGCGTCGAGCGAGAAATCCTTTAAAATAAGATAGAAGTAGTCATTTCCGAGTAAGTAAAACGTTAGTACTCCAGGTATATTTCTGCTTAATACTATAACTATCATGAAGTTGAAGCACTCCAACATCATAAGGATTTGAGAGTATTTGGTGCATGTAGGCGAAAAACCTACTTGGGTACTCCGAAGAAGTACGAGTACTTCTTTACTAAGCAACTCCGAAGTTTAGCACAGTTTGTGGTATTTCGATTACCTGCTAATAAAATGTTGAAATGTAATGTACTTTTTTCAGGGGTCTTGATGAATTGTACCAGTTTCATCTATTTCCTATGATGCATTTCACCGTCCCGAATGACTTATCACTATGAAAAAATAGCAAAAATATATCGAAAATTTGCGAAGTCCTACTATGCGATATTTGAGTTTTTCTATTTACATTTCGAAATTAGCCCAGTTGGATATTAACGAAAACCACGTAAAATTTGACTCCAAGCGTTATGGCTTTAACTCGGGCAAATACGTATTTCAAATTTTATGAGTGAAATTACCTTCCTTATGTTAAATCTACATAGGGTAGAATAAATCGAAAAAATTAATTCGGAAGCCCAAGCATGGAGATATAGCTCATCGTCACACCGCACTCCAATAACGAGAGTGGAATAATATAGATATCATACCGAACCATTGTAAAAGTGACGTTTCTTCGTTTATGCATTTAAAATTTCATATTATAAAAAGTTTGTATTCAAGGTCCATTTTTGTTTAATACTGAAACTGTCTTGAATTCGAAACAGCCCTATATCATAAACACTTGAGTAGTTGGTGCATGTAGCCAAAAACCTACTTGACTACTTTGAAGAAACACATGTACTTCTCTGCTCAATATCTCTGAAAGGTAGAAGTGGAGATATAGTCTACTAACATAACCAGCTACTCAATTACTTACCTACTTACTTACTTACTTTGAAATCTGTACTTTTACTTGTATTCGAGCAGAATTATGCGATGTTGAGTACCATCTGACGGCGTCTATCACACTGCTGGAAAATTAAGGTTCAGTACTCGAGTATCAAATTAGATTTACTTAAGTGAGCGTGAGGATTTATAAGTGATTCTACCAAGTTTCTATGAGGCGAGGTGTTGGTAAACCACCAACTTGATTATTTCGGAATATAGAATAGAAGACCATCTTCTGTTGTTAAGCACCATTAGACCAATCATTCATACATTCATACATACATACTTACATTATTTGCTTGGGGCTGTCTATCCTTATTAAGATGCTTGCTACGAACATGGTAAATGCATTGAACAACAGCAGTTGCGGCATTACTCGCACCAATTACTAGGTACATAGTAACGCAAGTTAACACAGGTTGGTTCGATCCCGAGATTACGTGCACCAATTACTAGCTACATAATACAATATATTAACACTTCTAGAACACGATATTTGCTCATGGAGAACTGACGATAGTTTCGAAGTCTCACTTCATGGTATTACAATATATGCTTTATTCAACATAACGACTTGACACTGGAAAATGACTTTTACGTTATCCAATAACTCGTTTCTCGAAACGTGTTGCTTGTGTGATTTACAACTGCGGTGTGCAAAGGGTTAGGAACGTTAGAAATATAGTTCTACAATCTACATTCTATTTGTTTTGATGTAAGGGAAAATCATTCGATAACTCGATACTTCTCGTTAGTAAAGTAAACTGTTTGCGCGTTAGCTTTGTGGAACGTAAGTCAAATACATATCTACTCTTTGTGGAAGTAACAAGATTACTGTGATGACATTGATAGGTCTCTCAAGCAGTGATCATGGTTTTGTTTTTGAAAGATGTCGCGATGTCGGTATATTATTTTCTAAAATACAAACTCGGACGAAATCATGAATGTGTAGGACTTACCTTAAACATATATTGTGCACAAACAACTTTGGTACAAGAACTATGATATTCTTGTAATACTAGTTCTGTGTTGGGTTATTTGAATATTAAGATACGTGACCATTCATGTAAAAAAGTTATTTTGATATCAAAAACATTTGGTAGAGACTATATCATTCTATAGTTCGAAAACGCGTCTATTCATTCTTCAGTTTCGTAGTACGAGAATATCGACTAAAGTCGATTACTCATTCATCAGCAGTGAATTTCTAGTAAAGTACAAGAAGTGATGATTTCCGAGCGGCTAAACAAGTAAATGTTGACTTCTTCAGAGTATACTCAAGTAAGTGTTTAGTGTACATGTACCAAATACTCTCAAGTGTTTATGATATTGTACTGCTTCAAATCCATTATAGTTTCAGAATTAAGCAGAAATAGACCTAGAATACTAACCTTTTACTTACTCGGAAATAGCTGCTTCCACCTTAATTCAAAGGATTTGTCGCTCGGAGCGACATTCTACGAGGTTTTGGATAATACCCAACATGTAGGTTCACTTCGAAGGGTAATTTGTAAAACTCAATTATCGTATAGTGAGACTCCGCAAATTCTCGTTGTATTTGTGCTATTTTTCATTGTGACAAGTCATTCTGAAGTGCGAAAATGCATAGTAGGATATAGATGAAACTGTGCCCGCTCATCAAGGCCAATGGAAAAGTACATTTCAACATTCTATTACCAGTAAATTTCTTCCAAAGTACATGATGTGCTGATTTCCAAGTGACTAAAAAAAGTAAGTATTGAAGGTATTATTTGTCTGATAACTGAAAACTCTAGTCTAAACAGATAATCGCTTGATGGAGTATAGCCCAAACAGGCGAAACCTATACTTGAGTACTCCAAATAATCAATTATTTCGATATCGAGAGGGTTTGGATGATATCCAATATGTAAGCTCACTTTGAAGGATAATTCGTAAAACTCAAATATTTCGCAGTGAGAGTTTGCAGATTCTCGATGTATTTTTGCTATTTTACGATGCGAAAAGTCATTCTGCTGTGCGAAAATGCATGATAGGATATAGCTGAAACTGACGCTGCTCATCAAGGCCATTGAAAAAAGTACATTTTAAAATTTTAGTAGCAGCAAATTTTTAGTAAAGTGCAAGAA